>NC_091469.1:249540743-250861652 GCF_036971445.1 Narcine bancroftii | reverse complement strand
TGTAGCAGTCAATGACAAGAGCCAGGTGTAATGCATTATGGGTCACAGTAATGTCAAAGGCCTGGTGTGATGCAAGGAAAGGGTCAAGGAGCAGGTATGAAGTGTTGTGGAAGCAGTGATGACAAGGAATGGGGTGAGGTGTTGTGGGTAGCAGTGATGTCATGGGAGTAATTCTGCAAATTGTCTCATCTATTTTTTTCTCTCTCCAAATGCCAGAGTGAAGAGAAACTGAAGTTGTTTAAGTTGGCGGCTGAGAAGCACCAGAGCATGTATCGTCAGGCCATGACAGGGGGCGGCATCGACCGCCATCTCTTCTGTCTCTATGTGGTGTCCAAGTACCTGGGGGTCAACTCCTCTTTCTTGAAAGAGGCAGGTTTTGGTAGCCCATAAGGGCGGGCACGCGTACCCCTACATGGAACATCTCAGTCCCTGGATGACCTGGGCCATCTCGGCCCAGGGATTAATCAGTGCTATTTATTGGATAAACTGTCATTATCACTCTCCAGTGCCATTTCAAGAGGCTCGGAGGGATCACCATCTCCATGAACTCCTGTTGACCAGTATCATATGAGCTCTCTCATGTCCCAGCGTTTCAGGGGGAGCCTGCTTCAAAATCTTGTGCTGTTAGCACACATCCTTCCAGCTCTCAGCTCCAGAGGAAGCCCGGAAATGTTACACACAACACTCTTCCAGTTATTCCCTGTTAGTGGGAGGAGTAGCAGAGTCCCATCGAGGGAGGAAGGGAGAAATGGAAGGAAGTTCTGAGCGAGGTCCTGAAGGGCCGTGGGCACAGGGGGCATCCTCCTTGCAACAGTATTTCTTTCAACATGTTGGCAGGGAGGTGTCCCCTGCCCCCATCAGAACGCTTATACTTTGGGGCATTCTGCAGCGCAGCCAATTACCCGTACTGCCTCTGAATGCTGGTCACATAAAACATAGACATTCTAGCACAGAACAGGCCCTTCAGCCCACAATGTTGTGCTGACATTCATAAACCTACTCCACAACAATCTAATCCTTCCCTACACCCATAACCTCTATTATTCTTACATCTATTTGCTTATCCAAGAGTCTCTCTTGTACCAGCCCCCACCGCCACCCTGGCAGTGCACTCCAGACACCCAGAACCTATCTCTGATGTCTCCCCTAAACTTTCCTCCTTTCACCTTAAACCTCCCTTGCCATTTACAATTGTTGCCCTGGATAAAAAGTGTTGGTTGTCCCTTCCCCACCCCCCAACCCCTGCCCCTGCCCCCACCCCCCCCACCCCGTCTCCAGTGAGTACAGTTCCAGAACCAACAAATGCTCCTCCTCTGGTGCCCACAATAGTTGCTGTGAACCTCCTCTGGACCCTCTCTGATGCCAACACATCCTTCCTTGGATAAGGACCCCAAAACTCTCCCATCTTCCTACTGCCATTCTGCCAAGCAACATCTCCCCCTCAAACAACCCCTCCCTCTGTAGCTACTTTTTCTTATCCTATAATCAGACTTCCCTTTTAAATATAATTTTGATGTACTGACACAGCACAGTAATAGATCCTTCCAGCCCACAAGCCTATGCCACCCAAGTGACCAATTAACCAACTAACCACAAATGTCTTTGGAATGTGGGAGGAAACCAGAGCATCTGGAGGGGAGAACGTACAAACCCCTTACAGGCTGCGGCAGATTCGAACAAGGGTCCCTGGCACTGAAGTAGCACTGCAATAACCTCTATGCCAACCATGCTCTTCCTTCATCCCTGTCCCTTTCCCTTCAGTCCCACCTCTGCTGCTCCCTTGTCCCAGATGCCTGGGCTCTGTGTCTCTCCTCCCTCCAGCACCCACTGTCCCTGAGCCTCTCCTTCTTCCCTAACCCCCACTTCCCACCATCTCTAGGCCCAAGGCTCCGCCTAAATTCCAACCCCCAACTCTAATTTATTTTGTTGCCTTGTCCTGTAGGTCTTGTCCGAGTCCTGGAAACTCTCTACCAGCCAGACTCCCCACCAGCTGGTGGATCTCTTTGACCTTAACCGGTACCCCGAGTACGTGTCAAGTGGTGGGGGCTTTGGACCGGTGAGTCTTGGTGTGAAGTTGCTCTGTCTCCTTGTGTCACAGGAGGTAGGTAGGATCCACGCAGAAGTTTCTGTCCTTCGAGTCCAGTGTGGGTCAATCAGCAAGGACCTGGCCCCTCCCTGCCAGTTTTGGGAGCCCCTGGGTGAGAATTGCGTGGAGGGCTGCTGGACGTATCAGCCTGACTGTGGCTACAATAGTAGGACTTTGGGGGGGGGGGGGAAATTGGGAAGGACAACAGCAGAGGGAGTGATCACACAAGTCTTCAGACGCTGTGATTGTAGTAAAAACACACCGAAATGCTGGAGGAACTCAGCCCGTCTCACAGCGTCCATAAGAGGTAAAGATATATTAACGACATTTCAGGCCTGAGCCCTTCCTCAAGGTATAAGCAAAGAACAGGAAGGGAGAAGAATAGAGGAGTCCAGACCAATAAAAGAGAGGGGAGAATTGATTTTGGCTCTCTGAAAGGAGACAGAGGGAAAAGGGGAGGGGGGGAGAGAGCTGGGGGAAAGACGACATGGGTTTAACAGAAACCAGAGAAGTCAATATTAATGCCATCTGATTGGAGGGGTCCCAGATGAAAGTTGAGGCAGTATTCCTCCAATTTGTGGGTGGACTCACTCTGGCAGTGCACAAGACCATGTACAGACATGACAACAAGGGAATGGGATGGAGAATTGAAATGGTGGCCACTGGAAGATCCACACTATTGGTATTGAGCTGAGATGCTCAAGAAAGCAATCTCCCAGTCTGTGCCCAGTCTCTCCAATGTAGAGAAAACCACAGTTGGAGCACCGGATGCAGTAGATGACCCATGCAGATTCACAAGTGAAATGTCGCTTCACTTGGAAGGACTGTTTGGGGCCCCGAATGGTGGTGAGGGAGGAGGTGTGGGCACAGGTGGAGCATCTCCTGCAGTCACCTAGGGGTAGAAAGGGAGCGGAGGGAGCCAGATGGAGATTGGAGGAGCAGGAGGTTGCCAGAGGGTTTGGAGGAAGGGAGGTGACAGGGAGCAGGGACAAAGGTGGGGTGCAGAGATGTGATTGGGTTAGAGAGGTCAAAAGTGAAGGGATGGCTGATGGGGTTGGAGAAGGGTAATAAGATTAAAAGGGTGCAGAGGTTTATATGGATAGTGCTGTGACTGTGATTAGGACTTAATTCCATGGAGGATCAGAGAATGAGGGGTATAGACAGTAAATACAAGCAGACAAGAACGAGAGAACATGGATAGGGTGACAGGTGAAATGTTCAGGGGGAACTCCTTCATGCAGAGAATGTGGAACAAGCTGCCAGCTGAAGTGGTGAATGGGGGCTTAATTTTGATATTCAAGAAAAATTTGGATAGGTGCATGGATGGGAAGGTTACAAAGGGCTACAGTCCAGGCCCAGATCAATAAGATGAGGCAGAATTATAGTTTGCACAGACTAGATGGGCCGAATGACCTGTTTTGTGCTGTAATGTTCTATAGGTATATGATGATGAGGGTGGGGGCAGGCTGTTAGGTGATGGATAGAAGGTGGGATCAGGAGCGGGGGGGAGGGGGAGAAGAAGTGATGTGATTGGGGAGCAGGTTGGTGGGAGCTAGGGAGTGATGTGATGTCTCACCTGCCTGTTCTTTTCCAGGTGGCCGACGATGGCTATGGCGTGTCCTACATCATGGTTGGAGAAAACCTCATCAACATGCACATTTCCAGCAAATTTTCCAGTCCCGAGACGGTAGGTGTCCTGCGGTAGGAAGGGGCAATGGGTGGGATGGTGGAGGAGGTGGGCTCGGGCTGGGGGCAGGACATGTTAATGCCTGAATGCCCCATTGCTGGGCCCTTGGAATGCGAATGGTGAACCTGAATCCAGCAGTGTCTGGCTGGGTGGGTGACTGCAGAAAGGGAGGGGGAGATCCAGAAAGGTGACTGTCACGATGGCATCAGTGGGACGGGAGAGCTGGGGTAAGGATTGAAATGAGTGTTGGTGCTCCACTTGTCCAGGTAAAGGTAAAAGGTAAAGGTTCCATTATTGTCACATCACACTACACTTAGAATGTAACACACATGAAATTCTTTAACTTTTGCCCACCTCAAGGCAGGCAGAGAGTCACCACTTTGTCCGGTGCTCCTCACAGCACGTGGTGTTCCTGGGTGGTCTCCCCTCCAAGTACCGACCAGGCCTGATCAGACAATCTCAGGCACATTCAGTACCTTTAGATTTGTTTATTATCTGACTTTGGCTTGGCTTCGCGGACGAAGATTTATGGAGGGGGTAAATGTCCACGTCAGCTGCAGGCTCGTTTGTGGCTGACAAGTCCGATGCGGGACAGGCAGACACGGTTGCAGCGGTTGCAGGGGAAAAGAATTATCTGACTACAACTAGACAAAACAGTGTTTATCCAGACCACGGTGCATATGCAGCACATAATAATCACAGACGTTCATGAAGATACGGTTTAAAATAAATATTTAGGTATTATTTACTTGGATAATCAATCTCGCAGCCTGTGGAAAGAAGCCATTTCCCAGCCTGGCTGTCCTGATTTTGATCCTCCTGTACTTCCTTCCTGATGGTCATGGGTCAAAGATACCGTGGGATGGATGGTCGGGAACCTCAATAATTCTTTGAACCCTACTGAACCAACGGTTCTGGTAAATGTTAATAGAGGAAAGGGAGACCCCAGTGATATTCACGGCTGTATTGCACCTACATGCCATGTGAGGAAAGTAAGAATGGGTTTGGGTTAAGATTTGAGTGGAAACAGCTGGTTGATGCATGCCTTGAGCTCCATGGGCTAAAGGCCCTGATTCGCTGCTGCATGACTATGGCTCGCCTTCCCTGTCTGTGCATCCCATACTTTTGTGTGCCACTGCCCCACCTCCCCACACCTCTCCCTCAGTGTTTCACCGTGTGCTCCCCTTACCCTGCCTGCCTTGTTCTCTGCTGTCTGTTAGGAGCTGGTGACATGTTGCTTGTGTCTTGTGTAGGATTCACATCGTTTCGGCAAACATTTCCAGCAAGCCATGCTCGACATCCTTGACCTGTTCAACCTGGAGAAGAGGAGCAGCAAGTAGCATGCGGGCCCGGCGATAGGAGTTGAAAGCACCGTCCCTGACCCCCGGGGCAGGCGTGTCAGGCTGGCGCGGGATGATGAGAATCATTCTGGACATTGACAACCCCACTGTTCCCTAGGAGCCCCCATACTATCATGTGGGGCATGCCAGGATGTTCCTCGAGACCTCTGGCCAGGTGGGGGCTTGTGTCTGATGCCCAGTGGTCAAGGCCCTGTCAGGGGCTTGGTGACACTGCTGCGAACTCCATCCCAAACTTTGGTCTAGGGTTGTTGCACTAAAGCAGGTGGACCCTCATCTCGCTTCTCGGTGCCATCACGATTATTACACAGAGCTTTTACTTTAATCGTCCATCTCTGAACAATGCTTGATCTTAATTCTCAGGATTGTTCATGTACAGAATATCAATGCGGCTCAACCCATGTGGAGAGGCGTGGTACCAGAGCTCTGATGTCTCTGAGAAATTGTCTGATTTTGGGGGCAAGGGGCTTCTCTTTCCTCTCCAGCCC
Organism: Narcine bancroftii; assembly: GCF_036971445.1. Taxonomy (NCBI): domain Eukaryota; kingdom Metazoa; phylum Chordata; class Chondrichthyes; order Torpediniformes; family Narcinidae; genus Narcine; species Narcine bancroftii. The sequence continues at coordinate 250,856,033 of NC_091469.1, read as the reverse complement.
CAACACAGAGGTTTACTGGTTTACGGTGGGTGTTGTGTAGAGCCAGTAACTAAATGTATTGCAGATGATCTCAGCCGTTAACCATATGTGTACAGAATAAAGAGCTGGGGACTATTGCTCACTGCCTGCTCTGTCTGTTTTGAGTTCCTATTTGCACATCATTGCTCACATCTCAGCATGAAAACCTTCCAGGCACTGAAGACTAACTGCACTTAGAGAAATCTGTTGTAGCCACTGCAGGCCACTCTTGTGAGAGCCTCAAAAATAGGAGCCGCAACAAGATACTCAACCCTTGCACAGCTTTGACATTCAATCTTGCATCTCCAGTAAGTTCCTGCAAAACCCTGGTGTCACTTGATTCATGTTTAAAAACTGGACCACCTCTGTCTTGTACAGATCTAGTGATTCAGAATTCATACTGTGGGGCGTTGGAGAATTATGAAGTCAATTCTCTTTTGACTGGAAGTAAATCACAAAAGTCTGCAGACACTGTGACTGGAGTAAAAACACAACACTGGAGAAACTCAGCAGTTCAAACAGTGTCCTTTATGTAGTATGACAGACTATATCGATATGTTTTTGGGGAGATAAATTGGGAAAGGTTTGTTAGAGTAGGTCACATACAAACAGTTTAAAACAGATCTTATTTAAAATACTGGAGCTCTGCCCCAGCTCTGTTGTGGCTCCAGAGCTTTTGAAGAGTGCTCACGAGACTTCACTAATGGATTGTTGTTTACAAAAGGCAACAGATGAAAGAGCTTGTCGGAGCCACTGGTGTCTGGATGAGCTCCTGTAAAGTTAGATCCATTATCAGAATGTAATTCTTTTACTTGACCACATCTGGTGATAAAACATTGAAGAACATTGATAAAAGAGTCTGTATCAAGTGATGATGCTATTTCAATATGAATTGCTCACGTCGAACAGGTAAAAAAGCTCCGTATTGTTTTTCAATACTTCTTCCTCGTTTACTTGCAAAATTCCAAAATAATCAATTCCCACCTTTGTAAATCAGGGTTCATCAGGCGAAACTCTGTCTTGTGGCAAATCCACCATTTGTTGTGGTCCAGATTTAGCATTCAAAACCTTCTCAATCTCATTAATTCTGTTAGTCACAAAGGTATGAAACCTCATGGTTTTGTTATTAATATATTTAAGCACTGATGTACTATCAGTCAGAAACATAGAATTTGCTAACTCCATCTGGGTCCATTTTGCTCCCCATAGTAGTGGAAGTAAATTCCATTCGAGGTATGGCTTTAATGGAGCCACTCTGGCTTTTTCCATTACAAATCCACAATGTACTCGCTCTTGGTTATTTTGCAGTATTAAATAACTGACAGAACCAAAACCACCTTCGCTTACATCAGTAAAATGATGTAACTGAGCAAATGTGGCAATTCCAAAGTCTGAAGGTTTAAAACTTCTGCCAACTTCAAAACGTTTTAACGTTTTAAGACTCTCAATCCAATTTAGCCAATCTTGTGTGACGGAAACCGGTAATAGTTTCATTGCATCCAAATTTTCTTCTGCACAATTCTTGCAGAATTTTCTTAGCTATTAATATTACAAGTGCCAATGTTCCCAAAGGGTCACATATTGAGCTTACGATTAAAAGAATATCTCTTCTAGTTAAAGGTTGTTTTTTCAAAACAGTTTTCAATTTGGAAGATTCAGATTGAACACACCATTGCACCCCTAGAATTCTTTCGACAGGCAGAACATCATAATCCAAGTCAAGATGTTTTATCTCCTTTGCTCTTGCTGCCTCAGGAATAACAGCCAACATATCTCGACTGTTGCTAATCCATTTCATAAGGAAGAAACCTTTATTACAGATCTCTTTTAGCTCATGATAAAGATCTATTGCTTCTTTTGCTGAAACCACTAAAGTGAGACAATCATCAACATAGAAATGATTTCTGATGATGTTTATAGCTTGAGAACTAAATCGCTCTTCATTATCTTCAGCACATTTCCTGAGAGCAAAATTTGCACAACTCGTTGATGAAATTCCTCTGAATAAATGAACTGTCATTCTGAATTCAATCACATCTTCACTGTAATCACCATTAGGCCACCATAACAATCGTAGAAAATCGCATTCTTCTGATGGTACTTCCACTTGATGAAACTCAAGTACTTCAGAACTGCAAGTACTGCAATCACAATAAGGCTCTTAACAAATGATCAGAATGCCTATTAAAGTACTGGTTAAGGTTGAGAATTCAGTGAAACTCCTTGAAATGATGCTCCACAATCAAATGCTACACATAGTTTCTCCATTTGTGGATGTATAACTCCATGATGAAGTAAATACCATTTTCTACCATCTTTATGTTCCAAGATATCTTCTGATATCTTTTCTACATAACCCTTGGTTATCATATCCAACATGATATTGGTATATTCCCAATGAAAGGAAGAATTTCTCTTGAATTTTCTCTTCAAATTCAGCATACACTGTTCTGCAATTATTTTATTGTCTGGCATGTAAATTTCCCTTTCCTTCAAAGGTAATGCTGTACAGTAAGGACCATCAATATGTTTAACAGAATTTGAAATTAAATCCAAAAACTGCTTGTCCTCCTTCAAAGGTTCTTGAATATCTGTGAGACATTCATGGAAATCAATTTTCAACTGTTGTTCCCATAGATCATAAGTTTGACAACTGAAATTCTGTTGACATTTACATTCGACGACTCCTGATCATTATTCATTTTTCCTCCTAATGGTCCATTAATTGTCCATCCAAGCAACCCTCTCATGGCATTTTGACTCCTTATTACTTCTGGAGGTTCAAGAGCTTTTGGTACATCTAATCCAATTAATATCTTGATCTTGGCATCAATCATCTTTTAGATAATCCTGCTGTTTGATATAATCCTGATAGGGAATATTCTCCTTATTCACAGGCAAAGTCTTTTGAGTATATACACTTGGAAGATCGCAAAATTCATTGCTATTCAATCCAGTTATCCGTAAACCTGAAACTACATCAAATTCAATGTTTTCTTCATCATTCATTGCTTTCAACAAGATCTGTGATCTTTTACAATGAAGATTAAGTTTATTCATTAATTCAACAGTACAAAATTATACGGTACTTCCTGGATCAAGAAATGCATAGGTTTTCAGTGTGAAGCTTCCTTTTTTAGCTTTAACCTGTACAGGAACTATCGAGAGAGCTTTGTCACTGGCCACAATAAGACTGTTTGTCTGAACCGTGGCCAACTGTCATGCTAGTCTTGGATTCAGATTGTTTCACATCCTTCTCAACTTTCCTTCGTTGAGTATGCAGTAACTTTGGATGTTTTAAACTGCATATATCACAACTGAGTTGCTTATTAAAAGTTTTACTGATGTGTCCTTTACACAAGCAACCGAAACATATTCCATTCTTCTTTAAAAAGGTTAATTTCTCGTCATACAACTTTTTCTCCAATTGTGAATATTTTTCTAAAGCACGCTCATCTTTGCAACATAAACAACTTTCCTGAACAGTCTGATCTTTTTTCATTGTTTCCTTGTTCTTGTGCTTGTATCTGACAAAGCAGTGACAAAGGCACTTCACTTTGGTTTCTGTTGAGACGATGATTTAGACTTCTTTACATCTTTAGGAACTATTGAAGTATCCTTGTATTTCCAAATACTGGTACGGTGTAAACATGCACATGCCATTCCAAGAATTGTACAACATCTTCAAAAGTAGTGTCCCTTCTGGGAATCATTTTAAGATCTGCAGCTTTGGTTCTCCATAATTCCCTCAGCTTATAAGGTAATTTATTGACAATGATAAATAAATTCAGCTCTTACAAATGTACACTACCTCCCATTGCATTACAGCATCCTCTCAGAGAGAGTGCATATGCTTGTAAAGCTTTTGTGTCCTCTGATTTTATTACTGACCAAGAAAGAATCTTGTCCATGTGGACCCTTGTGATTTTAGGTTCATTGCCATAATGATGATGAAATAATTCTTTTACCCTTTTAAAACCTTGTTCTGGAAACTTTTGACTAACCCCTTCACGTGTTCTCCAGTTTACTGCTTCAGGTAATACAGACGATCTTTAGTATTACTTTCAATGTGATGTTCAAAGGATTTCATAAACATCAGATATTGTAATGGATCCCTATTAAAAACTGGAATTTCCTTCTTAGGTAAACCATATGAACCTTGTTGCTGTGCTAACATAGCAGAAATTTAATTTTGTTTTGCTATGAGTTGTATTATATCGTCTTTTCCACCATGGCTTGCGACTGGTTGTCTTGTGGTGAATGGAGCATTCGGAACTTGAACTGGTGCCATAGGTGTAGGACCTTGTGTTGTAAGTGTTGGTATTGATGGGGATCTTTGGTATGTAAGTGATGGAGATCCTTGACTTGTTGCTGGTTCTTCAACAACACAGAGACATCAATTGTTAAGTATCATCAACTCACATGGTTGAACATTTTTGAAATACTCTCCTTTCGGGAAGATTTATCTATTTTGTGCTCGGAAGAGATTGAATGTTGCTAGTCCTTTCCAAAGGGTTGGTCATTGACATTCCAGCACCAGCAATGCCACCCGTGGCTCCTTGCTCAAGTACATTCGTTTCCTGTGGCTGCGGTACCCATGGATCTGCTGGAATGTTAGGTGCTAGCCCTTTGGGTATTTCACTTTGAGTAATCTTGCAGAAGCCTGACTAATGCTTTTACTTTGGCCATCTTCATAGCATATTGTTCCTCTAGCTCTAGTCTTTTCTCTCTTCAATAATCTTTTTTGTTCTTCTTGCTAGAATTGTTGTTTCTTAATTTCAGCCTCTTGCCTTAGTTGCTGATTCTTCATTTCAGCTTCCATATCTTTGAGAGTGTGTCTTTTCTCCAACCACTCATGCTGTGCACAGATAGTAGCCAAGTCTGCTTGTGCCTTACCATGCATAACCAATATGCTTGAAGCACGTGAAGCTGTACTTGCTCTAGATGCCTTTGAAGACTTTGAAGATCTTCCTGTGCTCATAACCTTGGAAATACTATCATCAGGATTCACATCTGAACTTCCAGATACCACTGATGGAGTCTTTATTGTCAGCATTTCACTTGGTACAGCACCAGTGGGGCTTTGCAACGAACATTCATCTGTTTCCGTTCTACTAACCTTTAAGCTAATGAGGTCTGCAGTGCCTTATTGGAGTCGTCTTCTTGCTTGGTAGTTGAAGCTGCTTCTTCTATGGTGGCCGGCTCCAACCTCCTGCCAATCACTCTCGGTCCACCTTGCTGGCTTCAACTCACAACAAAATAGTTCTTTGAGAGGAGCTGTTTGCTCAAGGTCTTTAGCCTATTGAAACTTCTTATCCTTCTTGGGTTCTTCACACTACAGCCTGTCTTCTCCTGGCTTATCCTGGTTCCTGGGAACTGTAAACAAATTTGTATCTTGCTTGGTCCCTTTAAGAGGATTGCAGCTTGGTTGAATCTGTGATACTTCACACAAGCTGGCTTATCAGGTGTTATAACAACAAATTCTGGGCTTCCTGCCAGATTCTGCTAACCAGAGTTCTATCTTATCTTGAAGGTCACAGGTGTCTTTCAAGAGTTGGTTTGATTTTAAACTGTGCAATCAGATGGACATATTCTAACAGAAAACTACACTTCTTGCTAAAGCTTAAATGCTTCTTGCTTTTAACAAGTTGAGTTCTTTCAGACAAATTTTATGCGCCTTTCTTCCAAAGTTCATAATTATACTTTTCTTTGAATATCAAAATATAGTCATCACTTTCCAAGTTCTAATATTTCCCAATTTCAAAATGTGTCATCTTTAAGGAAACGTGAGGATGATATTCCAAATTACTATCTTAGAATAGTAATAAACCAAACTTTGTAGATGCAACTTTAAGTAGCTTTAATTCATTGATAAAACAGATAAACACTTTTAATAACTTCACATTAAGATTTTCATAATGATAAACAAACACTGTATAATATAATGATATTCAACTTCAAACAGATATAAGAAGAAATGGATGAAATAAAATGAAAAAGACAAAAGTATCTCGAGCTCACATCTCCTTCATGGTTTGTGGAAGAATGAGATGCAAGCTCTTAGTCTGCCCATAGTCACTATGGTAACACTACAATCAATACTTTTCCTTAAAGAGATAGACACAAAATTAGCTAAGAATTAAAAAACACAAGGTTTTACCCTTTACAGGTGGGACTTTTTAAGAAGGTGAGAGGTATGTATAAGTGGAGCAGCTACCCTGGGACCAGTGGGCCAGAGTCAGAGTGGTGAGTTGAGGCTTTGTCTTGAGATGTCAGCAAGAAAAGGTGGAGACTAAGGTAAAACTCTGCAGATGGTGATGTTGTGGATAGTATAGAAGATTACCAGAGGTTACAACAGGATATAGACAGGATGCAGAGTTGGGCAGAAATGTGGCAGGTGGAGTTTAATTCAGAAAGAGTAAAATTATCCATCATGGAAGCTGTAACTTGATGATGGAATATATGGTTAATGGCAGGATTCTTAACAGTGTGGAAGAAACAGAGGGACTTTGGAGTCCAAACCCAAAGATCTCTCAAGGTTGCCGTGCAGGTTGACAAGGATGGTAGTTAAGAAGGCTTATTGTATGCTGGCCTTCATTAGTCAGGAGATTGAGTTCATGAGCTATGAAGTAATGTTGCAGCTCTATAAAACTATGGTTAGACCACACTTGAAATATTGCGTTCAGTTCTGGTCGGATGTGGAAGAAATGGAAACATGTCACCACAGTGGCCAACATAGGAATTCAAAGCCAATGAAAAAGCAAAAGAGGGGACATATGCAACAAAGCAAAGATTAGTGGAAAGATAGAGAACAAGATTTTTAAAAACTTTCAGAAGGTAACTAAAAACCTCATAGCATGAAATTAGACCAGCAAATAATATCAAAGAAAATACAAAAAATCTTCTTCGAGTATATAAAGAATAAAGAGAGTAGATATAGGACGACGAGAAAATTATGCTGGAAAAATGATAATGCAAGACAAGTAGATGACAGAAGAACTCCTTCCTGTAATGAAGACATGAGGTTGATTTGACAGACAATGTGAAGGAAATTCCTAAGGGTTTCTACAAGTATATTAAGTACAAAATTGATCCCCTTGAAGATCAGAGTGGTCGGCTTTGTATGGAGCCAAAAAAGATGGGGGAGATCTTAAATGATTTTTCATTAGGATTACTCAGGAAATGAGCACAGAGTTGTGGGAAGTAAGGAAAACAAGCAGTGAGGTCATGGAACCTACACAGATTAAAAAGGAGTAAATGCTTGCTGTCTTAAAGCAAGTAAGGGTGGATAAATCCCCAGGGGCTGACAAGATATTCCCTTGGACCTTGAGGGGGGCTAATGTAGAAATTTCAGGGTCCTTGGCAGATATATTTAAAATGTCCCTAGCCAGGGGTGAGGTGCCAGAGGATTGGCGGATAGCTCACATTGTTCAGTTGTTTTAAAAAAGGCTCCAAAGGTAACCCTGGAAATTATAGGCCTGTGAGCCTGACATCAGTAGTTGGTAAATTATTGGAAGGTGTTCTAAGAGCTCAGATATACAAGTATTTGGATAGCCAGGGACTGATTAGGGATAGTCAGCATGGCTTTGTGTACGATAGGTCATGTTTAACCAATCTTATAGAGTTTTTCGAGGACCCTTTGAATTACTTTTAGAATCTTTGATTTGTTATGAAGGTACAAATGTTGACTAATGAGGTAATTTATCACACTGATAAGAATTTTGTCTTTTTGGCCAAACATTTTCTTTCTTGGTGGTGGGTTTAGATCAGTGGTTCTCAACCTTTTTCTTTCCACTCACATACCACTTTAAGTATGCCATAGCGCCTTTGGAAGACCACTGCGACCGTGCCTGCCTGTCCCGCATCGGACTTGTAGGTCACCAACGAGCTTGCAGCAGATGTGGACATACCCCTCCATAAATCTTCGTCTGCGAAGCCAAGCCAAAGAAAAAGAAAGGTGCTCTGTGATTAAGGGATTGCTTAAGGTGGTATGTGAGTGGAAAGAAAAACCACTGTTTGAAAACCACATTTTTAATTGTACCCAATTGATTCATTACGTGCACGGTTTCAGAACTCCAAAGGGCCAATGACAATTTTTCTCAAGCAAAATATTTCAGTAACAATCGGGTCTAGAGCAGTGGTTCTCAACCTTCCCTTCCCACCCACATCCCACCTTAAGCAATCCTTACCAATCACAGAGCACCAATGGCATAGGGATTACTTAAAGTGGTATGTGAATGGAAAGAAAAAAGTTGAGATCCACTTGTTTTAGATTTTCATTTTTAATAATAAAATAATATAATATCAATACAGTATAATCTATTTGATTAAAATGTGAGGTACCTTGGATAAAATGATATGATTTTAGTGTAATGTATCTTTATGAATGTTAACATATATCTATATGTCCTCTGTAATTTTGGATGTGACATTTTACTGTTAATAAAAATATTGAAAAAGAAAGGGTGAAAGGGGAAAATTTTAGGGGTAACTTCTTCACACAGAGAGTGGTGGGAGTGTAGACCAAGCTGCCAGCTGAAGAGGGGAATGCAGGCTCAGTTTTAACATTTAAGAAGAATTTGGACACTTACATAGATGGGAGAGATATGGAAGGCTATGGACTGGGTGCAGGTCAGTTGGACTTGGCAAAAAAAAATGATTCATTACAGACTAGGAGGGCTGAAGGGGCCTGTTTCTGTGCTGTAGTGTTATGGCTCTAAGTAAATGAGTATTTTGCATCAGTCTTTGTAAAGTCACATTGCTGGAGAAACTCAGCAGGTCAACCAGAAGTAGAACATGAAAATCTGTAGATGTCAGAAGTAAAACACCAGATTTTTGTGTTTTACTTTTTGCATCAGTCAGGGAAGGAAAGTGCTGTTACTATTTCAAGGGCATAGGTGTTCAGAGAGCTGAATGATCTGAGGATGGATGTCTCCCGTACATGATGGATTACACCCCTGGGTCCTTAAAGAAGTAGTGATGGAGATTGTGGAGGCATTAGTAACAATCTTTCAGGAATTAGTAGATTCTGCCATGGTCCCAGAAGACTGGAAAATTGCAAATGCCACCCCACTATTCAAGAAGGGGGGACAGCAGAAAGGAAATTATTGACTGGTGAGCCTGAAGATGTTGGAGTCGATTGCGAAGGATGAGGTTATGGAGTACGTGAGAAACATGACAGGTTAGGGCAAATCCAGCATAGTTTCCTTAAGGAAAAATCTTGCCTGACAAACCTATTGGAATTCATTGAAGAAGTGGCAAGCAGGCTGGATAAGGGAGATGCGGTGGATGTTTTGCATTTGAATTTTCAGAAGGCATTTGACAAGATGCCGCACACGAGACTACTTAACAAGATGTCCTAAGAATGCTAGCAGACCTTGCAATTGGCAGAAACATAAGACTCTGTTGGACCACGGCACCTTTAAACAGCCAAAACTCAGGCAAGTTAACTATTGTGGGAGTTTCAAACGGACAGCAAACAGGCCATTTAAATTTCAAGCAGCAGACACTCAGTCCATTTAAACATCGTGGGAGATTTAAAGAGAAGTCACACAGACCATTTAAACACAGTGGGAACTACCAGCAGCAGACCTGCAGGCCAGGTAAAGAAGACCTGACCATGTGGATGCAAGGGGGGTGGGGGGGGGGGGGGGGGGCTACAGGTTAAGCTAAGATGCCATGCCCTGAGGCTTTTGCTCCCTACCATCCTCCTGGCCAATGTATAATCCTTGGAGAACAACCTCAAACTCCGAACCAGATTACATCAGAGAGACATCAGGGAATGCTGTGCGATGTGCTTCACAGAAACATGGCTAAATGAAGATATTCCAGACATAGTGCAATGGCCCGAGGGTTACACCCTTCATCACACTGACCAGTCTGACACTGGCGTCAAGAAAAACCAGAGGAGGCATCATTTTTGTTATCAATACATCATGGTGCACAAACCTGATGGTTATATCCCAGTCCTGAGCTCTTGACTTGGACATCTGGTGATCAAATGTCTTCCATCCTACCTGCCGGGAGAGCTCACCGCCATCATCCTGGTCGCAGTATACATTCTGCTACAAGGTAACATCAGGCTGGCACTGGAGGGACTGAGCACTGTGATTAACAGCCATGAAACAGCACATCCTGATACTATCAACTCGTCACATGCGAAACCAGAGAAGCCAACACACTCAACCACTGCTACATCACCATGAAAAATACCTACTAAGCCATCCCACAACCCCACTTCAGCAAGTCTAATCACCTGAATGTACTTCTACTCCTGGCATACAAGCAGAGACTAAGGACCACAGCTCCAGCAGTGAAGATGGAGATAGTAAGATCGAGGGAAGCGGAGGAGCATCTGCAGGACTACTTTGAATCGGTGGACTGGACCATATTCAAGGACTAAACCTTAGACTAGAGTGAATATGCAACATGTGTTACTGACTTCTTCAAGATCTGCTTGGATGGGTGGGGGGGTGAGGGGGGGAAGACATGGCCATGTGAAGGACTTGAACAGACGTGTTTTGGTTGAGCTCTCTGTGAAGAGTAATAAATAGATGGTCAAAACTTGAAAATCAAGGTTTATTTAATCAAAAATGGATGAAACTAGCAAGAAGAACAAAGATTGAAGATGCTCCTAATTCAACCAGGAACATCGGGTGAAAGTCCGAAGAGGAGCGGTGCAAAAATGGCGACAGGGCCAGCAGAACCAGGTAAAACTGGGGAGTCAAAAATTTAGTATCATCCTGGAACAAATGGAGAAATTGAGTAACTGATTCACAGGTATTTAAACAGTAATGAGAGATATAAAAATGACTGAAAAAAAAATTGTTGAAGACCTGATGGAGAGAATGGGTCGAACAGAGTTTGAATTGACAAAAACACATGAAAAGCTCCAGGCTTTGGAATAAAAAGCCAAAGAATGAGAGTTGGATAAACAAGAACTGTTGGACAAAATTGACCACATAGAGAAATTTAGTCAATGAAATAATTTCCAAATTATTGGACTAAGGGAAGGAATCGAGGGAAGAGACCCGATGGACTTTTTTCAACAGTGGATCTACAAATGTTGGGAGAAGACAAATTTAGAGAAAAACTGCACATCGAGAGAGCTCACCAAACACTCGGACCCAGGAGAGCCAGGGTCCCGAGACCAAGACCAGTTCTGGTGTGACTTTTAAGGTACCAAGAATGAGAGATCATTCTGGGAGCAGCATATGATGACTCGAAGCAGAATAATGGCCTGTCCGAGGATGATCCTGAAAAGAGACTAATTTTTTAAGACTTTAGTGCAAACTTGATTAAATAGAGAAAATAATTTGAAGATGTGAAAAACAACTACGTGCTAAAAACTTGAAATATTCAATGATATACCCCATACTTTTAGGGTCAAAGTAGCGGAAGGAAACTGGTGATTTTTCAAGAACAAGAATGAGGTGAAAGGCTTTCTGCAAAGTTTTTAAAGAAAAAATATCAAGGTTGTCATGGGAGAAGATTGTGAAAATATTTATAATGGAACTAAGTACAAGTTGTTTTTAAATTTTTACAAAACTGTCTCATATTTATTGTTTAAAAGTAAAATGTATAGAAATGTTCACGGAGAGCTCAGTAAAAATGGAAAAAATAATCTGGGCCAGGTAGTAGCAGGGTGGAGTCTCCAGTTTAAGGGGGAGAATGGAGTCTGGAAAGGAGTAACAAAAAAAAGATGCTAAAGGGAGGTGTTCTCCTGCCTCGAGCATTTGGGGCTCTACATATATGTTACCTCGAGGCAGGAACATTGTGTGTTTTTCTTAAAGGGGAAAGATCACTGTTATTTCAAGAGTCAAAGAGATTTTACTGCTAAAAATATTGTTTTAAAAAGAATATGGATAGAACATTAAAATTGATTAGTTTTAATGTTAATGGTATTAATGGGTAGGTGAAGAGAAAACAAGTCTTGGCATACCTAATAAAAAATTAAAGGCAGATATAGTTTTTTTTAAACAAGAAACCCATCTTATTAAATTGGAATACGCAAAATTAAAAAGAGGATGTGTGGGGAAAGTAATATCGTCTTCATTTGGATCAAAAGCAAGAGGTGCAGTGATATTAATTAATAAAAATATACCAATAATAATAGAAGCTGGAAGATCTGTAATGGCACACTGCAATCTAATTTATGCAGAATCACAGATGTTTATGAATATTTACCCCCAAATTATGATGATGAAAACTTTATGATATCATCTTTAAAAACCACAGAGGGAAGACAATATATATTGATTGGAGGAGATTTTAATTTTTGTTTAGATATAATATTGGATAAATCAGCAAGAACAGTAACAAGGGTGAAAGCTGCAAAAAAATTTCATTTATGAAGGATTTAAATTTAATTGCTATATGGAGGCGGCTCAACCCCTTAGAAAGAGACTACTCATTCTACTAAAGGGTACATGATTCACATATTTTTAATGTCTGCCCAGCTATAAAGTAGAGTGGTAAAAATGGCAAGACTTTTATCAGACCACTCGCTGTTAATGTTAACTATTATGATAATGGAAAAGCAAGAAAGTATGTACAGATGGTGCCTTAATGAGGAGGTCTAGACTCCTAGATTTTAAGAAGTATTATCTATTAGCACAAGCAAGATTTTTTATCATCTTTCTTTGAAGAAAATAGTCCCCTTTCATGTATTCAAATGGGACTGAATTCAATAAAAGAGGAGACAATGAAGGACTTCATTTATAAGTGGAGTGTCATGTCAAATAACAAAAAAAAATGGACAATCCTATATTAATACATATGATTAGAATAAGGCAAGAAATAAATGAATGTACTGGGAAAAAAGTGGGTATATCACTGAGGACACCATTATGTAAAACTGTGCTACTGCATATGAATCTGGGTAACAAAAGATTGAATTCTTGGTTTGACAGAGGAACAAGGTATGTTGATGATTGTTTATATGGAAGGATCTCTTGTGTCTTTTGAACAATTAAGAAATAAGTATGTGAAAATGGTTGAAAGTGATTAAGCTTGCTCCATTCTGTGAAAAGTGATGGAATACAAAGTATGTAGATTAGAGCTTGAGAGTAGACAGTACTAGCTGGTAGGTCTCTTCTTATCAGAAGCCTCAAGGATGCAGGAATCTGGTTCGGACTGGCACGGTGACTCAAGGTACCCATGGCCACTATTGCGCTTGCTTAATAAAGACATGAATATTAACTTAGACGCCCCTAAAGAGGGGATGGACTAATTAGCATAACATGTGATGTATGATGAGGGAAGGACTGTGTGGTATCTGCAGTGATGGAAGGGAAAAGGAGACAGTTGTAATTTATTGAGATTCTGATTGGAAGAGAGTAAATGAAGGTGTGGTGATGTTGAGCATGGGACTGTACAAAAGAGTGATGATTCTGAACCTGCGGTTTGTCTCCAGACCAGGGACACCCGACTCTGAAGACTCAAAATAAAGCTGAACTTATTCTCCAAGACTTTGTCTCCAGAGTAGTGATTGTGAACACTACATTTCACAAGCTTGGGGTCTCGTCCGGGATTTCAACTCCCACCACTTGGTGATCGAAGGACGAGAAGGTGCACCCCACTGATTTCAATAGTCTCCGATTTCTTTGCTTGTCGTCAGCGGTTTGAGCGAGTGATATCTGGACAGGAGACTCTGGAGGATGGGACGAAGGGGAACTCCGGTAGGAGGAATGGAACAGAATGAAGGGAAAACTCCGGTAGGAGGAGTGGTTCAGTCGGGGAACTCTCATGCACGAGACTCAGGAAAGAAAATTGACTATTAAGTACGACTCGGGCGACCGGGATTCTGTCAGGATTGTGTGATCTGACAGGGATAAAGGTAATTAGTGTACCCGAGAGAAGAAGGGACCCCAGAGTGGGGGTCCCGGGATTGACATTCCGCCCGATAGTCCATTGAGTCGGATGTTAGGAAATTGGGGTCAGGGAAGGACCCAGGAAAAAAAAACTAAGGAAACTTTGTAAGTTTTGTAATTACAAATGGCCTCAGACTCCGAGTCTGGGCTTCTCAGTTTGGTGGCCACAACTGGCGATAGATACAAGAAACCCTTTTGATCAGGAAGAGTCAGATTATGCAGTGTGTTGGATCCGGGTGACCAAATTGTTTACGGTCACCATGAAAAATGAGGAGGCAGACGTACCTCCCTGGGATCCTTTGAAGCACCTGCCCCCGCCGTATGACAGTCAGAGGGGAGGGGAGAATCACCAGGATGCTGGTGATATCCCTCCCGAGGAACACCAACAGGTGAGAGAGTCCAATGGAAGGGTAGAGGCCTGTGCCCCGGAGCTGGAGGAGGCAGGACAGAAGAGCTCGGACAGGCAGGAAAAACATGAGAAAAAGAGAAATAGACCTGTAAAAGGGTCATGTTGAAAACCAAGGAATGTCTCTGGGGAGATTTCAGGGAACTCGGCAGTCCAGGACGGTGGTGGAATAAGAGCTCAGGGAGCTCAGTTAAAAGAGTTCTGGGAACTAGTCTGGTCAGGGACCATTAGTGTGTTTGCATGTGCTCAGGGAGCTCAGGTTTTGGGAACCTGAGGTACAGTGGGGAATTGTGTAGAAACAACTATCTGGAGGTTGAAAATATAATTCAAAAAGTTTCTGAGACATTAAATAAAAGACTAGGGAGAGAAGGCTGGCCGTTGGGGGGTACTTGGAATGATGAATTCATAAAAGAGCTCATTGGAAAATGGTGCCTGTTAGCACAAGAAAGAAAAGAGATAGGCTTGCAGGTTGCCAAACTAACGCTGTAAAACTGGCAGAAGAGGGGACAGTAAACCTATGGATGTCCTCCAGAAAGAATGTGCACATAGAAAGGAGTAGGACAGGACAAATCAGGAAAGGAAAAAAGCTAAGTATGACTGAAGGATAAACAAAGACTACGTAGTCAAATGGAAGTCCTAAGGCTGATAGAGGACAGAGAGACGAGTGACCCCAAGTACTCCTCGGGGACCCCTTAAGGACCACCACTAGCATATCATCTGCCTGTATCTAGACCCCTAGCCAGCAATATCTAAAGTATTTTTGGATACTGTTAGTGCTTGAACCCAGAGCCATGATAAATCATCTGGCCACTGTTACAAAAAAGTTAAGATTTAAAGTCTTTTGAAAATTCTAGAAGGTTTTGTTAAAACACGTTTGTCTGCATTTGCACAGTTTAAAAATTAAGCTGTTCTCAGTGAAGACAGAGAGAACTCAGCGTAAAAACATAAGATACCAGCCAGGCAAATTGGCAGGAAGCCCAGAAGAAGAGATAATGCAGCCAGTTTGTGTAGAATACTACAGAGCAGAGAACGAAGACAGCCAGGAATGCTCTTAAAGGGGCCACACAAGATACCAATTTGTTTGCAGTTTAAAGTTGAGCACATACCCATGATAAAGACGTGATTTCTTAAGGCAGCAGATAAAGTATCTAAAGGGTTATCAGGATTGGGACCCTAAAGATTTAGTTCAACATGAATCCTCCTCAATGAGTCTTATACCTTCCATCCAGGAGATTAGACTCCACCAGAGGGACATCTCTGATAGAGAAAATGAGCGATGGAAATGTTCGGGTTGTTATTATGTTGATGTACTTGAGTTTTGGGTAACCCCAGCAGCCAGGGTGTTACTATTGTGGGAAAGTGGGACATTTCAAACAGGAATGTCCTGAATTAAACTGGGAAAGGGATGCTATCCCTCTGACGACTTTTGGGGAGGATTAAGGGTATCAGGGGTTTCTTCCAGGTGGGACCCAACAAAGAGGATGCCGTTTTTCTGGTGGACACAGAGGCCACTAGATTATCATTAAACGTTATTCCGGAGGGAGTTAGATTCACTAGTCCACAATTAAAGGTATCAGGAGTAAAAGGGGAAGAGTTTTCTGTACCTATGTTGGAGCTCATTATGATCAGAACAGATCATGAGGAAGTGATGTGGTAATTATTATACATTCTGGATATTGGGAGTAACCTCCTGGGTTACAACCAGGGTTAGAAAAAGGGGTAAAATATTTGGGATACTTAACAAGTAAGGGAAAAAGGAAAATGAGTCCCAAAAGGATTAAGGAAATATTGGAACTGGTTCTCCCAAAAACAAAGAAGGGACTGATGGGTTATTGTCGACTGTGGATAGATTCATATGCACAAAAGACTAGAAACTTATACTTCATCTCTAGGATACTTCAAGAAAAAATGCAAAAGTTAGAAATAACATGGGATTTTCATACCCCATGGCATCCCCCTTCCTCACGATGGGTAGAACGAATGAATCAGACATTGTCTAAATTGGTGCTAGAAACAAAGTTACCCTGGACTAAATACCTGCTTATAACATTACTGCGAATCTGAATAGCACCTCAAAGGAATGTCGGATTGTCCCCTTATGAGATGCTATTCAGACTGCCAAATTTTGGGAAGAGAAGGGGAATTGCCTACTGTAGAAGACACTGACAAATTTCTAAGGAACTATTGGCGCTCGCTTCTTCTTTATTTGTTTTTAGGAAAAAGGGTCTGTTGTCCCAGACACCTCCACTAGAAATTGCCATTCACAAAAGACGTTGAAGGATGCCAAGCTTCATTCAAGTTGGGAGGTACCATTTCTAACCCTCCTGACCACTGAGACAGTGATAAGAACTGCAGAAAAAGGTGGACACATCACACCAGAGTGAAAGGACCGGTGAGGACCCCTGCTGAGCTACCAACTTTGCACATACATCCCATTGAAAACCCGCTCAAGATCCAGTTGAAAAGACATTGATGGTCATTAGAACAGGACTTTGAATAGTTTGTGAAACACAAGTTAAATATTTATGTACAACCCTCCTCCTTTGGTAGAAAGAAACATGAAGATGGTGGTAGATATGCTGAATAGAGTTGGTAAATGGGAACCAGGGTTGGGCTGATGGGATTCATACCCCAGTAAGGAAAAGATTGGAATCCATCATCAAGCCCTCAGGGCCAGTAAAGTTCACCATTACCATTCCTGAGAGTTCTAAACCGCAGGTGATACGGTTCAATGCTTGTAGTTTAATAAAATGTGGAAGGATCGAGAGTCAGAGATGATATAGTCTTCTTCTTTGGCTTGGCTTCGCGGACGAAGATTTATGGAGGGGGTAAAAGTCCACGTCAGCTGCAGGCTCGTTTGTGGCTGACAAGTCCGATGCGGGACAGGCAGACACGGTTGCAGCGGCTGCAGGGGAAAAATGGTTGGTTGGGGTTGGGTGTTGGGTTTTTCCTCCTTTGCCTTTTGTCAGTGAGGTGGGCTCTGCGGTCTTCTTCAAAGGAGGTTGCTGCCCGCCAAACTGTGAGGCGCCAAGATATAGTATTCAAGAGAAATATATGTGTCTTAATAGATACTGTCCCTAATGGAGTGATGTATGGTGGACTACCCAGAAAAACCTACTCGAAAGGGGTAAATGGGAAAAATTTGGAATGGGGATAAAGATCAGTGGTAAGGACCTGTTGGCGTGTTGTTTTAGAATAATCGTAGAAGGATCAAAGACTAATCTAAAAATAGTACAGGTAGTAGAAGTAGAGGACCTTAGACAGATAATTGAGAGTGAGACAGGATATGGGGATACAAATGCCTGAGTAGAATGGTTAAAATATACGGTGAAGAGTTTAAACAAGAGCAATTGCTATGCATGCGCTTCTGGATGTCCGATAGCACAGGTGGTTCCACCTCCGTTGGGTTGGGGTAAAGACAGACAAGAAATGAGGTGCATGATGGCTTTGAATCAGGATAGAGAGGCCTGGGGTAACCAGTCCTGTAAATCTCTGTCCTTGATGTTCCCTCCTCTGAAGAGGAAGGATGTCCGGATTCTGCCAGCATTCTGGGCTGTGTCAGGGAATCACACAGCCTGCATTTCAAGACAAGGAAAACAGTTCACAAAGGACCAAGGAAAGCTACAACTATGCACAAAGGTACAAGACATGACAGAGGGGAGGGAACCACTCAGCCTTGAATGTACCTCAAGCGGATCTATGGTGGTTCTGTGGAGGCAGAATCCTTGGACAAATTCTTCCTCTCAATTGGAAAAGCACCTGTGCAATTATTCAATTGGCCATACCCTTCACCTTGGCATTTGAATGGGAGAAGGTAATAGGGATAAAGAAAAGTAAGAAGGAGTTCCTTGGGACATCTTTCAATAACCTAATTTATATTGATTCAATTGGGGTATCAAGGGGAGTACCTAATGAATTTTAGGCATGCAATCAGATAGCAGCAGGGTTTGTTGCAGTTTAATCAGAAATACATGGGAAAGAGAAAAGGGAGGAATTGTGAAAAATGGCTGTAAGTGATTAAGCTTGCACCATTCAGTGAAAAGTGATGGAATGCAAAGTATGTAGATTAGAGCTTGAGAGTAGACAGTACTAGCTAGTGGGCCCCTTCTTATAAGCCTCAAGGATGCAGGAATCTGGTTCTGACTGGTACGGTGACCTAAGGTACCCATGGCCACTACTGCGCTTGCTTAATAAAGACATGAATATTAACAGATGCCCCTAAGGAGGGGATGGACTAATTAGCATAACATGTGATGTATGATGAGGGAGGGACTGTGTGATATCTGCAGTGATGGAAGGGAAAAGGAGAAGGTTGTAATGTATTGAGATTCTAATTGGAAGAGAGTAAATGAAGGTGTGGTGATGTTGAGCGCGGGACTGTACAAAAGAGTGATGATTCTGAACCTCCGGTGTGTCTCCAGACCAGGGACACCTGATTCTGCAGACTCGAAATAAAGCTGAACCTGTTCTCCGAGACTTTGTCTCCAGAGTAGTGATTGTGAACACTTTATATTTCACAAGTATGGAGTAGCTAATGGGACATTATCTTGCTTTCTTCAGTTAAGATTGTTCTTAAGAGAAAGATGGGGACCAAACTTTGCCCCATCTGAAATTAGTGAGATGGAATGAGCAATCTGGCTGGGGAAGACACCTAAATTTATATCCAAGATGTACTTTACTCCCCAAAATGAAAGTGCGAAACTAGGTTTACAGAGATTGAGAGAAAGAAGGGAGTCGGATTTAAGAGTTGCAATAATGGAAAGATGCTGATCTGATTGGTGTTTGGACAGAATGACGTCAATTATAAATGCAAGATACGGATTAGTGCAATATAATTTTCTACACTAATTATATCTCACTGAACAGAAATTAGATAAATCAAAATTGGAAGTATCAGAGATGTGTTTTAGATGCGGAATAGAAATACGAACGCTTGTACATGTGTGAAGGTGAGACCTCTCCGGCAGGACACTAATGAAATACTAACAAGGATAACAGGGGTTGCCTTCATGGACAACCCGGAGCTTGACCTTTTGGGTCATTTTATTGAAATAAGTAACAAACTAATTAAATTCAAAATTTCATTTGTTAAAATAGCTTTAGCTGTGGCTAAGAATTCTGCTGCGATTACTTGGAAATCTGACTCCCCTCTACAGATAGCACGATGGAAGACAGTGATGAACAGTTATATTTCAATGGAGAAAAATCACGTATAATCTAATGAACAAATATGACATATTTATAAAAAACATGGCAACCATATTTGGACTATATAGGGGCCCAAACATAATAAAAAAGGTACTATGATTATAAAAATATGTACCTCCCCAATGAAAACTTAATTTTTTTAAAGCCCAACTGTAAGCCCTGACAGTGTGCTGATTTATACCATGAAGGGGGTGGGAGAGAAGGGGTTGTTGTGTTTTGTTTTGTAAGAAAAGGTTATATGTATTTATATCTATATATCTTGAAAATGTACTATTTTGATATGTATATTTATGGAAAAAAAACAAAAATATAAAAAAAGTCCTAAGTGGACGAATTTCTGCCCACATGAACATACCAGGTGTTCCCCAAACAGAAGCCTTGGATAAATCAGAGGATTTGAAACCTGCTGAGAGCAAGATCAAGGACGTTTAAGGCCAAAGATCCAGAAGGCTCTCTGAAACAAAGCGGCAATTCCAGAGGAAGCTAAGGACAGAGACAGATACACGGAAGCTGTGGGAGGGAGTGCAGCCCATTACAGCCTAGAAAGTGAGTGCAAACACCATTGATGGTGGTGATGCTTCACTACCCCATGACCTGAACACCTTCTATGCCCACTTTGAGGACAACCCAACAGTGTCTTCAAGAATCCCTGCAAAGGCTGAGGACCCTGTTGTATCTGTCTCTGTGGCAAATGTCAGAACATCATTCAAGTGGGTGAGCCATCGCAAGGCATCAAGCCCTAATGTCGTACCTAGCAAGGTACTAAAAATCTGCGCCAACAAACTAGCCGGAGTGTTCACGGACATTTTCATCCTCTCTTTGCTACATTCAGAGGTTCCAACTCCTTCAAAAGGGCATCAATCATCCCAGTCCCCAAGAAAAGCAGAGTGAGCTGCCTCAATGACTATCAGCCAGTAGCACTAACTTCTACTGTGTTGACATTCTTTAAAAGGTTGGTCATGGCCAGAATCAACACGTACCTAAGCAAAGGATCCACTGTAATTTGCCTATCGTCACAATTGCTCCACAGCAGATGCAATATCACTGGCTCTTCACTCAGCTCTGGATCATCGAGAAAATAGCAACTCATACATACACCTGCTCTTCATCAACTGCAGCTCGGCCTTCAACACCATTATTTGTTCAGTGCTAGTCAACAAGCACCAAACCTGGGGCCCTACACCCTGCTCTGCAACTGGATCCTTGACGTCCTCATTAGAAGATCACAGACAGCACAAATTGGAAACAATGTCTCCTCCTCACTGACTATCAAGACAGGCAGACCTCAAGGATGCATGTTTAGCCCACTGCTCTACTCACTATACACCCATGACTCTGTGGCCAGGCACAATTCCAGAGCTATCTACAAATTTGCCGATGACACCACAGTTGTCAGCAGAAACACAAATAGCAAATGAGGAAGATAAATCAGCTCGTTAAGTGGTGTCACACCAATAATCCTGCACTCAAGGATAGCAAAACCAAGGAGATGATTGTGGACTTCAGGGAGAAGTTAAGAGAACACAAGCCAGTCTTCATGGAGGGGTCAGTAGTGGAGAGGTTCAAGACTTCAAATTCCTTGGTGTCAACATCTCCAAGAATCTGTCCTAGAGCCTCCAAGTTAATGCAATCATGAAGAAGGCTTGCCAGCGGCTATAGTTTGTGAGGTGTTTGAGGAAATTTCTGAGGACTCTCAAAAACATCTACAAGTGTACAATGAAGAGCATTCTGGCTGGTTGCATCAATGTTTGGTATGGAGGGGGCAATGATCAGGACAGGAAAAACTCCAGAGGATTGTTAACTCAGCCTGCAACATCACAGACACCAGTCTTCACTCCATCAAGGACATCTACAAGAGATGGTGGCTTATGAAAGCAGCCTCTATCTTCAAGGACCCCCACCATCCAGGTCATGCCCTCTTCACTCTGCCAACATCAGGAAAAAAGTACAGGAGCCTGAAGGTGAGCACTCAGCAGAACAAGGACAGCTTCTTCCCCACTGCCATAAAATTCCTGAATAATCACTGAACCAAAGACACTGCCTTACTTTGATTTTTTTCATGAACTATTTTTATTTTTATAAGGTGGTTTATGTTTTCCCTGTGATACTGCTGCAAAACAACAAATTTTGTGACTTGTTCATGACAATAAATTCCAATTCAGATTCTGAAGAGCATTGACTGATTGGCAGGAAGCAGAGTGTCAGAATACAAGGATGATAGTCTAATTGGCTGCCAGTCACTAATGGTGTTTCACAGGGATCAGTGTCGGGGCCGTTTCTTTTTATGTTGTATATTAATGATTTGGATTGTGGAGTGAACGGCTTTGTGGCCAAGTTTGCAGTTGATACAAAGGTAAGTGCGGGAGCTGGTACTCTTGAGTAAACATGGAGGTACAGAAAGACTTAAACAGATTAGGAGAATGAGCAGAGAAGTGGCAATACACTTTTGGAATGTGTACAGTCACGCATTTTTGTAGAAAAAATAAACAAGCAGATTATTTTTTTAAATGGGGAGAAAATTGAAAATTTTGCAAAGGGACCTGGGAGTCCTCATGCAGGATCGCCTGAAGGTAAACTTGCAGGTTGAGATTGTGGTTAAGAGCCAATTGCAATGTTGCCATTCATTTCAAGAGTAATAAAATACAAGAACAAGGATATGATGTGGCTCTATAAGGCACTGGTGAGACCTCACGGAGTATTGAGAGCAGTTTTGGGATGTGCTGACGTTGGAGAGAGTCAGAGGTGGATCAATAGGATGACTCTGGGAAGCATTTGATGTCTCTTGGCCTATATTCATTGGAATTTAAGAGAATGAGGAGGGATCTCATTGAAACATTTTGAATGTTGAAAGGTGTGGACAGTGTAGATGTAGAAAGGTTGTTTGCCGTGGGGAGAATGTCTATAAGAGGGCACAACTTCTGGATCAAAGGGAATCTGCTTAGAACAGAGATTTATTTTCAGCCCAATGGTGGTAAATCTGCTGAATTTGTTGTTAGAGGCTGTTGTGGAGGCCAGGTCATTGGGTGTATTTAAGGCAGAGATTGATGGGTTCTTGATTAGCCAGGGCATCAAAGGTTATCAAGAGAAGGCCGGGCAGTGGGGTTGAGTTTTGGTTATGGAAGTTTATGGAAGTGTTGGAGTGAATGCAGAGATTTACCAGGATGTTGCCTGAATTGGAGAATGTGTCTTCTGAGGCAAAGTTGACAGAGTCAAGGCTTTTCTCTTTGGAGTGAAGAAGGATGAGAGATGACTTAATGGAGGTCTACAAGATTACGAGAAGCATAGATAGGATGGACAGCATGGTGTGTGGTACTGCTAATTTTAAGTAATATTTGACTGTCAGTTAGAGAAAAGTGATTTGTAAATACAACTTTTCTCTATGGGAGTTGAGCTGCGAGATTTACTGGTGAACACAGGTGGCAAGAGTGTCGGTAGCAGAGATTCAACAAGAGTTGTGTTCAGACAGGGATTACTGCCTCTGATAATATCAATCATCTGTATAACCTCTTTGGAGAGGGACACAGTCCCCCTCTCCTATCTCCCTTTCTTTGTACTTTGCTTGAGAAATCACTTTCTTCACCCTATCCTCCAAAGGTCTACTATTGGGGACAGCTGACACAAGACATGGATCCTCAGAAACAAATATGAAGAGGTAAAGGTGAGTTAATTCTTTCCAGCTTTTCATTTTTCATTCTCTCCCGATATCTTTTCTCTCTCAATCTCAGCACTGCATATCTGCAAATGCTCCCATATCCATTGCTCTTTAGGATAGAGACTTCAAAAGATTCCCATCCCTTCTGGAAGAAATTCTTCCTCATCCTTATTCGGAAATCATACCTTAGTTGGGGAAGACTCCTCTCAGCATTCATCCTGTCAATTCCTTTCAGGGTATCAGCTCATTCATCTAAAGTCCAATGAGTATAGGACCAGCCAACTGATCCTATAACACAGATGGCGGCTATTTGGCAAATCAGATCAAAGCTGTCTACTAAAAGAGTAATCTCATTAGTTATATTCCTTCTATCATTCAAAATATTCTCTCTCACACATGGCCAACAACCCTTTATAGAACATAGAACACTACAGCACTTTACAGGCTCTTCAGCCCATAATGTTCTGCTGACCCATTTGTACCTACCAAAAAAAAGTAAACCCTCTCTTCCTCATACCCCTCTATTTTTATTTTCTCCACATGCCTAAAAGTCTCTTAAATGCCCCGAATATAGCAGCTTCCACCACCACCCCAGACAAGGCATGTCATGCACCCACAACCTTGTGTAAAAAAACTCTTCGTGTGTCCCCTAAACTTTCCTCCCTTCACTTTGTAAAGATGTACTCAGGTGTTTGCTACTCCTGCCCATCTTGTCTATGCCTCTCATAATCTTGTAGACCTCTATTAAATCACCTCTCATCCTTCTATGCTTCAAAGAGAAAAGCCCTAGCTCCACTAACATTGCCTCATAAGACTTTTCCAATCCAGGCAACATCCTGGTAAATCTCCTCTGTACCTTCTCCATAGTTTCCACATCTTTCCTCTAATGAGGTGACCAGAACTGAACACAATCTTCTATGTGTGGTCTCACCAGAGATTTGTAGAGTTGCAACATGACCTCTCGACTCGAACTTAATCCTCCGACTAATGAAGCCCTGTATCCCATAGACTTTCTTAATTATCCTATCAACCTGCACAGCAACCTTGAGAGATCTATAGATTTGGATCCCAAAGTCCCTCTGTTCCTCCACATTGTCCAAACAGTAACCCTGGACCCAGCCTTCAAGTTTGACCTTCCAAAATGCATCACCTCAAACTTAGCTGGATTGAACTCCATCCGCACTTCTCCATCGAACTCTGCATCTTGTCTATATCCTTTCGTAACCTACTACAACATTCAAAAATATCCACAACTCATCCAACCTTCGTATCATCCATGAACTTACTGACCATCCATCCACTTCATCATGGTCATTTATAAAAATCACAAAAAGCAGGGGATCCCAGAACAGATCCCTGTGGAACTTTATTAGTCATCAACCTCCAGGTAGAATACTTTTCATCCAGTACTACTCTGATTTCTACAGCCAAGCCAATTCTGAATCCACAAAGCCAAGGTTCCATGGATCCCATGCCTCATGACTTTCTGAATGTGTCTCTCATGGGGACCTTGTCAAATGCCTCACTAAAAGGCATATATAACACATCTACCACCATACTTTCATAAATTTTCTTCATTACATCCTCAAAAAACTCAATTATGCTTTTCCCTCACAAAGCCATGCAGACTGTACTTCTCCAAATGTTCATAAATCCTTTCCTTGTCCAGAAGTCTCAAGCAACTGGCCAAAGAAATAGTAAAAAAAAAATGAAGGATTAAAATTGGCACCCCCTAGTAGTTAGTTTTCCAATCCATGTGACATGCAATCTCAAGCAACTGGAAAATTCACTTATCCGCCATCTCGCAATCCCCATATGTGCTGGATTCCAGGGTTTATTTACTGCATTTATCTGCGCTTGATATTATTTACAGTGATCAGAAAATCTTTGAATGTACAAAGAAACCAAAGCCATGTGGTGGTCACAAGGAGAACATGTAGACATCTGAGGTCAAGATCAAACCTGCTCAACCTTTCTTCAAGTGTCAACCCTTTCAACCTTGGAATCAGCCTGGTTAATCTCCAGTGTATGAATGTAGCCTGTTCCTGTACTGCACTGTTCTATGTTCTGATGTCTTGACTGGCTTTCATGCCAATTTTTGGATCAGCAACAAATTTAGGTACAGTATCCCTTCAACCAAGTCATTAGTATATATTGTACACACCTAAGGCCTTAAGACTAATCTCTGTGGCATCCCATTAGTTACTTATTACCAATCTGAAAATGACCCATTTTTCCTGTCTCTATCAATGCTGATATATTACACCCAACCTCATCTTTGTGGCATATGGCTCTGTAAGGTCAATCTGGAAACAACAAATGATTGCTTGAAGTATCGTAGGAAGGAGAGAAACCTTGGATCTTAGAGTTTGAATAAACCACTCATCTTCAGTGTGGGAAAGCAGAATAAATTCTAATCTTCAGATGTCAAGAGCAAAGTTCTGATGTCAAGTTCATTGCACTGGAGATGCTAGGTATCTCCAGCATTTTGAGGTTTTACTTAAGAGAGGAATATCTTTGCAGATGTAGCACTTAGGGTCCAAAGTATTAATGATAATGATGGTGGCAGAGACCAGAGGTTATGGTCTCAAGCTCTTCTTCAGAATATACATTTCCAGCATGCATCAAAGCAGTGCTGTACCTATTGAACCACAGAACATTACAGCACAGAAACAGGCTCTTTGACCCTTCTAGTCTGTGCCAAGCTATTAATTCGCCTAGTCCCACTGATCTGCATCCAGTCCATAACCCTCCAAACCCCTCCCATTCATGTAGTTGTTCAAATTTTACTTTAATGTTGAAATTGAGCCCGTAGTCACTTCAGCTGGCAGCTCATTCCATGCTCTCACAAGTTCTCCCTAAACTTCTCCCCTTTCACTCTTAACCCATGTCCTCTGGTTTGTATCCACCTCAGTGGAAAAAGCCTTCATGCATTTACTCCATTTATACCTTCAAATTTCTGAGTATCAACATCTCTGAAGACCTATCCTGGGGCCATCATGTCGATGCAATCATGAAGAAGGCTCACCAGCAGCTATACTTTGTTAGGGGTTTGAAGAGATATGCTATGTCACCAAAGACTCTTTTTGCAAATTTCTACATGTGTACTGTGGAGAGCATTCTCACTGGTTGCATCACTGTCTGGTATGTCAGCACCAATGCACAGGACAGGAACAGGCTACAGAGGGTTAGTAAACCCAGGCAGTGCTAGCATAGGAATTAGTCTTCACTCCATTCAGGGCCTATCATTAAGGACCCTCACAACCAAGGCCATGCCCTTTTCTCACTGCTACCATCAAATAGGAGGCACAGGAGTCTGAAGACATACACTCAACATTATAAAAACAGCTTCTTCTCCTCTGCCATCAGACTTCTGAATGGACAATGAACCAATGGACACCACCACACTTTTTCTCTTTTTTTGCATGTTATTTTTTTTTAAATCTTGTATTTATGAAATTGTAATTTATAGTAATTTTGTACCTTGTTCTGCATAATATTGCTGCTACAAATCAATAAATTTCATGAAACATGTTCTTGACAATAAACCTTTTACTGATTTTGATAAATTTGCATACCTCAATCAAATCTCCTCTCGTTCTTCTACACTCCATGGAATAAAGACATAATCTGGGGTCGAGAGTGCTAGAGTAGATACGGGAGTGGAGGAAGAAAAAGATGAAATGAAGATTGCAGATAACATCAGAAGATTGCAGGTAACATCAGGGCTGTACCTGGGGTAAATGTTCTCAGGTGCACCCATTTCAATGCAATAAGTATTGTCAGAAAGACAGACAAGTTTAGAGTGTGTATTAACATGTGGAATTATGACATTGTGGCCATCAGTGAAACTTGGTTGCAGGAGGGGCAGAACTGGCAGCTCAATGTGCCGGGCTTCCGTCGTTTCAGACATGATAGAGTGGGAGGGATGAAAGAGGTGGAGTAGCATTGCTCATCAGGGAAAATATCACAGCTGTGGTCAGACAGGACAGACCAGAGAGCTCATCTCCTGAGACTATGTGGGTGGAGTTGAGGAACAGGAAGGGTTAATAGGGTTGAATTATAGACTGCCCAATTATCAATGAGAATTTGAGGAGTAAATCAGTGTAGAGATAGCAGACAACTGCAAGAAACATAAAGTTATAATAATAATCGATTTTAACTTTCCATATATTGACTGGGACTCCCATTCTGCAAAAGTGCTGGATGGCTTGGAGTTTGTCAAACGAGTTCAGGAAAAGTTTTCTAAGTCAATATATAGAGGTACCAACTAGAGAGAGTGCAATACTGCATCTCCTATCAGAGAAAGAAGTACATGAAGGGGAACATTTTGGATCCAGCGATCATAATGTCATTAGTTTCAAGTTAATTTTGGAGAAGGATAGGTCTGGGCCTTGGGTTGAGATTCTAAATTGGAATAAAGCCAATTTTGAGGAAATGAGAAAGGATCTAGAAACAGTGGATTGGGATGTTGTTTTCTTTCAAGGATGTGAAAAGAGGAAAACCTTCAAAAGTGAAATTTTGAGAGTACAGAGTTAATCCTGTCAGGATTAAAGGCAAAATTAGCAGGCATAAGGAACCTTACTTTGAAGGACATTGGGGATCTGATTTGAGAGAAGAGAGAGGTGTATAGCAGGTATAGGCTGCATGGAGCAAATGAGGTACTTGAACGGTCAAGAAAGAAATCAGGAAGGCTAAAAGGCATGAGGCTGCTTTGGCAGACAAAGTGAAAGAAAATCCTGTTATGTTAATATACTTACAGGTATATTAAGAGCAAAAGGATAGTAAGGGACAAAATTGATCCCTTGAAGATCAGAGTGGAGCCAGAATAGATGGGGGAGATCTTAAATTATTTTTTCATCAGTATTTACTCAGGAAATCGGCAAAGAGACGAAGGAAATAAGCAGTGAGTCATGGACCCCCCCCCCCCCCCCCCAACCACAGATTAAAGATGAGGAAGTGCTTGCTGTCTTAGAGCAAATAAGGGTGTATAAATCCCAAGGGCCTGCCAATATATTCCCTCAGATCTTAAGAGAGGTGAGTGTAGAAATTGCTGTGGGCTCTGGCAGAAATATTTAAAATTTCATTAGCCACAGGTGTGGTGCCAGAGGACTGGAGGGTAGCTCCTGTTGTTCCATTGTTTAAAAAAGGCTCCAAAAATAACTCAGGAAATTATAGGCTGGTGAGTCTGATGTCAGTATTAGGTAAATTACTGGAAACTGTTCTAAGAGATCAGATATACTAGTATTTGGATAGACCAGGAATGATTAGGGAAAGTTAACATGGTTTTGTGCATGAAAGGTTATCATTAACCAATCTTGGACTATTTCAAGGTGGTTACCTGGAAAGTTGATGAAGGAAAGGATGTGGATGTTGTCACATGGACTTTAGTAAGGCCACATTGAAGGTTAGGCAGGAAGGTTTAGACATTTTGTATTCATGGTGAGGTAGTAAACTGGATTTGACATTGGCTATATAGGAGAAACCAGAGAGCAGTAGTGGATGATTGCTTCTCAGACCGGAGGCCTGTGACTAGTGGTGTGCCTCGGTGTTGTTTGCCATCCATATGAATGATTAGGATGATAATATGGTAAATTGGATCAGTAAGTTTGCAGATGACACAAAGATTGGAGGTGTTGTGGACAGTGAGGAAGGCTTTCAAAGCTTGCAGAGGCATCTGGACCAGGTGGAAAAATGGGCTGAAAAATGGCAGATGGAATTTAATGCAGACAAGTGTGAGGTGTTGCATTTTGGAAGGACAAACCAAGAAAGAACATAGACGGTAAATGGTGGGCACCAAGGGGTGCAGAGAAACAGAGGGATCTAGGAATACAGATACATTATTTCCGTTAAAGTGGGATCACAGGTAGATAGGGTTTTAATAAGAGCTTTGGCATATTGACCTTCATAAATCAAAGTATTGAGTACAAGAGTAGGGTATATGGGTGAGGCCATCATTGTTGTATTGTATTGCTGTTTCGGTCACCTAACTACAGGAAAGATATCAATAAGATTGAATAAGTGCAGAGAAGATTTACTAGGATGTTGCCTAGTCTTCAAGAACTGAGTTACAGAAAAGGTGAAACAGGTTAGGACTTCATTACCTGGATTGTAGAAGAATGAGGGGAAATTTGATAGAGGTATTTGAGGGGTATAGACAGAGTAAATGTGGGTGGGGTTTTTTCCACTGAGGGTAGGTGAGATACAAACATGGTTAAGGGTGAAAGGGAAAAAGATTAGGGGGAACATGAGGGGGAAGTTCTTCATACAGAGAGTGGTGGGATTGTGGAATGAGCTGCCAGCTGAATTGGTAAATGCGGGTTCAATTTTAACACAAGAAGAATTTGGATGTACATGGACAAGAGGGGTATGGAGGGATATTGTCTAGGTGCAGATCAGAGGGACTAGGAAGAATAATAGTTTGGCACAAACTTGAATGGCTGCAGAGCCTGTTTCTGTTTTGCAATGTTCTATGGTTCTATCCTTTCCCTGTAACTCAGTTCCTCAAGTCCCAGCAACATTCTAGTAAATCTTTTCATATTATTTCAATCTTATTGATATCTTTAGTTAGGTGACCAAAACTGCACACAAATCTCCAAATTTGGCCTCACCAATGTTTTATACAACTTCACCATTACATCCCAACTTCTGTACTCAATATTTTGATTTATGGCCAATATGCCAAAAGCTCTTTACCACCCTATATACCTGGGACACCACTTTCAAGGAATTATGCATCTGTCTTCCCAGATCCCTCTGTTTTACTCCACTCCTCAGTGCTCTCCATTTACCATGCATGTTCTACCTTGGCTTGTCCTTCCAAAATGCAAGATCTCACACTTGTCTGTGTTACTATATTTCGGCATATGTTGACCACATTTTCTAGCTACCTGAGGTCCCCATTGACTGGTGTATAAGTCGACCCAAAGCTCATGATGCCAGAGATGGGCTATTGACCAGCATATTCATTGACCCCCCCCCCTCCCATAGATCATGCAGATTGATCTGTTGGGCGTTGGCTGGAGGTAATTGCTATCATGGAGGGTCCATCAACACATCACAGCATGCGATGAACATATGAAGGAAGCTTTAAGTTGAAAGTGATAGAAAAGGTCAAGAAAACCAACTTTCATGAGAACTTGGTAAGAGATTGGAGAAAGAAGAGACTAAGAAAAATTCCAAAAAAACAATGTTCTTTGAGAAAAGGAATCACTCATTGGCCAGAGTTGGAAAATAATGTTGCAGAATGGGTACATGAACAGAAGTAAGATTGCTACATAGTCACCTGAAATAAAATAACATTTGCTCTGCAGTGGGACAAGTCAGTGATGGTTTTGAGACTACACCAGGCTGGTGCAAATGTTTCATGAACAGGAAAAATCTGGTATTATGCCAAAAAACAAAAATTGCACAGTAACTACCAAAAGATCTTGATCATAAAGTTGTAAGTTTTCACCAGTTTATTATATGAACTGGCAGAAACACCAGTTTGCATTGGCAAATATCGGAAACATGGATGAAACCCCCATGAATTTCGATATGATAGGCAATAGAACAGTGGAATGGAAAAGTGTTAAAACTGTGCAAACCAGAAGTACAGGCCACTAAAGGTCCAGGTTTACCATGGTGTTATTGTGCATGGCTAAAGGAACAAAATTAAGACCCATGGTAATCTTCAAATGCAAAATTAAACCGAAAATGAAATTCCCTGCAGGTATTTTTGTGAAAAAGGATGGCTGGATGACAATGGTGTAAAAAAACTCTGGATAGACAATGTGTGGAACAGGCAGCCAGGTGGTTTATGCAAAGAATAGAGTTTGCTGGTCTGGGATCTGTTTTGTAGCTACTTAACTGAGAACATTAAAAGTAGATGAGCACCACATACTTACATAGCTGTTATCCTGGGTGGTTTGAAATCTATATTGCAACCTCTTGATGTCTGCTTGAACAAGCCATTCAAAGACCACATGTGCAAAAAATGGAATAAATGGATGTCAAGTACAGAAAAGTCATTTACAAAAGGCAGGGCAATGTGCGCTGCATCACTTGGTGTGCTGCACAACTTCGTGCTCAAGTCATGGGACAAAGTTAAAGCAGAGACTGTGATAAAACCATTTAAAAAGTGCATGATCTCCTGTCCATTTGATGGCACAGAGATGATTTATTATGGGACACTGACGAACCTGAAACCACCTCATCAGATACAGACTGGGACCCGTATGATGACTGTTTAAACAGTGAGAGTATGGATGTGCTCGCTGCCATCTTTGCTTCAGACAATGATAGTGAGAATGATTTTGAAGGGTTTGAAATGTGTTGTTGTTTTCAAACAATGATAGCGATTTTGAAGGGTGCTAATTGTTGTTTTCAATAAAAAATCTCCATGAAAATCTGTCGCAGCTGGGTTTTTTTGGGTTTTTGGGTTGCCTTATACACCGGATCAGCGTGGATTGGATTTTTAACTGAATTTAAGGTCTCAAAAGAATACCCAGCATACTTTTGAGGATTTTAGATCGACTTGTACGTCGAAATATAAATTCCATCTGTCATATTTTGACCAAGTTATTACTCCAAACTCATACTGCTTCTTTAAGTGAACATTGAAAGGATTAATGAAGCAATCAGAAAGCTCTCCTAGTTTGGCAATTCAAGTGCCCAAGAATGCAGAAGGCTCTAGAAGGCAGTAAATATAGCCAGGTTCATTGCAGGCTCTGACCTCACACTCACTGCAGACATCTAAACCACTGCCTCAAGAAGGCTACCAACATCATAAAGAACCCCCATCATCCTCGACACAACTTCTTCTCACTGCTCCCTTCCGGCAGAAGGTACAGAAGCCTGAAAACCAGCATCTTTAGGTTATTATTTCTTTGTAACAGCTATCGGACTGTTGAACCTCTCCTTGTTACACTAATCAGGGACTGTTCGGACACCACAAAAGGGCTACTTGCACTATTACTAGGTCCCTTTTTATGCACTAGAATTACTGTGAATATTTATTATCTATATGTATTTCTTGTCACTTTTAATTCAATTAGTTTACTCTCATATTTTCCATTACAAGTATTTGTTCGGCTGCAGCAGGTAAGAATTTTGATGTAAATGTACATTGCACAATGTGTGTGACAATAAACTCATTATTATCATCCAAATAATTTGGTCACATTCTTCACACATCTCTCAATATTTGCAAGGTTCATCTGCACGGATTTAAGTGCTGTTACATGGTTGCCTGTGGGTTTTGCTATAAATGCACTGAATGTACTGGAGCAGTAGTTCTCAACCCATTTCTTCCCATTCACATCCCACCTTAAGCAATCCCTCTGCCATCGTTGCTCTTGTGATTAGTAAGGGATTGCTTAAGGTGGGATGTGAGTGGGAAGGGAAGGTTGAGAACCACTACTCTAGACCCAATTGTTACTGAAATATTTTGCTTGAGAAAAATT
Source organism: Narcine bancroftii (assembly GCF_036971445.1). NCBI lineage: Eukaryota > Metazoa > Chordata > Chondrichthyes > Torpediniformes > Narcinidae > Narcine > Narcine bancroftii. Next base: position 250,823,432 of record NC_091469.1, on the reverse strand, counting down.
GTCACTGGCCCATTTCCTTTGGAGTTCTGAAACCGTGCACATAATGAGTCAATTAGGGATGATTAAAACAGTGGTTTTCAAACTTTTTCTTTGCTCCCACATACCACCTTAAGCAATTCCTTACTAATCACAGAGCACTGATGGTACAGGGAATACTTAAGGTGGTATGTGAGTGAAAGAAAAAGGTTGAGAGCCACTGTCAATGGAGCCATCTAAACAGGCTACTTGAGTAAGTAACATTCCACCAAAGGACACCAACAGCGGAGGTGAATGCTTAAACAGGGAAGGAAGCAAAGTTGAAGTGGAGATATTGGATGAGCAAGTAATTAACAGTTTCTTCATATCTGTTGTAACAAAGATGGAACTAGCAGCAAAGTATTTTAAAAAGACGTTCAGGGTTAATAGGTTAATTAATCACATGGGTGTATTTGGACAGCATGAGCTCATGTGTCAGAAGAGCCTGTTGCTGTGCTGTATATCAAAATTAAAATGAATTTTTATAAAAAATGGAAACTGTGGTTAATATTTCTCACCATCTATTTATTGTTTGCAAAAGTACAAATATGTGTATGCAACCTGGGAGTTGTGCAATAAAGCACAGTCCAAAACACTGGATTTTGTCCAGGCAAGGTTCTCAAACTTTGAACCATTTAATGGTTCCTGGAATCATTCTACTGTGCATAATACTACAAAACTATTTTTTTTTTTAAACATTATTGAGATAAGTAATATCATTTTCAGACTGGTGACAAGTAACATCAGGGCATTTCTTTTTTTAGGCAGTATCTGGATGTGGGCCAAAGTGACTAAGATCAAAGTACTGAGGGTAGCACAGGAGTCACCCATTTCCTGCAATGCTCCAAAACAGTAGAAAAGTGTGGAGCATTCCAGCAGGGGTGAAAAACCACCCTCACAAGGAGCTTCATTGTGGACTCCCACTTTTGTTAAAGGAAACTCCTCTGCAGGATACTGTTCACCAGCTCATCTACATCTGCAGATCTGCATTACTGGGAGGCCAACATTTATTGCTGATCCTTAACTGGCCTTGAGGTAGTGGTGAACTGCTGTGGTCCTTCTGATGAAGGTGCTTCCATAATATTCTCGAGTCGGGTTTACAGGATTTTGATCAACTATAAAAGAGTAGTGTTGCAGTTACTGTTATGGGAATCTGAGGGGAACGTGGAGATAGTGGTTTTCCTGTGCACCTGGTGCCTATAACCATGTATCATGAGGAGTACAGGAAGGTAAGCTTGCCGACACTCTGGATATGGTGATTGTTCCTTGGAGTACAAGAGTAAGTCTGCAATGCTGCATATAGGCACAGATGAGAAAAGTATTGGGGTTATAGAAGGTAAAAGGGTGTGTAGGGATTACACAAGGACAAGATAAACCAATGCAGTTGATGCAGTTTTGATATTGAAATCCTTTTCACTACACGTCACACTTGCTCACACTGCAATCTCAATTCCAGAGACTCTACCCATCATCTACTGCCAGCTCTAAGGGCATATTGGCTTCCTCAATCTGAATATTGTATGATGGGATACATGGAAGAGCCTGGAAGATAGATGGAAGTATTTAATACAAGGGCACATGGAACCATTTTGTTTTACTGTATACATGCTTACGCTACCTAGAGTTTATGTGATAGGACAGGGTAGAGGAGGCTATACTCTATCTATATACAGATGCATTTAATGTGACAGTCTAGGAGCTTGACCCTATGTCTAAACATCCTGCTGCTCCATCCCTGGGAGTATGTGATAAGAGGAAACTTCACTCTGTGTCTACTTTGTATCATCCCAATCCTAAGAATATTTAGGCAGACAGTGCAGAAGGAGCTTGTCTTTGTGCCTGACCTGGGCAGTCCTTACTCTGGAGTATTTCAAATTGCAGTTTACTCTATATCTGACTTGTACTGACCTCATCCTGGGAGTGTTCGCTAGCCACGTGTGTAGGGAATCAACTCTGTATCTATCCTGTGTTACACCTGTCCTGGGAGTGTTCAATGGCAAGATGTGTAGGGAGTTGACAGCATCTAAACTGTGTTATACCTGTCCTAGCAGTGTTTAAAAATAAAGTGTGCAGGGAATTGACTGTGTCTATCCAGTGTTACATTCATTCTGGGAGTGTTAGATGAGTAGGGGTGAAGGGAGTTGCCTCTGGCTCTATCTGATGTTACACCTTTCCTGAGAAAGGTTGAGGGGCAGGTGCGCAGGGAATTGACTGTCTATCCTGTGTTACACCTGTCCTGGAGTGTTCGATTGCCAGGTGTATGGGGAGATGACTGTCTATCCTACATTACACCTGTCCTGGGAGTGTTTGAAGGACAGGTGTGCAAAGATTAGACTGTATCTATCCTATGTGATACCCATCCTGGGAGTGTTTGAAGGGCAGGTGCATAGGATAGACACAGAGGCAGCTCCCTATATTACACCTGTCCTAGGAGTGTTTGATGGTCAAGTGTGCAGGGAGTTGACTGTCTATCCTGTATTACACCTGTGCTGAGAATGTTTAATGGCTAGGTATGCAGGGAGTTGACTGTCTATCCTATGTTTCACCTGTACTGGGAACGTTCGATGGTCAAGTGTGCAGGGAGTTGACTCTGAGTTTATCCTGTGTTACACTTGTCCTGGGAGTGTTTGAAGGACAGGTGTACAAGGAGTAGACTGTGTCTATCCTATACCTGTACTGGGAGCATTTGAAGGGCAGGTGCATAGCGAGATGCCTCTGTGTCTCTCCTACATTACACCTATCATGGAAGTGTTTGATGGCCAGTTATGTGGGGAATTGACTGTGTCTATCCTGTGTTATACTGGTCCTGCGGTGTTTGATGGCCAGGTGTATGGGGAGTTAACTGACTATCCTGTATTACTCCTGTCCTGGGAGTGTTTGAAGGACAGGTGTGCAAGGATTAGACTGTCTATCCTATGCGATACCTGTCCTGAGAGCATTTGAAGGGCAGGTGGATAGGTTAGACACAGAGGCAGCTCCCTATGTTACACCTGTCCTAGGAGTGTTCGATGGCCAAATGTGCAGGGAATTGACTCTGTCTATCCTATGTTTCGCCTGTACTGGAATCGTTCAATGGCCAAGTTTGCAGGGATTTGACACTGGGTCTATCCTGTGTTACACTTGTCCTGGGAGTGTTTGAAGGACAGGTGTACAAGGAGTAGACTGTGTCTATCCTATGCTATACCCGTCTTGGGAGACTTTGAAGAGCAGGTGCATAGGGAGCTGTCTCTGTATCTATCCTACATTATTCCTATCATGGGAGTGTTCATTGGCTAGGTGTGTGGGGAATTGACTGTGTCCATCCTGTGTTACACTGGGATGTTCGATGGCCAGGTGTACGGGGAGTTAACCGTCTATCCTGTATTACACCTGTCCTGGGAGTGTTGAAAGACAGATGTGTGGGGAATTGACTGTGTCTATCCTGTATTACACCTGTCCTGGGAGAGTTTGAAGGACAGGTGCATAGGGAGCTGCCTCTTTGTCTATCCTATGTTACACCGATCATGGGAGTGTTGGATGGCCAGGTGTGTGGGAAATTGACTGTGTCTGTCCTATGTTACACCTGTCCTGGGGTATTTGATGGCCAGATGTACATGGAGTTGACTGCCTATCCTGTAGTACACCTGTCCTGGGAGTGTTTGAAGGACAGGTGTGCAAGGATTAGACTGTGTCTATCCTATACGATACCCATTCTGGGAGCATTTAAAGGGCAGGTGCATAGGATAGACACAGAGGCAGCTCTCTATGTTACACCTGTCCTAGGTGTGTTCAATGGCCAAGTGCGCAGGGAGTTGACTCTGAGTTTATCCTGTTTTACACCTGTCCTGGGTATGTTTGAATGGCAGGTGCATAGGGAGCTGTCTCTATGTTTATCCTATGTTACACTTATATTGGGAGTGTTCGAAGTACAGGTGTGTGGGGAATTGACTGTCTATCCTGTGTTACACTGGGATGTTCGATGGCCAGGTGTACAGGGAGTTAACTGTCTATCCTGTATTACACCTGTCCTGGGAGTGTTTGAAGGACAGGTGGATAGGATAGACACAGTAGCTGCTCCCAATGTTGCATCGGTCCTAGGAGTGTTCAATGACCAAGTATACAGAGAGTTAACTGTCTATCCTGTGATACACCTGTTCTGGGAGCGTTCGATTTTCAAGTGTGCAGGGAGTTGACTCTGAGTTTATCCTGTGTTACACTTGACCTGGGAGTGTTTGAAGGATAGGTGCATAGGGAGTTGCCTCTGTGTCTATCCTATGTTACACCGATCATGGGAGTGCTTGATGGCCAGGTGTGTGGGGAATTGACTGTGTCTATCCTGTGTTACACCTGTCCTGGGGTATTTGATGGGCTGGTTACACGGAGTTGACTGCCTATCCTGTATTACACCTGTCCTGGGAGTGTTTGAAGGACAGATGTGCAAGAATTAGACTGTGTCTATCCTATGCGATACCCGTTCTGGGAGTGTTTGAAGGGCAGGTGCATAGGATAAACATGGAGGCACCTCGGAGTGTTCGATGGCCAAGTGTGCAGGGAGTTCAGTCTATTCTGTATTATACCTGTCCTGGGAGTATTTGAAGGACAGGTGTGCAAGGGGTAGACTGTGTCTATCCTATGCTATACACGTCCTGGGAGACTTTGAAGGGCAGGTGCACAAGAAGCTGCCTCTGTGTCTCTCATGTTACACTTATCCTTGGAGTGTGTAAAGGTTGACTCAGTGTCCATCCTGTGTTACACCTGTCCTGGGAGGGTTTGATGGGTAGGTGGGCAGGGAGTTGACTGTGGCTATCCTATGAGACCACCATTCTTGGAGCTTTTGAAGGGAAGGTGTGTAGGGAATTAATTTGTGTCTATGTTACACCTGTCCTGGGAGTGGTTGATGGGCAGGTGTGTGGGGATTGCCTCTGGATCTATCCTATGTTACACCTGTCCTGGGAGAGGTTGATGGGCAGGTGTGTGGGGATTGCCCCTGGATCTATCCTGTGTCACACCTGTCCTGGGAGTGTTTGAAGGGCAGGTGTGGAAGGATTTGTCTGTGTGTCTCCTATGCAACCTCTGTTCTTGGAGCTTTTGAAGGGAAGGTGTGTATGGAATTGACTTTATGTCTATCCTGTGTTACACCTGTTCCTGTTTGTGAAGTGCTTGATAGTCAATTCCCTGCCCATATCTATCCTGTGTTACACTCCCAGGGCAAGTGTGACACAGGACTGACAGTGTTCAATGGGCAGGGAGCTAACTATCTATCCTGTGTCACAACTGTCCTGGGAGTGTTCAATAAGGAGTGCAGGAAGTTGTCTCTGTCTCTTCTCTGTTATACCTTTCCTCGGAGTGTTCAATGAGCAGGTGTACAGACAGTTGACTCTGGGTCCATCCTGTGTTATATCTGTCCTGGAGTGGTGATGAGCAGGTGAGTAGGGAATTGACTCTGTCTATTCTGTTACACCTGTTCTGGTAGTGTTTTATGGACTGGTTGGAGGGAGTGGTTTCTAGGTCTCTCCTCTATTATACCTTTCCTGTGAGTATTTGATGGCCAGGGGTGCAAGGAGTTGACTGTGTCTCTCCTCTGTTACACCTGTCCTAGGAGTGTTCGATGAGCAGGTGAGTAGGGAGTTAATCCTGCATCTCTCCTCTGTCACACATCCCTTGGAGTGTTTTGTGGGCTGGTTGGAGGAAGTTGTGTTAATCCTGTGCTGCCTCTGTCCTCTGTGTTTGGGGTTGAAGAGGAGTGATTGAAGTGGAAATAGTCTCATAACATCTTCCTTGGTAAACTAAACATAATCTGCAGTTTTGCCATCTAAATGACTGTGGAAATAATTAAAGACTGTAGTGATCTGTGATTGTGCGGGCCCTCAGCAGGGGCCTGGTCCTGAACCGGAGCCTGGATCTGTTCAAGCATCAGCCTAAACCTGAACCTGCAGCTGAGCCCCAACTCAAGGTCCAGGCCTTGGCCTGTGTTTGAGCTTTTGTCTGGCCTGGACCTTGCTTTGGATATGGGCTGCTTCCCGATATTTGCCAGTTCAGCTGACGCTGTTAAAACAGTTCAGCTTCATGGACATCATTGAGGCATGGTTGTGGATGGCTCAGGCCGGCAGCAGGTGGTGGGAAAGCTGGTTTTCGCAAAGCTCACCTTGGGAGCTGGTGATCATGGACTGTGCGGTTTACTTATCCTTTCCATGAACGGCATCTGCTGGCACTTAAGACAGTGCAGGCAGCCAAGCTATGGTCAGTAACAAAAGTCCGGTTGAGTGAGAATGGTGAAGAGTTTTGGTCCCTCAGGCCTGAGCTGTTGCTTGTTGGATCTCTGCAATTGCTGGCATATACTTGGATTTTTGCCTGATGAAGACTGCCACTTCAGTCAAGGCCACTGGGTACTCGCGCAGCAGGGTTCCACCCTCAAACACCTGCGCTGTGTTCATGTCCTTCCACTGGAAGTCGTTTCCTGGGAGGTAGATGTCCCTGTGGACTTTGCCAGACTCTGTCACTGGCGCCACCAGTACCTGTGTGTGGGAAGCAGACTGATTACAGAGCAGCTGAGGACATGAACAGGAACCATACACATCCAGGTTCTCACTAGCTTTGCAAATTGCAATAAACCTGGAGTTTAAAGTAAAACAATTTAATCAGCTCTGGACACCTCATTATAGGAAGAGCATATCATGCCCTCCATGTTTGGGACAAAGATGCTATTTTCCTTTATTTGCCACAGTGCTCCAGTTTTAAATTTGTAATTAAAAAACTCACATCATTGAAGTGCACATTCCAGAGTTTATTCAAGGTTACGTGCATACATTTTGGTTTGACCATGTAGAAATTACAGCACTTTTTATACATCGTCTTCCCCATTTCAGGGCACCATAATGTTTGGGACATTTGGCTTCACAGGTGTTTGTGAGTACTCGGGGATGCTGAATCACTTCATTGGTGCAGGAATAAGAGAGCAAGGCTTGCTTCTAAACTTTTGATCACCTTTGGAATCTATAGTTGCCATTTTTCAACACTAGGACCAGAGCTGTGGCAGTGAAAGTCAAAGAAGCCATTATGAGGGTGAAAGTCAAAGAAGCCATTATGAGGCTGAAAACCAAGAACAAAACAGTAAGAGACATCACCCAAACCTTAGGATTACCAAAATTTGGATCATCATTAAGATAGTGTACTGGTGAGCTCAGTAATCACAAAGGAACTAGTATTCCAAAGAAGAACTCCACTGTTGATGACAAAAAAAATTCACATCATGATGAAAAATCCCCAAACACATGTCCGACAGATCAGAAACACTCTTCCAGAGATAGATGTGGAAATGTCAATGACTACTGCCTGTGAAGACTTCATGAACAGAAATACAGAGGCTACACTGCAAGATGAAAAGGAGGTATGCTTTGAATCTTGGGCAGTTCCTTTATTGCTCCAACCTTTGCTCTGAACATCACTCTGATGTGGGTCTCATCTGTCCACAAGACCTTTTTCCAGAATTCTGTAGACTCTTAAATACTTCTTGGCAAACTGAAATACTTCTTGGCAAACTGTAATCTGACCATGCTTTTGGTTTTCATCTTGCAGTGTAGCCTCTATTTCTGTTCATGTAGTCTTCTACAGACAGTGGTCATTGACATATCTGCACCTGCCTTTTGAAGAGTGTTTCTGATCTGTTTGGGGATTTTTCTTCATTATGATGAGAATTCTTCTGTCATCAACAGTAGAGTTATTCCTTGGAATACCAGTCCCTTTGTGATTACGGAGTTCACTCTTTCTTCTTAATATTCCAAACTGTTGATTTTGGTCATCCGAAGGGTTGGGCAATGTCTCTTACTGTTTTATTCTTGTTTTTCAGCCTCATAATGGCTTATTTAACTTTCATTGGCACAACCCTGGTCCTCGTGTTGAAAAGTGACAACTTTGGACTCCAAAGGTGATCAAAAGTTAGAAGCAAGCCTAGCTCTCTTATACTTTCATCTATGAAGCAATTAAACATAGCTGAATACTCAAATGCCTTTGAAGCCAAATGTCCCAAACATTATGGTGCCCTGAAATGAGGTGACTATATATCACGCACTCACACAAATAAATAGTGTGGTAATTTTTTTTATATGTTCAATAAACTTTTGGAGTGTGCTCTTTAATTACATGAATTGTTTGATTACAAATTTAAAACTGTGGAGCCTGGTAAATAAATGAAAAAATAATCTTTGCCCCAAACGTTATGGAGGGCATTGTAGGTGCTTTGAAGAAGGTGCAGAGGAGATTTAGCAGGATATGCCTGGATTGGAGAACATGTCAAATAAAGCAAGGTCGACAGAGCTAGGGGTTTTCACTTTGGAGCAATGAAGAATGACTGATAAAGTAATGGTGTACAAGATTAGAGGGGCTTAATTTGGGTGAACAGTCAATAGCAAATACCAGAAGACATCAGTTTAAGGTGAGTGGAAGAAAGTATAGGGGATATGTTAGAGGTAATTTTTAAAAAAATCAGCGATAGTGCCTGGAATGCATTGTAGAGGGTGGTCATGGAGGTTGGTATAATTGGGTCATCGAAAGATTCTTAGATAGGCATTTGGATGCGAAAAGAATTTGTGGGTGTGAGGTTAGATTGCTGTGGAGTAGGTTGACATAGGTCGGCGCTATGTCATGGCTGTAGTGTAGAGCCTGTGCCTGTATTGGGTCGTAATGTTGAAGATCAGAAGTCAGAGTAGTTACTGAATAGCTAAAGGGACTTCCCGATAGTGAGACCAGAGTGATGGCACAAATCATTGACCTTCTCTTGCTTTCCATTGATGCTACCCGACTCGCTGAATTCCTCCAGCATTTTTTTTTTGTTGCCTCAGTTTTAAATTCTGCACTGGGAGAAAGGATGGACAATTACAAACCACCAACAGTGGTGCCATCAACCTGGGTTGACCACAGATCACTTATCGTGGGCTATAGACATGCATGAACTTGAGAAAAGCATAGTTCCAGGTTTGGCTGTGAATCCCTCATAGGAGATCCTACTGCTTGATTGACAAGGGCTAAAAATATCTTTGTGCATCCATTTAATTTGTAGCTATTCACTTGTTGGAAAACACAGAGTTGGGAAGGTAAGAGGTCACCTTCTCTCTCATCCCCTCCACCATTTCTGGGCAGAGTCTCACCAACACCCAATTGGGATGAGCCACAATTTCCTCCAATTAACCACCAAGTACAATATTTTTGTCTTTAATCCTTCCCTATCCACCAGGCCCATCCCTGCTCTGGTAAAAGTCACAAGCTGGACCAGGCTGTAAATCACCTTTGAGCTTTTGACCTACATCATTCCCATTTGAAAAACTGGCTACTTCAGTCAGCCATGCCTGGAACATCTTCTAAGACCCTTCCCCATGTGTTTGTTACTTTTAGGCTCCATAATTCTTTGCTATCTGGGCTATCCTACCTAAACTTTAGGTCAGCCAAAGCTCTGCTGCCTCTCCCTCGACTCTCATTGTTCTACATACTATTCCACACCTATTAAGCATTTTCAGATTTCTCTTTGGTCCCCTCCTGCCTTTGTCCGAAATCTCTTCCAAGCTACAAAGATCTCCATGCTCCACTTCTCCTTTAGATCCTTCATTCCACACAAACCATCTGCCTATTCCTATAATCCATATTATTGAGCTTTTGAATATTCTAAGTTATGACTAAAATATTGGTTAAAGACATTGTCTTTAAGAAGTCAGTGTATGGATGGTCAGTTTTGATTTTGTTACATTCTTGAAAAGTACTTCATGATGCACTTTTACTTTATCTGTATTTGTAATCAACAGAAAATTAGGCCAATTGTAAAATGCAGAGGTATCTAAACGAGATGTGGAGGGGTTTAGACAGGATCTGAGGAAGAATCATTTCTCCCAGATGGTGAAACACACAGCATGGCACTTAACAATCACCCAGCACTTGAGCCACCAAAACATTAAAAGGCTATGCTGGTAAATGGTCTGAGATTCCTAATGAAAGGTGCAAGCCCAAAAGAGTGACTGCATTTCACTTCCTACTGATGCTGCCTGGCCTGCTGAGCTCCTCCAGCACATTTGTGTAGTGCACTTGAGCCCAGCATCTGCAGACTTTCTTGCCTACCTCACTGGTAAATGGGGTTTACGTAGCAGCCTGAAAAGCCATTTCAGTGATGTAGGACTCTCTGGATGTTTTACCATCAGGGGAAGCTTGTTGCCAAGTTATGCCACAATTATATTCTCTTTTGTTTCTCTTGAGAAGGATGCTGCTCACAAAGACTAAGAGTCTGGGCAGTCTGATCATTCCACGAGCTTGCAACTGCGACACAGTTAAAATGATGGAACAACCTGCTCCTACCTCATCGCCAATTAGAAACTCGTCATTGATGGTAAAGGTATTTGGGTCACTTGGGCTGACCCACCACAGCGGCCGAAACACAGGGTGCCCGAGGGATGTCCATTCAGTGGCGTATTTCATCAGCAATGGGACAACAAATGTTTGGTGCCTGTGTATACATGACCGGGTCATGTTCACAATCTGAAACAGAGACTGGCATCAGTTACTGACCCCTTTCATAAAGAATAAGTGTGCCTACTACCAGGCATTATTAATATTTATACGTTGTAGACCTGAAACTAATCAAGGCCTCCAAAGAGTTTATTTATAGAAGAGCAAATATGGAGCTAAAGTGAGATCAAGGGTTTGGGTGGATTAAATTCAAAATTGCAGACACATTACAGTACGTTATTATGCTGGTGGGAGAGTGGTGGTTAGATGCTATATTTGTAGAGTAACAGGTGTCAGGAAAGGACAGGACGGGGTGGATTAAGATAGCAAACTTTAATGGTTTACATAGTAAATCACAGAATTTGTTTTATTTATTAGTTCATGGGGTGCTAACATCAATAGCAAATCTAGCATTTATTGTCCAATCCTAATTGCCCCTAAATGAGGGAACAGTTTGGAGTAAACCACACAGGTGGTTTTAGAGTCAGACAAATTTCCTTACCTGAATTGCATCAGTGAATTAATTAAAAAAAACAATCCAGTATCGTAGTTTCACGATATGACTGAGACTGGAGTGGTGGTGTAAAAAGGTAGGAATTAGATCCCTGAGAAATTGGGTCAGTTGGGAGATGGGACCTTAAAGAACATCTCCAAAATATGACCAATACCAGAGGCTGTTTGCCAATATTGCTCAGGAGGGTTTAACCTAGTTTGACGGGGTGGGGTTTAGTGGGGTGGTGGGGCAGAAATGAGGGCCTGTATGTAGAGTCAAAAGGATAAACACCAAACTGGAAATAGGAAAGGGCTCAGACAAGGTAGCATTTAGAAGGGAAAAGGCAATTGCACAGGACAATGCAGGGTAATGTTAATCAGAGTGAATCAGGATGGGGTAGTGTTCAAGCATTAGAATGCATCAGCAAATCAAGCTGGAATAAGGAAAAATTATACAAGATACAATTAAAATGCAAAAAGATATGCAAATAACAGATTTGGGATGTTGTGGATAGTGTGGAGGCTGTCAGAGGTTCCAGCAGGATATCAATAGGATGCAAAACTGGGCTGAGAAGTGGCAGATGGCGTTCAACTCAGATAAGTGCGAAATGGTAGGTCAAATACGATGGCAGAATTTAGTATTAATGGTAAGACTATTGGCAGTGTGGAAGATCAGAAGGAACTTGGGATCCTAGTCCACAGGACCTGTGCAGTTTGATCTGTGGTTAAGAAGGCACACAGTGCATTGGTCTTCATTAATTGTGGAATTGAATTTAGGAGCAGAGAGGTAAAGTTGCAACTATATAGGACCCTCGTCAGACCCCACTTGGAGAGCTGTGTGCAGTTCTGGTCGCCTCACTGCCGGAAGGATGTGGAAGACATAGAAAGGCTGCAGAGGAAATTTACAAGGATATTGCTTGGTTTAGGGAGAATGCCTTTTTTTTAAAAAAAACAGGTTGAGTGAACTCAGCCTTTTCTCCTTAGAGCAGTGGAGGATGAGAGGTGACATGATAGAGGTGTACAAGATGATGAGAGGCATTGATTGTGTAGATAGTCAGAGGCTATTTCCCAGGGCTGAAATGGTTGCCACACGAGGACACATTTTTAAGGCAATGGGGAGAAGGTACTGAGGAGACGTCAGTAAGTTTTTTTTAAATATAAACACAGAGAGTTGTGGGTGCATGGAATGGGCTGCTGGCAATGGTAGTGGAGGTAGATACCTTAGGGTTCTTTAAGAGACTTTTGAATGGGTACATGGAGGTTAGAAAAATAGAAATTACGAGGCTTTCCCATAGCCCTCCAAGTAGGGACATGTTTGGCACAACTTTGTGGGTTCTCCCCTACTTTTTCCAGTAATTTTCCCCCTTCCCAGTAGTCCCATATATTCCCATCTCTTCCACATATTCCATCATCAGGACCTTTAACTGCATTGATATGCAGAGGGATCTGGAGATTCAGGTCCAAAATAGGTAGGGTGATAAAGAAGGCTCATGTTACACTTGCTTTTATTGGGCAGGGAATACAAGAGTAAGGAAGTCATGTTGCAGCGGAACAAAACCTTGGTTAGTCTGTGTGCAATTCTGGTTTCCCCATTAGAGGAAGGGTGTGGAGAGTTTGGAAAGAGAACAGAAGAGATTCACCAGGATACTACCTGGATTATAGGGCATAAGCTATTGGAAGAAATTGAACATTCTTGGGTTGAGCATCAGAGGCCGAGGGAAGACGTGTTGCAAGTGTATAAAATACTGAACATTGATAGGGCAGACAGTTTATACCAGGATAAAAAGGTCAAATACAAGAGGAGATGCATGCAAGTTGAGAGAGGGAAAGCTTAAACAAGATGTTCAGGCCAGGATTTTTAAAAAAACACACATACACACAAAGTGGTAGAAAGATGGAACTGGCTGCTGAGGGTACTGATGAAAGCCTACATGATAGCAATGTTTAAGAGGCTTATAGACAGGAACACAAATATGCAGGAAATTAGATGTGGAACAGGTGCAGGCAGAAGAGATTTAGTTTAAGATGGGCTCATGTTCAGCACAGACATTGAAGGATGAAGAGCCTGTTTCTGTTCTATGTCTCTTCCCACATATTCCCTTTTCTCAGCTTTCCCACCCCCTCCCCCAAATTCCCTGCACTCTCCCACATTCTCATCTCCCTCCTACATTTCCTGTTCTCTCCCCCATAATCCCAGGTCTCCCACACATACCCAGGTCTCCCCAAAGACCCAAGGCGGAGTACTGAAAGACATCACAGGTAGAAAAGTTGCAATCTGCATCCATCGGACAAAGAGCTCCTCATCTGCCAGAAACCCATCTGCCAGAGAACCTCCTGAAAGATCAAAGGACACAGAAGGTAAGTCAATTGCTTTGCCGGAGATTGATTGAGCTCAAGACCAAAAACTGAAAAAGTGATTGCGTTTTGTCTGCTATGACACACGTGCACCTAGGTTGTGAGTTGGGGTACCTTGACATATGCTGAGTCAAAAGCACTCAGTGCACTGGACCTGGGTGGCATTTCATCACCATCAGTGATTAATGGGGTATCAGCTGCCTGGATCCTGTTACGTGAACTAAAACAAATTCTGGATATCTTCAACATACAAAAGAATAAGGAGGGAACTAGAATACAAAACTGGTTATTTAGGTAGAGAATTAAGGATTATGGTGCTAGCCACATGGTTGAAGGGAGAAAGTTTGGGATTACAACAAAGAGCAAGAGCAAGTCACCAAAGATCTTCTACCTCAGCACTATTTTCCTCCATTATCTCCACGTCCCTCAATTCCTTTAGTTCAGTAAGCTATCATTCTCTGGTTTGAAGGAACTAATTTTTCTCACCCACCAGGACTTTAACTTTGAAAGGATACAGAGATTCACGAGGATATTACCAGGGTTCATAGGGTTACCCAAAAGATGTTCATAAAATCTTGGGGTTTGCAAAAGGTGACAGTCTTTTCTCCAGGATAGCAGAGCCTAAAACTAAAGGACGTAGGACAAGATGAAAGGAAAATGATATAAAGAGGACCTAGGGACACCTTTGTCACACTGAAGGTGATGGTTATATGGAATAAGCTGCCAGAGGAAATAATAGAGGCGGGTAGAATTAAAATGTTTAAAAGATATTGGAGCAGGTACATGGATAGGAAACATTCAGAGGGATATGGACCAAATACAGGCAACTGAAACTAGCTTGGATTAATTTGATTGGCATAGACAAGTTGGGTTGAAGAGTTTCTTTACGTGCTGTAAAAGGCTATGATCAAGAAATTGAGAAGCCATGTAGGGTTCTTTCCTTCATCAAGGAAGAGAGGTTATGTTAGAAGTATAGACAATGTTTGTGGTCCATAGTTTGAGAAAGGTGCAGTTCTGATCATCACATTACAGGATAGATGTAATTGCAATGAAGAGGGCCTAGAGGAACTTCACATGGCTGTTGCCATGTTTGGAACAGTTCAATAGTGAAGCAAGATGATGAAGACAAGTGGTGTTTTCCTTGAACAGAAAATGTTGGGGGGGGTGGGGGGAGGAGGGAATGGGGGAAGATATAACTGAGAGGACACAGAATTTTATTTCCTTTACCTGAGCAGTCACAAGGCAGGGGGTTTAATTTTAAAGTAATTGGTAGAAGGATTAGCAGGGAGATGTGGAAAACATTCATGCCATAGATGGTTGGAGTTTGAAATTCATTGTCTAAAACAGTTGGAGAGGCAGGAACTTTCATCGCAGTTAGGGTAACATACTTGAAGAGTTCGGATTATCTGGACTGAACTATCTATTTTCTATGATGTAATCCTTATACCCTCATCTTGAGAAACAAAACTCTGCAGAAGCTGTGATTGTAGTGAAAACACAAAAGTTGGAGGAGCTCTCAGCAGGTCTCACCTGGTTTTTGCTCTTACCTTGAAGTGGGCTCAGGCCCAAAATGTTGGTTATATATCTACTCCCTATGGATGCTGTGTGATCTGGTGAATTCCAAAAAGAATTTTTGTCTTTTTACTACCCTCATATTTTTGAGCTTAATCCATAAAAATGGTTTGATTTGACCATAATGGGGGTGAGGGCAGGTCGCAAAACGGCAGGGAGTGTGGAGAAAAGGTAGAGGCTGGGAGGGGTGGTAAAAAAAAAAGGAGCGAGTGGAAAGATTGGAGAGTGACAAGACCATGAATGAATGAGTAGGGCTGTTGACACAAGATTAGCATCTTCAAGAATTCACACTAATATTACCTATAACATCTGGAATGAAGAAGCTGTATCCTAGTAAGCTGTAGTGAAGAATAGATGGAATGAGGCCCTTTAATCCTGCATGACTCCAGTCAGACTGTCGAGGTACCATTCGAACAAACACTGGCAAGTGAGCAGTCCTACAGCACACAGAAGAATCAAATGATCAAACCGGTCACATCTTCGATCGTTGAGTAATGCAATCCTCCATCAAATCACATCAAACATGATAAAGGAAATGAAGAAAGACTCCAAGAATAATGAGAAATCTGCTGTCTACTTGCTGTATCACCAAATGTAACCATGGGGAGAGGTAATTTATCAATCACATCTAGACAGGTTCTATGTAACAGCAACCAGATGGAGTCATTTCCTTGGTCTCTCAAAGCCCTTTCAGGTTTAGAATTCCCTTTCGAACACTACAATTGAATCAGTGTCGATTAATCCTCTGGCAGTGTTTTCTACACTATAACTACATGCTATGTAAAATTCTGTCTTTAATATCGTTTTTGGTTCATTGGAATTCCATCTTCAAATTCTCTGGTCCATCCACAGAAATGACATCATCCTGAATCTCTTCTCTACTAAAAGGTTTCACATTTCTTTCTCAGGCACCCAAAATTGGGCATAGTACTCAAGTTGTGGCCAAACTAGTGACGTGACCACATACTCCTGTACTCTGTATCACTGTGGTTAAAGCCCTTGGGTACAGTAACTCATGCACACAAGTTATATCATGGAGCAGGAAAAATAGGGAAATGCAGGGGCAAGAGGGCATTATACACATGAGAATTAAACAGGAGAGAAACTGTGTGCAAAGTTGAGTGGGCCATTCAGCAAAATTGCTCTTGATCTCAGTTACATCTTTTGGCATCCATTACAATGTTTAGCCCTCAACCCAATCCAAAATGAATACAAGTGCTTTTTGTATGAGTTTTACTGTGTTCCAGATGGTTGTTCAATTCTTATTAAATAACAGCAAACACACTGCACATATTAATCAGGCTGTGAAGCTCAACAAGGCATTATAGGAAACCATATCCCTGTTTTCACTGGGCAATACTTTGTTGCCCAACTCTCACTGCTTCATGGCATGGATTACAAGACCAAGGATCTAGTAAAGTACAATGCAGTGGAATCGTCCTATGCAACTGCCTCTCTGAAGTGCTCAATCTCCAGCCCTGATTACTCAGTGCTCAGTTCCAATTAAGTGGAGTTTATTGAGGATATAATGAACACAGAGCATAGAGGGAAACAGGTGAATGATTTTTTTTATTTTCAGAAGACATTTAATAAGGTGCCACAGAAAATACTTCGACACAAGAAGAGGATGTAAGGAACTGGGGGCTACTGCATTAGCATAGATAGAGGATTGGTTAACTAATTGAAGGCAGAGGGATGGGATAAAAGGTGTTTCTCTTGTTGGCAAAGTGGTGTGCTGCAGGGCCCACAACAGTTCATAATATACTGCAAAACCCTGGTAGTCAGCACCTTTGGTGATGGGCAGATGCCAGATGAGTATTTTCTGGTTGTTTGAGACTTACTCTTACAAGGCCTAACTAATACACTTGCATTGAATAAATAGTTTAAAAGACAAAAATACTAAACTGTACTTACACTGAACAAATGTCACTTGCATGAATATTAAACCTTAAAGCATTCTACTTTACTTTCAGAGTCACATTTTTTCCAAAATATTTAACCATCACTGCATCTGCAGATTCCTCCCCCTCCAGGAAGCCCAAAAGACAAACAATATCATTATAGACAATTAACACTTCCTCCCCCAAGTTTACAAATAAAGCCTCTAACTGGGATGACTCTTACTAAGGAGACACCTTAAGAGTGTTCCCAATGGCGAGCGGCCACAGCTAGCTTTTCAACCTGCCATTGGTGTTTCACACAACTTTATTTTAACAGCTGCTACAAGCAAAGCATGATCAAGGCATTCCACTGGCTGAGTATTTGCTCCCATCTTCAAAAGGTTTGTGTTGCTTCAGAGAACAGTTACTTTTACAATTTTAAACTTCCATATTTTACTTATTATTTTTTTCCCTTTTTTTTTGTCAGTTGCTTGAGGCTGCCAGTTGTTTGAATTCTGTATACCAAGAGTTTTGCTGTATATGCAAATGATTTGGAACAGAGGACTGAGTGTAGAGTATCCAAGTTTACTGATGGCACTAAATGGATGGAAAAAAATAAATTATGTAGAGGACACAGAGCCTGCAGAGAGATATAAATAGGATAAAAGGAATTGGCAAGGGTTTGGCAGATGGAGAACAATGTTGGTAAATGTGAGGTCAACCTTGTTGGAAGGAAAAATAAATCAGATGATGATTCAAATGGTAAAAGATTCCAGCATGTTGCTGTGCAGAGGACAACACAGGGAGTTGTCTGTGCTTGGACATGACTCACAGGAAGTTGGTTTGCAGATGCAACAGGTAATGTTCTGTTGCAACTGTTATCGAGTACTGTTGAGGCTGTAGTGGAGTACAGTGTGCAGTTCTGATCTCTTGACTTGAGAAATGATGTACTGGCTTTAGAGGTGGCACAGAAGAGGTTCAACAGGTTGATTTCAAAGATGAGGTGACTAGCCTATGAGGAGAGACTTTACTCTCATTGGATTCAGAAAAATCAGAAAGGATCTTATAGAAACATAAAATTATGAAAGGAATATACAAGGTAGAGGCAGGAACGTGGTTTCCACTTGTACCAGAGACTACTACTAAGGGACAGAAACTCAAAGTTCATTGGAGTAGATTTAGAATAGAGATGAGGAGGAACTCCTTCTCCCAGAGAGTAATGAAGTTGTGGAATTCTCTGCCCAAGGAAGCAGCAGAGGAAGCCTCATTAAATACATAAGACTGAGGTCCCCCACCCCCACCCTCCCCCCCCCCCCCTCCTCAGCCCCACATAGTTGTATAATTAACTGTTATGGGAGAAAACGCAAGTTTAGGAAGCGGAGTCCACGGCCAGATTAGACATTATCTTATTGAATGGCAGGTCAGACACAATGGGCCAGATGGGCGACTCCTTCACCTTTGTAATCAGTAGTCCCCAGCTTCCAGTCATACTCATTCCAGTCTACCATAGTCCCAGCATTGCAGTTCAAGTTTCACTTTCAGTCCTCAAACTCATTTTTATGGTCCTGTTTATTCTCTGCCAGTATCCTAGTTACTCAGAGTCACACTCTTTTCCCCATTCCCGGTGTTATTTACTCTCAGCCTCCAGTCCAAGTTGTTATTAGTCAGCCCTGACCATTCCCCATCCATAATTTTTGTTTTTTTTGTCCCATTTTGTTTATTCTCAGACTTTGGTGTAGGTAACTACTGATCAGTGGAGTGATTTTTAGACACACATACCTGGTAGCAGCTGATACAGTTGTTCCATTTCCCAACTTCTCAGCCAGCAGTGCAAATTGGTTGATGTAGTCATCGCCACACAATCGGCAGGAATGACGCTGTGCTTGCCCCATGTAGGGGCTTCCCACTCCAACCTCCAGGTTAACATAGTCGACCTCCAGCCTCTTCTGCAGGCTGTGGACCTGCTCAATGAACCAGTCCTGAGCCTCCTCGTTGCTGATGTTCAACTTCACTGCAAACTTCCCCTTCCATTTCATCAAGAAGGGCCCCTGGGCAAGACAAAAACACAGATGGGTTAAATGACATCAAATGCCACTGCACTGATTTTGGGGCAGTCAAGTGACACATGATAGTGAGAAAACTCAGTAAGCAAAGGAAACAGAAAATACTAAAAATATTCAGCTGTCCAGCCACCATCAGTGCAGTTAATAATGAAGGTAGATTTCTGATGCAAGGGTTTTAACTTTTCATAAGAAAATGCTGCATCTGATAAAGATATCAATCTTAAATATTTCTCCCTCCAGGAAGCTGCTTTAATATAATGAGGGTTTTCAGTATTCCCCTCAGCATTTCAGATTTTCATCATCCACAGCATTCTGCTTTTGCAAATGATGTTTGATTTGTATTCTGGAGGTAAAGATGCTGATGTCAGAATTCAGGGAGTTTATCCTTGCTAACCAAATTGTGGGTTTTACTTATGTCAGCCACCAGAGGGCAGCTAGCCTACATAAAGCCTAAATTTTCAGGTTCTCTGGCCAGAGTTGTCAAAATAGATGCTGAAGTGTAGGGTTACGGTTTCTGACTTCACAGGTCCCATCATTACTATTGAACACTCTCAAGAGCAGATAATGCATGGGTTACATGCAGAGTAAACAAACAACTAATGGTTAAACTTGTTTAATCTGACAAACGTAGGACTTTGATGGTGCCAAATAAGATTTTTTTAAGACCAAACTCACTTTAAAAAATGTACACAGCAGAATTATTTAATTTTTTTTAAAAAGTAAACCCTCTGGCAACGTGTGAAACAAGTTCCCAATAGGTTTAAAGGGAGCATGGGAAATATAAGCAGGCAAGTTTTAAAGCAGTGCAACTTTTATCAGAAAATGGTGGTGCCGGAGATGCTGTAACAGCAGCGTGGCCACTGGTGAGAACCAGGTGTCGGAACTGGAATTTAAGAGGGTGCTGAGGGCAAGAAGGATTCCTAAGTGCCCTGGAGCTGAAGGCTTCCCCATCGTGTCAGGTTTGGATTTGCGCTCGAGTTGCTGACGGTTTGCACTGAACTGGAGTCTTGTCCAGCTGCAGAGGACTTTTTTTTCCCCCTTTGATTGCAAGGAGCACCAATACTAATGGAAAATCTTTGTCTACCTTAAGGTAGACAAAAGGCAATTTTGTGTAATATTACATATCTGTTCTATTACATGACAATAAATAGTATCTGATGACTTTAAAAAGTGGACAGGAACCAGGGCCTTGACTCAAATATTGTCTGCCACTTCCAGACCATAGCTGAACATTGCCTGGGTCTTCATGAATACATCTTGAAAGGTTGTAAATAGATATCATGTAATTGTTACCAAAGATTCACACTTCTGGCATGATGGAAGGAAGACATTGGTGAAGCAATGGAATGTGGTTAGACCTCAGTCACTGCTCTGAGGAACTCTTGCAGTGACCTCAAAAAATTTAATTTTCCTTGGTGTGAGATACGGGTCTATGCATTGCAGCATTTTCCTCTTGATGCTCATTGACTTCAATTTTATACACAATCCTTGAAGTTGCATCAGAGAGCCCAGGTCAATGCCCTATTTTTCATTCTTGTTCTGTCTGTCTCCAAAGATGTTGTCTGACTCTCAATGTTTCCAGCATCTTCTGTTTTTTATTTCAGGTTTTCAGCATCAGGAATTTTTTTTTTTGCACTGCTATTTTCTCCTCAATGATGTGCTCTGTTAAATGTTGCCTTCATCTTGAAGGTATTCATTCTCAACCAAACTCTGGAATTCAGCTTTGCTCTGATTGGACAAGACTGCAATGAAATCTGGCCATACATAAACTGGGCATTAGTAAACAAATTAATAGCATTGGTCTGGACATCTTCCATTACTGAGCTGATTGCTAAATAGATCGATTGATCAGTATTTAGTCAGATTAGAATTGTCCTGCTACTTGTTGGTAGTATACACCTCGTCAATTTTCTATATTTTCAGGATTTTAACTGGACTGGAGCAGATAGGTTCAACGAGTTCTGGATCAAAGGCCTTCGGTACCAAGCCATGCTTTTTTCCTGGATGCAAAATATTTGCTGTATCCAGTGCTGTGTACTCCTGACATCATGTGAATTGAATCAGATTGGTTGAATCTGTGATGGTGAGAATTTTAAGAGGAAACCAAAATGGAGGGCCTATTCAACAATGCTGTCTGATAACATCATGCTGTCATGACATGGAAACAGTCTATGATGAGCTCCACGCACATGCCTGCTTTAATCTTTTATTCTTACTATATTCCTCCCAACACACTGATACTACCTACACACTCGAGCCATTTTACAGCAGCCAATTAATCCACCAATCAGCAGGTCTATAGGATAGATGATGAAAACCAGAACACCTTGCTCATCCACAGGAGGAACTTTCAAACTCCACACTGCTTTCTGATTAAACCTGGTCGCTTGAGCAGCAAAGCATTCTTAGCTCAGAATGCATGGAGTAATGCCTTGTTTTCTCATACAGAATTCCAGCATCGCTGTGGATGAGGATGATTTTGGAACTTCCTTCTCCTTCAGGCTGTTTAACTGTCCACTGAGATTGATGATTAGATATGACAAGACTGCAGAACATGACCTACTCCACGTTTTACAATGCTGATCAACACCTCCGTAGCTCTGTGTTGTAGCTTCTCCAGATAAGACATGCCTGCTGCTTCTCTCCATTGCATTCCTCATTGAACCAGGATTTGTTCTTAGATGACAGTAATTGTGGAATGAAGGAAATGCCTGACCACCAAGTTACAGATTGTGGTGGTGTACATGTCTCATGGATGCCCAGCTTTGAGCAGCAACATTGGTCCAGTGTCTACCCCATTCAGCAAGGGTGTCTTTAATAAGATGTGATTTTCTTTCCACTTGCATTGAGGGCAGAAGAAGCTGTCACAGTTGGGCTGCTGAGGCCAAGCAGAATCATCTATTTGGTCAGTTGACTGACAAACTACCAGGAAACCAAAGTCTGGCACTGCCTTCAGAATTCTATGAGCTCAGGACACTGAAGTCCCCCAAAAAGAGTACATTTTACACCTTTGCGGCTTTTCACCAGTGTTGCATTACAAGGTGGAGCACTGATTTGTCAGCTGAGAGAGGATGACAGCTGGTTATCAGAAATATCTTTTTCCTCATGTTTGGTCTGTTGCCATAAGAGTACCTAGGGTCTGGATTAATGCTGAGAAATTCCAAGGCTACTTCCTTCTGCCTAAATTCGACCTCTTCAGGTCACGAAGCAAAGCATGGGAAGCCCGTTGCCTGCTATCCAGATATGCTACGGTGAGAAGGGTCCCAGTAGAAGCTCTCTCTGAAGTCATCACCCTCAGTATAAAGACTTCAGGCAGAGAGTGTTGCAAAGAGCTGCCCTGTGCAATGGAGACATGGATTCTGAGACAGCCTGTAATCCCTATAGTTTGGACAAGTCTGGGATCCCTGCATATAGGGAATGGAGCAGATTTCTGCTGTTTGTGGAGTACCCAAAAGAGCTGTTCATCTGTTTGTGTCAGAGCACCTGATGCAGAAGGGTTAATCAGGTCAACCACCTTGTCAGTCTTCTCCTGGCCTGGCTAAGGTGGCATTTCACAGGTGAAAGCATAATCTGCTATAAGCTCTATCCACGTTAACCTCCATCCTCTCTTCTGAACTTACATTTGTGCCCAGCTGAGGGAGTAACGTGCAATACTCAAAAGTGCCCGAGAAACTCAGCAGGTCATGTAGCATCTATAGGAAGCAAAAGGTAACTAATTTTTCAAGCCAGAGCCCTTCAAGGTATGAGCAAAAAGCCAGGAAGTGCCTGAACAAAAAGGTGGAGGGAGGAGATGAGAGGAGGGAAGAAAGAACAGGTGGGGGGGGGTGGAAGACCAGAGGCAAGAAGTGATCAATGAATATGGGTGGGAGGGTAGAAGAGATAAAAGCTGAGAAGTGATAGGGAGAGAGGTAGCTCTTTAAATTGAGAGGGAAGGGATAGAGAGCTGGAAGAAAAAAGACAGAGGGATGGGGAAAGAGTGAGATATGGGGATAGGGCTTAACAGAAACTGGAGAGGTCAATGTTCATGCCATCTGGTTGGAGTGCCCAGACAGAATACAAGGTACTGTGGTATTCACTGGAGGCCTTTTTCAACCTTTGCGGAGGCAATGGCTTGCATCCTGCCAAAAATGATAACATTTTGATTATCTTAACATAATTTTATCAAAAACAAAAACTAAAACAAACTAAAAGGAGGTTGAGAAAATGGGTTTCCTTTGTATGTCTAGAACAAAGTGCCTCAGAGTGCTCCCCACTTTTACAATTCCTATCAGCTGTTCCATAGCCCAAGAAACTGATATTAGCATGTGCTCAGGCTAGGTGGTGAGCCCACCTTTCCTCAAGGTATTCAAAGTACCAGCTGTCATACAGATTGGACTTTAATGCTCTCATATGAACCATCCAGATGGCATAGAAAGACAACACTGATTAGGTAGCACAAAACATTTAACAGAATAAGACAGTGCAGTAATAAAACCAGAAAGTACTTGAGATCCATTTGCGGCTGATGGAAGACCAAGCCATAAATTCTCTCGCCCCTCTTGTAGAGTGCTTTGGAAATGATGGGAATCGATGCTCGTGAAAGGAGAGAGGGTGATGGACAATCTCAGCTGACGAAGGCCACGGTATCTGTTCTGTGACTGAAGCGTCTCGTCTACCTGCAAACAGAGAAGCACGTTGATTCAAAGACTGAAGGCAGACTGATAATCCAAGCACCCAGATACGATGGTGCAACAAAATGAATATGCAGGCCAATGCCTCTTCTCCTCTGCAATCAAACAAAGACACTTTCAGTGTTGCCGCAACTTTCTCCCTATTCTACAGGGCAGTCTCCATCTCAAGTGACGAGCCATCAATTGGAATTTATGTCAAACCCTACCTTAGATGACACCTCCACCCACCCATTCTCCTGCAAGGATGCCTTTCCTTCTCCCCATTTCTCCACCTCCACTGTATCTACTCTCAAGATAAAGCTTTCCATTGCAGGATATCTGAAATGCCTTCCTTTTTCAGACAAAGCAGCTTCCCCTCTACTTTAGTCAATAAAGCCATCTTCCATGCTTCCTAGAGCTCAAAGTTTTACTCTCATCCCCCTCCCTCTAAGCAGAACAGGGATATAGGTCCCCTAGTCCTAACCATTCACCCCACTATCCTATGCATCCAGTACGTCTTCTTTCATTTCTTGGCAGCTGCAACTAGACCCCACCACCAGCCAAATCTTTCCTCCAGTCTTCAGAAGGTCAACTCCCTTGTACATTCATCCTTCCCCACCCCTCTGCGGCTTCCAGTAATTTCCCTAGTGACACAGGAGGTGGAACACTTGTTCTAACATCTCCTCCCTCATCACCATCCAGGGACCAAAATAGCCATTCCACATGAGGTAAAGATTCACGTGTACCTCCTCCAATCTCATTAACTGCATTTGGTGCTCCCAATATAACTTCTCCCAGTGAGACCAAACGCAGACTTGGGACCATTTCTGGACCTTCTGGTTGCTACCATTTCAACTTCTCTACATATACCGACCTTCTCTACTGCCAAGGTGAGGCTCACAAACTAGAGCAATCATTCTCAACAGGGGCCTTGTATTTCAGTAAAAGGTTTGTTTTCTTTTCATTTCGTGTACAAAAGTTTAAAAAGTGTTATGTAGTCAACAGGAGAGAAGTATGGAACGAACCAAAACATGACAGTTTCGCAGGGAAGAGGTCCCATCAACTTTGAGCAGAGTCTTCAGGGGGCTATAACCAAAAAAAAAGTTGAGAATGGCTGAACTAGAGGAATCATATCCCAACTTCTGTATGTCCCATTTGCAGCCCAAATGGTATTAACTGAGAAATTTCCAGATTCAGATGTATTGTCGGAGTACATGCATGACATCACATACAACCCTGAAATTCTCTTTCCTGTGGGCGAGGCAGAATGATCACTTACTGCTAGTGCAAAAAAAACTGTACATAGCATATACCTGTAAACAAATAAAGAAATGTAAACATAATAAATGTAAACAAACTTACTGTGCAATACAGAGAATTTTTAAAAAATCAATAAAGCGTACAAGTAACTTCTGAAAGAACCTCAAGAGTTGAATAAATGTCAGAAAATTTCTTTGGAAAGGTAAGATGTTGAGGGTCTCTATAGAAAAATTAACTTGGAAATATGAATTGAGAGGCTTATAACTCCCTAATTTTAAAAATTATCAAGTAGCTCAGATAAGATTTCTTACTTTCTTTTTTGAAAAAGGAAATGAACATGGATAGGTGAAAATAGAATTGGATGAAATAGAAGAGAAGGCAGAGGACTTTATATATAAATAGGATGTGAAACTACTAACTGGCAAAAAGAAACCCCTTTGCTAAAACACAATCAATATTTGATGTAAAATAAATAGTAATATTGGAAGGGGGGTGGGCGTTTATTTCCCAAAACGTTTCTAACTCATAAAAGACTTGTACCTTGTACAATGGGCAGCCAAATTTTTGAACTTTGGTCTTGTAAAGGAATCTGATATATTGAAGATTGTTATGAAAGAGGACAAGTAATGTCATTTGAACAATTAAAAAAATAAGTATGAAATTCATTAACAATAATCTTCTGCTATTTTCAAATAAGAGCATATCTAAGGGATAAATTGGGCCCAACAATGTTTTCACCAAATTGTAGTGATGTGGTGACTCCGATTTGAAAGGGAAGTACAAAGAAATTTACTTCAGCAATCTATCTTTTACTTCAAATAGGAACCCCCAAATAGTCCAGGCAGAGATGGGAATCAGACTTCAATGTAAGAATAGATGAGGAAACATGGTCTGAACTATGATAGGATAGTATCACTAATACAATAAATACAAGATATAGATTAGTACAATATATCTCACACCACAGAAGCTAAATAAATTAAATTCAGACCAATGTTTTAGATGTGGCAAAGAGGTAGGAACATTTTTAAATTATATTCAAGCTGGTTATGTTCTAAAGCGAGACCTTTTTAGGTCAATCTAGGACATTTCTTAAAGCAGATTACAGAAATTAAATTTCCACAAAACCCAGACTTATTTTTACTGGTTAATATTACAGGGATAAGCCAAATTGAAATGATCTAAATATCAAATAAAATTTGTTAAAAATACATTGGCAGTGGGTAGAAAATGTTGAGCAGTTACATTCACATGTCTGATTCACATCTGGGTGTGGCATGTTAGAATGCAGAAATACATAGTTGTATTCCCCTTGAGAAAACCAGCTACACCTTAAGAAATAAGTACGGTGCATTTTTATGTCTGGCATTCAGATTTATAATTTTCAGATCTAACTCTTTAATTGTATTGTGTCTAACTTCCCCCACACCCCCCCCCCCACCCAACCTTGAGGCCTGCGTTAGTCTTCTCTGAAGAAAATGAAACAGAACACCAATTTATGATCTGTGGATCAGCGATCCATTCTCCTTCCTTTTCTCACTTTGTCTTTATTTCTACTCTTTGGGCTTTTTTCTTGGGTGGGTTGGTGGGAAGTGGGGGGTGGGTTGGGGAGTAACCAGCATGGAGCCAATCTTGGATTTAAATTTGTACTTGTAATTTTTAATTTTGCAATTGACTGCCCATATGTTACTCTTCCATTCAGCATTCTCACAGCAATACCTGGAAGTCCAGCATGCTCACAACACTGTTCTTACAGCAATCCCATATTCTCTCAGCAATTCGGTACCAAGTCTTGCACTCATTAAATACCACCCCTCAGGAGTGCAGCAGTTCTTCACTACTGCCTCAACTATCCACTAATGCCCTCCCAGCACTCCCAATACCGTCAGTCCACTAATCAATTTCCCTCAGCATTAACCCTTCAACAGTCCAGCAGTCCCTCAACACTCCTGTGCTATTTCACTTGCATACTTCCAATACTCTAGCACTCACTCAATAGGCCTCCTTTGTGTGGACCACCACCACCACTTCAACACTGCTCCTCCAACAGTCCAGCACATCCAAAGAACAGTTTTCCTAACAGTGTTGACATCTCATCATTTCAGCCCCAACAGTCAGGCATCCGCTCAGTAATGTACCTCCTGCCATCCAGCATTGTCACTCTGAGTTACAAGAGTGAGAGGCGATTTGATGGAAACACAAAATTATTATGAGGAATGAAAGATAGATGCAGAGTTGAAGTTCCCCCACCTGTAGTGTCCAAGATTAGGAATAACAGGTTTAAAGGATAAGCCAATGAGCTTCATGATTGAAAAAAAGATGTCATTACCTAGGCAGTCAATCCAATCATAGAACATTACAACACAGTACAGGCCCTTTGGCCCATGATGTTGTGGCCACCTATGGGAGCCTACTTCACAACCATCTAATTTTTCCCTCCCTCACACCTAAAACCCTCTAGTTTTCCTTACATCCATGTGCCTACCCAAGGGTCTTTTGAATGTCCCTACTATACCTTTGGAATTATGAATCAAAAGGGCCAAAGAAATTCAGTTACTGAGTGGGCAGCATGGTTAGTGTAGCGGTTAGTTCAATGCTATCTCAGGTTTGAATCCTGCGCTGTCTGTAAGGAGTTTTTATGTTCTCCCTATGTCTGTGTGAGCATTCCCCAGGAGTTCCAGTTTCCTCCTACCCTTTAAACCATACCAGGGTTTTAGGTTGTTTGGTATTCAGCAAAGCTCCTGTTATCCAGAATTCAAGCAAACAGCAAAAAAGGAAAATAAACAAGTTTTTAAAAAAATGCAAGTTTAAAATTGGTGCGCCTCGCCTTTAGTTTGCCAATTACCCAATATGCAATCTCAAGTAACTAGAAAGCTCACTTATCCAACATCTACCAATCCCCAAAGCAGTCGGATACCAGGGAATTACTGTATTTGGGTGACATGAACTTGGGGCCAGGAAGAGTCTGTTACTGTAGTTATGTCCAATTTTTAATGTATATTAACAGAATTTGAGACATTTCTGAATTAAAGTGGGAAGTAAAATTGGCACATTAAGATTAATAATATTTTTATTGAATGACAGACCAGACACGAGGGGCTGAATTATCTTTCCTGTTTCTTATACTATTATAATGTAGTGCCTTTTTAGACTAGCTGTCATGATTCTGTACAATTTTCTAAGGGTCCATTTGGATTGCCTTCTCATGGCCTGACTTTAATTGATCAAATGTTTTCTGTGCAAGTGTAAGATCCTGCTGAGTGTAAGACTGGCAATGTGCCTGGCACTGTGGAGCTATACTCTAGTCCCAGCTAGCAACTTCAGATGGTGTGGGCAAAGTCAATGGGGAAATAGAGTTTTTGATGCTTTTCTGTGACCTGAACAAATTCAGGAGGCATTTAATGGTTTCCAATATACAGCCACATCCAACTCAGTGTTGATTGTAAAGGGTGGAAAAAAAAAATCACATGCAAGGTACACCATGAACACCACTCATCTTTGCTCCTCCTTTCATTGGGATCATGGCTAATTTCTGAACTCGCGTCCATCCCCTAGTTTCCCATGTTTCCATAGCAAAAACAGGAAAAGGGGTTGCATTGTCAGTCTATATTTGTGATGTAGCACAAGTATCATATCAATTTTTGCCTGTCAGAATTATGCAGAGAGATACCTTAGTAATTTAGATTCTACACCTTTCTGTTTCATGGGCATCACGGTTAGCACAGCACTATTGCAGTGTTTGCAATCCAGGTTCAAATCAGATGGTGGTCTGTAAGGAGTTTGTAAATCCTCAGCAGCCCCCCCACCCCTTGCTCCCACCTGGCTGTCTGAGAGATTTCCCTGCTTTAGTTTCCTTCCACATTCCAAAGACATATATTAATTGGGTGTATTGAGTAGCACAGGCTTGTGGGCCAGAAGGACCTTTTGCAGTGATCTATCTCCAAATAAAAAAATTAAAAGATTAAATTGAAAAAATGTTAAATTTTCCCATTCCATCCCCCCCAAAGATTCACGTGCAGTATGTAGAGAACAGTTCACAGGGGACTGGTCTCAGAGCTAATCTGCAGGGTTGGGATAGAGTTCAGAATTAAAAACACTCACAGAATGTTGTGAAGGACAGTCATTACTGCTGGAAGAAGCCTGGGAACTCCAGAACAAATAAGAATAACTGTTGAGTTTCTCCTCCAGCTGTAACCCTTCCCTTTTATCAACCACTGTGGACTTTTTAACCATGGTACCAAGCACCCTTGGAAATGAGATCTTAGTTCCTTCATCAATATTTCAAGGATGTGGTTTCGCAGCCCTTTGAAGACCATCTTTAGCTGGAGACCCAGCACTGACAGCTTAGTGGTGGGTACAGGCCTGTTCACACAATTGTCCTGCTCTAAGAGGCAAAGATGGGACAACTGTGAAAGGTGAGGGGGTGGGGGAATCCAGGCAGCGTCAGAAACAAGTCAGGGAATCCACTACAGTCCTAAGTCAGCATTCAGCATGCCAAACATTCCCAAGCTGCTTGAAATGTTACCAGGAATGGACTTGGGCAAGGGGCCATCTCTAGGAATGGACAGGCCGATGCGTCAGCACACAGCTGCCAGAGGCTGGAAGACTCATAGCAGATACTTGTAAACTCAGCTGCTCCGATTGTTGTACACGGTGAGTGACTTGAGGTCATCTGTTCCACTCACGTTGGAGAAACCAGTCCATGTCAGAAAGTCAGTACTCATAGCATGCCAGCAGAGAAAGAAGCCTGACGTTAATCTGAAGGCCTCCATTTGACTGTCTGTTGAGAATGAGCTAGATTGCCAAGAAATGCTGATACTTTGAGCTGCTCCCTGTCAGTCATTAATATTACTCGAGACAAGAGGCCTGACAAGAACACAGATTTTGTCTTCCCATCCTCAATTCTTTTTCTCTCTCTTCAAACACCATCCCCACACTTCTCACCGGGTTACTCAACCTCTGCTGTGCCCACCACCAGTTCTCAGCACGCGATGTTATAAACAGATTTAGCTATTGCTTCTGACAGTCCGAGAACAGCAGTCTATCAGCAAGGCAGAAGGTTGTGTCAAATCTGCTCACTGTCCCGTTAAGTATTCCTTGCAGTCCTGGCTCCATCTCAATTCTTTAAATAGAGGACGTCATGGTTCCAACTGATACACCTAGTTCCTCAGAACTACTGACTGAGCCTCTACTCTTTAGGGTCTGCAAGTTGGTTTGTTCTTGATAAGACCATCAGATATAGGAGCAGAATTGGGCTATTTGACCCATCGAGTCTGCTTTCCCATTCAAATCAGCTTTCTCCTTATAACTTTAACACCCTTGCTGATCAAGAACCTATCAATCTCCATTTTTAATCTACCCAAAGACTTGGCCTGCTCAGCTGTCTGTGACAACATATTCCACAGATTTGTCACCCTCTGGCTGAAGAAACTTTTCAATTCTGTCCTAAAGGATCATTCTTTTACTCAGAAGCTGCTCCCTCTGGTCAGAGACTCTCCCAGTATTGGAAACATCTTTTTGTCCACTCTATCCAGCCCTTTCAATATTTGGTAAGGTTCAACAGGATTTCCTATCATTTTTCTAAACTTAAGCCAAGTAGCCCCAGAACCATTAAACGTTCCTCAAACATTAATCCTCTGGACAGAGATCCTACCCTGTCTGATTGGAAGTTTGAATGCCAAGAATCATTACAAATGTGCAGCCTGCATCATTTCCAGGATGCTGGCTTATCTCAAGTGCTGTGGCAGTTATCATAACATACTGGAGATACAAGAGACTGCAGATGCTGGACACTGGAGCAAATTAACAAACTGTTGGAAGAACTCAGCAAGTGATGGTTAGCCAGACAACACACAGAACATTACTCTAATCAGAGATGCTGAAGGACTGTATGGGAAGATGGTACTTCATGTACAAGCTGGTTTATAGAGGACTCTATTGCCCTCAGGTTCCTTTCCAATTTGCTGGTTTTAGCTAAACTGGCAGAGGACTGTCATCACCCTAGGTTCAGTCAGAATCCGCTTCTAATCATTAGTCACATCGTTTATTATTGATCCAGACCTGAGAACATAGGGAGCAGAGACACAGCCATCATACAGGCTTTAAACAGCCTGTTAATGGAGCCATTGGTGGTTTTAATTTAAAAACTTCTGTGACTGCGGGGCTTGTCCCCAAGGTGGCAATGCCCATGATCAGCAGCAGGGGAAGCAGAAGGACTGGTGCAGGGTACTAAAAAAATGGAGTGTACTCCCTTGCGAGAAAGAAGCAGAGGAGTCAACCCTCAGGACAGTGACCATGGCAGTGGACCAGTGAGGGGTTCTACATCTGAGGAACTCAGAGGTGAGGAACCCATGCAGGCTGTTGGTAACTGTTTGAAAGATTCGTACCAGGTGGTGAGCTTTTGGAGACTGGCTGGTGTTGGAGCTGGGATACAAGAGGGTGCCCAGGGCACTGAAGGTTTTCTGATCACATCAGAGGTTCGGATCTGAAGCTCAGGCTGCTGATAGTTTGAATTGGACTGTGTGGCTGCGGTAGTGCCAGGGGCAAATCCACGGCCACTCAGTGACTCTGAGGTAACTCTCATTTGCTTCTCTTTCTCTGACTGTAAGAGGCACTTCAGGCAATTTCTGCCAATGGTGAATCTGTTTACCTTATGGCAGACAAAATCAAATTCCATGTAATATTGCACCATCTTGAACCTATTTTTGAATCATTGTAGAAGTGGAATTTTTGGATCAGCATGTTGGACAGATGGCACATACCTCATTGGACAGAAGCAGCGTAGACTGTTCACAGAGATCCATTATTCCCTCTCCTAGTCTGTGAAGCTTGAGTTTCCTGGTAAAAGTCTTCAGATTGTGCTCCAGCTTCAATGCAATGTCAGCATCCCTTTGTGACCTCCAGTGTGGCAGTCTGTGTTAAATGCAAAAAAAAATCAAGCATGATAACCACATAGTTCTTTCTTTTCAATTTTTTTTTTTTTAATTGGTTTTTATAATAAATACCATATAATGAAGAAAAGGGAACTACAAGAACTACAAGATCACATATATACAAGCTAAAACTTCAAAGAGTATAAACTCAGTTCCCCCCTCCACTGCACTGGATAAAGACAGAAAAGTCATCAAAAAATATTATATATGGTCTCCATCTAAACTACTCAATAAAAAAAAATAACTAACCAAAATAAACATCTGAACAGCTTATCCTGAGGGTTACATATATTTTGTAGTTTTTGATTCATACTGTGAATCAAAAACAAACAAAAACTACATCTCACCTGGAAGAGTGAGTACATCTAATCACATTAAAAACATTTACATCAATGAAAATATGACACAAAAGGTTGCCACGTATCTTCAAATTTCACCGATCAATCAAATACATGATATCTAATTTTTTTTCTAAACTTAAATAGGATATTATGAGAGAACCATTGAAACACTGTTGGAAGTCTAGTCTTTCCATTTGAATAAGACAGCTCTTCTAGCCAAAACAACATCTTAAAATTATCAGAGAGAGATTGGGAAAGGAAGTGAAGCAGCGGAGAAGGTGAACAAAATCATGGGTGGGGATGTCTGGGTGTTGCTGCTGTGAACTCTCTAATACTTTTACTGGAAGGTAGGGATTAAAATGCAGAGGAAAGAGCAAATTTTACTACGTCATAATGCATTTTAAATGTAATTCAATAAATAATTTATAAAAAAAACAAAAAAAGCTGGTCTCATTAAGTACAATGTTTTAACTGCCAGACTCTCAAAACTCAAACCTATCCATCAGTTGTTTTTTGTTTAAAAATGACCAAGGAAGCAGTAGATACTTCCTCATTAAATATAGTTTAAGACACAGATAGATAGATTTTTGAATGGTAAAGGATTTCAGGGTTATGAGGAGCACACAGGTAGGTGATGCTGAGTCCACAGCTATGTTCTTATTGAATGGCAGAGCAAGCTCAATTGCCAGATGGCCATCACCTTATCTCATTTCTTATGCTCCTACATGACTTCACATTATGTCCATCTATAATTGAATGCAAATCACATTTCTCCGCAATGGACAACTTAATGGGACCAGCCACCAGGGAAAACAAGAATAAAACTGGACAGACTTGACAGAATAGACCTAGGCACCAAATGTGAAAAAATTCAAAAGGCACACAACCTTTGTAACAGCATCCTCAGGAATATTAGAACATTTGTACCTAAAATGGCTGAACTGTTCCACATAACAAATTACCAACTTGAGATGGCCATACTTACACTTCATCCACTGTCCTAGACTCCTCCAGTACAGTTCCAAGAGAACCAACTTCAAAGAGCTCTCTCTGGTCTTGAGGGGATGAATGAAAGTGACTCTCAAAACTTACAAAAGCTTGATTTTAGACTGTGCAATGGCTCATGACATCAGACGAAACATACCACTAGTCCCTGTGCAGATCATGGGGAAAGAACCTTTCCTTGGGGTTTTGCACCAAATGCACATACTTTTGCTCCAAAATTCAGCTCAATTATACTGAATTTTAGAAGAGATTATCAATAGCAGCCACAACTGTAAAATAACATTCAGCAAAGGTGGAAGAGAAGGAAATGGGTATTAAAGTGAGAGGAGAAGGACTTCCATTTGGCATTGTACCCAAGTATTTTACAACCAATGAAACTTTTTTAAAAAAGTACAGGTATTTTGCAATGTAGAAAACACAGAAGCAATCTTTTGAACTGCAAGATTAAGGGCTCTCAGAAGGTGTCAGATATTAAGAGATCCAAACTCCCATCACTCTGCGTGAAGAAGATCCCCTTCATGTTCCCCCTTTCACTTTAACCCATGTTCTCTCGTTTGTATCTCACCCACCCTCAGTGGAAAAAGTTTATCTACATTTATTCTGTCTATCCCCCTCATAACTTTAAATACCTCTATCAAAAACGAGATTATTAAGAACATTTAGAGCAAATGGTATAGGGATTACTGGAGCAAATAGCCTTAGGGGTTATATAAACTGCTTTGAAAACTGGTTAACACACCAAAAATAGAGTGGGAATAAATGGATCAGGGAGGCTGGTTCAGTGTGGTGCAAAAATAGAAAACAATGGTTAGGAGGGGATTCTTTTTTTTAAAAAAAAAGGAAAAGATGGAGCAGGAAATATCACTGGTGGATTAAATTAAGGAAAATACCAAAGCATGTTATGAATATCACTGGTACGATGGTAAGAGGTGACCAAAGCAGCAATCTGTGCAAGGAGCCAGAGGAGGTAGGCAAGATCTCAAATGAATACTTTTCATCTGTATTCACCAAGAGGCAGAGAATTATAATTAAAGAATTCAAGCAGGAGCACAGTGACAGTGTTGAACAAATTACCTTTGAAAAGGAGGATGCATCAGACGACTCACCTTTCCTTCCAGTGAAATTAGAGGAATTTGTGGAGACAAAATAGATTCCACACTTAAATACCTTCAGTTGCCTGCTGCAGGTGGTCAGCCCTCTTCACATTGGCTGTTCAACAAACCGGTTAAAGAAGCCATTTTTGCCATTCATACTGTTAACCTGTTCTCTACTTCCTTTCACATTCACCACCAGGCATCCCAGGGGAGAGGGGCACCTATCCTCACTAATTGGTCCCAGGATACCTCATGTCCCTTTCACACTAGCCTAACCAGCACAAAGGTATCAGATCGCCCCAGGGATGATACATCCTACCCAAGCAGTCCATTCCCAGGGTCACCTGATGCCTGCGTGCTGATTTGTGAGCGTTCACATTGGCACATGAACCGGAATATTGGCAGTTAATTACTGGGACAAAGTACCTCTGTGAATGGGGCTAATGTCTCAGAAATATATTGGAACACAGGGATTACAGGTGCCCTAAAGATTCAGTGCTAGATCTGTGACCTTTATCATTAACTATCCTTTTCCTTAATTAAGAATACAAGAAACAGGAGCAGGAGTAGGCCATCCAGCCCATTGAGCCTGCTTTGCTAACCAATGCGATCATGGCTAATCTGATGATAGGTTCATCTCCTCTACCTACCCATCTTTCCCTATATCCAGCAATTTCCCTACTTTGTAAAAAATCTATCCAACCTTGTTTGGTCTGCAGCACAGAAACAGGTCCCTTTGGCATTTTTAGTCTGTGCCATAATAATTTTTTGCTTAGTCCCTCTGATCTGCACCCAGTCCACAAACCTCCTTACCTCTTCCATCCATTTACTGTCCAAATTCTTCTTAAATGTTAAAATTAAGGCCACATTCACCACCTCAGCTGGAAGCTCGTTCCACACTCCCATCACTCTGCATGAAGAAGATCCTCCTCATGTTCCCCCTTTCACTCTTAACCCATGTTCTCTAGTTTGTATCTCACCCACTCTCAGTGGAAAAAGTTTATCTACATTTACTGTCTTTCCCCCTCATAACTTTAAATAACTGTCAAATTTCCCCTCATTCTTCTATTCTTATATACACACTGCTTCAATAAGCAGCAAATTCCATAGATTCACCTCCTTCTGGAAAAAGCATCCTCATTTCACCTAAATCTACTATCCTGGATCTTGAGGCTATATCCCCTAGTTCTAGTCTCCCTCACCAATGGAAACAACTTGCCTATCTCTATCTTAAAGTTATGAAGCATAGATATATTTCTATAAGACCCCCTCTCATCCAAATTCCAGCATCTTCCAGCATCTAACCCCCTCTTCTCTTGAATTAAACTGGTGAACCTCCTCTGGGCCACCTCCAAAGCCAGTACATCCTTCCTCAAGTAAAGAGACCAGAACTGCACGCAGTACTCCAGATGCAGCCTCACCAGTACTTTGTATAGTTGCAGCATAACTTCCCTGCTCCTAAATTCAATCCCTCCAGCAATTAAGGCAAACATTCCTTGATAGCCTGGTGCATCTTCAAACCAACCTTTTGCAATGCATGCAGAAGTACTCCCAAGTCCTTCAACATGGCAGTATGCTGCAATCACTTACCATTCAAATAATAATTGATCAAAGTAACTGTTAAAGAAAACATTGCATGGTAGAAATGGATAATAAGAATTGAAACAGGGATGGTATTTCTTACACACATGTACCAGTTGGTACAGACACTACATGTGAAGCCAGCTTGCTGATTTGTTTGGGGTTTGTCCATAGTGGCTTGCCCAGTTACTCACAGATTTAATTGCATTAGATTGAAAAACTGTGTCTGATTGGATCACGGCGTTAGGTAGCAAAGAGATCCAAAAGCCACTCATGCTTCTGGGTGCATTGGCTCCATTGATGAATGGGCTTGAGAGGTGCCAAGAAATCAGTAGCTCAGAGAACCTGTCAAACCTGGTTGCAGTTACCGTTAAATGGTCATGGAAAGTGAGCAATTGATGGCTTCCACACCACTGTCTGAAACAGCAAGTGAAGATAAAACCTGGGAAGAGGGTGGAGCAAATAACTCCATGAGAGCAGGTGAAGCAGTCAAGTACAGGTAATGGTTCTCTATTGCCACAAATGGAAATCGATTTATTTATTTATTTAAATATGGAAAGCTTCATGAATTTGCAGGTCATTCTTGTGTCGGGATCATGCTCATCTTCTGATTCGTTCCAATTTTTAGTACATCCGCTGCCAAAGTGAGTACTCCACAAATGGAATTTGAGGAGATATGTCTGTTATTGGGTCAGTGCATACAAAAGCTGCATGCAAAGACTGAAACAAGAATCATGGACTTTTATGAAACTGCACATTTTGGAATGGGAAGGGTGATCCAATGTGGCATTATCAACAAGGACTACATCTTCTGCAACAAAGAGAACATCAAGAATTCTTTGAACACTGTGGGCATCTGCTATCAAGGGCTAGGCAGTAAGTAAACAAATACTGGGATGATGATGGCAGCTAGACAGAAGATATCCATTACTGCAGTGTCCACAGAGGCCACCACAAGGCTCAAAACAAACTTCAAGGAAAGCCAGTAAGCAGGTCAGATAATTTGATCAAGGCAAGAAAAAGACTGCCCACGATAGGTAGAGACCCATTTTCAGAGCAATGATAGCATTCACAACCCTCAACCAAATTCAATTCAACAGAAGAGTGTTTTCTGTTGGGATAGTATGAGAGAGCCAATTCAGCAGAGCTGTGCCATTACATGATCCAAATTAACGGGAAAAGGCAACTTGCTTAATGCAGTTTGGCCAGCAGAAAAAACTCTATAAGCGATGAGAATTTGCGGCTTTTGGATACAAGCTTCACATCTCCCTGGCTCTAATTTACTGAATTATTATCCTAATTGAATCCAATGCATCAAAAGAGAAATTTTACAAAGTAGAGGGAAGTTATAAAATCTCTTATAACAGACAGCTGAGACCTAACCACTTTTAATTAAGGCTGAGCACAATTTGTTTACTTTTGTACTTTGATCCTCTATTAATAAAGCAAAGTACCCTTCAATTTTTTTTATTTTTAAAAACGCCCATCTGAAATTTCAGAGATTTATTTTTATAGAAACTTCTCCATAAAACTCTCTTGAATCCACTTTAAAACTATAGTTCATTTTACATAAGTCTCTCCTCATTCATCCCACTAGAAGGCATCACTTCACACTTCTCCAAATCAAATTTCACCTGCTAACAGTCTAATTCTCCAGTCTCTATCCCTCTGAAGGCTATTACTAACCTTCTTATTTACTACACTTGTGAGCTTCATGTCATCTAGTCTTTAAAAATATACCCAGTAGTCCTGTCCAATTTATTCAAACTGTTTATATATTGAAACAAGTTGAGGCCCTTTGCCAACTCCTGGAAACACTGCTATATCTTTCTATCACTGTGAAAAGCAATCCTACCCCACCACCCTTTGCTTTCTTCTCTGTAGCAAGTTTTGTATTCTGTTCATTTTAATCAATTTGCACTATAGGAGATGCAATGACAATGTTCAAGAGTGAAAATTTCAGCAAAGCTGTCTTTACACAGAAAATATTATATTTTCCGCATTTCCAAGGCAACCATTTACTCTAATCACGGAGAACATTTTACCCTAGATAAATTCTCTCTTAATAATTTGTACTTTACCCATGAAGAATTCTATTGCTGTAAATGCCAAAGAAGATGGCTGATTCTCTAATCCCATGGCTTTAATGTTTTTTTTCTAATATTGTGTGATACTTTTACAGGTCAATATGAAGTACACCCAACCCCAACCAACCAATTTTCCCCTGCAACCGCTGCAACCGTGTCTGCCTGTCCCGCATCGGACTTGTCAGCCACAAACGAGCCTGCAGCTGACGTGGACATTTACCCCCTCCATAAATCTTCGTCCGCGAAGCCAAGCCAAAGAAAGAAAAAGAAAAATATGAAGTGTGTTACTCTCTTTAATCTTTCCATTAAAAATAATGAACTCTATCAAGGTAATCAAAAACAATTTGTTTTTAACATAAAACTTTACGGCACAATTCAAACCCTTTATCCCATGATGTTGTACTCCACAACCTACTATGTAAACCTACTCCACACCCATAATCAAATCCTTCCCTAATTTACACCCATAATCTTCTATTTTCCTTTCATCTAATTCCCCATCTAACAGTCTTAATGTCCCTATTATACAATCCTCTATCACCATTCCTGGCAATGCTCTAAAGGCACCCACCACTTAGTATTTAAAAAAAACTTACTTCTGATGTTTCTCATTTACCTTAAACAAAGGTCTTCTGGTATTTGCTGGTGTCACCCTGGGGAAAAAGGTGCTGGCTGTCCACCCTAAGCCCCTCAATCTTTGTCCACAACACATCTAACCTTTGTATCATCTATAAACTAACCAACCTACCTCCTCCCCCCCCCCCACCACTTATGATTCTTAAACCATGGGTATGCTTCATATCGAATTAATTTTATTAATTCTTATTTATCAAAATGTCATTTGATTTTTCTCAGATTATACTGGTTGCAAATTTCTGCACCATTCAGGTTTGATTAATAGATGTGTACTTTATCTCTCTTTCCCAACACTGACATCACAGTTTGATTGGCATGGGAATTACTCAGTCACCTCCACTGACGTGCTGTCACGATATTCAGTCTTTTTCAAACCAAGCTGATCAGGAGATGGAAGGAAGATGGTGGTGAGGGGCTTGTAAGGTGATCCAAGAGCTCCCCGAGCAAAAGAGAAGACAGATAAAAGAAGATACCCAAAAATAAAAAAGAAACCCATAAAGAAAGAAAAATGAATAGAAGAAAGAGTGAGAAGGAAAAGAAAAAAGATGGGAAAAAGAATAAAGGCATCAAAAGAAGGAAGAAAAGGTTCACCATGTGGTGGAACTAGAGAGACTAACCCTGGGCCCACTAAGACGTAGATGTTCAGTGACAGCAGAGACCCAGAACTTCCCATGAGAAGAAGACTCGCCCAGGAGGGGGAGAGAAGATGGCCCTAAAAAGGTTAGTGTAGCAGGAGGCCGAGGAAGGCCACAGCCGAGGAGGCAGGAACACTGGTGAGCATGGATACAAGGTGGCAGAGGCCCATGGTCAGCAGGAATGACTGGAACCCATGGAAGCAGTGGCGGAGGTAGCAGCAGTGACAGAGGGGAAGCTGCAGTCCACCAGAGGGGATGTGTACATACAGAGTAAGGAAGATCAAAGCGAGAGCCAGAAGAGTTCACAGTCGAGGTGGCGTTGGATGGAAGAGGCATCAGGCATAGCGGGTGAAGGGAGCAATGCGACCAAGGAGGCATGCAGATCTGGTGGGGAGGCATTGGCAGCACTCATCTGACTTCAGACATCAAAGAGGAAGAGGCAGAGAAGAATTGAGAGAAAAGGAAGGTGGGGATAAGGAGACAGAGAGATTGGTTCCCACCACCAGGGACATTATGGAAGTTATTCAAAAAATGCAAAAGACATCAAAACACTGGTGGTGGGCCAGAATGTAATTAAAGAAATGTTGGACAACATAACTGAAAGGGTGATGGAAAAGAGACAAGAGGGAGTGGAAGAGAGATTAGAAAGGAGGGAGAGCAAGATGGATGTGTGGATAAGAGAGAAGAGAAAATATATTGGGGAAAAAATGGATTCCTTAGAAAATTACAGCAGGAGAAAAAATATAGATAGTTGGGGTGAAGAGAGGAGAGACCCAGAGAGATTCTTTAAAAAAATGCATCCCAGAAGTACTGGGACGGTCCAAATTGGGGATAATTTAGAAATACAAAGAGCCCAACAGACTTTTACATCCTCCCACTCCCAACTTAAATACCCCATTCCATCTTGGCCAAGCTCTTTCACTACCAGGACAGGGAGCGAATTTTATGGGCAGTGACAAGTGGACAAAAGGGTGGGGGGGGGGGGTTTAGCTGAATATGAGGGGAAAGGACACCTTTTTCCTGGATATTAGTGCAGCATTAAGACACAGGAAGGTATTTGACCCAGTTAAAAAAAAATTAAAGGAATAGAGTTCACCCTCCTTCACCCTGCAACTTTAAAAATAACAAGGCTCTCTCCTTTGGGGTGGGTGGGGGATGGAAATCCAACATCCATCTTAATTAGGTTGAGTCACGAAAATCTGGAGGCTGGGAGTTGGGACCCGACGAATCCTAGTTTGATTTCTCGTTGAGTTTGTTTTTAATTTTTCTGAAGAATTTTTTTATGTGTAATTGTTTTGTTTTACTCTTTGGTCCTTAAGTCCCTAATATGTCTGAAGGTAAAGGGACACTGTAAAATGCTACAGGAATAGAAGATGAGGGCTAACTTATTATTGAGGTATTTTTTTTTTATATATAAAGGTAACTGTCTATTTAATTTTGTCTCTGGATATTAGTTGGGATGGTGGGGGGGGGGTGTTTGAAGAAAAATTGGACTCAATGGTGAAACTTCTATATAATTGGAAAATGTAGTGTGTTTTTATTATCATGGATTGTTGATGTTTGAAAATTATAAATATTTTAAAAAAAAACAAGACCAGGAGGGGAGATAAAATTCAGTGCCTCACTAGCATCCACAAAGAATAATGTTAAAAACTTGCTATCCTCTCAGGATTAAATGTAAATATAAATGGCAAAGAAATTAAGGAGCTGATGAATTGTATGTATTGCAAATGATAAAAAGAGGGGAATGTTAAATTGTTGTATTGTCAGAAACAAATGTCAAAGTTAAATAAAGAAATAATATGGGGAGCTCTGAGAAAAGGTGGTGGGGGGGGGAAATGAGGAAGAAACAGAGCAAGAGGTAGATGGGTCCTGTAGCCACACTCCATATTAAAGGGAGATTTGGCAGCAGTTGTGTGGGATTGGGTGCTGGGAGGGGAAAGGGAGAGGGGTGTTTTTGTTTTTTTTCGTTGCCTGCTTTGTTGATTTTAGTTTATTTTAAAAGTTTGTTTATGTTTTATTTGGAGTGCGGTCATCTGCGTCAGAGACTCATGAATGATAAGATGGATGGAAGATAAGTACCAGGGGAAAAGGAAGGGGAGGAAATTAACGGAGAGGCCCTGGGTAATGGATAAGACCATTAAATTAATTTAATGTAAATGGGATAAACAATACGATAAAGAGAAAAGGAGTCTTGGCACACCTAACAAAAATATATGTGAATATAGCATTTCTACAGGAGACCCACTTCACAAATCAAGAACACAGAAAGTTAAAAGGGGATGGGTGGGCCAGATGATGATGTCTTCCTTCAATTCCAGAGCTAGGGGAGTGGCTATCCTCATAGAAAAAATGTTCCAGTGGTGGTCCAGAGTGTGGTCACTGACCTAGCTGAGATTTGTGATAATCCACTGTCAAATGTACTCTGATTCATGGATATTTCTGAATATATATGCCCCAAATTTTGATGATGAACAATTCAAACAAGATACAAACCTGAAGCAAGCAGAGGGGTGCAAAAATGTTTTGATTGGAGAGGATTTTAAACTT
This sequence comes from Narcine bancroftii, assembly GCF_036971445.1. Taxonomy (NCBI): domain Eukaryota; kingdom Metazoa; phylum Chordata; class Chondrichthyes; order Torpediniformes; family Narcinidae; genus Narcine; species Narcine bancroftii. The sequence continues at coordinate 250,781,821 of NC_091469.1, read as the reverse complement.
TTGTCATGGACAAGTCAGCGAGGAAATTAACAAGGGCCAGGGCAGCTAAATCTACCTTGGCCTTTAGGAAAGAGATAAATTTAATAGATGTCTGGAGAAGGCAGAATTTGAGAGAGGGATTACTCCTTTTATTTTCAACAAAACGATTCCTATGCCAGAACTGGTTTATTTTTGAAATCAGTTTAATTGGAGGGTAGGATAGTGGAGACAAAATACACAGCTCGGTTACTGTCTGACCATTCACCCTTGACACTATCCATCATAATGCCAGATAAGCAGGCCATGGCATATAGTTGGTGCTTCAACTCATTACTGTTGGGAAAACCAGAATTTTGTAGCTTCATTAGAGCTCAGATAGATTTGTTCTGTGAGATGAACTGTCCCTCTACTACTAATAGTTTCCTATTATGGGATACATTGAAGGTTTATTTAAGGGGACTGATAATTGGATATACTAAAGATATCAAAAAGGAACATATGAAAGAGATTAACAACTTGGTACTGGAAATAGTCCAAATCGAAAAAGATTATAAAAGATCAGGTTCAGAGGAAAAATATAGTAACATAATAAAAAGCTTAAATACAATACAATCCAAACATACAAGACAGAAAGGTTGATCTGAAGATCTAGACCACAGTATTAAGAGCTGGGAGGAAGGGCCCATAAAGTCATGTCCTGGCAGGTAAGGGCAGAAGACGTCTCAAGAACAATCAAAGCGATCCGAATGTGAGAAGGCAAGATTTTACACAAACCAAAGGAAATAAATGAAACATTCAAAGTTTTATAAAGAACTGTAAAAATCAGAATCAGTGGGGGATTCTGTTAAAATAGATGATTTCTTACTTACATTAGAATTACCAAATTTGGATCAAGATGAACAAGAGGGACTGAGTGCTCCCTTCTCTAGAGGAGATCAAGAAAGTTCTTAAGATCATTACAGACCAGCAAGTCACCAGGGGAGGATAGGTGCCTGTTGAATTTTACAAAGAGTTCAAAACTCTCTTAATATCCCTTCTTATGAGGGTGGTGGATTAGGCAACAGAGACACATACTCTCCCAGAGTCTTTCTCAACAGCAATTATTAAAGTAATCCCAAAAAAGGATAGGGATCCATTGATCCCCTCCTCCTATAGGCCCATTTCATTATTAAATGTGGATTATAAAATTATATCAAAAGCATTGGTCAATAGATTGGCAGAATATTTGCCAAAATTGACAAATCCAGACCATGCTGGATTTGTACAAAAGAGACAATCAGCAGAAAACATATGTAGATTACTTAATATAATGCATTTGGCACAGTCAGGGGTGGGCTCAAGTGTGACCATGGCTTTGGATGCAGAGAAGGCCTTTGACAGACTGGAGTGGGACTTTCTCTTCAAAGTACTGGAGAATTGGGGCAACTATTTATTAATTGGGCAAAAACACTACCAAAAACCTCAAGCTAAAATTATAATAAACAGTCTCCAGTGTTCCCACTGGGTAGATCCAGTAGGCAGGGTTGCCCACTGTCCCCAGCATTGTTTATATTAGTTAATGAACTGCAGGCAGAAGCCATCAGACAGGATCCAGAAAGAAAGGGGTTCAAGGTGGGCCTGAAGGAGCACAAAATCAATTTATTTGCAGATGTTGTGCTAGTATATTTGACTGACTGACCCAGGGGTGGGTGTGGTCATTAGCAAGGCTGAAAACCACACTGGAAGATTATGGCAAGATCTCTGGGTACAAGATAAATTTGGATAAAAGTAAAATCATGCCCTTGACAGGGGATTAAATATTTGGAGATAAATGTAGAAAAGGATTTGAGTAATTTATACAAACTCAATGATCTCCCTTTGCTCCAGAAGATTGAGGAGGATTTGGATAGATGGAAAACCCTGCCCATAACTTTGGTGGGCTGGATTAATTGTGTTAAAATGAAGGTGATGCCAAGATTGCAATACCCATTTCAGTCCTTGCCCATCCCATTCCCCAGAGCTTATTTAAGATGCTCAACGGATGTGTTAGGAAGTTCCTGTGGAAAAGCAAGGTGGCTGGGGTCTTCATGGAAGAATTAATGTGGGGTTACAAACTGAAATTACCAGACTTCAAAAACAATACTATTGGGAGTCCCAGTCGAGGTTTATCGCTTCTATGAAGGAGGTAGCACCCCCTACTGAGAACAAATTGGACTGCACACTGTAGGGGAAAAGATACCAGGAGAGTTAATATACAAGTGGGACACTAAATTGATATCAAGGGAAACAGATAGCTTCATATTACAACATGTAATTCAGACATGGCAAAAATAAATCAATGTTTCGGGCTCAAGGTGGGGTTGTCTCAAAATGCCCTTGTCCCAGAAAATATTAATACCTATGACTCTGGACAATAAGATCCTGGACTCCTGGTGCTGAAAGGGCATTGGGTGCATCGAGAATTATGAACGAGAGCGATTCATGTCATTTGAACAGCTGAGGAATAAGTACAATTGTCGAATAAACTTTCTTCTGCTATTTTGAGTTAGAATTCTCCTTGAGGGATAATTTCGGACCATCTATGGCCCTACCTGTGTGTAGTGACATGGAGATTCAAATTCAAAGAGGGAATATGCGCAAATTTATTTTGATGATGCATCACCTATTTGAAAGTGAGGGCCTGAAGCCAGGCTTTCACAAGGCAAGGGAAAGGCGAGAGTCTGACTTGGGCACACCAATCCATGAGCTGTGCTGGTCAGACCAGTCGGGCCAGTAGGGCAGCAGTCATTAATGCCAGGTCCAGGCTGGTGCAATACAATTTCTTGCATCAACTGTACCTCACACAACAAAAATTACACAAATCCAAACCAGAAATTCAGAAATCTGCTTTAGGTGTAGTGTAGAGATTGGAACCTTTATCCATTCAACCTGGCTGTGCACAAAGGTGAGATCCTTCTGGGAGGACCTGGGAGGCATTCTGGAAAAAATTACAAAGGTGGATTTTCCACAGGATCCAGAATTGTACCTTCTGAGGAACATTATGGACGTGAGTTTTAAATTGTCTAAGTATCAAATTCAGTTTGTGAAGGTCGCCTTGGGGGTAGCCAGGAAACATATAGCTGGGCAACTCCCAGCTAAACATTCAATGGAATACAGAAATGCAGTTGTACTCCCCTGGAGAAAACACGTATAATTTGATGAGAAAATATGACATTCGTTACGGTATGGCAGTTTTATCTGTAGCATATGGGTATGCAGATACAGTTACACCCCTTCTAAATAGAAGGTAAAAATCCATAATAATAGTGAAATGACTGAGATAAATGAAGTGGGTCATGGTGCAGATGATCTTTTCTTGTTTTGTGTCTTTTTCATTTTAATTTATGTTTCTTTGGGTTTATATTTGGTTCCTTTAAGAGTTGGTGACTTGAGATTTTTGTTTTTTTAAAGTTTGTTTAATGTAAATAATCTTTTCCTTGTGATATTAGGGTATGGGAGGGAAGGGAAAGGGTTCTGAATGTAATGTCATTGTTGATAAAGATTGTATTGTGGTTCTGGAAGTGTGTGTGTGTGTCTTGAAAAATCAAAATATAAAATATTCAATACAGACATCAAGTCCTCTGCAATTTCAACCCTTACTTCTCTTAACAGGCAAGGATGACTCCATCCAATTGAGACAACCTTTCTACTTTGAGGACCACTAAACTTTTAACCACTTCCAGTTTGTCTCAGTCTGTTTTACTGCTGCCTTCTTTATATTTTATTGTCAATATTCCCTACTCCAGTGACGACAGATTTTAATTAGCCAAGGCCTCAATCTCTGCAAGGTTCTATTCTGTTTCCTCATCAATCCCACTCACCCTTTTGCAAACCCTTTTACATTCATGAAGTTTTTGATTCACTTTTGTATTTTTAGTCCCATACTTTCAAATTACTTCTTTTGTTCATTTTTTTTAGATCAATTCTATACTTTTTAGTACCCAGTGTCCCTTACCTGTCTTACTCTCTAAGACCCAATTCTGACCTCTCCCTCATGGTTTCTGAAGTCATTTTACTGCTGGTCTTTTAAATTATCATATTTGATGGCCTACAAGAGCCACTTTTTCTCAAAATATGCAAGTTGAAATTAGGATGATAATGGTGAGCAACACAGACAGAGATGATTGTCACTGAGTGGCTCACTAGCATCACTGCCATCTATCATTGGGGACTGGTGGCGGGCTTGGAGGAGCAGAACAGTAGAATCTGTGTGAGGGCTGGTGGCAGGCTGTCAGGCTCCCGCCCCAACAGTTCGCCACCAGTCCCTACCACTCCACTACCCAACACCCCCCCCCCCCACCCAGGAGAGAGCGGTGCAATTGGACCAACACGGGGACAGAGTGGGTCGCAGGACCAGCACATGGACTGACAGCGGGCTTCCGGGAGAGAGCAAGGCAGCAGGACCAGCGCGGGGACTAACAAAGGCAGTTTGTTTTTATAAAATATTTTCTGCTATAGCTAAGTTGCTTTTATTTTCTCTTGTAAATTATAGTGGTATTATTATTAAAAAGCTTTTTCCTGTTGTCCTAGTTGCATGTTTTGTCCAAGTTTTTTTCTGCTATACTGTAGCTACGTATTTCAATAACATTAAATGCTTACAAGCAAATACACTAAAAAAAATTCTTAATATTCCCTGCAAGGTTTCTTATATGTCTATTGGTTTTATAGACCATCAAATACAGTACCAAATTGATTGGGACCACTGCAAAACTGAAGAGAATATACCAAGAAGAGGCAAAGATGAGTGTTTTAACCATGGACAGAGAGTGAGATGAACATCAGAAATGCGATCATAACTGCTGCAGCATTGTTCCTTACCTCAGGATGCTGGTGTCTGGCTGGTCAGGCTGAACCACAGGGATCACAGTACTGAATTGTTGGTGGGCTGATCTCAGACTGTCACTCACACATATTGTGTACCTCAGGGGTTGCATCTCAGCATTGGGCGGGATCCCCAAGCACAACTGCTTTCTGCTCTCAATTCCAACATGTAATGGGACTTCCTGATGAACACGAACAGCCACACCTAATATCAGAAATTCACACGAGAAGAAAAATGAGGGCAGAAGCAGATTCAACCTTCAACACTTCCCGTTGCCTTCTCATTCCCATTTGTTTAGCAGAGGGACCAGACACACTTGATGAGTAACGGGAGTTTGCATTGAGTTTGCATTGGCCAGTTCACCAGATTAAGCGTTTGCTGCATGAGGGGGGGGGGGGGGGGTGGGAGGGCTCTCACATTATTACAAGAATGAAAGGTTATCTCATTGAAAAGTACAACTTGACAAGGTAAATGCAGATTTAACGTCTCTGAAACTAGGACCTAGAAAAAAGGGGTCATTGTTTCAAAATAAGGAGATAGCCACTCAAGAATGAGGTGAAAAGAATTGTTTTTTCAGTTAGCAGCTGAGTTTACAACAGAGAAAGGTCAATAGATTTTGAGATACAATAGAAAGCAAGGAATATCAGGTTAGTGCTTGTAAGTAATGCTAAGGTAGATGATTAGGCAAGATCTTTTAAACTACTGAGCAAGCACAGGGGGTGAACACACTTCAAGTCCTGATGGACTGCAGTGGTCATTGCCACTTTTCTTCACGGGATGCTGCAATGAATAGATCAGCAGCAGAAATTCTGCTTGACCCAAACTGGCCTAGGGTCACTTGTCACAGCCCAGCAACATAGGGTCTAGATTCAAATCAGGAAACCATGGTTCGGCTTAACTAGAGGAGATCTGTCACATTCTTTCATTCATCAGGTGAGCAGTTGAGTTTTGACACATTCTATATCTGGTTCTTAGAAAATCACAGGGATTTCCCTTTTGACGTTGGCATGCTTGAAATCTTGAGATCCGTGTCCTAGCCTGTGTTTGTTTGAGGTTTTCTCAGCCTGCATGTTTATTTATCCACTCCACTACATGTCCCCATAGGAACTACTGACCTCTCTCACATTTCTAGTCTGACATCACCTGACTGTACTCTTAATCCTGGTTAAGATTTTATTGGCATGGGTGTCCTGTTTGAAAGAATCCAGGGCATCAGATGCCACTTCCAAACATTGATACTTTCATTTCAACAGAAACAAGACACTCCAAGCACGTTTTAATCTTCATAAATAGGGCACGTTTTTAATCCTTATATAAAAGGGGTGTCTGCCTGGGTCTTATTCTCACAAGGTGTCAGGTTGCCTCTTATGCCTCAATTTGGTACTGTATTTCGCAAAAGAAATTGATGACACCCTGGAATATTTAAGATGAATGGGCAACAGAGGAAAAAACATAATTCTATCCCTTCCCCCTCCAACACTGTTTCACGAATTCTGAGCAGCAAGATCCCTCACTGATATACATGCAAATTCCACCAATAACCCTCTATCCAAAATCATTCTCAATCTTTTTCTTTCTACTCACATACCATTAAGTATTCTCTATGCCATAGGTGCTCGTAATTAACAAGGGATTACTACTCTTTGCAGATGATGCCGCTTTAGTTGCCCATTCAGAGCCAGCTCTTCAGCGCTTGACGTCCTGCTTTGCGGAAACTGCCAAAATGTTTGGCCTGGAAGTCAGCCTGAAGAAAACTGAGGTCCTCCATCAGCCAGCTCCCCACCATGACTACCAGCCCCCCCACATCTCCATCGGGCACACAAAACTCAAAACGGTCAACCAGTTTACCTATCTCGGCTGCACCATTTCATCAGATGCAAGGATCGACAATGAGATAGACAACAGACTCGCCAAGGCAAATAGCGCCTTTGGAAGACTACACAAAAGAGTCTGGAAAAACAACCAACTGAAAAACCTCACAAAGATAAGCGTATACAGAGCCGTTGTCATACCCACACTCCTGTTCGGCTCCGAATCATGGGTCCTCTACCGGCACCACCTACGGCTCCTAGAACGCTTCCACCAGCGTTGTCTCCGCTCCATCCTCAACATCCATTGGAGCGCTCACACCCCTAACGTCGAGGTACTCGAGATGGCAGAGGTCGACAGCATCGAGTCCACGCTGCTGAAGATCCAGCTGCGCTGGATGGGTCACGTCTCCAGAATGGAGGACCATCGCCTTCCCAAGATCGTATTATATGGCGAGCTCTCCACTGGCCACCGTGACAGAGGTGCACCAAAGAAAAGGTACAAGGACTGCCTAAAGAAATCTCTTGGTGCCTGCCACATTGACCACCGCCAGTGGGCTGATAACGCCTCAAACCGTGCATCTTGGCGCCTCACAGTTTGGCGGGCAGCAGCCTCCTTTGAAGAAGACCGCAGAGCCCACCTCACTGACAAAAGGCAAAGGAGGAAAAACCCAACACCCAACCCCAACCAACCAATTTTCCCTTGCAACCGCTGCAATCGTGTCTGCCTGTCCCGCATCGGACTGGTCAGCCACAAACGAGCCTGCAGCTGACGTGGACTTTTTACCCCCTCCATAAATCTTCGTCCGCGAAGCCAAGCCAAAGAAAACTTAGGGGGGCGGGGGGGGGGGGAAGGGGGGTTATGTAGGTGGAAAGAAAAAGCTTAAAAACCATTGTTTTAATCGTTCCTAATTGACTTGTAATGTGCATGGTTTCATTCCCCAAAGCCTCCACCATCATTCCACCCCTACATCTTACTTCTGGTTCAGGCAAGTCTGACTAACTGGTGACAGCTTGTTAATGGGAGCAGCAGGCGCTTCCCAAAACCAAACAACTCTGGGCAAGACCTTTCCTAATAAAGCTCTCCTTGCCATCACCAAGGAGACCCAGAATAGAGTAGTCCTGCTGACAGAGTTTCAGAGAAATAGCCTTGAACCACTGCTTTCTTAATAAAAGCTTCTTTCATCGGAGTCTCAAACAGAAGTGAGTGAAATTGTTGGTTCACGGCTTTTGATCAGAATGATTGATCCTAGCACATGTACAGATTAAATGCCACATAGGTAGTCCCATGGCATACCAAGAAAACACATGGCCAGTGACCGTGGTTGTGGCATGGGATCCCAGGAACATGGGAGGATCGAATCAAAGGCTACATTTTAACTCAATGAGAATGGTGAACTTTGAAGAAGTAAGGAACAAAGCAGGAGATTCCATCCAAATTAATCAATTTTTCTTCACTTATTTGCACTTTTCAACATTTTCCCCCAAACTGCATAGTGGGCTGGGTATCAAATAACAATGAGTCAGAATACAAGAAAGTTTATTGTCATGGTGCCAAGATAACAACTTCTCTCTCAACATCCACAAGACAAATATTATTACCGACTCCAGAAGAGGGGCAATGTCCACATTAAAGGTGCTGAAGTTGAGAGAGTAGATAGCTTCAAGTTGTGAGAAATAAATATCTGCAATGACCTTATCTGGGATAAGCACAGCAATAAAACAATTCAAAAAATCTCTACTTTCTTAGAAGACTGAGGAAGTTTGGCATGTCCACCTGTCCCTTAATACCTCAGTTAGCGCAACGCTATTACAGCACCAGACACCTGGGTTCTAATCTGATGCTGTCTAAGGAGTTTGCATGTTCTCTCTAGGTCTGCGTGGGTTTCCTCTGACTGGTCTGGCTGGTTCCTCCCACCCTTTGAAAACATATGGGGATTGTAGGTTAATTGGGGTATTTGGAAGGCATTTCCTCATGGGCTGTTACCATGCTGTATATCTAAATTTAATTTCTACAGAAGACTAATGAAAGTAGACTTGCTGGATGCATCACAGCATGGAAAGGGGGCTGCTCTGCTCAAAATCAGAAGGAACTGCAGAAGGTAGTGAAACTAGCTGAGAACATAACATCCCTCCCCTTCATGGACTCCATCTACTTCTCCCACTGACAAAGAAAGGCAGCCAACACGCCAAAAAACAATTTACATCCCAGGCACACTTTTTTTTTCCCTTATCCCATCAGGATTAAGACTCAAGAATGTGGGGGAAGAGTTTCTTTTCTGCAGTCATCAGGCACCTGAATGAACTCCAGAACAGTGCTCTCAACACTAGAACACAAGAAATAGTTAATCTCCACCTACCTGCCATTTCCTCATATCCCTTAATGCCCCTACTATGCAATTCCCCTCTCATACTACCCTTGCTTGGTGTCAAATGATCTTCCTTTTAATTGTAATCCCATATTCTGTAAATTGTGCTCATTCCACAGCTGTATGCAATGCTCAGATAACCTATTGGTTTGTGCATGTCCAAATGCCTTTCGAAAGTTCTTGTAGAATCTGACCCCAGCTCTTACCAGTATTATGTTCCAGATCACGATTATTCATTTTATGAATAGATTTTTTCTGATTCCCCCTCGTTTCTCAATCATTCAAAACTAAATAATTACCAACACAACACTAAAGTGTTTCATTAAAGCACTTTGGAACTTTGAGAGTCAAAGTGAGATACAACATGGATTATAGGCTCTTCAGGCCACTGAGTCCATTCCAACCAGCAAGCGCTCACTTTTTACATTAATCCTATCACAACCATTTTATTTTCCCCACATCTCAACAATTTCCACCTCCCTCCCCCCCCACCACCCAAGATTCTAGCACTCATTCACAACTGGCAATTAATTTACCCACATACACATCTTTGGGATGTGGCAAGAAGCTAAAGCACCCTGAAGAAATCCACAGAGTTGCACACAAAGGTGGTGCCAACTCCATACTGACAGCATTGGAGAACAGGATTCAAACCCGGTTGAAGAAGCCGCAATATTAGCTGCACCACTTTGCTTTCTGCTCCCTTCTCTGGCTCAGGAAAACCATCCTAGCTGCTTTGATCCTTCAACACAAATGAAGTTGCGTATCCCTGTTTTTATCTCATTAATGACTCATCCCACTTTCTCCATGTTTATACATCTCCATCTCACATACTGAAGGCCTCAATAAACCCAACCAGTCTCCCTCCACCACCACCTGCTAACCTCAACTACACCTCTTCTGGCCCCTGTAATGATTCCATTCCATTCTCTCAAATTCTCCATCACATCTGCACCCAAGTCAAGGACTTCAATGCCAGATCATCAGAGAAGCCCTCCTTCAAACAACATGGATTTCACTTGACCATCAACTCAGCCCTCATCTGCACAGCCTACATTACTTCACCCAGGTCGAGGATCTCCATGCCAGATCAGGGATGTCCTCCTTCTTCAATCAAGGTAGCTTTCCCTTTACCACCATCAACTAGACCCTCACCCACATATACACCATTACCCACACTTCAGCCCTGGCCCCCTCCAACCCCACGCACAACAAGGACAGGATTCCTCTCGTCTTCACCTACCACCCCACCAGCCTCTGCATCCAATACATCTTCCTCTGTTGTTTCCACCACCTACTAGGTGATGCCATCACCAGACATATTCCCCTCTCCTCCCCACCTTCCACAATGATTCCACTTCTCCCTCCCCATCAGTTGTCCCCTTGGGATATACCCCTGTGACTGCAGGAGATGCTCCACTTGTACCCACACCTCCTCTCTCCCCACCATTCAGGACCCCAAACAGTCCTTCCAAGTGAAGCAACATTTCACTTGTGAATTTACAGAGGTCATCTACTGCATCCAGTGCTCTGTTGTGGTCTCCTCTACATCGGAGAGACTGGGTGCAGACTGGGAGATCACTTTGTTGAGCACTCTGTCCATTGCAATAGTGTGGATCTCCCAGTGGCCACCCATTTCAATTCTCCATCCCTTGTCCTTGCTGACATGTCTATCCATGGTCTTTTGCATTATCAGACTGAGACTACTCACAAATTAGAGGAATAACACCTCATCTTCTATCTAGGCACCCTCCAACTGGATGGCATTAACATCGACTTTGGCTTTCGTAAACACTCTTTCCTTCCCCTCCCCCCCTATTCACCCAATCCACATTTCACCTTCCCCCGTTCTCTCTTCATTTTCACTCATCTCCTTTCATATAGAAAAAATCAGTTCTTGCGTCTTCCCTCATCAAATCCAATTAACACCTTTTGTTGGTTTGGACAGCCAGCACTGTCTGAGATTTCCCTGAAGCTTTGATGAACTTTGTTTCAAGGGGAATAGTGCAGAAAAGTAAAGTGTTGATGGGGTACTATGGGGCATTGGTGAGAACTCATTTGAAGTACTGTGTGCAGTTTTGGCCCCCTTATCTTAGGAGGGATGTAATAACGTTGGAGAGAGTACAAAGATTTACCAGAATGATTCCTGGAATGCATAGGCTAACATATGAGGAACATTTAGTGACTCTAGAACTATATTCATTGGAATATAGAAGAATGAAAGGGGATCTCGGAAACATTTCAAATGCTGAAAGGATTGGACAAAGTAGATGTGAATCTAATGTTTCCCTTGGTGGGTGAATCCAGGACAAGAGAGCACAGTCTTAGAATTAGAAGGTGCCCATTTAAAACAGAGATGAGGAGAAATTTCATTAGCCAGAGGGTCATGGATTTGTGGAATTCTTTACCACCTACAGCTGTGGAGGCTGGATCACTGGGGGAGTTTGAAAGGTATCTAATTAGTTAAGGTATCAAGGGATATGGGAAAAAAGACTGGAAGTTGGAAATAGATGCGAGAACAGTTTAGCTCAGGGTGGATTTGCAGAGCAGACCTGATGGGCCAAATGGCCTACTTCTATTCCTTTTCTTGTGAAAAGAAGGATCAAAGGAGAGAATGCCAGCCAAATTATTCAAATTTTCTGCATTTATTAGCACGTTTCAACATTTTCCCCATAACTGCATAGTGGACTGGGTAGCAAATAACGATGAGTCCGAATGCAAATCTAGTGTTGGGGTGGCCAAACTTGGTTAACATGTGCCATATGCAATAAACTTAAGATGTTAGAAAGCTGCAAGACATTAAAAAAAAATTACATTGTGGTAGGCTGAGCCACTCCGCAAACAAACCAGGTTATGGAGCTGAGGACTCGCAGGGGGTAGAAAGCTGGCCCGGCTCCACCCCTTGGAGCTGATGTCATTTTCAACCCAGGAGTCACAAGGGTCATCAGAAATTGGGAGATACAATTCACGCGTTTGATTAAAACAAGTTAGTCTGGCTCACTCACAGCTGCTGGTGTGCTTTATTTGCTGCATGTCCTCGCGATCACAACATACATTTTTACACTAACACTTTTTTCATTTTGCACATAACTGGTAATAAATTTATTCATGTATGCAGTTTTTAAACTGCTAATTTGCATTAGTTTGAATAATCAAAAAAGTATACATACCAAATATTTTGAAGTCCTGACTAATTTTCAGTGGAAATCTCTGCCCAAGGAAGTAGTAGAGGCTGCCTCATTAAATACATTTAAGATACAGTAAGATAGATTTTTGCATCAAAGGGGATTTAAGGTTTTTGGGGGAAAGGCAAAGCTGGGTTCACAACCAGATCAGATGTGATTTCACTGAATGAAGGAGCAGGCTCAACGGGTTGAATGGACGACTCCTGCCACTGGTCTCTACAGATACCTGCACTATTCCAGCGTCCACAATCGAGACCATGATGAGTGAAGAGACTCTCCTGTGGCAGGGGGCCCACAGTTCTGCTTCTCCCTGTCCCACCTTCTGCTCCCCTCTTCCCAGTTGCCGGCAGGATGGGGGAGGGGGGGGAAGAAGAGAGGAGAGTGGCTACTGGAAGTGGAGCAGCCTAACCTCTGTGCAAATGGTGCTGACTCCATTCAGTAAGACCAAGGCTTGCCTGTGGCCACTGACAAGACCTTCACTGCTGCTACCAGCTCCAGGTTTGTTCTGGCAAGTGGATGAGGCCCTCATTAGTTACCCCTTCCAGCCTCTCCTCCCCATCTCTGTCATCTTGCTTCCCTCTTGCCAGAGTGCCTGGACTTGCACCCCACCTCTGGGTCAGGTCATACCTCACTGAAGCACTCCTAGCCCAAATTCAGCTTCCTGACTTTTGAAGCTGCTCCCTGCAGAGGATCATGATTACTGCCTAACCCTCTTTACTGCACATTGGCAGCACTCTGCTGTGGTATGGCCCAGCACGAGAGAGAAACTCTCATGTGCTGCTGGCTCTGCTCCTCTGCAGAGGTCATTCCTCCAGTGCCCACTCCCTCTTCCCTCTCCTTGTCATGCAGCCCAGGCTGTCACCATCACTGGGCCCCCTGGTCTGGCTGAGTATCCTGGGGTGGCTTCAGGAGTGCTGGTACCTCCTCTAGCTGCGCATTACATGCAAATGAAAGAAAGTTTCAGGGAAAGGTCAGAGGCAGGGTTTTTTTTTTGTTTTTTTTTTACTCAGAGTGGTGGGTGCCTGGAATACATTGTCAGGTTTGATGGTGGAGACTGATACAACAGGCACATTTAAAAGACTCCTAGATAGCCTTCCATTTTTCTTTCATCTTTGCCTATTAGCTGTGAGGGAGGGAAAGGTTAGACTGATGTGGAGTAGGTTTATATGTCTCAGCAGAACATAGAGGGCTGAAGGGCATGTGCTGTACTGTTCTACATTTTAAGACAGTGAGTAAAGGAGATCTGATCAATTTAACTGCATTTATTTTAATGCAAGAAACATTACAGATAAGGTACAGTCTGAATTGGTATAGAAGATATTATAGACCAATCAGAAACATGACTGAGTGAGGTGCCAGCACAAACAGTGCAGGAGAAAGAGGAAGGGGAAGCTACACTTTTGACTAGGGAAGACAACATGTCAGTACTTCAAATGTAGAACATTACAGTTAATATTGGGACATCATTCAGTGAGGTTGTAAGGGTGGAATTTAAAAACAAGAAGGGATGATCACTTTTTTTTGAACTGTATTATAGGCCCCACCCTAATATTCAGCATTAGAGAAACAAATATGTAAGGAGATTGCTTTTAACAAATTTAGATGATGTTTCCCATGTAGCAACAATGACTTCACTTCAAAAAGTTTGTAATTGTATTGGCAGTACAATTTTATAACATTCTTCATACATTATGAATATTGATAGATAAATCAATTCTATACATTGGAGAATGGAAATGCTAGGCTTTTATCCCTGTGGATAAAAAGATTTAAAGTGAGAAGGAGGAGTATAAAAGGGGGAAATCAGTATTTTTAAAAAAATGCAGTATATGATTGATATCTGGAAATCAATGATCAAGGTGGTGAATGCAATCACCATGTGGCAATTGGACATGCGTATGAATAGGCATGGCATAGGATACAGATTTAATGCAGGCAAAAGGGAGTAGCATAGATGACGAAAATGGGTGGCATGGACATAGTGGGTCAATGTCCATTTCTGTAACTCCATCCAGAAAAGGGAATCCACAGTATCCAATGGTTTATCCTGACGATTCCCAACAGGCTCAGAACTGCTTCAAAGACAACCATCTTCAATATATTTGCACTATAAAATGTTACATTGATTTATTCATTGCCAAGCAACATCTAACCAGAAGAATTGAGCTGAGCCAAAATTTTGACAGTACAATTTCCATACGATGTAGCATTACATATTGAACCCACCTGTTGATCCAAGAAAGTATCTCTCTAATACAGATCCATAACCCGTGGGCGTGTCCTGCAGGTCACTAATAATGAATGGCTGCAAGTCAATGTTGGCATTGTTTATGGGCCAGTACTGTAAGCGCATACTTCCTCCTCCATACCAGGAGGTATTCACCATGGAAAAGCAGTCCTGCAGGCATGTCAAAGAGAATCCAATTATTCAACAGTGCAGAAAACACTGAAAGCACATTATAGAAAGAGATTAGGTTCAGTACTAGCTCATTCCCACCATATCTCAGCAAACTCTGTGTAACATACACCATTTCCCCTCATGTCCTTCTCTAATTTTATCTTTAATGTATTTAAGCTTCAACTACTCAGTGGTAGCAAACTCCACCTTTTAAACAGAGCAAATAATTTTTTCTTTCTTCATCCTGAATTCTTTCTTCTTCTTAGCAGACCCTCAAGATGGAGGATGACTTGCTTCCAGTTTTGTGGTTTCTAAGGCAACTAGCAAAGCCAATTGTAGAAAAAGCATATTTTCACTGATGGGGCAGGAAGTACCAGATGGGGAGACAGATTGATAATTTGCAGGGCAGTTCACTCCTTCCCCTGTTTATTCAGGGCTTCTGGATCCTCCTGATATGTAGGCTCAAAGTCCTCAACATTGCTAGAAGTGTTCATTCTCCCTTTAGAGTGTTCAGAGATTCCCAAGAGTAAATGGACATATTGCACTTTTTTCCCCCTTCCAGATAAGCATCGAGCACATCCTTGATTATTTTTCCTTTGTCTGCCTGGAAATCACTGCTCGATGATTCTCCCTCAAGGACCCATGCCCTTCCATGGGTCACTATCTTCAGACCCTCTATTGAATTCTAATTTATCCTGCTGGATCCCCTCCTTCAATTAATAATTTTTCCCCATTTCTTACCTCCATCAAGGACCACAACCTCACCCATCTCCAATCCTCCAACATACCTAATGACTCCCCACAACAAGGGCCCACAGTACCTCAGTGAACCCAGCCCAGCCCAACACCTACCATGGGACCCATCAAACAACAACCACCTCAAACCACGACGACACCCAACGCACGACAGGTCTCCAGCAAACCAGAATCTCCTCAAACCAGAAAACTATGAATACTGATGGTTTCCATTTAATCCAGCTGCTATTCCCCACACGAGCAAATTGATTCCTTCACAGGAATTCTTCTGCAACCTCAGGTAGTCCAGAGCCCCTAGAATCATGCGAACAAATTGGCTAAACTTGTCAACTCTCAGGGTGCAGCTGGGTCCTACATCTTTCCTCTTAACTCTGCAGGCTAATCTTTTTACAAGCCTCCACAATTTTACAATTCTCCACCACTTCCACACCTCCCCTTCCCCCTCCCCCAGTCTCCTAATCCCACACCAGATCCTGGCTTTACCAATCTTTCTGATCTCCCTTCGCAGATGCTGAACAGTCCATACTCAGCAAAGGTCTCACATTTGTACCTCTATTCCCATACTTCAACGACATCCATGCCGCGATACTGAAAGTTTCAGCCCCGTTCACCGCTCACTCTGCACCAACCCCAACTTCACCATCAAACCCACAGACAAGGGAGGCGTGGTTGTGATCTGGTGTACTGAACTCTGCGTGGCCAGAAACCAGCTTTTGCATGCATCTTCACTAAGACCCCCACCAACCATCATCAGGACTATCATGGAGCTCATCAATTCAGGCGATCTCCCCGCCACTACCTCCAATCTGACTGTATCCCAACCTTGCTCTGCCTGCTTCCAACTCCTACCCAAAACTCATACATATGGCTGTCCTTCATCAATTGCAGTTCAGCCTTCAACACCATTTTTTCCTCAGTGCTGGTCAACAAGCTCCAAACCCTAATCCTTTGCACCCCCCCTCTGTAACTGGATCCTTGACTTCCTCATCAGACAACCACAGTCAGTACAAATGGGAAACACTGTCTCTTCCTTACTGATGGTCGTGTTTAGCCCACTCCCCTACTCATTATATACCCATGACTCTGCAGTTAGGTACATTTGCCAATGATGTCACCATAGTTGTCGGCAGAATCACAAATGGTAATGAGGAAGCGTACAGGAGGGAGACAGATCAGCTCGTTGTGTGGTGTCACACCAAAAACCTTGCATTCAACGTTAGCAAAACTAAGAAAATTATTGTGGACATTGGGAGAACATGAACCAGTCCTCATGGAGGGCTCAGCAGTAGAGAGGGTAAAGATCTTCAAATGCTTGGGAGTCAACATTTCTGAGGATTTGCCCTGGCACCTCCATATTGATGCAATCATGAAGAAGGCTTGTCAGTGGTTATACTTTGAGGAGTTTGAAGAAATTTAGTATATCACTGAAGACTTAAAAAAAACTTCTGCACGTCCTGCATGGAGAGCATTCTGGCTGGTTGCATCACTAACTGGTACGGAGTTGCCAATGCTCAGGACAAAAAAACTCCAGAGGATCATCAACTCTGCCTGTGACATCACAGACCCCAGTCTTTAGTCTATCAAGGACATCTACAAGAGGCAGTGTCTTTTGAAAGTACCCTCACAACCTCTTTTCACTCTGCTACCATCAGGAAAAGGGTACAGGGACCTGAAGACCACCTTTCAGTATCCCTCTGCCATCAGATTCCCAAATGTTCAATGAACCACAGACCCTGCCTTACTTTGACTTTCTCTTGCACTCTTTTTGTGTAAGGTGGCTTATAATGTTCACACAGAGATGCTGCCACAAAACAACAAATTTCATGACATCTTCGTGACATTAGATTCTGATTCACCAGTCATGCTCTCCATCTCTGAAGAATTCTAATTCTCCAGCACCCACCTCATCATCTTCAGCATGGATGTATAATCTTTTTACACCACCATATAACCTGAATATGCCCGAGATTGTCTGATCTCGGAAGCTAAGCTGGCTCAGGACTGGTAAGTTCTTGGAGGGGAAACCACCAAGAACACCAGATGCTGTAGGTTTCTGAGGGGCACTGGCAAAGTGGTGACTCTCTGTCCACTTTACGGTGGACATAGTAAAGAATTTCATGTATATTACATTCTAAATGTAGTATTGCATAACAATAATGAAACTTTTACCTTCATTCTATATCAGGAAGGTCTCATAGCCCTCCACTTCTTTCTTGAAGAAAGCCATTCAGTCCCCATCAACTTACATTCTCCTCTGCTTGGCAAACTGTGTCCACACCCTCAACAACTTTTTCCATTGACTTCTCTCATTTCCTCCAAATCTAGGGTGCAGCCATGGACACACACACGAGCCTAAATTATGTCAGGTATGTGGAACAGTCCCTGTTCCCATCCTACAGCCCAACTCTTCCTCTGCTATAGTGACAAATGCATTGGTGCTACATCATGCACCCATTGAGAACTTGACAATTTCTTGAACTTTACATCTTCCACCCAACCTATAAATTTACTGGGACTTTTTCTGACACCCATGGTTCAGGTTCTTTATCATGTACACAATATCTGTTAACTTATGCTTGCCATAAAGCCACAAATAAGAGAACATGAACCAAAAGAGAAACAAGAGAGTCCCTTCAAAGAAACCGAGTGTCCATGGATTTGCCTCCTAACCTCCCGTAACATCTGCAGCCACATAGAAGGCTGTCCATTCCAGCAGTGAACCCTAGCTTTTGTTTCCAAACCTTGACATGATTAGGTTCGAAGATGGTGGTGCTGCCGAAGCCATTGCAGTGGCAGCACTGCCACTGGTGTGGACCTGCAGGGAGCAAGGGAGTGAAGATGCAGCACCCCCATGGAGTCCAGGCAGCCAGTTGACTGCCATCAGCTCCACACTGGCTTTGAACGGCCCATCGAGGGAGCCAATGGTGGTTTCAGTTGAAATCCAGCGACCACGGGTCTGTGCCCAAAATGGCAGCGGCCATGATGGGCTGCAGTCTACAAGGAAGTGGAGGACTGGAGCAGGGCACAAGAGTACAGGAAGATCACGCACTTTCTGAGAGGGAGAAGCAGAGGAAATTACCCGCGTGGACTGTGACTATAGTGGCAGACCAGCGAGGGGACTTTGCAGCTGAGGGACCAGTGCATGTGGCAGGCTGCTGGCAACTCAAGGCAAGGAACCCATGTAAGCTGTCGGGAGACGCACCAAGCTGCAGACTGCTGGAGACTGGCAACTCTCAGAATCAGGATGCGAGGAGGTTCCTGACCGTGTTGGAGGTTCCGATCAGGAGCTCGGGTTGCCAGTAGTTTGGACTGGACCATGGGTGGCTACAGGGGCTGCCGAAGCACTGGGGGAAAATCTAGGGTCACTCGTTGACTAGGTGGTGGGGGGGGGGGAAGATTCTCTTTTGCTTCTCTCTCTCCAACTGACTGTAAGAAGTGCTCCTGCTGCTGGCAAATGTGTCTGCCTTGCAACAGGCAAAAAGAAATTTCATGAAATATGACATTGTTTTATTAATATGACAATAAATTGAACCTTAAAAATATGGATGCCCTCTAATGGAGTCTCTACACCAATTTAACGTTCCTCCATCATGTACATTCATCTTACCAAATCCCCAATTGGTAGGGTCAAACAGTTTTATTTAGCTTTCATATACTATTTATTGTCATGTAATAAAACAGAAATGTAATATTACACGAAATTGCCTTTAGTCTGTCATATGGCAGACAAAGATTTACCATTAGCTTTAGTCGGCACCTCTTACAGTCAGAGAAAGAAGCAAAAAGAGTTTCCCTTCCCCCCCCCCGACCCCACCCCACCCAAAAGAGTCAGTGTCCATGGATTCACCTCCAGTGCTCCAATAGCCTCTGCATCAACATAACACAACGTTCAAACCATCAGCAACCCAACCCAGATCCAAACCTCTGACCTGTGGAAACCTTCAGTGCCTAGGTCCATTCAGGAGCCCGCCTTGCCCTCAGCATCCTTAGTTACGCCAACCTATACAAACTTACTCAACAATCTAAACCTTCCCTACCTCACACACACAACCCTCTATTTTTCTTGCACTCATGTGCCTGTTGAAGAGTCTTTTAAATGTCCCTATTGTAACAACCACCCTGGCAATGCATCCCAGGCACCCACTTATGTATTTAAAAAAAAACATTCCCTTGATGCCACCATTGAACTTTCCTCCCTTCAATTAAACAGATGTCATCACTGTTTGTTACTGTCATCCCAGGAAAAAAAGATGCTGGCTGTACACCCTATGCCTCTCAAAGCAGTTCCACAGTTATTTCACTGGATTATCACATCAGATACTTGGAATAATAACTAGAGGAAGTGAATTCAAATGGTGTCAAGAATCTAGAAACAAAGAGGAGGCATCAATAAAACTAACTGTTGTTTTATCAGCTAGTTCACTCATGTTCCGCAGGAAAGAATACCTATCCATTTCCAAGCAACCAAGAATGAGAAACAAATTCTACCCTGCCATCAAAGGCTATATATACCCTGAATGTTAATTAGATATATTGATTTTGCAGAATTTCCTTTAAAAGCCACAATATTAGAAGCATGCATTTTAATTCCTCCTATTCTATTGGGGGAACATTAGGGGGGTACTTCTTCACACAGAGAGTGGTGGGAGTGTAGAACAGGCTGCTAGCCTAAATGGAGATTGCAGGGTAAATTTTCATGGATAAGAAGAATTTGGACAGATACGTGGATGGGAGAGATATGGTTGGGGTGCAGATCAGTGAAACTAGGTAAAATAATAGTTTGGCATGAACTAGAAGGGCCAAAGGATCTGCTTCTGTGCTCCAATGTTCTATAGTTCTATTCCATAATGCCCTGGAGAGCAGAGTATGAGAAAATTTGTTAAAGTTCTGTTGGATACTTGTGCCCCTCCACCAAGCATGGTTTGAAGCCAAACAGAGTGAAGTGGTCAGGCAAGGAGAGAAAATAAATAACCTCCGGCACAATATTTCCTTGTAATAAGACATTTGTTAGTGCCCAAGATGATAGACAGATCCATTCCTGTAAAGTCTCATCTATTGCAAAGAGAGAGGCGAGTGGTAGGCAAGCTGCAACTTGTGCAGCCTTGAGAACAGTGCCATCATTCAGCCACTTTGTTAGATCTTTTGCCTGACTCCACATCAGTTACAGCCTCAGAATTTTTGGCTGTGGATTAAGCCAGATCAAAATTAATTCTGCGCGACTTCATCGGACACCCCCCCCCCCCACTACAATAACAATGCCTCACACAATTACAGTACATTTCATGAATCCACAATGGAAGACTAAGTAATCAAAGAATTTGATATTAACATATTTGGCCTTTCCTGCTTTGCATGCAAGACAAATTCTAAGGTATTAATCACCAGGGAGATGATCCTTGCTCCACACTCTCCAAGCAAACAGGAAAATGTTCTGAGTTTTCTGCCAATTATAAATTTGAATTGAGATTAAATTCTGACCTCCAAATGGTCACTAATTTATTTCTACATCTTTGCTTTCGTAAGCAGACAAATGAACAATAGCTAGCATGCATTTGACATTCAAAGGAAGGGCAATACACAGTAACTAATATTTACACCACATTCTCACACCCCGAGCCAGAAGTTTTCTACTTGTAGAAAAATTAATTCTCACAGTAAATTCCGTCAAATATAATGATCACATGACGCAGTTGGAAAGAAACAATCAACAGAATTGATTTGTGATCATCCTGCCACAAAATTATAAATACAGTATTAACGAACATCAGTTAAGAGAAACCAGGGACAATTGCAATGATTCTATCTCTGCTTTAACATCCATTTAGAGCAGCCATTCTCAACTTTTTTTTTTGGCTATGGCTCCCTTAGGACTCTGCCCAAAGTTTATGGGCTCCTTTCCCTATGAAGCAATTAATTTTTGGATCATCCTGCTGTCTACATAAAAAAATATTTATGTTACGTGAGGTGAAAAGAAAACAACGATTTTACTTAAATGTGCTGTGAGTCTTGTTGAGAATGGCTGACAAAGTATTTAAAATAATCAGGAGTAACATAAATAAGATCTGCAATAGTCAATGCACACAAAAAATATTTTCTTACTAGTTCATAACTACAACATGTACTAGTTATTATAAACCACAGAAATTTAATTTAATTTAGACAGATTATGTTAACTGACCATTTCATCTCACAAGCCCGTGATGCCCAATTTACACCCAATTAACCTACACCCTGGGTACATTTCAAACTTTGGTAGGATACCAGAGGCCTTGGGAGAAAACCCACGCAGACATGGGAAGAACATACAAACTCCTGACAGACAGTGCGGGATTCAAACCCTGGTCCTGATCGGTGGTGGTGTAAAGGCATTGCATCAACTGCTATGTCAACCATGCTGCTCCCTCATAATCACAAATTCAAACAGCATAGCAAATATATATAACAATGTACTATGCTTAATGTTGTACAGTATGATTTCACAGTATGCAAAGCAGCAAATGTCCAAGTCTGCACTTGAATATCAGGTGCACCAATACACTAACTATGTTATGGTGCATTCAACCCAACCATGAATGCATTAAGTAACAACAAGAAGCTGGAGAAACTCAAACTGGGAAGATGAGAGGTGATAGAGTATTGGGCAGAAGGTGGGAGAGGTGAAGAGACAGGTTGAATGAGGGAGGAACCACTGTTGGGGGGGGAGGGTTAGAGAGAAAAGTAAGCCGACTGGATGAGAGGTGATAGGGTATTGGGCAGAAGGTGGGAGAGTGAAGAGAGAGGTTGAATGAGGGAGGAATGACTGTGGGGGGGGGGGTTTAAGAGAGAAAAGCAAGCCGACTGGATGAGAGGTGATAAGGTATTGGGCAGAAGGTGGGAGAGGTGAAGAGACAGGTTGAATGAGGGAGGAACTACTGTTGGGGGGGGGTGGTTAGAGAGAAAAGTAAGCCGACTGGATGAGAGGTGATAGGGTATTGGGCAGAAGGTGGGAGAGGTGAAGAGAGAGGTTGAATGAGGGAGGAACCACCATTTGGGGGGGGGGGGTGTTAGAGAGAAAAGTAAGTTGACTGGATGAGAGGTGATAGGGTATTGGGCAGAAGGTGGGAGAGGTGAAGAGAGAGGTTGAATGAGAGCACACAATAAATTTCTCAACAAGCCATACAGTATCCATGGAGTGAAATTAACAGTCAGGATGCTTTCTTTGAGACTGTAGGACGAGGAGATCTCCAGCATAAAAAGTTGGGAGAGGGGATGTGGGGAAGAAAGAGGGAGGGTGAGAGTGGTAAAGCAATAAATAGGACCCTAGATAAAAGAATGTAGACTGTCTATTTCTCTCCATGATTGGTGCCTGACCCATTCAATCCCTCCAGCTTCGCTGTTTACTCAAGATTCCAGCAGCTCGATCTTAATTATTCACTCGTGAATTAAAGTTAATTAAGATATCATCAAATCCTTTCTCTTAACAAGTGCATTATTACCATCAGACTCTTCTCCATGCAATTTACACCAAACAGCAATCCACCACCAATTTGGACTCAACATAATATTTCAATGGCTACCATATCCTTCTACACTTCCCACCAACTCAATCCTTAGAGCAACAATATCATCTATTGGGTTCTAAATCATTACACAATAACACATGATTCTTGCATAATGATGCATCAAACATTAACACTTCTTCTTAGTCAATCCCTATGGGTTTGAAAGTGGCTTGTTTCCACTCAGGCTTTGAGAGTTCTAAGACCAATTCGGAAACTAGATTTTTTTTTTACATGAATGAGGCAAGAGATACCCGACTAAACATTAACCATAAACATAGGTTCTTGTTTTTTTTTACTCATTAATAAGTGATTACAGTCAATTCAATGAAAATTATTGGAAGATATTCCAAGGGACAGGATTTGTGTTCACTTGGAAAGGCAGGGAAATTAGCGTGGTTTTGTGCAGGGGAAATAATAAAATCTCACAAATCTGATAGGATGACTGGGATAACTGAACAAGGTAGTGCAGTGGATGTGAAATATGTGGACTTTAGCAAAGCTTTTGACAAGGTCCTACATGGTAGCCTAGTCCACAAGGTTAAAGGACAGGGAATCTAAGATAAGTTGGTCAACTGTATCCAAAACATGTTTGGTGATAGGAAGTAAAGGGTAGTGAAGAAGGGTTAGGTTTCTTTCTAGAAGTCTGTAACTAGAGTTGCAGAATTGTACCAAAGGGATTGGTGCTGGGTCCTTTGTTGTTTATCATTTAAACAAGCAACAATGGTTCCAGCACCAATCCCTGTGGCACAACATTGGGCTTGGATGAGAATATAGGGGGCTTGATTAACAAGTTTGATGATGACAAAAATTGGAGTTGAAGATAACAAAGAATTTGCCTCGGCTACTGGAAGAGATAAACCAGCTGGAAAGTTGGACGAAGCAACACCAGATGGAACTTAATCCAGACTATTGTGAAGTCATACATCCCTGAAAATGGCTGAGGCATAGTGTAAAAATTAGGTCACCATATTTCAGCTGTCCAAAACATTGGTTAGACAGTACTTGTAGTATTCTGTATGGACTGGTCACCAAACTACAGGAAAGAGGTGGTTGCATTAGAAAGTGCAAAAGAGATTCATCAGGATGTTGCCTGGAATGGAGGGTTTTCATTACTTGGAGAAATTGGATAGATTGAGATTTTTTTTCCCCTCACTAGAGAGATGGAGGCTCAGCATGGCCCTTACAAGATTACATGGGCCATAAATGGGGTAGATAATCAATCTTTTTTCCAGGATTGAGGAGTCTAAAACTAGAATGCATTGGTCAAGATAGGAGGAGAGAAAGTTAAAGTTGATGTGAGGGGCAGGTTTTTTCAACACAGAGGGCAATAGTCATATGGAATATTGCAAGAGATGGTTGAAGAAATACAATTACAACATTTATATTTTAAATGTTAAAAACTTCAATCTATTTATTTATTTATTTTAAAAAGTACAACACAGTAACTGGCCCTTTTGGCCCACAAGCCCATGCCATTCAATTATGTCCAACTGATCTACAACCCTCAGTAAGTTTTGACCAGTAGGAAGAAACCATAGCCCCCAGGAAAAACCTACACAGACACAGGAAAAATATACAAATTCCTGACAGACAGCACGGGATTCAAACCCCCTGATCGTTGGCGCTGCAACTGTGGAGTTCTAACTGTGCTGTCCCTTTAAAAAGCATTTAGATTGGTATATAGACAAGAAAGAGTAGAAGGATATGCAGCCAATGAGATTGGAGGGATAAGCATGGTGGTCAGCATGGACTAACTGGGTCATTGGCTCCATTTCCGTGCTATACAGCTCTATGGATCTAGATTGCTACACTAATTTCTCTAGATCATGAAATATTGACACTAGATCATTATAGACAAAGCATGATCATTAAACATTATTTAAGAACATTATAGATTTAACCAGAATCATTACATTTGGTGTGTAGGTGATTATATACCAATTATAGGCCACGAGACACCTAATCCAGATCATTGCAGACTGATCAATGTTCATTATTCACCATCTCTGGATCATTAAAATCATATCATTAGATATTAATACCCACTAGGAAAAAGAAAATCAGGGCATTGACAAGATTGTTACTTGGCAGTTGAGGTCCCACAATGTCCAAATAATTAATGGAGATACAAAATATCACATCAAGTCATCAGAAATGAAGTGATGAGACTGCCTGCTGGAAACTTTGATTGGCTTGTGAGAAAATGGACAATAAACATATTTCATTTATACTATTATTCACGAGTTTGGAAGTGTAGTCATTGTAATGTTAGGAACACAGAAGCTGATTTGTGTGTACAAGATCTGATTTGTGTGTACAAGATCTGATTTGTGTGTACAAGATCTGATTTGTGTGTACAAGATCTGATTTGTGTGTACAAGATCTGATTTGTGTGTACAAGATCTGATTTGTGTGTACAAGATCTGATTTGTGTGTACAAGATCTGATTTGTGTGTACAAGATCTGATTTGTGTGTACAAGATCTGATTTGTGTGTACAAGATCTGATTTGTGTGTACAAGATCTGATTTGTGTGTACAAGATCTGATTTGTGTGTACAAGATCTGATTTGTGTGTACAAGATCTGATTTGTGTGTACAAGATCTGATTTGTGTGTACAAGATCTGATTTGTGTGTACAAGATCTGATTTGTGTGTACAAGATCTGATTTGTGTGTACAAGATCTGATTTGTGTGTACAAGATCTGATTTGTGTGTACAAGATCTGATGAACAAAGAATGGTAACAATCAAAAATGCCCACACTAACCATATGAGGTTCTAATATCTGAAATATTTATTCCTATAAATGTATACACATTTGTCTGCACATGTATTGTTTGACTGTATATTTCTCATGTCCCGTTGCTTGCCTGCATGTTATGCGCTGAGGACCAGAGAATGCAGTTTCCTCGGGTGGTACTTGTGTAATCGAATGATAATACATTTGAAAATCTGCACTAATTAAGTGTGTGGAAAATATGTTCCCTGACATCAGAGAACTCTCCTTTACACTTTAAGTCAAGCTATGGAATATTTATCATTCACCTGAAAAGGACAAAAAAAAATCTTGACTTAACATTTCACTTCTGAAATTAAATGGTGTTCAGAATGATCTGGGCTGCCTTGTAAACCTATTACAGAGGGTTAACACAGAGAACATGCAAGCAATTAGGAAGACAAACTGTGCTTTGGCCTTCATTGCAAGAGGATTTGAACACAAAAGTAGAAATGTTTTACTGCATTTGTAAAGGGCAATAATAGAGTCTGGTATCTTTACCAATAGGAAGAAAAAACTTCTGATGGTTTGCAACAAATGTTCTGAGACTAATTACTGGGAAAGCAGATTGAGAAAAGCTGCAGAGGAGATTGAATTTATTCCAGCATTACAGTGCTTGATAGCTCTGATACTCTACTGTCTGGACTATGCAGAACCGCTGGTCATAGTCTGATAATGAGTTGACTATTCAGGATGCAAAAGAAAATAATTTCTTCACCTGAAGGACTGTGAATCCTTGTAATGCTCTACCTCAGAAGGCCGCAAATACACATTCATTTGGTATACTCAGAGACTGATAAATTCTAGACATTGGACAAATCAAGGCACACAAGGTGAGTGCAAGAAAATGGTTCTTTACTGAAAATCAGTGGATGCAAAATTGCAACTTCCATTTCTAACCCAAATGATGTTCACTTCTTGAGTGTAGTAGGACACAGTTAGTCCTCAACTTACAAATGTAATTGGAACCGAATTGGCTGTAGTCGGATTTGCATATATTAATGAGGTATTAAATTTTTTTTTCCAAAAATAAATTCAACAAATTAACCTTTAATAAAGAATCTCGGCACATGTAGTATTTTTTTTTTTAAATTCAGTGGAATTATCTCTCATAGTTTGTAAGTTAAAGACTTCTTCTTTTCTTTGGCTTGGCTTCGCGGACGAAGATTTATGGAGGGGGTAAAAAGTCCACGTCAGCTGCAGGCTCGTTTGTGGCTGACCAGTCCGATGCGGGACAGGCAGACACGATTGCAGCGGTTGCAAGGGAAAATTGGTTGGTTGGGGTTGGGTGTTGGGTTTTTCCTCCTTTGCCTTTTGTCAGTGAGGTGGGCTCTGCGGTCTTCTTCAAAGGAGGCTGCTGCCCGCCAAACTGTGAGGCGCCAAGATGCACGGTTTGAGGCGTTATCAGCCCACTGGCGGTGGTCAATGTGGCAGGCACCAAGAGATTTCTTTAGGCAGTCCTTGTACCTTTTCTTTGGTGCACCTCTGTCACGGTGGCCAGTGGAGAGCTCGCCATATAATACGATCTTGGGAAGGCGATGGTCCTCCATTCTGGAGACGTGACCCATCCAGCGCAGCTGGATCTTCAGCAGCGTGGACTCGATGCTGTCGACCTCTGCCATCTCGAGTACCTCGACGTTAGGGGTGTGAGCGCTCCAATGGATGTTGAGGATGGAGCGGAGACAACGCTGGTGGAAGCGTTCTAGGAGCCGTAGGTGGTGCCGGTAGAGGACCCATGATTCGGAGCCGAACAGGAGTATGACAACGGCTCTGTATACGCTTATCTTTGTGAGGTTTTTCAGTTGGTTGTTTTTCCAGACTCTTTTGTGTAGTCTTCCAAAGGCGCTATTTGCCTTGGCGAGTCTGTTGTCTATCTCATTGTCGATCCTTGCATCTGATGAAATGGTGCAGCCGAGATAGGTAAACTGGTTGACCGTTTTGAGTTTTGTGTGCCCGATGGAGATGTGGGGGGGCTGGTAGTCATGGTGGGGAGCTGGCTGATGGAGGACCTCAGTTTTCTTCAGGCTGACTTCCAGGCCAAACATTTTGGCAGTTTCCGCAAAGCAGGACGTCAAGCGCTGAAGAGCTGGCTCTGAATGGGCAACTAAAGCGGCATCATCTGCAAAGAGTAGTTCACGGACAAGTTTCTCTTGTGTCTTGGTGTGAGCTTGCAGGCGCCTCAGATTGAAGAGACTGCCATCCGTGCGGTACCGGATGTAAACAGCGTCTTCATTGTTGGGGTCTTTCATGGCTTGGTTCAGCATCATGCTGAAGAAGATTGAAAAGAGGGTTGGTGCGAGAACACAGCCTTGCTTCACGCCATTGTTAATGGAGAAGGGTTCAGAGAGCTCATTGCTGTATCTGACCCGACCTTGTTGGTTTTCGTGCAGTTGGATAATCATGTTGAGGAACTTTGGGGGACATCTGATGCGCTCTAGCACACAATACTGGAGAAACTCACAATACTGGAGAAACTCAAAAGCACACAATACTGGAGAAACTCAGCAGGTCTAGCAGTGTCCTTTATCGAGCAAAAAGTAAAAATATGTAACCAACATTTTCGGCTTGAACCCTTCATGCAACACACAATGAAGACAGCCCCAACTCGTCACTAACCCTGTGCCACAGGGCATCCCCCATCCCACCCTCAAATCGCCCTCACCATCCATCTCCTCACACCCCTCGGCCCCCCACACTGTCCCCGCCCACCCCCGGCCACAGGGCATATCCATCTCCCCACCCCCCTCCCCCCCGCCACAGGGCATACCCTCCTCTTCCCACCCGACCCCCACCTTCGCCACATAATGACCCATTTACGCTGCCTTTCAATGTAGCCGTGTCTCGATACTGCTTCCCTGAAAACACAACGATGTCTCGGCAGACCCCCTTGGAACTCTGCTCATACGAGGTCTCAAGCATGGAACTTGAACCCACAACCTCGTGACTCCGAGGGGAGAGTGATAGCACTGAACCACAGCTGAGAATTATGTAATAGAGATACTGTATGACACAAAGTCGCGTTGAGAAGAAGTCTGTGGGAAATATAAAAGTCCTGGTGGGCCAAACGGTAGGTTTTACTTAATTCTATAAAACGAAAGTGATCAAAGCAAACCTCCCTTTTATTTTTAAATGTTCATCGTACAAATAAGAGGAACCAAACTCCAATTTAGCAGTTGCAGTTACCTGGAGCGCCACTTGGCAGTTAAGGGGTATCCACTCCACCCGGTAACACTCCGCCACACTCTGATTCGGTGTATCCAATGACACCTGGAGATTCGCCACGCCGTCCCATGTGTGGCAGAAACGGGTTGTGTTGAACCAGCAGTGGTTGTTGAGCACGGCGCCTCCTCGTACGGGCAAGTGACGGGCGTCGATGTGAGCGAAAGTCTTATCCTGGCTGAGGGACTTGAATGAGAAGGACAGGCTTTTCTTGTCCCAGACCAGCCCGCTGACCTGCCCCCTCAGAACCCAGTTGGTGTCGGGCTTCTCCACCACCTGCCAATAAAGGACGCCGATGGTCATCAGAAAAAGTAAGGCGACCCCCAGGCAGGCGATCGCCCCCTTCCACGTCTCGTTTATCTCTTTGATACCGGGCTCTGGGCTGGAGTCGCCGGCATTACTGGCCATATGCTTGGCCCGCCTTGCCATCTCCTCCCGGCGCTGGGCTGGCGCACGGGCGCCGCGGGAGCTGCACTCGCCCGCTCCTACCCCGAGCCCGGTGCTCCCCGCTGCGAACTGCCGCGGCACTTGACCCGGGCTGGAGCCGAACCAAGCGCGCCGAGCAGGGCTTGAATTAAGTAAAACAAACGCTGGGCAGTGCGGAGGGTTCACGGGTAGCCTGAGAATTTGCCGCTGGCGGGTAACCTACTGGCATGCCAGAGCATGTACTAATTGCTCAGCTAATAACATTTATATAGTTGCTCTCATTATGGGGTTACGCCCCAGAGCTTGAGTGCGGATAAACCCGGCTGGACATTGGGAATAGGTGGGGTGTCATTGATGTTTTCACTCAATAGACCCACTGAAGGAAGACAGGACTGAGGCTCCCATTGGATGGTCTCAACCTTGGCACAACGATTTCCCTGAGCTCTCAGCACGTTCCAAAGGAGGAGCCGGAGAGAGGGTTCCGAATAAAGAATGTCCAAGGGGTACATCTCTTCATTCCAGGCTGATCCGTTTCACAGCCTCGCTGTGGCCCACACAGACCAGGTAGTGAATGGTTAAACCAGTTGTGAGTTTCAAATCTCTTGGTCAGGAAAGAGAGGACTGTTCTAGGGAAATGGATAAGGGAGAGAGTGAAAAATCAAAAACAGCAGGTGCTGGAAATCTGAAAGCAAAAGCAGAATATGATGGGAAACCCAGCCAGTCAGGCAGTAGCTGTAGAATCAGTCATGTTTTTTTACAGGTCCAGAGAATGATGGATATGCCCATGGTCTTTGGTGAACAATGTTAAGTTTGGAGAAGATACAGGGTAGGCTATGAGGTAAAAGTGGCGATAGAACAGGGAATACATGAGGAGAAGGTAGTGCGTGACTGGACAGGAGCAGTACCTTCTGAAGTGGTGATTGGGAGGGGTGCAGGAGTTGAATGTTGCACTAACAACCTCAGACTGAATGACCTCAAGACCAAAGAGCTGATTGTTGATTTCAGGAAAGGAAAACTAGATGTGTAGATCCAGTGATTACTGAGGGAATCAGAGGAGAGGGTGAGCAATTTTTAATTCCTGGGAGTCCCTATCTCAGATGATCTTTCCTGGATTCAACTCACTAATAGCATCATTAAGAAAGCATGACTTTCCTCAGGAGTTTGCTGACTGGCTGCATCACGGCCAGGTCTGGAGGTATCAATACCCCTGAGAAAAAGCCTTGCAAAAGGTGGACACAGCTCAGGACATCACAGGAAAAATCCTCCCCTCTCAAGGAACATCTCAGAGAACACAGCCGTCGGAGAGCAGCAGCAATCTTCAAGGATGCACATCACCCAGCGCACAGCCTATTCTCACTGCAACCATCAGGAAAAACGTATAGGTGCTACACAACTCGCACCTGCAGGTTCAGGAATAGCGGCTAACCCTCCACATTCATACTCCTCAATGACAAACTCAAGCAGAAACTCATTTAAGGACTCTTAACACTGCACATTATTGATTTTTTTTTCGGTGTGCGCAGTTTGTTTACATCTTTCTCTCTTTCCTATATGTACCTCTACTTCAATGAAGTTTTTTGCTCTACTGATAAATATAAATTTTGCCTGACCCACAGGAAAAAGTACCTTGGGGTTGGATGAGATATTCTCTGACAAAAAATTTGAATATTGAACTTCAGCTATGGATGGGGAACAGTACCTGTACAGTACAGCAAAGGGAGTGAGAAAGCAATACATGCAGAGGTGGTAACAGAACTTGGATCAGTACCTGTGGAAGTGGTGATAGGACGGGGAGGAGACTTGTGGAGGGGGTAATAGGATGAAGAGAAGTACCTGCGGAGGTGGTGATAGGACGGGGAGCAGTACTTGTGGAGCGAGTGACAGGATAGAAGCAGTATCTGTGGAGGGGGTGACAGAACGTGGAACAGTACCTGCGAAGGGGATGACAGGACAGGGAGTAATACCTGTGGAAGGGGTGACAGGACAGGGAGCAGTACCTGCAGAGGGGGTGACAGGACAGGGAGCAGTACCTGCGGAGGGGGTGACAAGATGGGGAGCAGAACCTGTGGAGAGGGTGACAGGATGGGGAGCAAAAGGGAACATAACATTTTTAGCTAATGTAGGCTGGAGAAACAAGTTAAATCATAGTTTAGAGAGAATAGAATGAAGGGAGCAGGAGGTGGGATTCATAGAACGCAATCAAGGGAAAGTTGAAGTGAGCACGAGAGCTAATTGGAGAGGCCTGATGCAAGTTCAGAGGCGGGTTTAGGGAATTGACTATTCCAAGGAACCATTGAGAATCTGTGAACTGATGGTCCAGGGAATCTATCAACTGACTATTTCAGGACTATTTCTGAAATTGATCTGTCACAGAATTTTCTAATTGACCACTCATGGATTTCATTAACTGCTGTTCCAAAATCTCCCAAATGGCCTACTGGGGAATTCATTAACTGGTCTGCCTTGGAATCTACTAATTGATACGTTTGGGAATTTCTAACTGACATACCAAGGGAATGATAATGAAATGAACTAACTGGTCAAGCAGGGAATCTACCAACTAACCTGTCCTGAAGATAAACAAAGTGATTGGCCAGACAACCTACTGATTTACTGGACTAAGTAATCCAATAATTGAAAGACTAATGTAATCTAATAAAAGATTAACCAGGTGAATTTAAAATCATAGAATTTTTTGAAAGGAGGTTGTATAGCCCAAAAAAGCTGTGCTGACTTTTTGAAAGAATTGTCTAAATTGTTCCCATGCCCATCTTCTTCCCCAATGAAATGAGTTTTTTTTCCAGTAATGTAAATGGGATGATTCCTACATGCCTACCCATTCATCAGAGGAAATACTTTCTCTCCACTTGCCTCTCTCAAAATGCCTCAGTATGTTTGCATACACAGATTAAGTTTTCCTTAATCTTCCCTGCTCAAAAGCAAACAATCCCTGTTTCTCCAGACTAACAGTTCTATTGAAATTACTCATCCTGAGTATCATATCTTAAACTTCTGCCCTTCAGATGCCCTAAATTATACACAAAGGATCAGCTGAGAACTAAGTGATTTATTTGGATCTTACCCTAACTTCCTTTTTCTTGTATTCAGTGACCCTATTTACAAGTGCAAGTATCCCACATGCTTTCTTAACTGCATAATTTACTGCTCTTTCATCATCAGTCTTTATGCTGTACACTCCCTCAAACTAGTACCACTTAGATTATATTTCTTCTGCATTTGATACCACCCTGAGTGCATTACTTCACATATCCTCATTAAATTACCTATATCATATGTCAGCATATTTTACAAGTCTTTTTATGACTCCCCTGATGTTTGGCTCCCTTTCTCTTCACTCTTTACTGTGTAGCCAAGTTTGGTCACATCATAAACTTCAAAACATACTTCCTGGTTATTGGCATATCCCAAGAAACAGAGAGAAATGCTGATTCCTGGGATACCCCACTGCACATCTCTCTACTCAGAAATACATCCATCACTGTTCTCTGTTTCTTTCCCTTAACTCATTGTGCACCATCGCCAATTTAATGCCATATGTTATGTTCTGAATAAGTCTCAGGTACATTACCAAATGCCTTTGAAAGACCATAGTCCATCCATAACAACCACAAGATGGTCCATCAACTAACTTTAACAAATAAGGCAAACAACTAAAGGCTTGGACGAAGAGTTAGTTTTAACCTGCATCATAAGGAAGGAAAGAGATCTAAAGTGCCACAGAGGGTTAGGGAAAGAATTCCCGAGTTTAGGACTTTAGCATCTGTAAGTTAGACTTTATTCTGTTAATCTGTTAAAACTAGAACAACTAAATTCAAAGATAATGAAAAGGCAAGAATTGAATGAAGTGGTTTTAGGATGGAAGGGATTATAGATTTCAGATTTCTTGTCAAAGTATATACATCACATACAACCTTGAGATTCTTTTTTTCTGCGGGCAAGGCAGAATTACCACTTAAAAAAGCTGTACACAATGTATACATGTAACAAATAAAGAACTGTAAACAGTAACAAATGTAAAAAACCAACTGTGCAATAGAGAGTATTTTTAAAAAATCAAAAAACTGCACATCAGAGTCCTTTAATGAGTCGCTGATTGAGTTTGTTGTTGAGGAGTCTGATGGTGGAGGGGTAGCAGCTGTTCCGGAACCTGGTGGTGTGAGTCTTGTGGCACTGATACCTCTTTCCTGATGCCAGCAGCGAGAAGAGAGCATGTGCTGGGTGATGTGGATCCTTGATGATTGCTCCTGCTCTCTGACAGGAGCATTCCCTGTAGATGTTCTTAATAGTGGGGAAGGTTTTGCCTGTGATGTCCTGGGCTGTGTCCACTACCTTTTCAGCTCAGGGGTATTGGTGCCACCATATCAGACCATGTTGCAGCCAGTCAGCCCACACCTTCCACCAGTTCTATAGAAATTTGTCAGGGTTTCTGGTGTCATACCAAACTTCCACAAACACCTGAGGAAGTAGAGGAGCTGATGTGCTTTCTTCACAATGCCATTAGTATGTTGGATCCAGGAAAGATCCTCTGAGATGGTGACTCCCAAGAACTTCACCCTCTCCACGTCTGATCTCCCAATGATCACTGGATCATATACCTCTGATAATACATTCCTAAAATCAACAATCAGCTCCATAGTTTTGATGACATTGACAAGGTTGTTGGTGTACCATTCAGACAAGTTTTCAATTTCTTTCCTGTATTCTGACTTATCACCTTTCTTTATACAACCCTCTACCGTGGTATTGTCGGCAAATTTGTACATGGTGTTATTGTTGTACTGAGCCATACAGTCATAGGTGTAAAGTGAGTAGAGCAGGGGGCTAAGAACGCAGCCCTGTGGTGCTCTGGTACTGATGGAGATTGTGGAGAAGTCCTAACCAATTCTCACTGATTGTGGTCTGGAGGTGATGAAATCGATGATCCAATTACACCAATGGAGTGTTTTAGTCCCAAGTCTTGGAGTTTTCTGATCAGTTTTGAGGGAACGATGGTGTTAAATGCCAATGAATGCATCTTTACTATCCAGTTGTTCCAGGGCTGTGTATAGCCAGTGCTTCTGCTGTAGACCTGTTGCTACGATAGGTGAACTGGAACATTTCCATGTCGCTGCTCAGACAGGAGCAAATATGCTTCAACACCAGCCTTTCAAAACACTTTATTGCTGTTGATGTTAGTGCTACTGGTCGATTATAGGCCCTTTCATGTCAGACCTCCACCTGGAAGCTGGCTACAAGTGCAGAGGGAAAACCTTTCATGAAGCAGCTCTAAAAGCCTGCTCCTGCGCTACATACATGTCGAGTGGTGCCTCATAGCGCCCTCTGGATCTGATGGAGGCAGGTTGACTAGTGCTGTAACGCCACCCATCATAAATATGTGGCAGAGTAATGGCTGTGTTACCTACCCATAATCCCCCACACAGGTGGAACCACTCTGTGTTTCCCAGAACAGTTCCAGCTGCATGGGGGATTATGGATAGGGAAAACGGCCATTGCTCTGCTGGGTTTTGAGCCACAGAGAGTGGTCCCAAAGGCCAAAGTGGCCTGCTGAGACTGTCACAGCCTGCACCGCACGCCCCCTGACAGCCCCCACCGGCCGCCCCTGTCCTGACTCCCACCGCTGCCTGTTGGCTCCCACTGGCCCCTGCTGCCTGCTGTCCCCGTTGCCTGAATGCTCCTGACAGCCCCCCTTGCCTTGACAGTTCCTGCCGCGCCCCCCCCCCCCATCCCTGATGGCTCCTGCCAACAACCCCTGCCTTGAGGGGGTCATGGAGAGAGAGGGTGAGTGTGGAGATGGATCGTGGGTTGACGACATCATCAGCTGGCCCCTAACCAGCCGCTTGCAACAGCTGTACATTCATGTGGGCCGGTGGAGTGATGATCCTTACTCAAGAGGGATTGCGGTCGGCGCCTTGGAGCTGGCTATGGCGCATTCAAGAAGGTAAGTTTCTCGACGTAAGGGCAGAGAACTTCCGCCCTTACAGTCAGGCTTTTTCTTTGCATGAAAGGGCCTAGTCACTAAGGCAGATTACTATGCTGCTCTTGGATTTGATACCCGTTTGAAACAGGTGAGTACCACACCCTGCCAGAGTGAGATGTTGAAGTTATCCATGAATACATTGGTAAGTTAGTCAGCACAGATTTTTAATTCTCAGCCAGGTACTCCATCTGGTCCGGATGCTTAGAAATGAGAAGATGGGAACTCAGCGGAGGATTTGAAAACAAGGGAACACTTTATTTATCTCTCATTCTGTAACCCCCTTCTTGTATGAACAGATGTGCAGCATTTGCGCCTCTCCAATCTTCTGTCATGATCCCGCAGCCAATAATAAAATATTTTAGAGAGTCTGTGTTATTTTCGGTCTTAATTTCCTTGGTAAACTAGAAATATTCCATTTACACAATTATTTTTTTACTTTGCAACTTTTTAAGTGCCTACTCTCCAGGGATAAAGGGGACACAAGTTTTCCTTCTCTCGTTTACATTCTTTTTCTCTATCTTTTTCTGTCATTATCAAGGAGATCAATCCTGGCTAATGGGAAGTGTACAATACCCTGCTGAGTGGAGCTTCCTCTGTCTGGTTCCATAAGCTAATTAAATATAATTATCAATACAAATTAACCTGCAATAGCTTCGATACTGCTCCCAAGCTGCTCATTTTCATCAAAGACTTAGCTGTAGAGATAATCATAATGATCTTCCAAAGTTCCCCAGATTCTGCACCAGTCCCAATACATTGGAAGGTAGCAAATGTTACACCCTATTTAAGAAAAGATGGAGCAATAAATACGCAACTATTGAACAGTTAGCCTGAAGTTAATTGTCAGAAAAAAATGCTGGTTACAAAATTAATTATGTTGTAACAGAGCAAGGAAAACTGAGACGTCTAAGGAGCTTTTTGGAGGATACAGCTAGATTCACAAGGAGGAACATATCTGAATTTTTGAAAGACTTTATGCTTAGAGATTCAGAATAAAACAGGCCTTTCAAGCCACTGAGTCTACATTAACCATTAGCTACCCATTTATAGGCAGTCCCAGGTTATGAACGAGTTCCATTCCTTAACTCTGTTTTTCAGTCAAATTTGTAGGTAAGTTGGAACAAGTTCTTATTTAGCGTCAGTCAAATGTTTGCCTTAGTATATAATACTATAGTATATATTTTACCTTTCTATGAAAAAAATTAAAAGACCATGATTAAAAGTTGACACTTAGTCTTGTTCTATCGATGTCTTGCATCTTTCTTCTTTCTTCTTTTCTTTGGCTTGGCTTCGCGGACGAAGATTTATGGAGGGGTATGTCCATGTCTGCTGCAGGCTCGTTGGTGACTGACAAGTCCGATGCAGGACAGGCAGGCACGGTTGCAGCGGTTGCAAGGGAAAATTGGTGGGTTGGGGTTGGGTGTTGGGTTTTTCCTCCTTTGTCTTTTGTCAGTGAGGTGGGCTCTGCGGTCTTCTTCAAAGGAGGTTGCTGCCCGCCAAACTGTGAGGTGCCAAGATGTACGGTTGGAGGCGATATCAGTCCACTGGCGGTGGTCAATGTGGCAGGCACCAAGAGATTTCTTTAAGCAGTCCTTGTACCTCTTCTTTGATGCACCTCTATCTTGGTGGCCAGTGGAGAGCTCGCCATAGAACACGATCTTGGGAAGGCGATGGTCCTCCATTCTGGAGACGTGACCCACCCAGCGCAGTTGGGTCTTCAGCAGCATGGATTTGATGCTTGCGGACTCTGCCAGCTCGAGTACTTCGATGTTGGTGATGAAGTCATTCCAATGAATGTTGAGGATGGAGTGGAGACAGCGCTGATGGAAGCGTTCTAGGAGCCGTAGGTGATGCCGGTAGAGGACCCATGATTCAGAGGCGAACAGAAGCGTGGGTATGACAACGGCTCTGTACACGCTGATCTTTGTGTGTTTCTTCAGGTGGTTGTTTTTCCAGACTCTTTTGTGTAGTCTTCCAAAGGCGATATTTGCCTTGGCGAGTCTGTTGTCTATCTCTTTGTCGTTCCTTGCATCAGATGAAATGGTGCATACTGGAAGGGGCATACATGAGATTACATTTTGCACATGCACAAATTGGGGAACAATTTGTTCGTAAGTACAAGTTGTCCATGAGTCAGATGTTTGTAACCCGGGGACTGCCTGTAATCCAATATTTTATTTCCCCACAATCCCATGAACTCCTATCAAATTGTGCCATTTACATACACACTATGGGGAACCTACAGTAGCCACTTAATCCACCAAACTGTACGTCTTTGGGATGTAGGAGGAAACAGGAACACCCAGAGGAAATCCACATGGTTACAGGAGAACATGCAAACTACAGACAGACAGCAACCCAAAGTCAGAACTGAACCCTAATCTATGGCGCTGTGGGGGATTTGATAGGGTATCAATCAAATTAACTGAATAAAGAAAGGTTCAGGGATTGGAAGTCGTGTACTAGTGGGGCATTTGATAGGGTATCAATCAAATTAACTGAATAAGGAAAGGTTCAGGGATTGGAAGTAGTGCACTAGTAGGGATAGAGGATTGTTGAAATCATGATTAATGACAGGAAAGTTAGGTGACATAGGTTCAATTTTCAGCCCTCAGCTGTACTGATGACTTAAATGAAAGACAGACTGTAAAGTATACAAATTTTCTTATGTAGCAGTTGTGTGAAAGTGAGTTGTGAGGGTAATACAAAGGGATATGGTCAAACTAAATAAATATGCAAAACAGTGGCAGAAACTGCACAATATAGGGAATTGTGAGGTTCAAATAAGTAATGAGAGGCCACTGAAACACGAGAGATTGAGAGGGACTGATGGGTAAAGGTTAAGAAGCTTGATCTGGAGAGGGGAGAAGTAAAGCACTTGAGATTCTATATCAAGGAAATGAGTATGAAATTTAGGGTGGAGATGAGGTGAAACTTCTTAACTCAGAGGGTAACTTACCTCGTCTTGAGTGTTATGGAATTTCAGTTGAAGTGTTTTAATAGAAAGCATTGGCCATGCATATCAAGCCTGACAGGTGGGAGATCCTACTCATATTTCCTCTTGTTAATCTACAATCATGCCTGCTTCCCATCAATATCACCTGAAAGCAAACTGTCAGCTTTTACCATCGCTTTCCTCCACATCTCAATGGATTGTTTTTGCATTGCTGAATAAAGAACTACTTCCAACTTAATATTGATAAGGCTTAACTCTTTATCATAAAATCCAGGTCCTAACAATGTTCTAATCATCTCCCTGACCCTTGCCTCACACTGAACAATCTGTTCGTAACCTAGATGTTATATTTAACTCTAAGATGAACACCATTGCCAAAACAGCTTAGTTCATAGAATTATGGACTCTGTTGAGAGATCACGTGTTGTTCAAGTGCTTATTCACTCTTGGCCACTTTCGTCATTCTATTCTGGAGAAATACATGTTGTAATCTCAGGAAGGCCCAGTTCCCCCTTTATACTTATGATGCTGACCCTCTGCACATTGAGATATGCAAAACCTTAAATGTAAAATTCTTAATCTTGTCTCTCCATTGTCGTGACCTCTCCCATCTCTCTAAACTCCTTCAACCCTCTGAGATTCCTGCACTCCTTCTAGTCCTTGATCATCCCTAAATTATTTCATTCCGCTGCTGACACCCCAAACTCTGGAATTCTCTCTGTTTATCTCTCTCAATTTCTAATTAATTTACTTCCTTTGAGATGCTTCTTACAATCTTTTGGTTGTCCAGCCATTCTATCTCTTTAACCCCAAAAGAAAACTGTTTGATGAATTTTGCAACGCACTTTGGAATTTTTTTGTAATGTGTGGAAAGTGCTTTTATAAAAACAAATTTGCTGTTGCTGTTTCTCTGTTCATGTTTGACAGGTTAAATCTTAGTGTAGTATGACGCTGTCCCCTACTGGAGAATGAGGGCACAAAATAAAGCCAAAACAAATTGTACTACAGAATATTTGTTACTAATTTATGTAGGATATTTGAGCATATTTAGAAGGGAATTCCAGAATTTAGGTAATGAACAGTAATAAACAGTGTGCCAAATATCTTGTCATTGATCAGGAAGGCACAGCAGCTCCTACACTTCCTCAGGAAGTTGAGGACAGCTAGGCTATTCAGCCCCCATCTTGATAACATTTTACAGATGAACAATTGAGAGGGTCCTGTCTCTCTGCCTCATTGTGTTGTATGATGGCTGCAAAACATCGGACCAGAAGCCAATATAGAGGTTTGACAGCTAAGAAGATCACTGGGGTCTCTCTTTCCTCTATTGATGAGATTCTCTGGGAGTGTTGCTTAAATAGGGTTGAAAGAATTATCGAGGACTCTTTCCATCCAGCCCACAGTACTATCGGGAAGGAGGTACAGGAGCATCAAAATCAGGATTGCCAGGCTGGGAAATAGCTTCTTCCCGCAGGCTATGAAATTGATGAACAGCATCCTGAAACCAAATAAATCATCCCAAAATATTTACACAGTACTGTATATATTTATTTTAAATTATTTCTTTGTGATTATTATATGCTGTGCATTATGTGTGTGCCCAGAGAAACATTGCTATAGTCAAATAACAATGAACTTGAACTTGATAGAGAATGGAATGCGTCCTGAAGATGAGACTTGTTGGAATGCGGTGCAATGGATGCATTTGATGATTGGAGGATGGCCAAGATCATGAAACAATTTGAAATCATGAATATGAGAATTTAAAATTGAAGGCTTTGCAGGACTGGGTCAGTGAGTACATGGGTGGCAGTGAACAGAATTTATTTACAGTCACAGGCAGCTGAGTTTTGGCTGAGATGAAAGAGGTGAAGGATTGTAGTGTAAGTTGTTGAAATAAGTATGTTTGAATAAAGTCACAGTTAAAACTTCTGTGCCAAACCAGGGGAGAATGGGTAATTCTAAAAAAAAACATGGCGCTGCTGGA
Source organism: Narcine bancroftii (assembly GCF_036971445.1). Classification (NCBI taxonomy): domain Eukaryota; kingdom Metazoa; phylum Chordata; class Chondrichthyes; order Torpediniformes; family Narcinidae; genus Narcine; species Narcine bancroftii. Next base: position 250,741,583 of record NC_091469.1, on the reverse strand, counting down.
GCTGTGAACCCAGAGACACAACAATGCTCCAAAGCTTTCAACTGCCCAGTCCTAATGCAGACAGCTCTGTACAAGCTTTAAAAGGCCTTTTAAAGAAGCTGACAGTGTTTGTAAGTAAAATCCATGAGGTCTGTCCCCAAGATGGTGGCACCTGTGCTTGGTAGCAGCTACAAGGGGTTTTAGACTGCAGGGGAGCAGCGGACCATCACAGGGCAACGGAAATAGGGAGAACACCTTCCATTGAGAAGGAGAAGCAGAGGAGATGATATGATGGTGACCTTGGCAGTGGACCAGTGAGGAGCTCAGTAGCTGAGGGATTTACGCAGGATGCAGGTGACTTATGGTTGGGGAACCCGCATGGGCTGCGGTCTGCTGAAGATTGGCTCATGGGAACCAGGTATCAGATCCAGGATTTGAGAGGGTGTTAAAGGCAAGAAAGGCCTCAAGCACTGATGGCTTCCTGATTATTTATGAGGTTTGGATCTGGAGCTCAGGTTGCCGATGAATTGAACAAGACTTTGTGCGGCTGCAGAGGCTGCAGGATCACTGGAGGTGAATCTTTGGACATTCAGTGTCTCTGAAGGGACTATCCTTTGCTTCTCTTGCTCTTGTACTTCAAGGGGCAATACAAATAGCAGCTCTTTGTCTGTCTTACAATCGGCAATAGTTAAAATATATTATGTATTAATACATTAAATATTAAATATAGGTGACAATAAAGGAACCTTGAATCTTATGGGAATGAAGCTGTCTCTGTGATTGTGGCAGATATGGAGAATATAGAGAAATAAAAGGAGAATCTTCACCAATTAATTTAGTATCATGGAGATAGTAAAATGAATTTCAGATCAATGACTTTTTAATCAGAAATAGTTGAAAGCCTTAAGCAGACATTGAACTGAAATGTCTGCTTCAACAGACTTCAACATTGACTCTGTGGGTCAGACAGCATCCATGGGTAGAAATGGTCAGTCAACATTTTGGGTCAGGATCTTTTATCAAGACTAAAATAAAAATGGTGAAATGATATATATGTAAAAGCTGGGGCAATGGGCCCTAAGGTAATAGGTTATGGAACAGAAGGTGTAAGAGGTGGAGAGATGGTAGAGTGAGAAACAGAAAGGGTGTGGGGGAAGAAAAGTTAAAGATAGAAAAAATATAACTACGAGTAGAAATGTTAAGATTTTAAGTAAAAGTTTGAAGATACTGAGAAAGATGAAGGGAGAAAAACCAAAAAGAAAACTGATGGGGGTGTTCAGGAGAGGTCAGTTGACAAAAGAAGAAAGTGCAACATTGATTTTGAATGCAAATGAGAGAATCAAAATCATTGTTCTGAATCCTGTCCTGACGAAGGATCTCCAACATGAAATATTAACTTTTTTGTTTAGAAACTGAGTGTCCTATAAAATGTTTGCAGTATCTGTTATTTTTTATATTTTTAAGGAGTATTGTTATCTGAATTTAGAAATGAAAAATGCTTGAAATCTAAAATATTAACATAAAATGCTGAATACCTGAAATTGTTGACATCAAAGGTGAAAAAATGTAATGTACCTAGTTGAGAGAAATTCTCTCTCTCTTTCCCCAACACCCCCCACCCCACCCCCGCTCCTCATTAGCTGGGATTGAAAGATGACTCTAATTCCAGAGAAAATAAAACCAATATGCTCCCTCTAAATCTGTCTAACACTTCTAACAAATTAATTACTCACCTATCTTTCTTTCATCAGTGAAATCAGAGACATTGTTCTTGGTCATTTTATCAATTAATACCGATGACACAACATTTGTCAGTAGAATCACAAATAGCAATTGGCAAGCGAACAAGAGGGAAATAGATCAGCACTCTGAGTGATCTCACGCCAACAACCTTGGATTCAACGTTAGCAAAACCAAAGAGATGATTGTGAACTTCAGGAGGAAGTCAGGGGAACACGACCCAGTCCTCATCGAGGGCACAATAGTGGAGAGGGTCAAGAACTTCAAATTCCTCAGTGTCATCATCTCCAAGGGTCTGCCCTGGCACCTCCATGTTGATGCAATCACGAAGAAGGCTTGCCAGCAGCTATACTTTGTGAGGTGTTTGAAGAGATTCAGTATGTTACCAAAGCCTCTCGAAAACCTCTACAGGGGTACTGTGGAGAGCATTCTGGCTGGTTGCATCATTGTCTCATATGGAAGTGTCAACTCTCAGGACAACAAAAAAAACTCCAAAGGGTTGTTAACTCGGCCTGAGACATTACAGGCACCAGACTTCACTCCATCAAGGACATCTACAGGGGCGGTGTCTTAAAAAAGCAGCTTCTATTCTCAAAGACCCCCAATACCCAGGCCTTACCTTCACTCTGTTACCTTTGGGGGAAAAAAGTACAGGAGCCGAAAGACAAGCACTCAGAGGGACAAAGACAGCTTCTTCCCCACTGCCATTGTTATGGAACACGTTTGTGGCATCAGATTTGTACTGGAGAACCATTTTAGATTTATATAAAGAACACAAAGAATTAACCACATATGAGTATGTTCTACAGTGGGAGGAATATACAACAAATTGGCGATGAGGATAAAAATAAATGTTATCCCACATTCCAAATGTCAGACAGGGAGAACAGAAAATTTTAAACCGAAACTACAACAACCTTGAGCTGCCGAAGCTCATTCACAGTGAAACAAAGGAGAAGCCAAAAATGGCAGAAAGACATTTTGAAGAGTACAAGGAATCAGTAAACTGGGATGAGTATGTTGAAAGATTCAATTTGTTCTATACCACCCAGGGAATAAGAGACACAGAGAACAATTTAAGAAAACAGGCAATATTTCTAAGCGAGTTGCAAAGCAGGCCATATAGCCTGATAAAGTCCCTAAAGGCACCAGCAAACCCAGGTTCTATGTGGTCCAGTATACTGCTTTGTGTGCCCTAGTGGGAGAAAATCTGTCTCCAAGACCAATAGTGATGGCAGAAATACCAGTTTTGGGACTAGAAAGCAGAAGCTAGGTGAAAGTGTGAACCAATATATGGCTGAATTGTGTAGTTTGGAATATTCTCAAATTAAGTCTTAAAGGACATGATGGTCATCGGTCTGGCCAACTGCAACGCTCAACAATGATTACTGAGTAAAAGACGATTTGATACTGATGCTGCATATGAAATAGCACTGAGTTTCGAATTGGCCAACCTCAACCAGGGAGAGCAATATGAACATCAAATAAAGAAAATGGAATGCCGAGAATGTTTCCACTGTGGACAAAGTAATCACAGTCCAGATAACTTTCTTCAAAAAAGCCAAATGTTGCCTATGCAACAAAGAGGGGCACATGAAGTCCAGATGCCAAAGAAAAGGGAAAAATAAGCAAAAAGAGGATCACCCCAAGAAAGGAAATCAGAAGTTGAGAAATAAAGCATGCAAAGTGAGGAACCTCAAGGAGGAAGAGGAAAGTTCCAACAAAAGTCCAAGTAATGACCCAAGTGGCTCTGAAGAGAACAAGATGATGGAAGTAATATATGTTAATAATCTGACAAACCGCTATTCGGAAATCTTGATCCCTGTTAACATTAACTACGAACCAGTTTGGATGGAAGTGGACACTGAGTCCGCAGTGTCCTTAATGCCAAAGAGTTTAAAAACTAGGGTATTACCCAATCTCAAGGTGGGGCAATCTGACATGGTGTTGAAAACAGTCACTGGGGTGGGGGTGGGGGGTGGGGGTGGAATCTGAGCAGACGTGTTTTAAAAGAGCTCTCCAAAAAAAGTATTAAAATTACAATCTTAAAACTCAAAAACAAGAATTTTATCTTCAAAAATAAATAAAACTAGTGCTAAACGACCAAGGCAACCAAAAACAAAAACTGAAGAAGTAACAGCTCAGCCAGGAACTTCGAGTGAAAGCCCGATGAGGAGCGACTCAGGAGGGGTCTTGAAACTGGCTGAACCCAGCAGAGCTGGGGGATCAGCCCAAGATATAGCCACCATCCTGAACAAGATGGAACTTTGTGCACTCGTTGAATCAGTGATAAGAGACATATTGGAAAAGATATCGGAAATTAAAGAAATCATAGAAGATTTAACAGAATGAATGACTTAGTGGAGGCTGAGTTGGACAAAACAAAAAAGAAGCTAAAGGCTCTAAAAGAAAAAGCAAAAACATGGGACATAGACAGAAAAGGATTGATGGACAAGATCAATCATATGGAAAATGTCAGCAGACCTAACACTGTAAAAATGATTGGAATAGAAAGAATGGAGGGAAAAGACAGTGTGAGTTCCTTTAAAACATGGTAAAACATGGATCTCACAAATGCTGGGACAAAACAAGTTAAATGCAAAGTTGCAAATCGATAGGGCTCACTGGACCCTCGGACCCTGAAGAATCGGTGAACAGCGACCATAACCAGTCCTGGTAAGACTTTTAAGTTACTGGGAGAGGGATGTGATCTTGGGGGCAGCATACAAATATTTAAAAAATAACAATGGCCCATTAGTGGTGGACAATGCAAAAGTCATTTTTTTCCAGGACTTTAGACCTGCCTTGGTCAAACCAAGAAAGGAATTTGATGAAGTAAAGAGAACTGCAATCTAAAATCTTAAAGTATTCAATGACTTACCCAGTGACGTTGAGGCTGGATGTCTCAGAAGGTAATCAACGAATTTTCAAGAACAAAGAAGGTGAAAAAAATTTTAAGAAATTTATGAAAAGATTAAAGTCTCTCGATGTGAAGACTGAAAAGACCCATTTTAAAACTGGACTAACTAAAAGAAGTACCTTTTTTTTGTTTATATTTAGTAGTACTGAACCATCTTGTTTTCACTCCTAAAAGAAAATCATTGTAATTTACATGGAGAGTTCTGGAAAGAAAGGCAAGTAGAGAAAGTAGCAGGGTGGGAACTCCGATTTGAGGGGGAAAATGGCGCCGGGAGAGGAGCAGTTATATGTGGTGATATGTTTCCTCAATTGTATATAGTTATGATTGACTACTGTATATATGGAGCCCTCTCATACCCTATGACTCCTCCCCCATGGTCCTCAGCCATAAAGGTCGAGCCACCTCTCCTTTCCCGCCATTCATATACCTGGATCCAGGCCAGCAAGGTTCTTCTGTACATTAAAGCCTATCATTCCCTCAGGCTAGTCTTTGTGTTACTGGTAGTACCTAACAATTTAATGTACAGAAATTATCTCTCCGGTAATGGAAAAGCTGCTGCGTCCCAATCGATTAGATGTGGATCCCCAATCTCAGGAGCTGCTTTGGCAACTTCCTCAAGGCTGCTGCCAAACTGGTCGACTCTGATGAAAAGATGCTCAAAGTGCTGCATGCAAGAGTTGGCCAGAGAGCTTTCGAAGCCATCAGGAGCAGTGCAACTTACGACGAGCCGATGGCTCTCTACAAACCAAAGGTCAACGATGTGTATTCTCGTTACCTCCTGGCATCCCAAAAACAACAGCTGGTAAGTCGGATGAATAGTTAATTCGTGCCCTGCTTGAAGTACTTCCACGGCTCCTGTATTGGTGGCCCAGTGCATCGAAGACCTGGTCCATGATGCCTGTGTGTTGGGGTTGAGGTCTGACTACATAAGGCAGTGCCTACTCAAGGAAGACCAATTGCCACTGAAGCAAGCCATCCTGCTGGTAAGGACTCTAGATTCAGCCCAGTGCCACGCGGAATCGATTACGGGCAAAAGCGGGCCCTCCATGTGAATGCCAAAAATGCTTTCATCTTGGGAGATGGCCTTGGGGACGGCCAACCCGACCACAGCAGCGGTGATGATAAAGCATCACAAGTGCTACTTCTGCGGGCAGACGAAACATCCATGACGACTCTGCCCCGTGAGGGGTGTTAGCTGCTCTAGCTGCGGAAAGAGGGGACATTATCTACGGGTACGTAAGGCCAGAACCTCCCCACGAAGCAGCGCAGCGTGTATGACCAACGTGGTTACACTTCCAGTGCTGACCACGTGAGTGGTGCATGGTAAGAGGAGCGCCATCTTACCTGTTGCCGCCCTCGTCCTCTGCATGGACTGTGCAGTTGCAGCCCACTTCGCAGACGTCACTACCGCCTTCTTCCTCGACCTCGGCAGCCATGACCGCGTGGTCAACATGGAGGCCGCCATCTTGTGCATCGGGCCTCCCCGCCGACAACGAAGACGACAATCAAATCCTTGCTTCGATTACATTGAACCGGGCCAGCCCTCATCCGATCGCCCATTCCATGATGCAGAACATTACGATAACTTTTCCTTACTGGTCATGCCCCAGCTCTGCACACTGATCCTCCTGGGCTTCAACTTCCAGAATCAGTTTAGGAGTGTGACGATGGTGTTCGGAGGCCCTTAACTGCCCCTCACAGTAAGTAACCCAGAACTCGCGGATCCCTCCCCACTCTCCCAGCCTGCAGTCTCACCACTTTTCGAGTGTCCCCTCCGTCACTATTGGCAAATCTGCCCCCGGAGTGCAGCCTCATTGCTACCAAGAGCAGGCGCTAAAGTGCCAAGGACATGGCATTCAAATGGGCCGAGGTTCAGCGACTCCTGTCGGAGGAGATCATCACTCCTAGTTCCAGACCCTGGAGAGCCCAGGTCGTGGTGGTCAGGGGTGGGAGCAAGCCCCAGATGGTAATCGACTATAGTCAGACAATAAACTGCTTCACTCAGCTGGATGCATACCCCCTTCCCCGAATAACCGACATGGTCAATAGGGTCGCTCAATATCGGGTATTCTTGTCTACTGACCTCAAGTCGGCCTATCACCAGCTTCCCCTCCACCTGAATGACCGTATCTACACAAGCATTGAGGCTGATGGTAAATTTTTTCATTGCCTTCAGGTCCCCTTTGGTGTCACCAATAGCGTCACTGTGTTATAAAGGGTGATGGACTAGATGGTGGAGGAGCATAGCCAGGCAGCGACATTTCCCTATTTAAATAATGTCACCATCTGCGGCCATGATCAGCAGGACCATGACGCTAACCTTGCTAAATTTCTGCGGACTGCGAAGACCCTCAATCTCACATACAACAAAGACAAGTGTGTCTTTAATACCAATCGCCTGGCACTCCTGGGATGCATCGTGGCACATGGTATCATTTCCCTGGACTCCAACCGCATGTGACCCCTTATGGAGCTCCCAGTCCAGAACACCCTGAAAGCACTGAAGAGGTGCCTGGGGCTGTTCTCTAACTATGCATAATGGGTGTCCAACTATGCCAATAAGGCCCACCCTCTCATAAGTGAGGAGCTGTGGCAGTACTTTCTGGCCAAAGGCATAGCTACCAGTAGGACCATCAGCTATAACCCCAGGGGTAATGGCCAGGTGGAAAGGGAGAACACCACCATTTGGAAGGTTGTGGTCCTGGCCCTGAAGTCCAGGGACCTGTCAGTGTCTTGTTGACAGGACATCCTGCCAGAGGCATGACACGCCATCTGGTCCCTCCTGTGCACCGCTACAAACACTACCCCACATGATCGCATGTTTGCCTTTCCCAGGAAGTCAGCAAATGGGCCCTCAGTGCCCTCCTGGTTGCCGACACCAGGCCCAGTCCTGCTCTGGAGACACATGAGGGGCCATAAGATTGACCCTTTGGTCGAGGAGATACACCTCATCTATGCTAACCCTCAGTATGCTTTTGTGAAGTACCCTGATGACCATGAGGATACAGAACCTCTCTGAGATCTGGCACATGCCGGAGAGCTCGGAACCACTCCATACACCCCTGACTACCCTGCGTTTATCACCACCCCACAATGGGACTCACTGTTAGGGGCAGACTCATCTGCGATACCACCCCCCACGGACCTCACTCCAACAAGGCCGCCTCCCCTCAGGGCACTATCCCCACCTCCTTCCCATACTGTTTCCGACATCACCCCAACACAGATAACACCTTCCCCACGTTGTCAGAAGGTGACCCCATCCCTTGACACTCAGCCAGCGGAACAGCAGACCATCTCCACCTCTACTCTCCGCAGGTCCCATAGACATAGGAGGTCATCGACTTCCTATGGTACCTCCAAAGCAAGACAAATACGATGTCCTCAAGGAGCAATTAATCCACACCTTTGGGCTCTCATGGCGCAAGCGCACCACCTGATTGTTGCATATGGACGGATTGGGGACAAAGCTGCATCCGCTCTCATGAGTAAAATGCTCATCCTTGCTGGGAGACACAGGCTTTGCCTGCTCTTCGAGCAGATTTTCCTGAAGCAGCTGTCCAAGGATATTCAACTCCTGGTTGCCATTGAGGATTTCAGTGACCCCAGGAAAGTTGCAGCCTAGGCAGATGTGCTCTGGAGAGTGGAGAAAGAAAATGGTGCCTCAGTGGAGTAGATCGCTAGGCCCCACACACAGCCGGTAACAAGGCCACACCACAGCAAACAGAGGCATGTGAACCCCTTGACCCAACAAAACTGTTACTATCACCAACGATAGAGTGCAGGAGCCTGTCGATGCTGCCCACCCTGCATATTCAGGGAAATGCCATGGCAAACCGTTGTTAATGGCTGCGTCGGTTGGCTAATGTGACAGCTTCCTCCTGTGTGGGACTCTCTGTCAGGAAGGCGCTTCCTTGATGACACCAGTGCTGAGATAAGTGTCCTTCTCCCCTCACCAGTCTACAACACCTGGAATAGCAAACCGGGCCCAGCACTGAGAGTAGCAAACAGCACCACCATATGAACTTTTGGCATTTACACTGTCCCCCTCTGCTTTAGCAGCAATCAGTTCACGTGGACATTCATGATTGCGGCTGTGGCACAACCACTCCTGGGAGCAGACTTCCTGCAAGCCCACTGCCTGCTGACGAATCTTAAAGGGTGGCATTTGGTGCACGCCAGGACTGGGGGAATCCAAGTTACCTGCCCCTCACCTTGACTCTGTTACTCTGTCTGACAACTCATTTCGCGGATCCTAGTAGAGTTTCCTTCGATCGTGGTGCCATAGTTTTCCTCCACCGAACCGAAGCATGGGGTAAGGCACCACATTCTCACTGAGGGCCCCCTGCTCCATGCTAGGGCACGCCGCCTTCCCCCCAAGAAGCTCATCCTCGCCAAAGTGGAGTTTAAAAAAATGAAAGAGCTGAGGATAGTTTGGCGCTTGGACAGCCCCTGGGCCTCGCCCTGCACATGGTACCAAAGGCAACAGGAAGGTGAAGGCTATGTGGTGTCTATTACCACCTCAACGAGGGCACCACACCTGACAGGTGCCCCATATCAAAGACTTTATCGCTAACTTACAAGGGACATGGGTATTTTCAAAAGTTAACCTCATTAGGGGCTACCATCAGATCCCGATGACGTCCCTAAAACCACCATCATTACACCTTTTGGACTTTTTGAATTCCCGAGGATGCCCTTTGGACTTAAGAATGCAGCCCAGACCTTCCAGAGGCTGATGGATGCAGTGGGCTGGGATCTTCCATTCGTGTTCATCTCTTTGGACAACATTCTCATCACCAGCAGCAATCACACAGAGCACGTGGCCCATCTAAGGCAAATGTGCACACGGCTGCAAGAATTCAGACTAACTATAAACCCTGTTAAGCGCTAGTTCGGGTTGGAAACAATCGACTTCCTAGGACATTGAATCAACGGGCACGGAATGAAACCCCTGCCTGAAAAGGAAAAGGCTATTTGGTGCTTCGCCAAGCCCCACAGAGTGTAGGGGTTGAAAGAATTCACCTGTATGATTAATTACAATTCATACTGGCAGTGGCCCACATTATGCACCCTCTTTTCACACTCATGGTGGAGAAAGGTAAAGACATTACCTAGGACAATGAGGCCTCAGAGGCGTTCCAAAAGGCCAAGGTTGCACTGGCCAATGCCATCTTTCTGATACTCCACAGGCCTCAGGAGCTGCTATAAAAACAGATACAGACATTCTTGCATATAAACAGAAGGAAATTAATGACATTTTTAGACAATACTACATGAAAGTATACAAATCAGAATTACTAGGAGACGAGAATGAAATGGAAGAATTTTTGTCGAATGTTAAACTTCCAAAACTAGAAGAGAGAGGAAGGATCGAACTAGACACTCCCTTTACAAGGGAAGAAATTGAAAAGGCCTTGGGTACCCTACAGACCAATAAATTACTGGGGGAGGATGGATTCCCACCTGAATTTTACAGACAATTTAATACCTTTGTTAATGGAGGTTCTTGACCAAGCAGTAGAAACACAGACCTTCTCGGAATCATTCTCAACCGAAATTATTACAGTGTTATAAAAAAAAGAGATCATGTGGTCGTTTAGTGACGAACTAAACTCACCAGTCATTGAAAACCAACTGCCTTACTCAACTCTGATGCACATTTTTTTAAAGCACCCACGTTCTCAACTGCCTTTGTAATGCTCAGCCCGCAAATGATATCATCTCTGATGGTTGACAGCAAGCCCAGTACTCCAGGGCTTCCTGTTCTTGCTGAGTCAGACCTCCCTGAGCCGGTTCATTGTTTAGCATGGTTCAGCTGATGTTAGGAGGTGATGATCCCATTGTATATACTCTTAGGTGAGCGACTTTTCCGTGGTGGGCATGCAACTTTTACTGGTTGCTCCAGCTCCTTGTGTGGTGGCTTTAGAAGGTCAATCATGATTTTCTCTTGCCTGCCTCCCATGTCCACTATACACATTACGCATTGTGCCGAATCACTCTGAATGCACCCTTGTATGAGCGCTAAAGAGGGACATGATGCATGCCCCATTGTATGAATACATATTTATAGTCCTTGAAGTCCTTTGGTATATACAAAGTGGTTGCAACATGCCTTGAGGTAGGAACAGGTGCCAATGTGCCAAGTTTCTCACGTAGCCATGTTAGGAGTGCTGCGGGTGAATCCATCTGTCCTTTTCCGCTGGCATGAACTCTCCTGGCATGCCATACATAAGCTCAGCAGAAGACGAGGCCAGATCCTCTTTTGGTGACGTACGAATGCACAGCATCACTTGAGGCAACTCATCCATCCAATCAGGGCCTTTGAGGTATAGCATGAGGGTTGACTTCAAATAGTGGTGGAATCTCTCCACAAGGCCATTGAATTGTGGAAGGTACGCCATGGTGTGATGCATCTACGTGCCAAGTAACCAGGCTGGTGCCGTCCACAACGTTGATGTGAATTGTGTCCCCTGTCTGAGATTATGTCCACAGGTATGCCGAAACGAGCCACCCAGTTGTGATATACACTCTGGCGCACGATGTGGTGGAGGTGTCTGAGAGCAGGACAGCTTCCGGCCATCTCGTAAACCTATCGACCATTGTCAGAACGTTCCTGCTATCTGGTCCCACAATGTCTACATGTACGTGGTCAAAATAAGGGATACTAAGAGAAAAGATTGGAACAGTGCTTTTGCATGCCACTGTGTTTTTGAGGTCTGACATTTTGTACACAAGTTCTGGCCCAGTGTGCAACCTGTTTCTGTAGGCCATGAAATACAAATTTTCCTGCTACTACCTGTAGTTGTGTGGTGGCTCGAATGTAGGGTCTGCCAGGCCATGAATCACATCAAATACTTGGCGTCTCCAACCAACATGTATAATTGGTTTGGGTTGCCCTGTGAACATGTAGCATTAGATTGTAGCCATTGAAGGTCTGAATCTCAAGTCCTCCAGCTTAAGACCAGATACTGCAGTACGAAAGGCCTCTATGTCGTCCTCCTCCTGCTATGCTGCCCCGAGAGCTGCACAGTCTATTCCCAGAGACCGTGCATGAACTGAACGGACTGATGTGCGGGATAGCACATCTGCTACGTGATTCTTTTTCCCCGCAATGTGCTAAGTGGATGTGGTATATTCTGAAATAAAAGAGATGCCTCTGTTGCCTTGCCGACCATGGGTCAGAAACCTTAGCAAAGGCAAATGTAGTCTGTAAATACTACATTTCTCTTCTCTTCTTTCGAGAAAGTACCTGAAATGGCAGATAGCCAGGTAAAAGGCCAGAAGCTCCCTGTCAAACGCACTGTACTTTTGCTCGGGAGGTCTCAAGTGCTTGTTGAAAAAGGCCAATGGCTTCCAATTGCTCTGGATCAGTTGTTCCAGCACGCTTCTGAACAGCACCAACTGTGAGAGCTTTGGGCACATTAGGTCAAGAGTTCACCAACAGGGTCGTGTTGGCCAGCACTTCTTAAGCTTTGTCAAAAGCAGCTGTCGTTTCCTCATCCCAGTTCAGGTCTTTGGGTTGCCCAGAAAGAAGTCGGAAAAGAGATGGCAAGAACCAATGTTAAAAATTTTACCGTGCTGACCAACTCTTGCAGTCCTTTGACCAGGTTTGGCCTGGAGACCTTTCATATGGCCTCTACCTGGGTGGGGAGTGGCACCGCTCCATGCCGATCGATCCAATGGCCAAGGAAATCAATGGAGGACAGGTCAAACTGGCATTTAGCCAGATTGATGGTCAGGCCATAGTCACTTAGTCATTGGCATAGTTGACGTAAGTGATAGCCATGCTCTTAATGAGAGTGGCTAGCATCAGTATATTGTAAATGCAAATAAATACAAATCGAGTCTGCGACCCACAGAGTTCGTAAGTCGCTGGAAAGTCTGTGCAGCATTTCTCAACCCCAAAAGCATGCGCAGAAATTCAAAAAGGCCAATTGGCCAATTCAAAAAGGCCAAGTGCCATCTTTGGCACTGTCCAGGTTTGCAGTGAAATCCTGGATGTGCAGGACAGCTGTCATTACATCGTTTAAACAGCGATAATCTCCACATGGTTTCCATCCTCTGGTAGCTTTTGGCACTATGTGCAAGGGAGATGCCCATGGACTGTCCAATCGACACACTATGCACATGCCCCCATTTAACTGAGCTCCTCTTTCATGATTTGTAGCTTGTCTGGAGGTAGTCTGCACGTCCTGGCGTGCTGCAGTGCTCCCCTCATGGGGATATGATGCTGGACCCTGTGCTTGGGTATAACAGCGGAGAGTATGGCTGGAAATTCTGTCAAGATCTTGGCATACTTGTTTGAGGAAAATGTGACTTGAGTCCAAATGGAGTACCGGCAGAGTGGCTTGATGTAAGGCGAGCAATTGGAATGTTTTGGAGTTAACCAACCACCTTCCCTTTGGTCTACTAATAGAAAGTTAGCTCATAGAAGATCTGCACCTAGCAGAGGTTGTGATATATCAGCCAACATGAATATGCATACAAATGAGCGAGGGCCGAATTCAAGTGTAACAGTCCGCATCCCATATGTTCTAATATTGCTTTTGTTGCAGTTGTAAGGGATGGTGCAGACTTTCCATTACTGGTGTCCTGGTCTGTAGGAGGGAAAGCACTGACCTCTGCACCGACCTGAATGCCAGACCCATAGGTAGAGGAGGGTGTCTCGATGGCCAATCACTGCAGCCACTAGCAACGACTGGCCAGGATGTTTCCCTGGTATGAGCAAGGTGGGCGGCAATGGTGGGCCGCAGAACCCCAAGTCTGATGATAGTAACACCAGTGGCCCTTATTTGGACTGTCGTCCATAGTTGTTATCACTGCCCTACATCTGGAGCCTTGACCCATCGAGCATTCTGGTGTGGCATAGCAACTAAATCTACAGTGTTGTTTTGCATGCCAGAGGATATCAGTGCGGGCAGCCACTTCACGGGGGTCATTAAAATCATCATTTGCCAGGAGCAGGTGAATGTCATCAGGCATCTGCTCCAGGAACAATTGCTCAAAAAGCAGACAGGGACTGTGGCCATCCATTAGCACCAGCATTTCATTTATAATGACAGATGGTGTTCGGTCGCCCAGGCCATCCATTCATAACAGCTTTGCTGTTTGTTCGCAGTGGGACAACCCATATATGCAAATCAGTAGTGCCATAATGGCATCAAACCTGTTATTCTTGGGGGGGTAGATTCAGGAAATTGACAATCCTTCCTGCAGTGTCCTGATCCAATGAACTGACCATGTAATAATATTTGGTGGAGTTCATCGTGTTCTTACGAATGTCGAACTAGGCTTCTTCCTGCTGAAACCAGATCACAGGCTACAAGGTCCAAAAGATAGGCAGTTTGAGCATTCTGAATGTTCTCTTTGATTGTCTTGGGTCCAAATTGCCGACTGGATCACATCAGGATCACCACTGTGGTCGTTTAGTGATAAACTAAACTCATCAGTCATTGTAGTTTAGTTTAGACCAACTGCCTTACTCAACTTTGATCCACGTTTTTTAAAACATCGGCGCTCCTGACGGCCTTTGTGACGCTCAGCTCGGAAGCTCTGATGATCAACAGCAGCCCAGTGCTCCATGGCTTCGTTTTTGCTGACTCAGACCTCTATGAGCCAGTTCATTGTTTAGTGCACTACTACCCATTAAAAACTTTGTCATATAGACCAATATCCCTGTTAAATGCTAATTACAATGTACTAGCAAAAGCGTTGGCTAATAGGTTAGGACCATATTTACCAAAATTGATAAATACAGATCAAGCAGGATTTGTTAAAGGAAGACATTTCTAAAATAGTCTAGGAAGATATAATACACATAGCAAAATGTGAATGGAATCCAAGTATTACAGTCCCTCTAGACGCAGAAAAAGCATTTGACCATTTGGAATGGCCCTCTCTATTTAAAACACTGGGAAAATTTGGCATAGGCAGAACATTTAAAAAGTAGATAAAAATTATACCATAAACCGCAAGCTAAAATTATAACCAATAATCAGATGTCAGTGGTGTTCCACTTGAGTCGATCAAGTAGACAGGGATGCCCCCTGTCCCCAGCACTTTGTATTTTAGCAATTGAACTGCTGGTGGAGAGAATAAGAGGGGATCTGGATATAAAGGGCTTAAAGGTTGGACAAGAAGAACATAAAATTAGTCCATTTGCTGACGATGTGCCACTATACCTATCCGAGATGGCTAAATCTTTGGAAAAATTACAAGGAACACTAGAAAAATATGGAAGAATATAAGGTTATAAAATAAATATGGACAAAAGTGAGATAATGCCATTAACACATTTTGAATATGAAAGATACCAAAAAGGAAGTATATTTAAATGGAAGATGGATGGAATAAAATATCTTGGAATAGCAACTGACAAAATTTGTATAAATTATGTCCCTCTTCTTAGGAAGATAGAAAGGGACCTGCAGAAATGGAGAGACGGATTACTTTAGTGGGAAGGGTTAATTGGATCAAAATGAAAGTGATGCCAAGACTGCAGTTGCTGCCTATTCCGTTAACTAAAAACTTCTTTAAACTAATAATCAATCATATCAGACAGTTATTATAATAGTTATATAATAGGGTACCAAGAATTGCACTGGAAAAACTGACATGGAACTAGGGGCTGGGACGACTTAGACTTGCAGATTTTTAAAAAATACAACTTAGCTGCACAGGCTGGATTTCTCGCAATGACCCCACCTGAAATTATTAAAACAGAACAAATGGTCTGGATGAGGAATACACCCAAATTTTAACAAAAATGTACTATGTTCTCCAGAGCGAAAATGCAAAATCTAGATTACAGAGGTCAAGAGAAAGATGAGAATCAGACTTGGGTGAGATGATTTCAGGAAGAAGCTGGTCAGATTGGGGTAAGGACAGCATGACATCAATTATAAATCCAAGGTATGGATTGGTTCAGTATAATTTTTTACACCAATTATATCTTAACCCACTGAAATTACATAGATGAAAAGCAAAAATATCAGAGATGTGTTTTGACGTGGGACTGAGACAGGAACTTTTTTTACATGCTACAAAATCATGTGTGAAGGTGAGGCCGTTTTTGCAAGACATCACAGAAAAATTAACCAGGATAGTAGGAGTGGTCTTCATGGGTGTCCTAGAGCTATGTTATTACTATGTAATTTCATGGAAATAAGCAACAAATTGAATAAATATCAAATCTCATTTATAAAAATAGCACTGGCTATAGCAAAATGTATTGCTATCACTTGGAAGTCTGACTCCCCTCTACTTATAGCACGATGGACTGTGGAAATGAACACCTGTATACTTATGGAAAAAAATCACATATAATTTAAAGAATATGACACTTTTGTAAAGATCTGGCAGCCATAACTGGACCACATGGGGCCCGAATCCAATAATAAAAAAGAAAAAGGACAATAAATGATATATTATAAATATTTAAATGTGGTTTACTCAACTGTATTCTATATTGAAAAAAATTCAAAAATAAAATATTTAAAAAAAGGAAATAATCACCAGAGAGAAAATCAAAGTACTGGGAAAATGCAAGGTAGACAGACATCTAAAAGATTACCCCTTTATACTGTGGGTACAAAGGGATTAGAAGGACATTGGGGCAATAAAAAATGTACCGACAATGAGGACAAAAATCAAAACTGGAACAAGTGCTCCAAAAGTACCAGATAATATTTAGAAAAGACCTGGGGAAAATCCAAGGAGTCCAAGTCAGACTGCACTTGAAACCAAAGGCCAACCCAAAATTCTTCAAACCAAGGACAGTTCCTTTTGGGATGAAGAAGTGAATAGAAGCTGAACTCAACAGACTGGAAATTGAAGGAATCATTGAGAAACTGCAACAGTGATTGGGCCGCCCTGATAGTTCACGTAAGGAAACCCAATGGGAAAATTCAAATTTGCTGTGTCTATAAGGTCACCATTAATCAAGCTCTGCAAGTACCCCAACATCCAATTTTCAGAACAGAAGACTTTTCAAACATTGAATGGTGGTAAGAAGTTCATGAAATTGGATTTATCGCAAGCATATCAGCAAGTTGAATTGGATTCTGAGTCGAGAAAATATGTGGCAATCAATACTCACTTAGGATTGTTCATGTATACCAGAATGCTGTATGGAATATCAGCAGGACCCGCGATATTTCAATCGATAATGGATAAGTTGTTGCACTGAATAAATGTGGGACGTTACCTAGATGGCATTATCATTACTGGTCGCAACAATGCAGAGCTCTTAGCAAACCTGGAAAAAATACTAACCCAACTGAAGGAAGCCAAGGTCAGACTACACCAAGACAAATGTGTGTGTATATGGCACCCTCAGTATCTTGTTTGGGATTTACAATCGACAGTGAAGGAGTCCGGATGAACACAGCAGGTACCAAAGCCTTCCGTAGGGCACCTTGCCTCATAAATTGAATAGAATTCTTTAGTTTGGTAAACCATTATTGAAAACACATCCCCAACATGTCCACATTGAGAAAACTGCTTAACCAACTACTAGAGAAGGATCAATAATGGTGTTGGACTACAAAAAGTGAGAAAACTTTCAAGTGGTTGAAGAAAATCCTGACCTCTAAAGATAATATTCTCATTCACTACGACCCAGGCAAGTGACCCTGGTGATTGATGCGTCACCAATGAGTTTAGGAGCTATATTGTCACAAGTCACAGAAAAAAACAGAGCAACCCGTATGCAGCTTATGTATCTTATGCTTCTTGCTGTTTAACACCCTATGAATGGAATTATGCAAAACTGGAAAAGGAAGGCTGGCAATAATTTTTGGTGTCAAACATTTTAATCAATGTCTATGTGGTAGAAAGTTCACCTTAGTGACACACAACAAGCCGCTGAGTTTAATCTTGGGCCTGAAGGAAGGCATTCCGGTAGTAGCGGCCACAAGAATTCAAATATGGGCAATGCAGCTCACAGCATACGATTACGATTTAAAACATAGTCCAGGGAAAGACAACTGCCAATGTGGATGCTTTGTCGTGCCTACCTCTACCAGAGACAGAACAAATAGAAGGATTAATCAACTGGACAGCAGAGGCCACAGCTTTTAATCAAGAGCAATTTTGACATTTGCCAATTACAGCAAAAACTATCAGTAAAGAAATATGAAATGAGGCAATCCTACCAAAGATCCTGTATACGTTAAGTGAATGGCCCAAAGTTGAGAGGATTATGCTCGAATTATATGAGATGCAACGAGATATCGATTGAAGAAGATTGTTTATTGTGGGGAATAAGAGCAATTATTCTGAAGAAATGGCAAGCAACCATGTTAGTTAAACTCCACAACAATCATCCAGGGATGGTCCGAATGAAGTCCCTAGCACACATGGACGTCTGGTGGCCCTCATGGAAATGAATAATGAAAGGTTTGTGAGAAGATATCACATTTGCCAAGAAATGCAAGCCAAAACTAGAAATGGCCTTCATGGCCCCGAATTCACATGGATTTCACTGGTCCATTTATGGGCAAAAACTTTCTGATTGTGGTGGATGCACACTCCAAATGGTCTATGGTATCCCAAATGCAGACAACAACAGCAGGAAAAACAACTGAGAGACTAAGGAGTATTTTTGCAACGTATGGTTTGCCAATAACATTGGTCTCTGACAATGGACCACAATTTGTGTCTGATACTTTCAACCAACTCCTGCAAAAAAAATATAAAACACATCTTATTGGCACCCTAACATCCAAGTACCAATGGAGAAGCAGAATGCTTTATACAGACTTTTAAAAAACCACAAAGGCTCAGGTCGTTGAATATGGTATCACAGGATTGCAAATTTTATGTTGTCATACAGAATAACCCCGCACTCTACAAGTAAGTGCAGCCCGGCAGACCTGATGTTTGGACACAACTTGAGAACGATACTCTCCGTGGTACACCCAAACATAGGGCTTCGTATCCAGCCTTGGTAAACCAACCAGAACTCTAGAAGTTGGACAACAAATATTGGTGAGAGATTACTGAGACAATAAAGAAACATGGATAAGAGGAGTGTTTCTGAAAAAAAATGAGCCCATGTTCATATTCTGTACTGGTGGGAGAAATGATATGGAAATGATACGTCGACCAATTGAGAGCAATAGATACTTCATTGTCCATTTTCAAGGTGCAAGATCTCTTTGAAACACCAGATCCAGAGTGGGTTTATGCCATTGAGGACATATTGGATCTGACCTCATTACTGGTTCCAACGACACATTCGCCGTTGGGTACACAGGAGAGTGATGAGCTGCCACCCAACATCCCAACAGTAACTACCCAATCTCTACGGTCAGCAGATGAGGAAATGATACTTTCTCCTGCAAGACCGAAAGTTTCCCAAAAAGACCAAAGGGTTCTCCTGAGAAATCAAAAAGTCCTCCAAGTCTTCCATCGCCAAGGAAATCTAAACGCGAAAAGTGTCCACTGTTACATTTGAAGGATTATGACCCATGATTAATTGAGAAGTACTGTGCTTAGTAATTTACTTGTTGCCACTGATTTATATTCAAGTCAAGTCAAGTCGCATTTATTTGTCATTCATACCATAAACATTGCAGTGTACAGTGAAAAATGAGATAGCATTTCTCCGGACCGTGGAGCTGGTTATTTACATGGATAAATTACATCACAAAATTTTTCATAAATAACATATCACTTATAAATATCATTTTACATATACTAGCCCTCTGCACCCCCAGAGTTAAGAAGCCTCATGGCTTGGGGGAGAAAACTGTTTCACAATCTGGTCATGAGGGCCCAAATAGTTCAGTACCTCTTCCTGGATGGCAGGAGGGAAAATAGATTGCAGTAGGGGTGTGTAAGTCCTTCACAATGTTTATATCTTTCCACAAATAACGGCCATTATAAATGTCCATCATGGCAGGGAGAGAGACCTAATTATTCCCTTCAGCAGCCCCTACTATCCACTGCAGGGACACTTTCTGAGATGGTACAGTTCCTGAACCAGGCAGTGATAGTTACATAGGATGCTCTCAATGCATTCCCTGTAGAATGTAGTGAGGGTGGAGGGTCGAAGCTAAACTTTCCTCAACCTCCACAGGAAGTAAAGGCATTATTGGGCCATCTTGGCAATGGATCTGGTGCTGGGGGACAAGGAGAGAGTATCTGCCAGGTTCACGCCAAGGAATTTGGTGCTCTTGACTACTTCAACGGTGGAGCCATTGATGGTCAGCAGAGAGAGATTCCCTGGGCTTTCCTGAAGTCAGCCACCATCTCCTTTGTTTTGTTGACGTTCTGGTATAGTTTGTTGTCTCTGCACTAGTCTGTTAGTGATTGCACCTCCTCTCTGTACGCTGACTCATCGTTCTTGCTAATAAGCCCTACTATGGTCATGTTGTCAGCGAACTTGATAATGTGGTTAGAACTATGCCTCGTCATACAGTTGTGGGTCAGCAGGGTAAACAGCAGTGGGCTGAGCATGTGTGCTCAGTGTGATGGTGTTGGACATGCTGTTTCCAATCTGGGCTAATTGAGGTCTTCCAGTCATCAAGTCGAGGATCCAATTACAAAGGAAGGTGTTTAGACCCAAAAGGTTCAACTTCCATTAGGTGCTGCAGTGCGATTTGTATTGAATGCTGAGCTGAAGCAGGCACATGAACATATGAGTCTTTATTGTTCAGGTAGCAGCCACCTTGAAGCACATTGGTACAATAGCACTGCTCAGGGAGATGGTGAAGATGTCTGTGAGGATGTAAGCTAGTTGGTATTCTTAGTTTCATTTTCTTTTTTTTGTTTGTTTTTTTGGGGGAATGTGTTATGGAACACACATGCGTGTGTCCTCAGATAACAGCTTTGTATTGTGGGGCAGTAGAACTATTTTAAATTAAATAAAGAACACAAAGGATTAACCATGTCTCGTGTGTGTGTGTGTGTGTGTGTGTGTGTGTTCTGCAGTGGGAGGAATATACAACAGACATCAGATTCCTGATAATCAATGAACCAAAGATACTGCCTTACTTTTCATGCACTGTTTTTTTTATTTATTGTTGTAAGGTGATTTATATGATACTGCTGCAAAACACCAAATTTCGTGACTTGTTCATGACAATAAATTCTGATTGTTCATGGCTGACATTCAAAACTACACTAATTACAGCTTGACAACTTGGAAAAATATCCATAACCCCATTTTCAGTTGATCAACCTTCAGAAAATTGCAAAGGTGAGCATGGAGGGAAGCTATTCAGTGCACAGAGTCCCTGCTAGCTCTGTCTAAAGCAATATGGTTCCTTCCAATCCCCCCCATTCTCTCTTGAAGGCCTTAAAGTTCTTTTTCCCTTCAAGTACTCATCTAGGTCCCTTTTACTTTTACATATTATCAGTCCATGATACTCCCTTACCATAAATCCAAATGAACAATATCAATTAGTATCCCGGCATCCACTCTGTTTGATCCATCTTCAAAGACTTTCATTTGTTTTACATTTTTTATTTAGAAATATATCAGAGTGACAGGTATTTTGAGCCCATGATCCCACATCACCCAAATACACCCATGTAACCATATAATCTACTAATCCTGTAAATCTTTGTGGGAGGAAACTGAAGCAGACACAAGAAGAATGAACAAACTCTTTACAGGCAACTGTGGATTCAAACCCATGTCACTATAATAGCATCAGAGCTGATATAACGGCAGCTCTGACATTCATGAAGAGCCAGGAGCGAAGTCTCAGTGCTTCCCCATGGGGTCCAATCAACCAGTCCGACTGCCATTGTCTCTGTACAGGCTTTAAACAGCCTATTAAAGGAGATGGCGTTGGTTTATTTTAAAATCTTGCAACCACGGGGCCTGGTCCAAGATGGCAACACTTATGATCAGCAGCTGCCACAAGGGGTTGTAGATTCCAAAGAAGAAAATGGGGAGACCATCCCCTATTTGAGAAGAAGCAGAGATGATCCACAGGATGGTGACCATGGCACTGGACCAGTGAGGGGCTCTGAGGGTGAAGAACACACAGACGTAGGACTGTTGGTGTCTTGAAGTGTGGTACCCATGTCGTATGTGGGCTGCTGGCAACTGCGGTCCAAGGACTTACAACAAGCTGTGGCTGGAGACAGGCTCGAGAGGTACCAGATATTGGAACCAGGATGCGAGAGAGCGCTGGAGGCTTCCTGATCATGTCAGAGGTGTGCATCTAGTGTTCAGTTTGCTGAGGGTTTGGACTGAAGGCTGTGTGACTGCAGAGGTTGCAGGAGTGATGGCGGCAAAGCCGTGGAATTTCAGTGACCCTGGGAGGACTCTCTTTTGCTTCTCTTTCTCTGGCTGTAAGGGGTGCTGGGCAATTTTTGATGATAGTGAATTATTGTCTGCCTTACAGTAAAGGAAATTTTGTGTAATATCCTATTTTCTGTTTTATTACATGACAATAAAATAATCTTGGACAGCATTGTGCTGACCATTACACTAACCACGCTGCTCATGAAAAGAGCTCTATTTTTCTTTCATTGAACTATATCAACTAATCATACTATAATTTTCTAAATTTCCTTTATTACTTCCTTAAAAAGAATTTTCAGTGATTTACAACAACTTGTATCAGTCTTTTTTTTTTGAAAACTTTATTTAAAGACTTTAAACAAAATACAGTTAAACATAACAAAGGAAAGTGAAGAACAAATTTTTATATATAAAAAAAATACCCCACCCACCCTCCCACCTCTTCAGCCAGCTCCCTTAAGGGGAGCCAAATATAAAAACAATACAGTTAATATAAAGAATATTTCAAAGTTTTTCCAAATAAGGAGAACATATTTTAACAAAAAAACTAATAATTACCATGTAAATTGCATGTAATTTTTTACATAATTAATTATGCTTGCGTGTTATATTAATCTCCACATTATCTTTCCAAGTACTAGCTATACATTTTCGTGCTACAGATAACATTAAACGTACAAATGCAATTTGAAATTTATCCAACCCTAGTCCTTTCAAAGAAACCATATATCCCAACAAAAAAATTGATGGGTCTAATGGCAATTTAATGTCAAATAATTTTTACAAAACCAATCTAATTCCTTCCCAAAACGGTTGTACTCTAACACAAGACCAGACAGGATGTAAAAAAAGTTCCAATACATAATCCACATCTAAAACAAGAATCCGAATTACTAACCCCATATTTTTTTTAATTTCTCTGGAGTTAAATATAACTGATGCAAAAAATTATAATTAACCATTCCATATCGTACATTGGTCACTTTAGTTACACTATTGTGACACATAACCTCCCAATTATCTTCTGAAAAAATATAAGTTAAATCACTTTCTCATTTAAGCCTAGATTTCTCCCAATCCAGTTTATCCATCGCATCTTGTAACAATTGGTACATACTCGAAATATAACCTTTCTTAGGTACAGAAGAAATCAAAGACACAAATTTCGTCAAGATGGGTAAATTCATCTCTTTAACATAATTATCTTTTATCAAAGCTGTAAGTTGATAATACATAAATAATATGAGTGTTTAATTTATCAATCTAAGCAACGTTATAATGAATTGGGTGAGAGAGCTCATAAGGTACTAGCATGGCAGTTAAAAACAGAACAGACATCCCAAACTATTAATCCTGTGAAAAAGAATGAATTCAACAGTTACCTATAAACTTCAGGAAATTAATGACCAGTTTTATTCATTTTACCAGAAATTATATACTTCTGAGGGAAAGCACAACACAGGTTCTATTGAATCTTATTTATCTAAATTAAATTTACCTGTTTTAGGGGAGGAGGAGGTTAAAGAATTGGAAGCTTCATTCACGGATTTTGAGATTAAAGAGGCTATACAGGAGATGCTAAATGGAAAGTCGCCAGGAGATGATGGATTCTCAGTTGAATTCTATTAAGTATTTTATGAAGATTTATCTTCTGTACTTGGAGATGTATTGCAGCAAATAACTGAGGAGCAGTTGTTACCAGAATCAATTACTGTGATTCCTAAGAAAGATAGGGAGGGACCCTTTGAAAGTGTCTTCATATAGACCTATTTCCTTATTAAATGTAGATTATAAAATTATAGCGAAGGTGTTAGTGAATATACTTGCCAAATATTTACCTCAGTTGATACATACAGATCAAACAGGTTTTATTAAAAATAGAAATATGTCTGATAATATCCTCAGATTGATAACATTGGTCAATGCATTTAGACAGCGCTGGATACAGAAAAAGCCTTTGATAGGGTTGAGTGGAATTTTTTATTTAAGGTGTTTGAGAAGTTTAATTTTGGTCCTTATTTTATTGGTTGGGTTAAGGCTTTATATACAAATCCAATTGCTAGGGTGGTGACAAATGGCCAAATTTCTTTACCAATCGACAAGGTTGTCCAATGTCACCAGCCTTATTTGCATTGGCTATCGAACCATTAGCTCAGACAATATGACAGAATGATAAGATTAAAGGAATGAAAATTGTGGATGATGAATATTAGATTAATTTGTTTGCAGATGATATGTTGGTATATTTGACAGAACCAAACAATCTTTGAAATATTTACAAGATTGTTAAAATTTGGGGAGTTGTCTGGATATAAAGTAAATTGGGATATGAGTGAAATACTGCCAGTTGGGGATGGAGATTATTCAGAATATAAAAATATTATAAAATTAAAGTGGTCAGATAGAATTAAATATTTAGGGGTGGTAGTAAATGCAGATTATCAATCTTTATATAAATTAAATTATGTTCCTTTATTAAAAAGGATGAAAATAGATTTGACTAAATGGAAAGATCTACCGTTAACATTAAATGGTCGAGTAAATTGCATTAAAATGAATATTTTTCCTTGAATTCAATATTTGTTTCCGTCAATACCATGTTTACTTTCAAAGGGTTTTTCAGGATCTGAATAGAGTAGTGCGGGAGTTTTTATGGAAGGGAAGATTAGCACGAGTAGCTTTACATAAACTTACATGGAAATATGCATTAGGTAGATTGCAGTTACTTCATTTTCAAAATTATTATGAAGCAGCTCAGTTGAAATTTGTTAGTAGGTTGATGGATATGGACCAAACTCCGTGTTGGGCAAAGGTGGAAATGGCTTGTATATCTGAAGTTGAGTTACACCAATTTATATTTAAGTGGAATGGGAATTTATTGCGGGAATGTAATATGCTGGTACTAAAACATTTGTTCAGGATATGGGTTAAACGAAACGGTTTTAGGATCAAAGGGTAAATTATAAATCCAAACCCCGTTTTATAATAATCAGCTTATTCCTTTTTCAATGTTCAATAATCATTTAAAAAGATGGAAATCTAAGGGTATTAAGATAGTTCAGGACTGTTTTGAAGAAGGCCAGTTTCTTTCCTTTAACTGACTGAGGGAGAAATTTGATATAACTGTAAACTTTTATCAGTCTAACAAGAATATAACTTCCTTCTTTCTTGAATGGTGGTGGAATGTTGTCTGTTTCTAATTCCAGATTCTAGGGAACTTTAGAAGATCATTAAGCATTGAGTCCATGTTCTATAGACAAGTCTTTTAGAAATGTAGATGTTGGTATTAGGTCCAGGGATGTCAGCCTTTACATACAATAGTTTAACCATTCTCTGATGATTTTGATAGCTTTACATTCTTCTCTTTGCCTGTTAATTACCTATTTTTCATGTGATTTTGCACATTGCTGTGGAGACATAAAGTACTTGTTAAACATTTGTATTTCCCAATTTTCATTTTCCAATCTCATCTTCTCAAAGTTCAAAATTTGCTTCTTTTTGCAGAAGGTCATAAGAGTATTTTGTATTTCTTGCTTGCTTATTCAAATTCAATTTTCACCCTCTTTGGAGATTTTTAGTGATCCTCCATTTGTTTATAAGATTAACTTGATTTTTCCATCTACTACTATACATTGCAACTATGTAAACCTTTTTTTTAAAGTGAATAACATCTTTACAATATCTAGTTAGCCATGGATGGATCATTTTTGCTATCAAATCTTTGTTTCTCAATGGAGGCTGATTCTCTCTCTTTCCCTCAACTATTTTCCAATTCTCATCTCTTTCACTCGTTCTCTCTGATGGGTCAAATTTATGAATAGTTATTCTTTTTACTCTTTAACTGAGGATGTCATGGACATGGGGACTTTTTCTTTCATGCCTCTTTCTTTTTACTTCATTCCAGCTATCCGAGCAACTCCTGAGGGCAAATAGAGTGTTTCCATGTTCACTGATAAGAGACAATGAACGGCTCATGCAGAGGAGGTTCTTTGTTCAGTGAGATTAGGATTGGTTACATTGTGGTTCAAATATAATTTTCTATTTAAGGATGGGATAACCCTATCAATTCTTTTCTTTGGCTTGGCTTCGCGGACGAAGATTTATGGAGGGGGTAAAAAAGTCCACGTCAGCTGCAGGCTCGTTTGTGGCTGACCAGTCCGATGCGGGACAGGCAGACACGATTGCAGCGGTTGCAAGGGAAAATTGGTTGGTTGGGGTTGGGTGTTGGGTTTTTCCTCCTTTGCCTTTTGTCAGTGAGGTGGGCTCTGCGGTCTTCTTCAAAGGAGGCTGCTGCCCGCCAAACTGTGAGGCGCCAAGATGCACGGTTTGAGGCGTTATCAGCCCACTGGCGGTGGTCAATGTGGCAGGCACCAAGAGATTTCTTTAGGCAGTCCTTGTACCTTTTCTTTGGTGCACCTCTGTCACGGTGGCCAGTGGAGAGCTCGCCATATAATACGATCTTGGGAAGGCGATGGTCCTCCATTCTGGAGACGTGACCCATCCAGCGCAGCTGGATCTTCAGCAGCATGGACTCGATGCTGTCGACCTCTGCCATCTCGAGTACCTCAACGTTAGGGGTGTGAGCGCTCCAATGGATGTTGAGGATGGAGCGGAGACAACGCTGGTGGAAGCGTTCTAGGAGCCGTAGGTGGTGCCGGTAGAGGACCCATGATTCGGAGCCGAACAGGAGTGTGGGTATGACAACGGCTCTGTATACGCTTATCTTTGTGAGGTTTTTCAGTTGGTTGTTTTTCCAGACTCTTTTGTGTAGTCTTCCAAAGGCGCTATTTGCCTTGGCGAGTCTGTTGTCTATCTCATTGTCGATCCTTGCATCTGATGAAATGGTGCAGCCGAGATAGGTAAACTGGTTGACCGTTTTGAGTTTTGTGTGCCCGATGGAGATGTGGGGGGGCTGGTAGTCATGGTGGGGAGCTGGCTGATGGAGGACCTCAGTTTTCTTCAGGCTGACTTCCAGGCCAAACATTTTGGCAGTTTCCGCAAAGCAGGACGTCAAGCGCTGAAGAGCTGGCTCTGAATGGGCAACTAAAGCGGCATCATCTGCAAAGAGTAGTTCACGGACAAGTTTCTCTTGTGTCTTGGTGTGAGCTTGCAGGCGCCTCAGATTGAAGAGACTGCCATCCGTGCGGTACCGGATGTAAACAGCGTCTTCATTGTTGGGGTCTTTCATGGCTTGGTTCAGCATCATGCTGAAGAAGATTGAAAAGAGGGTTGGTGCGAGAACACAGCCTTGCTTCACGCCATTGTTAATGGAGAAGGGTTCAGAGAGCTCATTGCTGTATCTGACCCGACCTTGTTGGTTTTCGTGCAGTTGGATAATCATGTTGAGGAACTTTGGGGGACATCCGATGCGCTCTAGTATTTGCCAAAGCCCTTTCCTGCTCACGGTGTCGAAGGTTTGACAAATGCTCTTCAGTTTAGCCTAATACCATTGGCAGCAAATATGTAAGGAGCTCTCTCTAATTACATGAGTGCAATCTATAAAGTGCAATCTACAACTGGAGAATGTGTTGATATACATTCTAACTGCTTCCATGGACTGATGGAGAAGTTGTGATCTGGGATAGTGAGTTGTTAAGTTTTCTTCTTTGGCTTGGCTTCGCGAACGAAGATTAATGGAAGGGGTAATGTCCACGTCAGCTGCAGGCTCGCTTGTGGCTGACAAGTCCGATGCGGTTCAGGCAGACACGGTTGCAGCGGTTGCAAGGGAAAATTGGTTGGTTGGGGTTGGGTGTTGGGTTTTTCCTCCTTTGTCTTTTGTCAGTGAGGTGGGCTCTGCGGTCTTCTTCAAAGGAGGTTGCTGCCCGCCGAACTGTGAGGCGCCAAGATGCACGGTTGGAGGCGATATCAGCCCACTGGCGGTGGTCAATGTGGCAGGCACCAAGAGATATCTTTAGGCAGTCCTTGTACCTCTTCTTTGGTGCACCTCTGTCTCGGTGGCCAGTGGAGAGCTCGCCATATAACACGATCTTGGGAAGGCGATGGTCCTCCATTCTGGAGATGTGACCTACCCAGTGCAGTTGGATCTTCAGCAGCGTGGATTCGATGCTGTCGGCCTCTGCCATCTCGAGTACTTCGATGTTGGTGATGAAGTCGCTCCAATGAATGTTGAGGATGGAGCGGAGACAACGCTGGTGGAAGCGTTCTAGGAGCCGTAGGTGATGCCGGTAGAGGACCCATGATTCGGAGCCGAACAGGAGTGTGGGTATGACAACGGCTCTGTATACGCTAATCTTTGTGAGGTTTTTCAGTTGGTTGTTTATCCAGACTCTTTTGTGTAGTCTTCCAAAGGCGCTATTTGCTTTGGCGAGTCTGTTGTCTATCTCGTTGTCGATCCTTGCATCTGATGAAATGGTGCAGCCAAGGTAGGTAAACTGGTTAACCGTTTTGAGTTTTGTGTGCCCGATGGAGATGTGGGGGGCCTGGTAGTCATGGTGGGGAGCTGGCTGATGGAGGACCTCAGTTTTCTTCAGGCTGACTTCCAGGCCAAACATTTTGGCAGTTTCCGCAAAACAGGACGTCAAGCGCTAAGTTTTCTAATGCAATAGTGATCAGCAAACTGTAATGCAGTGCATACCATTGGATGCAGACTGGAATGATCCTGAATCAGATAACCAAGAGTGAATGCTATCTGATCCTAGTAGATGCTGTGACACCTGGTGGATTGTTTTGCACCCCAAGAAGACAAATTGGGCACTAGAAGGCAGTTTTATCAGTTTTTGAAGCTGCAAAAAAGAGTGAGGGTTGAGTGCAATAAGAATGCAGAGCAAGATGTGAGTGTGTAGGCTAGTCATAAAGAAATACAGGATGAAAACAGGCCCTTTGGCTTACCAGTTACACCAGCTATCAAGTTCACATTTACATTAATTTTATCTTTCTTTCCTCTCAACATCAAGTCTACCCACTCCATTACCACCAACTTATTCACTTGTCACCTGCCAACAATAAAGGCAATATACTGTAAAAAAAAAATTGGATGAGAGAAGACCGACACAGTCACAAGTAGAACATTCAAACTCTACATGATGATGTTAAGAACAAGATCTGAACCCAGGTACGGCAACATGCTAATCGCTGTGCTACTGTGCCTCTTGGTTATGTGCAGGAACTTACCTTTGAATGGAGACTGAGACTTCAGCATTGGTAAAGATTAGTAGATTAATTCTTCCATAAGTACCAAGCCATGAAAGACCCCAACAATGAAGACGCTGTTTACATCCGGTACCGCACGGATGGCAGTCTCTTCAATCTGAGGCGCCTGCAAGCTCACACCAAGACACAAGAGAAACTTGTCCGTGAACTACTCTTTGCAGATGATGCCGCTTTAGTTGCCCATTCAGAGCCAGCTCTTCAGCGCTTGACGTCCTGCTTTGCGGAAACTGCCAAAATGTTTGGCCTGGAAGTCAGCCTGAAGAAAACTGAGGTCCTCCATCAGCCAGCTCTCCACCATGACTACCAGCCCCCCCACATCTCCATCGGGCACACAAAACTCAAAACGGTCAACCAGTTTACCTATCTCGGCTGCACCATTTCATCAGATGCAAGGATCGACAATGAGATAGACAACAGACTCGCCAAGGCAAATAGCGCCTTTGGAAGACTACACAAAAGAGTCTGGAAAAACAACCAACTGAAAAACCTCACAAAGATAAGCGTATACAGAGCCGTTGTCATACCCACACTCCTGTTCGGCTCCGAATCATGGGTCCTCTACCGGCACCACCTACGGCTCCTAGAACGCTTCCACCAGCGTTGTCTCCGCTCCATCCTCAACATCCATTGGAGCGCTCACACCCCTAACGTCGAGGTACTCGAGATGGCAGAGGTCGACAGCATCGAGTCCACGCTGCTGAAGATCCAGCTGCGCTGGATGGGTCACGTCTCCAGAATGGAGGACCATCGCCTTCCCAAGATCGTATTATATGGCGAGCTCTCCACTGGCCACCGTGACAGAGGTGCACCAAAGAAAAGGTACAAGGACTGCCTAAAGAAATCTCTTTGTGCCTGCCACATTGACCACCGCCAGTGGGCTGATAACGCCTCAAACCGTGCATCTTGGCGCCTCACAGTTTGGCGGGCAGCAGCCTCCTTTGAAGAAGACCGCAGAGCCCACCTCACTGACAAAAGGCAAAGGAGGAAAAACCCAACACCCAACCCCAACCAACCAATTTTCCCTTGCAACCGCTGCAATCGTGTCTGCCTGTCCCGCATCGGACTGGTCAGCCACAAACGAGCCTGCAGCTGACGTGGACTTTTTACCCCCTCCATAAATCTTCGTCCGCGAAGCCAAGCCAAAGAAAGAAAGAAGAAGATATAGGAGCAGATATTAGTTAGACCAGCCACTCTCAACCATTTTTTGGCTATGCCCCCCAGGACTCTGCTCAAAGTTTACAGGCCCCTTTCCTGTGAAACAGTCAACTTTTGGTTTCTTTTCTACTTCTCTGCTACCAATTATATAACAAACATAAGCAATATTTATGTGTGGTGAAAAGAAAACAAGGCTTTTACTTACATGTGCTGTAGTCCCACCAGGGGTGATGGGGGTTGGGGTGGGAGGACCCAATTGAGAATGGCTGATTTAGACCAATGTGATTGAAAATCTTGCTAGAAATTAATTGCACTGTTCATAACATGAACAGTATGACTTCCTCTCTATTCGAGCAATTGTTCCTTGCTTTCTCTGTAATGTAGCAATGATGGACATTGTTTCTTTATCCAGCCAGAATGTGCTGGACAGTCCACTTTCTCCTTCGCTGTTTCCCCTTTACCTTGGATGAAGTATTTGGTATGTTTTTCTGTCACTTTGTAAATGTCACAGAAATTAATGGGCAGACATGGTGTTTATTTGTAATAACACAATGCTGGAGAAACTCAGTTGGTCAAAAAATGAACTTTGTGTTTCTCCAGCATTGTGTTTTTACTTCAACCTTGGTGTCTGCAGACTTTCATGTTTTACTTCAGGGTGTTTATTTGTCTCTCTCCTCCCTTTCTCTTTCTTGCTCTATTCCAGATATAGGACAAGATGATGGTAACCTTGCCATTCTAGGATATCCACTCTATATCTGCTTCTCTGTGCTGGATGAATATGATATAGAGTCAGTCTCTCTTCCTCGCTCCATTCAAGGAATGGTTCAATGAAAGAAATGACGCACTCTCGTTATCTGGATGAGGTTATGGATATTCTAATCTTCTCTTCTCTTTTCTTTTGGTCTCCAAATCCTGGGATCAGATGATGTTTCACACAGCTCCGTTCCTGACATGAGTTGACAGTTATGCAATTGTACTCTAACTACTACATAAGTATACCAGCAGATATTTTATTTAAGTCCTAATCAATGTGATAATGATTTTAACAGAAATATATTTTGGAGTGTTTTGTTCAAAATTCTGTCTTTCCTTCCCATTTTCAGCTATTTTGGGGCAAACCTTTTGAAATATTATATTTCTGTGGGACTGCACAGTCCAACATGGCCACCAAAAATAGCATATGTTCCCTTTTAAGCATTCTCTGTCTCT
Source organism: Narcine bancroftii (assembly GCF_036971445.1). Classification (NCBI taxonomy): domain Eukaryota; kingdom Metazoa; phylum Chordata; class Chondrichthyes; order Torpediniformes; family Narcinidae; genus Narcine; species Narcine bancroftii. The sequence continues at coordinate 250,710,144 of NC_091469.1, read as the reverse complement.
GTGTCTTTATCTCCAACCATCTGACAATCTTTTTTATGGGTGTACAATCAATGACCGCTTCACAACCATGAAGTTATGTCACACCATGTGACTTCACAATGAAAACCATAACAACCCAGAGACAAGACGAGAGGAGGTAAATACAGCAAAGAGGCAAAAATACACATTTGTAGTGAGAGAGGCAAATCGAAAGGACAATGTTCATCAAACCATCCACACCTGGGGAGATCACCAGAGAGAGCGTAAAGGAACAGTGCTAGTGAACAGAGAGAAAGAACAGGAAAAATAAATTGTCAGTTAACAGGAGGATTCTTTCTGGCTGAGAGAGTCTGAACATGGACAACTTTAACTGAAGATCAGGCACTGAAAGCTTTTAGTCAATAAATTGTTCCAGGTTGAAGAGCAGTAGTCGAAACTCAGAACAACAATCAGGATCCAGCTACTTGAAAAATAACAGACACCCCAGGGTTAGAATCCTGAAAGGTAACATTTGTTTGTGACAAAGCACAAGTCATCCAGTTGATACCAATCTGGGCAATTTCACCTTCCTGTCTCAGGATACAAAAAGGCTCCTAAAATGTTCAGTAGTGCAAACTCATTCTCAGTTGCCCTGCTGAAAATGACTGAAGAGGAAGATGAAAGTTGTCAGCAGAAAATATCAAACACCCTCCACGTACTAGGCTGCCATCACCCTGAAATAGTATTCACCACCTGCCATGAATATCTGTCCCACAGGAGCACACAAGCAACACCACCGGGGGTTGTAGTTTTAGAGATTATGACAAGGATTATCAAAGACACCCTTGATCAAATAAGCCAGGCAATAGGGCAGCAAGCTATTTCTCTGGCTGTCCTGTGGATGACAATGTCAGAAGCCAAAGCTGAGATCCAGGAAGCTGCCAGCAATCTCCTGGCCGCCATGAGCTTTCGGTTCACAAATGAAATTGTCCAATTGATGATGGAGAATTTCCAACAAGGCCACCTTCCACATGTGTACACAGTAAAGACACTGACCAAAATGTCAATAGAAAACGTGTATGGGATGGTGCCACTCCTCAAACCTATCTTGACCACCATGATTCCAGTTCTCATTAAAGTTAAGGAGGAGGAGCTGAAATCTGCATTTGCCTCAGCATTAGGGAGTTTCAGTAAGAGCATCCTGATCTACCTAGGAAATAATGGGAAAGGTGCAGACCCAACAATCACCAGAGAGTTCTTCTCTACAGAGATCAGCATCGTCTACAATCTGTTGTTTAAGGTGTGGCTTGAGAAGGAGCCCTCCAAGTTCAACATCCCCACAGTAGAAGCTCTTGGCTATGTCAGTAACCTACTCCCCAAGGACCAGCTGGAGGAAGAGCTGTCCAAGTTAATTCGAGCCATCTTAACTCTTTTTGAAAAACAGCTAGGACATTTTTCCATCACAGAGTGTCTACGTCGGGTTCTGGAAATTGCCACAGAAATGAGGTGTGCCGGGCTGAAAATCCTAATGGACACTCTACTCAACAGTCTTCACCGGCAGGTCTGTCTATCAGTAAATCTTGATAACCAACTTGTCACAAAGAGCCACACTGCAATTCTTTGCTGTTTCACAGTTCTGGCATCAACTTACACAGATTCAGTGGTCAATTTTCTCTTAGGGAAGTTAGAAAATGGTGATCAGCAAGTTAGAGCAGGAACACTTGATGTGCTGAGACACCTCATCAGCTCCCTCTCCTCACACCTGGAGCCACAGAAGTCCCAAATTGTGGCTGCAATAAACCCAGCCCTTTTGGACAAGAGCAGCAATATGGAGAAGAAGCACGTTGCTCAAATAATATGTGCCATGGCCCAACAAGGATACCTTGAGCCGGAGGGAGGAGAGATGATGGTAGAATTCCTCATCAAGCAGTGTTCTGCACCCATTAATTCAAGGACCCCAGCAACATCCCGCCACCATCCAGATCAGGATACAAAAAAAGATTTAGTTGCAATCTGTGAAACGGCAATATTTATGATCACAGATTCCGTGAAGATGGAAGCAGCTCTCTGGCCATTCTTATTGGAATGGATTACCAAGACTCAGTATACCAAGGCTTTCACAACAATCTGCAATTGCGTGGCACATATTGCCAAAAGGAAACTACAAACTAGCAGTGCACAGTTCTTACCAACTTATGATGAGGCTGCCAATCTCCCAAGACCACAGGCACTATTGGCCCAACTCCTCCTTGTATCTTGTTGCCCTTATCAGGGAGGAGGGCGAGGAGCTGCTGCGCTGAGGCTAATGCAAGTCTTGAGCTTCAGTATCCACCCAGCAACAGTGCCAGAGTGGAAGGAGCAGCTTCCTTCATTAGTTGACTATTTACAGGAGCATACAGAAGCATCTCTGCCACAAAAGGAATGGGAGGAGAAGCTGCTGCTCTTCTTGTCCAGGACCCTGAATGCCATTGATGATCAGGAGTGGATGAACAAGCTAAGTGATGAAATGTGCAAACAGATTGAGATCGACCATTGTTGCCCAGAAGAGAAAGCTTTCCTTTATAAATCTCTTGGGACAGTGCTCCATCAGATGCCCAGTAAAAATATAAAGGAAGAGCTTCGTCAAATGTTACAGAGTGTGCGGCATCGCGAGAGTTCAGAGAGAGAGGGTGTGGCCATTGCCATTGGTCTATGTGCCATGGCTCACTTTGATGACACCCTTGGAAGCCTGGAGGAGATCGCACACTCCAGTAGATCAAAGAACGGGAATAGTTTTTTCAATATTCTCCAAGATAAGCCTGATGTGAATGGGGATAAAGCTAAAAGCACATTGCTTCTGTGCTATGGGAACATAGCACTGTATGCACCTGCAGAACTGGCTCAATCCAGAATTGAGTCCCACATTCTCCCAGCTGTGATAAGCCAATTTAATCCTTGTCGACAAGGTATAAAGCTCGAATCCAGAGACCTTACGTTGAAGCTCAGCTTGATAAAGACCACCACTCTGATTGCAAAATCCCTACGTTCAAGTCACCAGATAATTCCCTTCTATTTCAGCAGGAAAGGGGAGCTCCTGAGATACATGCAGCAACTCATTAGGTCTGAGCCACCAGACCAACTGCACACTCCTGTTCGACAATTAGCCATGATGGCCTGTGCCCATCTTGTACAACTACACAGTGAATCCAACCAAGCTGACACCTCACAACTAGTTCACACCTGCCTGATGAGCACTTTTAGTTTGGTCCCTTCTGAGCTGGAGAAAGATGAGCACATGAATGGTGAGACCAAGGAGCCTTCAACACTTTTTGGCCAAACCATGACTGCACTACAAGATCTCCTGAAGCCAATTCTACTTCAGGACCTATCCTCAGAAGGTCTTCAGGCAATATTCATGCATCTAGAAGAGTGGATTGTGTCAAGAAAGGACTATGAAAGAGAGAGAGCAATGGACACTACTTTGAAGCTGCTGAAGTATTACTTGCAGACACTCCACGTGAACAATGTCACACCACTAAAAAACCTGGGGTCGCTGATTGGACAACTGATGCCACGCTGTGCAGATCCATTGCCCTCCATTGGGCAGATGGCTGTGGACAGCTTGGATATTATTCTGACCATTCAATTAATATATGAAAGCACTGACCTAGACCAGCGAAATGAGGACCTGGAGGTTCTGAAAGCAGTCAAAGAACATTTAGCCATTGGCGGCTGTTCCATTTTCTTCCAGACATGCTGTCAGATCACAGAAGTCATCTCCAAGTGTTTGCCCCGTGACCAGCTGGGCAACCTGCTCATAACACTCTTCAAAGGACTGGCTGTCCAACACCCCAGCTGTTCCAGTGCAGCAGTTATCCTCATGAAAACCATTATTCAAAGACGGGGCAGTGAACTTCGGGACCAGGTCTCAGAAATCCTTGAAATGTTGAAGGTTCCACTGCAGTGTGTCCCTTACAAGATGGTGAAACTTTCAGTTCTACGTAGCATTGCCATTCTCGCATCACATAACACAGCAACTGTTGTGGCCTGTCTCCTCACTTACCCTGTTCTTTCAAACGAGTACATCCGCGATATTTGGAGATCACTTGCTGAGGACAGACAGTGTATCCTGCTGACAATGACAGAACTATTGGATACACTAAACAAACAGCTGTCTTCTGGGGAAAAGAAGACCTGTTCTGTGAGTGAAAACCTGATTCAACCTTCAGCACTTGAAACCCTCGCACCTGTGTGTGCATTGGATGTAATGATAACCACACCAGAGTCTAAAGAGACTGTAATCAAGTTATTCCCCCAATTATTCAGCACTCTACTCATCTATCACTGCTCTGCTGTCAATGTGCACTTGCCCAAGATCCTTCTTCCCCATCAGGATCTGAAGCAGAGAGAATTCTCAGCTGAGCCTCAGACATCTAGCAGTAGAGACGTGTGTGTGAACTGTGTGGAGCTGCTAATAAAGCTTCTGGATCAGTCAAACAATCAGCAAGTGGTCCAGTTGATGGCAGAAACTGGAGGTTGGGACCAGATGATGGACCTACGCAAGTCCCACAGGGGTGTTATGTTGCTGGCCAAAGCAATGGTTCAGTATGCTGCCCCTAATCTGACCGCGATTGTAGCTCAGCTCTCAGTGTTTATGCTCACTGTGCAAGAGTGTCAGAAAGTCACGGTGGCTGCCTTCTTTGGAGAACTCTTAAAGTCTCCATTAGCTTTGAAACTGAAGCTCACGGACACCCTGATGACAAGATTGCTTCGAAGTTTACTTAAGTCCTCTTCGGTTGTACAGTTCCTCTGTGTCCGAGGCTTGCGCAACATTACAAAAGGATCTCCTTACAGCATTGAGAAATATTCTCAACCAGTGCTGTGTGCAATGATATCACTGATGACAACTGGGGAAACTGACAACGATCTGCTTATGTTTGAAGTGCTGTCGTGCCTGTCAAGGTACTTAGAACAACTGAGGGCAAATGCCATCAGGCCCTTCATATTGAAAATTGTCACTGGGATCCAACCATTCTTTGATGCCATGTGTGATAAAGTGTGTGCTGAAGCATTTTGTGTGTTGGGGAAATTAGCCAAGTGTGCGAGTCAAGATCCCAAATCCTACTTATGCCAACAGTTCCATTCAAACTTGGTTCGCTTGTTGTTGCATCTGAATGGAAGCAGCACTGAGGTGTGCAGAGCTTGTAACTCAACCCTTCGTTTGGTCATCCCCCTTATTGGTTCACCCAAGGCATTCTCACAGATTGATAAACAATTAAGAGAGGTAATGCTGGACTACACAGGATTCTTGAGGGACATTTCAAAACAGTTCATTAAGGAATTTCCTGATCGGATCCATTCATATGTGACAGACTGTACGTCCTTCTTTAATAACCCAAAGGAACAGATCCGCTCTAACGCTGTGACCCTTTCAACTTTCTTTTTCCAGCCTCTGGAGGTTCATTCCAAGCCTGCCCAAAGAGCCACCTGGTGGAGCAAATACAAATCATCTGGCTGAGGTCAACCATTTGATTGAAGTCAACAAAAGTCTGACTCTTCTCAATGTGACACCTTTCACTTCCCCTCCTTCAACCTAAGTGCTTGTACTCCACTTGTTCAACAAAACACCTTGTCCTTCTCATCTATAACACCTGGTTCTGATTCTGCTTCACTTAATCTTCTTGGCAATAAATTGTTGGTTGATGTTTTCTTCATTAGAAATATAATACTGTTTGCCACTAAAATAAACTGGTCAGTGTGCAAATGTTGAAGGCTCCAATGTATGTACAGAAGGCTCGCAAATAACACTATTGCCCATCCACAACATAGATCTAGGCAATTTCAGGCCCATGCAGAGGTCAGATAGGGTGAGAAGCATCCTACCTTATGGGAGAAAACTGGCAAATCAAATGGGTTTTTAAGATATGTGATTGTCCTCTGGCCATCATTACTAATAAGTGGGTTTATTTTAAAATTCACAGTTCAAGGATATTGTCAGAATGCATACATTTATTTAAACTTTATTTAAGATTTTAAAAAAATACATCAAAATAATATCAAAATAATTTAAAACATAAACCCGTCCCACCCTCTCACCACCCTCAGCATGCCCCGCAACGGGAACCAAAAAAAATGTAAGTAGCAAATACAGAAATAAGCTATATAGTATCTTAAGATTCTTCTAAACTCATATATTTCAAATAAGGGACCACATTTCAACAAAAATGTATAATTATCAAACAAATTGTTATCTTTTCCATACAAATACCAAGATCTCAACTCATTCTGCCATCGAACTATATTTACTTCGACATCATCTTTCCAAGTAATTGCTATACTTTTCCACGCTACTGCCAATGCTAGATGAACAAAAGCTATCTGAAACTTCTCCAACCCCAAATCAGTCAACGAAGCAGTGTAACCCAATAAAAAAAATTTGGGATCTAATGGCAATTTGATCTTAAATAATGTTTCCAAAAATACTCTAATTTTTTTCCCAAAATGGTTGAACATTATCACAAAGCCAAACTGAATGCAAAAATATTCCAATATGTTGTCTACATCTAAAATATAAATACAAATTACTGAATCCATATTTTTTCAATTTCCCTGAGGTCAAATAGAACACTAAATTATCCATACTTTATCTTATATTAAGTAATTTAGTCACCCCATCGTAGCATATAATTTCCCAATCTTCCTGAGGTATATTGTAAGATAAATCCCCTTCCCATCTATTTTTAGATTTATTTAAATTTGACTTAACCATACTATCTTGTAACAAAGCATACATATCAGAAATAAAACCCTTTTTTAATGAATGGAAAATCAAAAATTCAAATTTCGATAATTTAGGCATTATAATTTCTTTTCCAAAATTGTCCATAACTAATGCTCTAACCTGATAACACACAAATAAAGAATTCACTGATTTTCCAAATTTTTCTCTAAGTTGATTAAAAGAAAGAAATCGTTCTTCAAAACAATCCTCCAACACCTTTATACCTTCAAGCTCCCAAACCTCTAAATACCTATTCTTCAACGAAAAAGGAATGTCTGTTTTGATATAATGGAGTTTGAATTGATATCTCACTTTTCATACCTATAATAGAATTCCTTTTAGTCCAAATCCCTAGTAATTGTTTTAAAACCGGCACATTATATCCCTGTAATAAACCTAAATTCTACTTATATCTAAACTGATGAACCTGATATTCAGAAATTCTAGCTAATTCCACTTTAGTCCAACTGGTGGGCTGTGTAACATCCTTCATCCTATTAATAAATTTTAACTGTGTGGTTTCATAATAATTTTGAAAATTAGAAAAATTGTAAATCTCCTAAAGCATATTTCCACGTCAATTTTTGCAATGCTACTCTCACTAGCTTCCCCTTCCATAAAAAATTTCCGTACAGCCGTATTCAAATCTTGAAAAAATACTTTTGGGAGAGAACAAGGAATCGATATTGAATACATGGAAAAATATTAACCTTAATACAATTTACCCGACCTATTATCCTAAATCTTTCCATTTAATCAAATCGGCTTTAATCTTTCTCATTAATGGTACTTAATTTAATTTATAAAGTAATTAATATTTTGCATTAACCATTACTCCTAAATATTTAATCTTATTCTTTCTTTGGCTTGGCTTCGCGGACGAAGATTTATGGAGGGGGTAAAAAGTCCACGTCAGCTGCAGGCTCGTTTGTGGATGAAAAGTCCGATGCGGGACAGGCAGACACGGTTGCAGCGGTTGCAGGGGAAAATTGGTTGGTTGGGGTTGGGTGTTGGGTTTTTCCTCCTTTGCCTTTTGTCAGTGAGGTGGGCTCTGCAGTCTTCTTCAAAGGAGGTTGCTGCCCGCCAAACTGTGAGGCGCCAAGATGCACGGTTTGAGGCGTTATCAGTCCACTGGCGGTGGTCAATGTGGCAGGCACCAAGAGATTTCTTTAGGCAGTCCTTGTACCTTTTCTTTGGTGCACCTCTGTCACGGTGGCCAGTGGAGAGCTCGCCATATAACACGATCTTGGGAAGGCGATGGTCCTCCATTCTGGAGACGTGATCTTATTAGATCTTCGTAATTTAGTAATCTGTCTCCACTCACTATAATCCCCATCTGAAATTGACAATATTTCATTCTTATCCAATTTACTTTATACCCAGATAGTGCACCATATTGCTCCAAACATTCTTGCAAGTATTTTAAAGATTATTCTTGATATGTCAAATAAATTAACACATCATCAGCAAATTAATCTTATATTCATTATCTGCAATCTTTATCCCTTTAATATTACCATTTTGTCTTATTGCTTGAGTTAACGGTTCTATGACCAATGCAAACAGGGCTGGCAACAATGGACAACCTTGACGTGTTGATCGCGTTAACTTAAATAATGAATAAGTTTGACAATTTGTCATCACCCTAGCAACTGGATTTTTATATAATGCCTTAATCCAACCAATAAAAAGCAGTCCAAATTTAAATTTTTCTAGCATTTTAAATAAAAAATTCCACTCAACTCGGTCAAATGAACTGCCAAATCAAATGAGTTTTTATGATATGTTATTGTTCTGTGGTCATCATTACTAATAAATGTTTAATTTTTTTAAAACACAGACCAAAACTGACTTCAATTCCATAGCTGCTGTGATGTGATTTTAATTCTAGTCTCAGAATTGTTAGTTAAAATCTGTAGGTTTTTTGTTCATTAATTTAAACATTGACATTAGGAGAGTGGGTTTATTTTGGGGAAGGATTCTGAGGAATGGCATAAATCAGCATTTAAAAAAGTTGATGACAATTGAGGATGTTCAGTACAAATGTATAAATTTATCTAATAATTAAAACTTTGAAGCATTTATATTTTGAAAAAATTGACAAATTCCTTCATGGCAAATGAATCAAAATGAAACCTGTGGGATCCTATGGGAAGTCAGATTAAAAATGACACAGTCAGGGAAAACAAAGAACCCCAGTCACCAGGAGATTTAGTGGCTGAAGATTAGAATGCCCTTGGGTTTAACTGAGCATGGCACAACAAACTTTTCCTTTCCTGGTATATGCAGAAAATTTAGACAAATGTACAAAATTAGAAAATTGGCACTGATATCAAGGTTTTGTAGATAAGAAAATGCACTATCAATGATAGGACACTAATAATTGTGTAGGAATCCAGGAATCTTTGAGAAAATGTCCACATATCTCTGAAGATAACAGCAGAAGTAGAAAAAGTAGTTGGGAATTCTTGCCTTTACTGACCAAGGCACAGTATGTCGGACACAACCTGCTGGAGGAACTCAGTGGGCTGAGCAGCATCAGAGGGAGAAAAAAGGACTGTAAATGTTTCAGGTTGTAACTTTTCATCAGTCTTGACCCATAAAGCTCTGATTATTTCTTTGCTCCAGGTTCCAGCATCTGCAGGCTCTTGAGTCTAAAGAGAGCTCATTCTAAAACTGTAAAATACATGCTCTCTTCCTATCTCAGTTATTCTTGGATAAAGAAACTGATAACACTTCAAGCCAATGACCTCGCAAACAAACTAGAAAGTTAGGAAAGCAGAGTATTTTAAGTCATAGAGAAGGTAAAGGATAGAGTGTACAAAGGTAATGTATATAAGATGGAGAACAAGAAAAAATAAATGACATAGATGGTGTCAAGGGAGGGAGTGTTAATGGCAACTATTTTGTTTGGAGGAATTACAAGTTGAACAGAGCTGAGAGAAAAAAAATGAAATTGAGATATGTAACACAGCAGCAGCTGGAAAGTTGAAATAAAAGTGAATGCTGGAAGATCTCATCAGGCCAGGCAGCATACGTGGAGAGAGGAAAACTGAATTAGGAGCACAGGTTGAATACAAGTTGTCTGAAATTCTTGAACTCAAAAGCCATAAATATACGGAAAATGCAAGTTCTTTGAACTTATATTGTGCTTTCGCAGAACCATGCAAGAGGCTAAAGACAAAATAGGCAACCCTCTCTCTTCTCTACAATTTAAAACATATAGAACACTACATCACAATAGAGGCTCTTTGGCCCTCGATATTGTGCCAATCCCACTTAATTCCTTTAAAAAAATACTAACCATCCCTATTCCATAACCCTCTATTTTCCTTCCATCCACATGTCTGTCTAAGAGTCTCTTAAATGCTCCTAATGTTTCAGCCTCCAATACCATCCCTTTCAAGGCATTCTAGGCATCCACAACTCTTTGCGTTAAAATATCCTATGACTGATATCTACCCTAAACTTCTTTGTACAGATGTCCTCTGGTGTTTACTATTTGTGGCCTAGGAAAAAGGTGCTGGCTGTGTATCTATGCCTGTCATAATATTGTAGACTCCATTAAGCCTCCTCTCATCCTTTCACACTCCAAAGATAAAAGTTCCAACTCTGCTAACCTTGCCTCATAACATTTATTTTCCAATCCAGGCAGCATCTTGGTAAATCTCCTCTGCACCCTCTCCATAGCTTCGACATCCTTCACTTTCCTGTAATATGACCAGAACTGAACACAATACACCAAGCGTGGTTTCACCAGAGATTTGTAGAGTTGCAACATGACCGCTCGACCCCTATTAATGAAACCCAACATCCCATAGGCCTTCTTAACTATCCTATTAATCTGTGCGGTGACCATGAGGGTTGTATGGATTTGACTCCGAGATCCCTTTGTTCATCCACACTCCTAAGTAATTGACCATTAACCCATTAGCCTTCTGGTTTGTCCTTCCAAAATACATCACCTCACACTCATCCGGATTTAACTCCATCTGCCACTTTTCCGCCAAAACTCTGAATCCTAGAACCAGAGAACTTTACAGCACAGAATCTGGCCTCTTTGGCCCTTCTAGTCTGTGTCTTGTCGCACTGACCTGCACCATAAACCTCCATACCTTTGTCCAAATTCTTCTTAAATTTTAAAATTGAGACTGCATTCACCACTTTAGCTGGCAGTTCATTCTACAATCCCACCACTCTCTGTGTAAAGCAGTTCCCCCTCCTGTTTCCCTTAAACTTTTCCCCTTTCACTCTTAACCCATGTTCTCTGGTTTGTATCTCACCTACCCTCAGTGGATAAAAGCCTATCTACATTTACTCTCTCTATTCCCCTCATAATTTTAAATGGCTCTATCAAATCTCCCCTTCTCCTTCTACGCTTCAGGGAATCAAGTTCTAACCTGTTTAACCTTTCTCTGTAACACAGTTACTGAAGTCTGGGCAACATCCTAGTAAATCTTCTCTGCACTCTTTTGATCTTATTGATATCTTTCCTGTAGTTGGTTGACCAAAATTGCACACAATAGTCCAAATTTGGCCTCTTATACAACTTTAACACAACATTCCATCTCAATATTTGAATTTTTGAAGGCCAATATGCCAAAAGCTCTCTTTACAACCCTATCCACCTGTGACACCACTTTCAGGGAATTATGTATCTGAATTCCCAGATTCCTCTATTTTACTGCAGTCCTCAGTGCCCTACCATTTACCGTGTATGTTTTTTCTTGGTTTGTCTTTCCAAAATGCAATGCCTCACACTTGTCTGCATTAAATTCCATCTACCATTTTCCAGACCCTCTGCAAGCTTTGAAAACCTTCTCCCATCCAGCCATTGTCAAATCCAGTTCAACTACTTCACCATGAATACCTCACATCTGAACCTTCCTGACTAACCTCCCATGTAGAACCTTGTCAAAGGCCACATAGAAAACCTCCACACCTTTTCCTTTGTCAACTTCCTTGCTAACCTCCTTGAAAAACTCTATAAGATTTGTTAAACATGATCTACCATGCACAAAGCCATGTTGACTATCCGATCTCTTTGAACAGCTTCTAATAATTTACCTACTACTGAAGTCATGTTTACCAGCTTATAATTTCCAGGGTTACTTTTTTTTTTTTAAATTTTTTATTTTTCACACCATAAATCACAATAGCCATGATATACACTTTTTCTTTTCCACACATTTACAGTGACTTTTTCTCCCTCCCCCCTCCCTCCTCCCAAGCCACCCCCCCATCCCCCCCCCCCTCTCATCCATTTTAGTTATACAATCTAGGTTGCATTAATTCAGTTAGACAATGTTGTCATTCAACAAAAATACACCAGAAATTCTACTGAGTCCATTCTTTTCTTCTCTTCTCCTTCCATCAACTTAGGTAATGTTTGTTCCCGGTAGGTTTTCGCTATTGTATTTAATGTAAGGCTCCCATACTTGTTCGAATATTTCAATATTATTTCTTAAACTATATGTTATTTTTTCTAATGGAATACATTTATTCATTTCTATATACCATTGTTGTATTTTCAAATTATCTTCCAATTTCCAGGTTGACATAATACATTTTTTTGCTACAGCTAGGGCTATCTTAACAAATCTTTTTTGTGCATCCTCCAAGTCAATTCCAAATTCTTTATTTTTTATGTTACTTAAGAGAAAGATCTCTGGATTCTTTGGTATATTGTTTTCTGTTATTTTATTTAATATCTGATTGAGATCATCCCAAAATTTTTCTACTCTCTCACATGTCCAGATTGCATGAATTGTTGTTCCCCTTTCTTTTTTACATCAAAAACATCTATCAGCTACTGTTGGGTCCCATTTATTTAACTTTTGCGGTGTAATGTATAGTCTGTGTAACCAATTATATTGTATCATACGCAGCCTCGTATTTATTGTATTTCTCATCGTTCCAGAGCATAACTTCTCCCATGTTTCCTTTTTTATCTTTATATTTAAATCTTGTTCCCATTTTTGTTTAGTTTTACCATTTGTTTCCTCATTTTCCTTTTCTTGCAGTTTAATATACATATTTTTTATAAATCTTTTGATTAACATTGTATCTGTAATCACATATTCAAGGTTACTTCCCTCTGGTAAACTCAAGTTGCTTCCTAATTTATCTTTCAAGTAGGATCTCAGTTGGTAATATGCCAGCGCTGTATCTCCCGTTATATTGTACTTATCTCTCATTTGTTCAAAGGATAAGAATCTACTTCCTGAAAAACAATTTTCTATTCTTTTAATCCCTTTTTTTTCCCATTTTCTAAAGGCAAGGTTGTCTATTGTAAAAGGGAGTAGCTTATTTTGCGTCAATATTAGTTTTGGTATTTGGTAATTTATTTTATTTCTTTCTACATGAATCTTCTTCCATATATTGAGGAGATGGTGTAATACTGGAGAAGTTCTATGTTGTACCAATTTTTCGTCCCATTTATATAATATGTGTTCAGGTATCTTTTCCCCTATTTTATCTAATTCTAGTCTCGTCCAGTCTGGTTTTTCCCTTGTTTGATAAAAATCTGATAGGTACCTTAATTGTGCGGCTCTATAATAATTTTTGAAGTTTGGCAATTGTAAGCCTCCTTGTTTATACCATTCTGTTAATTTGTCTAGTGCTATCCTCGGTTTCCCCCCCTCCATAAAAATCTCCTTATTATTTTCTTTAACTCTTTGAAGAATTTTTCTGTCAGTTGTATTGGCAATGCCTGAAATAAGTATAGTATCCTTGGAAAAATGTTCATTTTAATACAGTTTATCCTTCCTATCAGTGTTAGTGGTAGCTCTTTCCAATGCTCTAAATCGTCCTGTAATTTTTTCATTAGTGGATTGTAATTGAGTTTATATAATTGGCCTAGATTTTTGTTTATTTGCACACCTAGGTATCTTATTGCCTGCGTTTGCCATCTGAATGGGGATTCCTCCTTAAATTTTGAGAAATCCGCGTTATTCATAGGCATTGCTTCACTTTTATTTACGTTTATCTTGTATCCCGACACTTCTCCATATTCCTTCAATTTCTTATATAGTTCTTTTATTGATAGTTCTGGTTCTGTTAAGTACACTATCACATCATCCGCAAACAGACTGATTTTATATTCCCTGTCTTTTATTTTTATTCCTTTTATATTATTATCTCTTCTTATCGATTCTGCTAGTGGTTCTATAGCTAGCGCAAACAATAATGGTGATAGTGGGCATCCCTGCCGCGTTGACCTGCTTAAGTTAAATTGCTTTGATACATGTCCATTTACTGTCACTTTCGCTAACGGTCCCTTATATAATGCTTTAATCCAATTAATATACTTCTCCGGTAAACTGAATTTTTGCAATACTTTGAACAAGTAATTCCATTCTACTCTGTCGAAGGCCTTCTCTGCGTCTAAAGCAACTGCTACTGCCGGTGCTTTATTTCCTTCTACTGCATGAATTAAGTTAATAAATTTACAAATATTGTCTGTTGTGCGTCTTTTTTTGATAAATCCAGTTTGGTCTAAATTTACCATTTTCGGTACCTGTTCTGCTAATCTGTTCGCTAATAGTTTAGCTATTATCTTATAATCTGTGTTTAGCAAAGATATTGGTCTATATGACGCTGGTGAGAGTGGATCTTTCCCTTGTTTTAGTATCACTGTAATTATTGCTGTTTTACATGAATCTGGTAAGTTTTGTGTCTCATCAATCTGGTTGATTACATCCAGGAGGGGCGGTATTATTAGGTCTTTAAATGTTTTGTAGAATTCTATTGGGAGTCCATCCTCTCCTGGTGTCTTATTATTTGGTAAATTTTTTATTATCTCTTGTATTTCTACTGTTCCAAATGGTTCTGTTAATTTATTTTGTTCCTCTATTTGTAGTTTTGGTAGTTCAATTTTAGTCAAAAATTCATCTATTTTCCCTTCTTTCCCTTCGTTTTCGGTTCGGTATAATTGTTCATAGAATTCTCTGAAGTTTTCCTTAATTTCTTTTGGATTATATGTAATTTGTTTGTCTTTTTTCCTTGTTGCCAATACCATTTTCTTAGTTTGCTCTGTCTTAAGCTGCCATGCTAGGATTTTGTGTGTTTTTTCCCCTAGTTCATAATATTTCTGTTTTGTCTTCATTATATTCTTCTCCACCTTATATGTTTGTAATGTTTCATATTTTATTTTTTTATCCGCCAATTCTCTTCTTTTGGTTGTATCTTCCTTTATTGCTAATTTTTTTTCTATGTTTATTATTTCCCTTTCCAACTGCTCTGTTTCCTGATTATAGTCCTTCTTCATCTTGGTTGCATAACTTATTATTTGCCCTCTAATGAATGCTTTCATTGCGTCCCATAGTATAAACTTATCTTCCACTGATTCCGTATTTACTTCAAAGTACATTTTTAATTGTTTTTCAATAAATTCTCTAAAATCCTGTCTTTTAAGTAGCATGGGGTTTAATCTCCATCTATACATTCTTGGAGGGATGTCTTCTAGCTCTATTGCCAATAACATGGGTGAGTGGTCCGATAATAGTCTAGCTTTATATTCCGTTTTCCTAACTCTCCCTTGTATGTGGGCTGATAACAGGAATAGGTCTATCCTTGAGTATGTTTTATGTCTAGTCGAGTAGTATGAGTATTCCTTTTCTTTTGGGTTTTGTTTCCTCCATATGTCCACAAGTTTCATTTCTTGCATTGATTTAATTATAAATTTGGTTACTTTGTTCTTCCTGTTAATTTTTTTCCCCGTTTTATCCATATTTGGATCCAAATTCAGATTGAAATCCCCTCCTATTAGTATGTTCCCTTGCGTATTAGCTACCTTCAAAAAGATATCTTGCATAAACTTTTGATCTTCTTCGTTAGGTGAATATATATTAAGTAGATTCCAAAGCTCTGAATATATCTGACATTTTATCATAACATATCTCCCTGCTGGATCTATTATTTCCTCTTCTATTTTAAATGGCACATTTTTGCTAATTAATATAGCCACTCCTCTTGCTTTTGAATTATACGATGCTGCTGTTACATGTCCTACCCAATTTCTCTTTAATTTCTTGTGCTCCAATTCAGTTAAATGTGTTTCTTGGACAAATGCTATATCTATTTTTTCCTTTTTCAGTAAATTTAGTAGTTTCTTCCTTTTAATTTGGTTATGTATTCCATTAATATTTAGAGTCATATAGTTCAGCGTAGCCATTTTATATTTTGTTTATCTTCTCTTTCCGTTTTTCCATCATTACCTTTCCTCCTTTTCCATTTCTGTTTTCTTATTTTCAACTCTTTACCAGACAACATTCCTACAACATCCAACATTTTCCTTATTCTCCTATTTCTATCTTCTTTATCCCCAATCTCCCCTTCCCCTCCTGAGTTGCCCTTTATCCCTTGTCGGACAACCACATCTCCCCTCTCCATTTGGATTTGCGAATCCACTCGCAAGCGTCAACTGATTTTGCAGTGACCGCTCTTTTCCCCCCACCCAGCCCCCCCCAGAAAAGATTTCGTTTTTTATATGTCACAAAGGTCACTCTTTTAGTTCCCTCCTTATTCTCTCTATTCCATTACCTTCCCTTATTAATTCTTGTCTATACTTTCTATGTTTTCCTCTAATTACAGATACTTTCACATATGCCCATTGTCTCTATTCACTCTTATACCTCTTTACCCGCATACATATCAATCGTGGTCATTTTTACCCTCCTTACCCGTCTTCATCCCTCAGTCTATTTTTGTCTTTACCCACATACATATCAATCGTGATAATTTTTGCTCTCATTACCCGTCTTCATCCCTCAGTCTATTTTTGTAATTGTTCTGCAAATTTTCGTGCTTCTTCTGGATCCGAGAATAGTCTGTTTTGTTGTCCTGGAATAAATATTTTCAATACCGCAGGATGCTTCAGTGTAAATTTATATCCTTTCTTCCATAAAATCGCTTTTGCTGCATTGAACTCTTTTCTCTTCTTTAGGAGTTCAAAGCTTATATCTGGATAAATGAAGATTTTTTGCCCTTTATACTCCAGTGGTTTGTTGCCCTCTCTTACTTTTTCCATTGTCTTCTCCAGTACCTTTTCTCTTGTAGTATATCTTAGGAATTTTACTACAATAGATCTTGGTTTTTGTTGTGGTTGTGGTTTAGGGGCCAATGCTCTATGTGCCCTTTCTATTTCCATTTCTTGCTGTAGTTCTGGACATCCTAGGGCCTTAGGGATCCATTCTTTTATAAACTCCCTCATATTCTTGCCTTCTACATCTTCCTTAAGGCCCACTATCTTTATGTTATTTCTTCTGTTATAATTTTCCATTATATCTATTTTTTGGGCTAGTAATTCTTGTGTCTCTTTAGTTTTTTTATTAGATTCCTCCAATTTCTTTTTTAAGTCTTCTACCTCCATTTCTGCTGCTATTGCCCGTTCTTCCATCTTGTCCATTTTTTTCCCCATTTCTGTTAAGGTCATATCCATTTTATTTATTTTCTTTTCTGTGTTGTTTATTCTTCTTCTTAAATCATTGAATTCCTGTGTTTGCCATTCTTTAAATGACTCCATGTATCCTCTAACAAGAGCAAGTACCTCCTTTACCTTGCCTATCTTTTCTTCTTCTATTTCCCTGTACTCTTCCTCTTCCTCTTCTTCTTCCTCTAGGTTGACCATCTGTTGTTTCTTTGCTGCCCTTTCCTCCTCTTCTTTCTTGTTTCTATTGTCTTCTGTGGTCTCTTCTTGCTGCAGGTGTTCTGCAGCTGTCGTTGCCGGCTGTGGAGATCGACTCCCCAGCTGGTCCCCCCTCCCGTCAGTGTGTTTTTTTGTATGCGCATCGCGCATGCGCGGGGAGTCGCGCATGCGCGGTTGCGCACTTTTACTCGGCTCTGTGAGCCATTGTTGTAGTTCTCTTTCTACCGACCTGAGGTAGTGGGCTCCTCTCTCCACAGCGGGCCTCTTCGGACAGGTAAGGCCTTCACCTTTTTCCTCCGTTGTCTTCTCTTCCTCTCTTCTTTCCGTTGATTTTGATTTTTCTCCTTTTGTCTCCATCTTCTTTCCACCTTTATACTCACTTTTCTTTAACTTGTATTTCTGTGCCTTTGTATTTTCTCTTGTTTTTCCCGACTTTTCTGGAGAGGGCTGGAGTTCACCGTCCGGCCACTACTCCATCACGTGACTCCTCTTTCCAGGGTTACTTTTGGAGTATTTTTTAAACAATGGAACAATGTGAGCTACGCTCCAATCCTCTAGCACCCCATGGCTAAGGACATTTTACATTTTTCTGCCAGACCCCCTGCAATTTCTACGCTAGCCTCCCTCAAGGTCTGAGGGAATATCTTGTCAAGCCCTGGGAATTTATCCACCCTTATTTGCTTTAAAACAGCAAGCACCTCCTGCTTTTTTAATCTGTATAGGTTCTATGACCTCACTGCCCTTTTTCTGAGTGAATACTGATGAAAAATAATCATTTAAAACCTCTCCCAACTATTTTGGCTTCATACAAAGCCAACCACCCTGATCTTCAAGGAGACCAATTGTCTCTTATCATCCTTTGGCTTTTAATACCTGTAAAAACCATTAGGATTTTCCTTCACATTGTCTGCCAAAGCAACCTCATGTCTTACCCTTCCTCATTTCTTTATGGTTTTTCTTGCATTTTTTTAATACTCCACAAGTACCTCATTTGCTCCATGCCACCTATACCTGCTATATACCTCTCTCTTCTCCCAAAGCAGACCCCAAATATAACTCCAAAACCAAGGTTTCCTGTGCCTGCTAACCTTACCTTTGGTCCTGACAGGAACATACAAATTTTGTACTCTCAAAATTTTACCTTTGAAGGCCCACCACATCCTTGCCCGAAAAAAGCATCCCATCCACACATTCTAAATCCTTTCTCATTTCCTAAAAATGGGCCCTTCTCCAATTTAGAATCTCAACCCAAGGTCAAGACCTATCCTTCTCCATAATTAACTTGAAAGTAATGGCATTATGATCAGTGGACCAAAATATTCCCCTTCACATACTTCTGTCACCTGTCCTGCTTCATTCCCTAATAGGAGATCCACTATTGCACTCTCTCTAGTTGGTACCTTTATATATTGATTTAGAAGCTTTCCTGAACATATTTGACAAACTTCAAGCCATCCAGTCCTTTTATAGTCCCAGTAATTTTTGTGGAAAGTTAAAATCTCGTACTATCACAACCTTATGATTCCTGCAGCTGTCTCAAATTTGTTCCTCCAATTCTCTTTGACTATTGGGTGGTCTATAATACAACCCCATGAGTGTGGTCATACTTTTCCCATTCTTTAGCTCTATCTATATAGCCTCAGTAGACAAGCCCTCTTGTCTATCCTCCCTGAGCCCAGCTCTGATATTTTCCCTGGCAAGCAATGCCACTCCTCCCCCTTTCATCCCCCCCCCCCCCCATTCTATCATGTCTAAAGTAACAGGAGCCCAGAACATTGCCACGTGACAATTCACACTCTAAGCTCATCTGCTTTTCCTACTATACTCCTTGCATTGAAATAGATACACCTGAGAACATTTCCACCACATTCAACCCATTAACCATTAATGGTTAATGCAATTTTCACATCACCTTTTCCTCCCTCCACTCTTCTATTGGGTTCCCTCCCACTGCAAATTTCATTTAAACCCATCGGAGCAGCACCTGAAATCCTTCCAGAAAGGGTATTAGTCCCCCTCCAGTTCAGATACAAAAATTTCCCATCGTAACAGGTCCCACCTTCCCTGGAAGAGAGCCCAATGATCCAGAAATCTGAAGTCCTCCTTCCTGCAACATGTCTGTTAGCCACGTGTTAAGCTGCATTATCTTCCTATTTCTAACCTCACTAGCGTGAGGCACAAGTAGCAATCCTGAGATCACTACCCTGGAGGACCTGTCCTTCAACCTAGTGCCTAACTCCCTCAACCCTCCTTGCAGGACCTCTTCAACCTTCCTACTCATATCATTGGTCCCTCTATGAACCACGACATCTAGCTGCTCACCCTTCCTCCTGAGAATGATGTGAACTCAATCTGAGATATCTTGGAAACTGGCACCAGGGAGGCTATATACCATCCAGGATACTCAATCTCTTCCACAGATCCTCTTATCTGACCCCCTAACTACAGAATCCCCAATCACTACAGCTTGCCTCTTCTCCTCCCTTCCCTTCTTAGTCACATGATTAGACTCTGTGACAGAGACTTGATTTCCAAGGCTTGTCCCTGGTTGGTTATCTCTCCCAACAGAATCCAAAATGGTATACATGTTATTGAGGGGGACGGCCACAGGGGTGTCCTGCACTGCCTGCCTGTTCCCTTTCCCTTCCTGACTGTCATCCATCTACCCACCTCCTGCCTCCTATGTGTCATAGGGTCCCTGTAACCTCTGGCCATCACCCCCTCTGTCTCCAGAATGATCCAGAATTCATCTAACTCCAGCTCCAACTCCTTAACTCAGCTCGTCAAGACCTCTCGCAGATGAAGTCATCACTGCTGGCTTCCCTGACAACCCACATTTGCAAAACGAGCATTACCTTGTCTTGGCTGCCATTCCCACCTTCTATGGCTAGAAGAAAAAAATATATATCTAAAAAAAATCTACCCTTAACTGTGCCCACCTACTGAATCCTTTTACTTCCTCAAACAGGGTGGCACTTTCTGACTTCAAATTCAACTATTCCTTGCCTCTTACCTGTCTATATCCTTTTGTAACTTACAACCTCCAGCGCTATCCACAAGTCCTCCAACTTTTGTATCATCTGCAAACTTATTGACCCATCCTTCCGCCTCTTCATTTAGGTCAATGACCTGCAGGCAGAATACTCTGCTTTCTACATGGAAGCCAATTTTTTAAAAAATCCACACTGCCAAGGTTCCATTGATCTCATGCCTCGTGACTTTATGAACAGGACTCTCATGGAGGACCTTGTCAAATGCATAGGTTTTCTAATATCAGAATCAGAATTTATTGTCATGAACAAATCACAAAATTTTCTGTTTTGCAGAGCATTACAGTGCAAATATTCATATTAACATTGTAACAACAATAAATAAAAATAGTGCAAGAAAAGTCAAAGTCAGGCAGTGTCTTTGATTCATTGATCATTGTTCATGTGCCACTTGTCTTTGGGCTCCTGCACCTTTTTCCTGATGTTAGCAGTGAAGAGGGCATGGTCTGGGTGGTGGGGGTCCTTGAGGAATTAGGCTGTTTTCTTAGGACACCATGTCTTGTAAATGTACTTGATGGAGTGAAGTCAGGTGCCCATGATGTCGCAAGCCGAGTTACAACCTTCTTGAGTTTGTCCTGAGCATTGGCACCTCAGTGATGCAACCAGCCAGAATGCTCTCCTGTGGAAGTTTTCAAGAGTCTTTGGTGACACACCAACCCAAATCTCCTCAAACACCTAACAAAGTATAGCCGCTGGCGAGCCCTCTTTGTGATTGTATCAACGTGGAGACTCCAGGGCAGATCCTTGGAGATATTTCCTAAATACAATGGAAATTTTTTCACATGAAACACTAACTTTGTTTCTCTCAGACATTGAGCATTTCTACTTTTAGCTGAAGGCACCAGAAATGTTTGCTTCTTGATTACTGTATAAACTCTAATAAGACAGCAGAAAGGTTACGGAGGTGATTCATCAAGATGTTGTCAAGGCTGGAGAATTATAATTATGAGAAGTTATAGATAGACATGGGTTGTTTATTCAAGATAAAATTTGATTGAGTTTTATAAAATTATAAGGGTGAATAAACCTAGATTCCTTATCAAAAATCAGTAAATAAGCTTCTGAAAGATGTTACTGGCCAAACATCCCACCATCTTTAAAAAGTACTTGGACAGATACTTGAAGATATATAATCTATAATGTTACAGACAAGAGCTTGGAAGTGTGATGGAAACATGGATTTGATCAACTGAATTGTCTCCTCCATGACAATACTTTCTATGACTTGAGCTTGAAGGACAAGTGTTAAGATAATCTTGTGGGATTTTAACACAAAAGTAGATTGGGATCTTAGGAAAGTTTGTGGAATGCCTATGATGGCTTGTTTTTGAATATTTTATTTTTGATATTTTTTCAAAAATATACATAAAAATTTTTCAATATCACAATATATTAAACTTTTTCTTACAAACAACAACAAACAAAAACGAAACAGTCCCTCCCTCCCTTCCCCCTTCCATACATACGAATCCGCACACTGTCAGAGCTTACATATCTTAAGTATAAAGAATACAATTGGGGAAACCACATTTAAATATATATAATAGTTACATTTATTGTCCTATTTCTTTATTATTCAATTCAGGCCTGTATGTGGTCCAGGTATGGCTGCCAGATCTTTTCAAAAGTGTCATATTCTTGAAATTATATTTCTTCCATAGGTATACAGCTATTCATTTCATTTAATTTCCATGCTATAAGTAGAAGAGCATCAGACTTCCAAGTGATGGCAATACAATTTTTTTGCTACAGCCAGTGCCATTTTTATAAATGTGATTTGATATTTATTCAATTTGTTGTTTAATTCCACAAAAAATGCAAAGGGTGGGAATAAAGGGATCCTATTCTGGTTGGTTGCCTGTTACTAATGGTGTTCCGCAAGGGTCGTTGTTGAGCCCGCTTCTTTTTACAATATATATTGATGATTTAGATTGTGGATTAAATGGTTTAATGGCAAAGTTTGCAGATGACATGAAGATAAATGGTAGAGTACAAAATGTAGAAGAAATCAAAAGCTTTCAGAAAGACTTGGACAGTTTAGGAGAATGGGTGAAGAAATGGCAGATGAGATAATGTTGAGAAATGAACGGTTGTACATTTTGTAGAGGAAATAAACAGTTTGATTATTACTTGGATGGGGAGACAATTCAAACCTCGAAGTACAAATGGATTTTGGGGTCCTTGAGCAAGATAACCTGAAAGTTTACCACCAGGCTGGATTGACAGTAAAGAAGGCAAATGCTATTTTGGCATTAGTTTCAAAGAGTATTGTGTAAAAGAATAAAGAGGTGTTGATGAGACTCTATGGGGCACTGTTGTGACCTTATTTGGAGTTGGGCAAAGGTGGAAATGGCTTGTATATCTGAAGTTGAAATACATCAGTTTATATTTAAGTGGAATGGGAATTTATTGCGGGAATGTAATAAGCTGGTACTAAAACATTTGTTAAGGATATGGGTTAAACGAAATATGGTTTTAGGATCAAAGGGTAAATTATTTTGGAAATGCTGGCAGGTTTATTAGCAAGGTTTGTCCAAGGGAAGCTGACATTTGTGAAGTACTGAGGTTGGATAACACTTCAGCAGTAGCCTACCTCAATAATATGGAAGGTCTCAAATCTGCCTCAAGCTAGTCATTGAGACTTGGCACTTGTGCATTCAAAGAAATATTTGGGTTAAAGCTGCCTGTCTGGTCAGATAAACACCCAGGCGGACTTGATGTCCAGGAAATTCAATAATAGCACTGAGTGTATTCTGGGGAAGAAGTACTTTAAACTGCTAGCAGACACCTTTGGCATGCTGGAGATAGATTTGTTTGCATCCTGGCTGAATGCTCAAGTTCCGAAGTATGTGTCCTGGCTGCTGGATTTACAAGCGGAGGGCATTGACACCTTTACCCTAGATTGGGCTAAATATAACTTTTATGCATTCCCCACATTCACCTTGGTGGCAAAATGCCTGAATAAGATACAGGAGGACAGGGCCATGGGATTGCTGGTAGTGCCAAATTGGCCTTCCCAATGTTGGTTCCCCATACTCCTAAGGCTTATGGTGGGGAGTGTGTTAGTATTCACAAAAAACAAAGGTCTGCTAATCCAACTAGTGTCAAAGGTATCTCATCCATTGTTTCATTTAAGTTTGTTAGGTTGCAGGATTGGAGAGCGAGGATCGACATAAGCTCTCTGCAGCCTAGAACTCTGGATATCTTGCAGCATCTTGCAGAAAGTCTACACTAGAACAATATGCCTCCTATGTGGGGAAATGTAAAAAGTATTGTGCCCAATATGGACTGAATGAACAGTCAGCCTCTATCAGAAGCGTATTGAGTTTCTTAACCAATAGGTTTTAAGTGCAGGGGGGCAGCTACCGCATGGTGAATAGAGTAAAGAGCGTACTGGCTAGTTTCTTGACGCTCCAGATTCCTGAATAATCAATGAACTAATGATACTGCCTTATTTTTCATGCACTATTATTTTAATTTCTTTTATAGTAATATTGTAAGATGCCCTATGATGCTGTCACAAAACAATGAATTTCATGACTTGTTCATGACAATAAATTCTGATTCTAAAAGAGGAAAGATTGGAATGTTTGTCAACAATTTGGAACTGGGTGGGATTGTCACTTGAAACACAATAGGCTGCAGATGCTGTGATTTGCAGTAAACACACCAAAATGCTGGAGGAACTCAGCCGGATTATCATTTGTGAGAATACAAAAAGGCTCAATGGAAATTTGGGTAAGCTAAGCAAAAGTGAAAATACATGATGCAGTATAATGTGGATAAATGTGAAGTCATCCACTTCAGCAGGAAAGATACAAAAAGGGGGAGATGTAAATTAAATAGTTGAGAAATGATGCTGTACAAAGTGATCTGTGTAATACATTTCCTTCATTGTAACAGTTCTGAATAAAGGAAGAACAATATCTTATTACAATTGTTCAGGGCCTTGGTCAAACCACACCAGGAATATGAAGTTTTGGTTCCCTTACCTATGAAAGGATGTACTTGCTATAGAAAAAATGAAGGATGATTAACCACACTGATTCTTGGGATGACTGGACAATATGAGGATGAATAGAGTCAACAAAGCCTGTATTCACTAGAGTCTAGAAGAATAAAAAATTCTCACTGAAATGTATAAAATCTCATTTAACGAGGTGTGACATTTAAGACGGAGATGAAAAAAAACTCAATTTTGAATTAGAAATCTATGGTATTCTCTACCACTAATAATTGCTGAATACATAAAAAGTAAATATATTTCTAATAGAAAAAGCATGGGAGGGAATGGATAGTGCAGGAAATATAGATCATGATTAGACTAAATGGTGGAGTAACTCCAAGGACAAAATTGCCTACAGTTACTATTAATTTCATTTTTCTATTAGTTAAAGGGAACATCCTTCATACCAGGATGGAAACTATGCTAAGAAACACCCCTTTAAACTATGCAAATGAAGAACAAACAGTGCTATTAAAACCTGAAATCACCTAATGTCAGACAAATTTGACAGCAACTTGACCATAATTTTTCCCAACAATCCATAGAGAACTAATTCATTATCTGTGTGTCCGACATGAAAAACTGAATATTTTCAAGTTCAATTAACAACAGAAGCTTTGGGTTAAATTTTCAACGTGTTGCAATCAACCCAGAAAACCACATAATTGATTCCACTCCAGAAAACAGTGAACCTTACATACATGAATGAAGTTCTTGTAGAAGTATTTTCAAATATTTTCCACAAACATTCAAATAATCTCAAAACAATAGCTTATTTCAGAATAATTTCCTATTGTCTCAAATCATGAAAGCTATCTATCATATCTCACTGAGAACTCCCTATATCCTGTTGTAGAGGCTGACTCCTCACTGGGGAGTAAGATTTCTTCTTGCAATGCTTTTCTTAAACTTAGCTAGTGAGTAGTGATATAAATTTAAACTGTAAACCAGGCCTAATTCTGTCACTTAAAACATTTATTAATAGACACAGATCTGTCCAAAAAGGCCAAGGAATATTCCTGGAATTACTTAGTTTACAATCCTCCTCTTTACAACTATCAATTTTCATGAAGCAGAATTTTATTAACCTAACTTGCAGCTACTATTTACATTTCACGGTTATTTATAATCAAGTAACAATCTCATCAGCCAGAATTTTGCTCACTTGCTTAAATTAAGTGCAATATCCAGGATGTTATTACAAGGTATTTTTATACATCTTTCCTGGCAGGATGTGAATGAGCTTAAAAGAGAAAAATGCATTACCTGCAAGGATGCTTGAAGGAGACATATTAATATTTAACAAACTGCTTTTTTTTTTTTTTTTTTTTAAATTTTTTTATTTTTCACACCATAAATCACATTAGCCATGATATACACTATTTCTTTTCACACATATACAGTGACTTTTTCTCCCCCCCCCCCTTTCCTCCCAAACCACCCCCCCACCCCCCCCTCTCATCCATTTTAGGTATACAATCTAGGTTGCATTAAGCCAGTCAGACAATGTTGTCATTCAACCAAATTACACCAGAAATTCTACTGAGTCCATTCTTTTCTTTCCTTCTCCTTCCATCAACTTAGGTAATGTTTGTCCCCGGTAGGTTTTTGCTATTGTATTTAATGTAAGGCTCCTATACTTGTTCGAATATTTCAATGTTATTTCTTAACCAATATGTTATTTTTTCTAATGGAATACATTTATTCATTTAAATTTGGTAGTTTCTTCCTTTTAATTTGGTTATGTATTCCATTAATATTTAAAGACATATAGTTCAGCGTAGCCCTTTTATATTTTGTTTATCTTCTCTTTCCGTTTTTCCATCATTACCTTTCCTCCTTTTCCATTTCTGTTTTCTTATTTTCAACTCTTTATAAGACAACATTCCTACAACATCTAACATTTTCCTTATTCTCCTATTTCTATCTTATTTATCCCCAATCTCCCCTTCACCTCCTGAGTTGTCCTTTATCCCTTGTCGGACAACCACATCTCCCCTCTCCATTTGGATTTGCGAATCCACTCGCAAGCGTCAACTGATTTTGCAGTGACCGCTATTTCCCCCCACCCCGCCTCCCCCAGAAAAGATTTCACTTTTCATATGTCACAAAGGTCCCTCTTTTAATTCCCTCCTTATTCTCTCTATTCCATTACCTTCCCTTATTAATTCTTGTCTATACTATCCATATTTTCCTCTAAGTACAGATACATTCATGTATGCTCATTGTCTCTATTCACTCTTATACCTCTTTACCTGCATACATATCAATCGTGATCATTTTTACTCTCATTACCCGTCTTCATCCCTCAGTCTATTTTTGTCTTTACCCACATACATATCAGTCGTGATCATTTTAACTCTCATTACCCGTCTTCCTCCCTCAGTCTATTTTTGTAATTGTTCTGCAAATTTTCGTGCTTCTTCTGGATCCGCGAATAGTCTGTTTTGTTGTCCTGGAATAAATATTTTCAATACCGCTGGATGCTTTAGTATAAATTTATACCCTTTCTTCCATAAAATCGCCTTTGCTGTATTGAACTCTTTTCTCTTCTTTAGGAGTTCAAAACTTATATCTGGATAAATGAAGATTTTTTGCCCTTTATACTCCAGTGGTTTGTTGCCCTCTCTTACTTTTTCCATTGTCTTCTCCAGTACCTTTTCTCTTGTAGTATATCTTAGGAATTTTACTACAATAGATCTTGGTTTTTGTTGTGGTTGTGGTTTAGAGGCCAATACTCTATGTGCCCTTTCTATTTCCATTTCATGCTGTAGTTCTGGACATCCTAGGGTCTTAGGGATCCACTCTTTTATAAACTCCCTCATATTCTTGCCTTCTTCATCTTCCTTAAGGCCCACTATCTTTATGTTATTTCTTCTGTTATGGTTTTCCATTGTATCTATTTTTTGAGCTAGTAGTTCTTGTGTCTCTTTAGTTTTTTTATTAGATTCCTCCAATTTCTTTTTTAAGTCTTCTACCTCCATTTCTGCTGCTACTGCCCGCTCTTCCATCTTGTCCATTTTCTTTCCCATTTCTGTTAAGGTCATCTCCATTTTATTTATTTTCTCTTCTGTGTTGTTTATTCTTTTTCTTAAATCCTTAAATTCCTGTGTTTGCCATTCTCTAAATGATTCCATGTATCCTCTAATAAGAGCAAGTATATCCTTTACCTTGCCTCTCTTTTCTTCTTCTATTTCACCATACTCTTCCTCTTCTTCTTCCTCTGGGTTGGCCATCTGTTGTTTCTTTGCTGCCCTTTCCTCCTCTTCTATCTTGTTTCTATTGTCTTCTGTGGTCTCTTCTTGCTGCAGGTGTTCTGCAGCTGTCGTTGCCGGCTGTGGAGATCGACTCCCCAGCTGGTCCCCCCTCCCGTCGGTGTGTTTTTTTTCATTCGCATCGCGCATGCGCGAAACTTCGCGCATGCGCGGTTGCGCACTTTTGTTCGGCTCTGCGAGCCATTTTTGTAGTCCATTATTTACCGACCTGAGGGAGCGGGTTTCTCTCTCCGCAGCGGGCCTCTTCGGACAGGTAAGGCCTTCACCTTTTTCCTCCTTTGTCTTCTCTTCCTCTCTTCTTACCGTTGCTTTCGACTTTTCTTTTTTTGTCGCCATCTTCTTTCCACCTTTATACTCACTTTTCTGTAACTTTTATTTCTGTGCCTTTGTGTTTTCTCTTGTTTTTCCCGACTTTTCTGGAGAGGGCTGGAGTTCACCGTCCGGCCACTACTCCATCTCGTGACTCCTCCTCTATTTAACAAACTGCTTGAAGACAAAAACATATCTGAGTATTGGAAAGGTTCAGGAGAATGGGTCCAGCTCTTTCATAAAACTAACAGGCATAATAGATCAAATGACTTAATTCAGTCCTGTATTATTTGAAGAAAGATATAACTGTAATTCTGGTTAGTGGGGAAAACCACATACCGGAAGCATTTCCAGTGTATACTGACAAATATAGAGGTCCTAAAGGCATGATCTCCTTACCACAAGTCATAGGAGAAGAACCTGGGAAATCCATATCCTGAGGTCTCTGGCCACAACACTCTTGCCTGCATGTGTCCAAAAAAATTTACAAAACAAATGGTCAGAGATCTTCCCCTCTTGGAGGTACAGTCCTAATCACACACCTGATGATTTAACTTAAATGGTTCTGAAATTTTGCACTTCAGATCAAACAGCAAGGTAGTTAATATTTGCAAAATTGCTCTTTGCAGCACATGGTTGCACTTGCTTTAGAGATGGGAGGTTTATACTCAAGGATTGAATATTAAGTAGTGTGTGGAAGCAGATTTGCCCAAATTGCTTTCATGAAATTCATTGAGTGGAACATCATTCGAAAAATTATCAGTCCCTGAATAAGTGAATGATTGATGATTATCTTGAGAAAATGCTGTGACCTGTGCACCTAGAAATCTTGCATGACTTATTTTGACTAAGATTCAGATTTCTTTATTGTCATGAACTGATATACAAAATAATACAAGAAATTTGCTAATTTTTGTCTGCCTTAAAGACACCCAAAGAGGTGCCACTAGTGAAGTGATATGTTTTCTCCTTGTACATTATTCCTTACCTGTATGTATGAGGCTGGCCCACCCACTTCTATGTCTCCTCCCCTTATGGCTTGGCCATAAAGGTCGACCTTCCTCCTCCCTTCCGGCATTCCTGTATCTGGATCCAGGCCAGCCAAAGTCTTGTGTTTATTAAAGCCTATCATTCCCCTGCTCTCGACTTCATGGTTATTGATAGAGCCTATCAACCAGCCCAGTGGATCCAACAAGAGAAAAAGAAGCAAAAGAGAGTCCCATCAGAAACACCAAGTGTTTGTGGATTAACCTACAGTGTTTCCACAGCCTCTACCATTGAATGACCTCCTGTTCCAATCCATTGGTAAACCTGAGCTCCTAGATCCAAACCACCGATACACTCAGGGGGTTTTCAGTGCACAAGGCCCCTTCAGGAGCCTTTCTTGCCCTTGGTAGCCCCTTGAATCCTGGTCCTAATACAAAGTTCCCATAAGCCAGTCTCCAGCAGCCCACAGCCTGGTTTGAGTCCTTCAGCTGCCAGTCACCAACCACCTCAGCCTACAAGATTCCTTCATCTGCTGAGCCCCTCACTGGTGGTCTCCTGCCCTGTAGGGTTGTCTCTCAAGCTTCTCCTATGAAGTGGGGAGTGTTCTCCCACTCTGGTATCCTGTGCTGGTTTGCTGATCCTCCAGATCCGCAACCCCTCATGGTCCACTGCCAAGCAGTGCCGCCATCTTAGGCATAGACCCCCAATGTTTTCTAGATGTTTAAAAAAATTGTTGGCCCCTTTTAACAGGCATCTAAAGCCTGTCCATGGTTATCAACATCACAAGCGAGCAGAAGGACCCCAAGAAGGAGCACTGTCATCACTCCCTAACTTCCCATGTCTTCACAAGCGACAGTGCTGCCATTACAGCAACTCTGCCATTTAAGCTCCCTGTATCAGAAGGTTTCAACTGCAGAGCAACAAGGACAGATATTTCTTGGTTATCTTCAGTATCTATACATCATTCTAGTCCAGCCCTGTGAAAATACTGGAATGTGTAAGTAAAACTAAAATAATGGGACTACCCAGATCAACGTGCATTTGGATCATAAGTCAGAGATTTTGTTGCCTGTTGAGTTACAGGAAATATATAATAAATCTAAGAGAATGACTATCACTAAATATCACTGATTGCAAAATGTCAATGAGTTTATTGTCATTCTTTCTTTGGCTTGGCTTCGCAGGCGAAGATTTATGGAGGGGTAAATGTCCACGTCAGCTGCAGGCTCGTTTGTGGCTGACAAGTCCGATGCAGGACAGGCAGACACGGTTGCAGCGGTTGCAAGGGAAAATTGGTTGGTTGGGGTTGGGTGTTGGGTTTTTCCTCCTTTGCCTTTTGTCAGTGAGGTGGGCTCTGCGGTCTTCTTCAAAGGAGGTTGCTGCCCGCCGAAGTGTGAGGCGCCAAGATGCACGGTTTGAGGCGATATCAGCCCACTGGCGGTGGTCAATGTGGCAGGCACCAAGAGATTTCTTTAGGCAGTCCTTGTACCTCTTCTTTATTGTCATACACACTGGACAATGTACATATTGTACCAGCATTCTTCGGGTTTTTGTAAAGAAAAACTAAAATAGTAAACTAATTGAATTAAATTAAAAGAGACAACAAATGCATTAAATAATATCCTAGTGCAACAATGTGACTTGCAAAAGTGCAGGCAGTCCCAATAGTGCTGTTGGAGCGCACCCTGATTAGAATATCAAGGGGAAGTTCAACTGTCTAATAACTGTTGGAAATAAATTGTTCTTCAACCCAGAGGTGCTGGTCTTCAGGCTTCTGTATCTTTTGCCTGAAGGAAGCAGTGAGAAGAGGTTGTGACGAAGGTGATGAAAGTTCTTTATGATGTTGGCTGCCTTCTCGAGGTAGCACATCACATAAATGTCTGCAACGACTGTAAGATGTAACGGATCTCTGTTAATATTAACCCTCAGTCTAATGTTAAACTATATTTTATCTAGATAAGGGTTTACAAGTTCGTTTGGGAAGACAGGGCTCATTTGGGAGACTCCGTTTGTTCTTTGTAGCTATTAGTTGAATTCAGCACAAAGACAACATATTAGCATTTTAAACACACCTAGCTCTTTGAGATGGAAGATAGAAGCCAGTTGAGACAAAATAATTTTTGAGGTACAGAAAACAATAGCTGTTATTTCAGAAGCATTTGTATAAATGCATGACCATTTTGGCTCTGAGGAGAGCAGACCTCATGGAGGTATAATTGGACAAATGCTTTTAGCACGTCTATGTCAAAAGACCTTATGAACTTCAAGACAGAAATTATGTTACATACCATGTGACATGAGAGATTTGCAAGAAATATATTATTATTGAAATGAGAGACAAAGAGGTCCATTTAAGGAAACTCACCATTCTATCCCATCCTTTCTTTATATTGGTCCACATCATCTTTACAATCAATAAATGTTTCTTCAATCTTAAATTTATCTTGGACCTTATCCACTGCTTTCAAACACTTTACCACATCCATTTTAATAAAAGATATTTCTCCCTTCATTTCAGCAAATTGTTCCTTCATAACTGAAAATACTTGACTCACTTGTACAGCCAAATTCTCCATTTGAGGTTGGATGTGAATGATGAGGGTCAGACTTAAGCTTAAAAGTCTGCCTCACCACAGGCCTACCCTTAAATATAATTGTATTTTCTTCCATAGGTTGCTCCTCTTTCTCTTCCAATCCAGCGATGTCTTCATCCTCCTCTGTCGATACAGAGATCGCCTCGACCTGACTACGGGTAAGGACTCCCCCCTCCCTCCCCACCCCGTCAGTCCAATATCGCTGGATCCGCAGTTGTTCTTCTTGGTCAGGAGATGGACGTCAGACACTAGAGTCATCTTGTGTAGCAGTATGCAAAGTCGGCGCCGGTATAGTGTACACCTTACCGGTGGACTAGTGTTGCGGTCATGGCTGAGTAGAAATAGACTCCAGAGACTCCGTTTGCAAGGTAGTCCGAGATTCTTCAATAATTGTTAACTGTTTAGTAGCTGTTTTCTTTGCTGGTTGAGCTTGTAGCCGACCATTACAAAGAAACACACACACACAGTGTGGCAGGTTAAGCTCACTCCTTTATTAAGGCTGGAAAGGCTGCTTTTATACTGTTCAAGTTCCGCCATTTTTGCTGATTGACTGAGTCATCCATATGAATAACAATAGCAGGCGGGAACATTCATGCATATGAATGCCCTTCTTCCCCAGCCTGTTTCTGCTGAGTTAGCTGGGCAGCTTGACCAATGCCATTTTCGGGCTGTTAGTCTGATGCTGCCCCAGCTTCCACCCCCACCGGTTCGTTGTTCTGGGAGTCTCTGTCCGCGTCAGCTACAGCGCAATGTGCCGGCCCAATCTCTACAATTGCAGGCCGCCATATGACACCCACCTCCCCCCCGAACCGGCATTACAGTCCTTAGTGTCCGTAGGTATAGTCCCCAAAGTCTTTTGTAATCTGCCTCTGCGTCAAAGTGTTGGTGTCTACACAGGTTCTGCTGGGTGTGTATGGGCAGGCTTGAGTCCATCTGTAGTGAAGACCTTTGGTTTACCACTGATGTCCAGCTCAAAGGTGGCTCTGTTGTTCCGGATGACTTGAAAGGGACCTTCGTATTGCATTGTAATGGTGAATGGTGGGGTCCTCTGCAAACAAACACATACTCACCATTCTTGGATAGTTTGGGGATGTTGGACTTGGCTTGTCCGTGTCCGGAACGTGGGATCAGAACCAGGTTACTGACCTTTTTGCGCAGCCTGTCCATGAAGGTGGTTGTCTCCCTCTGGCCTGTGAAATGAAATCCGAGCCCCGGGAACCGTGAGTGGGGCTCCATAGACAAGTTCAGCGGAGGATGCATGGAGGTCTTCTTTCGGCACTGTTCGGATGCCCAGTAATGCCCATGGTAGCTCGTCCACCCAGTTGGGGCCCTTGAGTCTGGTCATGAGGGCAGTCTTGAGGTGCCTGTGGAAATGCTTCACCATGATGTTGGCTTGCAGGTGGTATGCCGTCATATGGTGTAGCGGAGCACCTACAGGTTGGCAATGTCAGTCCACAAACTGGAGGTGAACTGTGCGCCTCGGTCAGAAGTGATGTGCTGTGGCAGTCTGAATCTTGCAATCCAGGACAAAAGGAGTGCTTTGTCACAGGACCTAGTGGATGTGTCGGCCAGGGGGATTGCTTCTGGCCATTGGGTGAAGTGGTCAACCACTGTGAACAGGTAGCAGAAACCCTGAGAGACTGGCAAGGGTCCCATTATGTCCACATGAATTTGGTCTCCAACCCCCAGTTTCTTTAGGCACCATGTGCAGGGGTAAGGCCTATGGGCTGCGTTCCTTTGGCTCGAAAGGCTGTGGGGGAATCCTTGGTGTGTTGCTGCACTTTGGCTATTTGGCACTGCAAACACGCCTTAGCCCACCCCCGGACTTGTTTCTGCAATCCATGCCACACGTACTTGCTGGCCACCAGCTTGACCGTAGTCCTGATGGACAGGTATGCCAGCCCGTGGATGGAGTCAAAAATTTGTCGCCTCCATGCCGTTGGGACAATAGGTTGAACCTGCCCTGTGGCCACATCGCACAGGAGGGTGGTAGTACCTGTCCAGACTGGAACGTCTTGAAGCCGAAGGCCTGTGACAGCAGTCCTGTACTGCAGAATCTCATCGTCTTGCTGCTGTGCCTCTGCCAGTGCTGCGAAGTCCAGACCATTGACCAGGGAGTAGATGCCGTGTCTTGACAAGACGTCCGCGACCACGTTGTCTTTGCTCGTGAAAGCCCTTCCCTCAAGAAAGTTCCGGAAGTGGCAGATGGCTAAGTACAGCGCCAGCAGCTCTCTATTGAAAGTATTGTACTTTACTTCAGGGGGCCACAGATGTTTGCTGAAGAAAGCTAGTGGGTACCAACTTCCTTCTATCTGCTGCTCCAGGACTCCACCAATCGCTGTTTCTGAGGCATCAACTGTGAGAGCTGTGGGTGTCTCTGGTCTGGGGTGGGTCAGGAGTGCAACTTTGGCCAGGGCTTCTTTGGTTTCCACAAACGCACATGTGGATTTGTCGTCCCAGGTCAGGTCCTTCTCCTTGCCGGACATCAGGATGAATAGAGGGTGCATCACTCAAGCAGCTGCTGGGATAAACCTGCGATAAAAGTTTATCATCCCCACGAACTCCTGCAGACCTTTGGTTGTACTAGGCTTCGGGAAGCTGCGGATGGCCTCTACCTTGTCGGGCAGTGGTGTGGCCTCGTCCTTTGTAATCCTGTGGTCCACGAAGTCGATAATGTTCAGGCCAAACTGACATTTGTCCAGGTTGATGGTGAGGCTGAACTCCTGTAGATGATTACAGAGATTTTGGAGGTGCTGAAGGTGTTCCTGTCAGATTCTACTTGCCACAAGGATATTGTCGAGGTAAACGAAAGTGCCGCCCAGGTCTCAGCCCACCATGTCCATCAGTCACTGAAATGTCTATGCCGCATTTTTGAGCCCGAATGGCATCCTCAGGAACTCGAACAGCCCATATGGAGTGATGATGGCCGTCTTAAGGATGTCATCAGGATGCACTGCGATCTGGTGATATCCTCGCACAAGGTCCACTTTTGAGAATATTGTTGCCCCGTGCAGGTTTGCCACAGAATCCTGGATGTGTGGCATGGGGTAACTGACGGGGTGGTAGCCTCATTGAGATGGCAACAGTCACCACATGGTCTCCAATCCCCAGTTGCTTTAGGCACCATGTGTAGGGGTGAGGCCTATGGGATGTCTGACCGTTGAACCACACCCAACTCCTCGAGCTTGCGGAACTCCTCCTTGGCCAGTTGGAGCTTCTCCGGGGGAAGTCATCTCACCCTTGTGTGGAGAGGTGGGCCCTTGGTTAGGATGTGATGTCTGATGCCGTTTTGAGGCATTTCCACTGTGAACTGAGGGGAAAGGTTTGCCGGGAATCCTGGTAGCACCTTGGAGAACTCATCCTCCGAGCCGTGGATTGAATCCAGGTGCATTGCCGGAAACTTAGAGCCCCTCAGTGCGATGATCTGGTAGGTCTCAGTGTGGACGAGTCGCTTACCCTTAAGGTCCACTAGGAGGTTGTGGGCTTGCAGGAAATCCACTCCGAGGAATAGTTGTTCCACTGCGGCCAGTGTGAACTCCCACAAGAAGTGACTGCCTCAGAACTGCAGTTTGGACCTACGAGTGCCATAGGTCCATATACTGCTGTTGTTGGCAGCCCTCAAGGTGGGTCCCGCTAGCCTGCGCCTAGTGTCCAACCCTGTTGAGGGTATCACACTGACCTCTGCTCCTGTATCTACCAGGAAGCGTCTGCCAGACAGGCAGTCCCAGATGTACAGGAGGTGGCCAGCCGTCGCTTGTCGTTTCCCTGGAACTCGCAGGGGGACTGGCATCAGCAGGCCTTTGTGCCCCATCTCCAGCGGTAGAAGCACCATCTGTCACTGGACTCGCTCCTGCCTCTTGTCTGCTGTTCCTTGCTTGGGACTGCTCTGGTCTGATTGCGGAACTTCTTTATGAGCCCCACAGTAGCCGAGCACTTCAGTTTCGGTTTCCACAGATTGTCTGTCCATGCTGCGACTTTCCGGGGGTCATTGAAATCCACATCTGCCAGGAGCAGTTGATGTCTTCAGGCATCTGTTCCAGGAACACCTACTCGAACATGATGCCGGATTGCTCATCTCCCAGAGGGCCAGCATCTCGATGAGTGCTGACAGGGATCTGTCTCCAAGCCCATCCAGGTGGAGCAAACATGCTCCTCACTCTTGCCCCAAGAGTCCGAACATCTCAGTTAATAGCTCTTTGAAGACAGTGTAAGTGCCTTCTGATGGTGGTCTGTGGATAAAGTTGGCCACTCTGTCTGCAGTATGCGGATCCAGGGCATAAACCACATGGTAGTACTGGATGGTCTCTGCTGTGATGCCCCAAATCTGGAACTGAGCCTCCGCCAGGTCGAACTGTCCAGAAGGTCAGGAGCTTCAGGCCAACTGCGCTGACTGCAGCTTCACTCTCCATCGCTAGGTTTAGATTCCTATCACTAATTGTAGCCGACCGCTACAAAGAAACACACACTCACACACAGCATGGCAGGTTAAGCTCACTGCTTTATTAGGGCTGGAAAGGCTGATTTTATACTGTTCAAGTTCTGCCATTTTTGCTGATTGACTGAGTCAGCCATATGAATAACAATAGCGGCAGGAATGACAATGCATAGGAATGGCTTTCTTCCCCAGTCTGTTTCTGCTGAGTTAGCTGGGCAGCTTGACCAACGCCATTTTAGGGCTGTTAGTCTAATGCTGCCCCAGCTTCTAACCCCCGCCGGTTCATTGACTTGAGAGTCGCTTTAGCGATCTCTGTCCATGTCTTCTGCCGTGTGATGTGCCGGCCCGATGTCCGCAATTGCGGGCTGCCACAAGCTTTCGTTTTCCTCATAGCGGCTTGTGGAGTACTTCAACAAATGTAATCAATTGTTTTTTAAATATTTTAAAACTTTTGGATGGGTTTTGAATAGTTCTGCCAGGGGGAAGTGTCTTCCCACATCTTCTCCCCATGCCATCATGCCACACTGCCAGGAAACTCACCATTTTTCCTGCCAAAAAGGTTTATTTGATCATCTCTTGTAGGGCATCTTATCAAAGGCCATCTGACAGCTGAAATTCACCACAACTGCAGGTTTTCCCAGATATATTCTAGTACTGTCAGCCTCAAAAGAGTCATTCAGATTTGTCATGCACAACTTCCTTTTCTATATTAATTCTGCCCAATCCTGCTACTAATTGATCTTGGCATTTTCTCCAACTGCAGATATCCCTTAATGAATATGTAGTTCCCGATTGCTTACTCTCCCCCTCCTGCTTCTTTCTAATCTTTCAGAATTTTGGTATGTAGGTGATCATTTCATGGGGATGTATCAGTTCTGTTAATTTCTTCAATACTTTATTTCTAAACATTTCAATTCTTAATTTCAGATAGACATTTTTCACACCTTGTTCCAAGATGAAGTAGCTCCTGGAGTACTGTGTACAATTCTAGTCTCCTTACTTGAGAAAGGATATGCTACTTTTGGAGTGGATAGAGTAAGCTCACCATGTTGATTCCAGAAATGAAGGGGGTTACCTAATGAGAAGAGAATGAATAACCTGGGACTATACTCATCACAGTTTAGAAGGATAAGGGTTGGAATATAAAATTATGAAACAATAAACAAGATTGAAGTAAGGAGGTTGTTTTCTCTGTTAGGTGTGAATACATCTAGAGAACATTTGCTTTTAGATTTTGGGAGGAGGTTTAAGATGAATAAGGAGGAACTGCTTCTCCCAAAGAGTAGTGAATCTGTGGGATTATTTGCCCAAGAGAGCAGTAGACGTTTCCTCATTGAACATTTTTAAGAAACTGATAAATTTTTGAAAAAAGAATAAGGGAATTAAGAGGAACAGGTGGGTAAATGAACCTAAGTCAATGGCAAAATAAGCCAAAATTTATTGAATGGTGGATTGGCTTGACAGGTCAGTTGGCCAACCCCCACTCCTGTTTTTTATGTAGATAAGATTGTGAAGTGGAGCAGGTTTAAATAAAACTGCAGTTATCTTTAATTATCTCCACTCTACCACTGTCACAATCTCGTGATGACAGATTGCAGATTGAAAGAATATTTTCCAGTGACCTAGACTGCTGTGTATTGCATTCTCTGATAACGTACAGTAAAAAAACACACACAAATGCTGGATAAACTCAGCAGGTCAAATGCGTAGCAAAGGTAAAGATACATCACCGACGTTTCAGGCTTGAGCCCTTCATCAAGGTGTGGACGAACATGAGGGATGTCCGAGCAAAAGGGGGAAGGGGGGTGGTGAGGGTGGGAGATGATAGGTGGGGGAAATCTAGGATGGGTGGAGAGAGAAAGAAAGTAGGAACTGGAATAACTAGTGAAGGGCTGGAGGGACGGGGGGGAAGGCAAGCTAATTAGTGGAATGCAGTGAACTGGTTGGAAAGGGCCCAAATGAAAAATGAGGTGTTCTCCAGTCTGTGGATGGTCAGGGTGGTGTGGTGTGAAAGGCCATGGACAGACATGTGAACTTGAGAGTGTGACCTAAAATTGAAATTAGTGGCTATGGGGAGGTCACTTTTGTTGCGGATGGAGAGGAGGTGCTGGGCGAAGCAATCTAGTCTGCAACTGGTCTCTCCGATGTAAAGAAGGCCACAGAGGGTGCACCAGATGAACTAAATGAATTATTTTGAGGTACAGGCGAAGTATTGCTTCACCTGAAAGGTCTGTTTGGGATCTCAGACCATGGTGAGGGAGGAGGTGTGGGAGGTGGCGGGGGAGGGGCGGTGGCGATGGGAGCAGAGGGAAGAATGCACAAGGGAGTCACGGAGGGTGCAGTCCCTACTGTTAGGTTTATGCATGGCCCATTTCTACCTTCTACCCAAGATAAATAAACCTAACCATCCAGGCAGACCCATTGTCTCTGCTTGCTCTTTCCCCATGGAACTAGTTTCATCCTTCCTTTCCATGTTTCTCCCTTAGTTCAATCCCTCCCCACCTACATCCGCAACTCCCCACACAACCTCCACCTCCTCCAAGACTTCAAATTCCCGAAACCAGACTGCCTTATCTTCATGATGGATGTCCAATCCCTTTAAATTCCATTCCCTACACAGAAAGATTTAAAGCACTTCGCTTTTTCATGGACCTCAGACCTGAGCAGTCACCCTCCACCACCACCCTTCTCCACCTGGCAGAACTTGTCCTCACCCTTAACAATTTTTCCTTTAACTCATTCCAATACCTCCAAATTAAAGGAATAGCCATGGGTACCTGCATAAGTCCCAGCTATGCCTCCTTGTTTGTGGGTTTTGTAGAGCAAAACATGCTCCAAACCTACATAGGGAAGACCCCTCAACTCTTCCTCCGGTACATCAGACGACTACATCAGGGTGCACCCGCAATGAGCTCGTCAATTTCATCAATTTTGCGCCCAATTTCCACCCTGACCTCAAACTCACCTGCTCCATGTCTGATCACACTCTCCCCTTTTCTGGATCTCTCTGTCTCCATCTCAGGAATCAGACTCTCCACTGACATTTATTACAAACCCTCTATCTCCCACAACTACCTGGTCTGCACATCCTCACACCCTGTCCCCTGCAAGGACTCCATCCCCTTCTCTCAATTTCTCCATCTCTGCCACATCTGTTCCCAATATGAGGTCTTTCAGTCCAGAGCCTTTGAAATGTCTGCCTTCTATCACAAACGTGTCTTCCCCTCCACCACTCTCAACAGCCCTCACCCACATCTCCTCCATTCCCCAGTCATTTTCTCTAGCCCCCCCCCCCACCAGAAACAATAAACACAGAATCTCCCTCGTCCTCACCTACCACCCCACCAGCTTTTGCATCCAACACATTATCTGCAGGAATTTCCGGTACTTACTATAGGACCCCACCACCAGACACATTTTTCCATCACCTCCCCTCTCAGCTTTCTGTAGGGAATGCTTCCTCCACGACTCTCTTGTCCACTCTTCCCTCTGCACCCATTGCCACCTCCACCCCCCTCCCCCACCTTCCACTGTGGTCGTAGAAGGTGCAACCTTCTACAAGGTGAGGTTGTGCACTCTCACAAAGTCTGAGGTCCCAAACAGACCTTTCAGATGAAGCAACACTTCACAGCTTGTCTTTCTCCACCCCCTACCCTTTACTAGTTTTTCCAGTTCCTACTTACTTTCTCTCTCCACCCATCCTAGACTCCTCCCCCACTTCCTGCGGCCCTTCCCTTCCCCACCCTATCATCTCCTACCCTCACCACCCCGCCTTCCCCCTTTTGTTCAGACATCTCTCATGTTTTCCTACACCTTGATGAAGGGCTCAAGCCCTTTATCTTTGCTACATAAAAGCACTGTTTGACTTACTAAGTTTCTCCAACATTTATGTTTTTTCACTTAACCATGGTGTCAACAGAATCCTGTGTTTTACCTCTAACACTCGGGATGTGTGTGGTTAAGTGTAATATGTACAAGTTCAGTGGTACAAATACAGTGAACTGGGATTCACTGGTAGTGTGTTGTTCTGATGGCTGGCTCCACCCCCATCTACTCACAAATAGCTGGTTTCCGGCCTAAACCCAGAACCCTTCTGAAGTCTACGGTGAAACTCCATCCACAGTTATAAGCTAATAAAAGTGTTTTTTCTCCCTCCAGTTGTGAGAGCTTTTATTCATGTTACAATTTTATTAGCTTATTCCCTAAACGATGGAAGTGCTACTCAAGCCTGGTACATTGCTGATAGACCCTCTGTCCCTCAACACGGCTAAGGAGTTCACATACTGGCTAGACTCCTTCCAGGCCTACCTGAATGTGA
The DNA here is from genome assembly GCF_036971445.1 of Narcine bancroftii. Lineage (NCBI taxonomy): Eukaryota > Metazoa > Chordata > Chondrichthyes > Torpediniformes > Narcinidae > Narcine > Narcine bancroftii. The sequence continues at coordinate 250,669,804 of NC_091469.1, read as the reverse complement.
CCAGAGACGTCTTCCACACCAATGAACTCAGAAGGTCTGCACTAGTTTTGAGGGTAGGGACAAAAGGGTATGCAGTGATCAGGGACTGCACTACATATGACGCTGCAATCGAGGTGTTGAAGGCACAGTATCTGAAGTCACACAATAAGGTCCTAGAGAGGCACCAACTCACTCTATGTCGCCAACAACCAGGAGAGACTACCTGCTGGATCTGTGGACGCTTGCCAAGAAGTGCAGGTATGAAGCAGCTACGGGCCACGTTCGTGAGGAAGAATAGATCCGGGACACTCTAGTTCCGGGGTTCCACTTGAGGTACATGATGCAGCAACTGCTTGAGTCGGGAAAAAGGACCTGGCTAGCCAGGTTGAACTAGCCAAATTGTCAAAACAGGCCAAGCTCAAGAACGATGGCCTCGAAGCCAGCGAGCTCACTCACCCAGGTGACCCCTTCCAATGACCAGCTGCTTCTGCTACCCCAGGCCTAACGGCTGCCGCTTCCATGCTAGGAAGTGCTTTTTCTGCGGCAAGAGCCAGCATCCCTGATCTTGTTGTCCGGCTAAAGACTCAGTGTGTTCCAGCTGTGGCAAGAAAGGGCATTGGGCGAGGGGTTTGGCACGTGAGGGGTAGCCCATGGAAGTTCACGGCCTGCACCGCTCCATCCAGCCCCAAGCCGTCTGCCCCAAATTCACCTGAGTCCACTTGCTGCGCTACATGCCGATGGAGAGTGGCAGTGAGGAAACGGCACGAAAAAGGACGGAGGCCATCTTGCCACAACCCAAATTCAAACGGCGTCATCATCGTCAGAGGAGGAAGGAGGGCAGTCATCTTTCTGAGCCACAAGGCCGACACTATCTGTGGACCCAGGACAGTGGGGGCCACTCAAGTGAGGAGTATGGAGTCTCTGGGTTCCTAGCCTTGATGGTCCTAGATCAGGACAGACCTCACCAGCTCAGCAACTCCATAGTGATTGTGAAGGTAAACAGATATTCCACTAAAAGTCTAATCGACATATGCTCAACTGAAAGCTTCATAGACTCACAGACTGTGCAAGTGTACAACCTAAAGATATATCCTTCCAATTATCGTATATTTCTTGAGTACCATTCGCATTCTATGCATATTCAACAACATTGTAAAGTATATCTGTTGTTTGAAGGGAGGGAATTCTGTAAATTTCACCTGTAAATACTTGATGAACTATGTGCTCCGGTGTTGTTGGGTCTGGACTTCCTGTGTCACCTTAAAAGGGTGACCTTGGAGTAATCTGGTCTCCTCCCCCCTGTAACGGTTCGGAATGGAGGGACCCTAAAATCAGAACCCATATGCAGCCTCCACATTAAATATCGACCCCCCCCCCAACCCGAATATGTCTATGGACTGCAAACCTTTTGCTACCAAGAGCAGGATGTACAGCACAGCAGACCAAAAATTCAAAGTCTGAGACACAACGTCTGCTCAACGAAGGTATTATCGAACCTACCACCAGTCTATGGAGAGCACAAGTGGTAGTGACAAAAGGGGAAAACAAGTCTAGGCTAGTAATTGACTATAGCCAAATAATTGATCGTTTCACACTCCTGGACACATACCCACCTCCCTCAAATTTTGGACATGGTGAATGATATTGCACAGTATCTGGTCTATTCAACCATCAACCTGAAAGATGCTCATCACCAGCTGCCAATCTGTTCTGAGGACCATCCATATACGGCATTTGAGGTTAATGGTCATCTCTATCAATTCCGGAGGGTCCCTTTCAGTATCTCTGACAGGCTTTCTATCTTCCAGAGGCAGATGGACAGAACAGTAGATGAGTATGGGTTGAAGGCTACCTTCCCCTACCTCGATAATGGTCACCATCTGAGGCCACACCTTGGAAGACCATGATGCCAACCTCCAGTATTTTCACCATGTGGCGAAAGCCCTGAACCTCACTTATAACTCTGACAGTGCGTGTTCAGGACTAAACGTCTGGCTATCCTTGGCTACGTGGAGAACGGCATCATTGGCCTCGATCCCGATAGGATGTGCCCCCTGTTAGAGCTCCCCGTTCCCAGGATCACAAAGGCTTTGAGGAGATGCCTGGGTTTTTTTTAAATATTATGCTCAGTGCATCCCTCAATTCGCTGACAAGGTTCGCCCCCTCTTAAAAGCCACTAATTCCCTCTCTCGGCTGAAGCCCAAACGACTTTTAACTACCTTCAGAATCCCATTGCAAAAGCCGCCATGCATGCGGTGGATGAGAATTCGTCTTTCTAAGTGGAAAGTGATGCTTTGAATGTAGCCCTGGCCGCTACTCTCAGCCAGGCAGGCAGGCTGGTTGCACTTTTTCCTTCTCGGACATTACAAGGCCATGAGCTCCGGAACCCATCTGTGGAAAAGGAGGCTCAAGCCATTCTAGAAGCCATGAGGCACAGGAGATACTACCTGGCTGGTAGGAAATTTACACTCTGCACTGACCAGCGCTCAGTCACATTTATGTTTAATACTGTCAAGGGGACAAAATCAAAAATGACAAGATTGCTAGGTGGAGGATGGAGCTCTCCACCTACAATTATGACATTGCCTATCTGCCAGGTGCTCTTAATGACCCTTCAGATGCCTTATCCAGAGGAAGCTGTGCCTCTGCACACACCAGCCAATTGCAGTCTCTGCATAATGAGCTCTGCCATCCAGGAGTTACCCGCATGGCTCATTTTGTCAAGGCGCGTAATCTGCCCTACTCCATGGTAGACGTCATGGAAATGACCAGGTCTTGACAGGTCTGCGCGGAGTGCAAGCTGCATTCCGACCTTCCTACAAAAGTGTACCTGATCAGGTCATCCAGGCCCTTCGAACAGCTCAGTGTCGATTTTAATGGACCTCTCCCCTCCATGAACTGGAACACTTTCTTCCTCTCTGTTATTGATGAGTACTCCCACTTCCCATTCACCATTCCATGTCCAGACACATACACTTTGACAGTCATAAAGGCCCTAGATCCCATTTTCATCCTGTTTGGGTATCCCAGCTATATTCATAGGGACCAGGGCTCATCCTTTATGAGTGACAAGCTACATCAGTACCTGCTGGCGAGGGGCATCGCATCCAGGAGGACTACTAGCTACAACCCCCGGGGGAACTGGTAGGTAGAAAAGGAGTATGCCACCATCTGGAAATCTGTCAAACTGGCCCTGAAGTCAAAAGGCCTTCCAGACTCATGCTGGCAGGAAGTCCTCCCCATGGCACTCCATTTCATCTGGTTGCTACTATGTACCACGACCTCATGATCTCCTATTCAATTTTGAAAGGTCGGCATCGGGAACTACACTCCAAACCTGGCTCACCACTCCAGATCCAGTCCTTCTTAGGAAGCACGTGAGAAGAAGTAAGACTGACCCCCTGGTGGAAAGAGTGAAATTGCTCCACACCAATCCCACCTACGCCTATGTGGAGTACCTGGATGGCAGGGAGGACACCGTCTCCATCAGAATCATGGCACCCACCAGAACAGAGGATCATTGCCTCAAGTGCTCTGCAAGCCATGGAGTTAATTCTCACCACCCCCAATCAGGGCCTCAGGGGATCTGGTTCAGGAGGAAAGTGCATCCCCCTCCACCGTTGAGCCAGAGACCCAGCCCACCTCTCCTCCCTCACAAGGGGACCAGGAGTCCCAAGCTGTCCAAGGTCCCCCAGTGCTAAGGCACTTCTCCAGGATCTCCAGACCACTTACATCTGTAAATAACTATTTTTTTCTGAACCCATGTTCTCTGTCTTCATTCACAGACCCTAAATTCTACAGGAAGGGGTAAATCCAGTGAACTGGGATTCACTTGTAGTGTGTTGTGCTGATGGCTGGCTCTGCCCCCATCTGCTCACATATAACCCTGGTTTACCTCCTAAACCCAGAACCCTTCTGAAAACTACTGTGAAAACCTACCCATAGTTATAAGCTAATAAAAGTGTTGGTTCTCCCTCCAGTTGTGAGAGCTTTTATTCACGATACATACAGTTAATGAAAAATGGAGTTGTTGCTGTTTTCACTACTCTTAATAAGCCTTGTGAGATCAATTGTGAGATCAATAAATTTATTCCGCCATTGGAATAAGTCCTGGGAACATCTTGCATTTAACTATCTAGCCACCTCCTCATGTTTTGCCACACCACTTGACTCGGGGACTTTCTGGACCTGAAACCTGAAGGAGTGGTGTCCAATTCTTGTACAAGAATGTCCATGTCAGTATTTATAAGCAGCAGAACACAGGAGGCTGCAGATACTGGAAACTGAAACCAAGCACAGTCTACTGAAGGAACTCAGTGGATAAAGCAGCAATAGTGAGAAAAAATGGTTGACATTTCAAGCTAAAACTCTTCATCAGGACTGGAGATAGTACATAAGCAGTGAAAAGAGGACAGAGTGGGAGAGATGAGGCAGGGATTGGCCAACCAGGCAGAAGGGAAATATGGCAGTCAGAGGCAGAGAAATAGCAGATACCAGGCACGGTTGGGATAGCATGGTTGGCATAGCGGTTAGCACAATGCTTTTACAGCACCAGCGATTGGGAAGGGGTTCAAATCCCGTGCTGTCTGTAAGGAGTTTGAACATTCTCCCCGTGGGTTTTCCCTATCGCTCCAGTTTCCTCCCATCATTCGAAATGTACCGGGGGTGTAGGTCATTTGGATGTAAATTGGGCGGCACAGACCTATTGGCCAAAATGGCCTGTTACTGTGCTAAATGACTAAATTTTTTTAAAAGTGAGAGGAAGGTAAGAAATACAAAGGTGCAGGTGGAGGAAGATGAATCATACAGAGTGAAGTAGATTATTAGAAGACAAAGGCTGCCATGCTGGAATATGATAAATATAAGGTGAGAATGTTGGTATAAAGACCAGATTCAACCAAAACGATGGAGAAGAGGAGAGCAGAAAGATCCAGTAAGGGGATGAAGATAACCAAAGACAAGGGGGATAGGAATGGGCAGGGCACCTAGATAAGGAAGTCTGAAAAGAGGGTAAAAACAAGGGGGGGGTAGCAGAATGGGTTCAAAAAAAAGGAGAGGGAGATCATTACCTGAATTTAGAAAATTCTATGTTCATACCATTGGTGATGTTCCTCTAGTTTGAATTGGGCCTCACTTTGGGAGTGGGGAAAGCCCAGAACAGACAGGTCAGTGTGGGAATGGGAAGGGGTGATAACAGCCATTGTAGACAGAGCAGAGAGTCCAAGTCTGTGTTCTGTCTCACCCATGTAGAGAGGTGGAATAAATACTATTCTCACACCATTTCATGAGATTTTCAACCTCTTCTCCATATGACTCATTGAAGTTGCTGAAATTGAGCACTTCCCGTTGAAGCAGCACGGTTTCCTTCTTTCCTATGTGATTAAATTATTATGCTCAGCCATCTCCATTTCTCCTCTGATTATGTAACCTGACTTTCACAAGGAACTTAAGGATATAAGCCAGAATGGCAGACACTTTCATATTCAGGGTCAGCTGCTTGCAATTCCCCAAGAACATTTCACATCCAAGTTGTTTCTCCAGGGCTTCATTGATGACATCATGTTGATAGTCAGTATTGATAATGGCCAATTCACTCTTTTGTCTTCCTAATTGATAACCGTACCTCAATGTTCATTTTCAATGATTCATATACAATATATGCCACTGTTGCAGACCCGGAAAGAGTGGGAAGCAGAGACACAACACTCCCTCCTGGGTTCCTACTGCCCACAGCTCCATACAGGCTTTAAACAACCTGTTAAAGGAGCTGGCAGTGTTTTATTTAAAATTCTGTGTCCACAGGGTCAAGGCCTAAGATCTTTGCTTGGCAGTGCCTTGAGGGGTTGCAGACTTCAGGGAAGCTGAGGACTGGAGTAGGGCACCAGTAACAAGTTGGCTCTTTCTACTGAGGGTAGGTGAGATTCAAATTAGAGGACATGGGTTAAGGGTGAAAGGGGACAAGTTTAGGGGGAACATTAGGAGAATCTTCACACAGAATAGTAGGAGTGTGGAATGAGCTGGCAGCTGAAGTTGTGAATATGGGCTCAATTTTCACATTTAAGAAAAATTTGGACAGGTACATGGATGGGAGGCGATTGGAGGGCTACTGGCTGGTTGCAGGTCAGTGAGCCTAGGCAGAGTAATAATTCGGCACAGACTAGAAGGGCTGAAGGGCCTGTTTTCTGTATTGTAATGTACTATGGTTCTAAGTTAAAACTATATATTAAATCAGCACCCACAGAGGCTTGCTTCTGTTCTTTCCATACTGGTAAGAGGTAGCTAATACTAAATTTAATCCAAAAATATCAGGTATGCAAAGGGGATAAAAAGAGTCGGGGATTTAAAACCTAGAACATTACAGCATAGTGACACAGTACAGGGCCTTCTGCCCACAATGTTTTGCAGAACTATATCAACCTACTCCACAACAACCTAAGTTTTCCCTACCTCACACACATAACCCTCCATTGTTCTTACTTCCATATTCCTAACTAGCAATCTTTTCAATATCCCTATACAGGTAGTATCAGCCTCCACCACAACCCCGGCAATGCATTCCAAGCACCCACCACTCTCTTGTGTAAAATAAACTTAGTTCTCACATCTCCCTTCAACTTTCCTCCACTCACTTTAAAAGATGTCCTTTGGTATTTGCTATTGCCATCCCAGGAAAAAGGAGCTGGTGTCCACCCTATCTTCTTTCTTCTTTGGCTTGCCTTTGCGGACAAAGATTTATGGAGGGGTATGTCCACGTCTGCTGCAGGCTCGTTGGTGACTGACAAGTCCGATGCGGGACAGGCAGGCACGGTTGCAGCGGTTGCAAGGGAAAATTGGTTGGTTGGGGTTGGGTGTTGGGTTTTTACTCCTTTGTCTTTTGTCAGTGAGGTGGGCTCTGTGGTCTTCTTCTAAGGAGGTTGCTGCCCGCCAAACTGTGAGGCGCCAAGACCACCCTATATAAGCCCCTTATAATCTTACATATCTTTATTGAGTTACCTCTCAGCCTTCGTCCCTCCACAGAGAAAACCCTGGGTTCTATCAACCTTGCTTCATAAAACAATTAGTAGCTTAAAAAATACTAACATTGTGCTTTGCTCCTTGAAAAATAGGTTAAAGTTTTATAGCAATCTAGCATCACTTATGGACAAACAATTAACATGGATGTTTATTTCAATATTCACAATAAAATTGAATCTTTAAGTTTGTATTAGGAAAGACTGGTTAGCATTAAAGCAGTTTAATGAGACACCAGCAGAAAGGAATAATCACACATCCCAAGCAATATCTGTGCATTTAAAGGATTGATTCCCCAGTACAGGTACCATTGTATTATGTACCAACAAAATCTGAACAAATACCATCTTGAATTCATTAAATATTGTGGTCTCCACAGCTACTGTCAGAAAACCCGTGCATTCAACAACTGTGAAATCAAGCCATCTTTAGAATAATTGATGAAGGATACAATGAAGTGGGATAACAGAGCAAAGGTAAACTGCTGTTGAGGATCATGGTACTACTGCCAGAGATCAATAGATTTTTGATAGTGGTGCAATTGAAACACCATACACACACACACACCCACACCTACAATGTGGCTCTGGGGTCTTGCTTTCCTTATCAACTTTGACTTGTCCAACTTTATCATTTCAATGTTTGCCATCAGGGGAAGGAAATTTTTCTGTCTTTTCAAGTGAAATTGAATGCAATAAGAGTCATTAAACTCCCTTACCTGCCAGCAGGTATTTCTCTAATGTAATGATGACTTGTAGCCTAACTCAAGTCATGGAGGAGCTTCGATACGTTGTTGAGCAGTGGCATTCTGATTTTTGGAGATAGAGAAATTGAAGCTATTGGCTTCAATATCCATTGATATTACCAAATTGTTTTTTTAAATAGAAAATAAAGAAAATCTGCCCAATTTCCAGAGTTGTTGAGGGAGGGAGGGAAAGAGAAAGGGGGGAATGGGTAGAGAAAGAGGGAGGGGAGCAGATAGAGGGAAAAAGAGAAGAGAGGGAAAGGGAGTCTGAATAATGCAACTGGATAGAAAGCTTAAAATAATTAGGCATATCCTAACATTGAAAATAATTCAACAATGATGCTGGCAAAGTGTTTTCCTCAAAGCTGAGTAACATTTCACATCAATCCTGAAGAAACATCCAATATAAATTTGTATTGTTTTTATAACCGTGAGGTCAGTATATTAAATTCAATAATGAGATGCTGCTGCATTTTACTGAAATTCATGAATTAAAAAGGAATATGAAAAAGTTATTTCAGATACTTGCTCACAACCTTGAATAAGTACCTTCATTTTTAAATACAGGTGATTATCTAGTTGTCATTTGCCTCTTTCACACTTGCAAGTGATCCCAGGAATTAACTGCCAAGTTTGAAAGGGGCTATTGTCTGGTTGTCCATCTAGATTTTCCAAAAGACATTAGCTAATTATACACAATGATGATTTTATCAACTAAAGTGTCTCTTAGAAGCCTCTTTCACACTTGCAAATTGGCGGTTCACTGTCCTGGAATAGGGTTTTGGCTTTTCACACTTGACCACTCTTAACTGGGACAGTGAACGCTTTCACACTTGCAAAGAGCCATCTCTGGGGTCAGGACTGTTCTACCTTCTACCAGTGACATCATGACGCATTGAGTGATGGTGGACTTGCTCTAAATCCTGATCAATGTATTATGATCTTATATTTGAACAAAATTAATCATGCCTAAGCTTTATGTACAGCACAGTATGAGCCCTTCAGCCCCTGTTCTTGCTTGTGCCCACCTATATAAAACTTTAAGGGAACGTGGGAAAGTGCTAGCAATAAATAGCAATAGCGGACAATGTTTAAATATGGTGGGAAAGTTGGTAGTGCTATACTGTTCAATTTATACAGTGTTGGAAAGTTTGTAGCGTTATAGCACACAATTTATATAGCGTGGGAAAGTTGGTAGCACTATCACAATTTATAAATACTGTGGGAAAGTTGGTAGCACTATCATGTACAATTTATAAATACCATGAAAAAAGCAAGGGCAGACCTGCCCTCCCAGAATTCCATGTGGCAGAGAAAAGGCTGTATACCTGGCTGCATGCATGGAGCATTAATAGAAGGGTTTCTCTGCCACACAACATTCTGGGAATGTTGCTTTTTTCCCCACGGTCTTTATAAATCGTGTGCAATACCACTACCAACTTTCTCACGCTCTTTAAAAATTGTCTGCTATTTCCTCTCTCTCTCTGCTACTATCACACAGCAAAGTTTATACCTTCATTTTAATCTTTTCTTCCTTCACGTTCCTGCATTCATGCAAAAACTTGGGTAATTTCAATTCCCCAATGCAATTACCCATTTCACACTTGCCTGATTGCAATGCCAACATCTGCAGATGCCAGGATTGTACTAAGGGTCGAGGCCGTTAATCCCCGGTGGGAGATGATGTAATCTGATGCTGGCGTTGATCTGATCTTGCTTTTACATTAGACACTTTAAAGACCAATTGGTAGTTAATTCCTGGGATCACTTTCAAGTGTGAAAGGGGTTAGATAAAGAAGATGGACTCTACAACCAAAATCCTGGATTAGTCCACAGTGACCCTTTTGGACAAGAGATGAAGCTGATACAAGGAATGTTTCCCTGGAGGATAATTAAGGAACAAATCGCCTCTTAAATTTCTTGTTGGTGTTCATTATGGAGCCTGCAATTTGATCAAAACGCATTGACCGAACAGCTGGAAATAAACACCAGAAATGATCAATTTCAAAAATGATAAGAATTTAGATTTTATTGTTGACTTTACTTTGGTGGCTGGTAGAATGGGAAGAGGACTGGAGGCAGGCAGAGCACAACCAGCTGCAACAGGGGACAAAAAGAGGAGGGTTTCAGGGGGCAGAGATGTAAATATAAAAGTACAGAGGTCATGTTGCAGCTATATAAAACTTGGCCGCACTTGGAACACTATGTACAATACTGGTTGTGATGTCGAAGTTTTGGAAAGGGTATGGAAAAGGTTTTCCGGGTAATGTCTGGTTTAGAGGATATGACCTATAAGGAGTGTTTAAAAAAAGTGCAGTAGGGCAAGAAGAAGCTGAAACAATATGGGATCTTAGGCTGGAAGTAGAAACAGGCAGTACAGGTTGAGGCCACCCCAGGGTAGAGTGTGTAGAAGGATTATATCATGATGAAATGAGATCTGTGACAACCTGTTGCTGGTCAGTCCAGGTAAACACAGGAAGTAGGAACAGGAGTAGGCCAAAAATGGCCCATCGAGCCTGCTCCGCCATTCAATATGATCATGGCTGATCTAATTTATGACCTAACTCCACCTACCTGCCTTCTCCCCATATCATGTTAAAATTTATCTAACCGAATTTTAAATATGTTTAATGAGGCAGCCTCAACCACTTCCCTGGTTAGAGAATTCCAAACATTCACTACTCTCTGGGAAAAACTATTTTTCCTCCTCTCTGTCCTAAATCTACTCCCCCGAATCTTGAGACTGTGTCCTCTCATTTTAGTTTCCCTGGCCAGCTCAAAAAACCTTCCTACATCTATCCTATCCATACCCTTCATAATCCTATATGTTTCTATAAAAGGTAGATTAAAATAGTGAGGCTTATCACAAGTATCACGGGTGTAAGTGGGAACAGACTGGACAATGATCAAGCCAAGAAAGGAAGAAATAGGTTGAGTAGATCTACCAGGACAGCCTTGTTGGAAAAAAGGGAAAAGAGGACAGCGCGAGGTATGGAGACTCTGGAGGAAAAATCTTTAGATGAAATGAGATCTGAGAGTCTTGAAGACAATAACTTGATTGTATGCCCACAATGAATTTGTGCTGGTTGGGAACAGGGAATTAGAACCACTTCATAAGGAGAGTGAAGAGGACAAGGCTACTGGCCCCCATCTTGACATTTTATAGGAGCACAACTGAGAGTATTTTGTCTGAATGCATCATTGTGTGGTGTAGTAGCTACAAAGAATTGAACCAGAATAATAGAGGATCATCAAAACAGTAAAAAAAAATCACTGTATATGTGTGTGCACATACATAACCATGAAATAATGTTTAATTCTCACCAAAAAAAACCCAACCTGAACTAAATCAGAGAAATCCAACACCAAAATCTCAAAATTCTACTCAAAAGTTTTTCCAAAATTACAACATTATTTTTCTTTCTTTTTAAAATATTTTTATTGATATTTAAAGTATAAACAGTTGAACAGTACAATTATACAATGTGTCACAAAATTAGAAGAGAAAAAGATTTCATATACAATCATAATTAAGGAAACTAGGGCACATTCTTGATAATAAAAAAGCATAACAATAAAAAAAAAGGGAAAAAAAGCTTAAAAATTTCAAAACCCCTTACCTCTAAGCTAGGTTGAAAATTGACATATATGAATTAAGTAACACCTTCTTGGAGATGCCAAAATTCCAGAACGCTAAATTTTAAGATTATAATAGTAGTCCATAAATGAGCCCTATAAATTTTGGAATTTGATATTTGAATCCTTGACAGCATATCTATTTTTTTCTAAATTTAAGCAAGACACATCATTTAGCCATTGTGCATATGTAGGTAGGGTATAATCTTTCCATTTTATCAAAATTGCATGTCTGACTATCAACAAAAGTAAAAAATAAAATTCAGCTCTGAATGGAAGTCAGCGATACATCATCCTCTTGAGATATTCCAAAAAGAGCAAATAAAGGGCAAAGTTCCAATTTAAAATCACTGACAGTGTTTGAAAAACACCCTTCCAAAATTTATCTAAGCTGGGGCAGGTCCAGAACATATGAACTAAAGAGGCATCACAGTTTTACATTTGTCACATAGAGGAATCATATCTGAATAAAAATGGATTTAACTTTAGACATGTGTGCTCTGTGGACCACGTTAAATTGCAGCAAACAATACCATGCACGAAAGGAAGTCGTGCTAATCAAATTAAAAATAGAATCCCAAACCTCATTGGAGAGCAAAAAGTTCAAATCTTAATCCCAGGTGTTCTTGATTTTAACTAACAAGGCTTGTCTTAAATTAACTACCTTGTCATAGATAAGAGACATTAAGCCTTTATGAGGTTATAGTTCAAAAAATGTATCAAGAACATTTGCCTCAGGGACTACAGGAAAATCAGAAATCTGAGATTGAACGAAACATCTAATTTGTAATTTGTAAATACACTGTATTGGAAAAAAAATGAATTTTAGACAAGTTGAATTTTACCAAAAGAAGCAAAATTGATGTTAATATAAAGGTCTTTAAAACATTTAATACCCAATCTGTGCCAGTCATTAAAAGGCAGAGTCTTACAAAGAAGGTTTAAAAAGTTGATTGTATATAGTAGAAAAGAAAAACAAATCCAAAAAGCCTTCTAAATTGTGCCCATATTCTCAAACTGTCTTTAGTTATCAAATTATCAGTTAATTTATATAGAAAAGAGGATAAAGAGGACCCTTAAATTCCCATCATGGAAGTATTCTTAACAAAATTTAGTTCCATTAGGGAGGTCCACTCAATTATCAAATTGTAATAAAAGAATCAAGATATAGATACATCACCTAATAATAAAATCTAAAATTAGTAAGTGCCAAATCACTGTTCCTTTGGCTTTCTGAAAATTAACTTTATTTAGCAGGGAATTTTCCTTGCCATATACAAGAAGATATAAGCAAATCAAGTGAATCGAAAAAAGATTTAGAAATGATAATTGATAAAGACTGGAAAAGATACAAATATTTAGGTAAAATATTCATTTTAATACAATTAATACAACCAGTCATAGAAATAGATAAGGTGACCATCTCATTATGAGGAATTTTACTTGATTAAATAAAATAGATTTTATAACTTTAATAAAATAAATAATGATATTTCCTTATAAATATTAAAATAATAACCGTACATCTTCATTAAACCTCCCCCTGAAAATCTGGTGTCACAGTATCTGCCTCAGTCTAACAATACATTACCATTAAACCTTCTCCCCACTGTGAACCTGGTGTCACAGTATCTACCAGAGTTTATCGTACATCACTGATAAACATTATTCCGATTGTGAAGCCGGTTTCACAGTATTTGCCTCAGTCAACCGTACATCACCATTAAATCATGTTAACATGGTGTCACAGTATCTGACACAGTTTATCCTACAACACTGTTAAAGCTTCTCACTGTTGTGAACCCATTGTCACAGCATCTGACCCAGTTTATTGTTCATCATTGTTAAACTTTATCCCCTCTGTGAACCTGGTGTCACAGTATCTTCAACATTTTGGTGTACTTCACTGATAATCCTTCTTCCCATTGTGAATCCGGAGTCCGAGTATCTGTCTCAGTCATCTGTACATCACCATTAACCCACTCCCCACTATGAATATGGTGTCACTTTATCTGCCACAGTTTATCATACAGCACTGTTAAACATTCTCACCATTGTGAACCAGGTTGCACAATATCAGCCTCAGTCTACCGTACATCACCGTTAAATATTCTCCCTACTGTGAACCTGATCTCACATCATCTGCCACAATTTATTGTACATCACTCTTATATATTCTCTATGCTCTGAACTTGGTGTCACAATATCTGCCAAGGTCTACTGTACATCGCCATTAAACCTTCTCCCAACTCTTAACATGGTGTCACAGTATCTGACACAATTTATTGTACATTACTGTTAAACCTTCTCACTGCTGTGAACCCAGTATCACAGTATATGTCTCAGTCTACCGTACATCACCATTAAACCTTCTCCCCACTTTGAACCTGGGGTCACAGTGTCTAACAAAGTTTGTCATTCATTACCGTTACACCTTATCCCCACTGCGAACCTGAGGTCACATGATTTTTCACAGTTTATCTTACATCACTGATAAATCTTCTCTCCATCGTGAATCTGGTGTCACAGTATCTGCCTTAGTCTTCCGTACATCACCATTAAATCTCTCCCCATTGTGAACCTGGTGTCACTTGATCTGCGACAGTTCATTTTACATCACCGTTAAACCTTTTTCAAACTGTGAACCTGGAATCACAGTATCTACCACAGCTTATCATAAATCACTGTTAAGCCTTCTCACTACTGTGAATGCGGTGTCACAGTATCTCCCAAAGTCTACTGTACATCACTGTTAAATATTCTCCCCACTGTGAACCTGGTGTTAAGTTATCTGCCTCCTTCTACTGTACATAACCATTTAACCTTCCCCTCACAATGAACCTGGTTTCACAGTATCTGCCACAGTTTATCGAACATTACTGTTAAATATTCTCCCCACTGTGGAACTGGGGTCACAGTACCTGCCTCAATCTACTGTACATCACCATTAAACCTTATCCTAACTGTGAAGCTGGTATCAGAGTATCTGACACAGTTGATCGAACATTACTGTTAGATTCTCTCCCTGCTGTACACCCAGTGTAACAGTGTCTGTCTCAGCCTATCATCCATGATCGTTAAAGCTTCTCCCCCTGCGAACCTGGTGTCACAGTATCTGACTGAGTTTATTGTACATTACTCTTAAATCTTCTCACTGATTTAAACCCAGTGTCACAGTATCTGTCTCAGTCTAGCATACATCATAGTTTAAACTTCTCCCACTGTGAACCTCATGTAACAGTATCTGCCTCAGTCTATCGTACATCACCGTTAAACATTCTCACTACTGTGAACTCGATGTCACAATATATGCCATATCTACCGTACATCACAGTTAAACCTTCTCTCAACTGTGAACACGGTGTCACAGTATCTGACAAAGTTTACGTTCATTACTGTTAAACATTCTCCCCACTGTGATCCTGAGGTCACAGTATCTGACACAGTGTATCGCTCACTAATGTTAAACCTTATCATCACTGTGAATCTGGGGTCACAGTATGTGCCTCAGTCTACCGTACATCCCTGTTAAACCTTCTCCCCACTGTGAAGCTGGGGTCACAGTATTTGACAGTTTATCGTTCATTACTGTTAAACCTTATACCCACTGTGAATCTGGGCTCACAGTATCTTCCACAGTTCATCTTGCAGCACTGATAAATCTTCTCCCCATTGTGATCCTGTGTCACGGTATCTGCCTCAGTCTTCTGTTAATCACCATTAAACCTCAACCTACTGCAAACTTGGTGTCACTTGATCTGCCACAGTTTATATTACATCATCATTAAATCTTCCTCCCACTGAAAATGTGGTGTCACAGTATCTGCCACAGCTTATCGATAATCACTGTTAAAATTTCTCCCCACCGTGAACTCGGTGTCACCATATCTGTCTCAGTCTTCCGTACATCACCATTAAACTTCTCCCCAGTGTGAACGTTGTGTCACTTTATCTGCCACAGTTTATGTCACATCACCATTAAACATTCTCACTACTATGAGCCCGGGGTCACAGTATCTGCCCCAGTCTACCGTACATCACCATTAAACCTTATCTCCACTGTGCATCTGTTGTCACATTATCTACCTCAATTTACCGTACATCACAATTAAACCTTCTCCCCACCATGAACGTGGCGTCACAGTATCTGACAGAGTTTAGAGTACATCACTGTTAAACCTTATCACTACTGTGAATTCCTGTCTCAGTTTCTGCCTCTGTCTACCGTACATCAAATTTATACCTTCTTCTCCTGTGAACCTGGTGTTACAGTATCTGCCTCAGTCTACCGTACATCACCGTTAAACATTCTTCCCACTGTTAACATGGTGTCACTGTATCTGCCACAGTTTATTTTACATCACCGTTGAACCATCTTCCTACTGTGAACCTGGTGTCACGTTAACTGCCACAGTTTATTTTATATCATGCTTAAACTTTATTCCCATTGTGATCCCAGTGTCACAGTATCTGCCTCGGTCTACTGTATATCACCATTAAACCTTCTCCCCACTGTGAACCTATTCTCACAGTATCTGCCAGATTTTATTGTACATCACTGTTATACCTTCTCAATATTCTGAGCGCAGTGTCACAGTATCTGCCAAGGTCTACCGTTCTTCAGTTTTAAACATTCTCACCAGTGTAAACTTGGTGTTACAGTGTATGATACAGATTATCGTACATTACTGTTACAACTTCTCACTGCTCTGAAGCCATTAACCATATTTTATCTTTTAAAATCTATTTAACTAAAATCTATTAAATCTATTTGGAGTTTAGAACTCTTTGCAACTGTAATACCAAGATAAGTAAATTGGTCCTTCACAATCTTAAAAGAAAAATCAGAATACCTTGACAAAGGACCATTTAAATGAAAAAGTTCATTTTTATGCAGATTTAACTTATACCCTGAAAACTGACTAAATTGTGGTAACAAATATAATATGCTCGGTAAAAAAGAATCCGGATTAGATACAAAGAGCAAAAGATCATCTGCATACAAGGAAACTTTATGCTCAATGCCCTTTGTATAGATCCCTAAAAATATCTTCACTCTCAAAGGGCAATTGCTATTGGTTTCAAAACCAAATCAAAAAGCAGTGGACTTAAAGGACAACTTTGACGAGTACCCTGTTGAAGATTAAAAGGCTTTGATTGTTAAAGATTATTAAAAACTGAAGCAGTAGGACATAAATCTAATTCATTTAATAAAGCCTAATACAAAATTAAATTTTTCCAGAGTAGTCACAAATAAATAACCCAACTCCACCCGATCAAAAGCTTTCTCACCATCTAATGAAAGAACATATTCAGGGACAGGAGTGGGGGTTAAATATAAAATATTCAATTAACAGTATATATTAAAATAAGAATAATGATTTTTAATAAAGCCAGTTTGACCTTCAGAAATGAATGATGGTAAAATATTCTTCAGTTTATGGGCCAGTACTTTAGCTAAAATCCTCATGTCAACAATCAATAATGAAATAAGCCTATAAGAAGCACATTCAAGTGGATCTTTCCCATTTTTCACAATGAGAAAAATACAAGCTTTATTAAACAGTAGTGGAAGATTGCCTTGTTTAGATGAATCATTAAGGACCGAACTTAAATGAGGCACAGAGAATTTAGAAAAAGATTTTAAAAATTCTACGGATACCCATCAGGTCCTGGGGATTCACCTGATTGTAAAGAAGAAATTGCAAGTATTCCTTCTTGGGAAATAGGTGCCTCCAGACTCATTCATTTGGAATGTAAGGGTTCAATCAGGCAGACGCAGCATGGTTTTAGAAAGGGAAGATCTTGTTTGACAAACTTGTTAGGATTCTTTGAAGATATAATGGGTGCGGTGGATAGAGGGGAACAGGTTGATTTTGTATATTTGGATTTCCAGAAAGTGTTTGATAAGGTGCCGCACAAGAGACTTATCAGTAAGTTACAGGAAAGTGGAGCAAGTTACAGGAAAGTGGAGTCCGGGGAAGTATATTGGCCTGGATTGAAAATTGGTTGTCAGAGAGTCGGGATAAATGGGAGTTTTTCAGGTTGGCAGAGAGTGGTAAGTGGGGTGCCGCAGGGGTCAGTGTTAGTCCCACAACTGTTCATCATTTACCTTGATGACTTGGAGGAGGGGACAAAATGTGGTGTAGCCAAGTTTGCGGATGACACCAAATTGAGTGGAAGAGCAAATTGTAATGAGGATGTGGACAGTCTGCAGAGGGATATAGTTAAGCTGGATGAGTGGGCAAAGGTCTGGCAGATGGAGTACAATGTTAGTAAGAATGAGGCTATCCACTTTGGCAAGAAAAATAAAAGAGCTGAATATTATTTAAAGGGTGAACAACTACAGCATGCTGTTGTGCAGAGGGACTTAGGAGTGCTTGTGCATGAATCGCAAAAAGTTAGGTTGCAGGTGCAGCAGGTTATTAAGAAAGCAAATGGAATGTTGGCCTTCATCGCTAGAGGAATTGAATTCAGGAGTAGGGAGGTAATGTTGCAACTGTATAAGGAACTGGTGAGACCGCACCTGGAGTACTGTGTCCAGTTCTGGTCTCCATATTTGAGGAAGGATATTCTGGCTTTGGAGACGGTCCAGAGGAGGTTTACTAGGTTGATCCCTGGGATGAAGGGGTTGACTTATGATGAAAGATTAAATTGTCCAGGATTGTATTCGCTCGAGTTCAGAAGAATGAGAGGAGATCTTATAGAAACATATAGGATTATGAAGGGTATGGATAGGATAGATGTAGGAAGGTTTTTTGAGCTGGCCGGGGAAACTAAAATGAGAGGACACAGTCTCAAGATTCGGGGGAGTAGATTTAGGACAGAGATGAGGAAAAATAGTTTTTCCCCAGAGAGTAGTGAATGTTTGGAATTCTCTAACCAGGGAAGTGGTTGAGGCTGCCTCATTAAACATATTTAAAATTTGGTTAGATAAATTTTTACATGATAGAGGAATTAGGGGATATGGGGAGAAGGCAGGTAGGTGGAGTTAGGTCATAAATTAGATCAGCCATGATCGTATTGAATGGCAGAGCAGGCTCGATGGGCCATTTTTGGCCTACTCCTGTTCCTACTTCCTATGTTCCTATTTATTCTGGGAAAGTGTGGGAATACTTAGGCGGTCCAAAAAGTACATCATTAAAATAAAATTCTCTAAAGATATCATTTATTTTCGAATGATCTGTACCGTTATCCATCCAAATCTTAGTAATTTGTCTCTTAACAGCCAATCCTTTCAATTGGTTAGGCAAAAGCTTAACAGATTTTTCACCATGAATGTAAAATTGTAAAGTTGCTGTTCAATAGGATAAGTAGAAAGAAGATCAAATTTAATCTTAAATTCAATTATTATTCAGGGTTTTAACATTGTGCATATTGTTAATTGATTTTTTTGATCCAATTAATTAAATCTAATCTATTTTTATTAGGCTTCTTCTTAATATTGGCTGTATAAAACATAATTTGTCCTCTAAAATATGCTTTCATAGTATCCCAGACAGACAAATTAGAAACTGCTGAAGAAGAATTTGTATTAAAGAAAAAATTAATTGGGTCTTCCATAAATTTCAAAAAATTCATTATCTGAAAGTAAAGTAGAATTAAAATGCCAATGTCTCTTAATAAAAAGAGAATCAGGAAAATTCAAGGACAAACTATCAGATATCACTATACCATGATATTCACATGATTTGGTCAATGAAATCAATTGATTATCCATTTAAAAATAATCAATCCAAGAATAAGAACGATGAACATTTGAGAAAAAAAAGAGTACTCTCCACTATTAGGTTGAAATAAATGCCAGACATCAGAAATACCAAAATTTGTTAAAAAGGATTTAATGACCGCTGCAGACTTACTCAGAGTAGTAAGTTTAGGGGATGAACATTCCAGAACATTATTTAACCAACAATTGAAATCACCCCTCAACACTGGTGAGTAATAATTAAGACTGAAAAAAACCTTTCAAAAAATACCTGATCATCAATCTTAGGGACATATATGTTAGCAAAAACTACCATTTTATTATATAGTTTACCTGCGAGAATAATATAATGATCCTGTTTATCTAATATAATATTGTTTTGGATAAAAGGAATATTTCATTAAAATATTCATAAAAATAGAGACTCCCTTAACTTTAGCATTCAAAGAAGAGTGGAATTGTTTTTTCCACTTTGACAAAAGTTTGGCATTATCACAATTTCTGACACAAGTTTCTTGAAGAAAAACAATTTCAGCTTTAAGATGCCTGACATGCACAAACATCCTTCTGCTTTGAATTGTACTATTTAAACCTTGCACATTCTAAGAGATTAGTCTAGTAAGAGTAGTTATGAGTTTTAATTAGTATTATGAAAATAACTAGGCACTGTGTGTCATCACTTCCCAAGCAGTTACCATGAATCTGTGCCAAAGCACAGTTTGTACTGAACATGAAGCCAAAACAATCTTGTAATTCTATGAGTCCACACACCTTACCTCCCTCGCAAACTTCCCCAGATTGAAAGTTGCTAAAACAGGCAGCAACAAGCTAAAAAAAATTATAAACCCTTACACTTCTGTTCAAGGTTTTAAGTATAGCTCCTTATTTTAAAAGAAAATTAATAATTTCACCCCAATGAAAAACTATATAAAATACATCCAAAGTGAAAAAAGTATACAGTAAAAATAAATTATATTTGCACGTGTATCATTTCACCTCTCCTTTCCCATTATCAGCAAGAATAAAAATTTGCTAACTCCTTCATTCATCAAAGCCTCTATATAACAAGCATTCAAAATAATATCACAGATAAATTAATTAATAGTTAAAAAAACAAAAACATAAAGATCCATTTCATACTTTTGAAACAAAAAAGAATCAACATCTGTCTTTGTCTCATTTTCTTTCTTTGGCTTGGCTTCGCGGACGAAGATTTATGGAGGGGGTAAAAAGTCCACGTCAGCTGCAGGCTCGTTTGTGGCTGACAGGTCCGATGCGGGACAGGCAGACACGGTTGCAGCGGTTGCAGGGGAAAATTGGTTGGTTGGGGTTGGGTGTTGGGTTTTTCCTCCTTAATAACTGGCTTACCTATCAACTGCACCCTCTGCAAGATCATTTCCTAATAGCAACGAAACATTCTCCTCTGGTAAACTTAATCTGATCCCTATAACAGGTCCACGAACTAATTCTAATTTCAACATTATTTTGTGCATTGGTATAGTCTATGAATCAAGCCCCTAACCTCGAATAAAATTAATTTCATCCATGGCAGTCTTATCGCCAAACTCCAAAACACTGTATAACACAAGTGACTGGGCAACCCCAGCATCTTGAAAGATTTTTACTGACATCTGTGGTGACCCTTCCTCTAACAAAACCTTAACCTCTGACACAAAATATTTGAATTCCTACCTAATTTTACCAGCAAGTCCAGAACCTTTTTTATTTCTGTGCTTCATTTCTTTATATATATACATATATAAATGTATATAAATGTGCTGCCTCCTTTTCTCTCATGCCAAACAATTTAATATTACATGACCAAGTTTATTACAAAAGTGACAAAGTGGACCCTGTTTTTTCCTTTTCTTGCTTCCCTTCTTCTTTACCCCGAGCACTACATCGCCATTTATTTTCTAACTCACTTGGATATTACATGTTACCCTTTTGGAAAGGTCTACGGGCACAAATCTAACCTTGTGAATAAAAGCATACTCATCCGCTAATTTAACATAATCCTGCCAAGTTTCCATTTCTTTCTCAAACTCCCTTTGTTTTTCAGTTTACATTTTTCTAATTCTACCTCAACCTGCTTTTGTTCTCTCTCAAATTGCCTTTGTTTTCTGCTTCCTCATTTTTTTTCTCTTCTTTCACCTCAAATCTACTTTTTGCCAAACCTAACTCCAGTGCATATAGGTCAAGATTCTTTTGTTCTCTCTCAAGCTCAAATTTTCATTTTTATAGCTCAAATGATTCCAATTGCTGCTCATGGGATTTACTCTCTAGAAATTGTTTTACTTTCTCTCCAAATTTGCCCTGTTTTACATAGTGTTCAACTATAATTCTCTGGATCTCTGTCTTTTTCATTGACTGCTTTACCCCTGTAAGTTCCAACTTTTGGGCGATAGTCTCCAACTCACTCCTTTTCACACTCTGCAAATCTGCAGAGGTCAGTGATGCCACAAACTCCTCGATGTCCATTGCTGCTGTTTCCACACACACAAGCCTTTGAATTGGCGTTCAAAAAGGAATTTAACCAAACAAATTGAAAATTAATCAATCAATAAGATCCCATTTTGGTTATATCCCAGATGCCACATCATAAACCAGCAGCAACAGAAATTCACCAAGACAATGGTATCTTTAAACAATAGTTTTTTTATTAATAAGCATCAATAATATTTTATTTAACTCTAAACTTAATCACAACTATGCAGAAATGTATATATGTGGGTGTGGATTACCTAAACCATTACAGCTTTGGCACAAGTTCTGAAAAATCAAATTCAAAGTTCAGTCTTAGAAATCTTGCATTGAAACCCAGAACTTTAAAACTGTTGTCCAGAAGTCATTATGTAGTAGTTAAGACACTGAGTCATCAGACTTACCAAAACTCATTAAGTCTTGTCAAGTTGCTTTCAGAGAAATGTTTCTTCATATGCATATTTTATTACAACTTTCCCCTTTCTTGTGTAGGAATTACAAAGCTTAAGACCTCCACGATGCTTTCACATACCCAGGCAAGGGCCAGAAGGAGTAACCATCAAAATGGTCATGGTCCAGAGCCATGAATGATCTTTCTTACTCTACCCTGATATGGGTCAGTCAGAAGTGACTATTACAAATGCAACATTAATACTGCTCTTTCTTGACAAAGAGTAACAGTGTGGCCATCTTTTCCCAATATCACTTTAATTCTGTCTCTTCAGATGATTTTCTGATGAACTCAAATGGTGCTTTATGAAGTGTCTTAAATCACATGACTTGCTTGAGCAATACTGGTTTGTTTAATTTCTTAAAAATACCAGTCCACAAACAGGTGGCCTCTTCTATTTAAACAGGTGTCTTTGAGTAAACATGCATTGTTTCTGGCTTTCATTGGAACAATTACAAGGCTTTTATGACTCTGAATTTAGGTATTCTGCATGTCTTTCCTGTTTCCAAACCCCCACAGCATCACTCTAAAATATAATACATAAAAATACAGATTATATATATATATATATATAAATAAAATTCTCTGTGGAATGTCATACTGGAAACGCTTGTGCAGTCCCATGATCCCGATATTGATGCCATCTGGAGCTAAGGTTGAGGGTGAGGTCCCTGACAAAGAACAATCCTACCAAGTCCTCAATGGTGGAACCGGTGGACAAACTAGCTCTGAACTCAATAGCTGTGAAAGAGGACAAAGGCTGCAACAAATCCATCAGCTCCAATTGTCATGGTTTTCATGCTATTGGAATTAGTTAGTTGATTTGTAAAGTATTGTGTGCTTCTTGGAGTGGAATGTCAAGTACATGTTAAACAAATACACGCACAGGTGTATTCGCTCTGTGGATCAACAGAATGAAGGCCATCATCCTCAACTATGAGGGATAGACGTGACAACAATATACGTGTGTGTGTGTGCGCGCGCATCGGGGTGTGTGTGTGTGTGTGTGCGCGCATCGGGGTGTGTGTGTGCGCGCGCGCGCGCATCGGGGTCTGTGTGTGTGCGCGCGCGCATCGGGGTCTGTGTGTGTGCGCGCGCGCATCGGGGTCTGTGTGTGTGCGCGCGCGCATCGGGGTCTGTGTGTGTGTGTGCGCGCGCGCATCGGGGTCTGTGTGTGTGTGTGCGCGCGCATCGGGGTCTGTGTGTGTGTGTGCGCGCGCATCGGGGTCTGTGTGTGTGCGCGCGCGCATCGGGGTCTGTGTGTGTGCGCGCGCGCATCGGGGTCTGTGTGTGTGTGTGTGCGCGCGCATCGGGGTCTGTGTGTGTGTGTGCGCGCGCGCATCGGGGTCTGTGTGTGTGTGTGCGCGCGCGCATCGGGGTCTGTGTGTGTGTGTGTGCATCGGGGTCTGTGTGTGTGTGCGCATCGGGGTCTCTGTGTGGGTGCGCATCGGGGTCTGGGTGTGGGTGTGTGCACATCGGGGTGTGGGTGTGGGTGTGTGTACATCGGGGTGTGGGTGTGGGTGTGTGTACATCGGGGTGTGGGTGTGGGTGTGTGTACATCGGGGTGTGGGTGTGTACATCGGGGTGTGGGTGTGTACATCGGGGTGTGGGTGTGTACATCGGGGTGTGGGTGTGTACATCGGGGTGTGGGTGTGTACATCGGGGTGTGGGTGTGTACATCGGGGTGTGGGTGTGTACATCGGGGTGTGGGTGTGTACATCGGGGTGTGGGTGTGTACATCGGGGTGTGGGTGTGTACATCGGGGTGTGGGTGTGTACATCGGGGTGTGGGTGTGTACATCGGGGGGTGTGGGTGTGTACATCGGGGGGTGTGGGTGTGTACATCGGGGTGTGGGTGTGTACATCGGGGGGTGTGGGTGTGTACATCGGGGTCTGTGGGTGTGTACATCGGGGTCTGTGGGTGTGTACATCGGGGTCTGTGGGTGTGTACATCGGGGTCTGTGGGTGTGTACATCGGGGTCTGTGGGTGTGTACATCGGGGTCTGTGGGTGTGTACATCGGGGTCTGTGGGTGTGTACATCGGGGTCTGTGGGTGTGTACATCGGGGTCTGTGGGTGTGTACATCGGGGTCTGTGGGTGTGTACATCGGGGTCTGTGGGTGTGTACATCGGGGTCTGTGGGTGTGTACATCGGGGTCTGTGGGTGTGTACATCGGGGTCTGTGGGTGTGTACATCGGGGTCTGTGGGTGTGTACATCGGGGTCTGTGGGTGTGTACATCGGGGTCTGTGGGTGTGTACATCGGGGTCTGTGGGTGTGTACATCGGGGTCTGTGGGTGTGTACATCGGGGTCTGTGGGTGTGTACATCGGGGTCTGTGGGTGTGTACATCGGGGTCTGTGGGTGTGTACAGGGGTCTCTGTGGGTGTGTACAGGGGTCTGTGTGTGTGTGTGTGTGTGTATAGGGGTCTCTGTGTGTGTGTGTGTGTGTATAGGGGTCTCTGTGTGTGTGTGTGTATAGGGGTCTCTGTGTGTGTGTGTGTGTATAGGGGTCTCTGTGTGTGTGTGTGTGTGTGTGTGTGTATAGGGGTCTCTGTGTGTGTGTGTGTGTGTGTGTATAGGGGTCTCTGTGTGTGTGTGTATAGGGGTCTCTGTGTGTGTGTGTGTATAGGGGTCTCTGTGTGTGTGTGTGTGTGTGTGTATAGGGTTCTCTGTGTGTGTGTGTGTGTGTATAGGGGTCTCTGTGTGTGTGTGTGTGTGTATAGGGGTCTCTGTGTGTGTGTGTGTGTGTGTATAGGGGTCTGTGTGTGTGTGTGTGTGTGTGTGTGTATAGGGGTCTCTGTGTGTGTGTGTGTGTGTATAGGGGTCTCCGCGTGTGTGTGTGTGTGTATAGGGGTCTCTGTGTATGTGTGTGTGTGTGTGTGTGTATAGGGTTCTCTGTGTGTGTGTGTGTGTGTATAGGGGTCTCTGTGTGTGTGTGTGTGTGTGTGTGTGTATAGGGGTCTCTGTGTGTGTGTGTGTGTGTGTGTGTGTATAGGGGACTCTGTGTGTGTGTGTGTGTGTGTATAGGGGTCTCTGTGTGTGTGTATAGGGGTCTCTGTGTGTGTGTATAGGGGTCTCTGTGTGTGTGTGCGTGTGTGTATAGGGGTCTCTGTGTGTGTGTGCGTGTGTGTATAGGGGTCTCTGTGTGTGTGTATAGGGGTCTGTGTGTGTGTGTGCGTGTGTGTATAGGGGTCTGTGTGTGTGTGTGCGTGTGTGTATAGGGGTCTGTGTGTGTGTGTGTGCGTGTGTGTATAGGGGTCTGTGTGTGTGTGTGCGTGTGTGTATAGGGGTCTGTGTGTGTGTGTGTGCGTGTGTGTATAGGGGTCTGTGTGTGTGTGTGTGCGTGTGTGTATAGGGGTCTGAGTGTGTGTGTGCGTGTGTGTATAGGGGTCTGTGTGTGTGTGTGCGTGTGTGTATAGGGGTCTGTGTGTGTGTGTGTGCGTGTGTGTATAGGGGTCTGTGTGTGTGTGTGTGTGCGTGTGTGTATAGGGGTCTGTGTGTGTGTGTGTGCGTGTGTGTATAGGGGTCTGGGTGTGTGTGTGCGTGTGTGTATAGGGGTCTGGGTGTGTGTGTGCGTGTGTGTATAGGGGTCTGGGTGTGTGTGTGCGTGTGTGTATAGGGGTCTGGGTGTGTGTGTGCGTGTGTGTATAGGGGTCTGGGTGTGTGTGTGCGTGTGTGTATAGGGGTCTGGGTGTGTGTGTGCGTGTGTGTATAGGGGTCTGGGTGTGTGTGTATAGGGGTCTCTGTGTGTGTGTGCGTGTGTGTATAGGGGTCTCTGTGTGTGTGTGCGTGTGTGTATCGGGGTCTGGGTGTGTGTGTGTGCGTGTGTGTATCGGGGTCTGGGTGTGTGTGTGTGCGTGTGTGTATCGGGGTCTGGGTGTGTGTGTGTGCGTGTGTGTATCGGGGTCTGGGTGTGTGTGTGTGCGTGTGTGTATCGGGGTCTGGGTGTGTGTGTGTGCATCGGGGTCTGGGCGCGCGCATCGGGGTCTGGGTGTGTGTGTGTGCATCGGGGTCTGGGCGCGCGCATCGGGGTCTGGGTGTGTGTATCGGGGTCTGGGCGCGCGCATCGGGGTCTGGGTGTGTGTATCGGGGTCTGGGCGCGCGCATCGGGGTCTGGGTGTGTGTATCGGGGTCTGGGCGCGCGCATCGGGGTCTGGGTGTGTGTATCGGGGTCTGGGCGCGCGCATCGGGGTCTGGGTGTGTGTATCGGGGTCTGGGCGCGCGCATCGGGGTCTGGGTGTGTGTATCGGGGTCTGGGCGCGCGCATCGGGGTCTGGGTGTGTGTATCGGGGTCTGGGCGCGCGCATCGGGGTCTGGGTGTGTGTATCGGGGTCTGGGCGCGCGCATCGGGGTCTGGGTGTGTGTATCGGGGTCTGGGCGCGCGCATCGGGGTCTGGGTGTGTGTATCGGGGTCTGGGCGCGCGCATCGGGGTCTGGGTGTGTGTATCGGGGTCTGGGCGCGCGCATCGGGGTCTGGGTGTGTGTATCGGGGTCTGGGCGCGCGCATCGGGGTCTGGGTGTGTGTATCGGGGTCTGGGCGCGCGCATCGGGGTCTGGGTGTGTGTATCGGGGTCTGGGCGCGCGCATCGGGGTCTGGGTGTGTGTATCGGGGTCTGGGCGCGCGCATCGGGGTCTGGGCGCGTGTATCGGGGTCTGGGCGCGCGCATCGGGGTCTGGGCGCGCGCATCGGGGTCTGGGCGCATCGGGGTCTGGGCGCGCGCAGCGCGCGCGCGGGGGTGTCCGCGCATCGGGGTCTGGGCGCGCGCGCGCGGGGGTGTCCGCGCATCGGGGTCTGGGCGCGCGCGCGCGGGGGTGTCCGCGCATCGGGGTCTGGGCGCGCGCGCGCGGGGGTGTGTGTGGGGGGGTGTGTGGGGGGGTGTGTGGGGGGGTGTGTGGGGGGGTGTGTGGGGGGGTGTGTGGGGGGGTGTGTGGGGGGGTGTGTGGGGGGGTGTGTGGGGGGGTGTGTGGGGGGGTGTGTGGGGGGGTGTGTGGGGGGGTGTGTGGGGGGGTGTGTGGGGGGGTGTGTGGGGGGGTGTGTGGGGGGGTGTGTGGGGGGGTGTGTGGGGGGGTGTGTGGGGGGGTGTGTGGGGGGGTGTGTGGGGGGGTGTGTGGGGGGGTGTGTGGGGGGGTGTGTGGGGGGGTGTGTGGGGGGGTGTGTGGGGGGGTGTGTGGGGGGGTGTGTGGGGGGGTGTGTGGGGGGGTGTGTGGGGGGGTGTGTGGGGGGGTGTGTGGGGGGGTGTGTGGGGGGGTGTGTGTGTGTATAGGGGTGTGTGTGTGTATAGGGGTGTGTGTGTGTATAGGGGTGTGTGTGTGTATAGGGGTGTGTGTGTGTATAGGGGTGTGTGTGTGTATAGGGGTGTGTGTGTGTATAGGGGTGTGTGTGTGTATAGGGGTGTGTGTGTGTATAGGGGTGTGTGTGTGTATAGGGGTGTGTGTGTGTATAGGGGTGTGTGTGTGTATAGGGGTGTGTGTGTGTATAGGGGTGTGTGTGTGTATAGGGGTGTGTGTGTGTATAGGGGTGTGTGTGTGTATAGGGGTGTGTGTGTGTATAGGGGTGTGTGTGTGTATAGGGGTGTGTGTGTGTATAGGGGTGTGTGTGTGTATAGGGGTGTGTGTGTGTATAGGGGTGTGTGTGTGTATAGGGGTGTGTGTGTGTATAGGGGTGTGTGTGTGTATAGGGGTGTGTGTGTGTATAGGGGTGTGTGTGTGTATAGGGGTGTGTGTGTGTATAGGGGTGTGTGTGTGTATAGGGGTGTGTGTGTGTATAGGGGTGTGTGTGTGTATAGGGGTGTGTGTGTGTATAGGGGTGTGTGTGTGTATAGGGGTGTGTGTGTGTATAGGGGTGTGTGTGTGTATAGGGGTGTGTGTGTGTATAGGGGTGTGTGTGTGTATAGGGGTGTGTGTGTGTATAGGGGTGTGTGTGTGTATAGGGGTGTGTGTGTGTATAGGGGTGTGTGTGTGTATAGGGGTGTGTGTGTGTATAGGGGTGTGTGTGTGTATAGGGGTGTGTGTGTGTATAGGGGTGTGTGTGTGTATAGGGGTGTGTGTGTGTATAGGGGTGTGTGTGTGTATAGGGGTGTGTGTGTGTATAGGGGTGTGTGTGTGTATAGGGGTGTGTGTGTGTATAGGGGTGTGTGTGTGTATAGGGGTGTGTGTGTGTATAGGGGTGTGTGTGTGTATAGGGGTGTGTGTGTGTATAGGGGTGTGTGTGTGTATAGGGGTGTGTGTGTGTATAGGGGTGTGTGTGTGTATAGGGGTGTGTGTGTGTATAGGGGTGTGTGTGTGTATAGGGGTGTGTGTGTGTATAGGGGTGTGTGTGTGTATAGGGGTGTGTGTGTGTATAGGGGTGTGTGTGTGTATAGGGGTGTGTGTGTGTATAGGGGTGTGTGTGTGTATAGGGGTGTGTGTGTGTATAGGGGTGTGTGTGTGTATAGGGGTGTGTGTGTGTATAGGGGTGTGTGTGTGTATAGGGGTGTGTGTGTGTATAGGGGTGTGTGTGTGTATAGGGGTGTGTGTGTGTATAGGGGTGTGTGTGTGTATAGGGGTGTGTGTGTGTATAGGGGTGTGTGTGTGTATAGGGGTGTGTGTGTGTATAGGGGTGTGTGTGTGTATAGGGGTGTGTGTGTGTATAGGGGTGTGTGTGTGTATAGGGGTGTGTGTGTGTATAGGGGTGTGTGTGTGTATAGGGGTGTGTGTGTGTATAGGGGTGTGTGTGTGTATAGGGGTGTGTGTGTGTATAGGGGTGTGTGTGTGTATAGGGGTGTGTGTGTGTATAGGGGTGTGTGTGTGTATAGGGGTGTGTGTGTGTATAGGGGTGTGTGTGTGTATAGGGGTGTGTGTGTGTATAGGGGTGTGTGTGTGTATAGGGGTGTGTGTGTGTATAGGGGTGTGTGTGTGTATAGGGGTGTGTGTGTGTATAGGGGTGTGTGTGTGTATAGGGGTGTGTGTGTGTATAGGGGTGTGTGTGTGTATAGGGGTGTGTGTGTGTGTGTGTATAGGGGTGTGTGTGTGTGTGTGTATAGTGTAAGGTAAAACATCATGAGATGGGAATGTGTAAGGAGTTACCCTCTGCAGGGCTGTAACAAGATGTGAATGCATCCTTGTACTTACAAGATAAGAGAGACATTGATGGATTGAGAGGCAGGAAGCTAGCAGGGAAAGGATAGCAACAGTTTTAGTCATTGGACAAGTAATGATATGATGATGTTCTAAGCACGTATCCAAGGGTATAAAAAAATCACCATTTTGCTGATAACGGCAGAATGCATTCTCCGACTAACATTGTTAGTTGCAAGTGTTACAATCCGGTAATAAAGAACAAAGAACCCTGATTTCGACTCAGTCGTGGGTGTGTGTGTGTGTGTGTGTGTGTGTGTGTGTGTGTGTGTGTGTGTGTGTGTGTATATGTAGGTATGCACTGCTTAAAATCCATTCGGGCAACATCCAACCGCATACATGTCTATCATTCCATAAACTTATAACAGAGTTCTGAAATCCCAGTCGGAGAACAGGATGTAGCAGACATAACCAGACTTACACAACAACTTTCCGCACGTAAAATGCGTATCTCATGTCATTTATATACAAAAGGCTTATGTATGTAGGTACTGTACTTTCTATCATGGCTCCCAAACGCAGTAAAACCAGCAAGACTAGCAGCAGAAAGAGGCAAAGGAGAAGTGAATTTGGAAGTGAAACAAAAGGTTATTAAGCAAAACAAAACAGTGAATGCTAATGCTCGCGACTTAGGCATCTCGCACTCAACAATCACAACAATCCTCAAAAACAAAGAAAAAATTCTCCAAGCTGTTGAAGGATTGGCTCCACTGAAAGCTACAAGGCTAACAAAAATACGAGATGGAGAAATTGCTAATAACATGGATTGATGACGAATCACAAAAGCGAATCCCTCTCAGCACGTTGACAATCTAAAGCACAAAGCTAATTCCAGATGCTTAATGAGAAAACAGACTATGATAGAATTTAGTTTTAGCTCTGGGGTGGTTCAGGCACTTCAAATAAGATTTTTTGCTGCATAATGTGAAAGTGAGTGGTGAGCTTCCATGTGCTGATGCAAATGCAGCAGAAGAATTTGTTGAAACCTGAGATACACTAATTGGAGAAGGAGGTTATTTGCCCCAACAATTTTTTAATATGGACAAAAGCTCCTTATTCTGGAAGCAAATGTCTGAAAGGACCTTTATACACAAGAAGGCCAAGTCAATCCCAGGCTTTAAGGACTTTAAAGAAAGTGTTGTTAGGAGGTAATATTGCTGACTACAAGTTAAAGCTATTTTTTTATTCGACATAGTGAAAACCCAGAGTTTTCAAGAACATTAACAAACACATCTTACCAGTTTATTAGAGAAGCAATAAAAAGTGGTGGATGACACAAATGCTGTTTCACTGTTTCATGATGCCCTTCTAGATTACTATGCCAGTGAAATATAGGTATTGCTTGGAAGAAGGTTTACCTTTCAAGATTTTGCTAATTGTAGACAATGCTCCAGGACATCCCCCTTTCATTGGTGACCTCCACCCCAACATCACAGTGGTGTGCCTCCCACCAAACACCACCTCTCTAATCCAGCCAATGGACCACAAGGTTATTGCAGCATTCTCGGCCTACTACCTAAGGCTATTGCTGCAACTGATGACACTGGCAAGACACTGATGCAGTTCTGGAAGGTGTATAACTCTTTCCATTGTATAAAGAACCTTGCTTGGGTCTGAGATGATGTGACCAAAGAGTGGATGAATGGCATATGGAAAAAAAATACTGACTAAGGGATTTGAAAACATTGATGAGATTACAAGGATTAATAGTGCTGTTATCAACATGGTAAACAATAACCTGAACCTAGACATAGATGAAAAGATTGAAGAACTCCTAGAGGTGGTTCTAAGAAATGAAAAGTTGCTGGAGCAAGACCAAATAGTTGAAGAAGAGGCAAGGCATATGGTAATTTCTTGGTGTAACAAACCTGGATGCCTACTTGAAAGGTTGGTGTCAGGCATGGAAACGTGTCCAGTCTGGATGAAGAGAAGAATATCATCAATTCCTTTCCCCTTTACTGACACTGCTCATCCCACCCAGTCCAATTTTTTTTGCTTCAGATTCCAGCAACTACATTTTCATGAATCTCTTCAGAAATATATCCTGCCCTTTGGTGCCAAAATATTTATAATCTGAGCCTTAGGTGCTGAGGATACTGTAGTTGCCTCACTCTTCACATCAGTGGTTTTGGAATGTTCTGTGAAATTTGGTGTTACTTCGCCAGTGTCTTGAGCTTTCTCCTTTAGGTAGTTCATGCAGGGGGATCAGATAGGGGAATGGGAATAATTTCCTTATAGAAGTGAAGACACCTTTCATCATCTACACAAGAGCTGGCTGAAGAGAGATGAAAGTGGTCAAAGTTCCCCAGGCCTTCTTGTGAACATTCATTACAAGGCATGCATAGCAGGGTGAGGTTGTCCTGCAGACAATGAGAGGAAAGCCCATTCTTTCAATGCTCCAACAAAGGAGTTAAATAGCAACTTATAGCTGTGATGCACTGTGGTGACAGTAAGCAGACACAAGATTCGAAAGACTGAACAGGCTTTAATCTACTTAAAATCTTCTGTTGTAGCTAGCTGCAACTCCGTGTGACTGACCTTTAGGGGCCGGATATGGCTTATATCCCAGCGGATTATTGGCAACTGACTGGGTGGGGCTTGATCCATTCAGGTCGGCAAATTGACAGCCGGCCAGATGTGGTCTGTCTTCTAATGATCTTCCTGCAGGTACACAGGTCGCAGTAGGCTAGTGGTGTATCACCACATTTACCTCCTCTTTAAAATTGTCCGGGGGGGGGGGGGGCGGAGGTTACATCCAATACTCAACAGGCCCCAAACATATGAACATTATTTACAAATTTAGATAGTCCAGTGGCCATTGAAGACTCTGTGCCCATCACAGTGTTGGCTCCTGGCTGGTCAAAGGTCGGCAAGGGTAAGCGGGGGCTAGTCGAGGGGGGGGCGGGTGGAGTTGGAGTATGCGTGAGGTGTTTGATGGGTGGGGTGGGGGTGTGGTTGTCCACCACGGTTTGAGAGTGTACGGGATGGGAAAAGGGCGGCAGGCCAAAATGGTCCTGGGTGCCCCACAGTTGTCTGGGTGGTCCTGAGGTGATTGACGCTGTGGTGGGTGCTATGGCTAGTGACAGGTCCCTGGTTGACACGGTGTCCTCCCTGCCACTGGAGTACCTCACGTAGGTGTGATTGTGATTGGCGTGTTGGAGGTACACCTGCTCGACCAGGGGGTTGGCGTGGGCCCACATGTATCTATGCAGGAGCACTGGTCCCAGGGACGTGAGCCATGCTGGGAATGAGATTCCAGTCGCCAATTTCCTGGGGAACGAAAACAGGTGTTCGTGAGTGGTCTCATTGGTAGCTGGGCACAGGAGTGGCCTGATGGCATGGAGCGCCTCGAGGAGGGTGTCCTGCCAGTACTCTATGGACCAGCTCTTGGAGTTGAGGGCCAGTAGGACTGCCTTCCAGATTACCCCATTTTCGCATTCCTCCTGCCCATTACCCCTCAGGTTGTAACTAGTCATGCGACTAGTTGCAATGCCCCTTGCAGTCAGTTACTGGCGCAACTCCTTGCTCATGAAGCTGGATCCCCGGTCACTGTGGATAATCAAGGGGTAGCTGAATATGATGAAGATCTGCGTGCCTGGCCATGGGATGGCGAAGGGAAAATGGGAGTCCTCATCTATGACCATAAGGAAATAGACATTCCAATTCATGGAAGGCAGGGGCCCCTTGAAGCCTATGCTGAGGCATTCCAAGGACTGGGTGGCCTTTACAATGAGGGCCTGGGGCAGGCAGAAGAAGCGGGGCTTGCATTCCACGTAGACCTGGCATGCCTCAGTCATGGTCCTGATGTCCTGGATGGTGTACAGGTGTCAGGACTTAATGAAATGATAAAGGCGAGTGACACCCAGGTGGCAGAGGGACTCATGCAGGGCCTGCAGTTGATCATCGTGGAGGAAAGCATAGGTCCAGGAGAGGGCATTGGGGAGTCATTAAACTTCCCCGGTCGGTACTGGATGTTGTAGCTGTATGTTGCTAGCTCGGCTCTCCAGCGCAAGATCTTATTATTCTTGATCTTGCCTTTGTGGGTGGTGCTAAACATGAATGCCACTGCACCCTGGTTGGTGAGGAGGGTGAATCTCCTGCCAGTCAGGTAGTGGCACCAGTGGCAGACTGCTTCCACGATCGCCTGGGCCTCCTTTTCAATGGCGGAGTGTTCTAGCTCAGAAACGTGGAGGGTCCTGGAGAAGAATGCAACAGGGCATCCTTTCTGGCTCAGGGTAGCAGCGAGGGTCACATCTGAGGCACCACTCTCCACCTGGAAGGGCAAGTCCTTATCCACAGCATGCATCATGGCATCCATGATGTCCTGCCTGATGTGTGTGAAGGCTGCCTGCGCCTCAGATGGGAGGGGAAAGGTGGTGGCCTGGGACAGTGGGTGGACCTTGTCCAAAAAACAGGGGATCCACTGTTTGTAGTATGAGAAGAGGCTGAGGCACCTGTGGAGGGCCTTGAATATGTGGGGAGGGGTAGCTCCATTAATGGGCACATTCGTTCTGGATCCAGGCTGATGACATCAGGTGCCATGATGCACCCCAGGATGGCGAAGCGGGTGGTGCTGAACACGCACTTCTCTTTATTGTACTGGAGGTTCAGCTCCTTGGCCGTCTGGAGAAATCTCTCCACATTGGCATCGTGGTCTTGCTGGTCATGGCTGCAGGTAGGGGAAGGTCGCCTTTAATTTGTGCCAGTCTACTATGCGATCTATCTCCCCCTGGAAGACGAAGACCCCGTTAGAGACCCCAAATGGAACTCAGAGGAACTGGTAGAGTCACCTGTCTGCCTCAAAGGCAGTGTAGGGCTCGTCTCAAGGGTGGATGGGGAGTTGGTGATAGGCCAACGTCAGGTCAATAGTGGAGAAGACCCTGTAGCGGGTTATCTCGTTGACCACATCAGCTATCCCCGGTAAGGGGTAAGCGTCCATGTGGGTGTACTGGTTGATGGTCTGACTGTAGTACATGACCATCCTCAGCTTACTGCCCCCTTTGACCACCAGGACTTGGGCTCTCCATGGGCTGTTGCTGGGTTCTATGACACCTTCCACCAGAAGCTGCTGCACCTCGGCCTTGATAAAGTCTCTGTCGACTGCACAATAGCATCTCCTTCTGGTGGCTATCGGCTCGCAGTCTGGCGTGAGGTGTGCAAAGAGGGCAGGAGGGGCCGATGTGTAGCATGGAGAGGCCGCTGGTTGGCCAGCACGCTATGGAATGTGAATGGGGGTAGGGGCCCACCCAAAGGCGAGGGTGCTCCACAGATGACACTGAAAGTCTAAGCCCAGGAGGACTGAGGTGCAGTTTGGGCATGACCAGGAGCCTGAACCTGGTATATGTCTCCCCCCAAACCGTTAGATCGGCAGAGCAGCGCCCGAGGGTGTTAATGGTTTGGTTCTGGGCAGCGAAGGCAATAGAGAAGGTGGTGGGGTTGATTTTGAGTTTCAGAGAGCAGGCCGCATTTGGGTGAATGAAGCTCTAGGCCTGCCACTGTCGAGTAGGCACTTTGTTACCTGCCCCTTTATCTCGACATCCATCATGGAGCGCCAGAGGATGTGAGGGATGTCTCTGGACAGTGTGGTGGCTGCTAGGACTATCTCGGGGTCTAGGTCACAGTTCACCGAGGGTGGAGGTGAGTTGCGGGTAGCTAGTCCTCTGCAGACATGGGGTGCATCGAGAGAGGTGAATATTGGCAGGTGGCGTTCTCCGTAGGCATGGGGTGTGGTGGGTGGTGATCGGCAGCGTCTGCAGGCGTGGGGTACATCGGGAGGGCACGTCATCATCTTCGTCGACAGTGCTGGTGAGGTCGGCAGTGTTGGCCTCGAGTGGCTGTGGAGCTTGTGGCTGCCCGGACCAAGATGGTGGCGCTGCATGAGGGTGCGTGGCAGCGGCATGGTTGGTCTTCTTTTTCCGCCACACTGGTCGCACCAGCAGAAGTGGCTCATTGTCGTCCGCGAATGTGGCATCTTAGCGGGGCGGAACTGGCATGGCCCAGGGCTGGTTGGATGCATAGTGAGCACATGGCAATCATTGCCGGCGAGGCCAGAAGTAGGGTTGTCGAGGCTAGGGAGGCCAGAAGTAGCTGCGGTGGCAATGGCATCGCCCCACAATTGCACATGGCAGGGACTGGGAAGGAGGGGTGTTGGTAGAGGGCTGCTCAGCTGCTAGCAGGCTGAGAAAGGCATACCCTAGTGTAGTGGCCTTTCTTGCTGCATTTCGAGCAAAAGTGGTTCCTGGCCGGGCAGTTGCGTCGCGACCACCGATCTGACCCACAGTACTTACAAAGGCATAGGGCACCCTCTGCGACGACGCTCTCATCCACCAGAGCCACGGCTCTGGTCTCCGCTGTCCACTATGAGACCTGGGGGAGTCTGGAGTCG
Source organism: Narcine bancroftii (assembly GCF_036971445.1). Taxonomy (NCBI): domain Eukaryota; kingdom Metazoa; phylum Chordata; class Chondrichthyes; order Torpediniformes; family Narcinidae; genus Narcine; species Narcine bancroftii. The sequence continues at coordinate 250,634,290 of NC_091469.1, read as the reverse complement.
AAGACTTCGGTGGACTGAACAACAGGCTTTATTCTACTCAGTCTTCTGCTGTAGTTAACAGCAACTCCGTGTGCTTGACCTCAAGAGGCCGAATGTGGCTTATATCCCGGCAGATGATTGGCAGCCGACGGGGTGGGGCTTGATCCATTCAGGTCGGCTGATTGACAGTCGGCCAGGTGTGGTCTGTCCTCCGGTGCTCTTCCTGCAGTAGGCCAGTGGTGTATCACCACAGTAGCTCACCTTAAAAGTACACTTCCACCAATATCGTTTGCTCGATGACCAAGGTTGGGCTGACTATAGTTTCCGAAAAGAGAAGACCCGAGATGAATCTGTTAGTTTCCAGCAGGAATCGTGTTGGTACTTTCAATAATTGGAAAAGCATTTAATGACGATAACCGCAGGAAAATGCCGACAGCACCAATGTGAGGCACCAGGAGAAATCACCTAATAGCCAGAATATGCTTGGGATTGTCCGATCTCAGAAGGTAAGCAGGCTCAGGCCTGGTCACTACTTGAAGGGTGGGGGGGGGCGCCTGGCAACACCAGCTGCTGTAGGGTTCTATGAGGGGCGCTGGACAAAGTGGCGACTCTCTGCCTTGAGGTCGACAAAAGTTAAAGAATTTCATGTGCGTAACATTCTATGACGTATTACGTGGCAGGAATGGAACTTTTACCTTTAAATATTTCACCCGTCGAACAGCGTCGGCCGAGCAAGTTAACAGAGAGAAGGCGCGCGAGCCAGCTGGCGGTTAAGTCCTGCGCGTGCGCACGGAGGTGACGCCGGGTCCGCGCGACGGAGCTGGCGCGCGCCACCTCCTCCTCCGGCGCGTGGCCGATCCTCGAAAGCCGCACACATCTCGCGCTGGCTACGTGGCGGCGGCTGGAGGAGGAGGTTGTTGGTGGGGAGAGGAAAGCAGGCAGGCCGGCCACAGCGTGGGGCCGGGGACACTGCTCCTGTCCGTCTCACCTGGTGTTCCAGTCGGCCACGGCGTCCGCTGCTCCCGGAGGTGAGTGAATTAGTGCTCGGGAAGAGCGAAGTGACGCGCCCGGTGAAATCTTTCCTGCCCGTTCTGGTGATTGACCAACTTACCCGAAAGTTGGATGGCGCCTCCCCGGTCTCCCGTTTAAAGACGTTTCATGGAGTTCGCCTTTCCCCCTCCATACCGGGGTGGGAGAGCTCGCGATCAGCGGGGTGGGAAGTGCGTCCCCGCGGGCAGAAGTGTGGGAGGAAAGGTTCTCTCGTGTAGGGGTGGGGGGGAGCATGGCCCGAGGGCAAGGGGGGTGGGAGGAGCGCATGTCCCCGAGGGCGGGGGGGGGGGTGGGAGGAGCGCATGTCCCCGAGGGCGGGGGGGGGGGGTGGGAGGAGCGCATGTCCCCGAGGGCGGGGGGGGGGGGTGGGAGGAGCGCATGTCCCCGGGGGCGGGGGGGGAGAGTGGGAGGAGCGCATGTCCCCGGGGGCGGGGGGGGGAGAGTGGGAGGAGCGCATGTCCCCGAGGGCAAGGGGGGTGGGAGGAGCGTATGTCCCCGGGGGCGGTGGGTGGGTGGGGGGGGGTGGGTGGGAGGAGCGCATGTCCCCGAGGGCAGGGGGGGGGTGGGAGGAGCGCATTCTCACAGTTGAGGTGGGGGAGAGTGCGTCCCTGTGGGCAGAGAGGGGAGCATAAAGTGGTGGAGCATATCCCCACAGACACAGGCAAAGTGGAGCACATCCCCATTCCTATAGACATGGGCTCGGGATCTCTAATCAGCCCCCATGGGAAGGAGATGTTGGAGTTGTTTGTCTCTGTGGACCTGGTAGTCACCCACGGGCCCTGCACGGGGATGGTGGGTTGTCTAAATCCTATTCATTCCTACTGATGGTGGGGAGGGGGGGGGGGGGTCACTGGTTTATAGGAGGTATGGTGTCTCTAAACTCCACAACTGGAAAGAAGGGGAGATGCATCACTTCATTCCATAGAAAGGTGTAGGGAGGTGTCCCACTTCACCAGCGCTAGAGGAAGGAAGGATCTATCCATGTCTGCAGAGCTGGAGGAGGGGAGAAAATACCATCCCTCAACGCCATGTCCATGGAACACAGGGGGTCCTTGAACCCAAGAGATCACAAAGGGAAGAAATCTCTTGAGAAATAGAGGGAGATTCTGTGTGTGGTCTTCCACCACGTAATTTCTGTGGGAGATACATGGTGAATCTCCCCTCTCACCAGAACCATGAGTGGGGCAGTTTAGAGAGCATCACAGCATCCTACATCCCCTCCCCTTTCAAGGCTATTGCATGACTGGCAAAAAGATACATTTATTATTGCCTGGAGAAATGAAAGTTCATAATATTGCACCAGCCAATAATATTGTACTAACTTTAATTCCTTTACAGTACATTTTCAAGTACAATATATTGCAAGTTTCTGAATGACTTAGTATTGTCCAAGGACGTTCTTAGGGTTGGGAAAGGCATTCCAGGCATTTTTCTGGCTGACAACGGAGTTTATCGATACCTGAAGTTTACTTAGCAGAGGCAAAGTGGTGGTGACAGGTGGGTTGTCAAATTACAAGGTGAACATTTTCATTTAAGAAGATTTGCAGACAGTTATCCTTAAATAAAAATACATATATGCCTGGGCATGTATATTAATCATGTACCCAGAGTCATGCCAATCACCCCTTGTTATGAACTCACATGCTTTAGACTTGGTAAAAGATGTGACATAGAAAAATAGCTGAAGCTGTTTGCATAACTTTTAATGTTTGTGCATGTTTGAAGGAGGAGTGAATCTTTGAACTTTTGCAAGATAGAAGTGTTTTGCAGTAATGCAAAGTATGAGCTGGATGATTTGCCACAAACTCAACATGATAAAAGTAGGTCAGAGGTGGAGACAGTGAGTAAAATCAAGTTCTTGGGAGTCACTACAGGTGTACCCAGTTTTATGAATACATGTACTCACTTTGCGAAAATTCGCTTTTACAAAGAAACCTGTGTTCACTTTTACGAGAGGATTTGAATAGGTTTTCACTTTTATGAAAATAGCCTTCAATAGTAGTGAATGGGTCTTCGCTTTAAGCCATTTCAGCTTAAAAGCTTTAATAGAAACACCCTAGTTGCATAAAGCGGGGTGTACCTGTATCTCGGAAGCTCTTTCCTGGACACAACACACTAATGGTGTCATGAAGAAAGCGCATCAGAGCCTCTACTTTCTCAGGAGTTTGTGGAGGTTGGTATGACTTTGGAAACTCTGGCAAATTTCTACATAGGTGTGGTGGAAAGTGTGCTGACTGGCTGCATCACGGTCTGGTATGGGGACACCAACACCCCTGAGCTTAAAGCCATGCTTTAAGTGATTATAGCCCAGGACACTCTCCCCAATATTGAGAACATCTATAGGGAATGCTGCAGTTGGAGAGCAGCAGCAATGATCAAGGATCCACATCCCGTCCACCAGCAGACTCCTCAACAACAAGCTCAATCAGGGTCTCATTTAAGTACTCCTTTACACTTTTTTCTCTCTATTGTAGTCAGTTTATTTACATTTATTTGTTTATTTATGTACATTGTGTTTTTTTTACACTACCAGTAAGGGGTAATTATGCTTTGCCCGCAGCGAAAAGAATCTCAGGGTTGAATGTGATGTCATGTATGCACTCTGACAATAAATCTGAAATCAGACAATAAATCTGAAATGTCATCGTAAGAGTGTAAGATCTCTGAGAAATAAATAACAAGTGGTTTTGAAATTCACAGTGTCTCTTTATCTTTATGCTTAAAATATTTGTGGAAATTTGGATATATGACTCCGTAATTCTGAAATATTTGTAAAGTGTGGTTTCCATTAAACCTGTAATAATTCAGTTGGTTAAACTATTCCAAGTCTCATTGCATTAACGGATTTGCAATGAATCTTAAAATCTCCAGAGAATATATTGAGTATAAATTTTTGCTCAGGTTTTGTTTATGCATGGTTGATTATGACCTTATGGGTTTTCATAACTCAAATCTGTATTTGAATTTCATGAATTCTTCTGGTGGTGGTTTTAACTGAAAGGAAATCAGAATTTGGGCTCATGTAGCGATTGATGCCATGAACAATGCACAATGGGGGGGACATCATGTGATGCCATGAGGGGCACCACTCAACCTACCAACTCCTGTGGGATTAACTGATAAAGGTACATATGAAGCAAAATTAATTTTATAAAAACTACTTTAAAGTTATTTTTAAAGTGATCAATAGAAGAAAAAAATTGCCCCAAAAAAGAAAAAGCTTCAAAAGTTACACCAATGATAAAATGGGAAGAGAAGAAAAGAGAATTCGGGCCTATCTTGTCGTTGAAGCCATTGAAGTTGGTTCTGGATCTGCCATTGAGAACCCAATGTAAGGACCTTCCTCTGGAGCTCCCTTTGCGAAACCCTGCAAAGATGGCACCACTGGATAAGTTAAGACTGCACCACACATGTGCAAAAAGTTGGGCATGCGCGCTGCAGAGAGAAAAAAGTATTGAAAAATAACTTCATCTTTTAAAGGGCCACTCCAAAGTCTCCATTTCTGAACAGAAGGGTGATACTTCTCTGTGGAAGAGGACTCAGAGGACTATGGAAGTGAAGAAGAAATGGCAAGCTCAGAAGAAGAAAGATTCAGAGACAAGGAAAGGATTTTTATTACAGAAATGACTAAAATTGAAGCTAAAATAGATATTCTGATACATTGGAGAGCAATTTTAAACTTAACTAGAATTGAAGCCAGTTAGAACAGATATGATGAAATTGAATAATGTCTCACAAAGAATTGATAAAGTGGAGGAGAAAATCCAAGATGTGCATGAAGAAGTACAATGTATTGAAGAAACTTCAAATGTAAATGACAATACAACTACCAATTTGATTTCTATGAATGGAAAACTGCTTGAGAAAGTTGACATTTTGGAAAATTACAGCTGAAGAAACAATCTTAAAATTGTGGCATGTCAGAAGGCAAAGAAGGTCAAGATGTGATCTGATTTTTTCTTTTTTTTTCTTCTGTTTCCCCCCCCCACCACTGGATACTGAAAATATTTGGAGGAGAACATTTTAATTGAGAGAGCTCATAGAGCTTTGAGACCAAATCCAGGTACTAATCCGGCACCTCGATCTATCCTGATTAAATTTTTTAACTATCAGGATAGAGAGAAGATACTAGGTTTAGCGATGAGAAGAGCTAAAGAATATGGACCTTTGAATTATGAAGGGGATAAGATTTTTTAATCCAGATTTGAATCAAACTTAAAGAAAAGAAGAGATTTTAACCTGGTTAGGAAGGTTTTATATAATAAAAGTTATAGATTTGTTCTCCCCTATCCAGCTACTTTGAAAATATTTTTGCCAGATCAGCAATTTTATTTTTTTTACAAATCATGTAAAAATTATTTGTCACAAAGAGTATGCTGAGATTTGTCTAAAATTTAAGTAACAAAAGATGCTGATTTATTGCAATAAATCTGATATATAAAAAGAGGGGTCTCATTCACCCTTTTTTAAAAATTCTTCCTGATGGAGGAAGAAATTTTATATGGGGAAGTATTGTTGGTTAGGCAGAAAAGATTTTTTTTCCCCATGGGTGTGTCGGGAGGTGTGTTCATTGATTTCTGATGGCTTTGACCACGACATAAAATGGAGGGTGGTAATGCTAGTATTTCTAGCATTTCGAGGGGGCGGATTTATCTTTTTATATATTAACCATTTATAATGTATTCTGAATAATTTTGTTGTTTTTGGATTGCAGATGTTGACGTTCAGGACCAAATTAATTTGTGGGAATGCTTCCTGGCTAGGATTGATGGAAAGGAACTTTGTAAAATTTACCGATATCAAAAATTAATAAAGCAGTTAAGATTTTGCATTTGATGGGATTAAGGGGAAAATAAAAAGAAAATCTTGTTTTATGTTAAGAAATTGGGAGTAGATATCACTTTTTTACAAGAAACTCATTGAACTGAAAAAGAACATTTGAAATTAAGAGATTGGATGGATCAAATGGTTTTTTCTTCATTTAACTAAAGCTAGAAGAGTAACAGTTTTATTTAAGAAATAATTACCAATTAAAATTCAAAATGTAATTACAGATCTGGCAGATAGATATGTAATGGTAAATTGTCAAATATTTTCTGAGGAATGGACTTTGTTAAATATATATGCACCAAATACAGATGATCAGAAATTTATATGATACTTTTTTGAATTTAGCAAATGTCCATGAAAATGTTTTAGTTGGTGATTTTAATTTTTGTTTGGAACCTTTGCTGGATTAGTCATCAATAACTATACTTAAATCAAAAGCAGCTAAAATATTGCCATTTTTAATAAAGGATTTAAATCTAATGGATATATGGAGAAGGATACATCCTAAAGATAGGGATTATTCCTTTTATTCTAGTAGATTTGATACATATTCTAGAATTGACTTTTTTGCTTTTGGCTCAAAATCAATCAAGAGTTATGAATATTGATTATGAAAAAAGAATATTATCTGATTATTCCTCATTGCTGATTGAATTGGAATTTGCTGAAAAACAATACTCAGTAAGTACATAGATGGAGAATAAATTCTTTATTATTACAAAAGGAAGATTTTTGTTTTTTTTTAATAAGACTATATAGAATTGTTGTGATACAAATTAACATTCAACAGAAGACGTTTATTATTTGGGATGCATTAAAAGCTTGTTTGCGAAGACAAATTATGTTATACTTCAAATTAAAAAGGAATATATGAAAGATATAGATAAATTAGAGAAGGAAATAACAATATTGGAAAAAGAAATTCAAAAATCACCCTCAGAATAAATATAGAAGCATAATGGATAAGAAATTACAATATAATACAATGTTAACATATAGAACAGAAAACATGATGCTATGGTCCAAGCAGAAATATGAACTAGGAGAACAATCCCATAAAGTTTTAGCTTGGCAATTAAAAGCAGAACAATCCTTTAGATCAATTAACACCATACAACAGAATAACAGTGAAGTGACATTTAATCCACAAGAAATAAATGAAAACTTTAAGGAATTTTATGAAAAATGATATGTGTCTGAATTGTTACATGATGAAGCAGCTATAGATGAATATTTGTCACAAATGGTATTACCAAGTTTAACAGAAGTAGGTAGATAATTTAGATAGTCCTTTCTTGTTTACAAAATAACTAATCTCTGGTAGAGGATGGGTTTCCCGTTGAATTATACAAAGAATGTAAATATTTAATGATTCTTTTATTTATGAAGGTAATAGAAGATTTCAAACTGCATTATCTTCCAGAAACTTCCTCTACGGCAAAAATTACAATTATTCCTTAAACCATAGAGATCTGGTAAAACCAACTTCATATGTTGATTATAAAATTATAGCAGAAATGTTAGCGAATAGGATTATTGATTATCTTCCTGAATTAATAAACATAGACCAGACAGGTTTTGTTAAAAATAGATAAACTTCAGACAATATATTAAGGTTATTACGTACAGAGGAAAAAAGATTCGAGTGTAATAGTGGTTTTAGATGCAGAAAAGGCTTTTGATAGGTTAGAAAGGGATTTTTTATTTACGGTCTTGAGTAAGTTTGGTTTTAGATTGAATTTTGTAAATTAGATTAAAACATTATATAAAAATCCTAAAGCCAAAATAATAATAATCAGACAGATGTCTCAATCTTTTAACTTAACTAGATCAAGTAGACAAGGATGTCCTCTTATCTCCAGGATTGTTTGCTTTAGCAATAGAGCCACTTGCACAAAGGTTTTGAAATAAATCTGACTAAAGATGAAATTAGTTTATTTGCTGATGATGTGTTGGTGTATTTAACTCAACCACAATTATCACTACCTACACTTTATAGTTGTTACAGTATGGAAAAGTTTCAGGATATAAAATAAATTGGGATAAAAATGAAGTGATGGAATTGGTACAAGAAGGTTACTCACAATATCGAAAAGAAGTTCAATTTAAGTGGACAGATAAGATTAAATATTTAGGTATACATATTGATAATTAAAAAGTTTATATAAATTAAATTATATTCCAATATTTAAGAAGATAGATGAAGATATTTAAAAATGGGTGAATTTGCCTATCACTTTAATTGGAAGAGTTAATTGTAAAGGAATGAATATTTTTCTGAGAATTCAATATTTATTTCAGTCGTTACCTATCTTTATACCTCAAGTTTTTTTTTCAGGATTTAAATAAACAAGTTAGGAAATTTCTTTGGAAAGGAAAAATGGCAAGAAAATCATTAGAAAAGTTAACATGGAAATATGAATTTCCTATGAAATTACAACTTCTTAATTTCAAGAATTACTATAAGGCAGTACAATTAAGATTTCTTGTTTGTTTGTAAAAACCTAAACTATCTTGGGTGGAAATTGAATTAAATAAAATTGGAGAAATTGTATCAGAAGAGTTTATTTATAAACGGGAACCAAAATTAATAACAATGGAAAAATTTCTCCAATATTGAAGCATTTGCTTAATATCTGGAATAAATTAGAAATTGATAGAAAACTTTTAATGTTAAAAATGCCATTAATTAATCAATCCTCTTTGAATTTTCTTCAAAAGATCATTTTTTTGAGTATTTTGAATAATAAAGGAATTTCTAAGTTGGGAGATTGTTATGATAATGATTGACTGATGTCATTTGATCAGTTAAAAATTAAATGATATTCCCCATAATACATTATTTTGTTATTTTCAATTAAGATCGTATTTAAGAGAAACTAGGATATGATATGATTTTTTAAAATCTTACAGGTTTAGAACAAATTATTGCTGATGGAATGACTAAAAAAATTTATTTCACAAACATGTTGTTACAAGAACAAACACCTAAAGTAGGTTTGTTTAATTCAAAGGAAAGATGGGAACAGGTTTTAAATATAACAGGAGATCAGCAGGTTTGGCAAGGTTGTTAAGAAGATGTCTAATACTATTAATGTAAGGTATAGATTACTCCATTATAATTTTTTTTACATCAATTATATAGCACCTCAGAAACTGAATAGATGGATATCAGACCAATGTTTTAGATGTGGAAAAGTTGGAACTTTTCTTCGCTCTAGATGGTCTTATTCAAAGTTTGATCCTCTTTGGGTTTCTGTTAGTAAGTTTCTACATGAATTACTGGAGTTGTTTTTTCTGTTAAATCCTGAGTTATTATTGTTGAGAAATTTTGACAATATAACTCCTAATTTATCTTTGTCAGATTTTCAATTGAAATTTGCAAGGAAGTGTATTGCTGTTACATTGAAATCAAATGTTTCATTAACATTAGAAAGATGGCACACAGAGAATCAAAGTTGTAGTCCTTTTTAAAAAATAAATAAATAAATACATATTATTTTAGGGGTAAATATTCTGTATTTTTTCAAATTTGGAGCCCATATGCTAGAATTATGAGATTAAAATTATAATTTTTTTCTTTGTTTTGAATTCTCCAAACCAGTGGTTTTCCCTAAATGAGTAATAGTTTTTGGAAAAATGTTCTTTTTGGGATCCTTAAGCGTCATCTGAAGCAATCCAAATTAATATATAGTTATTTTATCATGAATTTTATATTAGACTTCATTTATTAGGATTAATTAGGTTGGGGGGGGAGGGTTTAATTGGTTTTTAGGGTTTTTTTTAGTTTTAATTCCTTTTTTTATATATCAACATATATTTGTAAACACTAACATTGTGATTTGATATTAATTGTTATAATTATCATGTGTTGATTTAAATAAAATATTCCAAAAATAAAGCACAACAGAAGTCGTCTGTAAAAATAACTGCCACTCAGCCTCTCTTTCGTCTCTCCTATCGATGATGTCAAGTGCTGAATGTCCAGCTTGTCGACGTTCTGGCTCCCCCTTCGCGAGAGCCTGAACCTCTCAACAATGGTTTGAAAACTAAGTGGCACAATCTGCTACATGATTTTCTTCACCCCGCCCCCCAAAACACCAGAACTGGGGTATTGGAGGTGGTTAGGTTGTTGAGAAGAGAGTGGGTTTGGTCGTGAAGGTGGATGTCCTCTGTGGCGAGGTTGTGCTACCTGCACTTGTTGGTCAATGTCCAAGTGTACCTGCTTGAGACAATCCATAGAGACACTCTTATTTCTGCCACCCATGTCGATGATAAATGTGGAGCTGTTATCCATACCACCTTGAAAGGACCTTCATTTGGCTGTTGCAACTGTGTCCTGTGCGCATCCCTGCATAAGAATACATAAAGGCAGTTATTGAGTTCAGGTGGAATGTATGAAGTTGTAGACCCATGTTGGGTGGCCGGGATAGAGATCAGTGTATCCACCTTCTCCCTTAAACATGTGTGTACCAATGTGGGAGATTTCTACTGCACATTTGCTGCTGGAATGAAGTCTCCTGGCACCTTTGGTGGGGGTCTGTACTCCAATTCTGCGAACGACATAGCTGGATCTTCCTTCAGTGCAGTATGGATACCTAAAAGTATCCAATCCAAACATATCCCTTAAAGTATGTCACGAGAGCCATTTTCATATGACGGTGAAAGCGTTCCACTAGCCATTGAACTGGGGATGATAGGCTGTTAACTGATGCAGTTGAGGACCATTACCCAGATGTAAACTGAACTCCTTGTCAGAGGAGACATACATGGGTGGTCTGAAGTGCACTATCCAATTGGACAAGCTGAGGCAGAAGTGTCAGAGTGGGGCAATCTCTGGCCATCTCATGAACCTTTCTTATTGTGAAGAGGTGAGTAGCGCCTTTAGACGGGGGCAACAGGCCAACGATGTTCACGTGGATGTGATCAAACCTGCGTTGTGTGGGTGCAAAAACCTGTAGTGGGGCTTTGTGGAACTGGATGCATGACTTTGCCCCAGCACTGACTTGCCCACGCAGGCCATGCCACGTGAATTTTTCCGCTATGAGCCTTGTCCTAATTGAAGGGTCCGAATTGAAGGGTGAGCCAAACGACGTTAAACACCAAACATCGCCACAGAGCAGGTACAATGGGCCCCAGTTGGCCGATGGATACGTCACCAAGTAGGTGGACCAAAACGCATGTCCTCTAATTTCAGTCCTGATGTGGCAGTGCGATTCGCGGCCATCTCTTCGTCTTCCCGCTGAGCTGCTGCCAAAGTCATATCGTCTATAACGGGAGCAGGTGAATGGAGGGAAGTGATGATGGTGTAAAATAGTGTGTCAATGACTAGATTGTTCTTCCTGGTGATGTGTTTTATCGTAGTCGTAAATTTTGAAATGTAGGAGAGTTGTCATTGTTGTGCTTACCATGAATCTAACATCTTGGCGAAAGTGAAAGTCAACAGCTTGTGATTGTGTAGACCATGAGCCTTCTGTTCTCTAGGAAATAATGAAAATGCTGTATGGCCAAGTAGAGAACAAGGAGCTTCCTGTCAAAAGCACTGTACTTTTGCTCCAATTATCTCAAATGACAAAAGAAAGCTAGGGGTTTCCAGATGCTGTTGATGAACTGCTCCACGACCCCACCTACCGTGGTACCTGAGGATTCCGCTGACAGAGCTGTTGTCTCTCACTCGTACTCCCTTGGCAGTCTTGAATGCAGCCATGACCTCATCATTCCATTTAATTCTCTTGGGATGTCCAGACAAGAGTTTAAAAAGTAGCTGCATAACAGCCTGCAGCTGGCACGAAACGATGGTAAAAGTTAATCATGCCAACAAACTACTGCAGACCTTTAATGGTAAAGGGTCTTAGAAATTTGCAAATGGCCTCGAACTTGGAAGGTAGTGGAACCGCTACATGCTGACTGATGCGATGGCTGAGGAAATTGATTGATGAGAGGCCAAATTGCTAACCCGTGATCATCTAGCCACTGACATAGTTAACAGAGATGGGCTCGGTGCTGCTGCCGTGAATGGTTGGCAAAAAGGAGTTGTCCATATAAACAAATACAAAATCCAGTCCCTGGGTAACTGTGTCCATTAGGTATTGAAATGTCTAGGCTGTCCTTTTTTAAACAGAAATGAATACAGAGGAATTCAAATACCCCAAATAGGGTAATCAAGGCAGTCTTAGGAATGTCATCTGGGTGAACTGGAATCTGATGTATCCACGCACCAGGTCAATTTTGGAGAAAGTGCTATGAAGGATCACAGACAAATCCTATATGTGGGAACCGGATAGTGATCTGCTGCAGTGATGTCATTCAGATGCTGATAATCCCCACAAAGACTCCACTCTCCAGACACCTTGGTTAACATATGCCCAAGGGCTGTTGGAGTGGTGAACAATCTCCATTTCCTATATGTGTCGGAATTTGTCTTTAGCCAACCACAATTTACGTGAAGGTAGTCTGCATACTCGTGCATGCAAGGGACACCTATGAGTTGGAATGTGGTGCTATACTCCATGTTTCAGCTGTGCCGTCAAGAACTGCGGAGTAACAATACTGGGGAATTCTACTAGGATTCTGGCATATTCACTGTCCAAGAGTGTCACTGAGTCGAGGTGTGGTGTGGGCAACTCCGCAGGGTGCAAGATGAGGGACTTGAAACTCTTTGAATTAACTAGGCATCTACTAGAAGGGAGTGTGCTCGCAAAATAAATCAGCTCCCAGGAGTGGTTGTGATACATCAGCAATAGTGAAAGACCAGCTGAACCATGATGAACCGAAATTGAGTGGAATTGTCCATGACCCATACGTCTGGATGCTGCTGTTGTTGGTGGCCGTGAGAGGAGGGCCCTTCTTTCCTGAACAGGTGTCTGGACTGGAGGAGGGAAATACACTAATCTCTGCTCCCATGTTGACCAAGAACCGGAGTGTTGATCCCAGAGGAAAAGGAAGTTATTCTTGTGGCTGACCGTCGCAGCACTACCATTGCGTACAGTGGGGACGGCAGTGGTGGGCTGGAGCTCCCCATCTCTGATAGTAAAAGCACCATTGCTCTCTGCACTGCAACAGCTTGAGTTTGATGCCGCACCACTATCCAGAATGGGCAGTGTTTGTGCCCTTTGCCAAAGCACCGCTATGCGTCCAAACGAAAGTACCATGCCACAATTTATCAGCACAGGCTGCTAAATGATGGGGGTCATTAAAGCCTTTGTCTGCAAACAGCAATCGGACGTCTTCTGGCATTTGCGCAAGAAAAGGTTGCTTGAAAAGCAGATAGGGCTTGTGTCCGTCCATGAGTGCCAACATCTCGTTCATTAGTTCTGAAGGAGTGCGGTCACCTAGGCTGTCCATACGTGAAGAAGTTGAGCTGGTCTGTTGCGTCGGGAAAGGAAGAAAATATATATGAGCAGGACTTTGATGGGCTCATACCTGTTGTTGGTTGGAGGCTGGCTTAAGAAATCGACAATACGCCTCATGTTGTTTTGGTCCAGTGATGCAACAACGTGGTAGTATTCACTGTGTCGGTGGTAATCTGGAGTAGATGGAATTGGGTCTCAGCCTGCTCAAACCAGACCTATGGCTGCGAGGTCCAAGATACTGGAAATTTGAGTGCAAAGGCATTCTGCACATCCATAATGAGGTCTAAAATGCCATTTGGACCGTCAGTGTCACCAGTGTAGCGAGTGGTGCCATAAACAATGCCAAACAGAAGTCTTCTGTAAAAATAACTGCCGCCCAGCCTCTCTTTCATCTCTCTTTTTGATGATGTAATTAGCGCTGAGTGTCTAACTCATTGTTGTTCCAGTCCCCCTTCATGTGAGAGCCTGAACCTTGAACAATGGTTTGAAAATTAAGAGGCACGATCTGCCACAGTAACAACTGAAAATAAATTTTAAAATGTGCTGAAACAAATATGAGAAAATCAGAAAAATGCTGGAAACATTTATCAAATCAGCATTTGGGTAAATGAGATTGGAAAATTCACTGTTCAAGCCATTGAGTTTTGGGCTACTCAGAAAGAATATGATATGTTGTATCTCAAGTTTACATTTGACTTTACCTTGGTAATGGATGAGATCAAGGATATCTGTGTCAGAATGGTGAGGGGAATTTAAATGGGTGGGAACCAGCAGTTCCAACTTGAGTATGGGTGCTCAACAGAGTGATTGTCCTATTTGTTTGGTGTCATCAATGTAGTGGAGCCACACTGAGTGCATTGAATGCAGTAGAGGGCTGAAGATCTAATGGGTGAAGTGTGTGAATAGAATAAGGTGGGGTTAAGGGAAAGAAAACAAAGTGGGAGAAGTGGAGATGTATCGGAAGGAGAGGGAGGGGAACACAAGGGGTAATGCTTACCTGAAACTGGAAAATTCAGTGGTCATACCATGAGGTTGTAGACTGCCCAGGTGGTATACAAGGTGTCCCATTTTGTGTTGGGTCCCTCCCTGGCAGTGGAAAAGACCAAGACACTGAGGTAGTGATTCTCAACATAGTTGCTGTCACATTCAATATGTGAGTGACTTTGCCTTTGAGCAGAGAAGGTCATTGAAATTTTCAGTAATTGTTTGTTTCCTGTCAAGTTGCAATCCATTTGGGAGTAGCTTGGATTTAGTAATATCTGAGGTACGAAGAAAATTAATAGTGTGGTGTTTCTCCCATTCAACTCCTTTTTAGATCACCATTTCTCTAGTTTATTTTACAGTGAATGGACCTGTGCTGGTCTACCCTAGCTAGGGGTCAGGATGGTGATGCAGAAGCAACTCTCGACTATCGTTGTCGTCTTTTGTATTTGTGGTTTGTTTCCGTCGCTGTCCAGTGCAGATATCCACAGAGCCAATGCCAAGAAGCTGGCCCGAAAGGCAGCTGCTGCACAAGCTGCCAATGAGAAGCATAGGTGGTGTCCGGAAAATGTTTTTGAGCTCCGATCGTGGTCAGAACTGTTTGCTGGAGAGCGTGCCAATGCCTGGATCTGTTCATTGATTGGCTCAGTGATGGTTGGGCTCAGCGGCATCTTTCCTCTTCTCGTTATCCCAATTGAGGCTGGAGCAGCACTGAAATCTAAAGGTAAAAATAATTTAAGGAAAAGGGGAAATGTATGGTTGAGTTTTTGACATTTGTTTCATCTGGCCAATCCTTCTAATTATGTTACCCCATCTGATAAAAGATGCATTCTCTTTTTTGAATATTTTCTTTGTTTCCATACATGTACAGTATTAATATCAAGATAAAAAAGAAATAGTCATATAACCATATCAAATCCATTATACATTATGTACTATATGCACCCCAAAAAACCCACCAACCCATTCTCCCCAATAATAACCCACAAAAAAAGGGGAGGGGGAGAAATTGTAATTACAAGGAAGGAAAAAAAGAAAAAAGCAAACCTGGTTACTAAAGTATCACCACCATTCACTCCATTTTGGCCTTTTTGGTATTATTTATTTATTCCAATGAGCTAGTGAGGTTTCATGAGGTTTTGGGAGAACCCTTTATAAATTTATACTTATAATATATAAATATGAGGACCAAATAAATATCATATTTATTCCACAAATTATATGTAATCTTGAGGTATACAGCTATGTTTTTCCTCATGCCATCTTTCCATACCTAAATGTAAATCCAATTTCCATGTCACTGCTATACATTTTCTTGTAACTGCTAATGCAATTTTCACAAATTCCTTTTGATAAAAATTCAGTTTCAATTTTGGTCTTATCGCTGAAATATTACCTGGTAGAAGGAACATTGGCTCTTGTGTCAATTTAACACCCATGACTTGTTCCAAAAATGTTCCTAATTCTATCCAAAATAGTCTCTAATTTGGACATGACCATCTGATAAATCTGACTTCAATCTATTTAATTTGTGTGGGGTAAGATATAGTTGATGTAAAAAGTTATACTGAACCAATCTATCTCTAACATTTATTGTATTTGTCATGCTATCATGACATAATTCCGACCAATTTTTCTCCCCAATACTAATATTTAGATCTGTTTCCCATTTCTATCTATATGAATTCCCTGCTTCCCTTTTAAAGTGTACTTACGAGGTCAAATAGTAAGTTATACCCCTAAAATTGAAAAGAATTATATGAAGGAAGTAGAACAATTGGAGATAGAGTTAACAAATTTAGAAAAAGATTTACAGAAACAAGTTAATGAGGAGAAACGTGTTCCCTTTTAAAAGTTTCTATTTCACTCCTTTCCAGTAACAACATTGTTGGACGCAGTTTATCTCGTAAATATGCTTTTATTTGATATTAACAAAATATATTATTTTGTATTATGTATTTAATTTTTAGTTGATCAAATGACATTAAATTTCCTTCTTCATAAGCCTTCTATATTTCTAATTCCATTAGAGAACCAAATATTCAAAAATCAATTATTCATTGTAAAGTCCATTTTGATTCAAAGGCATTTTAGATAATATAGGATTTCTTATCCCCATTTCAGTATTTACTTGATTTCATATATTAATCAAATGCTTCAACAGTGGCATTTCCCTGTCTCCAGATATTAATCTAGATTCACATTTATATGTAACATCTTCTGATATCTTCTCTCCTATCTTTTCCATTTCTATCTTAATCGATGCTTGTTTCTCTCCCTCTTCAAAAAAAGAGAGAAATCTCATTGTGTTGCCTTATAATAATTCATAAAATTTGGAAGTTGTAGACCTCCTAATTCAAATTTCCATGTTAATTTTTCTAATGAAACCCTTGACATCTTGCCCTTCCAAAGAAGTTTTTGTACATATTTATTTCATTCCTGAAAAAAATTCTGTGGCAAGGATATGGGCAGTGTTAGCAAAAGGTATTGTACTCTAGGAAATATATTCATTTTAATACAATTAACTCTTCCAAGTAATGTTATTGGCAATTGCATCCATTTAAGTCTTCATCAATTTTCTTAAGTAAAGGGGTATAGTTCAGTTTAAATATATTATTTAAATTGTTTGTACTCGTATCCCTAAATATTTTATTCCATTCATTGGTCATTTAAATTGCTTATCTCTTTGACAATGAGTATATGCACCTCTAGTAAGAGGCACAATATCACTTTTATCCCAGTTTAGTTTATAACTGAATACTGTTCCATATTCTTTCAAATCTTAAATATAACTTTCAAATATAAATATAACTTAAATATAACTTTCAAATCTTAAATATCATACGATCCTCCCGGTTCCATCAAGTAAATTGTTACATCATTTGCAAATTAATCTTGTGGTCATTTTGAAAGAAAATATTGGGAAAAAACTCAATTTTTCTGTAAAATTAAAATTCAGAATACCAATATTAAAAGAATGTGCTTGCTTTCTTTCATTGAAATTGTTAGTTATAGATAGCAGATCCTTCGAAAACTGGTAATATTTGGGTTTGATTATCCATGAGCAATCTGACATATATGCATCTGTTCCACGATTTGGTTGTAACTCTGTATGAAATCTTGAACCCCAACTACCGCATTCTAACGAGGTTTTACTGTATAAATTTGTAAAGTATGAAATTGAAGTTTCTTATTAACACCATCTCCGCTTCTCCTCATTAACTTGTTTCTGTAAATCTTTTTCTAAATTTGTTAACTCTATCTCCAATTGTTCTACTTCCTTCATATAATTATTTTCAATTTTAGGGGTATAACTTACTATTTGACCTCGTAAGTACACTTTCATCACATCCCATAAAATAAATTTATTATTAACCAATTTAGAGTTGGTCCTAAAAAGGATCTTATCTGTCTTCTAATAAGTTCACAAAAGTCTTTCCTTTTTTATAATAAAGAATTAAATCTCCATTTGTAAATTGAGCCTTCTGTATCCAACATTATCATCAACAACAAAGGAGTGTTACAGAGTCCAGAGGACCTCAAAAACCAGCAGCAATAGATATGCACCACAACACAGGGTTACTTAAACAAAAGTAGTTTTTAATTATATTTGAACAAGAAAACAGAATTAAAATTCAATTTATTACTTAACCTATTTAATCCTCCCTCTAATACAAAGTGCAGGTATGTGTAATGTGTATAGATGCTTAGAAAACTTCTTTGGATCACAGTTTAATCTCACTGGTTGCAGGTAATCCTTGTACTGTGCACAGAAGTTAGCATTAACAAAGTTCACCAGTCTTACGGTAAATGGTTACACTCAGGAAGGTTCTTGTTGGTCTTAAGAGAGAGATTCCTTTTGTTCCAGGACATGTGCACCTTATTCCTGTTTAATCAGTCTTGCTGACTTTCCCCCTTCAGGGTTCTTAAGATGATCCTCCTTCTTTCAGGTCACCTTTCAGACAGCCAGTCTTCTCCTTTGACCAGGCAGTCTTCCAAAGTTTGCCAGCTTTGTCCTTTTGGAACTGATTACTGTCTCCTTTCTCTCTGTTTCACATCCTCCCTCTCTGAGAGCAAAACTGTTCTGTCTCCCTGCAAAAATCACATGCTCTCTCAGGCAAGCTGTATACTGCAACTTTGTTGCTCTTTTTGGAAAAAACACTGCAAAATTCTTCCAAATATTCTGTTTTAAAATGTTTGTGTGCAACCTGCTCTAATAATCCTTCCCAAAACACCTCTAAATACAGGAGAATGATCAGATAAAATTCTTGCCTTTTGATCAGCATGTTTGATTCTACCCTGAAGTGGTACAGATATTTAAAACAACTCTATCATAGAGTAAGAATCCTGTCTATTTGAATAAAAAGAATAGTCTCTTGTATGAATTCTCCATGATTCTACTAAATTTAAATTGTTCATTAATAGCAATGTAGCTTTAGCTGCTTTTGTCCTTATTATTGCTGTTGTTGATCTATCTAAAATTGGATCTAAACACAAGTTAAAATCCCCATCTATTAATATATTGTCATTTGCATTTGTTAAGTTAAATGCTTCTTGTATAATTTTTTCTTCATCTACATTCAGTGCATGTCTATCCATAAGTGTCCAGTAGTCCAAAAAAAGAAAGAAAATTGACATGTACCATAATATATCTCCCTGCAGGCTCAATAACTAAATTTTGTATTTTAACTGAAATATTTATTTATTAACATTGCTACTCCCTTTGATTTTGAATTAAATGAAGAAACTGAGACATATCCTACCCAATCTCATTTTAGCTTCTGATGCTCTTTTTTCAATTAATTGAGTTTCTTGGGGAAAAAAAAAATGATATCTACTTTCATTTTCTTACTATGTGACAATATCACTTTTCTTTTCACTGGGCTGTTAAGCCCATTCATATTAAAACTTAAAGTATTCAATACTTTACTCTGATTTTTTTAGTTAACTTCAAACAATATCTCCCCTTCACCTCTCTCCTCACAACTCCTTGGTATATCAAACCTTTATTATCTATTGGACCAAGTCATATCCATCTCATCAATCTAAGTAAGAAAGAAAGACAAAAAAATAGAGTAAAAACAACACCCCCCCCCCCATTAATGTTGTTTAAATAATACACAACATTACCTCCCTCTATTTTACGGGTTTATGGCCCAATCCATAAATACACACATGATTCGATAGAAGTCAGTCCATATCCCTCCAGCCCCCACCCCCATTGAATGTTCACCATTATTCTAAATCCACTTCCATTTGATAGAAATAAAGTAATTATGAATCATTCCAAGTCTAAAAGAATTTCATGTTTCTGCTTGCTGTACTGCCCCCTGTTCACCCTCCTGCCAAATAGCTGGTAAAATATCTACATTTTCTTACACATGGACAGGATCTTGTTCACTCCTCCTTGCACAAACACCTTGAGAGTCGCAGGG
The DNA here is from genome assembly GCF_036971445.1 of Narcine bancroftii. Classification (NCBI taxonomy): domain Eukaryota; kingdom Metazoa; phylum Chordata; class Chondrichthyes; order Torpediniformes; family Narcinidae; genus Narcine; species Narcine bancroftii. The sequence goes on along the minus strand of NC_091469.1, from coordinate 250,614,663 downwards.
TGGCGTAGGATGAATTCATAACTTTTTTTTCCACAAGTATTATTTACCGGATTAAATTCTTTTCTTCAACAGCTCAAAACTTGTATCAGGATTTTTTTTTTAAAATCTTATTTCCATGATATTCCATTGCACTCTTTCTCTCTTTAGCTTGTTTTACTGCTAGTTCTAATATTTTCTCTCTGACCTAGTAGTGAAGAAACTTTATCAATATAGACCATGGTTTTTGATCTGGCATTGGTCACAGTCTTGATCACAGTCTATGCTCTTTCTATTTCAATAGCACCATCAAATTAATTTTGTCCAAGAACTTCAGGAATCCATTGTTTGGAAAAAGGCTATTGTCCCCTTCTTCACCTTCTTTAAGACCAACAATTTTGATATTGTTTCTTCGACTAAAATTCTCTTATAACAGGTCTACTTTTTCAGTTCAATTCTCTATTTTATCCATTCTGTCCTGAACCATTTCCACATTTCTAACTCTTTCCTCCATATCTTCAAATTTATTTGCATTCTATTAACTATTGCATAATATTTCTTAGTTTCTTCTGAATTTTTTTAAATATCCAATCTTACTTGTTTCAACTCTCATTAACATTACTGCTTCTGTACATAACTCCTATGTTTTTACTTGCATTTTAAATTTGCTACTTCCTTTAGTAGCAATGGATTGACTCATTATCCTCTCCCGCCACCTCTCCTGCCCTCCGCAGGACTTTGTCCTTGATAGTTTGTATGTTGACAGTTCTTTTTCTGCCCATACAGATGGTTCTCAGCGGTTGAAACGACTATTGAGTTTTGCCATTGGTGGGCTGCTTGGGGATGTCTTCCTGCATTTATTACCCGAAGCATGGGCTTACACCTGCAGTAAAAATTCAGGTAAGAAATGAACTTAGCAACAGAGTACATTGATCATGGTTGTACAGCACAGAAATGGGCCCTTTGGCCCAACTCAACCACATTGACTCATTGCCTTTTTTAAACTAGCCCCATTCTCCTGCATTTGGCTCATTCCCTTCTATACATTTTCTATCCATGTATGTGTTGAAATGCATTTTTGAATGTTGTTATTGTACATGCCTCCATCACCACCTCTGGCAACCAGTCTCTGGGGGGATAAAGTGCTGCTTGAATTCCCTTTAAACCTTTCCCCTTTCACATTAAACCTATGCCCTCTTGTTTTATCCTTGAAAAAAGACTAACTACCTACCCTCTTTCTGCCCCTCTTAATTTTATACATCTCAGTAAGATCACCTCTCAGCCAACCTATATGATTGCTCTTTATAACAGTACAGGCATCATGGTTATCATTTTTTTTCTGCACCCTGTTAAAGAATAGGTTGGATGTGTTGAAAGAGAATCAAGGCTGGACACATGATCAATAAATAGTGGGCTTTATTTATGCACAGGGGAATTTACAAAAGGGGACATACTCACATAGACTAACATACACGTATGGTACCCCAAACTGAGGGTTTAACTTCTTCAGCACCCACCACCCACAGGCACAGTATACTGAGAAAAGAGGGCTTAACTTCTTCAGGATCCACCACCCACCGGCATAATATACCCAGAAATGAGGGTTTAACTTCTTTCGCACCCATCACCCACAGGTATTGTATGCCCAGAAACGAGAGTTTAATTTCTTCAGCACCCACCCACCCACAGGCACTAACGAGTACATACACATGAACTTAATTTCCATGTGATCTAGGAAGGGCCCATTGAGTCGGCCCTCAGGAGCTAACTGTGGCTCTCAACCAGAGTTCAGCAATGGTCACAACTAATGAACACATGCACAGCAATAATAGACAAATAACGACACATCGGGTGTGAATAAATCACTGCTAAACATTCTCAATTCCCGATTGGGAATGTGAGAGCTAAGCACACAATACCATCAACTCTCTCTAGCAGGCACAGCATACTAGCAAACAGTAAATTAACTACAACGAACAAGTACAGGTAATCCCTGACTTGCGACCTGTGTGACTTAACATCCATCTGGACATATAAACAGCATTTTTTTAAAAATTTGGTTGTGTTGTATTTGACAAACTATAACAGGGATACAGGGCATGTGCAGCTATTTTGAATACTGTGCGCATTGAGTGAGTCTTTGGTTGGCGTACGTACAGAGGGCTTGCGTATTGGAGTTCGGTTGGCGCATGTGCAAAGGATTCATTTATTGGAGTACGTTTGGTACATGCACGAGAGTTGAGGGTGTGAATTCAATATCATTAGGGAGTTAACTGTCGCGCATGAAACAACAGAACTCCAAATCACAAACCCTCTGTACATGTGAGAGAGAGAGAGAGAATTAAATTTTTTTTAAAGTGGTTTAATGATTATCCAGTAGCCTGTGACATTAAGAGGAGCTGGATGTTATCAGTGTTGATAATTTTTTCCCCTACATCACTGATGCCAGTAATTTTAAAAAAAAATTAATTGAAGTTATCCTGTGGTGCCTGTGTTCTTGGAAGGATACTTCTGGAAGAAATACAAATTCCATTTGAAACATGCGCTCAGTCTTTGTTTTCCACTGGTGTGCAGTCTGTGTACCTGCAAGTTCAGACCTTGTGATTTAAAAAATGATCTCTCCTTGTAAGTATCAATACATTTGTTGGAAGTAGTTGTTTGGCTAATATTATTACCTTTTAGATATTTAAACTTTTTAAAGTTCTTAAGAATGTGCATTAATGCTTTTAGAATATTCTAGGGCATATTTGATTATTCTGGGAGTTCTAGGAGAGGAACCTTGTGGCATCTGTGTTTATTGTTATATGCTCAAGTCTTTGTCCTTTCACTCTGGATAAAGAGGACTTAATGCAGCTAACAGAGATTAGAACCATGGGGTGATGGGATTTCAGAATCAAGACCGTTGAAGAAAGAAATGGATAATGAGAAGCAAACAGACATGATGTTGATCAAATGAGCACAATGCAGGATCCTAAAATGGAAAAAGTGATAGCAGGGCAATAATGTGCTCTAGGTGTTTTTGGTAGGAAAAGCAATACTGTATATTGTAAGGTAAAAACATCATGAGATGGGACCGGAGAAGGAGTCACCCAGTACTAAGGAGTAACAGAATGCAGATGCGACCTTGTACACTCAAGATAAGCTTTGCACTAACAAGAATGATGTGCAGCAGACTAACAGAGAAGGATAGCAACAGTTTATTCATTGGACAATGTAATGGTATGATAATTTACTAAGTACGTATCCTGAGGTATAAAAAAAACACCACTTGCTGATAACGGGAGAATGCGCCTTCTCCAACTAACACTGTTAGTTGCAAGTGTTACAATCTGGCAATAAAGAACAAAGAACCTTGATTTCGACTCAGTCTGGTGTTTGACTCACTCATTCATGAACAAAGCAGACCTAACAATATGAATCTTAAGTGAAGCTTTTAAAGAGATTTAATTTTTGTGAGTGTTAATAGCAATTCGAAAGGCAAATGACTCCAATCCAAAAGAGGGAAAGGTACTTTTCTAGTCATCTTGGGGCAATAGAAGGAGGTATGATGGTCAGCATATATAATTTGGGGTGGGGAAGGGTAATGTATTGAAGGAACAGATGGTAAATTTAAAATTACAGATTTGTCTTCTTTTCATCCATTTATCCCTACTGGCCAAAAATATATCCCACTTCCCAATTCTCAAATTCAGAATCTTGAGGTTTTGACTCAGAGACATCTGGAAATTTTTTTGGTTATGACCAGGATTTCTACATCCACCACAGTTTCAAGCAGTGAGTAACAACCCCATTTAAGGAAGTTTTTTTTTCAACTCGCATTCTTCTACCAGTTACCATTAATTTACATCCCCTAGTGACTGAATTATTTCCTGAAAGGAATTTGTTTTTTTCTGTTGACCATGCGGATATCTCTTGTACACCTCAATCATTCCATGCTCTGACTTGTACCTAAACAAACAAACTCAGCCTAGATTCACTTGTTATGACTGTTCTGACAACACCTACAAATCTCCTCCGCATCCTTAATAATCCTTTCTGAACATGGTGATCAGTACTGAATACTGTACTCCTGCTGTGGTCCAATTCATTTGTGTAATTCTCAATAATTTTATTTTGCTTGTATTCTATGTGCAACCAATATGTCTTCTCTTTTGACCTTTTGCTTTGATCTAAAGCCAATAGTGTTTGACTATCTTTTGTGTTGTCTTAATTTTAGACACAATTGGTTAAACTCATTCAATGTTCCAAGTGGAGGAAGCTAAGAGATTCCCAAAAAGACCTTGAAGTGATATAAATTTAAATAATTTAAGTTAAATTTAGCTTAATTTGGAGTGTTTAAAAGGCCCTTGGACTGGTTCTTAGATAGGAAAATTGTAGGGGGGGATACATGTTTAATGTGGGAATGTTGAATTGTTGTGGATAATCATCACAGAGAATATGGGGTAAAGGACGAGTTTCATACTGTTTAATTGCTGATTTAACCTGATTAATTCTTAATTGCCTTGTGACCAAGTCAATGATCCAATTGCAACAAACTGCCAGAAAAAAAGGAGGGTTTTCAACTCTTCTCAAATGTTGTCTTGCATCGAGACCTAAAACCTGAGAAGCTTGAGGTAATTGAGCCAGGTCTGGCAATTAAATGTATTGGTTGTTCAGTGCATATTTGAACCCAAAGCAGTTGAAATGCACCCAATAATTTATGCAACAAAAAAAAATTAAGCCAGAAGAAATTTTCTTGCCAGAGTCTTTTGGTCCTGTTTAGGTAATCTTACCACTTTCTGCTTTATGTGCAGATGGTGGACACAGTCGTGAACAGCAGAGGAAGTTGGGTATTTGGGTAATTATTGGATTGCTCGCATTCTTTGTTTTGGAGAAAATATTCCCAGATGAAGAGAATACAGAATATCACAAAGTAAGTAAAATATGAAATAACCAAATACAATAAAGGTCCAAAATGAATGTTGGCCCACCAAGCTAGTTCCTCCAGATCTATACCACCCTGAGCTATGTCCCACCAATTAACCTTTTACCAAGATCCATGTCTATTATGTCTTCATCTATTTAAGCTTCTTTTAAGGCACATGTGGGCTTGGTGATACAGGGCACCATTTATGTAGTTTAGCAATGCAGAAAGTACAGAGGGGAGGTATGGAAACAAACATCCTTGGAAGTGTTGCTGAGTACAGAGGAATCTCAGGACTTTCTATGAAGAAGAAAGAGAGCAAATATGAAGTGTGTGATTTATACCTCTGCTTCGTTCCTTCCATCTTTTGGGGATTTCAGAAAACTTGTTCTAAAATTTAAAAATCTTCAGCATTTATTTTTGGTAAACTGTTCTATATGTGGGTGATTTTGTATATGTAGTTTGGGGAAAAACATGCTGTCCTGTTGCAAAGCCTAGAAAGCTTGAAAAATGTGTCCCACCTTTGGTTCTAGGAAATCAAAATCTTTGGTAGGCAAATGAAAGGATGGGGAGATAGGGCAAAATTGCAGCAATGGGGATGAGTTGCAATGCAACAGGGCCACAAAGTCAAATTTAAGGGCTAAAGGTTTTGTATTTAAATGAATGCAGCATAAGAAATAAAGTGGATACCTTATGGTACAGCTGCAGATTGGCAGCTATGATGTTGTGGCCATTACAGAGTTGTGGCTAAAGGATGGATGTCATTGGGAACTGAATATCCAAGTATACACAATGTATCGATAGGTTAGCCAGGAAATCAGAGGGGGTGGCGTGGCTCTGTTGGTAAGGAACAACATTAAATCATTAGAAAGGTGACATAGAATCAGAAGATATAGAGTCATTGTACGTCGAGTTAAGAAATGGCAAGGGTAAAAAGACTCTTTTGGCTGTAATATATACAGACCTCCATGAAGTAGGCAGGATGTGGACAACAAATTATAACAGTAGATAGAAAAAGTGTGTCAGTGGGATTTTAACATGCAAGTAGTTTGGGAAACCAGGTTGAGACTGGATCTCAAGAGAGGATTTGTAGAAAGCCTATGAGATGGCTTTTTACAGCAGTTTTTTGATGAGTCCATGGGGGGGAATTGGGTGTTGTGCAATGCACTAGAACTGATTAGAGAGTTTAGAGTAAAAGGGGCATGATTGAGTTCAGCTTAAGACTTAGTAAGGAGAAACTAAAGTCAGATGTATTGGTATCTCAGTGGAGTAAAGGGTATTACAGTGGCATGAGAGAGGAACTGGCCAAGGTAGATTGTAAGGAAACACTAGTCAGGAAGACAACAGAGCAGCAATGGTGGAGTTTCTGCAAGACATTGGAAAGGTGCAGGATAAATACAGACCAAAAAAGAGGAAATATTTGAATGGAAAAATGTCACCTGTTGCTGACTAGGAAGTCAAAGCCAACGTGAATGCAAAAGAGAGGGCATACAAAGAAGCAAAAATTAGTGGGAAGATAGAGGACTGGGAAGTTAAAAACTTACAGAAGGTAACTGAAATCTCAGAGGGAAAGTTGAACTATGAAAGTAGGCTTGCAAATAATATCAAAGAGGATGCAAAAAGCTTCTTCAAGTGTATAAAGGAGAGGTGAGAGTATATAATGGACCACTAAAAATGGACACTGGAGAAATAATAGTGGGAGACAGGGAGATGGCAGAGGAACTAAATGAGTATTTTACATTCGTCTTCATTGTGAAGACGCTAGCAGTGTATCAGATGTTGAAGGGTATCAGGGAAGGGAGTGAATACAATTACTATTGCAAGGGAGAAGGTGCTCAGAAAGCTGAATGGTCTAAGGTTGGATAAGTCTCCTGGACCAGATGGATTGCACCCTTGGCAATGGAGATGGTGGAGGGATGGATAATGATCTTTTGGGAATAAATAGATTCTGGTATGATTCCAGAGACTGGAAAATGACAAATATCACCCCAGTATTCAAGAAAGGAGGGAGGCAGCAGAAAGGAAAATATAGGTCTCTTTGCCTGAAGATGTTGGAGTTGATTGTGAAGGATGAGGATACGGAGTACTTGGAAACACATGACAGGGTAGGCCAAACCAGCATAGTTTCATTAAGGGAAAATCTATTGGAATTATTGAAGAAGTGACAAGCAAACTCAATAAGAGAAATGCAGTGGATGTTGTGCATTTGGATTTTTAGAAGGCATTTGCACACAAGGCTACTGAACAAAATAAGAGCCCATGGTATAACAGGAAACATACTAGCTTAGGTAGAGCATTGGTTGATTGGCAGGAAACAGACTTGGAGTTAGAGTACAGGATCATTTTCCGACTGGGAGCCAGTTGTGTGTGGTGTTACACTGGGGTCAATGTTGTGGCCACTTCTTTTTGTTTTATAGTAATGATTTGAATCATGGAATGAATGGCTTTGTAGCTAATTTTAAACAATACAAAGGTAGGTGGAGGAGCAGGTTGTGTGGAGGAAACACTGAGGCTGCAACAAGACTTGTACACACTAGGAGAATGTTGGAAAGTGTATGGTCATGCACTTTGGAAGAAAAAAATAAATGAGCAGACTTTCTTTAAATGGTGAGTCCTTATACAAGATGAGATGTATTCTTTGGAATTTAGTAAAATGAAGGGGGAATCTCATTGAAACATTCCAATTATTGAAACGCGTGGGTAAAGTCAATTTTGAAAGTTTGTTTTCCATGGTAGGAAAGTCTATGACAAGAGGGTACAACTTCAGGATTAAAGGGTGTCTGCTTAGAACAGAGATGGGGAGGAATTTCTTCAGCCAGAGGTGATAAATCTGTGGAACGTTGCCACAGATGCTTGTGGAGGCCAGGTCATTTGATGTATTTAAGGCAGAGATTGATTATATTCTTGATTAGCCAAGGCATCGATAGGCTGAATAGCCTATTTCTGCTTCGACGTCTTGTGGTCTAAATTTGGAATCTAGTAGTTTAGGCAGTATCTGTGGAAAGAGTGGTTGAAGTCTATTTTTGGGGACAGAATGAAAGAAAACATTAGCTTTAAGTTGCAGAGATGGTGCTGCTGAGTTTTCCTGCACCTTGTTTTTGTATGTTAAAAGAGTAAGCAAATACGATGGCCCTTCACCCTTGAGGGAGTGAAATTCTAGCCCATCATAGGTAGGACTTGACCACTCTATCCAAAGCAAGATTTGACTGCTCTACCTAAAGTAATTTGAAGTTTTTAAGGATTGGCAGGATGGGTTACCTGGTATCTACAGTAATTTATCCAGTTTACATTCAATTTAAATAATACACTCTCTCATTTTTTTCAACACAAAATGGAGTCAATTCTCTTTATTCTTCTCAGACACCACAATGAATTCTTCATCCCACCAAACTCCACCAAGCCAAATCCCTCTGACCTTTTGGCTCTCTGGTGATCTTTAAACTCTCACTCTCCTCTTCCTGCGTCCGAGATCGATCACCATGCATGCAGCCTTCTGAACTAACCCGCTAATGCACACTATTGTTCCCATGCATCACCTCAGACGGCGACCAGCACCACTCCTAATGCGGGTAAGTACACGACTTCAAAAACTCTACATCACAACCGATTCCTGATTCTGACCAGCAAAGGGGCAGCATTGTGATGTAGTAAGTAGAACTATTAACTCAATCCTAACCTTGAATGCTATCTTTGTGGAGCCTGTGCATTTTCTCAGTAACCTTGAGCTTTCTCCGGATGTTCTGGTTTCCAAAGACAGGCAGGTTGGTAGATTAATTGGCCACTATTAACTGCCTCTAGTGTTTAGATGAGTGGTGAGATTTGGATGGGAATGTCTTCAAAATAAAATCGGTCAGTGTAAAATTAGAGTAAATCGACATAACAGTTGGTGTCGACTTGGTGGACTAACGGGCCTTTTTCTATGTTGTATGATTGACTGGCATACGAGTAACACCCAGGTACATTTTTGCCTTGTTCTTGCCTCCCTCCCCAACCCAACGCCTGGCCTTTTTGCCTGCTTAATATAATGTAGAAAATGAACTTGGTTTTTGATATATGGAAATGACTGAAGAGCTCCAAAAATATTCACAACCAAGAGACACAGACAATCCCAATGTCAGATCAATGAGGGTAAGTCTCCAAGATAGCACATTCCGAGAAAAGTATCGTGAAATAAGCCTAGCGAAAGGAAGAATGTTTGAAGAGCAGGCCACATGAAAAGGAGCTTTAAAGCAACCTCACACAATTCAAGGAGTGATGGAGAGAAATTCATGGAGGAAGTTAATGATGATGAGTTTATTTTCATATACATTTTACATAGACACCAAAATTCTTTTTTGCTGCAGCCAACTACTTCATGAAAAAAAACAATTACAATCCTATACATTAAATTAAAAATAAATAATAAATTAAAAGCTAGATATATAAAATTTTCACTGACACCACAATGCAGGGGAAAAATATGGTGTTACAATAATGTATAAAAAGGGGGGGTTGATGAGGCTGATAGCCTTTGAAGGAAACTGTTATTGAACCTAGAAGAGCTGAATTTTCAGGCTTCGGATTAATTGAATCTGAGACAATATTGAATTTTAAAGAGAACTGCCTCTTCAGTGCTGCCAAAAGCCCAATGCATGGATAACAGCATTTACTGCCAGTGAAAGGCAGCTACTTTTCCAAGTTGTGATATTATTCCATTTCAGTAAACTTTGATGATTGACTACATTTATATTGGTTTTTGTTTTGTTTGTTATATTTTAAGAGGTTCATTCTGACTCCTTGCACTTCATATACTCCTGCTCTGTAGCCAATTTTGTCATTACTCTGAAACTACTCAATCCCACTTGTCTTTTGTGCCAACATTTGGTTCCTTTTCACAGCTGGTCACTGTTCTTAGCTTGTGATAGAAGGCTGGCCAATAACAGATACACTTGCCAATCTTCATTTACCTTCTGACTGAACTGTCAGCACAGACAATTTAAGGAGGAAATATGACACATTTATTGGGGTATGGCAGCCTTATCTTCAGCATATAGGTACACAGATATAGCTACAACCCTTCCAAAGAGAAGAAAGGTTAAAATCCCTACTAATAGTAAACAATTGAGATAAATGGGTTGTGGCGCAGATAATGTGCTCTTGTTCTTTTTCTTTTTACTTTGTTACTCTGGGTTTATATTTGATTCCTTTAAGGGGTGGTGACTGCAAATTTTTGGTTCTTTGTTTGTTTAATTTACATAATAATTTCCTTGTGGTATTAGGGTATGAGAGAGGAGAGAGGAGGGGAAAATGGATTCTGTAATGCATCGGTGTTGAGGTGTACTATTGTTTTGAATTTGTGTGAGTTGGAAAATTAAAAATAAAATATTCCCAAAAAAACTCAGCACAGTAATTTTGTCCATTTGGGCCTGTATTTAAAATACCAACTTGATAATTCTGTCAATCCAAAAGATGTACTTTCTTGACTGTTAAAATTATTTTGCTTTATGAAACTCCCATGAATAACAAACACAGAAAAATGGTAGCAGGAGGTCACTTACTCCTTTGAGTAAACATTACCATTCAGAGTGATCCCCTATTGCAAATTCTCATTCTTTCCTTTGTAACTAGCCCAAAGGATCCCAAAACCCAGCAGCAATAGACATTCACCAAGACAAGTGGTTTTAAAACAAAAGTTATTCTTAATCAACTTTAAACATGAAAACAGAATCAAACTTTAACTTCTCTATACTTAACTAACCCAAATGAACCCCCCTTCTAATTCTAAGCGCACGTGTATGTAATGGGTGTATAAATTTAATAAAAGCTCTTTGGGTCACAGTTCAATCTCACTTCTCCTTCTTCCAAGTTCTCTAGATGCAGGCAATTCTTATACTGTGCACAGAATTGAACGTGTATAAAGTTCACCAGGCTTTGGTACTCGAAAGGGTCTTGTAGGGTTTGCGGAGAGAGATGTTCCAAGATTTCTACAAATGAGGTACCACCATTAGTCATCTAAATATCTCGTTGATCAAACTTGCCCTATCAGGGTTTTCCAGATAGTAACCTCTTTCTTTCAGGCCACCACAGAATGCCTTATGTTCATCTTATTCCAAGAGAAACATCAGACCAATAGCACTTCCAGCCATCCACTGCTCTGGAACTTCCTGTTTCCAATCAGCTCTTCCTGGCTTGTTTCAGCCGTCACTGTTCAGTGTCACACTGAAAGAGCTTGTTAATTTGTCTCTCTCTCTCCCTCCAACACCAACTGCCAGAAAGCCCATGTGACTCTCTCACTTGCCAAAAGCCCCACCTTCTTCAGCAAACAACAGGAGTTCTTCTCCTTGGTCAAGATGTTGACTTAGATAAACAAAACACAGGAGTGACCTTTCTGTGCGCTCTGTCAAAACCCTTGAAAAGAGCTTCCAATAGCCAGAGTGTCTCCAGTCCATTCATTTCATGACATCATTTCAATTATCACCTACTTGTGAAGTGTGCATCACATTCTCCAGAGATCCTGCAATGTTACTAAATATGAATTTTTCAGTCTTTCAAATAAGATCTGTTTTAAAATGTGTGTATGAATGTAACCCACTAATCTTACCAAATTCCTCCCAATATTTATAATCCATTACACCATATTTGTGTCAAGAAATGATCTATACATGTATTTACATGTTCTACAACTTGGCCTCCACAGCCTTCAGCGTTCGAGAATATCATAGATTCACCATTTTCTGGGTGAAGAAATTTCTCTTCATCTCAACTCTAAATGTCTTTTATCCTGAGATAGTGTTCACAAGTTCTAATCTTAAATTCTTCTCATAATCTTGGGTTGGCCTCTACTTCAGCTACTGATATAAATAATTTAATCAAGCCATTGCAGCTTTTATCTTCTGTGGCAAAGTGTTCCATCATTCCTCCTCCTCTAATTATTTTCTCACCTTTGAGCCTTCCTGTATCATCCACATGTACACTTTTAAAAATTCTAACAGGAAGTGGTGTGGAAATATCAGGAATGGTGTATAATTACAGCACAAAAGAAACTTCAGGTTATCAATTCCATTGTAGTTCTATGTAAGAGCTAATTCCACTGTCCTATTCCCATATCCTTGTTAATTCTTTCCTTTGGCGTACTTATCCACCTCCATTTTGAATGCTACAATTGAATCAGTCTCCAATATGTCCATGACCTAGCCACATACTTTATTTTAAAAAAAATCCTTGTTATTTTTTCAGCTGTTTGCACATTTGCTCGTCATGATTTTAAATTTCTCCATCAGATCTCGCAAAATCCTCAGTTCCAAGAACAGCTCAGTTTTTGTGTCTATACATATGACTAATGTCCAACATCCTGCACCTTCTCAAAAGTTTGGCAGTCAAAGCTGAACATTGTGCCACTAGTTGCAGAACTGGTGTTTAATACAAAGGTTCATCATGGTTTCCTTGCTCTTCATGCTTTTATTAGTGAAGCTCTGATTTATATGCATTTTAACTTTCTCAAAATGTTGCATCTTTTTTGACAAACTATGCAATATATCTATGAATATACTGTAAATATTCGTGTATAATGCGTTCCATGTATAATGTGACCCCCCCCCCATTTTTGCGGGGAAAAAGGGGGAAAAATTTTACCCTGTGTATAATACAACCCCCCTCACCTGCTTGAGTCTCGCTGCAGACTCTCACAACCCCCCTTCCCCTCACTCACCTGAGTCGCGCTGCCAGCTACCGCCTGCCTGCTCGGCCGCCCGAGTCATGCTGCCGACTACTGTTTGAATTACAAAAATATATTTTTTAAATTTTACTCTCGTTCATAATGCAACTTCCCTATTTTTGAGGGGAAAAGGGGGAAATTTTTTTCGCATTATACTCAAATATTTATGGTAAATATTTATGTTCCTATCCTCTCCCTGAGTTGCTTCCATCTGCCCTCCATTCCCCTTTTATCTGATTTACCCATCATCTTATCAGCCTCTTGTTCCATTATCTTCCAGCCTCTTTCTTTGTCTCCTCCCTTTCTTTATCTGTTTCTACCTAACACATCACTTCCTGTGTTCCAACTCTAACCTCCACCCACCCACCCACCCCCACTCCCCATCCTGGATCCATCATTCTCTTTCCTCACCTGCTGGCCCTTTTCTCATGCTTCCCCTCAGTTCTTTATACCAGCTGTCTCTGCTGTGCCCTCAGTCCTAATGCAAGGTTTCAACAGAAAACACTGACCATATCTCTGTCTCCACAGATGTTGCCTGGCTTACTGACAGTTTGTTTCTGCCTAGATTACAGGATATGCAATCCCTTGTGTCTCCATATGCCTTCAGGTTATCTGTTCTTGTATTCCTTTTAGAATTGCACTCTCTCGTTTATATTGCCTCTTGTATTCCAACCAAAATCTACTCTTTCTTGGCTACTGATTCCAGATATCACATTGATGTCAGCAGGCTCACAGTATCCTGGTAGTGGAACTTGGGAGCTTCCTGAATGACTTGGTTGTGCCACAATATTAGGATTGAACTCGCCATGATTTGAAAACAGTATGTTGGAATGGATATATTATGTAAGGAATTTGTTCATTTTTGGATATTGCTTAAATTCTCTATGAACACCTAGGTAAGAATGTCCCATTTCTCTCTATCTACTATTTCTATCAATATTATTTCTGTTGAACTGTCAAGTGAACAGCAAATCAGATTATTTTGTGACATTGGTGGATTGAGATATGAGGCAAAAATTGTTAACAGTCCAATGCAGCATGCATTAAATTGACTCTTTCACATTAAGTGCTCATTATTCACTTACCCCTGAGGACTCCCCTAAACTTTCCTACCTTCACTGTTTCTTCACTTCATTTTGCGACTCCTGCCCTTGGGAAAAGTTGCTGATTGTCTACCCTATCTAGGCCTCTATTAAGTCACCTTTCATCCTTTGCTCCAAAGAGAAAAGCTCTTGTTCTGCTAACCTTGCCTCATAAGACATTTTCCAATAGAGGCAACATCTGATCTGTAAGATTTCTCCCCCCCCCCCCCTCATCCTTCTAAACTCCAATTACTATAGTCTCAGGCTACTCAGACACTCTTCACAAGAGAAACAGGGAAGATTTACAAGGATGTTGCCACAGTATTAGGGGCCCTAAGCCACAGGGAGAGGTCAGGCAGGCTGGGGATTTATTCATTGGAGCAGAGGAAGATGACAGGTGATCTCATGGAGTACAGAATCATGAGAGAAATAGATCAGTCTTTTGCCTAGACTAGGTGAATTAGTAAACATGGGTTTAAGGTAAGGGGGAGGTAGGAGGTATTTAATGGGAACATGAGAAGGAACTTTTTTTTTTACACCCAGAGGTTGATGGGTATATGGAACGGGCTGTCAGAGGAGGTGGTTGTGATGGTATTAGAGCACAGCACAGTACAGGCCATTCAGCGCATGATGTTGTGCTAACCTATATTTTTAAACCTATGCAACAATCTAAACCAGTGGTTCTCTACCTTTTTCCCCACTCACATACCACATTATTAAATCCCCTACCAACCACAAAGCACTTATGAAATGGCCTGTTATTGTGCTTTAGGTCTAAATTTAAATTTTTAATTTAAAAAAACAAGGGGACCACATTTGCCATTCTCCAACACCTCCTCTACAGCCAAGGAGATCACAAAGATCATTGCTAACAATCTTTTCCCTCGCTTCCCATAGTAACCTTGAGTACATCTTGTCTGGTCCTCGGGATCAATCCTAATCTTTTTAAGAATATCCAGCACTTTTTTTTCTTAATCTCAATGTGGTCCAGCACATAAGATTGTTCTATTCTGACCTCACCTTGACCAAGATTCTTTTCTCTGGTGAATACTGAAGAAAAGTATTAATTTAGGACATCACCAACCTCCTCTGCCTCCAGGTTTATGTTGTCTCCTTTACCTTTAAGTGGACATTCCTTCACTCTCACTCTTCTTCTCTTCACATAAGCAAAGAGCACTCTAGAGTTTTCTTTAATCCTACTTGCAAGGCATTCTTGTGGCCCCTTCTAGTTCCCCTAAGTCCTTTCTCAAGTTCCTTCATGACTATCATATAATTCTCATGAGCCCTTCCTGGCTTTTGCTTCCTCAATCTAATGTATGCTGCCTTACCTGTTTTGTCATCCGTGGTTCTCTTTTTCCCTGTCTCAGTGGTACAAACTTATCCAGAACCCAGTACAAGTGGTCCCTAAACATCTTCCACATTATTTCTATGCTTTCTCCAAAGAACATCTGTTTCCAATTTACTTTCCCTAATTTCTGCCTTAGTCCTTCCCCCAATTAACACTTTTACATTTCTCATGCTGTTATCCTTGTCCACCTCTATGCTAAAGCTCAGGGAGTTGTAGTCGCTCTTGCCGAAATGTTCTCCCACTGAGAGGTCCACCACCTGACCAGGTTCATTACCAAGTACTAGATCCAGTATGGCCTCTCCTCTATTCAGCTGGTCCATATACTGTGTCAGGAATCCTTCTTGGATATACCTGACAAATTTTGCCCCATCTATCCCTCTTGCAGTCAGGAGGTGTCACCCACTATTTGGGAAGTTGAAGTCTCCCATAAAAGCAGCCCTATCATTTGTGCTCCATTCCAAAATCTGCCGACTTGTCTGTTCCTCAGTTTCCCGAGGGGTATTTGGGGCCTAGACTACTCCCAGTACAGTGATTGCTCCCTTCCCATTTCAGATTTCCACCCACACTAACTCATAGACATTTCCTCCCTTTCTGCAGCTGTGACACTATTCCTGACTAGTACTGCTACTCTTTCTCCCCCCCCCCCTTTTTCAGCCCCCCGTCCTTTACCTTTTAAAACATTTAAACCCCAGTATCTGCATCAGCCAATCCTCTCCTTGCTTAGCCATGTCACAACATCATGATTCCACATACTGATACATGCTCTAAGTTCATCTTTTTTTATTCCTAATTCTCCTTACATTGAAATGCTCCAACTGCTTATTTATGCTTCTCCCCCTGCCTGTCCTTCCTTACAGACCTGCAACACACTGCATCATCATTTCCAATTTCTGTTGCAGTTTCAGCCCTTGCATTCTGATTCCCATCCCCCTGTCAAACTAGTTGGAGAGTCATGGAGTTCAATGGCCCTTTTGTCCATGCAAATAATCAATTTTCTAATTCTTATTAATCCCGTTTTACCACCACTTGAGAATTCAAGTCTTAATAATTACATGTTCCAAAATTATCTGCCTCAGCCAACGCATTGCAGATTTCAATGACAGTATCACCCTGGGAAAAAAAAATTCTTCCAGAAGTTTTCTCCAAGCCTCTTGCTCCTTACTTTGTTTTCTGATTTTGGAAATCTCTCTTAAAGGGAAAAGCTCCCTTCGCTCTACCCCTCGGCTTTGTGTGCCTCTGTCAAATGCCTCATTCCAAACAAATCAAAATCACCTTATCTTGTTCCCATTCATGTAAAGACTCTCCATATCAGACACTGTCCTGGTGAATCTTCTCTGTCTTGTACATGTATACATTTTGGAAGTCAGGATACTTTAAAACTAGTGGATCTGCTCTCTTCAATAAACAGATTCTTGTTTTTTGAGAGCATTTTGAACCATTTTTAATTTTTCTCAGCAGTAAAACTTGTTCATAACATAAATGTACGGTTGAAAGGTCTGGGTGTTGAAGGCAAGGTGGGGTCAGCATTTAACTTGTGTATGCTGTAGAAAATTATGGTATTGTGGCGGCGTACATCTTCATGGTGAACTGGCCCCGCTTGTATTGCCACATGGCAGGGCAGCCATGGGTAAATGGCATCAGAGATTTCTCTCTGACTCCAGCATCCCTTCCAGTGCACACCCTGGGCAGGGATTATGATGCCACAATGCACCAGGTGACTGAGCTCGTGCTGCCCTTATAGGGGGGTGGTGAATTTGAATAAAAACTGTCATTAATGACCCTCAATGTGGTGGGTGTGTTACTTCCACAGCGCACACCGCCACAGTGGTGACCCTGACGAGCCCAGACATTTTTCTAGACTCAAAACACCATGGATTCAGCAGAGGTTAACACTGTCTCCATCAAACTTTTGGACCCACTGACTGAGAACGTGATTTGGGCAGACAGAAGCACAATTTCAATTCCGCAACATCTCAGACGCCACGATGTTCTATCATGTTGTGAGCACTCTGGACCAAGATATGGCAGCGAGGGTGGATGACATCATCCACCACCCCCTGGCTAAGGGCAAGTACACCGCCCTCAAAGACCTGCTGCTTGGAACTTTCGGGCTAACTCCCCAGCAATGGGCTTCCAGGCTCCTTCACCTAGGTGGGCTTTGGGACCGTAGTCTGTCGGCGCTAATGGACGAAATGCTGGCCCTGGCAGAAGACCACAAGCCTTGTTTTCTCTTCCACCAGATATTCCTGGAACAGATGCTGGAGGACATCCAGCTGCTCCAAACAGATGAAGACTTCTTGAATCCGAGGAGAGCAGCAGCCTGTGCGGATGCCCTCTTGCGCACAAAGATGGAGAACGAGGCAGCCCTCAACCAGGTGGCATGACCAGGAGCCAGCTGACCGCAAGCTGCTCCCAAGACCAAGCCAGAGGAGGGCCAGTCGACCTGGTGTTTCTACCACCAGCGCTGGGGAGTGCAAGCCCATAAGTGCTGTCAGCCCTGCGGGTTTCAGGGAAATGACCAGGCCAGCCGCCATTGATGGCTGCGACAGCTGGCCACACAAACAGGCTCCTTCATGTGACAGACAGATCCACTAGCCACCAATTCCTGGTGGACACGAGCTAAGCTCAGCATTCTCCCCCCCCGCCCCACCCACAGCATTAGAGACTCACACCCGATCTCAAGGTCCAACCCTGTGGACAGCCAAAGGCTCCACCATCAGGACCTACAGCACCCACAGGGCACAGATCCAGATCAGTAAGTAGAAGTTCCACTGGAGGTTCGTCCTAGCCTCTGTGGCATATTTCCTCCGAGCTCACAGCCTTCTGGTTGACATGAAGGGCAAAAGGCTGGTCAATGTCCAAACATTCCACTCCACCCAACTGGACACAGCAGAAGCCCGCAGTCTCGAAATCACAGCCGTAGCCACTGCCAAGGTCGAGTTCGACGAGATCCTCCACAAATTCCCCACCATCTTAGAGCCACAATTCAGTGCCACCCTGCCCCAGCATGGGATCTTCCGCCACATCACCACACAGGGCCCCCTGCTGCACGCTAGACCCAGACAGCTGCTGCCTAAGAAGCTCCAGCAGGCAAAGGAGGAGTTCTCCAGGCTCCAGAAACTGGGAATCGTCCGGCGCATGGACAGCTCCTGGGCATCACCACTTCATATGGTCCAGAAATTGTCCGGGGGCTGGAGAACGTGCGGGGACTACCATCGGTTGAACGACACAACCACCCCCGACAGGTACCTGGTGTCCCATGTACAGGACTTCTCCGCCATCCTCCACGGCGCATGGATCTTCTCCAAAGTGGACCTCATGCGGGGATACCATCAGATCCAGGTACATTCAGACGACGTGGGTAAGATGGCCATTATCATTCCTTTCAGCCTCTTCGAGTTCCTGCGTATGCTCTTCGGTCTAAATTGTTCCGCCTCATGGACGCAGTTGGAAAAGACCTGGACTTTGTCTTCATTTACCTAGACGATATTCTCATTGCCAGTCGCAACCACGACGAACACAAAGCCCACCTCCGCACACTTTGCCCGGCTGGCAGAATTCGGCCTCATGGTCAATGCGGGCAAATGCCAGTTCAGCAAGGAGCACTTCCAGTTCCTGGGGCACACCATTTCGGCGGTTGGGGCCTGCATGTGCCGGAGAAGGTAGAGGCTGTTCAACGATTCCCCAAACCCTCCACCCTAAAAGGCCTCCAAGAGTTCGCGGGGATGGTGAACTTTTACCATCGTTTCATCCCCGGAGCCGCGCGCACCATGCGCCCATTATTTGCGTTCATGGCCACCAAAGAAAAGACTTTATCATGGTCAGAGGAGGCAGACAAAGAAGTTTCTAGCCAGCGCCACGCTGCTGGTGCACTCATGGCTGGAGGCACACATGACGCTCTCCGTGGATGCCTCAGCTACAGCAGTTGCGGGGGGGGGGGGGTTCTGGAACAGTGGTTCGATGGACAATGGCACCTGGTTTTCAGTAAGCAGCTGTGCCCGCTGGAGCTCAAATACAGCGCCTCCAACCGGGAGCTCCTGATGCTGTATTTGGCCATCCGCCATTTCTGCTACTTCCTCGAGGGCAGACCATTCATAGCCTTCACGGATCACAAGACCCTCTCTCAAGCACTGGCGATGGCCAAGGATCCGTGGTCCGCCAGACAGCAGCACCACCTCTCGTACGTGTCTGAGTTCACGACCGACATCCGACACAGGGCCAGCAAGGACAATGTAGTGGCTGATGCGCTCTCCAATCCAGCCATTAACACTCTTGCGCCCAGCCTGGATTATGAGCAACTGGCTCAGGCACAGAGGAATGATGCGAAGACGCAGGCCTTGCAGACTGCCATTTTGGGCCTCAAACTCAAGGATGTCCGGGTGCCCAGCAGCCTGGACACATTGCTTTGCGACGTCTCAACAGGCACGCTGCGCCCGGTGGTCCCGCCGCATTGGAGGGCGAAGGTCTTCAGTCTGATCCATGACCTCGCTCACCCAGTGGTAAAGACAACCATGTGGATTGTGTGGCACTGGCTGAAGAAGGAGGTGGTGGAACTGGCCAGGAACTGTACCAGGTGCCAGACCTCCAAGGTCCAGCAACACACGTGAGCCCCCATCCAGAACTTTGGCCCGGCGGTTCGTAGATTCCAACACATCCATGTTGATGTCATCGGGCCCCTGCCAGTGTCCAAGGAGGCTCTACCTCCTCACGGTGGTGGATCGGACCACAAACTGGCCGGAGGCCGTCCTGATTAAGGAGACATCCGTGGAAATGTGCGTCAGGACTCTGGTCAGCCAATGGATCGCCCATTTCGGAGTCCCGGCGCACATCATTAGCAACAGAGGGGCACAGTTCACATCTGCCTTGTGGACTCAGTTGGCACAACATACACCACAGCATAGCACCCACAGTCCAACGGGTTGGTGGAGAAGTTCCACAGGCACCTGAAGGCATCGCTTATGGCCGGGCTCTCTGGACCAGACTGGGCGGACGAACTACCCTAGGTCCTCCTCGGGATTAGGACGGCACCCAAGGAGGACCTACAGGCTTCAGCAGTGGAGGTGGTCTATGGCGCACAGCTTTCCCTGTCGGGTGAGGTTTTCGGCCCAGACCCTGACACCACGGCCACTGACAAAAACCTGCTGGCGGACCTATGCAGGCGACTATCCTCCCTAGCTCCCCCACCCCCAGCACGCCACGGCACCCGGCCGTTTCATCTCCCCAAAGAGCTCAACGCGGCCCTGTTCATTTTTGTGCGGAGGGGACCACAAGGTGCACTGCTACAGCGACCGTACGAGTGGCCTTACAAAGTCTTACACTGGTCCGGCAGAACCTTCACCCTGGACGTTGGAGGGGAGAGAGGAAGTTTTTATGGTGGACTGCCTGAAGGCACCCCATCTGGACTTATCACATCTGGTGCAGATGGCCGCACCCAAGCACTGGGGCCAGCCACCAAAGTGACAGGATATGTAGCCAGTTCGGGGGGAGGGGGGGGAGTTGTGTGGTGGCGCCCATCCTCATGGCGAACCGGCCCCACTTGTATCACCATGTGGTGGGGCAGCCATGGGGAAATGGCGTCGTCAGAGGTTTCTCTCTGACTCCAGCATCCCTTCCAGCGCCCACCCAGGGCGGCGATTATGATGTCACAATGCACCAGGTGACTGAGCTCGTGCTGCCCTTAAAGGGGCGTGATGAATTTGAATAAAAGCAGTCGTTAACCATCCTCAACGCGGTGGCTGTGTTTCTTCCACCGCTCACATGGCCACAGTATCCTTTATTTTTAAAGAAGCAAATTATTTTTTATTATCTCATTATTGTTTACCTGTCATAAATATTGCATTATAATATGATATTTAAAATATTTAATTGATTATAAAACACTGGGAATGTCTGGAGGCCATAAGTGTCTTTTATTTAAAAAAAATGTTACCACTACCTGCAGCAGGCAAGTTTCCAGTTCTATCTATTTGGTATTTTTTTTCTTCCTCAGAATGAAAAGACAATGCAGAATGGTTATTGCTTTTTGGATAAGGGGATCAAACGTGTTCAGGATGGAAAACGAATTTCCTCTGCCAGTACTCATTGGATTGATTCATATCTTAAACGCAGCAATGGTTACTCCCATGATTCTACACCTCAACTAAAGGCATTGAGTCAGCCTATTCAAGCTATTAAGGTAAGGAGGACAGAGACGTGTTGGATTAATTTTTAAAAATTTTCTTGAATACTCATTTTGCTTTAGAAATTTTAAAATTGTTCTTTATAGATTAGTGGATACTTGAACCTCATTGCCAATGGGATCGATAACTTCACACATGGCCTAGCAGTGGCTGGCAGTTTCCTTGTGAGTAGAAAGGTGAGTAAAAGAGGTGAAACTGCAGTGCAAGATCTGAGTTTCTACCTGTGTTTGCTTCTAGACATAATTCTAAAAATAACATTGTAATTTTGCTGGGCACATCACTGAATCTGAAGAGCTTTTGAACTCATGGGTGAAAAATGCACAATGCCCCTAACTTTACTAAATTTGGCCTAGTTTTAAAAAAAATACATAAAAGAAACTAATTCTAAAAATGTTCTTTCAGAAGTGCAATTTCAAATTTTTTGAATGCCTTTGGGAGAAAAGTTGGTCATGAATGAATGCATGGAGTCAGACAAGTACATGCTACGTGAGACATCACTTGCTAGACATCTTTAAAGCTGGTAATGAATTCTAGGATAAAACAGTATACTATATTATACAGTATACTATTGCCAATGGTATTGGTCTTTATTTGATCCATGTAAAACCATCTATTTACACTCATCTATTTTTTATTCTTCCCATATTCTCATCATCTCACTCCACCCAGATTCTACCACTGACCTACATTCTGAGGGCAATATACAACAATAAATTAAGTAGCCAGCCTGCACATCTTGGGAGAAAAACAGAGTACCCAGATGAAACCCCACAGTGATAGGGAGAATATGCAAACTCCACATAGAGCACTTGAGGTCAGGATTGAATACATTCTCTGGTGCAATCAGGCAGCAACTCAGTTAGCTATGTCACTGTGTCATCTGTTGTTTGTCCTTTGATAACTCCTGCTGCACCTTTTAATGATGCTTTTGTGAAGTGTAGGGAGATAATACACACGAGGAGTTGAAGTCTGATTTATTGCACTGGCAGCTCTGCTTATATTCTCTTCCCGCTGCTGACGACAGGAATGACATCACGGCAGCGCCGATCTTCAGTTGGGCTGCATTTCTGCCATTGCTTTTTGTTTCCAGCCATGCAGACGATTACCTGGGACGAAGGTTGTTGGTCCCCACAGGGTCTGTGTGGTTGCTGCGTTTGTTGGCCATTTTGTGGGCCAGGTCACGACCTGATTAACGGGCCGCTACACAACCCCGCCGCCCCCCACCCCGAAAGAACCGGCTATCAGAGCACTGTTCACCGCTTTCAGTGTCCTACCTCTGCATTACAGGGGCTGCATGGAGTCCAGTTAGCTAATGTCCAGGTGTGCTGGTTTGAGGTGGTCGATAATGAAAGTCTCTTTCTTACCCGCCGAGATCCAGCACACATCAACCTGTTGTGTCTGATTACTTAATACAGCTCCTTCTACGGTGTGCCCCCCATGAATGAAAATGTCATTTTCACAAAATGCCCCTCACAGGTCGCTAAGCCTTTGGGGATTTTGTCCTGGCCATGCAGCGGAGGCTGTAGAGGTACTAGAGTGCCCTGTTTTTCGCTCAGTTTCATCATTGAAGCCATGGGGTCCTCTGGGTCCTTGGCGGCGGTGAAGAACTCCACCGGTATCACCAACTGTGTGCCATATACCATCTTGGCTGCTGAGGCATTGAAATCCTCTTTCGGCACAGTGAGGATCCCCAAGAGGACCCAGGGTAACTTGTCTGCCCTGTTTGGCCCTTGAGTTGAGCCATCAAGGATGCATTTAGGTGCCTGTGGAACCGCTCCACCAACCCCTTGGCCTGAGAAGGTTAAGCCATGGTATGGTGAAGCTGGGTTCCCAGCAACTTGGCCAGAGCCGATCAAAGTCCAGAAGTGAACTGTGTACCTCTATCGAGATCATATGCTCTGGGACTCTGAATCTCGACACCTGGGTGTTAATTAGTGCCCTGGCACAGGTCTTGGTGGTTGTATTGACCAGTGGGACCGCCTCTGGTCACCTCATGGAGCGATCAATCATGGTGACAAGATAACTCTTCCCATGGGAGAACGGCAGTGGCGCTACAATGTCAGTATGGACATGGCTGAATTGATGTCTGCTGGCTCAAAAGTCTGGGGGTGGAGTGCCTTGATATGTGTCAGCACTTTGGACGTCTGGCAGAGCATGCGAGTCTTGGCCCACTGACTGACTTGTTTCCGGAGGCCATGCCAGATAACCTACAAGCCACCATTTTAACAGCAGCCCCGATGGCTGGTTGTGCACCACATCGAAGACCTGCCACCTCCACGCTGCTGACACGATGAGGCTGGGTTTGCTAGTGGAGACATCGCAGAGGAGCGTCTGGTTTCCAGGACTGATGGCAAAATCCTCCAGCCTGAGGCTGGAAACTGCTGTTCTATATGCTGGGATCTCAGGGTCCTCCTGCTGAGCCCTGGCTAGGCCAGAATAGTCTATTCCCTGGGATCAGCCCTGAATGGACTCCATTACAGGGTGGAACAGTGTCAGCCACCACATTGGCTTTACCCACGATCTGTTGGATATCTGCGGTGAATTCCGACATGTATGAGAAATGTCACTGATGCCTGGCCTACCATGAGTCAGACACTTTGTGGAAGGCAAAGATTAACGGTTTATGGTCGTGAAGACCCTGAATTGTCTGCCTTCCAAAAAAAAAATACCTGAAGTATCTGACTGCCAGACACTAATAGCTCCCAGTCAAAGGCTCTGTATTTGAGTTTGAGTGGCTGGAGGTGCCTGCTAAAGAAAGTGAGGGGCTGCCATTGCCCTTCGATTAATTGCTCCATTACACCCCCTCTCACTGTGTTGGAGGTATTAACTGTGAGAACGGTTGGTTCCTCTGGCCTGGGCTGTACCAGAAGGATGACGTTGGCCAGTCCATCCTTAGCCTTCTGGAATGCCTCCAAAGTCTCATTGTTCCAGGTAATGTCTTTATTTTTCCCCACCATGAGGGCGAACAGGGGGTGCATGATGTGGGCCGCTGCTGATATGAAATGGTGATTTAAAAATTAATCATACCAGTGAATTCATGCAACCCCTTCACAGTGCAGGACTTGGCAAAAGGCCAAACGGCTTCTACCTTTTTTGGTAAGTGTTTCACTTTGTGCCTGTTGATTCGATGCCCCAAGAAGTCTATCGTTTCCAACTCAAACTGGCACTTAGCAGGGTTTATAGTTAATCCGAATCCTGCAGCCAGGTGCACAATTGCCTTAGGTGGGCCACGTGCTCTGTGTGATTGCGGCTGGCAATGAGAATATCTTCCAAATGGACGAACATGAATGGGAGATCCGGGGCCACCACATCCATCAGCCTCTGGAAGGTCTGGGCTGCATTTTCAAGACCAAAGAACATCCTCAGAATTTTGAAAAGTCCAAAAGGGCTAATGATAGTGGCTTTAGGGGTGTAATTGGGAATGGACTGGGATCTGATGTTAACCCCTCATGAGGTTGACTTTTGAGAACACCTATGCCCCTTACAAGTTAGTGGTAAAGTCTTAGATGTGGGGCACGGGGTGCCTGTAGGATGTGGTGGCCTCATTGAGGCGGCGAAAGTTACCACATGGCCTCCAGCCTCCTGCTGCCTTTGGTACCATGTGTAAGGAGGGAGGCCCAGCACTGCACTATCTCCAGTTCTTCCATTTTTTTAAAACTCTTCTTTGCAGAGGGTGAGCTTCTCGGGGGCAAGGCGTCACGCCCTGGCGTGGAGTGGAGGGCCCTTGATGAAGATGTGGTGCCTTACCCCTCGGCGGAGGAAAACTGTAGGCCACAATCGAAGGGAACTCTGCTAGGATCCATGTGAATTCATTGTCTGATAGCAAAATGGAGTCGAATTGGGGGGGTGGGGGGGGCAGGTAACTTGGCCTCCCCTAGGGATGTGATTTGGGAAGTTATGGCATGTACCAATCGCCGCCCTTTAAGATCCACCAGCAAGCAGTGGGTTCACAGGAAGACTGCTCCCAGGAGCAGTTTCGCCACAGCCACAATCATGAATGTCCATGCTGCCGAAGCGGAGGGAGATGGTGCGAGTGCCGAAAATTCATATGATAGTGCTGTTCGCTGCTCTCCGTGCTGGGCCCGGCTTGCCGTTCCAGGTGTTGTAAGCCGAGTGGAGGGGGAGGACACTTATTTCGGCACTGATGTCAACGAGGAAGCGTCTTTCTGACAGTCCAACGCGTGGGGGGGCTGTCACATTGGTCAACCGCCACAGCCATTAACAACGGTTTGCCATGACATTTCCCTGAAATCTGCATAATGGGTGGCACTGACAGGCCCATGCGCCCCATTGTTGGTGATAGTAGCAATACTCTTGGTTCAGGGGGTCTACTTGCCTCTCTGTTTCCTATGGCCTTGTTACTGGCTGTGTGCGGTGCCTAGTGATCTGCTCCATTGAGGCACTGTTTTCTTTCTTCGCTTTCCAGAGTACATCCTTCCAGGCTACAACTCTTCTCAAGTCACTGAAGTCTTCGTTGTCGAGCAAGAGTCTGATATCTTCCGACAGCTGCTCCAAGAAAGTCTGCTCGAAGAGCTGGGAAGGCTTCTGTCTCTCAGCAAGGACGAGCATCTTGCTCATATGGTCAGATGGGGCCCTGTCCTCCAAACCATCCATATACAACAATCAGATGGTGCACATGAGCTGGAGAGCAGGAAAGTACGGGTTAATTGCTCCATGAGGGCATCATATTTGCCTTGCTCTGTAGGAAGGCTGCCGTAGGAAGTCGACGACCCTTGCTGCCATGTCCTGGTCGAGCGAGCTCACAATGTAGTAGTAGCAGGTGTCAGCGGTGATCTGTTGATTGGCCTGTTCGAACCATACGTGTGGCTGGGAAGCCCAGAAATTTCATAGCTTTATAACGAAACTGTGTGAGGAGCTGCTTGATCCGTCGTCATCTGGCGGTGGGACCTGCCAGAGTCATCAATGTAGAGTGTGTGCTACCACAAAGTATAGAAAGATGCAGACAAGAGGAGTCGAAGTCAAAGACTGATTTATTGCAGTGGTTGCACTGCTTATATTCTCTTCCCGCTGCTGACGACAGGAGTGATGACACGGCAGCGCCAATCTCCAATTGGACTGTGTTCCCGCTGCTGCTTGTTGTTTCCTGCTGTTTAGGAGGTCACTTGGGACGAAGGTTGTTGGCCCCCGCAGGATCTGTGCCGTCGTCAGCCATTTTGTGTGCCAGCTCATAACCTGGTTAGTGGGTCGCGACAGCATTGTATTTTTTTGTCATTGCCTTTTACTGATGCTCTTTCTAGTGAAATGTGTGGAAACCTAATTCCTAATGGGAAGTGGTGGATTTTGTAGCCAATTATAACAGAGTCTCGTGTCGCATGTCATGACTAAGTTCCCACAAAATGTTCCGTTAATCATTGTTACTGAAAGTTTGCCTTGGGATAGGAGAAAAATCTTACATTTTGAAGGAATTGTCCCAGCACAGTTAAATACAGATGCCCCCCTACTTATGATGGTCTGACTTTCGGTTTTCAAAGTTACGATGGTTTGAATCCATACTTTCAATTTTGAATTCCAATCTGTTCCCATGCTTGTGATATGTGGTACGCTACTTTTTTGCGATGCTGGGCTACGGCAGCATCACGTGGGAGTATCGTGCAACACACTCTCTCGTGATGCTGACTCAACCAAGCTCACAGTCTCTAGTAGAGCTCACAAGAACAAGTGAGCTGTAAACAACCCATCGTGACTCTGTCGCTTTAGCATCCCCACCATCCAGGAGCAGGAATTTTAGTTCAAAACTTCAAACATTCTTCATGCCCAGTGTGCTTTCAGCTGTGTGCATTAATGGTTTTTTTCAGGGGGGAATAAAGGTATTCAAAATATAATTATAAAATATTGTAGGTAAGGTATTCTTTTTTGACACGATTTTTTTTCAACTTTGATGTGTTTGCTGGAATGTAACCCCATCGTAAATTGAGGAGTACCTGTACACAATATAGTCTGGCTCCATTTCAATATCTCCTTTCCTAAGGCAGACAAATTGTTGTGTCTGTGAGAAGGATCTAGGAACTAGATTAACGGATTGGTTTTACAAAAAGCTGGCATGGGCCCAGCAGCCAAGCTGCCTCCTATGCTGTAGCAATTGCATGATTGCCTGCCATTTCTGTGTTTCACTATCCCTGGAGTGTTATGAGAGCAGAGGGGCTTAAGGGAGGCTTTTTAGGAATCTTCTTAGACCAGGATGGCTGTTAAGTTGTTTTCCAATCTTTCTCCTCATTGGCATCTCATTGTTCTTTTCTAGGTCCCTTTGGTAATGACACTTGTAAAAGGGTGGCACAGCAATTAGTGCTGTTGGTTTCAGCAGCATGGATCAGTCTTGACCTCCAGTGCTGTCAGTGCTGTGATATGTCAGTGCTGTGGTCACATAGGTTTCTTCCATTTGGTTAATTGGCTGCTGTAAGCTAGTTATTGACAGAGCTGTTTGGGGGGGGTGGGGGTGGGGGCAAGGTTCATTGATGGACCTGTGTGAGAGCATAAGTTGCAAGGATACAAGAAAATAGGTGAAGGGAATCGGACTAAAGGGGTTACTCTTTATAACTGTACAAGGTACTGGTGAGTCCGCACCTGGAGTACTGTGTCCAGTTCTGGTCCTCATATTTGAGGAAGGATATACTGGCTTTGGAGACGGTCCAGAGGAGGTTTACTAGGTTGATCCCTGGGAAGAAGGGGTTGACTTATGATGAAAGATTAAATTGTCCAGGATTGTATTTGCTCGAGTTCAGAAGAATGAGAGGAGATCTTATAGAAACATAGAGGATTATGAAGGGTATGGATAGGATAGATGTAGGAAGGTTTTTTGAGCTGGCTGGGGAAACTAAAACGAGAGGACACAGTCTCAAGATTTGGGGGAGTAGATTTAGGACAGAGATGAGGGAAAAATAGTTTTTCCCAGAGAGTAGTAAATGTTTGGTATTCTCTAACCAGGGAAGTGGTTGAGGCTGCTTCATTAAACATATTTAAAATTTGGTTAGATACATTTTTACATGATAGAGGAATTAGGGGATATGGGGAGAAGGCAGGTAGGTGGAGTTAGGTCATAAATTAGATCAGCCATGATCATATTGAATGGCGGAGCAGGCTCAATGGGCCATTTTTGGCCTACTCCTGTTCCTACTTCCTATGTTCCTATGTACTCTACTGGGGACCTCCACATAACTGATGGGCTAAATTATGGTATTTTAATGTCCTGCTTTATGCAGTTGCTTTTAAGGCAAAGTTAATTTTATCAAATATTATTAGAATCCAAATTCAAGCAGGTAAAATCGTTGAGTGGTGGCAGGGAAAAGTAATTAAATGGCTTTGATACAAATGACTTGGTTTCACTGTTTCCTTCAGTAAGATCTTAACTCAGATGTTTGCATATATTACCAGCTGTTCACACATAACACGAGTTGTTGCTATGGTTATTACAATTGTATTATCTAATATTATTGGTTACTTTGGTTACAGCAGTCGATGAAGCCAATTCTAATATTGACGTAAACTTTTTCTCTCTTACAGGTTGGACTCACTACTACCCTGGCTATTCTCCTTCATGAAGTCCCACACGAGGTGAGTTAACTTCTTAATGTGAATAATTGATCTGTCATTCTTTTTTATTAATGTTTCCACAGTTGGGTGTACTGTCACTCTCCCCCACAACCCATTCCTAAATAAGATATTGTAAGAACAGATGACTAGAATAGCACGTCCACATAGTTCTTTGTTACCCTCAATTTTCAGTTGATTTTCACTCCGTGACAGCTGAAGCTGAGGGCACTGATGAGTTCAGTTGAACAGAGGGATCTCTGAATACACATACATAATTCCCTGAAAGTGGTGTCGCACATTGTAAAGATAACTTTTTACACACTGGCTTTTGTAAATTAAACATTGAGTATAGGAGTTGAGATGTTATGAAGTTTATACAAGATATTGGTGAGGCCAAATTTGGAGTATTGAGTGCAATTTTGGTCGCCTAACTACAGGAAAGATATTAATAAGATTGAAAGAGTACAGAGAATATTCACAAGGATGTTGTTGGGGCATGAGGAATGGAGTTGCAGGGAAAGGTTAAACAGGTAAGGACTTTTTTTAAATAATTTTTTATTTTTCACATTGTGAACCATATCAACCAAAATATGTATAAACGTATCACATTAAATTTACACAGTGGTGTTTTCTCCCCTTTTTCCCACTCGCCCCTTTTCCCTCCCTCCCCTCTACCCACCCCCCTCCAAAACCCATAAATATTCAACATATACAATACAATAAAACCATAAAACAATATTTTCACACAAAGGAAAATAAACAAGAAAAATGCATCATCTATTTATTACACACTGAATCTAGTCGTTTTGTCGTCTTATCATTTTCATTTTAGGGGATGGAGGTCCTAGGCAAGCTCTCTCTAATATGTTCCATCTATGGTTCCCAAATTTGTTCCAACATTGTGACTTTATTTTTTAAATGATATGTTATTTTTTCCAATGGAATACATTTATTCATTTCCATGTACCATTGCTGAATACTCATGCTCCCTTCCATTTTCCAAGTTGACATTATACATTTTTTTGCTATCGCTAAGGCTATCATAATTTTTTTTTGCACTTTATAGAATTTGAAATCTAATTCTTTACTTATGTTACTTAAAAGAAATATCTCTGGTTTTTTTGGTATGTTATTTTTTGTAAATTTATTTAGTATCTGATTTAATTCTTCCCAAAACGTAATTGCTTTCGTACATGCACTGTTGTTCCCATTTCCTTCTTACAGCAAAAACATCTATCTGATAATGTTGAATCCCATTTTTTTAAATTTTTGAGTAATATATACCCTGTGTAACCAATTATGCTGTATCATGTGCAACTTTGTGTTTATTATATTCTTCATCGTTGCAGAACCTAACTTTTCCCATACTTCATTTGTTATCTTTATCTTTATGTTTAGATCCTTTTCACACTTCTGCTTGGGTTTATAGTTTATTTCATTTTCCTTATCTTGCATCTTATCATGTTGGTTATAAATCTTTTGATTATCATTGTGTATTCAAAGCTGCTTCCTTCAGGTAATCTCAAGCTGTTTCCCAATTTATCCTTTAAATAAGCTTTCAATTGATGATATGCAAACATTGTACCATGAGTTATTCCATATTTGGACTTCAACTGTTCAAATGTTAATAAATTATTTCCCAAAAAACACTTTTCTATTCTTTTGATTCCTTTTTCTCCCATTCTCTAAAGGAAAGGTTGTCTATTGTAAAAGGGATTAGCAGATTTTGCGTCAATAGTAATTTTGGTATTTGATCGTTCGTTTTTTTTCCTTTCTAAGTGGATCTTCTTCCATGTATTAAGTAAATGATGCAGTACTGTTGAGATTTTATATTGCACCTGCTTTTCATCCCACTTATAAAGTATATGTTCCAGTACCTTTTCCCCTATTTTATCTAGTTCTATCTTAGTCCAGTCTGGTTTTTCCCTTGTCGGGTAAAAATCTGATAAATACCTGAATTGTTCGGCTCTATAATAATTTCTAAAATTTGGTAACTGTAAAAACCTTGATTATTTATTTATCTAATACTACCCTTGGATTCCTCCCTTTCCACAATAATTATTCTCTTTAGTTCAGTTTACCCTCCCTATCAACGTTAGTGATAATTCTTTCCATTGTTCTAAGTCTTCCTGCAATTTTTTTTAATTAGTAGCTGATAATTTAGTTTGTACAAGTGGCTTAAGTTATTATCTAACCTGATCCCTAGGTATCGGATTGCTTGTGCTTGCCATTTAAATGGTGATTCTTTTTTAAATTCTGTATAGTCTGCGTTACTCATTGGCATCACTTCACTTTTATTTGCATTGATCTTGTACCCTGATATTTCTCCATATTACTTCAATTTCTTATGTAATTCTTTTACTGATACCTGGTTCTGTTAGGTATACTATGATGTCATCTGCAAATAAGCTGATTTTATACTCCTTCTCCTTTATTTTTATCCCTTTTATTTTATTTTCTATTCTTATCAGTTCTGCCAAAGGTTCTATTGCTAAGGCAAACAATGAGGGGAATAGTGGACATCCATGTCTAGTTGACCTACTTAATTTAAAGCGACTTGATACATATCCATTTACTGCTGCCTTTGCCAACGGTCCATTATACAATGCTTTAATCCAATTTATATATTTTTCTGGTAGATTGAACTTCTGTAATACTTTAAATAAGTAATTCCACTCTACTCTGTCAAAGGCTTTTTCTGTGTCTAAAGCAACAGTTCCTTGAACTGCATGAATTAGATTAATGTTTGCAGACATTATCTGCAGACATTATCCGCTGTTCGTCTTTTCTTAATAAATCCAGTTGGATCTTGTTTTACTATTTTTGGTACACAATCGACCAATCTGTATGCTAATAATTTCGCTATTATCTTATAATCTGAGTTAAGTAGAGATATTGGTCTATATGATGCTGGTGTCATATAACCCTAACCCCCGTCTTTGGTATTACTGTAATTATTGCTGTCTTACATGAATCTGGCAAGTTTTGTGTTTCTTCTATCTGGTTCATTACTTCCAGGAGAGGAGGAATTAATAACTCTTTAAATGTTTTATAGAATTCTATTGGAAATCCATCCTCTCCTGGTGTTTTATTATTCGGCAGTTTTTTTAATATATTCTATACTTCCTCTATTTCAAACTGTTTTATTAGTTTGTTTTGTTCCTCTTCTTGCAATTTCGGCAGTTCAATTTTAGCTAAAAATTCCTCTATTTTATCATCTTTCCCCTCATTCTCAGTTTGATACAATTGTTTTTTTTATTTTTTTTTAACAAAAGATCGTTCTACTAATAAACAAAATCCACTTTCCCTCCCCTAATATTATAAAAAAAGTTTATATAAAAAGGAATGTAATTAGTTCCCCAAAAAAAAAGAGTAAAAGAGAGAAAAAAAAACACCCAAAGGTAGTAACGTCCTGAAAAACTGGGTGTGGTGAACCCCACCAGTGGCAGATGACTATCAAAGATTTCAGTGCCATCCACCACCCCCCCCCCCAGCCAGAAATACAATATATTAAATACAATTCAATATTATAAAAATATGCAGCCCAACGACTCCATTCCCAATGACTGATTCGGGTCTTCAACGTCAATAAGACTGTGTGTCAAAACCTCCATCTTTCCCATTTTTCCCATTCTGTCCATTTCCATTTCCATTGGCCCTTCTTTTAGGCAACAACGGCAAGACTCTTCCCTGACCACGTAAGTCCGGTAATGAATTAGCAAAAACCAATGCATCATGATCATTCTCAAAAAATTGAGATTGATAATTGCCATAAAAAACCTTCAACACAGCAGGGTATCGAAAAGCAAATTTATATCCATTCTGCCACAACACATCTTTAGCCGAATTAAACTCCCATCGACGCCTAATAATTTCTTGACTCAAATCTGCACAAAAACTCTATTGTTCTGACTCATCATTGGAGCTTGACTTTGTCTTTCCTTCTGTACCGCCAACCGCACAATAATTTCTCTATCTTAATTCAGGCACCGAATTAAAACTACTTGTGGTGGTTGTCCTGGTAATGGTTTCTTCCTTAGCGCTCTATGTGCCCTCTCCAATACTAAACCTCCCGGGGATACAGTTCTGAAAATTTTTTATTGGATCAGATCCTTCAATATCTTCTGGAAGACCCACAATTTTTACATTATTTCTCCAACTTTGATTTTCCAGTGAATCAATCTTTTTCAATAAATCTCTCTTCTGGATTCCCCAATCCACGAACAAATCTTCCACTTTCTCTATTTTGTCCTTATTACGCACAATTTACATTCAGAAAAAGCTGTCTCAATTTTTAAAAAAATTTCTTGTACTACATCCACTGATGTAAGGCACTTATTGACATCCCTCTTAAGTGTAGACATATCTTTAGACATATTAGAGAATTTAGTTGTCACTTGAGTCATTTGTTGAACTATATTATCCATATGATAGGCAATCCCTTCCAGGACAGTAAAAATAGAATCCAATCCAGGTTCCAGTTCCACATCTTGAGGTCTACCTTCTGGAAGCTCCTCCAACTGGCCATTGGAGGTAAGCCTTCTTCCTGCTCCACTATTGGGCCTTTTCCTGAGCGGCTGCAGGTCTGCACACCTGACGGCGGCACCCTGACCACATCGGGATGCCGTCGCTCGGGACTCCCACAGACCACACGCGTTCCAGCAGGTTGCGGACCTTAGAGGTACCGCGCATGCTGCGTGGGGGTGGTCTTCAATGCTGTCCTGCACATCCTCTGCTCCTTCGACGGCAGCACGGACTCGAGGGCTCTCCTCTCAGTCAGGTCGCCTGCGCACTTGACATTGCGAATGTGCTGCCCAATGTAGGCTGAACTTGTCAACAAGCCGGCGCCATCTAGCGGAGACAAGACCGGCGCCAGCATAATACTTAACCTAGCTGGAGTGCTCTGTGGCTTGGAGGTTCCAAACGATGACTCTGTGGTTCCAACTGTACAGTTAGGCCTCAGTTTTTCAGCACTTTTAAAAAGTAGTTTTTTCTGTAATTGAGTCTTAGGTTTTTTAATATTAGCCGCCATTATAAACAAATAATGTTCTTAGAAATAAAACTAAAGCGTTTATATACTTAAATTAAAGTTTAACAACGGGTGTTTTAAAAAAACTGGCTGGGGAGGATTAGGACCGCACATCTGCCCTCTACGCCATCTTGCCATGCCCCCTTTGATACAATTGTTCATAAAATTCCTTAAAATTTTTATTAATCTCTGTTGGATTATACGTAATTTGTTTGTCCTTTTTCCCTGATGCCAGTATCGTTCTTTTAGCTTGTTCTGTTTTAAGTTGGCAGGCTAATATTTTGTGTTTTTTCTCCCAGTTCATAATACTTTTGCTTTGTTTTCATTATGTTCTTCTCCACCTTGTATGTTTGTAATGTTTCATATTTAATTTTTTTGTCTGCCAATTCTCTCCTTTTCGTTATATCATCCCTTTTTACTAATTCCTTTTTTGTATTTACTTTCTCCCTTTCCAACTGCTTTATTTCCCGATTGTAATCCTTTTTCATCTTAGTCACATAACTTATTATCTGCCCTCTAATGAAGGCTTTCATTGCGTTCCATAATATAAATTTGTCTTTCACTGATCCTGTGTTTATTTCAAAATATGTTTTAATTTGGCATTCAGTCAACTCCCTAAATTCCTGTCTTTTAAATAGCATGGAGTTTAACCTCCATCTATATGTTCTTGGTGGGATGTCCTCCAGTTCTATTGCTAATAATAGGGGTGAATGATCTGATAGTAGTCTAGCTTTATAATCAGTTTTTCTAACTCTCCCTTGAATATGGGCTGACAACAGAAACATATCAATCCTTGAGTAAGTTTTGTGCCTACTCGAATAATATGAAAATTCCTTCTCTCTTGGGTGTTGCCTCCTCCAGAAATCCATAAGTTTCATTTCTTGCATTGATTTAACCATAAATTTGGCTATTGTAATCTTTTTACTTGTCTTTTGTCCATTTTTATCTAACATTGGGTCCAAGTTAAGGTTAAAATTCCCTCCTATCAATATATTTCCTTGTGTGTCTGCAATCTTCAAAAAATATCCTGCATGAACTTTTGATCCTCCTTGTTGGATGCTTATATATTGAGCAAATTCCAAAATTCTGAGTATATCTGACGCTTTATCATTGCATACCTCCCTGCCAGATCTATTATTTCCTCCTCTATTTTGATTGGTACATTTTTGTCAACTAGTATGGCTACACCTCTAGCTTTTAAATTATAGGATGCTGCCATTATGTCCTACCCAGTCTCTCTTTAGTTTGTTATGTTCCGCTTCAGTTAGATGCATTTCCTGCACAAATGCTATATCTATTTTTTCCTTCTTCAATAAATTTAGTAGCCTCTTCTTTTTAATTTGGTTATGTATTCCATTAATGTTTATAGTCATATAGTTCAACATGGCCATCTTATATCTTGCATACATCATTTTTCCACCTCTTTGCCACCTCCATCCCCCTTTTCCCCATTTTCATCTCTTCGTTTTCTCTTATTACACTTAATATATGACAACACATTTAAGACATAAAGTACCCCTGGAGTTTCCACA
The DNA here is from genome assembly GCF_036971445.1 of Narcine bancroftii. Lineage (NCBI taxonomy): Eukaryota > Metazoa > Chordata > Chondrichthyes > Torpediniformes > Narcinidae > Narcine > Narcine bancroftii. The sequence goes on along the minus strand of NC_091469.1, from coordinate 250,579,373 downwards.
TCACTAATACATTAACCCCAAAATTTCCCCCCCCCCCCACCTCTTAGTTGCCCCATACCCCTTGCCGGGCAACCACAACTCCTCTTTTCATTTGGGTTGCGATCTTGTTTGCAGAGTCAACTGATTTTGCAGTAACGGTTATTCCCCCTCCACCCAGCCCTCTCCAGAAAACACTTGTTTTTAACACCTATAACAAAGCTCTCTTTTTTTTTCCCCCTTACTCCCTTCCTTCCCTTCTCTTTTCCTTCTTTAGTTCTTTACATATACATTGTTTTTACATCTTTATAAATACTTTATCGCCATTCTTCATTCTTGTTACATCTCTTCTGTCCTGCAAACATTCTGCGAATTCTTGTGCTTTCTCTGGATCTGAGAACAGTTTGTTTTGCTTCCTGAGTATAAATATTTTAAGCCCGGCTGGATGTCTTAATATGAATTTGTAACCTTTTTTTCATAAAGTTGATTTCGCTGAATTAAATTCCTTCCTCTTTAAGAGTTCAAAACTTGTGTCTGGGTAAAAAAATATTTTTTGACCCTTGTATTCCAATGGTTTATTATCTTCTCTAATTTTATTCCTTGCCCGTTCCAGTATATTTTCTCTTGTCGTGTATCTCAAAAATTTTACTAAGATGGATCTTGGTTTTTGATGTGTCTGTGGTTTTGGAGCTAATGCTCTGTGTGCCCTTTCTATTTCCATTTCTTCCTGCATTTCTGTCATTCCCAGGACCTTCGGGATCCATCCTTTTATAAATTCCTTCATATCTGTGTCTTCTTCACCCTCGAGGCCCACTTTTTTTATGTTGTTTCGCCTACTATAATTTTCCAACATATCAATTTTCTGAGATAACAACTCTTGTGTCTCTTTAATTTTTTTGTCACTTTCTTCCAATTTTTCTCTGAAGTCATTCACTTCCATTTCTACAGCCATTTCTCGTTCTTCCACATTTTCTACTCCTTTCCCTATTTCTGTCATTTCCAGTTCTAACCTTTGCATTTTATCTTCTGTTCTTTTCATTTTCCTTTTAATTGCATTAAACTCTAATGACAACCATTCTTTTAGTGATCTCATTTGTTCTTCAAAAAAGACTTTATCTATATTCTGTTCATCAGTTTTACCTTTTATTTCTTTGTCCATCAGTTTTACCTTCTATTTTTCTGTGAAAATCTTGGTCTTCTTCCTCTTCTTCTATGTCTGTATCTGTGTTTGTCTTCTTCTCTTCTTTGCGTCTGTGTCTCTTCTGTTTTTCATGATGACCTGCTTGTATCTCTTTGTCGGGCCTCTTCTTGCTGGGCCTCTTTGGCTGCTCGTCTGTTGTGCTTCTTGACGTTGGTCTTCTTGTTGATCTTCTCTCCATCTGTCTTCCATGTCTGTTTCATCTCACCCTCTTCTGCTGTCTTCCTTATCCTCCAGCTAAGAGCCCTGGTGTCTGGCGTCCCTCAGCTGCTCGGTCTGTGACAGCCAGCTCCTCTGCTGCGCCCCCCTCTCGCCGGTGTCCTCTTTCTCCACTGATTGTGCACTGCGCATGTGCGACTCCTCATGCATGCACAGTTGCACACTTTTGTTTGGCTCCAAGAGCCACTTTTGTAGTGCACAGGCTGGAGGGTCGCGACCCTGTAGGGCAGGTACTGACCTCGAGGGTCGGGCGCTCCTCGTCACCACAGCGTCCTGTTCCTTCCTGCAGGTATGGCCTTCTTCCTTCTCCGGTGACTTTTTAACTTTTTTTCCAGCTGTTCTTACTTTCTCCTTCTTGGAAACCATCTTCTTTCTCTTCTCTGTATCTTTATCTTCTATTTCTTATACTCTATTTTTGTTATGCTTTACTTTTTCCTAACTTTTTTTCCTTTTTTCCTGGAGAGGGCTGGTTTTCCCCACCAGCCACTACTCCATCACGTGACTCCTCCAACAGGTTAGGACTTCATTCCATGGAGCATAAAAAAAAATAGGGAGAGATTTAATAGAAGTATCTAAAGTTATGAGGGGGATAGATGGAGTCAATGCTGTTTTTTTTCCACTGAGACAGGAACTCTAGGGTGTGGGTTAAGAGTGAAAGGTGAGATGTTTGGGGGAACCACTCAGAGAATGGTGAGAGTGTGGAACGAGCTGCCAGATCAAGTGGTGAGTACAGGTTTGATTTTTGACATTTAAGAAAAATGTGAATAGTACATGAATGGAAGGAGTATAGAGGGCTAGGTCAAGTCAAGTTTATTGTCATCTGATTGTACAGGTACAACCTGACGAAACAGCGTTCTCTGATTCTTGGTGCAAAAACAATCAACCAGGCATAACACACATATGGACAAATAATACATATGCAGGACAAGTATTATACTGTATCTATAAAAATAAACAAATATTGTTTTGTACAAATGAGAGTGTTGGATGGTTAGTGTGACTAGTTCCTTTGGTCATTCAGCATTCTCACTATCAATGCGAAGAAACTGTTTCTCAGCCTGGTGGTGCTGGTTCTGATACCCCTGTATCTCTTCCCCAATGGAAGCAGCTGAAAGATGCTATGTGCAGGGTGAAAATGGTCCTTAATGATATTTTTGTGCCCCCTTCAGACAACAATCCTGTCAATAGGAAGGAGGGAGACTTCAGTGATCCTCTCTGTCACTCTTATGGTTCTATGGATTCACCTCCGATCCATTTCTCTGCAGCAACCCAGGTCTGGGTTCAGGTCAATGGGACTAGGCAGAATAATGGTTCAGCATGGACTAAAGGGGCCTAAGGGCCTGTTTCTATGTTGGTTGTTATACTAATATCAGTTTACCAGTTGTGATCTGTATTGGGAAGGATGACAGTATTGCCCCCTACCTAGTCGGAGGACACACCAGCTGCCAATCAAGGTTTGGTCCCGCCCACCCATTAGTGCACACCTTGCCATTGGCCCAATGTAAATTACTTGGACTGGACTCTCCAGCCTGCCATTATTTGGCCTTGGTCCATTGGCTGTTGCAATTGCATTAAACCTCCCGCACTGAGTCATTGTTTCCTGCTAACAACCTAGGCTGGACCCTCCAGCACTATAAAGGAGCAGTATGTTCTTTGTTCTCCTTCCTTGCCAGCTTGTGGCCACCCCGCTTCATTCCAGGCCTAGAAAAGTGGAAGGGTGCTGGAGAAACTGTTGGTAGGATGTGCACTGTTAAAAGGGTTGGGAACGTTCCATTAGTGTCCCTTGTAGCATAGAGCCATGTCTGCACTGTTTCAAGGGGTGGTGGGGCATCATAGTGATTTTTCCTTGATCATTGTGTGCACCAGTTCATTGTGTGTTTTTATTCCCACACTATTTTTCCAACGTTTGTTATTAATTGTGCAGGTGTTTCAGTGCTACTTTACTTTCCCACTGCTGCTGTAAACTGGGTGTGTGTGTGTGTGTGTGTGTTACCATTACCTTCTGTAAATAAAATCCATTACCAAAACTTTGTCCAGAGTCCTTGCCTTTGAGACCTACCAAACCTGTTTCCTCACCACAATAGTATGTTTTTCCAACACACATAGCATTAAGTGGATACTGTCTGACTTGCCGAGTTCCTCCAGTAATTTCTTTTCTGCTCATTTCATGTACCGTAATGAGTTGACCAGAAATGAAATTCCTAGTGCAGAGGTTTGGAGTTTAAAAGCTATATCTGAATTCCTTGCTGAGAGAAATTCATATTTGTGAACTTGACCTAACTCATGACAATCATATTTCACCCACAGGTTGGAGACTTTGCCATCCTGCTTAGGGCAGGATTTGATCGATGGAGCGCAGCTAAAATGCAACTCACAACTGCCTTTGGAGGAGTGTTGGGGGCCTGCTTTGCTTTGTGTGCAGAGTCCCCAGAAGGAGCTGGTAAAGCTTTTCTTATTTTGCATGCTTTGAGTATTTGATTGTGAACTCCAAGAAAAAGTGACGAACAAAAGAGATAATGAAATTTCAGCTGTGTCCTTTTGGCTGAAATGCAGTCTAAACATAATGTGTCAACCTGCAGGATTGTGCTTAATTGTATCCTTTCTGTGGTGATCTATAACTGCCACACTAGCATTTCAGACTGCATTAGTGGTAAATTATGACCGATTTATTAGTCATCCTTTTGATCAGACAGAACTTGTTTCCATCTGGTGAAATGGTTTGATTGGAGGGAGAGAGACAAGCAGTGGCAGAATTTGCTTGTAGTTGATCTGTGGTACCTCGCATTTCAGAACACTGACATACTAAAATATCTGAGTACTAGACAAAGAAAAGGTAGTCATGGGCCTAACTACATTTCGCTTTATCTCAAATTTGCTAAATGTGCTAGAGGTTTTTCCATTATCAGATCGAGTTAGGAGGGAACTGGAGCTGGATAAACTCCGGATCATTTGGGAGGCAGAGGGGACAATAGACAGGAGTGACAGAGAGACAATAATCCTGCAGAAGGCAAGTAGCTGGGTGACTTTTAGGAGAGGGAAGGGGAAGAGGCAGTCAGTGCAGTGACCCTTTGTGGCCATTCCCCTCAACAGCAAGTATACTGTTTTCAATACTGTTTGGGGGGGGTGGGGGCGAGAAACGATCAACCAGGGACAAGTCATAGTGGTCAGGTCTCTGGCATAAAGTCTGTCTCTTCGGCTAAGAAGGGGAGAGGAGGAGAGCAACAGTGCTGGGAATTCAGTAGTTAGTGAATAGATAGGAGATTCTGTAAACAAGATCAAAACTCCCAGGTGGTATGTTGCCTCCCAAGTGCCAGGGTCAGGGACATCTCAGATTGAGTTCGCAGCATTCTGAAGTGAGAGGGTGAGCAGCCTGAGATCTGGTCCACGTTGGTGCTAATGACATAGATAGGAGTAGGGATGAATTCCTGAAGAGGGAATGTAGGGAGTTAGGAAGGAAACTGAAAAGCAAGGTCTGAAGGGTGGTCAACTCGAGATTGCTGCGGAGCCATACGCCAGTGAGGGTAGGAGTAGGAGGTTTCAGCAGATGAATGTGTGGCTGAAGAGTTGGTGCAGGGGACAGGGGTTCAGGTTTGTGGATCATTGGGACCTCTTCTGGGGAAGGTCTGACCTGTACAAAAAGGACAGGCTGCATCTGAACTGGAGAGGGACCAATATCTTGGCAGGCAGGTTTGTTAGTGCTGTTAAACTAGTTAGGCAGGGAATAGGGCAAACAGTGAAAAGGATGGTGCAATGTGCTCTGGGTTTGTGAGGAAGGACAAATGGGAGGAAGCAGAAATGTAGTCAGTTGGAGGGTTTGGAATGCTGAGTTTTAGGAGTAAAGGAGATGAACTTGGAGCATGGATCAGCCATGGAATGGCAATGTTGTGGCTGTTGCAGAGAGTTGCCTAATGGAAGGACAGGATGGGCTGATGCAGGAGTTACAAAATGGCGGCGGTAAAACAGTAGTAGATTTCGAGAGCTCCCTGTAGCGAGGATCATAAAGAATTTAAAAAAAAGAGATAACAGCAGAGACATCGGTAGGATATAGCTAGGAAATCAAAAAATATAAAGATGAAGAGGATAAAAAAAATCGAGAAAAATAGAAAAAACTCACCTCATAGAGAGGAGACCACTGATGCCAGGCCTGCCCAGAAGCAGAAAACAATGACACTGATACCTGTATGAAGGACCCCCCCCCCCCCCCCCCCATCGGGCTCATTGGAGGAGGCGAGAGAGATCAGCCCTGGAGAGACTGACCCAGGACGCTGTTGGGAAAGGGCCGCAATCGAGGCAGCAGGAGCATTGTCAGATGCGACACGTGCGGAGGCCCAAGGTTAGGGGAGCCAGGTTGGCACTGAGATGCCAGTGATGTCAGCAGCAGCTGAAGGAAAGCCCATGGGTTGGCTGTCAAGAGAAGAGCTCGCTGGAGGAGGCAAGTGAGGACAACCCGGGGCATCAGAGGGTCGCGACAGAGGTGGAGGAGGTGGTGTCAGGTGCAGAACAGCAACTGGAGAAGGCCGCAACCGAGGCAGTGGGAGTGCTGTCAGTCGTGACACCAAAGTCAGGGGAGCCCAGCCAGCACCAAGATGCTGGCAATGTCAGTGGTGGTGGAGGGAAAGACCCCGCTGGCCGGAAGAAAAAGGGAGTTGCCCAGTAAGGCTGTTCCATCCGACAGGCGTGAAGAGGTCAGGTCTGAGGGCTTTCGAGGTGTCAGCCTGGTGAACTCCAGGATCAGAGAGAAAACAGTGGGAAAGTTGTGTGGTTGGATTCCCTGGAGTCAGAAAGCGAGGTGGAGGAAGATTGAGAAGAGGAAGATCGAGGGAATAAAAGAAAGTGAGGTGAAAGGAAGCAGAGGGCCTGTTGCCTTTTGCAAAAGAAATGCTGGAGGCCATTGGCCAAATCAAAAAATCTTTGAAGACACTGGTGACAGGACGGGGGCAATTAAAAAAAGATTGGATAAATTGACAGATAGGGTATCAGAAACAGAGGAGAGACAAGAGGGTTGAAGAAAGGTTGAATGATAGGGAAAGGGACAGGGTGAGGATGTGGGAGAAGATAGATACCTTAGAAAATCTCAACAGGCAGAATAATGTTAAGATTGTGGGGGTGAAGGAGGGTACAGAGGGGAGAAACATAGTGGAGTTTGTGAAAAAATGGGTCCCAGATAAGATGGGGAGCAAACAAATTGGGAATAATCTAAAAATAGAATGTGCCCATAGATCTCTCACCAACCACCCCCGCCCAGGGCCAAATCTTAGACCATGTTCTATCCTGGTGAGACTCCTTCGCTACCAGAATAGAGAGATTTTACAGGTTCCAGTGGTGGGAGCGAAAGTGAGGGGGGGGTCCTGCTGAATTTGAGGGAGAGAAGGTTCTATTCTACCCGGACATAAGTGTGGCGCTATTGAAGTGCAGAAAGGAATTTGACCCAGTCAAAAGGAGCCTCAAAGAAAAATTTAAATTTAACCTCCTTCACCCAGCAAAGCTGAAGATAGTAAGGGCGCGAGGGGAAATAAAGTTTTTTAGAGATCCAAGGGAGGCAATGGAGTTCATAAGAACCCTACCACCACTTCGGGATTAAATATAAATAAGGGGGAAAGAGGGAATGATGGACTGTAAATATTGCGAAGAATACAAAGGAGGTAAGATTTATTCATAATGTTATTGTTTAAAGATGAATGTGTGACAGCGCACTCTCTCATGGCGAATCGGCCCTGCGTGTAACGCCACGTGGTGGGGCAGCCATGGGGAGATGGCGCTGTCAGGGTTTCTTCCTGCCTCAAGACTCCTGCCCAGTGCATGCTTGGGGCAGCGATTATGATGTCACAATGCACCAGGTGATTGAGCTCATGCTGCCCTTAAAGGGGCATGCGCTGAATTTGAATAAAAACAGTCATTAACAACTTTCAATGTGGTGCCTGAGTCTTTCTTGGCTGTGTCCAGCACCAAAAATGTATATTTCAAGTAAAGATTGAATACAGGGAGCTCAAGTTAGTGTTGGGAAGACTGAGCCGTAGATAGGTACATTGGGCACTTTTCAAAATGGCAGGGGAGTTGGTGTCAATAGCTTGGCTATCGGTGCCAGGGTAGGTAAAGGTAAATCAGGAGGTAGAAAGTGGGGGGGAGGGTATTTAATATTTTTTTTGTGAATTGTTAGTTTTAGTTTTTTGTTTGCTCAAGTTTTGTTTCAAGCACGGATGACTGCACCAGTAATCAGTGGAAAACAAATGGGACGAATAAGTGTCAAAGGTCAAGAAAGAAGGGGGGTTAAGGATATTGGGAAAACCCTAAGGTAATGGAATAGATTAATTCTCCCCTTTAAAAAAAAGAGTAAGGTAACACCCTGTCACGATAAAGCAGGAAGTGTGAATACGGAAACTGAACTGAGAACAGACGATGTGCTTTTCTTTTCATTTCAGGTTTTTGGTTCTTTTTCTTTTGGGTTTCATTTTTTTAGTTTTTTTTCTTTTTGGAAGCCTATTCATCATCATTTCTTCAATTTTTGGGTTTTGGTAGGGGACATAGGCCCCATGATGACTGGTATTGAGATAACCTTTCAAGTGTATTTGCAGTGATGGGTGTGGATAAATAAATACAGAGTGTATGTGTGGGTGTCTCTTTATTTATGGATGTGGGAAAGATTCAACTGTTTGTTGAATTCTGTGAATCTATAAAAATCAAAAATAAAATATTTCAAAAATAAAGGATTGTCTGATACAGGTAACTAGATGTCATTTTAAAAATGATAGGATGGGAGGTCATGGGGGGGTGGTGGCGAGTAGCACTGCTGGTCAGAGAGAGTATCACAGCTGCAGAAAGGGAGGAAGCTGTGGAGGAAATGTCTACTGAGTTAGTGTGGGTGGAAATTAGAAATGGGAAGAGAGTAATCACTGTATTGGAAGTAGTCGATATAGCCCTCGGAACAATGAGGAACAGATAAGTAGGCAGATTTTGGAATAGAACATAAATGACAGGGTTGTTGTTATGGGTGACTTCAATTTCCCAAATATTGGGTGGAACCTCCTGACTGCAAGAGGGATTGATGGGGCAGAATTTGTCAGGTGTATCCAGGAAGGATTCCTGACACAGTATGTGGATCTGCCAAATAGAGGAGAGGCCATACTAGATCTAGTACTTGGTACTGAACCTGGTCAGGTGGCGGACTTCTCTGTGAGGAAGCAATTCAGCGATAGTGACCACAACTCCCTGAGCCTTAGCTCAAGGCCCTTTTGCACTGCCCCTGAAAGATGGTAATAAACCTCCTTTTAACCGCTTCACTTACCTGTGTGAACACAACAAAACAGGGATGGGGTGGTCATTTTCTTCCCAGTACTTATCCTCCAAGGTAGGTAGTATCAGAACTGATGAGTTTTGCATTGGCTCCTGTGTAAAAGGCTTACCCACCTTCCCAGAATGCCAATGCTGTAATCCTCCAGGTCCCGCCTCTTTTTGCACCGGGAGGCCGAGTCCCTATGTAAAAGGTCATACTGAACTGGCTTTTCTTGGTTCAGTGTGAACACTCCAATCTTACTCGACCTGGCTTTAAACACAGATCATTGACGTGACAATTTAATGGGATCTCTGTGCAAAAGGGGTAATAGTAGTAGACAAGGATAACAGCATGGGAAAGTGTTTAATTGGGAAATAGCTAATTATGATGGGACAAGGCAGGAACTAGGGAAAGTAAATTGGGAACGGATATTCTTGGGAGAAAGCAAAATAATGAGGAGGATGTTTAGGGACCACATGTGCTGGGTTCAGGATAAGTTTGTCCCTGATAGGAAAGAAATGGTAGGAAAAGGGAACTGTGGCTGACAAAACAGGTGAGGCAGCTAGTCAAGAGGAAGAAGAAATCATACATTAGATTTAGGAAGCAAAAAACAGGAAGGGCTCATGAGAATTAATGGTAATCAGGAAGAAACTTAAGAAAGGACTTAGAAGAGCTCGAAGTGGGGCATGAGAAGGCCTTGGCATGTAGGATTAAGGAAAACCCCCAAGGCTTTCTATGTGTACATGAAGAATAGTTGGATGATGAAAGTGAAAATAGGGCCACATAAGGATAAAGGAAGCAGAGGAGGTTTGGGAAGTCCTAAATTAATACTTTGTTTCAGTATTCATATGAGAAAAAGAACTTGGTCAAGATGAGGTCAGAATAGAAGATTGTGTGCAAGGCCATGTTTAGATTAAGAAAGAAGTGCTGGATCTTCTTAAAAATATTAAGATTGATGTTTCAGGGCTGAGCGAGGTTTTTGTGGGAAGTGTGGAAAGAGATAAGTGGGGTGTTAGCTATGATCTTTGCATCCCCCTTGGCCACAAGAGAGATGCTGGAGGATTGGAGAATGGCATATGTGGTTCCCTTGTTTAAAAAAGGTAATGGGAGGATCCTGGGAATTATAGGCCAGTGAGTCTTGCATCAGTGGTGTGTAGACTATTGGAGAGGATTCTTAAGGAGCATTTGGAGAAGTAAAGTTCTGAGATAGCATAGCTTTGTGAGGGGGGAGGTCATGCTTCACAAGCCTAATTGAGTTTTTTGAGGAGGTAACAAAATAAATAATTGTAGGTAGGGCGGTGGATGTGGGGTATATGGATTTTAGTAAGGCATTTGACAAGGTCCCCCATAAGAAACTCATTGAGAAAGTAATGAGACGCAGGATCCATGGAACCTTAGAAGTAGTGGACAGAATATATTCTGCCTGAATGTTGACTAGTGGACTTCCGCAGGGATCTGTTTTGGGGCCCCTGCTTTTTTTGATTTTTATAAATGACCTAGAAAAAGCAGAAGGATGGGTCAGTAAGTTTTCAAATGATATGTAGGTTTGAGGAGTTGTAAATAGTGTAAGTTACAAAAGGATATCATTAGGATACAGGGTTGGCAGAGAAGTGGCGATGAAATTCAGTCTGGATAAGTGTAAGATGATGCATTTTGGAAGGTAAAACCTGAAGGCTGAGTACAGGGTTAATGGAACGATACTTAACAGTGTGGAAGAAGAGAGGTATTTTGGGGGTCCAAAACCATACATCCCTCAGGATGCCACACAGGTTGATAGAAGAGTTAAGAAGACCTTAAAGCTGAGCTTCATTAGTCAGAGGATTAAGTTTAAGAGTTGAAAGGTCATGTGGAAACTCTCCAAATCTCTGGTAAGACCACACTTAGAATATTGTGTCAGTACTGGTCACCTCATTACAGGAAGGATGCAGAGGAGATTTACCAGGATGTTGTCTGGATTGGAAAATAAGTTTTGTGAGGCAAGTTTAGCAGAGCTTAGACTTTTCTCTGGAGCATAAAAGGATGAGAGGAGATAATAGAAGTCTACAAGATTCTGAGAGGTACAGAAGCAAAGGAGCAGCAAAATCTAGAAGACATCTGTACAAAGTGAAGGTTAATGAAAGTTTAGGGGAGACATCGAGGTAAATTTTTTACATAGACAGTGTGGGTGCCTGGAATGCCTTTTCAGATATGTTGGTGGAAGCTGAAACATTGGGGGCATTTAAGACACTCTCAGACACATGGATGGAAATAAATGGAGGGTTACTAGGTAGGACGAGCTTCAGTTTTTTTTGTAGGAATATATAGGTCAGCATAATATTGAAAGCGTAAAGGTCTGGACTGAGCTGTAGTGTTCTATGTTCTGTCAGATCATCAGGCTATTGAAGTGCTCATTATGCTAAATTTCATTTGTTAAATAATTTTCAATTGTACCAAGAGTTGTCACCATAGCTATATGTGGCACTCTGATGTTATTTAGCTTCTCATTATTTCCAGCTTTTGAAACACAGTTTTGAATCTCCAACCTGTCTTTGTCTTGCTTACATGCCCCCTTTCCTGCCACACCGCAAATTCTGTGTAGCTTTTCCCCATCACCCCATCTCTCACTCCAGTAACCTGTGTCTGTCTGCTTTTCCCCCATCCTCAAAATTAAATGGTGTTTTTTGATTCATCACCTAACACCTTTCATCCTCAATCCAACTTTGGAAACAACAATCTGTAGAGATATTATCATTTTATGGTTCTTGTGTACTGGTCTAGAAAACTACTTCTACAAAATGTTGGCATATAATTACTGAAATTTTACAGCTATGGAAAATATCAATTATCTTAGTAGCCTCTCTTTGTAATTCTAACATATCAGTCTCTTCAATTTTACAGGGGGCAGTGTAGCTTGGATTCTACCATTCACATCAGGAGGATTTCTATATATTGCTCTAGTTACTGTGGTACCTGATCTCCTTCAAGAGACAGATGTGTGGTAAGTAATTGGTGCCAGCATAGACTTCAGAATGGGGTTTTCATTATTCTGGAATAGGTGGGTAAGCAGATAAAGTATGATATGTTTATTCCTCATAAGGAAATGAAATTGCTTGACTGTAAAAGAAATTACTGCTATCTTCATTACACCCTAATGTTAACAATGAAGATGTGTTTGCAAAGCTTAATGCTCCTTTGACAGGACTGAACATTCTTATAGATGTACATGTATAAACAGTTTCTTGACTTATTTATGACTGTTATTTAAACAAAGCAATCCACAGACAGTCCTTATTAGAACATTTATGTTTGTTCCATTGCATAATATCATTGCAATCTGTGTGCATGGAGGAAAGAATAGAGATGTTTTCAGAACTGTATAGAGTGCTAATCAGACTATAACCTGAGTACGGTGTACAGTTCTGGTCACCAGGTTCTAATGTATATCAGCTTTTCTACCAAAGGTAACAGTTCATCTTTACCAGCATTTAGTTTTATTTGCCCATTCTACTCCCACCTACTTATACTGTATGCCATTGATGTGTATTATTTGGCTTCTCACTTTACTATGGCTTCCAAAGTTTATGTCATTTACATTTCCAGAAACTTTGTCCTATACACTCAAGTTTAAATCATTAATGCATATTTTAAAAAAGCAGTGATCCTGTAATGAGGCTTGGGGATCTCCATTTCACTTGCCTTCAATCTGAAAAACTTTTAATGGAACATAGAAGAGTACAGTAGAGAAACAAACACTATGTTTGTGCTGAACATGATGCCAAATTAAATTTTTATCCTTGTTTGCCTACATATTATCTATACCTACCTATTTCTAATATATTAATATGTTTGTAAAAAGCCTCTTAAACAGTAATATCACTACTACCCTAGGCAATGTAATATAGGCACCTACTACTGTTGATTTAAAAAAACAAAAATCCCTTACTACTTCTTTAAACTTTCACCTTAAACACGTCCTCTAGTAATTTTACATGTTTTTTTTTACCATGAGGGAAAGATTCTGAATGTCTATCACATCTCGGTTTCTCATAACTTTATTAACTTCTATCTGGTCTTCTCTCATGCTCTTTGCTCTCGAGAAAACAACTCAAATTTGTCCATCCTCTCTATTAGCTCTAATCCAGGTAGTGTCATTGTTAATCTCTTCTGTACCCCTTCTAAAACCTTCATCTATGTTTTCTATGTTGCTGTTCATTGTAGCCTATGGGACATTTTCTGTATTTTTGAGCAATATTGGATTTGGGTGAAATTTGTTTAGACAGTGTTTGTAAAACTCAGGACTGTGAAAGCTGGCACCGAGTAAATTCAAGGCAGAGATTAAAAGATGTTGCATTCAACATTGCTGCTGTCACAACCACAACCTTGCTCTAAATGTTAGCAAAATTAAGGAAATGACCACTTCAGAAGGGGGAAATCAGGAGAACATGAACCAGTCTTCATCGAGGGGTCAGCAGTGGAAAGGGTTAAGAACTTCAAATTCCTGGGTGTCAACATCACTGAAGATCTATTCTAGAGCCATCATGTTGATCCAATCATGAAGATGGCTTGCCAGGAGCTACACTGTTTGAGGAGATTTGGAACATCAACAAAGAGTTGAAAATTTCTAAAGGTTTACTGTGGAGAACATTCTAATTGGTTGTATTACTATCTGATATGAAGGTACAGGAAAAGACTGCAAAGAGTTGTAAACTCAGCCAATGCTGTCATGGGCATCAGTCTTCACTCCATGGAGAACATTCACAAGAGGCGGTATCTTAAGAAAGCAGCCTCTAACCTCAAGGACCCTCACCACACAGTCCATGCTCTCTTCAAACTATTACTGCCAGGAAGGAGATACAGGAGCTTGAAGATGATCACCCAATGGTCCAAAAACAACTTCTTCCCTTTTGCCATCAAGATTTTTGAATGGACAATGAACCACAGATACTGTAGCAATAGAGTGCAAGTGACACTTTTGACCACTAGAGAGAGTCAGAAACTAGGTTGTGGCAGCTTGGGTTGGATTCAAGAAACATTACATGCTACCAGGAGTATGTATGGTACCACGAGTGTGCATGGTACCAGGAGTGTAAGAAACACAAGGAGTGTGCAGAGTGTGTATCAGTCATTACAGAGATGTGAGAGTGTAAAGGCTCCTGATGCTGTACATTGCACTGGAAATGTCGACCACAAGTGGAAGTTATTCCAACAATGATTCATGCTGTACTCTATAGCACTCTATAACAAACCTAATGCACGGAAGATTGCATTACTAATTAATGTGGTGGGATCTCCAACGCTAGAGGCTTTTAATACATGTGTTTTTGCTGAGGTAGAAGACTAGGGAAAGTTCGACAAGGTTATCAAGATGTTTGATGAACACTGTTCACCAAAGAAAAATGAAACATTCAAGAGGAACGTGTTTTGCTCGCGCACGCAGCTATAGGGAAAGTGTTTTGATACTTTTTTTAATGAACTTAAAATTAAAAGCAAGAACGTGCATTTTTGGATTGATGCAAGATTCAATGATCCGTGATCAAATTGTGTTCAGAATTATTGATAAGAAAGTAAGAGAGAGGTTGCTGCCAGAAGCAGAGCATACCTTAGCTGGAGCTGTGAAGATATGCCATGCCAGTTAATTAGCTCGACAGCACGCAAAAAAATTCAGTGAGAGTGTAAAAGCCAGTGAAAACAAAGGCATAGTCACAGTGTGTGTCACACACATAAACAAAAAACAAGATATAGGAAACAACAAAAAGATGGAGAGACATTCAAGTGTAAATGATGTGGCATTCAGCATTCACCAAACAATGCCCCACCTATGGAAAAGTCTAATAAGTGCAAAGGGCAGAATCACTATGCAAAGCAATGTTTTTCCAAAGGGAAAGAATGCACACTAGAGAAGAGACAACACACTATAGAAGAAACTGCTCTCAGTGACACACTTTTCATGGCTGTGGTAGTACAGAAAGATTCTAAACCAAAAGATACTGAAAACTCAAGTGTGAACAGAGTTGAGCAGGAATTCTTTAATTGCCTACAGTGACAATGGACCATGCTGCAGTTGTAGAGAATTCCCGAACTTTGCAGAAAAGTATGATTTTCGGCATGAGACTTCAAGTCCTCTGTATCCCCTGTCAAATGGTAAAGCAGAGAAAGGAGTTCACATAATTAACCAATTGCTCAAGAAACCACTAGACAGTAACTCAGATCCTTATCTAGCTCTATTGAGTTACAGAGCTTCACCACGTGAACATGGCATGTCACCCACTGAGCTTCTGATGGAATGTAGACTATGCACAACACCTCCCTACTCTGTAGACCCAAACAAGAACAGAGATGTCAAATGAAAACAAAAGCATCTGCAATGAAGTCAAAAAGTAAACTATGACAAGTCATCAAGAAGTTTAGGGCCACTGGCACAACATGACACAGTGAGACTCAGAGATTCCAACACTTGGGACAAAAAGGCCACTGTTCTAGAGAAATAAATCCCAGATTTACTGTCAGAACAAAGGATGGTCAAATACTGAGGAGGAATCGAAGGAGCCTGCTGAAAATGCAAGAGGCACTGCAGGAATAGACAAATGAAGAAGATCCAGCCTGCACATCAACAGAAGAAACACCACCAGTGCTAGACGGTAGTGGAACAGCAGAACCGACATAAGCACATGTGTTAAGAAGATCCACACATGTTATCAAAGTACCTAACGCTAAATCTTTTAAAGGAAGAGAACTGCACACTTAATGTTTGTGCTGCTGATGTTTGTGTTAATGTTTGTGTTGAACTTTAAATTGAAATAGATACTGTATTTGTGTGTCATGTTGTTAGAGCTAGTGGCACTACTGACCACTAGAGTGAGTCAGACTAGTTTGTGGCAGCTTGAATTGGATTCAAGTTGGATGCCTCTATACTGTGTGAGTTCCTTAGCTAATAAAGTATAGTTGTTTTAAAAGAACCCAATTTCTTTTTATTACAATAAAAGAAATATCACAGACACTACCTCACTTTCTCTTCTTTTGCACAAATCTCTGTATTTTTTAATGTCGTTTATAGCAATATTTTTACCTAAAATGCTGCTGCAAAACAATGAAGTTCATGACAATAAATTATGATTCTCAAGAAATAGCGTGACATGAAAAACTGCAGATGCTGGAATCTAGAATGAAAAACAAACTGCTGGAGGAACTCTCCAGGTCCAACAGCACTTGTGAAGCCAAATGAATGGTCAAAGTTTTGGTTGAGACCCAGCAAGATTATAAAGGGAATGTAGTCCGTATAAAGAGGTGAAAGGGAAGGGTGAGATGAGTGGCAGATGATGGATGGATACAGGTGAGGTAAGAGAGACAGCCCATGGATTATAGTAATTGGATGGAAAAAATTAGCAATATTATTAAATGATGGAGCAGCTTCTAAAGGTGCCTAGTTCACTCTTGTGTTTTATGTCCTGAAGCCAGCAAGCAATTTTCCCTGCACCAGCTGATAAATAATTGTGAGAAAGAAATTCTGGGGAATCATATGCATTTAGTATGTTTGCTGCTTAGAGTTTAGCTTGTTTGTGCCTACCTAGTTGACCTCTAAATTCTTTGTTTCAGGAATTCTGTGTATCAAGTGTTGCTGCTTTGCAGTGGGATTGCAGTCATGATGCTGGTATCTGCCATTGTCTAAACGATCCCTTGAACTGATCTTGGATCAGGATGTCATTATAGTGGTGCCCATGAAAAGGTAACCTGAAGCTAGCGTTATTTACATAATTGATTAGCAAGACCAAACATTAAATCAGAAAGGAGAAAAACCAATTCATTCATTCCTCTACCACCTTCACCATTGTCTCTTGTAAACAGAGTTTAACAGAGGGGTTACCTTTAATGACTGACAGTACCCAAACACTAAACCAAAGAAAAACACAACAAACCCTCCAGACATAGGTCACATATCTACAAACAGCCTCTACGTAGTTGTCAATCCTTCAATGTCTGGCAACCATGGACCTCTTAGCTTACCTGACTAGCTAGGTGGTTGTTGTGTACACTTTAAGAAAAACCATGGATCTTTCACCCTTCCTTCCAGCCTTTACCTTTTCCCTTCCACCAGTACACTCCATAGAAAAGGAGGAAGTGTGCCTGATGAACCGCTGATGTGATATTTATACCTGGTCAATGAATCTTACAGACTTGGATAGCAGCAGTAGGTAGCATTACTGAAATATTTGTAGGTGTTTAATCAACTCATGTCTATCTTCAATGTTGTCTCTGTAAGAAGGTGGACACACCCTCTTTGGGCCCACAAGGTGACCTGGTGGCTGTAACTGAAGCTCTTTTTTTCTGCCTGACCAAATCAGAACAAGTCATTGTGAGAGAACAATGAAAGTAACTTGAGCCTGAGCACATTGCTGCTCTCTCTTTATCTCCACTCCCCTCATTTTTCTTTATTGCTATACACCAACTCAAATGTTCTGCTCTGAGGATTTGAGCTGAATTCCTGTTGCACTGTGGAATTGGGCGAACATGTTCAGTGACCTCAGACTTTCATACTGACTTTCAATGTCTACAAATAAAGGCAAGTAACTTCCTTGCATGTGTGGTGTTTGAAAAGCACAATGAAAATGACCCTGAAACCTGTTTTTCTTGCCCGCATCAGCCAAAGATATTTTTCGTGTGCAATGAATGCCCATTTGTTAAATTGGTGTAACAATGCCATCTGTTAGATCAAACCCTTTGTATTGCTGTACCAATGCAATTCTTCATCTTATTAGGAGGAAGCAAATGCTCCTCATCCTGTGTATTCAGGTGAGACCTGTGGTCTGACTGTTATATCCTGTTAAGTTAGTATTAATGGTGCTGTGTGCTTTAGTGGGGATGCTGCTCATTGCAGATACAATCTACAGCTATGCACAAACTCGTCAGTAAACTAACTCTCTGCACTTTCTTTTTTTTGAGACATAGATTTTATTTTGTGTATTCTTGTAATAAAATTTGTATTTTCATTTTAATTGTAAATATTTAGCATGAAATATTTGAATAAACTATGCATATTCAGTTTGTCTTGTGTGCACCCAGAAGTGAGAGAAATGTTAATACACCTGGGAATGTCCAATCTCGGAAGCTAAACAGGCTCAGGCCTAGTCAGTACTTGGAGGGGAGACCAAGTCCTGCAGGTTTCTGTGAGGGGCATTGGACAAAGTGATGACTCTCTGCCTTATGGAGGACAAAAGTTAAAGAATTCATGTATGTTGCGTTCTAATGTAGTATTACATGACAATAGTGAAACCTTTTACCTTTATCCTTCCACTGTATTGTGAGAAGTTTGGAAGGATGGTGGTTACATCAATAGGGAGAAGATTTGAAGTGATGCAACATAAACTGATTTCTTTGCAACCAATATTGGAGTGATTTTTTTTTTAACCTAGTTCTTGTATGGAGTACACCAACATTTCTGTGGCTAGAGTTATATACTATTTAATGAATAGGTTAACATCACAAGATCATAAGACAAAGAAACAGAACCAGGCCACTAGGCCCATTGAGTCTGTTCTGTAAATCTACACTAAACTACTCTACTCTAGTTCCAATTTCTGGCCTTTTCCCCATATCCCTTGATGCCCTCACTAATGAAATACTTGTCTATTTCTTGTTTAAATACTCCCAGTGATATGGCTTCCACTGCTGTATGCAACAGTGAGTTCCACAGATCCAAGACCCTCTGGCTAAAGAAGTTCTTCCTAATCTCTGTTTTATATGGATAACCTCTAATTTTAAGACTATGACGCCTTGTCCTTGATTTATCCACCAAGGGAAACATCTTACCTGCATCCACCCTATCTAAACCTTTCAGAATACAAAATGCCTTTATTATGAGATTTCCTCTCATTCTTCTTACAACCCAAGAGCTGCCAAACGCTCCTCGTACGTTAGTCCTTGCATTCCAGGAATCATCCTAGTAAATCTCCTCTGCACCCTTTCCAACATCACATCCTTTCTAAGATAGGGGGCCCAAAACTGTACATAGTTCTCCAAATGAGGTCTCATCAGTACCCCATAGAGCCTCATCAACACATCTTTACTCTTGTACACTATTCCTCTTGAAATGAATGCCAACATAGCATTTGCTTTCTTCACTACCAATTTCACCTGGTCATTAACTTTTAGGTTTCCCTGCATGAGGACACCCAGGTCCCTTTGCATATCCGAGGTCTGAATTTTCACCCCATCCAAGTAGTATTCTCCCTATTTGTTTCCACTGCCAAAGTGTACAACTGTACATTTCTCTATGTTGAATCTCATCTGCCATAATTTTGCCCAGTCTCCTAATCTGTCTATATCCTTCTGCAACTTTACGATTTCTACTACACGTCCCACTCCGCCACCTATCTTAGTGTCATCCACAAATTTGGCCACAAGACCATTCATACCACAATCCAAATCATTAATATAAATAATAAACAGCAGCGGCCCCAATACCGATCCCTGCGGAACACCACTGGTTACAGGCAGCCATCCAGAATGGGAGCCCTTAATTTCAACCCTTTGCTTCCTGCCTATCAGCCACTTTTCTATCCAGTTTAATAACTTCCCTGTAATTCCATGGGCTCTTATCTCATTTAGCAGCCTAATATGCAGCACCTGATCGAAAGCCTTTTGAAAATCTAAATAGATAACATCCACAGCCTCTCCTTTGTCTATCCTACTTGAGATTTCTTCAAAAAACTCTAATTGGTTGGTCAGACAGGATCTACTCTTTAAAAAACCATGCTGACTTGGACCTATCCTGTCATGCATCTCCAGGTATTTCTTCACCTCATCCTTGAGGATCGACTCTAATATCTTCCCAACCACTGATGTCAAACTAATCGGCCTATAGTTTCCTTTTTTTATGTCTCCCACCTTAAACAGTGGAACCATTTTTGTGACCTTCCAATCCTCTGGAATCTCTCCAGAGTCTGTCGATTTCTGGAAGATCATCACCAATGGATCTACAATCTCCAAAGCCACCTCTTTCAAAACCCGTGGATGCATCTCATCCGGTCTGGGAGATTTATCAATCTTTAATCCACTTAGTTTGACTAGCACAATTTCTCTAGTAACCCTAACTGAATCTAACTCTACTCCCTGAAGCCTATGACTGTCTGGGATATTACTAATGTCTTTCACTGTGAAGACGGATGTAAAATATTGATTAAGTTCCTCTGCCATCTCTTTATAGCCCATTACAATTTCCCCAGCATCGTTTTCTATCGGTCCTATGTCAGCACGTGACTCTTTTATTCCTTATATATTTGAAAAAAACTCTTAGTATCGTTTTTAATATTTGTTAGCTAATCTCCTTTCATAGCTCATCTTTTCTTTCTGAATGACTTTCTTTGTCTCTCTCTGTAATTGTCGAAATGAATCCCAGTCCTCCGATTTCCCACTAATTTAGGTTCCTTCTATGCCCTCACCTTCACCTCTTTTGTTAGCCACAATGGTACCATCTTTCCTTGGACAAATTTCTTTTTCCTTGGAATATATCTGCATACCTTTTATTGCTTGCAAAAATATCTTTCAGTCCTGCTCTGATCCTCAAATTAGTTTGGTTTCCCAGTTTACTTGAGCCAGTTCCTTTTTCATACCACTGTAATTTCCTTTATTCAACTGAAAAATAGATACATCCGATAAATGGTTTTCCTTTTCAAATTTTAAATTAAATTCAACCGTGTTATAATTGCTGCTTCCTAGAGGTTCTATGACCTTTAACTCCCTAATGACATGACCCAATCCAGAACTGTAGTTCCCTTGGTGGGCTTCACAACAAGCTGTTCAAAAAAGGTTTTTGACAAACTCTCTCTCCTGGCTTCCAGAATTTTCCTGTCTTTTCCAATCCCTTGTCATGTTAAAATCCCCCATAATTATTTTGATATTATCCCTGTGGCATGCCCTCTGTATTTCCTGCTGTATCTCATTATCCACTTCCCGGCTACTATTTGGGGCCCGTATATAACTGCTAATATGGTCTTTTTACCCTTGACATTTCTTAATTCAACCCATAATGATTCTATCTCTTTTGACCCTATGTCCCTTTTTTCTATTGATTTAATGCCATTTTTGATCATCAGAGCCAACCCTCCTCCTCAACCCACCTGCCTATCTTTCCTATAGACAATGTAACCGGGGAAATTGAGCTCCCAATCACACCCGTCATTAAGCCACGTTTCAGTAATGGCTACAATGTCATACTTTTTCAGTTGAATCTGAGCTACCAGGTCATCCCCTTTGCTTCTGATGCTACATGTATTTAAATATCGTGCCCTTGAACTTGATCCCGATATGATTTGTTCCGTATTCTTTTGGAACAGCCCTTTCTCCTGCCTTTTCTTCGTTGTTATTGTGTAAATCTTCACTATTTATTTCACTCCCTGTTGTAATTCCCTATCTCCCTCCTGTCCTATTCTCTGCACTCTCATTTTGAATTCCCTCCCCCTGCCAAACTAGTTTCAACCCTCCCCAACAGCTCTAGCAAACCCTCCTGCCAGGATATTGGTCCCCTTCCAGTTTAGGTGCAGCCTGTCCTTGTTATAGAGGTCTGACCTTCCCCAGATGATGTTGGCTGGTCTGATTGTAATAGGCCATCCTTCAGAGCTGAGCAGGTCTTATTAAGACTGTTCCCTCCTGCAAATAATTTGACAACTTCCATCAAGTTGAGTGTAATCATAACTGTGTTAAATTAAATGGACTCTTAACAGATTATGGTGCTCAAAACTGGACAGCCATGTAAATATAGCTCCAAGATCAGGTTTAAAACTAGATATTAAATGGAAATTGATTCATCTATCCCTCCAAAGCCTTTCCACCACCTACAAGGGCCAGATCAGGAGTATGATGGAGAATGCCATAAGTTTGAAAACAACCAGCGCTAATTAGCCTGCATAATAGACACACTGTCCCACATCCTAAACAGTCATCCCCTCCATAATCAGCACACGGCCTAATTCCACTTTCCAACATGTCGTCTATTACCTTACAGGTTGCACTTAAATAAGTACTACAGTAAAACCTTGTTAGAACGCGGTAGTTGGGGGTCTAAGATTTCACACCGCGTTACAGATGAGTCACGGACTACAGGGCTGGAGCGGCCGGCATGGTTCGTCAGTGGCCCAAAGTCCCACACCGGCCACCCCAGCCCTGACGTCCTGCGCTGGGGTCTGTTGGTCGACAGTGGGGAGGGTGACTGTCGGACGGCTGCCCCTGCCCCAACTCGGGAGCCGGCGTTTGCTCCGCGGCACCTCTCCCCGCTGCGGACCTTTCAGGTGGCAAAACACCGCCTTCAGTGCTGCCACCTGAACGTCCCTCGCAGACACCCGGAGCTGCATTCTCCAGGCGATTCCACCTGAAAGCAGCCTTTGGGGTCCACAGACACCCACCTTATAAGCGATTCAGTGGATTAACCAATTGCATTCTAACGAGGTTTCAGTGTACTTAAAATGTGGTTAGTGCCACCTTCGGGCAGTAAGTTCTCGATCACTTATTTTGTTTTAATTTGTCTTCTGTATAGTTTTAACAATTTAATAACAATGTTTGGGAGTTGGAATAAACTGGTGCTTTCCAGGATAGACAGATGTAACTAGTTGGAATTACCCCAAGGATTGGTTCTTGGCCCTTGATTGTTTACTATTTATATTAATCACCTGAAGGAGGGAATGAAATATATTTCCAAGTTTGCCAATAATAAGAAAAACGGTGGAAGGGAATTTTATGATCATGACATTATGATTCTGAAATGGGATATATGTTGAGGGGTGAAAAGATGGCAAATGGAGTTTAATGTGGGGCAGAGCAAGTCCATGCACTCGAGTCAAGTTCAAGTTCATTTATCACATTTTTTTTGCATTGACCAAAGTGCTATACAAACCAAGGCAATTGATTGAAACTAGTACAATTATTTACAGTACAACAGGTTAAGACATTATAAATAGACCACAATCGCAGTGAATGCTGTCAAAGGGTTTCTAGACAATAAATGCTAATGACAGAAGGTACATTTTTAACTTGGATTTAAAGCAGTTGAGAAAGGGGGCTAATTTAATGGTCAAGGGAATGCCGTTCCACAGTTTGGGGGTTGCAACAGCGAAGGTGCGGTCTCCTCTTTGTGTGTACTTAGTGCTTGGAACAGCCAGGTATCCTGTAGTAGCTGATCTGAATTGCTTGGGAGCAGAGTAGGGCGTAAATTGATTGGAGATATGGGGGAGCAAGGTTGTCGTTGAGAGCCTTGTATGTAAATATCAACAGCTTAAAGTTGATTCTGAGCCACCCTGGCAGCCACTGGAGGGAGGCCAGAATTGGAGTGAATGGTCTCTCTTCTTGGCACCTATCAGGACCCTAGCCACAGCATTCTGAACTGATTGGAGGTGGGTTAGGGAGGACCGGCTCGTCCCAGTGTATAGAGAGTTAGCGTAGTCCAGGTGTGAGAAGATATGGACGTGAATAACCCTTTCGAGGTCCTTGAGTGAGAGGTACGGTTTTATTTAACAATGGTGCAGAGCTGGAATCAGCAGGCCTTTACCAGGGCATTGACCTGTTTCTCATATTTGAAGGCAGGGTCAAATAGCACCCCAAGGGATTTAATGTGGGGTTTGATGAGAGTTGATTGATTACCTAGGAAGATGTGTAAAACATTTTGGTGAAATTAGGGGGGCTAAATAGGATTTTGTCTCATTAAATTGGAGGAAGTTGCAGGCCATCCAGCATTTTATGTCTTCCAGATAGATGGTGAGGTTGGTGATTTTTGACTGGGAGAGCTGGGTGTTGTCAGCGTAACAGTGGAAGGAGATGCCATGTTTCTGCATGATATGGCCAAGGGGGAGCATGTACAATGAGAAAAGAATAGGACCAAGGGTGGATCCTTGTAGAACCCTGCAGGAGAGGGTGGCTGAGGCAAATGTGTAGTTGCCCATGTTGACTGTTAAAGCCCTGTCAGTGAGGAGATTTGAACCAGCTTAGGGCCACACCATTGATGCCAGCCTCCTGCTGGAGAGAGTCTATCAGAGTCAAACACTGTTGAGGTCTAGGGGAATTAGAACAGTGATGCCACCTCCCATGTCTGTGGTCATTGTATACACTCAATAAAGCCAACTCTGCTGTGGTGGGCTTTGTATCCTGACTGAAACTTTTCCGTTATTTTATTTTGGTGAAGGTAGGGAGATAGTTGGTTAAGTATTACTTTCTCAAGAACTTTGGAGAGGAGAAGAAGTTTTGAAACAGGTCTGCAATTTTTGGGGATGGTGGGGTCAAAGTTAGGTTTCTTCAGGAGGGGCTGAACCACTGCCCGTTTGAAGCAGGTTGGGACAGAGCCAGTGGCTGGGGAGCTGTTGATGATGGAGAGGATGCTCAGGCCCGCGATGTTGAAGACATCCATCAGGAGGGTGGTAGGGATAGTGTCAAGGGGGCAGGTTGTAGGTTTCATGGTAAACTCGGTCTTTCTGAGGATGGGTAGTTTGATGAGACTGAATCCATCCAGGTTATGGGGACAGAGCTGCAGTCCAGTTAGGTTACAGCTGGTAGGGGGAGGGATGTTTTTCCTAATGTTCTCAACTTTCTGGATCAAGAATTTTAAAATTTCTTCATGTTTGGCAGGGAATGTGTCCTGGTTTGTAGTGGATGGACTGCCTACAACCGAGTTTAAGGTACTTAAGGAGGAACTCCAGAGTTATGAGAGTTGTTGCCAATTAAGTTGGTGAAGTATTTGCTTTCTTGGCCTTCGCTGCATCCTGATGTGTGTTGAGGTTATGTTTTAGGATCTGGAGGGAAACATGGAATTTGTTTCACTTCGGTCTCTGTTCGGCCTTCCTGCATTCTCTCCTTAAGGTCCTAGTTACATTGTTAAGAACAAGGCACCATCCTGGGCTTGGGTTTTTTTCAATTTGAGTGGAACCACGGCATCCAGGATTGAAGAGCAGGTCACATTGAACAGGGAAGTAAGCTCCTCAGTGTTGAGTTGGGGAAGGGACACCTAGATGGTGGGAGTACCTGGAGCAATGATGAGGGCTCTTGCAAACTCCCCTGCAGTCCTAGAGTTAATATATCGGGAGTATC
This sequence comes from Narcine bancroftii, assembly GCF_036971445.1. Lineage (NCBI taxonomy): Eukaryota > Metazoa > Chordata > Chondrichthyes > Torpediniformes > Narcinidae > Narcine > Narcine bancroftii. The sequence goes on along the minus strand of NC_091469.1, from coordinate 250,554,669 downwards.
GACCTTTGGGGGGGTGGGTGGAGGATTCTTTGCAGGCAGGGCAGGGAAAGGTCAAAGGTGATGGCAGTGTCAATTAATGGTGGGTTGATGATGATTAGGTCAGCTGACAGGACTAGATCCAGTGTGTGGCCTAGTTGTGGGTGGGTCCAGTAGATGCATAAACTCATCTACCAGGGGTTTAGATGGGCAACAAACATGAATATTGAAGTATCCAAGAATCAGAAAGTTTTGCATGATTTTGGAGATGAAGTCAGTGAATTGGGTATTTTTGGTGGGCAGTATAGGAGAACAATTGTGAAGGGATTGACCAGGCCCACTTTGATTAATTGGACTTCAAAGGGAGAGAATTCCCTTGGGTTTACTATGCAGCAGTTGAATTGGTCTTTAACTACAACAGCTAGATCCGTGCCTCGTCCGGAGGGCGTTAGAGTGCTGAAAAATTTACAGTTCTGCAGGTAGAGCTTGTGTGGATTCACCCAGGTTTCAAATGATAGTAGTAAGTAGAGACCTTGAGCAGTGAAGAAATTGTTAAGCATGAATGTCTTGTTTGCCAAGGACCTGATGCTGAATAGAGTCATTTTCATTGGGACTGTGTTTTTATTTGACATTGGTGTAAATTTCACCATGCAGCAATTATAGGAGACTATTCCACCACGCTTCACAGATGGCCAGGCAGGGAGGTGAGTTTGCATCGGTGTTCGTCAGAGGCATCGAAAAGATTATTATCTAGATGGAATGATACTGCAAATGAGTGAAGTTCATAGGGATCTAGGTGTTCTTGTACATGAACTTAAAAAAATGGCGGGCAAGTTCAGTAAGTAGTTAAGAAGACAAACAACACGTTGGCCTTGATTACAAAGTGGCTGGACTTTTAGAATGGGTAACTTTCATTACAGTGGTCCGGAGGCCACTTCAGGAATACTGTGTACAGTTTTGGTCTCCTCATCTGTTTTTTTGAAAAAGGAGATTCTTTGGAATGATAGGGCTGTCCTATCACGAGATATTGTGCAGTTTGGATCAAGTTTATCATCTGACTGTATATATACAATCAGGCAAAACAGCATTACCAGACCACGGTGCACACACATACGCAATATGTACAATCCTTCAGATTCCAACTGTGGAAAATCTCTATCCCTGAGGCCAGATCATTAGAAATATTTAAAGTGGGGAGAATTATATAATTGAAAGGTCGAGGAAACTGGCAATAAGTTGAGGCCTGGAAAGATCAACCATGGTCATATTTAATGATGGGCTTGAAGGACCAAGTGGTCTTCTGCTATTTTTGTGTTTGATCATTCACTCAGATCATGGTTAATCTGTTAACCCAATGCTATTTTCTGCAGGATGCCCATATCTCTTGATTCCCTTAGTGTACGGAAATCTGTATTTCCCACAACTTTCTGGAATATAAAATTATAAAGATTCATCAATCTCTTGAGTGAAGAGGTTTCTTGTCCCAGTCTCAAATAGGCTACTCCTTATTCAGAGCCTGGTCCTAGAGTAAACTTTCTTCTGCATCCAGTCTGTCAGGACCTCTAAAAATATTGCAATTCCGACAAGACCTTTCATCTAATCTTCAGGGAATACAGTCCCAGTCTCTTCAAGTAGTAAACCCACCATCCCTAAAACCAGTGTAATGAATCTTTGATGTGTTATTTGTGTGGGGTGAAGATCAGCAGGTAAAGGGTTTTTTGAAAATTTTATTTTTCATTTGCATCAATGCTTGTCCATAATCAGACAGAGTAGTAAAATTATGCAAAAGGAATACATAAATTTATATTTCCTCCCCCTCGCTCCTCAAAAAAGTATGAAAAAAATAAAAAAGCCTATCTGAATTTATCATATAATCATTCATTGATTAATTAAATTTCACATTTAACTCTTACCAATGAAATCCAAAAAATCTAGCACATTTTTTCTGGTTGATTCCGTAAATTATACATTATTTTCTCTAACCGTATTCAATTTTGTAATAACATTTGCCATCTATTCAACCCCCCCCCCCCCCATTATTGTCTAATTTCCAGGTAACCGCCATACATTTCTTTGCTATTGCTACACTTAGAAACTTCCTCTGATAAATATCTAACTTCAATTTGAGTATCACCTAGCAAAAATATTTTTGGATCTTTCTGAACTTTTAGCTTCATAATTTGTCTCAGTAAATTACTCACAACTTCCCAAAAAATTTCTATTTTTTCACGCTGCCTTTGCTACATCTAAAACATTGATCAGAGCAATTTGAATCAAGTCCATGTAATTTATGTGGAGTATAATATTATTGATGTAAAAAATTAAATTGGACCATTTGCTATCTCTTTCCCATCTCAATTTAGATTTAAATACATCTTTTTTCTATGTAGTATTGCAATTTTATATACATATTAGTAATATTTTTAATGAACCTATCAGTTATTAAATATTCAAATTTACTTTGTTGAGGTAATCTAAAATTCAATCCTAACTTTCTTTTTAAATATGATTTAAGTTTATGAGGAGAAAATAGTATTATTTAGTATATTATACTTGTCTTTCAATTGGTCAAGAGTCAAAAAAAAACAGAAGCCAAAAGAACAATCCTATCTCCTTTTTATTCCATAGTGCTAAATATAAAAAAAATGAATTATTTGCTGTAAAAGGAATTAAAGGATTTTGCTTTAATAACATTTTGGCTCTTTGGTAATCTTTCATTCCTCTTTCAACATGGATTCCACTCCATACTTTAAGTACATGTTTCAAAATTGGTGTATCTGTTTTCCCTTTCAACAGTTCTTCATGCCATTTATACAAAATATGTTCAGAATTATTTTTTCCTATTTTACTCATTTCAATTTGAACCCACGCTGTCTTTTCACCAATCTGATAACGGAGGACAAGAATCTGCTTTATAATAATTTTTTAAATTAGGCATTGGTAGTCTCCCCACCCCCCATCATATTTCCATGTTAATTTTTCCAATGCCATCCAAGGAATTTTGTCTCATCAAATAAATTCTTACATTTTTATTTAAATCTTGAAAAATGTTGTTGATACAGAAATTGGTAATGATTGAAATAGGTATTGTATTCTAGGAAAAATATTAATCTTCACACAATTTATCCTTCCTATTAAAGAAATTGGTAAATCCTTCCACCTTAAGTCTTCTTTAATTTTCTTCAATAAAATTATATCATTTAGTTTAAATAAATTATTCAAATTCTTATCAATAATGATTCCTAAATATCTAACCGCCTCCTGCCTTTTAAATTTTGTCATTTTCTTAATTTGAGTATAATCCATCTCAATCATTGGCATCACTTCACTTTTATCAATATTTACTTTATAACCTGATATTAACCCATACTCTGCCAATCGTACATTTATTTTTTAAATTAAATTTCAGGGTTTTTAAGATATAATATTGCATCATCTGCAAAAAGACTAATTTATGTTCTTTATCTTCTATCTTGAAGCCTTTAATCTCATCTCTTATCTCCTCTACCAAATGTTCTATAGCCAGAGCAAATAAAAAAAAAGATGATAATGGACAACCTTGTCTAGATGATCTTTCCAATAAGAAAGGTTTTGATATTTGTCTATTTGTAACTACTTTAGCATTTGGGTGACTTATCCAATTTATAAAATTTGTTGGAATTCCAAAAACCTTCAATACTTTAAAGAAAATGGTCCCATTCTAATCTATCAAATGCTTTTTCTGCATCTAAAGCTAAGGCTACTGATGGCATTTTTCTTTTTTGAGCTACATTTAATAAACTTTAAAAATTAACAATATTATCAGCTGATCTTCTATTCTTGATGAAGCCTGTTTGGTCCATATTTATCAATTTAGGAAAACTATTAGCTAATAAATTAGAAAAAATGTTATAATCTGTATTCATTAATGATATTGGTCGATATCACACATGTCAAACTCTGGCCCGCAGGCCAAATTTGGCAAGCAATATAATTATATTTGGCTCACAAGATCATTTCAAAAATGTATTAGAGGTGGCCCGCTGGGTGCCGCGCCAGTATAGCGCCTGCACAGTAATACTACAAATCCCAGAATGCATTGGCGTCAGCCTGCTAATCGCCCCCACCTCCTTTGTTTACGTTGCAGGGTCTCACCGTGGACTCTGGTTTTGGGGCCTGGCCGGTGTCAGGGGAAGCCAAGGCCGCTTCCCAGCGCCTGGAACCAGAGGCCTCGGGCTTGACCTCGCCAGGATCGTTGCCCACTCCCCCTCCCTACCACAGGCCGACCCGCGACTCACAGTGACGGGGCCGCTGATTCCCCCGAGATGCACCCGCACTGTTGTGTCCCCCCCGCCCGCCCCCCCCCCCCACCGCAGCGCGGTCTGGCCGGTATCAGGGGAAGCCAAGGCCGCTTCCCAGCGCCCGGAACCGGAGGCCTAAGGCCTGACCTCGCCAGGACCATTGCCCACTCCCCCTCCCTGCCGCAGGCCGACCCGCGACTCACGGTGATGGGGCCGCTGATCCCCCGAGATGCCGCCCTGCAGCGAGAGCCGATTCCCCCGCACTGTCGTGTCCCCCCGCCCGCCCCCCCACCACAGCGCGGCCTGGCCGGTGTCAGGGGAAGCCAAGGCCGCTTCCCAGCGCCCGGAACCGGAGGCCTCGGGCCTGACCTCGATAGGACCATTGCCCACTCCCCCTCCCTGCCGCAGGACGACCCGCGACTCACGGTGACGGGGCCACTGATCCTCCGAGATGCCCCTGCACTGTCGTGTCCCCCCGCCCGCCCCCCCACCGCAGCGCGGCCTGGCCAGTGTCAGGGGAAGCCAAGGCCGCTTCCCAGCGCCCGGAACCGGAGGCCTCGGGCCTGACTTCGCCAGGACCATTGCCCAAACCCCTCCCTGCCGCAGGCCGACCCGCGACTCACAGTGATCCGCCGAGATGCCGCCCTGCAGCGAGAGCCGATGCCCCCGCACTGTCATTGTCCAACCCGATCGCCCACAAACCTTGCCCTCCCGCACACAGGCCTGAGTAAGTATTATGAACTTTAATCTCAGGATAAAACGATCTTCCAATAGTTTCATGTCACAGTGATAAATATATTCCTGGTTAAAAATGGTCCTGCACCTGGATACAAGCTCATTAGGCATAAAACTTGAAAAGTTTTTAAATCAAAGGATATCTGTACCAATGGAAAAAGGGCATGGCAAATAACCCTGCTAGAGTTCATGCCCACAATCAGTCCCCCATTTGATTGTTTCAGGAATCATGTTATTCTCCAACATTCTCAATAGCCCTCAGATTTTACTATTCGACAGCACACTAGCAACATTTGACAAATCCTCTATAGAGAAATATTATTTATTGAATATTTTATTTCTCATTTGTTAATGCTTCTGGAAAGAGTTTATCCAAAACTATTATTAAACATTTATTTTAATAAGAAAAAGTTTAACATTACATATGTTGAAAGAAGAGAAAACATGCAGATGTTGTTGAAAATTTTCAATAAATATTTAGTTCGGCCCTCGACTTAGTCCAAGTTTTAAATTTTGGCCCTCCGTGAATTTGAGTTTGACACCCCTGGTCTATATGAAGATTGAAGAAAAGGATCCTTCCTTTTTCGGAATAACTGTTATTAATATTGATTTAACGACTCTGATAAATCACAGGAGTCGTACATTTGATCTAGCAATGCCATAAATATAAGGATTAGTAACTCTTTGAATTCTTTGTAAAACTATGGAGAGAAACCATCCTCTCCTGGAGCCCTATTATTTGGTAAAGACATAAATATGTCATCTATTTTATCTCCATCTTTCAAAGATTTTGATATAATTTCTTATAAAATTTCACAAAAACATAATTAATACTGTGTTTTATAAGTAAGATGATCCGATTTCTCTTTTATGGCTATTATTGTTCTTGATAATTACTCTATCTTCAATGGTCATGCTAAATCTTTATGGGCCCAACTTGTATCTCCCTCCACTTTATATGTTTGTATTTCATTAATTTTTAAAAAATTCCAGTATTCTTAGTTTCTCATCATTTTCTTGATTCTATAATTCTTTTTCCAAATGGTTAACTTCAGACATTTGTTTTAATCTTAGCTGTATAACTTATTATTTGCCCTCTTAAATAACATAACATAACAATTACAGCACGGAAACAGGCCATTAGGCCCTTCTAGTCCGCACCGAACCAAACACCCCTTTTTAATCCCACCTCCCTGCACAATGCCCATAACTCTCCATCTTCTTCTCATCCATATACCTGTCCAACCTTTTCTTAAATAATACAATTGACTCCGCCGCCACTATTTCTCCCGGAAGATCATTCCACACAGCTACCACTCTCTGAGTAAAGAAGTTCCCCCTCATGTTACCTCTAAACCTCTGCCCCTTAATTCTTAACTCATGTCCTCTTGTTTTAAACTTTCCTCCTCTTAACGGAAATAGTCTATCCACATCCATTCTGTCTATCCCTTTCATAATCTTAAATACTTCTATCAAATCCCCTCTCAACCTTCTACGCTCCAAAGAATAAAGACTCAATCTGTCCAATCTCTCCCCATACTCCAGATGCTTAAACCCAGGCAACATTCTGGTAAACCTTCTCTGCACTCTCTCCACTCTGTTTATATCCTTCCTATAATTAGGTGACCAGAACTGCACACAGAACTCCAAATTAGGCCGCACCAACATCTTATACAATCTCAACATCACCTCCCAACTCCTATATTCCATGCAATGATTGATAAAGGCCAGCATACTAAAAGCCTTCTTCACCACCCTATTCACGTGAGTTTCTACCTTCAGGGAATGATGTACCGTCACTCCTAAATCTTTCTGCTCTTCTGTATTCCTCAATGCTCTCCCATTTACCACATATGTCCTATTCTGATTCTTCTTACCAAAATGAAGCACCTCACACTTATCAGCATTAAATTCCATCTGCCATTTTTCAGCCCACTTTTCTAAGCAGCCCAAATCCCTCTGCAATCCTTGAAAACCTTCTTCATTATCCACTATTCCACCTATCTTAGTATCGTCTGCATATTTACTAATCCAATTCACCACCCCATCATCTAGATCATTAATGTATATAACGAACAACAATGGGCCCAATACAGATCCTTGAGGCACACCACTGGTCACCGGCCTCCAACCTGACAGACAATTATCCACTACCACTCTCTGGCCTCTCCCTTTCAGCCAATGTTCAATCCATTTGACTATCTTAAAATTTATACCTAAAGACTGCACCTTCCTAACTAACCTTCCATGTGGTACCTTATCGAAGGCCTTACTGAAGTCCATATAGACAACATCCACTGCGCTACCCTCATCCACATTCCTAGTCACCTCTTCAAAAAATTCAATCAGATTGGTCAAACATGACCTTCCTCCCACAAATCCATGTTGAGTGCTCCTGATCAGACCCTGTCTATCCAGATGTTTATAAGTACTATCTCTAAGAATTTTCTCCATTAATTTACCTACCACAGACGTCAAACTTACAGGCCGATAGTTGCCAGGCTTCCTCCTTGAACCCTTTTTAAATAACGGAACCACATGCGCAATGCGCCAATCCTCCGGCACTATCCCCATATCGAATGACATTTGAAAAATTACCGCCAGAGCCTCTGCTATTTCCTCCTTCACTTCTCTCAATGTCCTGGGGAAGATCCCGTCTGGTCCCGGAGACTTATCCACCTTTATATTCTTCAAAAGCCTTAAAACTACACCTTTTGTAATCTCTATATTCTCCATATTTACCCAATTTGCTTTTTTTATCCCACATCTCCCAATATCCTTCTCCTTAGTGAATACCAAAGAAAAGAAACTGTTCAATATCTCCCCCATTTCTCTAGGTTCCACACACAGTTTTCCACTCTGATTTTCTAAGGGACCAATTTTGTCTCTAGCTTTCCTCTTACCATTAACATATTTGTAGAACTCTTTTGGATTAGTTTTCACCCTGCTTGCCATAGTTTTCTCGTACCTTCTTTTAGCTTTCCTAATTCCTCTCTTAAGATTCCTCTTACATTCAATGTATCTTTCAAACATCTCCTTAACTCCATGCTTCTTATATCTAATGTACGCCTCCCTTTCTCTTCGAACCAATTTTCCAATATTCCTTGAAAACCACGGCTCTCTCAAACCTTTTGCCCCTCCTTTTAACCTAACAGGAACATAAAGCTTTTGCACTCTCAAAATCTGATCTTTAAATGACTTCCATCTCTCTACTACATCCTGCCCATAAAACAAATTGTCCCAATGCACACCCTGCAAGTCCTTTCGCATCTCCTCAAATCTAGCTTTTCCCCAATCAAAAACCTCAATCCTTGGCCCTGATTTCTCTCTTTCCATAATGACATTGAAGCTGATGGCATTATGATCACTGGACCCGAAGTGCTCGCCAACACTAACCTCCGTCACTTGACCCATCCCATTTGCCAACAATAAGCCTTCATAGAGTCCAAAACCACAAATTCATTGGTTACAGAGTATTCATTAGTGTCTAGAAATTTTTTTATCTGCTGTCTTATAAAGTCACCAAAATCTTGCCTTTTTAACAATGCAATATTAAACCTCCATCTATAACCCATATATTGCTCTTCTTCCAATAAAATTGACATAACTAAAGATGAATGTTTAGATAATATTCTTGCTTGGTATTCACTCTTTTGAACTCTTTCTTGTAGTTGAGATGAGAATAGAATAAAAACATATCTATATGTGAATGTCATGTCTAAAAGAATAAAATGAGTAGTCCTTAATACCAGGATGCATCTTTCCAACTATCAATGCGTTTTGTTTCATTCATAAAATTCATCACAGTTTTAACTACCTTGGTTTTAACCATAATTCATCCTGATCTATCCAACTTCGAATCAAAAAGTAAAATTAAATTCTCCCCCATGATTATTTTCCCCTTTGCATTGGCTAATTGCATTAAAAAATTTTATATAAATTCTCCTTCATCTGTATTCGATGCATATATATTCAACAATGTCCAACATTCCAAATAAATTTGACTATTTATCATCACATATCTTCCCACTCTATCAGTAGATATATCCAAAATTTTTACTTGGTAAACCTTTATTTATTAATAGCGTTACCCCTCTGGCTTTAGAGATAAATAAAGAAGACAATACCATTCCTATCCAATCCCTCTTTAATTTTGTATGTTCTATTTCCGTTAAATTAGTTTCTTGTTAAAAAAAAAGCCACATCCACTTTAGTTTTTTTCCATATAACTTAATAGCCTTTCTCTCTATCGGATTCTGAATTCCATTAATATTAATACTAATAAAATTCAATTTCCCTGCTATTAAACACCAGTATTAGATTGTATGTCCATCCATCATTCCCCCTCCCCCCTTCGCTAATCCTTAATGCTACTTATATAACATACTACATTCATAGACAATCCAGGCTTTGTACAAAAAAAGGAAAGATAGTAGAAGGAAGAAAAAAGTGAAGAAAAATCCCAGAGGCATGTGATGATATAACATCTCTAATCCCCCTGATCTATATGGATGCAAAAAATATCACATTTGTACCCATGATTCCACAGTGGTCAGCATCATACTCCCCATTTACTCGCTCAATATACCATGCCATCCCTTACTATAGTTTTTCCAACAAGTCTAATAATCCATTGATCTTATCAAAATGCAATAGATCACGTGCATTGTAGGTTAAACCTTCCTCCCCCTTTAAACTCTCTCGAAATACAACGTAATTTCAGTTATAGTAAAATTCTTTCAGTTATGTAATTAATTCAGGTATCAGCAACCACCTGTTTTTCTTCAGCAGGCAATGAATCGGCATATAACTTTGCTTCATTAGGCTCTGTAAAAAATCTATTCCTCCCACCCGGGACAAATACTTTCAATCCATCAGGATATCTCAAAACAAAGGCATCGCCTTTTTTCCATAGCACATCTTTAACTGGATAAAACTCTTCTCTTTTTTTAACAAATCAAAACTTACATCTGAATAAAATAAAAACTTATTTCCATTATAAATCAAAGGTGATTCTTTATCTTGCTTTGCTGCTAAATCCAATATAATCTCTCGAAGAAATCTGACAGGTATTGGATGGGACCTTTGGTCAGGCTGAGGTTTAGGTCTCAATGCCCTATGGGCTTGCTCAATCTCCAAATCTCCTTGAAATTCGACCTGACCCAAAGATTCTAGTATCCATCAATGGAAATTTTTTTTCAAATCTTGATCTTCATCACCTTCTTTAAGTCCAACAGTCTTGATGTTATTCTGTCTACTAAAATTTTCCAAAATGTCTTTTTTTTTTTGCATTAACTGATCATTCTTAGCAGCAGCTTCTGCTTATTATTTTCTTCATTTGATCTTTAATATTCTGAATCTCAAATTAATTTCCTTCAAATCTTGTGTCAACTTGTGGCATGAAACTTTCACTCTTGTCACCATTTTTCCTTACTTCATCAGTTAATACTTCCATAGATTGTTGAAAAGAATCTAAAAATTGCTTCATTTGCCCAGAAATAAAGAAACTTCTGCACTTTTCTCTGCTTTTTTTTCTTGATTGTAGATCGTTCTTGGTCTTTTGTTTTTCGGGTCTTCATCTGGGTCACTCGAGCTGTGCGCATCTTGTACCTTTTTTTAAAGTTCCTCCTTTTTTTAATGTGCACTGTGCATGCACAAGAAGTCGCACATGCGCAGACTCACTTCTTCACTCGATGTCGGAAGTCTTTTTCAGAGGAGACCTGTGCAGCAGTATCCAAGGTCTCCCCGGCTTCTGGACTTTCTCCTTTGGATATTACCTTGCAGGATCCTTTCTCAAGGTAAGCCTCTCTTCTTTTTCTTGCTCCATTTCTTATATTGCAGTAAGGCCTTGTATTGCAGGCTAACCCCACATAATCTAGTGCTGGAAGAACATTTTAACACATTTAAAAAATATATATATGCACCAGCACTAAAAAAATTTATATTCACCAGCATTTTCAAAAAATGCACTGAGGCAGAGAAGGCTGTGAAGCAAGTGCTGATAAATGGTTTGTATAGTGATGGAAACACAGTGTGGAAACAGGCCCTTTGGCCCAACTTGACAACGCTGACCAAAATAATCCACCCACACCATATCCATCTGCCTCTATTTGGCCTATATCCCCTGTACCCATCCAAATATTTCTGGAAAATTGCAATAAATACGCTGCGACCACCTCCTTTGGCAGCCTGTTCCATACACACACCACCCTCTCTACATTCCATGGTTACCGATTCCCCTACTCTGGTAAAATTATCTTCATAATTTTGTATATCTCTGTGAAATCACCCCTTACTCTCTTGTGCTCCAAATTGAAGTTCCACATTAAAAATACAGAGTACACAAGAATACATGTTAAAAGTAAAAACAAAACCTTACTTAGATCATATAGTTCATCCAAGGTACCTCACATTCTCAATTAAACAAATTATTACAGTAATATATTTTTTAAAATCTAAACCCACTACCAAAAACGAAGCTGTTTGGCAAGGAGAGAAAAAAAAATCCTAATCAAAGTAATAAATTGCCTTATTAGTCAATACCTCTGCATTTATATCAAACCAGAGATTCTAAAAATAATTCATAAAAGTAGTGTTTGAAAATGTAAATGCATATCATAAATTGAGCATTCTCTAAATTTAAGCATGATATAACATCACGTAGCTATAGAGCATGATTTGGTGCAGCAACATCCTTCCATCTGAGAAACACTGCCTAGCCATAAGAGAAGTAAAAGTTAATACATGTAAATCAGATGCCATTAGAGTTGTGCCACTCTCTCCAACAATACCAAACAAGTCAGTTAAAGGATTAGGCTTAAAATTAAGTTTTCAAAAGTACAGAAAAAGTTTGAAATATTTAATTCCAGTATTTCTCAAGGCTCTGCATGTCGAAAACATATGAATTAATGAAGCATCTCCTTATTGCATCTATCACAATGAAGAGATACATCTGCATAAAAATGAGATAATTTGACTTTGGACATGTAAGCTCTATGGACTCATTTAAATTGTAGGAGGGAGTGGTGGGCACATAAAGATGAGGTATTAACCAATTTGAAAATTGCATTCAAGTTTCTTGAGAGATTAAAAGCTGTTCCCAGGTCTTTTAAAAATTTTATCTAAAGGAGCCTCTCTTATTCCCAACAACAGGCCATAAATGTTAGAAATTGAATGGTTAAAGGTAAAAATTACATCTATTAAATTTCTTATCAGTGCTCATAGGGAATGTATGTAATAGAGATTGCAAAAAATCTCATCTATAAATAATGAAAAAATTCAGTATTTGGTAATCTATATTTAACTGATAGTTGTTCAAAAGAAGCAAGACTTTCTTCAATAAATAAATCTTTAAAATATTTAATGCCTAATCTATACCATTCTATAAAAGCTACATCAATCAAATAAAAGAATAAATAGAAAAAAATTGGACTAAAAGAGAAAATGTTTTCTAAATTGTATCCAGGTCCTCTAAGTTTAAATACTAGGTTATTGGTTAATTTATTAAAATATATAGGAAGTGAGGATCCGAAAAGGGAAATAATAAAAATTTTTGTAACAGTATTAGATTCCAGAGAGACCATATTGGATAGTCTTCACAGGTTAATATAACCTGTATATTGACTGCTCGATAATAGAACTGAAAATTTGATGAGATAAGATTGAGTCAAGAGAATAAAAAAGAGACGGGGGAGGGGGGGGGAATGACATAGCCACACTCAACCTCAGCACAGACATTGGGCTGAAAAGCCTGTTTTAGTGCTTTATCCATCTCTGAGAGGTCAGAAATTGTACACAAAATATTCTAGATGCAATCTTACAAAGCCCCTACAATCAGACTTCTCTGATTACTCATTACTCTGATTAAAGTAATCACATTGTTGGCCTTCAGTGCCTTGTGCACACACATTTGGATCTCTGAATAGCAATATGACTGAATCTTTCTCCATTTAACGATTTCTGATATTTACCCTAACTTGAATCAACTTGCATTTGTTAATATTTAACATATCTAGAATGTTTGATCAGCATCATGCATAACTTCCCATTTTGCCCTTTCTCATTTCTTGTATATTCCTTTCAATGCCTTTGTGCTCTTTGCATGTGTACCAGAACCTCGGTATATCATTTATTGGTGATTTAGAAATAGAGGTGGGATTTGGAGTCACTATCTTGGAGAATCTTTCCTGGACCCAACACACTGTTGGCATTGAGAAGAAAGCATATCAGAGCTTCTACTTCCTCAGGAGTTTGCAGAGATTTGATATGACACCAGAAACCCTGGCAAATTTTTACAGATTTGTGGTGGAAAGTGTGCAGACCGGCTGCATCACCAATATTCCAGAGCGTAAAGCCCTCCAAAAGGTAATGGACACACCCCAGGACATCACAGGCAAAACCCTCCCACTATCGAGAACATCTTCAGGGAACAATGACATCGGAGAGCAGCAGCAGCAGTCATCAAGGATCCACACCACCCAGCACACACTATTCTCGCTGCTACGATCAGGAAAGAGGTATAGGTACCACAAGACTCACACCACCAGGTTCAGGAACAGCTGTTCCCCTTCCACCATCAGACTCCTCAACAACAAACTCAATCGAGACTCTTTAATTCTCTCTGTATTGCACAATCAGCTTTTTTGAATTTGTTATCTGTTTACAGTTTATTTGTTTACATCTATACACCGTGTATTTTTTTTTGCACTACCAATAAGTGGTAATTCTGCCTCACCTGCAGAAATAAGAATCTCAGGATTCAATGTGGTGTCATGAATATACTCTAATGACAATAAATCTGAAATTTGAATCCATCCTTTGAACATAGAACACTACAGCAAAGTAAAGGCCCTTCAGCCATGGAAACCTGTTCCACAACAACTTAGTCCTTCTCTGCTTCACACCAATAACCCTTTATTTTTCTTGAATTCATTTGCCTCCCTAAGCATCTTTTGAATGTCTCTATTGTACAGCATCTAACACCACCCATCATTCTGAGGTTTTAAAAAAAAAACTTATCTCTGACATCCACCCTCAATTTTCCTCCACTCACCTTAAACAGATGTCTTTTGGTATTTGCTATTCTCCCTGGAAAAATGGGCTGGCTGTCCCCCCAAAACAAGTCTAATTTTATATACCTCCATTAAGTCAGCTCGTATCCTCCTTTAACACTTTGAAATCTGCTTTCTCTGCAGAGGTCCCCTTTTACTTAGATCTACATTCTCATGTAGATCTGTAAGATATGATTCTCAGTCTCCCAATTAGTAAGCAGTTGTAACATCCTGTCCCCACCCACCCATTCCCTTCAAGAATGCATTCTTTAAACTGAAGAAAAATATTAATAGTAAAACAGTAGAACCTAATACTCTCATTCACCACTAATGTGTGTTAGGAAGCCCAGCTGTTTCCATTTCACACTAGAGAAAATTTATACACAAGGTGGGGTATTTTGGTCTCTGTGTTGGTCCATATTTCCTTTGTGCAGCCTGCCAATGTGCTATATTTGCTCTTGTGTATAACAATTCCATTTAAAGCTGTCATTTTACTAATGTGGTCCTTGCACAACTTGTGTTTGGGCAAATTGCTTGATTAAGTTCAAATTATTAACTGATTCCATTCACCTGATCAATTGATCATTTGTTAAATAGGCATGGTGGTGTACCATATGAATTTTGATTACCTAACTGTGTGAAAAATATCAGTAAGATTGAAAGAGTGCAGAGAAAATTTACAAGGATGTCGTTGGGATCCAAGGAGCTGAGTTACAGAGAAAACTTGAATAGTTTAGGACTTTATTCGCTGGAGCATCAGAGAAAAAAGGGAGATTTGATATACAAAATTATGAGGAGTATTGATGAATTAGGCTTTTTCCTCTGCAGTGAGATACAAACCAGAGATCATAGGTTAAGGGTTTAAAGGGAACATTAGGGGGAATTTATTCATGAAGAATTTGGGGAGGATGTAGAATGATCTGCCAGCTGAAGAGGAGAATGCTGGTTCAAATTTGGCATTTAAGAAAAAAAAATTAATGGATGGGAGAGATATGGAGGGCAATGGTTCAGGTGCAGATCACTGGGAGTAGGCAGAATAATAGTTTGCCTCAGATAAGAATGGCTGAAGGGCCTGTTTCTGTGCTGTAGTGTTCTATGATATATTGTGTGCCCATTTACTTCATAACTCTATCCTCACTGTCAATCTTTCCATGCCACCACATGTTCCTTCCCAGCATGTCTGATAACCACCATGGCCCTGCATGTGTATTTATCATGCAGTGAAGTATACTTGCTGCTCTAGGATCATGCATCACAAATCTTGTATCTGCAATTGCACATTTTGGACGGTAATTCAAATTTATGGTCATGTATACCAATATGCAATGAGGTTGAATGTAATTTAGCCACTGTCTGTTAGCCTCCAGGGGAGACTATTCCTGTCACTTGCCCACACGAAAGATAGGATCCCATTACTCTCCAAATTCTGACCATTGAATATCAGTTAATATTTTGTTTTAAAAAATTCATGTGCTGCAAATCTTAAACAAAAACTATATGTCATCAGATAAGAAAAAAGGCGTTTGGTCAGAAAAGATGGTGGATGAGACATGGGGGATAGCTCTGCTAGGGATGATGCCACGATCTTGTGGAGATAAGTTCTAACAGTTCTCTGGTCAAGTGGGTTAATGGGGAGGCAGAGATGTTGCAAATCGTGGGACTGTTCGTGTCCAGTGGATCTGTGCCGAGAGGAAAACAGCCAATATCACAGAGGAATGTCTGGCAGCAATAACAGTTGCATCACCACTTTATTACCTTTATGTCTGGGTTTTCACCTTGTCCATGTCTCATCGTTTGGACAGCTTGTCATCAAAACGTTCAAGTTCAGTGTTTTATCCAGACCAGGGAGCACAAAATACTCAGCTCATAAGAATCACATATGCACACAAAATATCAAATAAGTGTGTATAAATATTTTGGAACAATTTACTTGCTTCTTTTCTTAGTGTGGATTGAAGTAATGTGGCAGCTGTTCAAGACCGTAGTTTGACCCCACTTGAAATATTGTGTTTGGTTCCGATCGCTCACCACTGGAAGGATAAGGGCTGCAGAAGAGGGGGTGCCAAGGAGATATGCAAGGATGTTGCCTGAATTGGAGAGGGCCTTATGAGGATAGGTTGAGTGAACCTGGTTCTTGGAGCTCTTTGGAGGGAGGGAGGTTGTGGGGTGTCCTGATAGAGGGGTATACAATGATAGGCATTGATCGTGTGGATGGCCAGAGGCTTTTTCCCCATCGCTAACATGGTGGGGTGTCGTTTTAAGGTGCTTGGAACTAAGTACAGGGGGGGGGGGGGGGGAACACAAGAAATAAGTTTTTCCACAGAGTGGACAGAGCAGGGACAATAGGATTTTTAAGAGGCTATTAGGTAGGTACATGAAACAGAAGAAATGGTAGTTATGCAGAAGGGAAATTCTTGTCAATTGTTAGAGTAGGTCATTAGGTAGGCAGATCACTGTGGGCCGAAGGGCCTGAACTGTGCCATGTTGGTTACCATGACTAGTTTATGTTCACAGACCCTCGCATAACTGGGATCATCCCCAGGCTCGGGCCACCGTCGGATCCAGTTTACTATCTCCGCCAGCAGCGCTCCGTCCACTTGATGCAAAAGTCATATAGATGCTAGCTTTCGATTATCCCCAGTCCGTCTCGGCAACCCGCTTGAAATTGCTTTATCTGGATTGTTCCGTCTTTGCTTCCCAGTTTGTGGGGGTTTTTTTTGCAATGTCCCAAGTGATCAAACCCCGTTATGTAAGTCAACTCTTTGAGTGTCTCTCACTCTGCTGGCCCCTGTCTGCACCTGTGGCAGATGGCGGGGTGGGATTTACCTTCTCTCCGCTCGTCACTCGGGTTTGAGCCGCCACGGCATAAAACTTATTTTGCTGTAACGAGGAAAGGGGCTTGGACCGGCTCGGGTCATCTGCGATCCCACCACCGGAGGGTGTGAGGGGAGGTGCGGCGTTGGGAATAGACAGTGTGTGGGAGGGGAGGTTTTAGAGACTCTGAGAGCGGGCGGAGCTGTCGTTAGCGCACTCGGTGGTAACGGGAGCGGGGTGGAAGCCGCCGGTCGCCCCGCAGGCGGGGTGGGGAGGGAAGGAGTGTGGCTGGACCATATCACGCTGCCCCATTCTCTTGCCTTTGTTCCTCTCTCCGGTCCGAAAGCCACTGCTGGCTCCTCCCCTGTGCGGCTTGGCCCTGTGATCGTGTGCATGTGGCTGGGGGTCGGTACCTGTTGCCCCGGCCTAGAGTCCGCTCGGCTCGACGTGTGGTGGCCTGGGTTAGATTTGGTGAAGTACCCGTTACCACGGAACAGCTTGGTTAAGTGTGTGTTGAATTAGACTGAGCTGGGATCACCGTTCACGGACTAGGGTGGGCCTAGCGTACGTTATCCCGGGCTGGGATAGGGTGGACTCGGGTCGGAGTTACCCCGGGCTAGCATAGGCTGTGTTACCCCGTGTGAACCAGGCTGTGCTGGGATTGGATCGATATGTGTTCCTAGGACTAGGGTCGGGTCGGCGCGTGTTACCCCGGGACTGGGTTGGATCGGATCGGCTCGGTGTGCGTTTTGTGACACCGGTGGCCGGACTGGAACGGAGCGGGCTGCGGGAATGGCCGAGCTGTGAGGCGCCCAGTCCACCCTACTGCTGAGGGAAGATGGCGGCGATGAGGCTGCTGACAGGGGCAGGGCTCCTGCTGGCTCTCTGCGCCCTCGGGCTCTTAGCCATGGCCATCTGCACCGATTACTGGTACGAGACGGACGCGCGGCGGCACCGGGACCGCTGCAAGAACTACGCCAACAAGAGGAACGACCCTGGCTTCATCTACATCCCCAGCCAGAACCTGCCCCTGCGTCAGGCACCGCGAAGCCTCCTGCACCGCTCCCGGAGGTTCTTCCTGGGCTCTTCCGCCGTGGATTCCCACTGCAGCCGGCAGTTCAACTCCACCATTCTGGGCCTCTGGAGAAAATGCCACCGCCAGGACTTCGACCAGGACACCGAGGAGCTCATCTTCAAGGGTGAGGGCAAGCTGTGTTGCGCCTCCGGTTGGAGTGGGGACGCGAGGAGGGGGGTGGGAGGAGATTGCCCTGGGCAGTGGGGAGCTGGGCCCGCTGAGGGTGGCATTCCGGCGTGGAAGTGGGTGAGGTGCGCGGTCCTGATGTGGAACGGCACCCTGTGCTCGGGCCCGGCCGCTGGCCGAGGTGCTGAAACCGCCAGTGAAGCGCTCGTGGGGTTTAGTCCGCATCTGGTGTCCGCTCTTCTGTCGGCCTCCCACAATACTGGAGTAGGAAGGGAGTGACCGTGGAAACCAGATCAAAGCTGGAATGGTGGAGAGAGGTTATTGATCGCTCGGCGGAGATGGGTGTGGACGGGGCTGGATGTGGGCGTCTGGTACAGTCTGTCTCTTCTCCCGACCTTGTAGCAGGGCGGGAATCCTGTTCGGCCTCTACCATCCTCGCTCGCTCGGGAACGGGAGAGCAAGGCATTGTAAATTATTGCTAGCCTATGTGGATGTGAGGGGTTTGTGGGGTTCAATGGGCTAATAGTGAGGGGAACAACCAGTGCAGCAAACGAGAAATCAGATGGGGAAGAGCTGGAGATAGAGAGAGGGTGAGAGGGCAGGTGATGGGGTGAGGTACAGGAGAGAGAAGTTGGACAGGTAGGGGCGACGGCAGAGCCAGTGAGGGGATTGGGGAAGGTTGATTATATGGGAATAAGACCATGGAGTCGTATAACACTGAAACAGGGGCCCCTTGTCTATCCCAAACAACCTGCCCACGCGAGACCCACACCCCTCCAGTCCATAGAGTTATCGAAGTGTTTGTTAAAGGAAACTAATATCCCTGCCTCCACCACTTTGATTGGCAGCTGGTTCATATGCCTACCACTGTCCGGTTACGTCCCTTCTCGCCTCTGGTTATGCCCTCTTGCTTCTCCTTAGCTATGCCCCTCATGATTTGAGAATGCAAAAATATCCCCTCTCGACCCAGGTTTTTAGTATCATACAATGATTCAATCTCTCAATTCCTAGCAATATATGTGTAAACCTCTTCTGTATCCTTTCCAATGTAAAAAAATCCTCCCTACATCAGGTGACCAAAACTGCACATGACTCCTACACAAGTTATGTAGGAGTAGATGTTAATGTCCCTTATTGCACTCCTGAGACTTGCTGCCTAGACTCTGTGGGGTAGCCAAGTGAGTGGAGACATATTCTGGGTTATTAAGTGGGTACCCTCCTTCCTCAGTGTTTCGCTAATAGACCCACGACACTTCCAGAGGCTTCAGCAGTGAATCCTGGTGACCTGGGCTCACCTTCTCCTCTCTCCCCCCCCCACCGCCTCCTCCATGCCAATCCTTCACTTGGGGGCCCAGATGGAATCCTTTCTCCTCATCCAGAGATACTGCCTACCCTTTTCAGCAGCTCTGGAGAGATCTTTTACTGGTTGTCAGTGTGTCTTTCCTCATGCTCTCAACTCCCGGAGTAGCCATGTTGTCAATGTAGCTACAAATCCTCTTTAGCCAACTTCAACTGGTCAGGCCCTTGCCTTCCATTTGCCCTCACTGTCTTGTACAACTTCAACATGTCAGCTCAGAATTTGTATTCAATGTCCCAATTCATGAAGGCAAGTGCCCCAAATTCTCCTTCCTACTCTGTCTACCCATGCTGCCATCTTTAAATAACCATGTTCCTACATCCCCTAGTCCTTCTGCTCCATAACACTTTTGCAGACTCTGTCGTTTACAAAGTAAGCCCTGCCCTCGTTCAATTTACCCATATGCAGCACCTTCCACTTGTCTGAGTTGAACTGAATCTGCCATTCCTTAGCCAAAGATGAGTGGATTGGGATAGAGGGAGAGCAGAGATCAACCATATGGGGTAACTGTATGAGAGAACAGGTGAGGGTTGAGAGAGGACAGAAAAAAAAACAGTAAATGGAAGTGGGAGCCCAGGAGAGAATGCAGGGTATAGGTCTGGGGATAGAAGCTGGTACCAAGTAGAAGTGGCAGTAAGGCTCCATTTAGGATTTGACAAGGTCAAGGCTAATTTTCTACTATCCTGCCATCTCCCTGATTCCTCTGCACATCTCTGTTCATTGCTCTCTCCATCATGACCAGCCTTCCAGAAAGGATATTCTGAAGATCCAGCAACTGTCAAGTGGATAAATTTCTCCCCTATTCAGAAATGAGCTGACCTTTATTTTGAGGCACTTTACCCAGGAGAAACTCCCCCCTGACATCCAACCTGCAACACTCTTCTGTGTCTCTCAATAAGATCCCTTTCATCCTTTTAGTCCCTGTTCTCCACTCAATCTCTCCTCTTGTGACAGTACCACCACCCAGGGAATGAATCTTCACCAATCTTCCCCTTGAGCAAGTGTGTCCTTGCTTGGCTTAGATGTGATCTTGCTCATGCTCCATATAATTGCAGTAAGGTTTCTTTATTTTTCTGTTTAAATGATTTTTTTTACATACAGATGTTGAAAATCTGAAATAAAAGCAGGAAATGCTGCAAACACTCAGCAAGTCAGTGTTCTGATGAAGATATTTTTTAAACTCAAATGTTGAATGTGCTTCTTTCTGCATATGCCTGGTATGTTGAGCTTTTAGAACATTTTCTGCTATTATTTCTTGTATGTAAATTGTATTTGGAATGAAGGGCAAATTTCATTGACTTTCAAAACTGCCGGAGGCAGCTATATGTTAACTCTCGGTAAGGTGCACTAGGACATATCACTGACCATAAACATCTCCCAATCTTCAACAATTTTTTAAATAATATTTAGCTTTTCTATTTTAACCTCACATCCCCCACCCTGCTATATTGTTGCCTTATACACTCAGGTAGTCCATATACCCTTGAAGAACTTCACTAACTTTCTCATTCCCACTTAGTTTTCTGCTACAAGTAAACTCAAAAATGTTACACAAAAAGAAACTCAACAGAGGGTGGACCAACATCAGTGGGAGACAAGGAATGGTCAGCGTTTCAGGTCAAGACCCCTCATCAAAGCACGATTAGCGTAGCAGTTATCCCAGCGCTGTTCTAGCTGCCAATGACCCGGATTCGAGTCCGCCCCTGTCTGTAAGGAGTATGTATGCTCTCCTTGTCACTGTGTGCAATTTCTCCGGGTACTCCCATGTTCCAAAGACTTGAAGGGGTTGGTCGTATGGGTGATATTGAGCAGCGTGGGCTCATGGGCCCGAAGGGCATGTTTCAGTGCTGTGGCTAAATTTTTATTTTAAAAAACTCTATGTCCCAGCCAAATGATCAATGTAGATTGTGAGTAGTTGGGACACAAGTATCCATTAGTGCAGAACAAGTATCCATTAGTGCAGATCCCCACTAGTCACAACACCCACTGTTAAATAATTACTCGTCAATCTCCATCTGTTAACCAACTCTCAAATGGAGCTGGTAATTATTCTCTATTTTATGTGCTCTTACCTTGCTTGTTAACCTGTTTTGGATCAAAATCCTTCTGAATACACCCAATCCAGTTACTCCTAGAGCCACAGAAGATTCCAGCAGATTTGTCCTGCAGAATTTCCCTTTCATTAATCCTTTTTGAATGCTGGTCTATTATTATTTTTGAACTGTTTTGAAATTAGATTGTCGCAATTTATTGTGACATGCTGAAGAAGGCAAAGAAAGAGTCACCACGCAATTTAGCATCGTTATTACAATAAGAAAGAAAAGCAAAAGAGGTCCCTTTCAGAGACATCGATTTACCATGGATTTATTTTTTAAATGATACAACAAGGTAGTGGGTCTTTCCAACCCATGAAACTTGTGCTTCCCAATGAACCTACCTTCAAAAATAGGTAGCGCTGCTGTAACAGCCGCTGGTGCTGTCTTGGGAGAGTGGAAAGTGGAGACAAAGCACTGCTCCACAGGGTCTTACCGCCTGGTCGTGATGCCAATGGCTCTGTATAGCTTTAAATGACCTCATAAAGGAGCCAACAGTGTTTTATTTTTCATCCTGCAACCACAGGATCTGTGCTGGGCAGCGTATCACAAGGGGTTTAGACTCTGTGGGAGCAGCAGACCAGCGCAGGACACCAGAAACAGGGAAAACACATCCTCCTCCCCCAGCTATGAGAAGGAGAAGAATAGGAGACAACTCTACAGGTCAGAGCTGACAGCAATGGGCCAGCAAGGAGCAACAGCGGCTAAAAGCCAGCATGCTGCAGGCTGATGTTGACTTGTGGCCAAAGGACTTGCACAGGCTGGGGACAGCTGGCAATTTGTGGACGAAGGACCCACACAGGCTGCGGGTTGCTGGAGACTGGCTCATGGGAACCAGATTTCGGAACTGCGATCCCAGAGGGTGCTGAGGCCAAGAAAGGTTAACAAATGGCCTCAGGCTCTGAAGGCTTCCTGAGCATATTGGAGGTTTGGATCTGGAGCTTTATTGGCAACCTAAGCTCTGAGGCTGCAGGACCTCTGGAGGCAAATCCACGGACACTCGGTTTCTCTAAAGGGACTCTCTTTTACTTCTCTTTCTCCTGTTGTTTGCCTCATGGCAGAGAAAGGTTGAAGTATATCATCCATATTACAATTTAATGTATTATTACGTGACAATAAAAGGAACTTTTGTAACATGGGAGGAAAACAGAGCACCTGGAGAAAACCCACGCAGGGCACAGGGACAGGTTCCGGATTTGAATGGGGGTCACTGGTGCTGTAACAGCAGTGGGCTAACCATGCTAGATGTCACCGCCAATAGCATTCCCCCATAACCTCCATCACTGCAGGTCTGTTGATCAGCAATGACGCTGAGCTTGAGGCCCTACGTCCAGGACACAGCACCTTGACCTCTGGCGTCCTTCATTGTAAATCCCAACATTTGTACCTTGTTGCTTTCTCTTTCCTTTCTTAAATAGTGGAGTCGTGCCTTTTGCTTCCTTTCCTGTAGGAGCCCGTTATGGATCTACGGAATGTTGGAAGATGATACTCAGAGTTACAGACAAAGGCTAAACAGGTTAAGACTTTATTCCCTGCAGCGTTGGAGAATGAGGGGAGATTTGATAGAGGTATTCAAAATTATGTTGAATACAAGCAGGCTTTATCTTCTGAGGTTTGGTGAGATACAGTCGGGATGACATGGGTTAAGAGCGAAAGGTGAAATATTTAAAGGGAACATCTTTGCGCAGAGAGTAGTGAGATTGTTGAACAAGCTGCCACCTGTAAGTGGGGAACGCAGGGTTCATTTCAACATTAAAGAAAACTTTGGAAAGGTACATGGATGGGAGGGGTTTGGAGGGAAATGTTCCGGGTGCAGGGTAGAATAATAGTTTGGCACAGACTAGATGGGCCAAAGGGCCTAGTTCTGTGGTTCTAAGTGAGTATCTTCTCCGGCTGTCTCTTTTGAAAAGTGGATGTGGAGCCTAAGGTCCTCCCCAGAAATTCATCACAAACCGTTTGATTGGTACTTTTTAATGAATATTAACTTATTTTCCTTTCTCATTTACGTTGGGCCCTTGTTACTCTAGAATTTCTTTGCTTAATAATTTTGCTGGGGTGGCACTGTTAGTGTACCGGTTAACTCAATGCTATTGCAGTGCCAATAATGGGGGCTTGAATCCACTGTTCTCTGTAAGGAGTATGGACATTCTTCCTCGTAACCTGGTGGGTTTCCTCCCACCCTCCAAAAACGCATGGTGTTTGTAGGTTAATGAATGTATTTGGGTGGCACGCTTCTGGGCTGGACAGACCTGTTACCATGCTCTATGTCTAAATTAATTTTTTTAATATGTTCTATTCTTCATTAAAAATGTTCCCATCTCTTTCTGGAACAGACCAACATTTGCTTTTCCCTTTGACCTACTCCTACAATCTGCTTTTGTTTCTTGGTGGCTTATCCATTTTTCCTTTTACTAAATCAATTTTTAGAATTACACTGAGTATTGGTGAAGTCACATCTGGAAAACTGGTATAGTTTTGTGCCCCTTGTTTAAGAGAGGAGGCATTGAAGGTAGACCAAATCTTAAAGTAATTTCTGGGAATGAGAGAGTTGGGGATGATGTTAGAGAAGCATGAAAGATCCTTGGGGGGACCATGAGAGAGTAGATGCTTCATGGTCACATTAGTGGTTAGCGCCATGCTATTACAGTGCCAGTGGCCTGGGTTCGAATACGCCACTGTCTGTAAGGGGTTTGTATGTTCTCCCTATCACCTGCATGGGTTGCCTCCCAGGTTCCAAAACAAATGGGGGTTTGGTTGGTTCATTGGATGGCACAGGTTTCATGGGCTATTGATATCTCCATTCAACTTTTATCCACTCACCTTAAACAGACATCCTCTGGCTGTCCACCCTATTCAAGCCTCTCATAATCTTATACACCTCTATTAAGTCTCTTCTAATCCTTCGAAAAGCCCAAGTTCTGTCAATGCAATGAGAAAGAGTTAATAAACGAACATTAGTTAGGAAGTTTGGAAAGGAGAAAGTCTAAGCTTTGTGGCTGAGGATACAGATCCTGTTTGGCATGAAGGGACAGGGAGAGGAAATGATATGGAGGGGGATGCATTATGATTAGATGGGATCCAATTTTCACATTCATTAAGGATTGAACCAGTGTCTTCCAAAGGTTTAGTGTGCCTGGAGTTCCATTGGATTTATTGATGAATGGAGAGATGAGGGGATAGGGTGAGCAGGTTAAGGTGTGGAGACCGGGAATCAGGCAGTTGAAAAGGGAGTCACAAAACATGGAAACAAATACAACTTGCCCACAGTGAGTAAAATGTCCTGCCCACACTAGTCCCACTTACCTGCATTTGGCCCATTTCCCTCTGAACCCATTCTATCTATGTATCTGTCCAATATTTACTTAAACATTGCAATAGTACCTGCCTCAACCATTTCCTCCGGCAGCCTGTTCCATACACCCACCACCCCCTGTAGAAAAAAGTTACCACTCAGGTTCCTGTTAAATCTGATCCCCCTCACCCTAAACTTATGTCCTCTGGTTACTGATACCCCTGCTCTGGGCAAAATACTCTGTGAGTTCACCCGATTTATTCCTCTCATGATTTTGGACACCTCCATGAGATCATCCCTCATCCTCCTGCACTCCAAGGAATAAAGCACTAACCTGATCAGCCCCTGTAGCTCAGATGCCCAAGTCCTGGCAACACCCTCATCAATCTTCTCTGCACCATCTCCAGCTTGGTAACATCTTTCCTGTGGCACGGGCAGAACAGTTAGTGTAGTGGTTACCACAACACAGTTACGACGCTGGTGATCAGGACTGGGGTTCATATCCCGTGCTGTCTGTAAGAAGTTTGTACATTCTCCACATGTCTGCATGGGTTTCCTCTGGATACTCCGGTTACCTCCCACTCTTCAAAACATAGCAGGGGTTGTAAGTCAATTGGGTAGAATGGGCTCATGGGTCAAAAAGAGCCTGCTCTATGTCTAAATTTAAAAAAAAATTAAAACTTAAGAGAATGCTCCAAATAAGGCTTCACCAATGTCTTGTACAATTGCCGCCAACTTCTATATTCAGGCTGATGAAGGCCAATATACCAAAAGCCTCCTTGACCACCATATTTCCTTTGAGGCTATTTTCAAGGATCCCTCTGCTCTACAACACTCCCCAGATCCCCACCATTCACACTAGTCCTGTCCCCGTTAGACCTCCCAAAATGCAACACCTCATATTCTCCATTCCCCTGCCCACCAACCTAACCAATCCAGATCCCGCTGCAATCTTTGACAACCTCTTTCATCATCTACAATACCAGACACTTTAATGACATCCACAAGCTTACTAATCATACCATGTACATTTTCATCTAAATCATTGGTACAGATGACAAATAACACTTGGAGAACTTACATTGCAACTCTTCATAGCAATGATGAATCTCCTCATAATTGTTTGCCCTGTGTCTCACGTACATTCTGTCCTCATGTCCTTCCAATTCTTTCTGTGTCCTCCTCAAATCTGTTCACCCTCCTCACGGTTTGCTGAGCATCAGAGATGGGTAGATCTGCAAGTCAACCAATTGTGCTCCACCGGCTCCAGGCATTGAGCCCAGGAGAATGGAGCTCCCCCGACCACCTGGGAGCTCCCTGAATCACATCGCACCATCCTCTGTAAATCCATTCGGCAGCTTTGGACAAGGGGAGGGTTGGGCATAGTGGGGAAGGGGAAGGAAGGGTTCAGGGGACAGTGGGGTAGAAGAGGGGCAGGGATTGATGATGTCCAGAGGAGGATGGAACATGGGAGGTAGGTGTAGGGTAGGGAGAGGTGGGATGAGTGCAAGGGAGGGTGGTACGGGGCAATTGGCTGAGTGCACCAGAGCAGGTGGGTGCAGGGGAATAGGGAGGTGGATGTTGGGAGGGGAGTGTGCAGGAGGAGCAGGAGAGGGTGGGATGAGGTGAGGAAGAGGCAGGGGAGGTTGGATGAGTGTGATGGAGGTTTGTAAAAGCCCAAATTAACGTTCCTGCCCCCCCCCCACCCAGCCTCCACTCTCAGTGAGTGTGTGGACGTGGTTGGGCAGCAGGCAGTTGATGGGCAGAGCCCAGTGAGCTGGAAAGGTGCTAGGTCATGGGAAGTAACCCTCCCCCTTACCATTACCCCCCGCCAGTGGCTGTTCCTGGGAGTTGGACCCCCACACACCGTGCTGACACCACTGTGGGGGAGGCACCCACCACTGGGGGGGGGGAGGAAATAAGTGGACAATGGTGGGTGGGAAGGGAGGACAGACGGCGAAGGTCTGGCCAAAAGTGAAAAGGAGGTCCACAGTGGGGCAGTGGATACCGATGGCTCATGAGGCTCTATCCCCATGTGATTGCATCCTGTGCACTGGTTTGGGTGGCGAAGTTGCAGAGGGTGGGATATTGCCTGGAGATGGATATGGCCTCGCTTTGCTACCGGAGGGAGTACTTACCCTGCTGTTGCAGGGTACGGAGGGTGTGCACAGCTATTTTGGAAGGGCTGGGTGGGATGGCACCTGTTTTACCAGTGAGAGTGTGTGCCCACTAATGCTGAGTCTGTTTCAGGTGTGGTACAGCGCTGTATGCCCGTGAAATACCATTACTCCTCTTCGACCGTCCCACAGAATCTCCCGGTCAATCTAACCATGAGCATCCGACAGGATGAATGGCATGCCCTACGTAAGTACCAGGGGTGGGTGTGACAGTAAATAACGAAAGGAGGGGGTGCTCTGGGTGGGTGGGGGGTTAAAGAACAGGCTGAACAGAGAGAATCGGGAATAGGGTCTTTTTGCAGAGTGGAGGAATAGACAGCATGAAAATATGTTGGCTTTGCTCCATTCTAACTGCATCCTCTGCCACCCTGCCCTCTGCCACTGTTTCCACCGCCTCCATGCCCTCTTCCACCATTCCCACCACCACCCTGTCCTCTGCCACTGTTTCGACCGCCACCCTGCCCTCTTCCACCGTTCCCACCACCACCCTGCCCTCTGCCACCATTCCCACCACCACCCTGCCCTCTGCCACCGTTCCCACCGCCACCCTGCCCTCTGCCACCGTTCCCACCGCCACCCTGCCCTCTGCCACTGTTCCCACCGCCACCCTGCCCTCTGCCACTGTTCCCACCGCCACCCTGCCCTCTGCCACCATTCCCACCGCCACCTTGCTCTCTGCCACTGTTCCCACCGCCTTCCTGTCCTCTGCCATCATTCCCACCACCACCCTGCCCCCTGCCACTGTTCTCACCTCCACCCTGCCCTCTGCCACCCTGTACTGTGTTTTAACTGCTTAAACCCATCTGTGATAGCCAGAGGTATGTTTTTTGTAACTCAAAATGGTGGGTGCCAGGAATGCATCGCTGGGGGTGGTGATGGAGGCTGATACAATAGGGACATTCAAAAGACTCTTGGACAGGTGCATGGATGAAAGAAAAATATAGCATTATAGGTACAAGGTAGGGAAGATTTAAAGTGTTTTGGAGTAGGTTTCCATAGATCTGCACAACATCGTGAACTGAAAGGCTGGAACTATGCTGGAATATTATGTTCTATGAACCCCTCCAGTAGTCTGGTACCTTACCCATCACTAAAGAAGATACAAGAATTTCTGCCAGGGCCCCAACAATTCCTTGGCTGGATTGCCTCCAGGTCCATAGCTGAGCAGGCCTCAAGGAATTTATGTACCTCAAGACTGCCATCTAGTCTGTAAAATCAATAGGCTTTGGGATCTCATGGTTCTCTTTCCTGAACTCCCGTGACTTCCCCATAGTAAATACAGATGGGAAGTGATGATTTAAGACCTCATCTGTCTTCTGCAGTGTCACACACATGAGCACAGTAATTAATAATGGGACCTATTCCCTCCCACATTGCCCTTTCACTCTTACAAATTTATTAAATCTCTAAGGATTTTTTTCCCTTGCCTGCCAAGGATATTTGGCCTCCTACTTTCATCAGGTGCTCTACTACATCCAACTCCCTTCTGGGACCCACTCAATCCCAGCTGCCTGTTCCTCAATGTCCCTTGGAGCCAGAGCTCCCTCCTCCTATCACATTTGTCCTTCTCTCCACATGTTGACCCTAAACTCTCCCTCTCTCAATCTCAAAAGCCTCCCACTTTGCCAGATGTTCCATTTCCTACTAACAACCTCCCAATAAAACCTGTGTAATCCCAACAGGAGTGAACCAAGAAAGTCTGCAGACACTGTGATTGTAGTGAGTGCTGGAGAAGCTCAGTGGGCCCTGCAGACATCCCAACGTCTCCTTTCTTTCAGCTCTACATTCCCCTAATCAGTTCTCAGCTTTTCTCTCCTGTCCTTCTATCCCCGTCCACTGATGGCCTCTTGGTTGTTGGCCTTTGCTCCTCCCCCTGCCCCTTCTCTCATCCCCCCTCCTTTTTTATTAAGCGTCTGCTTTCTTTTTGCTTGTACCTTGACAAGGAACTTAGGCCTTAATGTAGGTTATGTATCTTATGATGGATGCAGTGGGATCTGCTAAGCTTCTCTAACACTTGCTAGCATTAACTAATGCCAACCAGATTAGCCTCTTTCCCTCCCTCCCCCCCCCCCCCCCCCCCACATCCCACACTCAATTTAGGACTTGAATTTGTGGACCAGTTCTATCTCTTTGCATGACTATTTTAGGACAAGTTGAAATCTGGTCACTCGTCCAAAACAACAACACTTGCCCACCCATACTTCCCGAGAGGAGTTTAAGATGGCCTTGACCCCAGATTCCGGGGGTGGGGGCAACAAACAATTCTGGAGTCTCATTCCTGGCCACAATATCTCCTATCTGTCCAACCATCTATTGAATCTCTTATCGCTACAGCTTCCCTTGATCCCACCCTCCCCTGCTGTGGATCAGAGCTAACTCTGGGGATATAGACCTGGCTCCTCCCCTGAATGGCCATTCCCACTCTCGCCGCCCTCAACAGGATCCAAACAGTGGACTTGTTCCTGGGGCATATGACACTCCCAATCTAACCCTCTACCTTCCCTGATGGTCCCTGAACCTAACATCTCACCAAAATTCCTATCCATGATTAGAGAATTGTGTTTGTTTTTGGTCACTGTGCTACCGAAGAGATGTCGAGGATTGGCTTGCCCACAGAGGGTGGTTGTTGCTGGTTCATATTCTACATGGAGGTCAGGGTGCTTCCACAGGGATCTCCTCTTTGTGATTCTTATAATTGATCTGGATGAGAAAGTGGAAGGGTGGGTTAATAAGTTTGTGGATGACACAAAAGTTGTTGCTGTTGTGGATTGTCTGGAGGGTTCCCAACGGTTACAAAGGGACAATGACAGAATGCAGAGCTGAGCTGAGAGGTGGAGATACTTCTGCAATGTTTAAGAAAACATTGAAAAGAGCTACAGATAGGAATATGGGCCAAATTCTGGCAGATGGGACATTTCGGTCAGCTTGGGCAGATTGAGCCAAAGGATCTGTTTCCACACTGGATGGCCCTAGGGCTTCCAGCATCTTGGATGTTTCAGGACTGATGGCCTCTTAAACCCACCTCGAGTACAAAGCAAAGGATCTTACCTTATCTTGGCTTACTACTGCTCAGCTTCCTCTCCAGAGAACAAGGCTTTAGCTCTCCCATCTTAACAGCAACCACTTTCACCAAAGCCAATCCAAAATATCTGGAATGTTCTGTGCTGCACCTTCCCTGAGCATCTGAGCAGGGAGGAGGTTAAATTTTTAATTTAATTTAGAGATAAATTGAGTACAAGAGTTGGGATGTTAGGGTGAAGTTATATAAGATGAATCCAAATTTGTTGTATTCTATGCAGTTTTTTTGGTCATCTAATTCCAGGAAATTTACCAGGATGTTGCTTGGACTAGAGCTGAGCTATAGGGGAAGGGTTAAACAGGTTAAAACGTTGTTCTCTGTAGTGTCTGAAAATGAGGGGTGATTTGATAGAGGGGAATACAAAATGATGAGGGTATTTACAGAATAAATACAAGCAGGGTTTTTTCACACTGACGTTCAGTGAGATAAGAACTAGAGAGCATGGGTGAAAGGTAAAATGTTTAAAGGGAACATTAGGGAGCATGCAGTCACAGAGAATGGTTAGAATGTGGAACAAGCTGCCAGCTGAAGTGGTGAATGTGGCTCGATTTTGACATTTAGGAAAAAATTGGGTTGTTATATGGATGGGAGGGATATGGCCAGGATGCCAGAGGCACAGACTGGATTGGTCAAAAGGCTTGTAGTGTAGTGTTTTGTGTTTTTAAATGATCACAGAACATAGTGTAGGTTATGGGTGTGAGTTAGGGAAGGATTAGGTTGTTGAAGAGTAAGTTTACAAACGTTGGCAGAACGTTGCATTCTGGAGGACCTCTGCTGTAATGTTCTATTCATTTTCTATACATCTTCATGCGTTTACGCGATTATTATGTGCAGTGTATGAAATGTGTGCACATTGTGGTCTGGAGAAATGTTGTTTCATCTGATTATCTGTAGTCAGATGATAATGAACGAACTTGAGACGCAGCAGGGTAACAGGCCCGACCAGTCCATGAGTTTGCATTACCCAAAGACACCATATGATCAACTAACCCACTAACCCCATACATCTTTGGAACATGAGAGAAAACTGATGCACCTGGAGGGAACGTACAAACTCCTCACACAGTGGTTTCCTCAGACCAGGGTGAGTCTCAGGCCGGGATCTGAGTGCCGCTCCCTTCAGTCTGACGCTGACTCTGATCGACAGATCTGCGGCGGATGACGGCAGGCTTCATCGGAATGGCAGTGTCCATCATCCTGTTCGGCTGGATCATCGGGATCCTGGGCTGCTGCAAGGACCACGACCTGATGCAGTACGTGGCTGGTCTCCTGTTCCTCATGGGAGGTGAGAGCATCCATCTCTGTGCACCAAGGGCAGACCCATCGTAGTACCAAACCCAGGGAGCGATCCAGCACTGACTGCTGGTTTGCAGTAACACCCCTCCCAGCCCCCATCACTTGAGGAGATACCTGGTCTCTGTCTCCCTCTCACGGGAAAGGCATCCAGTGAACTTCTCTTGCACTTGGGGCAAATCCAGTA
Organism: Narcine bancroftii; assembly: GCF_036971445.1. Classification (NCBI taxonomy): domain Eukaryota; kingdom Metazoa; phylum Chordata; class Chondrichthyes; order Torpediniformes; family Narcinidae; genus Narcine; species Narcine bancroftii. The sequence goes on along the minus strand of NC_091469.1, from coordinate 250,523,135 downwards.
TTTGATTGGGGTTCTTTCCCTTTTGGGATGAACATGTGGGTTTAAGATGTGGGGGTGGAGGGGAATGTGGGACCAGACTGGTGGAAGTAATTAGAGGGACAGGCAGCATCTGCACCAGGAATCTACCTGATTCAAGGACCGTTGTCGACAGATACATTTTTGAGGTGGGTCTCAGACACAGAGAGTAGGATGAAGAGCTGGAGAAGTTGACTAAAGGACACAGCAGAGCCCAGGAGCCAGGTCGTGATGCCAGGAGGGGAATTGAAATCAGGCACAATGTAAGATCCAGCAGTGCAGGTGTAGAATTGCCTTTGGGGCAGAAGTCTTGGGGATAAAATTGGGGGTATGAAAAGATTTTACAGGAAGCCACCTTTGATGTCTTTTTGGATGGTGCCTTTACATGGAAAGCAAAAGCATCAGTCCCATCGCCCTTCTCGCTTCCCTGGAGACCAGCCATCTCCCTTGTACGCTCATCAACGCCTCTGTGGCCATGCATACAAGAAATAAATAGCCTTTCCAAGTGAAGCAACTCTTCACTTGTGAATCTGCAGGGTTAGGTGGGGTGGGGGGGGGGGGAGTTGGGGGTCATCTACTGCATCTAGAGTTCCCATTGTGGCCTCCTCTACATTGACGCAGACTGGGAAATCGTGGCCTTGAACGCCTTCACAATAACGGGGACCTCCCAGTGGCCATCAATGTTAATTCCACACATGGTTCCCACATGTCTGTCCATGGCCTCTTCACTGCCTTCTCACAAACTGAAGGAACAACACCTGATATTCTGTCTGGGGTCTCTCCAACCAGACGGCATTTACATTGACCTCCAGTTTCCATTAAATCCCTCACGCTGGTTTCCCTACACCTCTGACTCCCACCCCTTTCCTCGCCACACAGAGAGTTGCCCCCTCCTCAATCACCTCTCAGCCTTTTTTCTTCTACCCTCCCACTCTTCCCTATCCACCTGGCCTGTGATCCTTCCCCGACATCTACCTCCCTCGTCCCTCGCCCCTCACCCCCGCCTTTTTATTCAGGAACTTGCCTGCTTTTGGGTTCATACCTTGACGAAGGGCTTGGGCCCAGAACGTTGGTTCCCATTTCTTTTCTGTAGATGCTGTGTGACCTGCTGAGTTTCTGCAGCAATTTGGTGTCTTTTACTACAATTTGCAAACTTTCCTGCTTAACTACAGAGGAAACTGGAGCAGGAGTCGACAATCTCAGCTTGACTTGCCCATCTGTTGCCTTAGTCAAACATCTATATGTGCCCTAAACATATTCCCTAAGCAAACTACTGAATTCCATAGATTCACCACTCTCTGGGAGAAGCAGTTCCTCCTCATCTCTGTCCTATATCTACTCCCAAGAATTTTGAAGCTATTAACCCTGGTTCAGGTCTCACCTACCAGTGGTAACAGCCACCCTCCTTCTATCATAGGAACATAGGAAGTAGGAACAGGAGTAGGCTAAAAATGGCCCATCGAGCCTGCTCCACCATTCAATATGATCATGGCTGATCTAATTTATGACCTAACTCCACCTACCTGCCTTCTCCCCATATCCCCTAATTCCTCTATCATGTAAAAAATTATCTAACCGAATTTTAAATATGTTTAATGAGGCAGCCTCAACCACTTCCCTGGTTAGAGAATTCCAAACATTCACTACTCTCTGGTAAAAACTATTTTTCCTCATCTCTGTCCTAAATCTACTCCCCCGAATCTTGAGACTGTGTCCTCTCGTTTTAGTTTCCCCGACCAGCTCAAAAAACCTTCCTACATCTATCCTATCCATACCCTTCATAATCCTATATGTTTCTATAAGATCTCCTCTCATTCTTCTGAACTCGAGCGAATACAATCCTAGATGATTTAATCATTCATCATAAGTCAACCCCTTCATCCCAGGGATCAACCTAGTAAACCTCCTCTGGACCCTCTCCAAAGCCAGAATATCCTTCCTCAAATATGGAGACCAGAACTGGACACAGTACTCCAGGTGCAGTCTCACCAGTACCTTATACAGTTGCAACATTACCTCCCTACTCCTGAATTCAATTCCTCTAGCGATGAAGGCCAACATTCCATTTGCCTTCTTAATAACCTGCTGCACCTGCAACCTAACCTTTTGTGATTCATGCACAAGCACTCCCAAGTCCCTCTGTACAACAGCATGCTGTAGTTTTTCACCCTTTAAATAATATTCAGCTCTTTTATTTTTCTTGCCAAAGTGGATAACCTCACTCTTACTAACATTGTACTCCATCTGCCAGACCTTTGCCCACTCATCCAGCTTAACTATATCCCTCTGCAGACTCTCCACATCCTCATTACAATTTCCTCTTCCACTCAATTTGGTGTCATCCGCAAACTTGGCTACACCATATTTTGTCCCCTCCTCCAAGTCTTCAATGTAAATGATGAACAGCTGTGGGCCTAACACTGACCCCTGCGGCACCCCACTTACCACTCTCTGCCAACCTGAAAAACTCCCATTTATACTGACTCTCTGCCTCCTGTCAGACAACCAATTTTCAATCATAGAAACATAGAAGATAGGAGCAGGAGTAGGTCATTCGACCCTTCGAGCCTGCTCCGCCATTCAACAAGATCATGGCTGATCTTAAAGTTCAGTACCCCGTCCCCGCCTTCTCTCCGTAACCTTTAATACCCTTATACTGAAGAAATATATCTAATTCCCTCTTAAATATATTTAATGAACCTGCCTCTACTGCCCTCTGTGGCAATGAATTCCACAGATTCACCACCCTCTGGGTAAAGAAATTCCTCTTCATCTCGGTCCTAAATGGTTTGCCTATTATCCTCAAACCATGGCCCCGGGTTCTGGACTTCCCCACCATTGGAAACATCCCATCTGCATCCATTCTGTCCAGTCCTGCCAGAATTTTATATGTCTCTATGAGATCCCCTCTCAATCTTCTAAACTCCAGCGAGTACAATCCCAATTTGCGCAATCTTTCCTCATAAGTCATTCCTGCCATTCCAGGTATCAGCCTGGTGAATCGCCTCTACACTCCCTCCATTGCAAGAATATCCTTCCTTAGATAAGGTGACCAAAACTGCACACAATACTCCAGGTGGGGTCTCACCAAGGCCCTGTACAGCTGCAGTAAGGTATCCTTGTTCCTATACTCAAACCCTCTTGATATGAAGGCCAACATACCATTTGCCTTTTTAACCGCCTGCTGTACCTGCATGCTCGCCTTCAGAGACTGGTGTACAAGTACCCCTAGGTCTCTCTGCACTTCCCCATCTCTTAATCTATTGCCATTCAAATAGTAATCTGCCCTCCGGTTTGTATTACCAAAGTGGATAACCTCACATTTATCCACATTGTAATGCATTTGCCATGTATCTGCCCAGTCCCTCAATTTATCCAAATCACACTGGAGCTTCCTGACCCCCTCTTCCGTGCACACAACCCCTCCTAGCTTTGTGCCATCTGCAAATTTGGAGATATTACATCCAATCCCCTCATCCAGATCATTAATGTAAATTGTGAACAGCTGGGGTCCCAGTACAGATCCCTGTGGTACCCCACTGGTCACCGCCTGCCACTCAGAAAATGAGCCATTTATCCCAACTCTCTGTCTTCTACCTGCCAGCCAGTTCTCAATCCACATCAATACATTGCCCCCAATCCCATGAGCCTTGATTTTGGAAGCCAGTCGTTTATGCGGGACCTTATTGAAGGCCTTTTGGAAGTCCAGGTACACCACATCCACTGGCTCTCCCCCATCTATTTTACCTGTCACCATCTCAAAGAATTCCAATAGATTTGTCAAGCACGATTTACCTTTTGTAAATCCATGTCGACTCCGTCCGATCCCTTCTCTGCTAGTCATATGCTCTGCTATTACATCCTTAATAATGGATTCCATCATTTTGCCCACTACTGATGTAAGGCTCACCGGCCTATAATTCCCCGCTTTTTCTCTACCCCCCTTTTTAAATCGTGGGGTAACATTAGCTACCCTCCAATCCATGGGTACTGATCCTGAGTCTATCGAGTTCTGGAAAATAATTCTTAAAGCATCTGCTATCTGAATGGCCACTTCCTTAAGTACCCTAGGATGTAGATTATCAGGCACTTTGGATTTATCTGCCTTCAATCCCATCAATTTCCTCAAGTCCACGTCCTTAGAGATACAGATTTCTTTCAGTTCCTCCCTTGCATTAGTCTCTATGTTTCCCAACATCCTTGGGAGGTTATTTGTATCCTCTCTTGTTAAAATAGAACTAAAGTAAGAATTTAATAGCTCTGCCATTTCCTTATTCCCCATTATATATTCCCCTGATTCCGACTGCAAGGGACCTACTCTGGATTTCACCAATCTTTTCCTCTTGACATATTTATAAAAGCTTTTGCAGTCGGTTTTTATATTTGCCGCAAACTTACTTTCGTAATTTATTTTTGCTCTCTTGATTAATCCCTTTGTCCTCCTTTGGTGTATCTTGAACTGCTCCCAGTCTTCGGTTGTGGTACTTTTTTTGGCCAATTGATATGCTCTCTCTTTGGACCTAATGCTGTCTCTAATTTTCCCTTGTTATCCACGGTTGAGATACCTTTTTTGGTTTATTTTTATGCCAAACCGGTATAAACGATTTTTGCAATTTCTCCATTAGATCTGTGAATGCTTTCATTGTCTATCCACAGTCAACTCCCCCATAAACACCACCCAATCAATCTTACTCAACTCCCGTCTCATACCATCATAATTCCCTTTATTTAAATTCAGGACCTTAGTCTCAGTTTTAATTTCATCACTCTCCATGTCGAGTGAGAATTCGATCATATTGTGATCGCTCCTACCCAAAGGGCCTCGTACAACAAGATTGTTGATTAGCCCCTTATCATTGCATAATACCCAATCTAAAATGGCCTGCTCCTGAGTTGGTTCCTCGACATATTGGTCTAGATAACTGTCCCGTAAACATTCAAGGAATTCCTCCTCCTCAGTATTTTTACCAATTTGATTAGTCCAATCTATATGCAAAATACTTCCCCAGACTCCACTTTCCTGTAACTTACTGATAAGTCTCTTGTGCGGCATCTTATCAAACGCTTTCTGGAAATCCAAATATACAACATCAACCTGTTCCCCTCTATCCACCGCACCCATTATATCCTCAAAGAATCCTAACAAGTTTGTCAAACAAGATCTTCCCTTTCTAAAACTATGCTGCGTCTGCCTGATTGAACCCTTACGTTCCAAAAGTTTCACTATTTCATCTTTAATGACGGCTTCAAGCATTTTTCCAACTACAGATGTCAAGCTAATTGGCTGATAATTTGCAGTCTTCTGCCTACATCCCTTCTTAAAAAGTGGCATGACATTTGCTGTCTTCCAGTCTGCCGGGACCTGCCCAGAATCCAAGGAATTTTGGTATATGACCACCAATGCATCAACTATAACTTCTGCCATTTCCTTCAGAACCCTTCGATGCATATCATCAGGACCAGGTGATTTGTCTGACTTTAGTCCCATTAGTTTCTCCAATACTACTTCCTTTGTAACAACTATTTTATCAAGGCCCTCCCCAACATTCGCATCCTTAACTCCGCACTTGGGCATGCTGGACGTGTCTTCCACCATGAAGACTGACACAAAATATTTGTTTAATGCCTCGGCCATTTCCTCATTTTTTTCTACCAGTTTTCCTTTCTCATCCTCCAAGGGTCCTATGTTAACTCTGGGCACCCTCTGCCGTTTTATATAATTATAAAATTTTTTGCTTTCTGTTTTTATATTTTGTGCCAATTTACTTTCATAATCCTTTTTCCCATTTCTTATTACCCGCTTTGTAACCCCTTGTTATCTCTTAAAGTTTTCCCAATCTTCCAGTTTCCCACTGCTCTTTGCAGCTTTGTACACCTGCGCCTTCAATTTTATACTCTCCTTTATTTCCTTTGTTAACCTTGGTTGATTTTTCCCTCCCTTGCTGCCCTTTTTCCTGACCGGAATATATTTTTGTTGAGCATTACAAAATATTTCTTTGAAAATCTTCCACTGTTCCTCAACTGTTTCATCAATTAGCCTGTGCTCCCAGTCCACTCTGCCCAATTCCTCCCTCATCCTATGGTAGTCACCCCTGTTTAAGGATAATATATTAGTTTTAGATCTAACTATTTCCCCTTCCATCTGAATGAAAAATTCAATCATACTATGATCGCTATTTCCCAGATGGTCTCTGACTATTACATAATTTACTCTACCTATCTCATTGCACAACACTAGATCCAGGAGAGCATTTTCTCTTGTGGGTTCCTTAACATGCCGCTCAAGAAAGCTATCGCGGATGCATTCTGTGAAGTCCTCTTCTAGACTCCCACGACCAACTTGATTTTCCCAATCTATGTGGAAGTTAAAGTCCCCCATGACTACTGCCGTATCATTATTACATGCCTCACTTATCTCTATTTATTTCCTGTGCCACTAAACTATTGTTATTTGGTGGGTGATAGATAACACCCACCAATAATTTTTTGCTTTGTTATTCTTTATCTCTACCCAAATGGACTCAACATTATGCTCTTTAGATCTTATATCATTCCTCACTACTGCCTGGAGCTCATCTTTGATTAAGAGTGCAACTCCACCTCCTTTACCATCCTGTCTATATCTTTGCACCACCTGATACCCTTGAAAGTTTAATTCCCATTTAGGGTCATCTTGTAGCCATGTTTCCGTGATGGCTATCAAATCATAGTCATGGGTACCGATTTGCGTCTCAAGTTCACTAACCTTATTTCTAATACTGCGGGTATTCAGATAAAGTGCCCTTATGCTCTTTGTCCTTTTAATATCTAGTGACTTCTGTAACCTTTTCTTTTGATTTTTCTACCCACTATTTTTCTTTGTAATTTTCTTAACACTCTCATTGACCCGAAAACTCACTGCACCATCTGATTTTTTACTTTCTCCTCCCAACATTACTTTTCCTATTTTACTTTTCCTGGCCATTACTTTATCTTCCCTACCCTTTTCCCTATCACTCTGGTTCCCATACCCCTGTCAAATTAGTTTAAACCTTGCCCCACTGCTGTACCAAACATACTTGCCAAAATGTTGACACCTTTTGGATTTAGGTGCAATCTGTCCCTCTTGTAAAGATCATGCCTTCCCCAAAAGGGATCCCAATGATCCAAGAAGCCAAATCCTTGCCTTGTACACCAGCACATGAGCCACACATTCATTTTCCTTATCCTTACATTCTTTTAATCACTTGCATTTGGAACAGGTAGTAATCCCGAGATCACTACCCTTGCGTTCCTGTCTTTCAGCTTTCGTCCCAGCTCACTGTAATCCCTTTTCATTACCTCCTCCCTTTTCTTGTCAATGTCGTTTGTACCCACAAGTACCAAGACATCAGGCTGCTCTCCCTCTCCTCTCAGAATATTTTGGACCCAATTTGCACCTGGGAGGCAGCACACCATGCGGGTATATTTATCTGGCTCACTGAACCTCCTGTCTGTACCCCTGACAATGGAGTCCCCAATTACTACTGCATTTCTCCTTTTCCTTTTCTTTTGCACCACTCTGCCAGGCTCATTGCTATTGACCTGATGCCCGTGGCCATCTTCTGTCCGGTCATCTCCCTCAACAGAATCCAACACAACATAACTGTTGCTGAGTGGGATAGTCACTGGTGTGCTCTCCGATTTTCTTGACTTTTTCTTTTCCCCCCCCGACGGTTTCCCACTTACCTGACACGGGTTCTGGAGTATTTATCACCCTGAAAGTTGAGTCGATTAATTCCTCACTCTCCCTTACAAACCGCAGGTCATCAATCTGCAACTCCATATCCCTAATTCGCTCCCTTAGTAACTGCATCTCAGTACACCTGGTGCAGATGTGGCCATTTGGGAGGGTGGAGGTCACCCATTGTTCCCACATCTGACACCCAGTACAGAGCACTAACCCTATTAGCATGACTCTGAATACGAAGGCAAATAACTCAGCTTACCTTTTCTCCTTGCCTGCTTTCGCCAAAGCCTGATAAGCCAAAGCCAGGAAGTCTCACTCCTCGCTGGCCACTCCTTCCCCTTTCACTCCTTTTATTGGCCCCTTGACCAATTAACCCTGTCACTTTCAGCAAGCTCCTCCTCCTCTGATTCACAGCCCAACTCTCTCCAATTATTTAAATTTAGACATATGCCACAGTAACAGGCCCCTCCGGTCCACGAGCCCATGCTGCCCAAATACCCCAATTAGCCTATAACCTCAATATGTTTTAGGAAGATGGGAAGAAACCCACGCAGACACAAGGAGAAGATACAAACTCCTTACAGTGTGGCATTTGAACCCCGGACCTGATTCCTGGTGCTGTAATGGCGTTGCACTAATCGCCACGCCAACCATGCTGCCCCAATGTATCTATGACTTAGATAATCTTGTAGACTTCTATTAAGTCACCTCTTTTCCTTCTTCACTCCAAAGAGAAAAGCCCCAGCTCTGTTAACCTTGTCCCACAACACCCTGGTCAATCTCCTCTGCACCCTCTCCAAAGCTTCCACATCTTTCCTGTAATGCAGGTACCAGAACTGAACACAATGTTACTAGTGTGGTCTAATCTGAGTTTTATGGAGCTGCAACATTACCTCAGGATTCCTGAACTCAATCCCTCCACTCATGAAGCCCAGCATCCAATTAACCTTCTTAATTACCTTGTCTACTTGCAATGCACCCTTGTGAGAGCTATGGATTTGGGCCCCAAAGTCCTTCTGTCTTCCACACTGTTAAGAATCCCGCTATTGCAATGTTTAAGAAAAATTGGAGTGGTACCTGGATAGGATGAGTTAGAGGGAGAGGCAGGGTGGTGTTTTGGTAGGTTGGGCCAAAGAATCTGGGGCAACACGATGTTAACCCTTTCATTTCCGAATGTGTGCTTTTTCCAAAGCGACTACATCCTTTATCAAGTAATATCCCTTGATCTGCTCCCGCCTCTATTCAACCGGCTGGTCTTTGGGTGGGGGCAGGGAACCTGGTGGTCACAGAGGAAACTGCCCTCCAGCATCAAAACCTCGAGTCAGGAGGTGTGACGAGAACTGGATTAGTCTAGGGCACAGGCGACGGGAGCTGGTCCGAAGGAGGACCTTGAGGTGATGTGGCCGAACTCTCGGCACCGTCTTCGCTTGGCAGGGGAACCAGAGGATGGGAGGGGAGGGGAACCAGAGGGTGCGAGGGGGGAGGAACCAGAGGGTGGGCTTCACTCTGCCTCCACATTCCTGCTTCACTCCCAGGATGGGGAGACAAGGGTTTAGATGGTGGGCGGGGGAGAGATCAATGCAACCTAACGCTGCGTTTGTTGCCGCCAGGAACCTGCTGCATCATCTCCCTTTGCACCTGTGTGGCCGGCATTAACTTCGAACTGTCGCGCTTCCCTCGGCACATGTACGGCCTGCCGGAGGACATCAGCCACGGCTATGGCTGGTCCATGTTCTGTGCCTGGGGCGGACTGGGCCTCACCCTGTTGGCCGGCTTCCTCTGCACCCTGGCCCCGTCACTCAGCACGCCGCGCACGGCCGTGCAGAAAGCACGGGTGGAGAACGGGACCATGTAAGGAAGCGGGGGGCTTGGCATCAGCTCGGCCGGCTGGTGAGAGACGCTTAAATACTTCCACTACTACCGGTTTATTGAATGTAATTTAGTAGAATTGCTTGTGATAAAAAAAAGTTCATACATTAAAAAAAAAATCAAGGAAGCATTTTTTTCATTGATGCATCGAAAGCTGATGCCCTGGATTTATGGACAATTTTTCTACGACTCCCGGTCAGGGTTTTATTCGTCCCCAAGCAATGAAATGTTTGTCCAGTTCACGCTGCCCTCTCGCCCCAGAGATGATGATGAACAAGCTGCATCCGGGAATATTTCTCCAGGGTCGTGTTTTATACCGTGTGTTTATTTGTACAAAGAGCATTTTCCCCCTGTACAGGAACCCGCTGTTGTAAATTGTTCTGCCGCTGCTTTTGGTCGGACCCTCCAGGCAGCTTAAAATGACCTTTATTACATGGTCGCCGTGAAACGCTCGGCAGAAGCTGGATTCTGCATCGTCCTCGCCCGCCCTCCTCGCAGAGTGACGGGGTCACGGTCTCGGTGACGGGGCTGGACAGCTGCTAACCCCCCTTGCACGCCGGGGGTTCGCCCAGCTCCACGTGTGGGCCTCTGGAACCAAACGGGCCTCAACCCGTTGGAGAAGCAGAGAAACGATCTTCTTCCCTGGAACTGGATGATAGGTTGTTTACCTTGACGCTCATGGGCAGCAATGGAGCTGACACCGGCCACTGTGGACAGGGCTCTCTCTCTGCATGGCCCAAGTCACCGGGACCGAGGGCTTTTTGTCTCAACGCAGAGAGTGATGCGAGGGTGTGGAACGAAGTGCCAATTGTGGCGAATGAGGACGATTTTGGCATTGAAGAAAATTTTGAATAGGAACTTGGTTTGGAGGCTTATAGTCTGGGTACAGGTCAGTGGACCTAGGCAGAATAAGAGTTGGGCATAGACTAGATAGGCTGAAGGGCCTGTTTCTCTGCTGTAGTGTTCTCGGACTATAATGGGATTCAGAAAAACGGTGTGGCCAGTGGGGGGAGAGGACTGGAATGTGCAGCATTGGGTGGGATAGGAGTTGGTTTGGGTCATGTTAGGGGGTCATAGGAACGTATTGAAATGGATAACATAAGGTCATGGAAGGAATCGTTAGACTCACTATGGCACTGCCCTCCTCTCCAGCTGGAATCCCTGTTTGGTGCCTGTTGAAGCCAAAAGACTCATCTTCCTTCAGGAGTGTGTCACATTTGCTCCATCCAACCAATTCTATTTATGAACAAGTTGTCAAGACATCAAGGTGGTCCTCAAAACAGTGCCCCTGTACATGGTGACAGGAGACTTAATAAAGTCACTGCTGAGGGTACTGTTATCCAATTATCAGCCCCCTGGTCCATCAGGAGGTAAGAACCTGGCCCTTCACCCCTAACCCATACTCAGTGCATGGTATTCTGTAGTAGCTTGTGCCCCATTACCTTCCTCTGGACTCATCAACAACTTAAGCTTCTTTACTCATTTCACTTCGGACAAGAAAATCTCAACCCGTGTTGCCAATTCAGCTTATCTCTTTACCAACTCATCAGGTTTTAGTTTTTTTTGGTGGGAGGGGGAGGCAGAAGTCACCAACAGCCTTCTGCTGTCCCCCTTCATCTGCTGAACTTTGTCCATGGTGGTCACATCATTACCTGAGGATGCATGCAGCAGCGCTGGGGCATTGTGGGGGTGTGTACAGTATTAAACTCCAGTGCAGTGTGATGTGTTTGGTACAGTGTAAAATATTGTGATGTCCTCTTTTGATGTATTGTTTATAGCTGAGGATATTGCGCAAGGAAGGAAAGTTATCTTGTCCAGGGGCATTTGTAATTGTAATATACACACTGAACATTCAGTCTGTCGATAATAAAATTACTTACAAGACAGCGTCTTTGGACTTTATTCTAGTCAGAATTGCTGGAGTGCCTGTTCTTTGGCTGTGTGGGAACTGGTTTTAGGGCCATATGAACTTGAACTTTTCTGAGTGGTACATCCCTCCCACGCTTGCTCCTCCTCACCACCAACCCCCAAGCTCCATCTGAGTTGCCACATCTATGAAGCTCCAGGTTACTGTTGCTTCACCCATGGCCAGACCCCAACATCATCCACCAGGTGACCCAGACACTAAAAATGGCTTGGAGACTAGTCCCCATAAGCTCAGAGTCCAATCTAAGGCACTAACCCCACTCCTGATTTTACCATTCATTCCAACGCAACTTTACAGTGACCCTGGCAATGGGAGAGGAAGCCAGGGTGACAGGGATGGGGACAAGATGCAAACTCCACCCAGACAGCACCAGCGGTCAGGATTAAACCCCATGTCCCTGGACAGTGGCTTAATGTGGAAAAAAATGAAAGATACATGGATGGAAGGGGTATGGAGGGCCATGCTCCAGGTTCAGGTCAATGGGCCAAAGAGCCCATTTCTGTGTTGTAGTGTTCAATGGAAGTGGTTCTGCAGGGGTGTGGTTGGCTGGGAGATTGGAGTTTGCCCACTGAACAGTGAATCTGTGAAAGAGTTGACCCCATTGAACTCCTCTTTCACAGGGGTGAGGGAGATGGGCAGCACCAGATTTTGTAAGGGAGGGGGTGTGCAGTGCAGGGAGGTGCAGGCACACTTGGGGTGACGAGGTTGCTGGAGCCCACAACCAACCAGCTGGAGGACAAGCTGCAGCAAGTGTTTCAGAGGCAGGCAGGAGCAGGCAGTCTATACACAAAGATGGAGAGGACCAGTTCCCTGCAGAGTCTGAGTGGGACAAGCACCACTCCTGGGAATACTCTGTCCTCAACTAAATTCCAAGGATCCAGCAGCTGCATGCTTCTGCAGGGAGCTTAGAGAATTAGCATAGGCCACAAAGTGTTACTGAGGACCAGGGGGTAGGTTTCTATTTGTGCAATCAGGAAAGCATTCCTGTTAAGTTAAACACAGACCTTCATGTACAACATCAAATGTTGACACTCCCATTCACACATAGAGACAGCTAATGATCTTCAGTCCTTTGGATCCCTGTCCAATTTAGTGACAGGCCCTTGTGTCTGCCTCACATTCCTTCTAGCTAGTGCTATGCAGGTAAAAATGAGCTGCCCTAAAGCTCCCCAACTTGATTGGAGCAATGCCCTGAAAAACATCCACCACCCCTGACAACTGAACTCAATTATCAGACAGTGTTGATGGCTACGGAAAAAATTCGCTGCAGCCATTAGAGGCTGAAATGAGATTGAGCAACAGAAGCAGGACCGTAAACAGTCCACCTCACAGCAGAAGTAGCAGTTGTGTCAAAGAACAAAAGGGGCAAGGAAAAGAATCCCAGGGCAGAGGGTTTCAAACACCCCAAAACTGGGCAGGCGTAGGAGGCTGTTCACACTGGACTGAATCAGTGGATTGGGTGGTGTAATGACTCAAAAAGCAGATCAGAATCAAATTCCAGAATGTGTAGGGAGCAGTGATCATAGAACATGGATCAGTACAGGCCCACATATAAACCTACTTTGTGATCAATCCAACCTCAGTCCACAACTCCCTATTTTTCTTGCATCCAATGATTGAGAAAGATGACAAAGTCAAGGTTGATAGACTGAAGATTATGACCCCAAGGAGCAGAAGAATGATCAACAAAAATTAAACAGGTGGAAAGGAAACATTTTATGCAGTGCCCAGGATCTTTTTTTTTCTGTTCCAAACAAGGGCAACCTAACAATGAGTGCAATAAATGTGCTGGAGAAACTCAGCAGGTCACACAGCATCCATGGATGCTTCAGGGTAACTAACCAACATCTCGGGCCTGGGCCCTTCATCAGGAATAAGGAAAAAAAAACAGATAGGCACTTGGAAAAAAGATGGGGAGGAGCTCTGATGAACAGCTAAGAGTCATGGGTGGATATAGTGGGGGAGGGTAGAAGGGAAAAAAGCTGAAGTGATGGGAGAGAGAGTGAGCAGAGGGCTAACAGTCAGCTCTGATAGGAAGGGGAAGGTAAGGGGTGGGGAGCTGGAGGAATAGGGAAAGAGAGACACAAGGGAGGGGTGAATAGAAATGGATAAGTCAATGTTATGCCGTCTCGTTGGAGGGTGCCGAGGCAGGAAACAAGGTGTTGCTCCTCCAATTTGTAGGTGGCCTCAATTTGGCAGCGCAGGAGGCCAGGGACAGACATATAACCATATACAGCACAGAACAGGCCAGCATGGCCCTACTAGTCCATGCCGAAACAAATCCCCACCCTCCTAGTCCCACTGACCAGTACCTGCTCCATACCCCTCCAATCCTCTCCCCATCATGTAATTATCCAGTCTTTCCTTAAATGTAAATAACATCCTTGCTTCAACCACCTCCGCCAGAAACTTATTCCACATCCCAACCACCCTTTGCGTGAAGAAATTTCCCCTCATGTTCCCCTTATAATTTTCCCCCTGCAATCTCAAACCATGGCCTCTATTTGAATATCCTCTAGTTTGAATATCCCCTACTCTTAATTGATAAAGCCTATCCACGTTGACTCTCTCTGTCCCTTTTAAAATCTTGAACATCTCCATCAAATCCACCCTCAATCTTCTACGCTCCAGAGAAAAAAGCCCCAGGCTGCTCAACCTTTCTCTGTAACTCAAACCCTGACATCCTGTCAACATTTTCGTGAACCTTCTCTGCACTCTCTCTATTTTATATCCTTCCTACAATTAGGTAACCAAAACTGCACAGTATTCCGAACTTGGCCTCACCAATGCTTTGTACAATTTCATCATAACATCCCAACTCTTGAATTCAATACTCTGATTTATGAAGGCCAATGTTCCAAATGCCTTCTTCACCACTCTATCTACCTGAGTATCAACTTTGAGGGTACTATTTACCATAACTCCTAAATCCCTTTGTTGCTCTGCCCTCCTCAATTGTCTACCATTCAATGAATATGACCTATTTAGATTTGCCTTTCCAAAATGCAACACTTCACACTTATCCGTATTAAATTCCATCAGCCATTTCTCAGCCCACTCCTCTAGCTTTCCTATATCTCTTTTTAAACTACGGTAATCTTCCTCACTGTCCACAATTCCACCAATCTTTGTATCATCTGCAAACTTACTTATCCAATTCACCACCCCTTCTTCCAGATCGTTAATATATATAACAAACAATAGTGGACCCAGGACCGATCCCGGAGGAACTCCACTAGTCACCGGCCTCCAATTTGACAAACAATTTTCTACCAGTACTCTCTGACACCTCCCATCCAACCATTGCTGAATCCATTTCACTACCTCCTTATTTATACCTAATGCCTCCATCTTTTTTCCTAACCTCCTGTGGCAATGGTGCGTGGAATTGTAATGGTTGGTCACTGGGAGATCCTTGCTGTTGCAATACAGTGGATTCATGAGGTCAAGGAAAGACAGAAGTTATTAAAGTCAGCATCCAGAAAACTAAGATTAGGCAAACTAGAGATTAGAACATCAAGTCAAAGCACTGATTGATTTAATCAAGTAATGAAAACAGAATCAAAGTTGCAAAATGTATTACAGGAACAGGTTGTAAACTAGGAGAAAGGATGTCCAGAGCAAAATTAAACTATATATTAAAAAAAACCAAATTTACATCTCGGCCTTTCTGCCTAATGCTGGTTAATGAGCACATAAAACATTACAGCACAGTACAGGCCCTTCAGCCCATGATGGTGTGCTACTCCACAACAACCTGACCCTTCCCTCCCCACACCCATAAGCTTCTCCTTTTCTTTACATCCATGTGCCTACATGTCTGTCCTGGACCTGCCTCCACCATCTCCCCCCGGCACCCACCACTCTGTGTAATAAAAACTTACCTCTGACATGTCCCCTCAACTTTTCTCCACTCACCTTCAACAGATGCCCTCTGGTATTTGCTGTTGTCCTCCAGAGGAAAGGAGCTGGCTAAGCCCTTCATCATCTTGGACATCTCTATCCTTTGTCATTCCAAAGAGAAAAGCCTTATCAGTCTTGAGGGACCAAGTTTACTGAATGTAGCAGGTAGGTATGACACCTGAAAATGACACTATAACTACCTTTAAAATGGAGAAATATTAAAATAAGATGGGAAAACAACTACCTGCACATTAAAAGAAATCTGAGGTTGAAGCATTAAATATCTGAGAATACATTAAGATTAAGCAGCTGGCTAGAGTTAGATTTAAGACAGAACATATCCAAACGACAGAATAGCCAGCTTGGCAGCAGCAGTCTTACAAATATCGTAGGATTGGAAACTTGCTTAACTATTGACCTGCAAAGTTTCTTGGGAGATGGTATGGTAATTGCATTAAGAGCAACTGGTGGAGATTTCCAAAGGCCTTCAACAAGATATCACCCAATGGACAACTGAGGAACATCGAGGAGGAGGGATTCAGGGTTCAGCATAGCCAGCTGGCTGCAAGATAGGAAAGAGGAGTAAAGGGAAGCTGGTCAGAGTGGGCGAATATTCTGCAGCCCCACAAGGATCAGTGGTAAAATGGTAAAAGTGGTAAAACACCTAACAATTTGCAGTTTACTGAACCAGATCCAATATCATCACATTTTCTAAATTGAGAAATGCAGCATGTAGGAGGCAGAAGGAAGCGAGAAAGGGAACAGGCAGGCAGTGCCCGGTACCTCTGTGGTCATTCCCCTCAGCAAAACATGTACCCCTTTGGATACTGCTGAGGGGGACGATCTATCTCGGCAAGGCAGCAGGCAGACAATGAGCACTATGGTCAGGTTTGAGCCTCTGAAGGGAAGGATGAAGTTAGGTAGAGCGATAGTCATAGGGAACTCAATAGTTGGGGAAACAGATTGGAGATTCTGCGGCCGCAAAAGGAAGTCCAGGACAGTGTGTTGCCTCCCGGGTGCTCGTGTCCAGTATATCTCTGAGCGGGTGCATAATATTCTTAAAGGGGAGGGTGAGGAGCCAGAGGTTGTGGTATATATTGGTACCAATGACATAGACAGCAGTGAGGTAGAGGTCCTGCAAAGTAAGTTAGGGAGTTAGGAAAGAGGCTGAAGAGCAGGACCTCCAAGGTGGTCATCTCTGGATTACTCCCAGTGCCATAAACAGGATGATGGTGCAGACAAATGAGCAGCTGATGGTGCAAGGGGCAGGGTTTCAAGTTATTGGATCTTTGGAACCTATTCTGGGGAAGGGGTGACCTATTCAAGTGGAACGGGGGTTGCACCTGAACTGGAGGGGAATGAAGATTCTGGCACAGGGGTTTGCAAATGCTGTTGGTGGGAGGAGGGGGTTTAAAGATAGATTTGCAAGGGGTGGGAACCAAAGTGAAGAGGAAGGAAAGAGGTGGTTGACACACAAGCAGAGACAGTTGGTAAGGAGTTTGTGTGGAAGGACAGGCAGATGGGGCAAAATTGCAGCAAAACAGGGAGTCAAAGAAGTTAAAAATAAAGGCTAAAGGTTTTATATTTAAATGCAAATAAATAAATGACCTTGTAGTACAGCTGCACATAGGCATGTATGAAGTTGTGACCATCAATGAATTGTGGCTAAAGGATGGCTGTCATTGGGAGCTGAGTGTCCAAGGATACACAGTGTACTGAAAGAATAGCAGTTGAGCAGGGGGGAGGGGGGGGGTGTGGCTCTGTGGGTAAGGAATAACACTAAATCATTAAAAACATGGGATCAGAAGATATAGAATAATTGTGGGTTGAGTCAAGAAATGGCAAGCGTATAAAGACACTGTTGGTTGTTATATACAGACATCCAAACAGTAGCCAAGATGTGGATGACAAATTACAATAGAAAAGGTGTGTCAGAAGGGCAATGTTACAGTAGTCATGGGGGATTTTTACTTGGAAATAGATTAGGAAAACAAGGTTGGGACTGGATCTCAAGAGATAAATTGTAGAATACCTATGGGATGGCTTTTTAGAGCAGCTTTTTTGACGAGCCCACGAGGGGATCGGCTAAACTGGATTGGGTGTTGTGTGACGCACCAGAGCTGAGAGTAAAGGAACCATTAGGGGGCAGAGATCACAATATGATGGAGTTCAATTTGAGATTTAACAAGGAGAAACTAGTCAGAACTGTCAGTATTTTAGTGCCATGAAGGGAATTACAATGGCACTAGAGAGGAACTAGCCAAAGTAGATCGGAAAGGGGTACTAGTGGGGAAGACAGAGCAGCCACAGATGGAGTTTCTGCAAGAAATGAGGGTGCAGGGTAAATACATAACAGGAGTCTGTTCCGTTGAATTACACCCAACTGATTTATAACCCCCCAGTATGTTTCGAATGGTAGGAGGAAACCAGAGTCCCTGGACATGGGGAGAAGGTACAAACTCCTTATTGACAGTGTGGGATTCAAACCCAGGTCCCGATCACTGGCTCTGTATCAGAGTTGTGCTAACTGTTACGCCAACTATGCTCGCCTTTAACAAGAATAATATACTGTGCACACGCACATCCTCATGGCGAACCGGCCTCACTTGTATCGCCATGTGGCGGGGCAGCCATGGGGAAATGGCGTCGTCAGAGGTTTCTCTCTAACTCCAGTCTCCCTTCCAGCGCCCATCCTGGGCAGCGATTATGATGTCACAATGCACCAGGTGACTGAGCTCGTGCTGCCCTTAAATGGGCGTGCTGAATTTGAATAAAAAGTCGTTAACAAATTAATAAAATCGTTCCATTGTACATAAGATTCCCAAATGAGAAATGCAAGGTTTTCCTTCTCTCATCCTGAAATGGACAGGCAGAGGGGATAGCCACAGAGATTTAAATCACAAAAGCTTCTGATGGCATTTCCTCCTGTGAGGGAGAGTAGAATCAGAGACCTTGGTCAAGTTGGTTAACGGTAACATCTGTAGCCGGAGAGAAGTGAAAGTGTGGAACTCATTACAACAGGGTGTCAGACATCATGGAAACAGGCCCTTCGACCCAGCTTGCTGATGCCACCCAAAATGTCCCACCAACACTAGTCCCACCTGTCTGCATTTAGCCCAAATCCCTCTAAACCTGTTCTATCCAAGTATCCATCCAAAAAAAAAAAAATTGTAGCCACCTCCGTTTCATACACCCACCACCCTCTGGACAGAAGTTGCCCCTCAAGTTCATGTTAAATCTCTCCCCCTTCACCTTAAACCTACGCCTCCTGATAAA
The DNA here is from genome assembly GCF_036971445.1 of Narcine bancroftii. Lineage (NCBI taxonomy): Eukaryota > Metazoa > Chordata > Chondrichthyes > Torpediniformes > Narcinidae > Narcine > Narcine bancroftii. Next base: position 250,504,437 of record NC_091469.1, on the reverse strand, counting down.
TGATTCCACTACTTTTAACAAAAGACCCTCTGCGCTCACCCAATCTGTTTATCTCTTGATTTTATACACCTTCATTTCATCAACCTCATCCTCCTGTGCTCCAAAGAATAAAGCCCCAGGCAGGGGCTACAGCTCAGGCCCCCGAGTCCTAGCAACACCCTGAGAAACCTTCTCTCACCCTCTCCAGCATTCCGAATGATGCCTCACCAATGTCTTATACAACTGCATCATGACCTCACAACCTCTGTACTCATGAAGGCCAATGTGTCAAAAGCCCTTGAGTCATTTCTCTGGGTGCACTAATTCACCACCTCAGAATCATCCCTGGAAAGGACAGATTACCAGGAAATAGAAGGCTGCTCTTCTGGCACCAGCCCAACAATGGTCATTAAATTGGTTGTCAGCATGCCCACCTGATAGAAGACCACACTGAGCACGAGATGCATCATAGTATCTGATAGGACTCTGACCAGTGAAAGATCTAGATTGAATGCCTCAGTCAGAATCTCGTCTAAAAATCTTAACCAACCATCAATGTAGAAAAACACAATTTATTTAATGCAAGTGAAAAGATTGCACGTTTACAGTACGACCTCCAATGGAGTCATACCCGTGAGATGCCTTGCCACCCTTTGCTCAATGTTGGTCCTGGTTGTCCTTCCATGCTAAGCATAATATTGCAAGTTGGCCTTTTTCTTGGCCTGGACTTCCAGGATGCCCTCCATGTAATCCTCGTGCGTGAGTTCTGTCGCTTTTCTGCGCAGAGCGATCATCCCCTGGAAGATTGAGAGTTCAAATTTATTATTATCTGACTGTACATATACAACTCGACAAAACACCATTTCTCTCAATCACACAGTATAATCACAAATATACAATTTAAAATAAATACAAATACTTTGGGATGATTTACTCAGTTACACGATATTATTCATCAATCCCAGAGCCTGCGGGAAGAAGCTATTTACCTCCTTCTTGATGGTAGTAGGTCAAAGATACAGTGTGGTCAGAAATTTTGAGCTCTATTTAAGAATGCTCCTGGTAAATGTTGTCAATAGAGGCAGTGATCTTCTCGTCCCTTTTGATGATCCTGTTTTGATGTCCAGTCCTGATGCTTTGCAGCCACCAATGCCACAAAATGATGCAGCCAGACAGGACACTATCAAATACAAGTTGTCAAGATGGGGGCCGGTAGCCTTGCCCTCCTCAACCTCCTTTGGAAGTATAGGTGTTGCTGTGCCTTCCTAATGAGGTGGTGGTATGGGTCCATGATAGGCCCACAACCAAGGAACTTCTGTGCTCTCCACAATGGAACTATTGCTATGTAATGGAGAATGGTCGACCTTCATCCTCCTGAATCAATCATATCCTTTGTCTACACTGAGATTCAGGTTATTATCCTTGCACCATTTTACAAGCTGCTCAACCTCCTCCCTTGTTGCCAATGTGCCCAACTACTGTTGTATCATCCACAAACTAGAGGATTCTGTTAGAATTGAATCTGGCAGTGCAGTCAAGAGTCAGCAGCGTGAACAGTAGAGGATTGAGCTCGCAGCTCTGAAGTGCGCCAGTGTTCAGCGTAAGCAGAGGGAAAACTGTCTGAGGAAACCAGGGAGTCTCATAGTCCAGAGAAAGCTCATTGTAAAATCATCCATCAGAAGGCAAAGTGGGATTTGGCGACACTTGGAGAAGTTCCAATTACATGCCAGTCAGTAACAGATATTGGGTGCAATACACAAATGTGCTGGAGAAATTCAGCAGGTCAAGTGACATTCATGGGAAGGGTTACAAATGTTTCTGGCCTGAAACGTTGGTTCCCCATTACTTCTGATAGATGCTGCATGACCAGCTGAGTTTCTCCAGCATGTTTGTGTATTGCACCCAAGCCCAGTGGCTGCAAACTTTTTTGCTCAACATCAAGTGTTGGGTTTCTGCTCTCAGAAGCTGAGAGGAGAGGGTAACTATTATGCTGGAAGAGCTGACTGCATCACTGTCACACAGTAGGTGCTTGTACCAGCTGTACCAGTCGGGCAAGGGCCCCTTCACAGCATCAAACAATCTGCTGGAGCAACAAAGTCGGTCAGCATCAGTGAGAGAAAAAGGAACCCATCAGTGAGCCCTTCACAGCTATATCAAAGTTCATATTTAGTTTTAGAGTACATACATGATATCTCATAAAACCCTGATATTCTTTTTCCTGTGGGCCTGGCAGCATTTCTATCGATAGTTAGAGAAAAAAAAAAGTACTTAAGCAAGAGTCTTAAATGAGCCTCTGATCGAGTTTGTTGTTGAGGAGTCTGAAGGTGGAGGGGTAGCAACCTGGTGGTGCCAGTCTTGTGACACCTTTCCTGATGGCAGCAGTGAGAACAGAGCATGTTCTGGGTGGTGTGGATCCTTGATAATTGCTGCTGCTATCTGATGGCAGTGTTGCCTGTGATGTACTGGGCTGTGTCCATTATCTTTTGTGGGGCTTCCACTTGAATCCAAGCCATAATGCAGCCGGTCAGCACACTTTCTACTATGCAACTGTAGAAGTCTGTCAAAGTTTCTGATGTCCTGCCAATCTCCACAAACACCTGAGGAAGTAGAGACGCTGACATGCTTTCTTCATGATGATATTAGTGTGTTTGGTCCAGGAAAGGTCCTCTGAGATAGTGACTCCCAGGAATTTAAATTTTATCACCCTCTTCACCTCTGATCCCCAGTTGATCACTGGATCCTACACCTCTGGTTTTCCCTTATTAAAATCCACAATGAGCTGCTTGGTTTTAGTGGCACTGAGTGAGAGCTGACTGCTGCCTGTGTGAACTTTCAGCACCTGGCAATACGGATTTATGAGCAAAGCAGCCTGAAGGGTCTTTGGAGGGGATTGTAGATTTCCTGAGATGGACAGGAAATTATAATTTCCTGAGATGGACCTGAATTATAATCTGCTGTATACATTTAACTAAGACTATACCTTGAACTACCAGTGACTCAGATGAACTATAATCAACAAATACAAATAACCATTCAGTTGTACTGAAATTTATCACGACGGGTCATGGAAGTTCAGGGGCAGCTGATGGAAGCCACAAGATCTTCAATCAGTGTTTGCAGCTCTATGAACAATGACAGTCACAGAGAGATGTAGCATGGAATCAGGCCCTCTGGCCAATCGAGTTCACAAGCATTCAATTACTCTAATCCTCTCTCAACTTATTTTCCATACATTCCCAATTCTACAAACTGATCTGAAGGTATTGTGCTTAAATGCACGCAGCATTTTTAGAAACAAGGTGGATGATCTTGCAGTATTGGAGGGTATGATGTTATGGCCATTACTGAGCCGTGGAACTGAACGCCCAAGGATACACCGTGTATTGGAAGGATAGGCAGGTAGGCAGAGAGGGTGGCGTGGCTCTGCAGGTAAACAACAATATCAAATCATTGGAAAGAAGTGACATTGGATCAGAAGAGGAAGAATCCTTATGGGTTGAGTTAAGGTAAAAGGACCTAAACAGCAGCCAGGATGTGGACTACAAATTACAACAGGAAATAAATGAGGCATGTCAGAAGGACTGTGTTATGATAATCATGTGGGATTTGAACATGAAAGTGGATTGGGAAAGTCAGGTTACTACAGGATCTCAGGAGAGACAGTTGGTGGAATGCTTATGGGATTGTTTCTTGGAGCAGCTGGATGATGACCCCACCAGGGTGAATAGGTGCTGTGTAATGAAATCTCTTGGTGCCTGCCACATTGACCACCGCCAGTGGGCTGATAACGCCTCAAACCGTGCATCTTGGCGCCTCACAGTTTGGCGGGCAGCAACCTCCTTTGAAGAAGACCGCAGAGCCCACCTCACTGACAATAGGCAAAGGAGGAAAAACCCAACACCCAACCCCAACCAACCAATTTTCCCCTGCAACCGCTGCAATCGTGTCTGCCTGTCCCGCATCGGACTTGTCAGCCACAAACGAGCCTGCAGCTGACGTGGACTTTTTACCCCCTCCATAAATCTTCGTCCGCGAAGCCAAGCCAAAGAAGAATGAACCAGAGCTGATTAGAGAGCTTAAGGTAAAGAACCATTAGGATCACAATATGATTGAGTTTACTGTGAAATTTGAAAAGGAGGCTAAAGTCCGTCGTGTCAATATTTCAGTGGAGTAAAGGAGATTGCAGTCACATGAGAGAGGAACTGGCCAAAGTCAATTGGGGGGTGGGGGGGGACACACAGTAATGGGGAAGACAGCAGGATCAGCAATGGCTGGAGTCTGTGTAAGAAATGAGGAAAGAGCAGGACAGGCACAGACCAAAAGGAAAGAAAGTTGTGAATGGGAAAATGAGACAATTGTGGCCGATGAGGGAAGTTAAAGCCAAAGTCAAAGCAAATGAGAGGGAAGTGAAAATTAATGGGAAGATCGAAAACTGGGAAACTAAGGTGTTAGGAAGGAAAAGATGGATTATAAAATGAGGATAGCAAATAACATCAAAGAGGATTCTAAAAGCTGAAGAGATTGTATTGGGAGACAAGGAGATGGCAGAGGAACTAAATGAATATTTTGGATCACTGTGGAAGACATTAGTAGCTTACCAAACTCTCATGGGTCTCTGGGAAGAGAGGCAAGTGTAGTCAGGATCACAAGGTGCTTGGGAAGCTAAATAGTCTAAGGGTAGATAAGACCGCACGGATGGCAGTCTCTTCAATCTGAGGCGCCTGCAAACTCACACCAAGACACAAGAGAAACTTGTCCGTGAACTACTCTTTGCAGACGATGCCACTTTAGTTGCCCATTCAGAGCCAGCTCGTCAGCGCTTGACGTCCTGCTTTGCGGAAACTGCCAAAATGTTTGGCCTGGAAGTCAGCCTGAAGAAAACTGAGGTCCTCCATCAGCCAGCTCCCCACCATGACTACCAGCCCCCCCACATCTCCATCGGGCACACAAAACTCAAAACGGTCAACCAGTTTACCTATCTCGGCTGCACCATTTCATCAGATGCAAGGATCGACAACGAGATAGACAACAGACTCGCCAAGGCAAATAGCGCCTTTGGAAGACTACACAAAAGAGTCTGGAAAAACAACCAACTGAAAAACCTCACAAAGATAAGCGTATACAGAGCCGTTGTCATACCCACACTCCTGTTCGGCTCCCAATCATGGGTCCTCTACCGGCATCACCTACGGCTCCTAGAATGCTTCCACCAGCGTTGTCTCCGCTCCATCCTCAACATCCATTGGAGCGCTTTCATCCCTAACATCAAAGTACTCGAGATGGCAGAGGTCGACAGCATCGAGTCCACGCTGCTGAAGATCCAGCTGCGCTGGGTGGGTCACGTCTCCAGAATGGAGGACCATCGCCTTCCCAAGATCGTGTTATATGGCGAGCTCTCCACTGGCCACCGTGACAGAGGTGCACCAAAGAAAAGGTACAAGGACTGCCTAAAGAAATCTCTTGGTGCCTGCCACATTGACCACCGCCAGTGGGCTGATATCGCCTCAAACTGTGCATCTTGACGCCTCACAGTTTGGCGGCAGCAACCTCCTTTGAAGAAGACCACAGAGCCCACCTCACTGACAAAAGGCAAAGGAGGAAAAACCCAACACCCAAACCCAACCAACCAATTTTCCCCTGCAGCCGCTGCAACCATGTCTGCCTGTCCCGCATCGGACTTGTCAGCCACAAACGAGCCTGCAGCTGACGTGGACTTTTACCCCCTCCATAAATCTTCGTCTGTGAAGCCAAGCCAAAAGAAGAGATATGTCTCCTGGACCAGATGGATGTACCCTTGGATTCCGAACGAGGAAGCTGTAGAGATTGTGGAGGCATTGGTAATGATCTTGCAGGAATCAATGGAGTCTGGCATGGTTTCGGAGGACTGGAGGATCGCAAATGTCACTCTGCTGTTTAAGAAAGGGGTGAGGCAGCAGAAAGGAAATTTATAGATTTATTAGACTGATCTCAGTGGTTGGGAAGCTGTTGGTGTTGATTGTCAAGGATGAAGTTACAGAATACCTGGAGGTGAATGAAAAGTGAGGCCCAAGTCAGTATGGTTTCCTTAAAGGAAAATCATGTCTGACAAACCTATGGCAATTTTTGGAAGAGAACACAGGTAGGATAGACAGGGGAGATGCAGTGAATGTTGTGCATATGGACTTTCAAAAGGCCTTCGACAAGGGGCCACACACAAGAGTACTTAATAGGATTAGAGCCCATGGAATTACAGAAAGGATATTAGAACAGGGAGAGCATTGGCTGGTTGGCAAGAAACAGAGTACAAATAAAAGGATCCTATTCTGGTTGGCTACTGGTGTGTTCGGGGTCAGTGTTAGAACCACTTCTTTTTACATTGCATACAAATAATTTGGATTATGGAACAGATAGCTTTGTGGCTAAATTTGCAGATGACACCAAATTAGGTGGTAGGTCGGGTGGTGCTGAGGAGACAGAAAGGCTGCAGAGAGACTTGGATAGATTAGGAGAACAAGCAAAGAGGTGATCGATGAAATACAAAGTTGGAAAGTGGACAGTCATGCACTTTGGCAGAAGAAATAGACGGGCAGACCATTATTTAGATGGGGAGAAAATTAAAAATTCAGAGTTACAAAGGAACTTGGGAGTCCTCATGCAGAATACCCTAAAACAGTAGTTTCCCAACTTTCTCAGGCCACATCCCAAGCACCCCCCTCCATACAACGATGCTTGGAGGGAGGGGAGGGTTAGCGGTGGCGCTGACCTGAGATGGGGGCTGGGGGCACTGAGGGGGCGGGTGGGGGTGGATACACCAGTACAACTTGGCAGCCACAAAAACCAGGTCCCGCGAGAACACCTTATTGCCGTTTATTTTGCTCACTTCTGCCACCCCGAGAATGGCCAGAAAATTACTGCACTGGCTCCTTCATTAAACTTTCAGCAAACTGAATAATAACAATACAAATGGTTCAAGCCGCCCCTCTTTTTCCTCACTGCCCCTTGACCTCCCCCTTTTCCCTCTCCGCCCCATTAGATCTTTCCACTGGGGAACCACTACCCTAAAGGTTACCTTCCAGGTTGAGTCAGAGGTGAAGACTCAATGTTGGCATTCATCTCTAGAGGAATAGCATACAAGAGCAGGGATGTAATGATAAGACTCTGTAAAGCACTGGTGAGACCTTGCAGTACTGTGTACAGTTTTGGGAAAAGACATGCTGGCATTGGAGAGGGGTTCAGAGAAAATTTACTAGAATGATACTAGTAATGAAAGGGTGAGCATATGAGGAACATATGTTGGCTCTTGGACTGAGTACAGAGGGATGAGAGGGGGCCTTTTGAGTCATTTTGAATGCTGAAAGGTCTGGTCAGAGTAGATGTGGTTAGGTTGTTTCCCATGGTAGGGGAGTCTAAAACAAGGCACAACTTCAGGATAAAAGGCATCAATTTAAAACAAGAGTTGCAGAAAAATTTCTTTAAGCAGAGGGTTGTGAGTCTATGGAATAGGTTGCCACAGGCAACTGGTTAGGTGTATTTAAGACCGAGATTAACAGTTATTTGATTAGTCAGGGCATCAAGGGTACAGGGAGAAGGCCAGGAAGTGGGTCTGAGTAGGAGGATCAGCTCATGATAGAATGGCAGAGCAGACTCAATGGGCCAAATTCTGCTTCTAGATCTTGTTAAATTGTGAAGATGGGAGTTGGAGTGAGGCAGATCTGGGGATCCAAGAGGTGTGCTGCACATGCCCAACAGGTACAAGGTTCTTGCAACCTGTGTGGGCAAGAGTAGGGTCTGAAGGGTGGATGTGTATAATGGTTTAGATTGGGAGCAGATGAAGTAATGTGTAATGACAGCAACAATATTACTGGGAGAGAGGTACTGCTCTTTGAAGTTCCAAGTAAGAATCCCAAAGGTTGTAATGCCTGCCTGGAGCTAAGGTTAAGGGCATCTTCTTGGGGCTGGAGGAGAATGGAGAGGGATTGAACAATCCAGTTATCTGCTAACCAACTGGCAGTGGATCACTAGGATCAGAGTTGAATTCATGGCTTAGAGACTAGTATGTCTGTGTGTGGAGAGGTAGTAGATAAAAGGGATTCAACTCACAGGGCACTTGCATCAGTACAGCTTTCAGTCCCATCAATTTCGATACAGTTCGCGTTATTTTTTTTTTTAAAACCAATGCTTGAAAGTACCCTTTTGAGACCACTCTTGGAGGAGTGTGTTTGCTGCTGAGTCTTCCTCTGAACTTGTGAATGGAAGAGTGCAAGAGGTTCACTACATCAGCTGCTTGCATGGGAGACTGTCCCATGAGGAGATTTAACAGACCACCTGAGCCTATAATCAAGTTAAACTGCGAGCTACCCCTTCTTAAACCTCTTCCCCCAATCATTTAATTAAATAATTTAATTTTAGACATACAGCACGCTAACAGGCCCTTTCGGCCCACAAGCCCATGCCACCCAATCATGACCTACAACCCTCAGTACGTTTTGAAGGGTGGGAGGAGACCAGAGCCCATGGGGAAACCTACGTAGACACAGGTAGAATGTGTATACTCCTTACAGACAGCATGGGATTTGAACCCTGGTCAAAATCACTGGTGCTGTGACAGCATGGCGCTAACTGTGCCACCCCTCAGTTTTTTCCTCTTCTACCCTCCTACCCAAATCCACGGATGACCTCTTACCCTGCGCTGCTTCCCCTTCTTCCCCAACCTTTTTATTCAGGAGCCTGCCTGTTTCTCCACATTCCTAATAAAGGGCACAGGCCCAAAACACTGATTACCCCTTTATTTCTTATGGTGCTGCATGAACTGCTGAGTTTCTCCACCACGTGTATTGTGCTGGGCCTACAATCACTAGAGCTTAGTGAAATACGGAAAATTCCTCAAAGATTTAGCACAGGAAAGCAGGGAAGATGTTTGCCTGTCTGAGGTGTCTAGGGCCAGGGGTCAGGCTGTAAAACAACCTTTATGGATCAAGACGAGATCTCTGCATTCCCAGGGTGGAAAATCAGTGGAACTTACCAAGGAGACAAAGTCACTACAAAGCTAAAAATTGACACCTTTGGATACAAGAGGTTAGTGCAGGGAGCGGCACTAGGTAAAGGACAAACTTGATCTCAATGGCTGGCAAACAAGATAGAAGATTTGAATAACCTTCCCTTGGCTCGGCTTCCTATATCGTTATGAGAAGTGATAGCAGGTTTATTCTGCTCATCTTTTATCCCAATATATCAGGACTGAATGCAGTACACAAATGTGTTGGAGAAACTCAGCAGATCACACAGGATCTAGAGGAAGTAAAATTTTGGGCCGGTACCCTTCTTCAAGGTATGAGGAAAATCAGGCAGATGCCTCAATAAAACAGTGGTGGGGGTGGGTGAAGAACAGTAGCAGGGAGAGGGAGTGGCAGGAGGAGGTAAGAGGTCATAGGTGGATGCAGGTGGGATGGTAGAAAAGCTGAGAAGTGATGGGGAAATCAAAGAAGGAAGAGCTTGAGGAACTGGAGGAAAGGAGACAGAGGAGTAGGGAGAGTCTGGGAGAGGAGTTTAACGGAAATTGGAAGTCAATTATCAATGTCATCTGGTTGGAGAGGGAGTTCCTCAGATGTATACTCACTGCTTCTACACACACAGCTTTGCACTGAGCTCCGTTGAAGTCATCAGTACATCGAGCCAATTCTTCAAAGTTCACATCAGGGCTGTGGAGAAACAACAAGGAGCCAATATTAACCAAGGACTACAAATGAGATCCCACCATCTCACCTTGAGGAGAGCCATCACGTCTGGGAGACTTTGCATACATTGCTGAACTGACAAACCTCAACTCAGACACACAACTATGAGTACCTAAACATGAATTTGATCAGGTGAAGATTGGACAGATAAGATACAGGACGTAGAGAACCAGGGAACAATGAGGTACATCCATACACTAGCACAGACTCACCTTACATTCATCTTCCTTGAGTGAATCTGCATAATTCTCGCCCGTGCCTCTTCATTGGGCATCGGGAACTCAATCTTCCGGTCAAGTCTGCCTGATCGCAGCAGGGCCGGATCCAAGATGTCAACCCGATTGGTAGCAGCTATCACCTGTGGGGAGGGAAGGAGAAAGTTGGGTGAATCCAGGCCACAAAGGACATACAGTTACATTGTTGGCTTCAGGTCCACTCTGCCCACCCCCCAATACACCCCAGCTGGGAGGTCTCGATCATGGCGACTGATCCCCAGGTGTCACCAAATTCCAGGAGGGCAAGGCCCAAACACCATTTCAATATTTGCAGTCGGGGCAGGGGGGGATGGAGTCCTGGCTCTACTGCTTGGTCAGAGGGTTGCAATTGTGCATAGCTTGGGGGTGGGGGGGGGGGCCCTGCTCACCTTGACGAGGGTGTTTGGCTGGAATCCATCCAGCTGATTAAGCAGCTCCAACATTGTACGCTGAACCTCCCGGTCTCCAGCCTTCTCACTGTCAAATCTGAGGGGAAAAGGCAGAGTCCAAGGGTCACCCATTGATCCTCCTCAGGTAGCACTTCACAACACTGCCCTGCTCCTGTTCCCAACACTTACTTCAACCCCTACGTGAACAGACCCCTCCAACAGGGAGGAACCCCTTTCCTAAAAACAAGCAGCTTTTGGTACCTTGCACAAACAACAAGTAGCTGGAGGGAGTCAGTGGGACCTGAAACATTTGACTGTTAATTTTTTCCCATGGATGCTGTCTCACTTGCCAAGCCCCTCAAGGGTTGCTCAACAGTTAACAGAACACCAAATCCCCTCATACAAAGGAGACTGCAGTACCTACCCCCCCCCCAACAGAAAGTGGCAATTTGCTTTCCACCCAACTAGTTGGAAGGACCCAGACCACGGAAGTCCAGCAGGTCCCCTTTGTCCCTCGACCACATCTGTAGGTTGCACCACCAAAAGCTGGATGCAGGAGCTGCTCTGTTCAAGAGAAAAGCTGCTGAAGATGTGGTGAATACATCTCAGAACGTCACGCACACATCTCTTCCCCTCCGTGGACCTCATCTCATCTAGATCTCCTGCTAGGAAAGGCAGCCAACATTTTGAAGGACCCCAGACACACTCTCTTCTACTCCCCTCCCATCAGGGAGAAGGGTCAAGAGAGTAAAAATAAAACAACAGGTTTAAAGACAGTTCCTACCCCCCCCCCCCCCCCCCCCACACACAACAGGCCTCTGAAATTACATGCTGCCCTTGCTTGGTGATAATTGATCTTTATTTCATTCTAATCCTATACTATGTAAATTGTGCTCTTAACACTGGTGTGTGTTAAAGATAATTAGACTGATCGTGGTAGAACCCTTCTCATTGTACTAGGTACAATGTGAGAAATAAACAAAATTTAAAAATATAAAAGAACCACTGAAAACCAGACTGCTACTCCTCAAGTACACAAGGAGTCAACAATGAAAGGGCTGTCATTCACACACCGCTTGGTTCCAATGGCATCCAGCTCGTCGATAAAGATGATGGAGGGTGCCTTCTCTTTTGCTAAGGCAAATGCATCACGGACCAGCTTTGCACCATCACCAATGAACATTTGGACCAGCTGTGGCCCTGCCAATTTCAGGAAAGTAGCCTAAAATGTGGGGACAGGTCAGAAGATCAGAAAAAACATTTGCTACACATTCCGTAAAACACATCAGGGTCTGATACAGAGCAAAACCTCTCCTGTTGTCAAATGTTTAAGTTAAAAAACAAAATAACTTAGCAATTCAAACACATCCCTAGAAAGCAAAAGTAAGCCAATAGTACATGTCTGATTTGGAGAAAGATTTCGACGGATACGTGGATAGGATGGGATATGGGCCAAACTCAGGCAAGTGGGACTCGTGTGGGTGTGACATTTTTAGCGCAGGCAAGTTGGGTCGAAGGGCTGTTGAAATGCTGTGTGATTTTATTAGGTATATTCAGAAGTGATTTGGATGTTGCCTTTTTAGTTAAAGGGATCAGGGGGTTATGGAGAAAAAAAAAAGCAGGAATGGGATTCATGTTATTAAATGGAGGAGCAGGTTCAAAGGACTTAACAAACCTACCAGCCTGTCAAGCAACTCTTACACCCGTCCTCCTTCCTCTCCTAGTGTGGAGACTGCAGTTCCTACTCTGGCCTCAAGTCAATGGGGCAAGGCAGAATAATAATTTGGCAGATACTAGATGGACTGAAGGGCCTATTTGTGTGCTTAGTGTTCGAAAGTCACCTCAGAACCTCCTTGGACCTTTTGGGAAGAAAGAGCCAGCCCAAAACTCTCCCTCACCAAAATGCAGGTCCGGCACTCACCTTCGTCTGGGCAGCACAGGCTCTGGCCAGCAGGGTCTTCCCCGTTCCTGGTGGTCCATACATCAGGACTCCTTTTGGAGGCTGAATACCCAGGTTCTCAAACTTCTCTTTGTGATTCATGGGCAGGACGATGGCTTCAACCAACTGTAGAGGGAAGGACCACAGACATTAGAGAGCAATAGGGCCCATGCACTTACACACTGAAAAGACTAGCACCACAGCCACTATTACAAGGCACTGCTGCTTGACTGCACTCTCCCCTTTAATAAGAGCTCATAAAGAGAATCGAAGAGAACTTGGCATCTGCGGTTTCTGATATGGGAGGTGTGCAGCTATGGAGGGATTATGGCAGCAGAGGGAGAGGTGGTGATTACCAGGAAAATGAGAACAATTGCAGTGGAGATAGGCCGGCATGATCAAGGAGAGAGCAACAGCTACTCAGGTGGGTACCCAAGCCAGCATAACCACTGTGCTATCAGAGACCACCTTCACCAGGCCTGTGACTGACGGCATGGAACGGCCGTTGGTGCTGGATTTCCTTCCCACCACCGAGAACCGAGTGGCTCCTGGAATGGAAGGAAGTTTCTGTGAAGGAGTCTGACTTTCCTGTGATATACAAGCACCACTACTTACTAAGGAGTCTGAGAAGATTGGACATGTCAAATACTCCATCAAACTTCTACCAGTGCACTGTGGAAAGTATCCTGGCTGGTTGCATCTGAGCCTGGTTTGGCAATTTTACTGCCCAGGAATGTAGAAGATAACAAGCATAGCCAGGTCTATCACAGGCTCCGACCTCCCATCCATTGCAACCATCTCTTTGAGGTGCTCCCTCGTGAAAGCAGCCAATGGGAGAGGGGGAGGGGGGCACTAGAGAGCAGCTGATGGAGTAAGTCACAACCTACAGACCTGATGCAAATTGTATTAGTAAAGTATTATTTAACAGCAACACCATCTGATTATAGTTAGCAACTCTTTGAAGTAACGGGTGGAATTTGAAGTGTTGAAATGCCTAACAAGAAGGCTAAGTCGAGACAGTACCCAGCAGACTGAAGTCTCAGCTTCACCTGATTCTGTCTTCCCGGGCAGCTCACTGTCAGACCAAGAAAATTAGTTAACTGTCTTTGAGCAGATAAAGCCAGCAGTACTGACTGAACTTCATAAAGACATAGTCTTTTTCTTTGGCTTGGCTTCGCGGACGAAGATTTATGGAGGGGGTAAAAAGTCCACGTCAGCTGCAGGCTCGTTTGTGGCTGACCAGTCCGAAGCGGGACAGGCAGACACGATTGCAGCGGTTGCAAGGGAAAATTGGTTGGTTGGGGTTGGGTGTTGGGTTTTTCCTCCTTTGCCTTTTGTCAGTGAGGTGGGCTCTGCGGTCTTCTTCAAAGGAGGCTGCTGCCCGCCAAACTGTGAGGCGCCAAGATGCACGGTTTGAGGCGTTATCAGCCCACTGGCGGTGGTCAATGTGGCAGGCACCAAGAGATTTCTTTAGGCAGTCCTTGTACCTTTTCTTTGGTGCACCTCTGTCACGGTGGCCAGTGGAGAGCTCCCATATAATACGATCTTGGGAAGGCGATGGTCCTCCATTCTGGAGACGTGACCCATCCAGCGCAGCTGGATCTTCAGCAGCGTGGACTCGATGCTGTCGACCTCTGCCATCTCGAGTACCTCGACGTTAGGGGTGTGAGCGCTCCAATGGATGTTGAGGATGGAGCGGAGACAACGCTGGTGGAAGCGTTCTAGGAGCCGTAGGTGGTGCCGGTAGAGGACCCATGATTCGGAGCCGAACAGGAGTGTGGGTATGACAACGGCTCTGTATACGCTTATCTTTGTGAGGTTTTTCAGTTGGTTGTTTTTCCAGACTCTTTTGTGTAGTCTTCCAAAGGCGCTATTTGCCTTGGCGAGTCTGTTGTCTATCTCATTGTCGATCCTTGCATCTGATGAAATGGTGCAGCCGAGATAGGTAAACTGGTTGACCGTTTTGAGTTTTGTGTGCCCGATGGAGATGTGGGGGGGCTGGTAGTCATGGTGGGGAGCTGGCTGATGGAGGACCTCAGTTTTCTTCAGGCTGACTTCCAGGCCAAACATTTTGGCAGTTTCCGCAAAGCAGGACGTCAAGCGCTGAAGAGCTGGCTCTGAATGGGCAACTAAAGCGGCATCATCTGCAAAGAGTAGTTCACGGACAAGTTTCTCTTGTGTCTTGGTGTGAGCTTGCAGGCGCCTCAGATTGAAGAGACTGCCATCCGTGCGGTACCGGATGTAAACAGCGTCTTCATTGTTGGGGTCTTTCATGGCTTGGTTCAGCATCATGCTGAAGAAGATTGAAAAGAGGGTTGGTGCGAGAACACAGCCTTGCTTCACGCCATTGTTAATGGAGAAGGGTTCAGAGAGCTCATTGCTGTATCTGACCCGACCTTGTTGGTTTTCGTGCAGTTGGATAATCATGTTGAGGAACTTTGGGGGACATCCGATGCGCTCTAGTATTTGCCAAAGCCCTTTCCTGCTCACGGTGTCGAAGGCTTTGGTGAGGTCAACAAAGGTGATGTAGAGTCCTTTGTTTTGTTCTCTGCACATAGTAGAGATCATTAAAATGGAGACAAGACCATGTATCAAAGAGCAGTCTTAGCTAAAGTCTGTAAAAACGCAATTCATGGCCAAAAAAGTATCCACACACACCAAACTGAGAGAAATTAAATATATTGTTGGGGAGATAGAACATTCAGTGTTGGGCTATACCAATGACATTTGCTCAATGCAAAAGAAAATTAAAACTCGCACTGCTGATATGATAAAATTAGAAACAAATGTGAGGATTTGGAAGCAAGGTCCCAGTGAAATAATAAGATAGTGGGGCTTCCCAAAGAAACCGACAAAACGACAAAAACACAGTTTCAGCTTTATTAAAGAGGCATTCAGACTAGATGAAGAGCCACTGGTGTATACTGGACCCTCTGATCGAAACCAGGACCAGAGAGTGCGAATGGGCCATAGTGACCAGACATCATTATTACAGTAACAACATGGATGGGAAAGAACGCCTCGAGGTAAAAATGAAGAGGATGACCATCAGTTTTCCATGATCTTACTGCAAAAGTGGCCCGAGGCATTCAACAACATCAGAGAGGAACTGCATAACCTGCAGTGGATCGGATACAGGTCAATCTACCCAGCCTGACTACAGATTACTCATAGTGACGAGGTGAAGGATTCCCTCTCAGCTGAATAAACGAGAATTCATGTCAAGACATTGAAAAACAACTGATTAAAGTGCAAGTGCAATGGGGCGCTGCCAGTTGTTGGGCATTCTTATTTTAATCTGCAGTTACCAAACTTGTTAAGATAGTTAAGGCAGAATCCCAAGACTTGTATAATACGGCATTACTACTGTTAAATTTGTACATGGATTTATTGGGCTGAACGACATAAAGCTGACCAAAGTGCCTTGCTCTGTGCTTGTAAGACTAATTCAAAATTCACAGGAGGAACGTTTCAATTTCATTTCTACTCGAGCTCACTCTCCAAGTCCTTGACGTTTAGGGGTAAGGACGTTTGGACCACATGCATGTAAAGTGTTATCCCCATGGCTTAGTCTTAATATGGGAACATGTGTAGTAACTATGTGGGTGGGTGCAGATTTGTTTGTGCATGTTGGCGCTTTCACTCAATTAGAGGGCAGCACAGCCCACAAAATCTAAATGCAGCAGAGGGATGCATCTCAGATCTATCAGTTGGAATAACAGAGGAACGGAAAGCCCTATCAAAAGATCAAAGGTTTTCTCCAGTCTGAACCGGTTAAAGCCTGATATAGTATTTATCGGTTTTTTTATTAGAGAAACATCAAAAACACATTAAGATGGTCTACCAGAAACCTTTTCCACAAATAGCAACCCTTTTTGTGTCCTTTTTTATGAGTGCTTATGGAGCAAAAGATTAACTGTGAGATGGTTGCACCAGTAAAATTGGTAATATACCGATGATATTGTCAGCAAAGGTGCCAAGGTGGTGAGGGAGTGGATGGATCAGGCATGTATCTGAAAGTGTACGAGAACATTTGTGTATATATGTTGGTTTTTCTGTTAAAAATAAAAGAAAATAAGAGCACCTGTATAATGTGTACGATGCTCAGTAAATACATTTTGGAAAAAAAGGCTGCCAACATCATAAAGGACCTGGTCACAACCTCTTCTATTACCTTCCAAGAATGGTTTCATTGTTCTTGCAAGAACAATGTCCAAGAACAGTTTCTTTTCAACAGCTATCAACCTTACTTTTTACACTAATTCAGGACTGCTCCAACACAATAAAAAGACTGTCTGCACTATGTAAAGCCTTTTTTTCACATTAGTATTACTGTGAATATTTATATCTATATTTTATGTAATTCAATTTGTTTACAATTGTAGATTTTCTTTACAAGTATACGTTTGGCTGCCGTAAAAGTTAGGGCACATGTACAATATATACGACAATAAACTCATTTTCATCATAATGTTAAAGGACTGGAATCCCAATGTGCCCCCATCATGATGAACCTCAATACAGTGGACTTTGCTTTTACTGGGTGACGTTCAGTCAATGCAAGAGAGTGGCGACTTTCTTTGTGATGCCTGACAATGAGCCCAACTGAAAGTCTGGCACCTCTCTCCCAACCCAAGCTAGCCCACCCCTGTAATATGACAACCCTATTTTTACCCCCAAATGGGACCACAGCTGGTTTCCCTACTCCAATACTTGGGATGGGATGACCTCAACCCCAATACAGGTGACCAGACATCCAAGGGCAATGACTAACCTCTTGAATCTGCTTGTCCAAACCCCCAACATCACTGTATTGCTCAGTGGGTCGTTCATCCACTTCCATTGCCTTGACCCGGGAGTCGTACTCTGTAGGCAGAGTCTCCAGAATCAGATAGGAGTCCTTGTTCACGCCCTGGAAGGAATGGCTGGAGATTACACTGGCAACACGCACACATAGTATAAACATGTCCTCACACTTAAGATCTCCAGATAGAGTAGGCACCACACAGGTCACGGACCCTCAAGGTTCTGAGTATTGTAAGGTAAAAACATCATGAGTTGGGACCGGAGAAGGAGTCACCCAGTACTAAAGAATAACAGGATGCAGGTGTGACCTTGTACGCTCAAGTGTGGCAATAACAAGAATGATGTGCAGCAGACTAACAGAGAAGGGTAGCAACAGCTTATTCATTGGACAATGTAATGGTATGATAATTTACTAAGTGCGTGTCCTGGGGTATTAAAAAAACACCACTTGCTGATATCGTTAGAATGCGCCTTCTCCAACTAACACTGTTAGTTGCAAGTGTTACAATCCGGTAATAAAGAACCTTGATTTCGACTCAGTCTGGTGTCTGACTCACTCATTCTCGAACAAAGCAGACCTAACAGTATGCAAATGACACATGCCAGACTCCTAGGCAGAGAGTTCAGATCAGATTGTAAACTAAATTCATCTATAGAAAAAGAGAAGTTGAAGCAAGTGAGGAGAGGAGGAGAATTAAATAAACTCACCACCAGATCGCCAGGCTTCAGTTTCTCTGCATCAACAAGTCCAATCACAGGTAGGAAATAGGTCTGCAGAAGACGAACACATGGTTACATCACTTGTTAAGGCTGGGGTTGTACCCTTCACATTCTTGACATTCCAGGACCAGCTAACTGCTGACCTTCAATTATAGGTCTGAGCAGTGCAGTGTGTGGAATGAAGAGACAGAGCCAGCATGGCTGTCTTTGTGCTGGTTGGTGAAGATCTATGGTGGACACTGGAAAGTTTTAGCTGGAGACATGGGCTTGTACCAGGAGTGGTCAACAGAACAGCCAGATTTGATCCCTCCGCTCGCACAAGAATGTGCCCCCCTCCATGTGGAGGCACAAGAGCGCAGACCCCGCCCGTATTCACCCTTTACACCACGCAGCCAATTTGAACTGCCTTCCTGTCCCCCTGCACAATCCTCTGACTCAACACTTCCAGATCCACTCACCTGACGTGTGGATGTTTTGATCACAGCACATTTCCCTTTCCGTTGGGAATCCAGATCAACATTTGCCCCATCCTCCTCCTGATCGTTTGGGTCAACATCCAGTAGCTGAGACCAATTTAAGGAAAGATGGTAAGTGGAATCCTAAACTCAATCAGCTCAACCCACAATACCAAACCTTGAACGCAAAATCAAGGCTGGTACCATAACATGATAATGATGGGAGACATAATTTCAGATGCACATAATTTAGTGTGGAAACCAATGATAGTTTGGTTTCCTTGAGAGGCTTATCTTTGAGGATGGAGGGGAAGGGCTCCATTCCCAGTCCAAACATTGTGGGTTCCCATCCCTCCACACAGCTCAAGGTCTTGATGAGAAGGTGATGCACTCTCAAAAGAGGCTCCACCTTGGAAGAATTTTTATTTGATTGCATGACCCCTTGAACGACGTGGCTAGTTTGGCTATTTCAGAGACAATTTAAACATCAATCACATTGATGGGCCTGGAGTCACAAACTGGCATATTGGAGGTCATTAGTGAAGCAAGTGACAAGTTAATAGTGTATAATCCCAATAATGCCCAATTCAATTGGGGTCAGTTTTACAGGCTCTTTGGCCCAACATCCATGTTGTCTATCTGAGCTGTTCCCATTTGCATGTGTTTGCCCACATCCCTTTAAACCTTTCCTATCCATGTACCACTCAATGTCTTTTAAATGTTATACGGTTACCCACCTCTGCAACTTCTTCTGCCAGAATATACCCACCACCCTCTGTGTGAAAAAGATGGCCCTACATTCCTCTTTAGATCTCTCACCTTATGCCCTCTAGTTTTGGACTGTCATACCCTTGGAAAACCTTATCTATGCCTCTCATTATTTTATATACTTCTATGTTTCCCCCTCCCACCCTCAGCCTCCAACGTTCCAGAGAAAAGTCCCACCTTATCCAGCCTCTCGTAACTCAAACGCATCAGACCCAGTAACATTCTTGCGAATCTTTTCTGCACCCTTTCCAGCGTAATGATACATTAACATTAGACCAGATGGCCCCATGGACTTACCTCGATGACGTTGGAGACCAGGTACGGAAGGGTCTTGTTGACTTTGATCTTCTCGCTGTTCTCTTTGATTTTATCTTTCATGGCCTGCAGCTCATGTGTCACTCTCAGCACCTCACTCTTCATGATCTGCCAAACACACAGCTTGTATCTGCTTCACAGCGCGCAAACATCAATCCCCATCCTCACAATTAGCCACAGGACAAAAATTCAGAAAATATGTTGGACTTTTGACTTTTTTTCCCCCCCAAGGATTCTGCCTGACCTGCTGAGTGTTTCCAGCAGTTTTCTTTTAATACAGCCCGAAGTCAATTCAAACAGAATCCCATCCGGAGATCAGAGGAAGCTGCACTTAAAAGTTCTATGACAGTGAACAGGATGCACCCCCTTGTCCCAGGGTTCCTGAGACTAACTGCACCACTTCTACCCTATCCTCTTTACATCAATTACCCAGCACAGTGGGGAATACAAAAATGTAGGAGTAGGGGTAGGTGACTTTCCACTTAAGCCTGCCACACCATTTGTGATAACCACGGCTGTTCCATAGAGGTTTCAACTCCTCTTTTGTCCTGGTTGACCAGAACCCTCAATCTTTTATGCATTTATCTATCCCCACCTTAAATACTTCTAAAGACCCAATGTAGGGTAGAGAATTCCAAAGATAAACAACCTTCTGAGAGAAATTTCAATAGCACCTCAATTTTAAATGAGCAGCCCCTTATCTTACAATTATGTTCCCTTGCTTGTGGCTCTTTCCCTGGAAACAGCTCTGCCTGCCTGCATCATTGTGTGGTCTGGTAGTTGCAAAGCATCAGGCCAGAAGTCAATACAGAGGATCATTAAAATATTGAGAAGATCACTGGGGTCTCCCTTTCCTCTTTTGATGACATTCACCAAGAATGTTCCTTACATAGGGCTCAAAGAATTATTGAGAACCATTTCCATCCATCCCACTACCATCAGGATGTATAGGAGGGTCAAAATCAGGACTGCCAGGCTGGAAAATATCTTCTTCCTGAAGGTTGTGAGATTGATTAATGGTATCCTGCAAACTTGGGTTTCATGCAAATGAAATGAGTAAATTATTCCAAAATATAATATAAAATAAACATGTATAAATATTTTGTATATATACATGATCGTTATGCGTGTATGAATGTGCACTGTGGTCTGGAGAAATGCTGTTTTTCCTGGTTGTATACGTACAGTCAGATGATGATAAACTTGAATTGACATAATCCTTTATTCTTCTAAACCCCAAGAAACTGAACCAACCTGTCAAGCCTCTCTAGAGTAGAAAGGAGAATGAAATCCTTGGTCTGCAATATCAGGCAAGTGAATAAGGTTATTAAAAAGGAAAAGAGTCGACCCCTTGCACAAGTCAAACTGCAGGGGTTAAGGGGGCACAGTGCCCCTGGCGGGCGGGCAGGGTTTGGAGGCAGCACCCCACTACTAGTTTCAAGCCATTAGAAGACTAGTCATTTTAAACAAAATCAATTTTTTTTTACAGTAAGCACAGTATATCAGACAGATCCCATCATCTGTACCGACTCTAAGCCCCTTCCAGATCGCCAAGCAGTACCCTCGATCTATGCTCAAACCAGAGTCTATGCTTCTCCTGACCCCAAGCAGTACCTGCCCATAACTAGCACTTAAGCATGCCAAGCAGTGCCTTTGGCCAACTTGCATTCAATCACCGTTGCCCCACCCAACCTGTTCTCAATTCCCAGGCAGCAACCGGTCCAATCTGCACCCAATCCCCAGGCAGCAACCCGGTCCAATCTGCACCCAATCCCCAGGCAGCAACCCGGTCCAATCTGCACCCAATCCCCAGGCAGCAACCCGGTCCAATCTGCACCCAATCCCCAGGCAGCAACCCGGTCCAATCTGCACCCAATCCCCAGGCAGCAACCCCGGTCCAATCTGCACCCAATCCCCAGGCAGCAACCCCGGTCCAATCTGCACCCAATCCCTAGGCAGCAACCCCGGTCCAATCTGCACCCAATCCCCAGGCAGCAACCCCGGTCCAATCTGTACCCGATCTCCAGGCAGCAACCCCGGTCCAATCTGCACCCAATCCTCAGGCAGCAACCCCGGTCCAATCTGCACCCAATCCCCAGGCAGCAACCCCAGTCCAATCTGCACCCAATCCCCAGGCAGCAACCCCAGTCCAATCTGCACCCAATCCCCAGGCAGCAACCCGGTCCAATCTGCACCCAATCCCCAGGCAGAGTCTTGCCCAATCTGTAACCTTTTCTTTGCAACGATGTCCATCTATTACTCGGTGTTTTTCTTCAGCTAACCTTAAAAGCAATGAGTCTTTCCCAATCGTTTCTTCACACATGGTTTTCGAGATATGGGTAAAAACGCAAGGGAGTGCCGCCGGCGTGGCATTGCAACACGTCAGAAATGCTTTGTAACTGAGGGGGAGTGCATGGGGATGTGCCACCCCTGCTATACTGAGGGAAAAGTGGCAGCCAAAGTTGGCAGAGCAACATCCTAGTAATGTATGGAACGAGTAGAGGGAATCAGAGTGGGCTAGGAGGGCACTGATAAAACATGGAGGTAGATTTTAAAAACTTGAAAATTCACAGAAATGCGGAAAATTCACATGCCCGCAAGATGTATGCTGACCATGGGTGATTCCTTTGACTGCAGAGACAAGCAGAAGCTTTTACCTTGATCTCACTGTCCAGAAGTCGCGTCCGTTGAACAATCTCCTCAGTGGACATCTTAAGCACCTCTTCACCAATCCCATCCTTCAAAAGCAAAACACAACAGCAAAGAGTGAAATCAGAGCATGAAGGAGGGAAAAATATGCTTTATATAAGAAGATATATATATATATATATATTTACACCCAAACTGGTAAATGCATAATCCCCAAATTCCCATCCCACTATACCTTCCACCAACCATCCTCTCTCCATATTTCAATCCTTTCTCCATTCTCCCTCCTATACACTCCCACTCTCTTCCATCCTTCCATTCCTCCTTTCATTAATTTCAACCCCTATTTTCAGCCTCTAACATAATTTTCTCTCCCCATTACAAATGTTTCCCCCTTCCTCCATCACCCCTCCCCTTTATGCTCACCTGCAGTATCCAAAAACCTCAAACACCACACATCCCCCCCAAGATTCCTCTCTCCTCCACTTGTTTCCTCCTATGTTCTCTGCCATCTTCATATTTTGTTTCCTGCTACTTTTCTGACCAGCACCTTATTTTAACATCTCCTATATATCCCTCCATTCCTTGCACATGTCAGTCCAAATGACTCTTAAATGTTGCTTTAGAATTTGCTTCCATCACCACCCCTAGCAACCGGTTCTGGGCACCCACCACACTGCAAATAAAATACCACATAAATATCCTTTAAACTTCCACACCTCTCTTTAACTGCACACCTTCCAGTATTAGACATTTCTATACTAGAAAAAGTTAGACATTTCTATACTAGAAAAAGTCAGACTATCAACTCTCTCACAGCACCCCTCATTCTCTGACTCTCCATAAAAAATTTCAAGCTTGTCCAATCCCTCCCCACATCTATTTCTCACTGTTCCTCCATCTCCCAGTAGTTTTTGATAGGCCTAATGATGATTGCATCTTTTTCCTCCCCCCCTGCCCGAGTTCTACCTATATTGCCTCAGTAGATGAGCCCTGCAGTAAATCCTCTCCGAGTGCAGCAGTGATATTCTCACTGATCAGTAATGCAATTCCCCTCCTCCTTTATGACTGAAACAACAAAACCCAGCTGCTAGTCCTGGTCCTCTCTCAACCAACTCTCTATAATGGCCACATCATAGTTTCATGCATTAATACAGGCTCCAAATTCATCTGCCTTACCCATACTACTACTTACATTAAAATAAACACACTTCAGGTCACCAGTCGCACTTTATTCATCAACCTGGCCCTACCTTTTACACTAATTTTCCCCTTAATTCCTCTACTCATTGGTCTACCACTCAGGTTCTTACCCCACTGGTTTAAACTGCCAGAGTATGACCAGGATATTGGTACACCTCCAGTTTAGTGCAATCGGTCCTTCTTGTACAGGTCTCACCTGCTCTGGAAGAAAGCCCAACGACTCATGTATCAAGTCCCATACCAACTCTTCAAGTCACCCATCTTCCCACTTCTTGTTTCATTGGCACATGGCAAAGGGAGTGATCCTGAGATCCTGCTTCTCAACCTTCTGCCTAATTTAATTCACTTTGCAAACCTCCTCACTTTTCCTCCCTATTTAGTTAGGACAAATATAGACCAGGAGCTTTGGAATGTCCTTTGCCCACTCACAGACATCCTTCATTCTGGCATCTAGGAAGGCACACACTACCCTGAATTCTCACTCAAAGCCAGTGAAACATCCCTGACTGAGGAGCTACCTATCCTCCCGTCTCCAATTGACAACAGAAACAGTTGTGGCAACTGATCTGGCTATGGCTGTCGTCTCTTCCTGAGAACCTATCCCCCCCTCCCCCCCACCCCACCACCATACCCCAACAGCATCCAAATGGTATACTTGCTTGAGAGATAAACCTTGAATGCAGTGGTTCTCAACCTTTTTCTTTCCACTCACATACCACCTTAGGTAAACTAATGGAAAAAAGTTTCTTACTATCAATGCCTCTCATAACTTGGTTAAAGTCCACCTCACTCACCTCCACTTCATCCCACACCGACCTGTCGTTCAACGACGCCATCTTGCCTGCTGATACCGGCGCTCGGCTCCGAGCTGCGCTTTCGGCCCCGCGCCCTGCTTCACACACTGCGCCGAGGAGCGCCGCAAACAACGGTCGGCTTCACCCACCACACACCCAGTGCCATTCACTCCGACTTCTCTCCTCCCGATTCTATCCAATCTGCATTCTAAAGTGAATACCGAATCTGCGATCACTGAGACCAGGTTTGCCTTCAAGAGGCACGTGACTGTCGAAACTGCTGAGTGTTTCTGTGACCGGCGCCATATGTATGCGGGGCGAAGGGGTGGCTGTCAATCAATTATGGGCTCGAGCCCCTCAAAATGGCCGGAGGCTAATCACCTGCACGCCGGTCAGATCTGTGCATCCCTGTTCAATTCAGAAAAGCGGACGTTCCTAAATCGATATTCAGATAAATAAGCCTTTAACCCCAAAACTCTGGAAATCTGCAATAAAATCTAAAACAGGCGTCAGGCCACACTAAATCTGCTTTGACCATAAGCTCTTAGTTGATACTTAATTTTTAACACTCCCTGAGTTCTTTTACTGCCTCTGAGCATTCTCACTGCAAGGAAGCAGGTACAGAGAGTGATGATGGTTTTTGTGACTTGCTCAGTTCGATGCTGTTTGTCAAAAACGGGAATGATGGTAGGCATAATTACATTTTCAGATGAACCAAGGCTGGTAGAGTTGTTGAGCATGAGGAGGGTGATGGGTTCTATCAATAAAGAGTCGCGGACTGAAGGAACGATTGGCTTTAATACACACTAGACTTTGGCTGGCCCAGATCCAGGTACAGGAATGCCAGAAAGGGGGAGGTAGCTCAAGCTTTATGGCTGGGGCAAAAGGGGAGGAAACTTAGGGGATGAGTCATTAGTGGGCAGACCAGCCTCATATGTACAGTAGCCGTTAGGGGCTATACAGTGAAGGAAAACATATCAGTACAGAGGGTCTTGTGTTACAGTGGGATAGCTGTCTTCTCTGTGGATTGTCACCTTACTGTGGTGGAGAAGCTTGTGTGGTCCTGAGATCCCGAGAATGATGCCATCTGGAGCTATGCCCTTGGTAGGGCCACCCATGGCAGTAAGGTCAAGGGTGAGGTCCCTGACAAAGAACAATCCAACTAAGACCTCCATGGGGGAATGGGCGGATGAAGTTACTCTGCACTCAATGGCTGCGAAGGCAGACGAAGGCTGCAACAAATCCATCAGCTCAGATCCTCGTGGTTTCTACCCTATTGGAACTAGTTGGTTGATTTGTGAAGTACTGTGTGTTTCTTGGAATGCAATAGCAAGTCCACTTTAAACAAATATATGCACAGGCATATATGCTCAGTGGCCGCTTTTCAAAATTGGACTTGTAAGCCATTTGAGAGCCCATAGGAATGAAGACCATCATCCCCAACCTCGAGTGATAGCCATCACGATAATATCTATGTGCTGGTGGAGTAGGATGAGAAATGACAGATGAGTTTTAAACCAGATAAATTTAAGAAATGATACATTTGGGAGTACTGTTGAGGCTGGATTTATGCACCATGAATGGGAGTAAATACACAACATTGCTGGAGAAACTCAGCAGTGTCCATGGTTCTAAATATAACTGTCAGTGTACTATTACAAATCTCCTGGCCAAGTCTGTAGCCCCAACAGTCACCACCAGCGGGGCCATTTGTAAATTAAAATGGCTACCCTGCCTGGACTTAGTGATGAAAGAGGAACAGAATTCCTGCCCCACCATGTCCCTTTTAAGTTTATCATGTTTCCTTTTTGTCAAATGCATTTCCTGTAAGAATATTACATCTGCTTTCAATTTTTTAAGGTGAGCCAGGGCCCTCTTCCTTTTTATTCACATTGATACTAATAAATTTGATAGTTTTATTCATTTGTGTTTCTATATCTTATTTTTTTCACCTTCACAATACCCTCACTTATTTGTCTTGAATGGCACCCTCCTCATGCTCTTCAGTCATTCATGGTCTCTCCATCCCCATGTCCTCACCAGTTTCAAAAATAAAAAGTAAACATGAAAAACACTAAATCCTCCCCATAGACAAACCTAGATAAAATAAAATAACCTTAAAATACCCCAATATGTCAAAGTTAACAGGCGAATTTGAGCTGATTTATAATAATTTTGAAAATTAGGGAGTTGTAAACCTCCTAATGCATATTTCCAAGTTAGCTTCTGCAATGACACCCTTGCCATTTTGTCTTTCCCCAAAATTTTATCATCAAAGTATTCAAATCTTTAAAAAAAATTGAGGGATCTTACATGGAATAGATTGAAACAGACATTGAATTCGGGAAAAATATTCATTTTAATACAATTAACTCATCCTATCAATGTTATAGGTAAATCCTTCCACTGATTCAAATCACATTTAATCCAAGTCAATAAGGGTAAAAAATTCAATGCAAATAAATGATTATAGTTATTACCAATAATAATACCCAAATACTTAATACGATCAGACCATTTAAACTTCACAACTACAAAAACAGAATAGTTCATATCAGCTAAAGGCACACTTTTATAATTTACTTTATATCCTGATAATGCACCATACTGTTCCAATCATTTATACAAAATCTCTAAAGATTGCAAGGAATGTGTTAAATATATCAAGACATAATCCACAAACAAGTTTATCTTATATTCATCAGAATTTACTGTAATACCTTTAATAGCACTATCCTGCCTAATCATCTGCGCCAAAGGCTCAATAACCAATGCAAACAGAGCTGGTGATGAAGGGCAGCCCTGTCAGGTTGACCTAGATCATGTAAAAGGTAAAGACATCTGTCCACTTGTCACCACTCTTGCAGTGGGATTTTTATACAAAGCCTTAATCCAACCAGTAAAAAGAAGCCAAAAATTAAACTTTTCCAAGTCTTTAAACAAAAAACTCCATTTCACTCTATCAAAGGGCTTTTCAGCATCCAAAGCAATTACCATTGGTTGGTCAGATTACTGCCGAGAAATATTAATTAATGAAATCAACTCTACCATGTTGTCCACTGAATAACAGTTCTTAATAAAACCTGCCTGATCTACATGAACTAAATCAGGTAAACATTTAGCCAATCTATTAGCCCAGATCCTTGGCTACTATCTTATAGTCCACACTTAGCAAAGAAATAGGTCTATAAGATCCTGCCTTCAAAGGGTCACTACCCTTCTTAAGAATAACAGTAATAATTGCTTTAGAAAAAGAATTCGGAAAAGACTCTATTTTCCCTGCCTGATCTAAAATCTCCATCAACAAGGGAATTAATAAATCTTGAAATTCTTTATAAAATTCCTTATAAAACCCATCATCACTTACCATCAGCATAGACTGAAGTGCATCTATTAATTATTTAACAATAAAAGAAGCATCCAATCCCTTAACATCCTTATTGTTCAAAGAAGGTAAAGTTAAGTCAGATAGAAAATTTTCAATATTAACTTCATCCTGTATACCTCAGAGGTGTACAGTTTCTCATAAAACATATGGAATTCATCATTAATCTCTTGCGGTTTATACGTAATTCTTGAATGATGCCTAATAGCATTTATTGTTCCAGATGCCTGTTCCGTTTTTAACTGCCATGATAACACTTTATGAGCTCTCTTCCCCAGCTCATAATACCACTGCCTAGCTCTCTGTAATAGCTTTTCAAATTTATATGTTTGTAACGAATTTCATTTGAGCTGGCAAGTACGCTGGAGGTGGCCCTCCAGAACATGGAGTCCTACTCAAATGACAACACAGCTGCCTCATGGTTACCATGGGTGCTGCCATCTTGGACACATTGCCACTCCCTCCCCCACTAACAATCTGACCGCGAACGCTATCCACTCCCATCACTTGGTTTCGTTCACGATCCGACCACAGGCGCAGTACTCCGGGAGGACCCGAAGTACTAATTCTGCAGCCTGGGCAAACACTGGAGGAAACGCTGCCCAGTGAAGGATGTGATCTGCTCCAGCTGTAGGAAGAAGGGATCTAAACCCACTCCCAGCAGCGCCACATGCATATTGTGGGGGTTGCCAACCTGGATGCCATTATTCCCAGGAACTAACAGCGCCATGTGTGAACCGTGGGGGCCGCCATCTTGAGCGTCATCTTTGGGATCCTGAAATGCTACATACGGGCCATGAGGGCTAATGTCTTGGACACCATCTTCTGGATCCAGCAAGTCCGCATGAAGGCCATGGGGGCCGCCATCTTGGATACCGCCATCTCCGATACCGCCATCTCCGGAATCAGCATGCGATCTCCCTGCCATGGTGACAAGCAGCAATCTGACCTTGGCCACCATCGCACTCAACCAGAACTCATCGGGTCAATGATCGACATTAAGGTAAACGGCCACGTAATGAGTTTCCTGTTTGACAGTGGGAGAACTGAGAGCTTCATACCCCCCAACATGGTGCGGCGCTTCTCCCTTGCAGTAAGGCCGGTGAACCAGAAGGTTTTCTTGGCCTCCAAATCATGTAAAGTGGATGTTGGGGCTACTGCGCGATTATGGAGTTCAATGGGCCCCATGCACCCCTCACTGTCTTTAATCGGCAGTTTTCAAACTGACTGCTGCACTCCAACCTCACACCCCTCCACCATCGTACATGGCCAACAACCCAGTCACGCACCTTGTATGACCCGTTGACTCTCCATGCTCAAAATCACCCCTTCACTGTTGTTCGCCAATCTCTTTTTTTTTGAAGACTTTATTTAAAATTTTATAACATGAATACAATAGAGAATTACATTTAAAGAAAAATAGAAAAAAATTAAAAAAGGTATGATTACAATATTACATCAGAAAACTACACAAAATAACCCCCCCCCGTTAATTGTAACACAATATTAATAGTCTAACTTAAAATTAGTCCAACCCTCCCCCCCAAAAATAAAGAGTGAAGAATTAATAAAATTGACAATATTATATATGGAAAAAAATACCCACTTACATAAAAAAAGAGATAAAACTTAACCTAAAAAAAATTCTAACAACAACAAAAAAAATTGTCAATACTAAAATATCACGCTTAAACATATATTTAAATCAAACTTTAATGCATATAATTAGCAAATGGAGTCCACTTTAACTTATAAAAAGACATCTTATCCTGAATTGAAAAAGATATCCTTTCCATAGTCAAACAAAATTTCATTTCCAAATACCACTTATCTAAAATTTCTATCTTTCCAAGTAAGTGCTATACATTTCTTAGCCACAACTAAAGCTAAGTAGATAAATGAAATCTGATAATCCTCTAAACCTAAATCAATTAATGATTGCATGTTCCCTAATAAAAATATATTGGGATCTAATACAAGATGGATATTATATAAATTGTTAAAAACAGATTGAATACCTTTCCAAAACTGTTGCAATCGATCACAAAGCCAAACAGTATGCAAAAAAGTATTGGCCGTCTGATCACATCGAAAACAAGAATCCAACTTACTAAGACCAAATTTTTTTAATTTCTCCGGCGTTAAATATAGCTGATGAATAAAATTATAATTAATTATCGCTAGTCTAGCATTAATTAATTTCCGAATACTATTCTGACAAATTTCCATCCAAGCTTCTTCAGCTATTTTATGTCCTAAATTTTTTTCCCATTTCAACTTATCTTTATCCCAGTCTTTTTTACTATCAGTTTCTTGTAAAATACAATACAAATCAGATATATATCCTTTTTTTGGTATTGAAAGTACATATTCTTCAAAACTAGATTCAGGCAATAAAATCATATGTCGACCACATAACTGTTTTACAAACGATCTTAACTGATAATATACAAATATAGAATTTGCACTAATACCATATTTCCTTTGTAATTCGTCAAAGGAACAAAAACAACCCTCAGAAAAACAATCAGATAAATTTTTTATTCCCTTCTTTTTCCATTGTTTCAAAGTGGCATTGGAGACCATAAAAGGAACAAGCTGATTATTATATAATGGCAATCTTCCAGAATATATATTTTTAAGTCCCAATTTTTTAAGTTTACTTGTCCATAAATTCAATAAATGTTTCAATATTGGCACATCATAAGTTCGTAATAAATTTTTATTCCATCGAAACAAAAACTCATGAGGAAATTTTTCTAAAATAACCGCCATTTCTATCTTTACCCAACTAGGTGAGTCATCCATATTCATTAATGCACTAAGAAATTTGAATTGAGCTGCTTCATAATAATGCTGAAAATTCGGTAATCTTAAACCTCCAAATTGAAAATCCCACATCAATTTTCTCATTGCTACTCTCGGAAATTTTCCCTTCCATAAGAATTCTCTAATCGCTTTATATGTCCTTAAAAATTTTTTTTTTTTTAAAATAAGGAATTGATTGAAACAAATATTGTATTCTAGGAAAAATATTCATTTTTATGGTATTAATCCTCCCTAGTTAACCCAAAGGTAGATCCCTCCACCTAATCAAATCTAATTTAATCATTTTTATTAAAGGAAAATAATTAATTGAATCTAATTCTTGAAATTCCATATCAACATTAATTCCTAAATATTTAATTTGTGTAGTCCACTTCAAATTTGTAATATTTTTATATACTGAATAATCACCTTTACAAATTGACAAAATTTCACTTTTAGCCCAATTTACTTTGTAATCAGATAATTGGCCATAAATTTCTAAACATTCTTGAATTGCAGGTAAAGAAATATCCGGATCCACCAAATATAATAAAACATCATCAGCAAATAAATTAATCTTGTATTCCTCATTCAGAACTCTCATACCTTTAACATTTCCATTTTGATGTATTAATTGTGCTAAAGGTTCAATAACTATAGCAAATAAAGCAGGTGACAACGGACATCCTTGTCTAGTAGATCTTGTCAAACTAAAAGATTCTGAAATTTGGCCATTAACAGCAATTCTAGCCTTCAGGCTATTATATAAAGTCTTTATCAACCCAATAAATGAAGAACCAAAACAAAATTTCTCAAGTACTTTGAACAGAAACTTCCATTCCACTCTGTCAAAAGCCTTTTCTGCATCCAATGAAACCACTATTGGATAATTCAACTGAAATTTAGATTTATTTATCAAGGTTATTAACCGTAAAATATTATCTGACACATACCTGTTTTTTATAAATCTCGTTTGATCACCATGTATAATTTTAGGCAGGTATTGAGCTAATCTATTAGCCATAATTTTAGCTACAATTTTATAATCTACATTTAACAATGAAATTGGTCTATAAGAAGAAACCTGTAAAGGGTCTTTATCTTTTTTTGGTATAACCGTAATTATTGCGTTAGAACAAGGTTCAGGTAATTGAAAAGTATTATAAGTTTGTTGTAATACATCCTTATAAATAGAAGATACATCAGCATAAAAAACTTTATAAAACTCTATAGAAAACCCATCTTCACCAGGTGCCTTTCCGTTCGGCATGTCTCTTATTGCCCTTTCTATTTCATCTTCTGTAAAAGGTTTATCTAACTCTTGTCTGTCTTCTTGATTCAATTGTGGCAAGTTAATATTTTCCAGTTACATCTTTACATTCTGAAGTATACAATTATTTATAGAAATTACAAAATTCATCATTAATCTCCTTTTGATTAAAAGTAATACCTGATTTCTTTCTAATCACTGGTATAATCCTAGATAATTGTTCCTTTTTTAATTACCATGACAAAACTTTATGAGCTTTCTCACCCCATTCATAAAACTTATGGTTAGTTCGATTCATTAAACATTCAAACCCATATGTTTGTAATTCATTATATTTAAATTTTAAATTAGTTAACTGATTCTTTTGAGTTTCAGTAGCATGTTTTTGAAATTCTTTTTCAGTAGCAGTTATTTTTTCCTCTAAGTCTCCAATCTCTTTAATTCTCTCCTTCTTTATTTTAGAGGCATAACTGATAATTTGGCCTCGCAAAAAAGCTTTCATTGTATCCCATAAAACAAAATGACTAGAAACAGAATTACAGTTAATACCAATAAAAATTTCAATTTGCTGTTTTAAAAAACTAATAAACTCTGGTTTTTGCAATAGCATAGTATTAAATCTCCATCTTGAAGCTTTCTGAACATCTTGTGAACTCAAATATTCTAATAATAATAGTGAATGATCTGAAACCAATCTAGCTTTATACTCCACAGATGTAACCCTATCCTGCAAATATGCTGATATTAAAAAATAATCAATTCTAGAAAAAGAATTATGTCACGAGGAATAAAAAGAAAAATCTTCCTCTGTAGGATTAACTCTTCGCCAAATATCAATTAAATTCAAATCTGCCATCATATTAGTCAATTGGATTGCCATCTTAGACTTCTTAATTACTCTTGGGTACTTATCCAATAAAGGCTCCAACACCACATTCAAATCTCCCCCAATCATCACATTAGAGTTTGATTGTCCAAGTAATAAAGACATATCCACAACAAAAGCTGTATCCTCAACATTAGGAGCATAAACGTCAAGCGAAGTCCATGCCCCATTAAAGATTGTACAATTTAATTTTAATAATCTTCCACCATTTTTCTCTTCATTCTGTAACTGGAATGGTAAATTCTTATGTACCAAAATTGCAACACCTTTTGCCTTAGAATTAAACAAAGAATAAAAAACTTGCCCAACCCATTCACGTTTGAGTTTCAAATGTTCCTTATCTGTTAAATGAGTTTCCTGTAAAAAAGCAACATTAACTTTTAATTTTTTTAAATAAGCAAGTACTTGCTTATGCTTAATAGGATTATTTAAACTCTGAACATTAAGAGAAGCAAACTTCAATTTAGACATTTCTTACACTCAATAAAAAACAAACAAAAAATATTTTTTTAAAAATTTTTTTAATCAACTTTGCCATTGCGACCACCGTTTCTTCCATTTCTTCCAGAAATCAGATTCCCTTCTTGCAGCTCTGCCCTCTTTGGAGACCGTGGAGGACTACATCGTTCCTGGAATTGCGTAATTGGTAAAGACTGAGCAAAATCCATAGCTTCTTTAGGATTATCAAAGAACTTTGGTTGATATCCATCCTGAAAAATCTTCAGTACCGCAGGGTATCTAAATGTTGCCTTATATCCTTTTTTCCACAATAATTCTTTCACAGAATTAAATTCACGTCGTTGAAACATAATTTCCTGACTCAAATCTGGATAGAAGAAAACACGATTACTCTGAACCATCAAAGGAGATCTGTTTTGCTGTGCATTTCTAATAGCCATACGTAAAATAGTCTCTCTATCACTGTAATTTAAACAGCGAACCAGAACAGGTCTTGGATTCTGTCCTGAAAAAGGTCTCCAATATTAAACCTTCAGGAAACTTATCTTGTCCCAACACTTGTGGAATCCATTCAGTGAAAAATTTTCTTGGATCTGGCCCTTCTATGCCTTCTGGCAAGCCGACAATTTTCACATTATTCCGTCTGGTTTGGTTCTCCAAATAATCAACCTTTTTTGCTAAATTTTTATTCTGAATCTGTAGCGTTTCAATTGTTTTATTCACATCTTGCAATTGATCTTGTACATCAGATAATCCTTGATCACACATCTCAAGTCTTTCAATAGTTTCAACTTTAAAAACTCCATAATCAGCCATCTGTTGAGTATTGACATCCACCAATGCATTAATCTTAGAAGGAAGATTATTCATAGAATCACCTAAATGCATCATTGAAGAAAATATCTTATGTTCAAGACTCTTGAAAAGTATATCAACATAAGTAGATCCAGACATGATGGGATCCTACTGTTCTTGTGGAATCAAAGGACCTTCTAGTCCTTCTTTTAATTTAGTAGCTTTTCTTGCAGTTTGACTCCGTGTAAGAGCCCCTGCCACAGACCCCCCAGAAGTGTCAGGAGGCTGATGATCAGGGTTATCTTTGATCCAAACCTCCTTTAAAAGCTTCGTTACGTCAGTATCTGGAAGAGCTGTTGTAACTGGTGGTATAGCAGTCAAATGACAACTCTTTAACTCTCCAACTGGTGGCGCCCCAACTAATTCAGCAGTCAAAGTCTCAGTAACAGCACTCACAGTAGACGTTGTTTGAAATACTGTCACCCAGCCAGCCCTTTGTTCTAAAGGCTGCTGAGAACGACCTTCAGAAAGACCCACCAATACAGAGTGGAGTTCCAAAGCCAAATTCTTCGCTTCTTTTCCTGGATCCATTTCACGCTGAGTCGTGGCTTTTTGTAAACAAGCAGGCTCAGATAATTTCAGAAAATATAATTTTTTAACAATCTGTTGATGTTTCCTTTTATTTTTTTTTACAAATGTACCATTAGGTATTAATTCAACACCTCATACTATTTATAAACTTTTTAAAGAGTTTTAACGGGCACTTAAAGACAAAACAATAAGTTAGAGTCAGGAGAGGACTGGAAGGCACGTCTGTTCCTTACGCCATCTTGCCACGCCCCCCCTTGTTCGCCAATCTCACCCCCAACTGTAAACCCATCACCTTTATTCGGGCAGAGGTGCAGCAGTTACTCAATGATCCCAGCATTTGGAGATCACATGTGGTGGCAGCAAGGAATAGGGAGAAGAACAGGATGGTCCTTGACTACAGTCAGACCATCAACAGGTACACACAATTAGATGTGTACCCCACTCCCATGCATATCCGACATGGTGAACCAAATTGCACAATATTGGGTCTTCTCTACCATCAACCTGAAGTCTGCATGACACCAGGTCTCTATCTCCCCAGAGAACCGCCAATACACTAGGTTGAAAGTGGATGGCCACCTCTACCATTTCCTGCAGGTTCCCTTCAGCATTACAAATTGTGACTCAGTCTTCCTGCAGAAGATGAACTGCATGGTTGAGCTGCAGGACACATTCCCATATCTTGACAATGTCATCATCTGTGGCCATGACCTGCAGGAACACGACACCAACCTCCAGAAATTCCTCCACACTGCCAAGCTCCTCAATCTCACGTACAATGAGGACAAGCATGTATTTCCCATAACCCGCCTTGCCATCCTTGGCCATGTCATTGAAAACGGAGTCATTGGTCCAGACCCTGACTGCATCTGCCCACTCCTGGAACTTCTGTTCCCCCACAGCCTTAAGGCACTGGAAAGGTGTCTAGGATTTTTCTCTAATTATGCCCAGTGGGTCCCTATCTATGTAGACAAGGCCCACCCCTCGTCAAATCCACCTCCTTCCCTCTGACATCAGAGGCTCATGCAGCCTTCAACCGCATCAAGGCAGACATTTCCAAGGCCACAATGCACACCGTAGATGAATCCACCCCGTTCCAGGTGGAAAGCGATGCATCAGATTTTGCTCTGTCTGTCACCCTTAACCAGGCAGGCAGATCAATTGCTTTATTTTCCTGTACCCGACAGGGCCCCGAAATTCGACACTCCTCGGATGAGAAAGAGGCCTAAGACATTGTTGAGGCAATGTGGCACTGGCATACTTACCTGGCTGTTAAACGATTTACCCTGCTAACTGACCAAATACAGTTGTGTTTATGTTTAATAACCAGCAGCGGGGTATAATTAAAATGACGAGATACTAAGGTGGAGAATTGAACCCTTCTCCTACAATTATGATATCTTATACCGGCCTGGGAAACCAAATGAGTCACCAGACGCCCTGTCCTGTGAGACCTGTGCCAGAACACAGACTGAACACTTACGAGCCCTCTGTAATGATCTCTGCCACCCCAGAGTTACCAGGTTCTTCCAATTCATTAAAGCCTGCAACCTGCCGTACTCGATCAAAGAGATCAGGTCGATGACCAAGAACTGCCAGGTCTAAGCATGGTGCAAACTTCTACTGGCTATTCAGAGCACAGTTGATAAAGGCCACCTGCCTCTTTGATTGCCTGAGTGTCGACTTCAAAGGACCTCTGCCCTCCAGGGACTGCAACATACACTTCCTCACTGTTATTGATGAGTACTCTCGTTTCCCATCCCCTGATCTGACACGACGACCGCCACAGTCATCAAGGTCCTGCGCAGCCTCTATTTGGCTTCCCCAGCTATAGTCACAGTGACCGGGGATCTTCCTTCATGAGTGATGAGCTGTGCCAGTACTTGTTGGCCAGGGGCATCGCCACGAGCAGGACCACTAGCTACAACCCCCGGGGGAACGAGCAATTGGAAAGGGAAAATGCTACGGTCTGGAAGGCCTTCCTCCTAGCCCTGCAATCTAGGGGCCTTCCAGTCTCCCACTGGCAAGAGGTCCTTCCAGAGGCTCTCCGCTCCATCAGTACTTCCTATTTACTGCTACGAATGCCACATAGCATGAACGTATGTTTTCCTTCCCCACAAAATCTGCGAATAGAGACCACGCTGCCGGTGTGGCTGACATCCCTACTCTGGAAACGTGAAGAGCCATAAATCTGACCCCCTGGTTGAAAGGGTCCATCTCCTTCACGCCAACTCCCAATAGGTCTACATAGCATATCATGATGGCCGCGAAGATGCTGTCTCCATTAGGGATCTGACACCCTCAGGAGTCCTGGACATCTCTATTGATCACTCCACACCATTTCCCCCACTCTTAGCTACCTACGATGCACCTGAACCATGGCATGTGGCCCTCCCCCAATATCGCCAGATCCCCACCAGCACAACTCTGATGAGTACATACAAGCACCCAAGACCATCCAGGACCCCATCACTGCTCTGCAGTCGCAGCTGGTATTACAATGGTCACAACAAAAGACCAAACCACCTGAGAGACTTAATTTGTGATTGTATCAGCACCACTTCACCCCACTGGACTCCCTTTCAAAACAGGGTGAATGTGGACCATCCATTATCAACGGTACCAGTGGCCCCTCCCACAAGCTTTTGTATAAAGGTGACTATTCCACAGCCCCCTCTCAGTGATGGACAGTCAAGCAGCAGGGATGTGCCTTTGTTCTTTAGTGAATAAAAGTATGCTGTTTACTCAACATCAGTCTTTGAGTCATTGATGGTGCATCAAGAGGGAAGGGAGTGGAAAGCTGGAGGAGATGAGAGAGGAAGAACAGGGAGCTGGCTAGCAGAAACTGGAGAGCCCGACATTAATACCATTTGGCAATGGTTCTCAAACTTTCTCTTTCCACTCACATCCCACTTTAAGAATTCCCAATGCCATTGATGCTCTGTGATTAGTAAAGGATTGCTTAAGGTGATGTGTGGGTGGGAAGAAAAAGTTTGAAAACCACTACTTTAATCGTCCCTAATTGACATGTTATGTGCACCATTTCATAACTCCTAAGGAAAATATTTCAGTAGCAATTGAAGGTTCTCAACCTTCTCTTTCCACTCGCATCCCACCTTAAGCAATCCCTTACTAATTACAGAGCACCGATGGCAGAGGGATTACTTAAAGTGGGATGCGAGTGGAAAGAAAAGGGTTGAGAACCATTAAGTTCCGAGACTGAAAATGAGATGCGGCTCTTCCAATTTACAGGTGGCGTGAAGCAAGGCTGTGTTCTCGCACCAACCCTCTTTTCAATCTTCTTCAGCATGATGCTGAACCAAGCCATGAAAGACCTCAACAATGAAGACGCTGTTTACATCCGGTACCGCACGGATGGCAGTCTCTTCAATCTGAGGCGCCTGCAAGCTCACACCAAGACACAAGAGAAACTTATCCGTGAACTACTCTTTGCAGACGATGCCGCTTTGGTTGCCCATTCAGAGCCAGCTCTTCAGCGCTTGACGTCTTGTTTTGCGGAAACTGCCAAAATGTTTGGCCTGGAAGTCAGCCTGAAGAAAACTGAGGTCCTCCATCAGCCAACTCCCCACCATGACTACCAGCCCCCCCACATCTCCATCGGGCACACAAAACTCAAAACGGTCAACCAGTTTACCTATCTCGGCTGCACCATTTCATCAGATGCAAGGATCGACAACGAGATAGACAACAGACTCGCCAAGGCAAATAGCGCCTTTGGAAGACGACACAAAAGAGTCTGGAAAAACAACCAACTGAAAAACCTCACAAAGATAAGCGTATACAGAACCGTTGTCATACCCACACTCCTGTTAGGCTCTGAATCATGAGTCCTCTACCGGCATCACCTACGGCTCCTAGAACGCTTCCACCAGCGTTGTCTCCGCTCCATCCTCAACATTCATTGGAGCACTTTCATCCATCGAAGTACTCGAGATGGCAGAGGTCGACAGCATCGAGTCCACGCTGCTGAAGATCCAGCTGCGCTGGGTGGGTCACATCTCCAGAATGGAGGACCATCGCCTTCCCAAGATCGTGTTATATGGCGAGCTCTCCACTGGCCACCGTGACAGAGGTGCACCAAAGAAAAGGTACAAGGACTGCCTAAAGAAATCTCTTGGTGCCTGCCACATTGACCACCGCCAGTGGGCTGATATCGCCTCAAACCGTGCATCTTGGCACCTCACAGTTTGGCGGGCAGCAACCTCCTTTGAAGAAGACCGCAGAGCCCACCTCACTGACAAAAGGCAAAGGAGGAAAAACCCAACACCCAACCCCAACCAACCAATTTTCCCTTGCAACCGCTGCAACCGTGTCTGCCTGTCCTGCATCGGACTTGTCAGCCACAAACGAGCCTGCAGCTGACGTGGACATTTACCCCCTCCATAAATCTTTGTCCGCGAAGCCAAGCCAAAGAAGAAGAAGAAGGTTTGTCAGTACATGAGGTCGTGGGCAGACATGAGTATGGGAGTGAGATGCAGAATTGAAATGGTGAGCCACTGGGATGTCCCTGTCACTGATGCGGACAGAGTGAAGGTGCTCAGCGAAGTGATCTCCCAGTTTGATGCAGACGGGAAGGAGGTTAAGTGGCAATGAGATTGAGGCAGAAAAAAATCATGAGGGCCATCGATGGGGTAGACTGCAGAAAACATTTCCCTATAGCACCTTGAGGACATCTTTTTAAGGTCAGGAATAAGATTCAGAGGGGACATGAGGGAGATGTACCTGGAATAAACTGGCTGAGAGAGTAAGGACAACTTTTGAGTCATGGGGCAGAGAAGCAAAGGGTGAAGTGGTGGAGAATGGGGTCGATGCAGATGGTGCCGATGCAGATGGTGCCCACTGAGCAGCATGAATGTGATGTGCAGTGTTGTCTGCCCATGTTGCAATTAAGATAGCCTTTTTGACATCCATGATGAAGGGCTCTGGCCCAAAACTTCAACAGCTCTTTGGTTTCCATGGACGCTGCCAGACCTGTTAAGTTCCTCTGGCACTTCTGTGTCTTACTCTAGTTCTCCAATGTCTGAAGACTTCTTGTTTAATGGACATAAAATTGCAAACACAAAGTGAACAATGCACAGTGGCCTGGATATTCCATTGCTGTGTGAAATGTGCATGTGAAGCATTTAAACAGTGAGTCGTGCTGATGTCACTGTAAGCGAACATGTAGATGTAGCAAGCAGTTAGAAATCAAGCAGCATAATGGTCTTTATTACAAGATGAATAGGGTAACAGTGCAGGGTCTTAGTGAGACCACATTTGGATTATTCTGCAGTTTTGACCTCCTTCCCCAAGAAAGGAAAGCTAACTGCTTCCAGGAATGGTGGGTTTCTCACACGAGGGAAGATTCAGCAGACCAGGGCTGTATTTCCTAGAATTTTGAAGACTGAGAGAGCTCCCTGAAATGTACAAAAATTCTTGTTAGGCTAGTTGATAGGGGAGTGATTCCACACTAGGGAGCATTAAAGCAGAGATCGTGGTCTCAGGGCAGGACTGAAGGACCCTCTACCCTGGGAAAAAGCCTGACTAATCACCCTATCTATGCCCTTTATTATTTCAAAGACCTCTATCAGGTTTTTCTTGCTCTCTCTCTCTCTCTGATTCAAGCCCTTCAGTCTTGATACTGTCCTTGTGAAATTTTTGCACCCTTTTCCAATTCATGACAGGCTTTCTGTAGCAAGGAGACCAAAACCGCACACAGTATTCCACATATGGCCCAAAGACTTACCATCTGTTACATGACACCCAACCTTTGTGGACCCAAATTCAAGTTACACGTACTGAGGTAAGGTGAAGGTTCACTTGGTGAGCTGTCCAGCTAGTCAACCCAAACAGTAAAGCAGTAAAAACACAGTACTTGCAGGGAGATCAGCTAGAAAAACAAAGGCAAATTTTTTACTGCTTTGAGCTTTATTCAGGTATCTGATATCGGAGGAAATCTTTAAGGATTAAAAAAAAATTATATTTATCATTTTAAATATATTTAACAATCAATAACCATACAAAGCACTTTTGCTAAATTTTATAGTCAACATTTAATAATGATAAAGACCTATATGAAGCTGGTTTTACTGTATCTATATCTTTTTAGGAATAACTGTAATTATCACCGTAGAAAAATTTCTGGAAGATAATGCAGTTTGAAATCTTGTTCTATTACCTTCATAAACAAAGGAATCAATAAACCTTTAAATTCTTTGTAAAATTCAACTGAAAACCCATCCTCTCCCAGAGATTTGTTATTTTGTAAACAATTAAGTGCATCATATACCTCTTGTACAATGAAAGGACTATTTAAATAATCTTTACCTATTTCAGTTAATCTTGGTAATACCATTTGTGATAAATATTCATCTATCTCATGTAACAATTCAGATGTATATAATTTTTCATAAAATTCCTTAAAAGTTTCATTTATTTCTTGTGGTTTAAATGTCACTTCACTGTTGTCTTGTGTTAATTGATCTAGAGGATTGTTCCACTTTTAATTGCCAAGCTAAAACATTATGGGATTGTTCTTCTAGTTTATAATATTTCTGCTTAGACCACAGTATCATGTTTTCTGTTCTATATGTTAACATTGTATTATATTGTAATTTCTTATCAGTTATGCTTCTATATTTATTCTCTGAGGGTGATTTTTGAATTTCTTTTTCCAATATTGTTATTTCCTTTTCTAATTTATCTATATCTTTCATATATTCCTTTTTAATTTGAAGTATAACATAATTTATCTTTGCAAACAAGCTTTTAATGCATCCCAAATAATAAACATCTTCTGTTGAATGTTAATTTGTATCACAAAACAATTCTATATATTGCCTTATTAAAAAAAAATCTTTCCTTTGCAATAATAAAGAATATAATCTCCATCTATGTACTGAGTGTTATTTTTCAGCAAATTCCACTTTCAATCAGCAATGGGGAATGATCGGATAATATTCTTGTTTTATAATCAATATTCATAATTCTTGATTGATTTTGAGCTGAAATCAAAAAAATAAATTCTAGAATATGTATCAAATCTACTAGAATAAAAGGAATAATCCCTATATTTAGAATGAATTCTTCTCCAAATATCAATTAGATTTAAATCCTTCATTAAAAATAACAATGTTTTAGCTGCTTTTGATTTAACTATAGTTCTTGATGACTTATCCAGCAAAGGTTCCAAACAAAAATTAAAATCACCTACTAAAACATTTTCATGGACATCTGCTAAATTCAAAAAAGTATTGTATAAATTTCTGATCATCTGTATTTGGTGCATATATATTTAACAAAGTCCATTCCTCAGAAAATATTTGATAATTTACCATTACATATCTATCTGCCGGATCTGTAATTACATTTTGAATTTTAACTGGTAATTATTTATTAAATAAAATTGCTACTCCTCCAGCTTTAGAGTTAAATTAAGAAAAAAACCATCTGACCCACCCAATGTTTTTTTAATTTCAAATGTTCTTTTTCAGTTCAATGAGTTTCTTGTAAAAAATGTGTTATCTACTCCCAATTTCTTAATATAAAACAAGATTTTCTTTCTTCTTATTTTCCCATTAATCCCATTAAACTCAAAATCAGGTTTTGCATCAGTGACAAAGTTATTTTTGCTGCCTGAGGTTTCAACACACTCTTGGTAGATCTATCCAATAAAGGGATGAGACAAAAATCAAAATCTCCACCCACTAATATATTTTCATTAACTTCCCCCATATTTAAAAAAGTTTCTTGTATAAATTTACCATCATCCACATTTGGTGCATAAATAGTCATTAATGTCGATTTTTCAGAAAAAAATTGAAAATTTATTAATAACCAACCAAATGTGTCTAAAATTGTATTTTGTATTTTAATTGAAAGATTTTTATTAATCAAAATTGCTACTCCTCCAGCTTTTGTATTAAAGTGTAATTGTATTACCATTCCAAGCAATATCTACTTTTGATGCCCCTTCATCAGTCCCTGTCTCTTTGCCAACCTCTTAAATACCAAAAACATTAAATCCAGTCATAAAGGTAAGACTTGATTGGGTACTTCAAAGAAAGAAAGAAAGAGAAATAGAAGAGAGAACCCCCCCCCCCCACGAGCTTTGTCATAAAGCCCCCTGAAAATGCTACCACCCTCGATTTTTTGGGTTGCGACTAAAGCTGCAAAATGTTCGGCAGGAGCCAGTCAGCATATCTCCGGCTCCTCTGAGTATATTAAACTCATCTCTGCAATATTACAAACGACTTCCAGATTAAATTCACCACAGTAGTATAACTTTCCATCTTCAAGTGTCCACCCTTTGGGTCAATTCTTGACACATGTCTGGTAAACTTTCTGCATATTCTTGAGCAGGTTCCAGATTCATAAAGAATCTGCTTGGACCTCCTTGAACAAATACTTACAGAGTTGCAGGATAATGCAGAATAAAAGTATATCCCTTATTCCACAAAATATTTTTAACTGGATTAAAACTCTTCCTTTTCTTCAACAATTGAAAGCTTATATCAAGATAAAAGAAAATCTTGTTCCCTTCAAATTCCAACGGCGCTTTTCTTTCTTTAGCCCTGTTTGGCTGCAAATTCCAAAATGTTTTTTCCCTCCCTTGATAATGAAGAAATTTGTCCAAAATAGGCTTGATCTGGCTGAGGTTTAAGTCGAAGGGCTCTATGAGCTCTCTCAATCTCAATATCTCCTTTAAAATGTTCTTGCCCAAAAGTCTGAGGAATCCAGCGCTGTAAAAATTGAATAATATCTTCTCTTTTCTCTTCTTCTTTCAGGCCAATTATTTTAATATTATTTCTTTGACTAAAATGTTCTAATGAATCCACTTTTTCAGACAGTTGCAGACAATTCTTAAACTGTGCACAGAATTTAACATGGATAAAGTTCACCAGGCTTTGGTGCTTGTCCTGGGTAAACTTGTACCTTTCACTTTGTTCATTTTAGATTGGTCACAGTGTTTGAGCTACCAAAAGAAAATAGACACACACACCGAGAGCAGTTCAGTTTATACAAATGTTTATTACAAATTCAAAAGCTGATTTCAAACTACAATATGCTAGCCCTTTCCAACTATACTTATCAATGCCTGGACTGGTCCCAACTGCCGAAGCGAGGCAACGACCGCACACTTGTAGTAGGTTGTCAGGGCGCCGGTAGCAGCTTCTCCACCTCCCCCGACTGGGTCATTGGCTGGACTCTAGAAGTTCTTCTTCTTGCTGAGAGATGTTGCCACCTCTCGGAGAGTCTCAAACTTCAGCAGCGGGACCATGGCTTATATTACCCAAAAAACTGCTTACCCAAGCACCTATTCCCAGCACAGTAAGAAAGATAAGCGAGCAAGCTAGCATGCTTAGGCTTCTATCGAATAACATAATTTTCAGCTTATCACTTTGAACACAATGATTTATTTTGCATCAAGGCTAGGCCTCTGACAGTCTGTGACCAAAACAAGCAGGAAGATTAAATGTTCTTGGTACACAGATGTCCTTTCGTCAGATAACTGCATCTCTGGCCCCTCGGTGGAATTTAGCTTATGTCTGCTGATTCTAAAACACAAGCAGGTTCTCAGCCTTGCAGAAGCAAAGGCTGCAAAAGTAAAAAACATGGTTTAAATCTTCCATTACAGTGCTTGAAAGGTAAATGGTTACTGCTCAGGAAGATTCTTGTCAGTTTCAACCACTTCAGTGTCTTGCCGAAGAAACTTGTCCCATCAGATCACCACAGAGTTCCTTTTTGTTTCTCTTATTCCAAGTGAAACATTAGGTAGCCAGTCCTCTCCTCTTGTATAGACCACAAGGGCTTTGACCAGGCTGAACTAAGCAGTCACAACCCACTTCCAAAT
The DNA here is from genome assembly GCF_036971445.1 of Narcine bancroftii. Classification (NCBI taxonomy): domain Eukaryota; kingdom Metazoa; phylum Chordata; class Chondrichthyes; order Torpediniformes; family Narcinidae; genus Narcine; species Narcine bancroftii. The sequence continues at coordinate 250,460,406 of NC_091469.1, read as the reverse complement.
GGGGTCTTACACAAGCTTGCCAGCTTGTCCTGTTCTGCAACACTGCAGAATTGAAAGCCTGTTTTACTCTCCCTGTTTGCAAAACCACATGACCCTCTTAGAACAGCAAGTTCTATTCCAGACAGCCTGTGGCTCCAATGAGTTCTTTCCTCTGTTTCCTTTGTGTAAACAACAATCCATCAGTGAAGTCTCTTGGGCACTCTCCAAAGCTTTTGCAAAGGCTCTAGGGCTGACATGTCCAGCATGAGCAGAGCTCCAATATTTTAAATAAGATCTGTTTTAAAGTGTTTGTATGTGACCTACACTAGCAAACCCTGCCCCAATTTATCTCCCAAAAACATACCTTTACAATACAAACACAACATAATCTGTCACAATATGTTTTTACAAAAAAAAAGCACCTAAAGTCGGTTTGTTTAAGTCAAGGGAAAGATGGGAACAAGATTTAAACATAACCACCGATCAACAGGTTTGGCAAGATTTATGTTAAGTTATGTCTAATATTATTAATGTAAAGTATAGAGACGTGACCCATCCAGCGCAGCTGGATCTTCAGCAGCGTGGACTCGATGCTGTCGACCTCTGCCATCTCGAGTACTTCGACGTTAGGGATGTAAGCGCTCCAATGGATGTTGAGGATGGAGCGGAGACAACGCTGGTGGAAGCGTTCTAGGAGCCGTAGGTGGTGCCGGTAGAGGACCCATGATTCGGAGCCGAACAGGAGTGTGGGTATGACAACGGCTCTGTATACGCTTATCTTTGTGAGGTTTTTCAGTTGGTTGTTTTTCCAGATTCTTTTGTGTAGTCTTCCAAAGGCGCTATTTGCCTTGGCGAGTCTGTTGTCTATCTCATTGTCGATCCTTGCATCTGATGAAATGGTGCAGCCGAGATAGGTAAACTGGTTGACCGTTTTGAGTTTTGTGTGCCCGATGGAGATGTGGGGGGGGGGCTGGTAATCATGGTGGGGAGCTGGCTGATGGAGGACCTCAGTTTTCTTCAGGCTGACTTCCAAGCCAAACATTTTGGCAGTTTCCGCAAAGCAGGACGTCAAGCGCTGAAGAGCTGGCTCTGAATGGGCAACTAAAGCGGCATCGTCTGCAAAGAGTAGTTCACGGACAAGTTGTCATACCCACACTCCTGTTCGGCTCCGAATCATGGGTCCTCTACCGGCACCACCTACGGCTCCTAGAACGCTTCCACCAGCGTTGTCTCCGCTCCATCCTCAACATCCATTGGAGCGCTTTCATCCCTAACGTCAAAGTACTCGAGATGGCAGAGGTCGACAGCATCGAGTCCACGCTGCTGAAGATCCAGCTGCGCTGGATGGGTCACGTCTCCAGAATGGAGGACCATCGCCTTCCCAAGATCGTGTTATATGGCGAGCTCTCCACTGGCCACCGTGACAGAGGTGCACCAAAGAAAAGGTACAAGGACTGCCTAAAGAAATCTCTTGGTGCCTACCACATTGACCACCGCCAGTGGGCTGATAACGCCTCAAACCGTGCATCTTGGCGCCTCACAGTTTGGCGGGCAGCAACCTCCTTTGAAGAAGACCACAGAGCCCACCTCACTGACAAAAGGCAAAGGAGGAAAAACCCAACACCCAACCCCAACCAACCAATTTTCCCCTGCAACCGCTGCAACCGTGTCTGCCTGTCCCGCATCGGACTTGTCAGCCACAAACGAGCCTGCAGCTGACGTGGACTTTTTACCCCCTCCATAAATCTTCGTCCGCGAAGCCAAGCCAAAGAAAGAAATATATAATTATGTTATCATGTATCTTAGATTTAGATTCTAATTATTGGGTTTAGTAAGGGTTGAGGAGGAGGGCTTAGTTGGTTTCCAGGGTTTTTTTTAGTAGTTTAAGTAGTTTTTAAAATTTTTATCTTTTACTATATATTAATCAACATATATTTGTAAACTCTGTAACACTGTGATTTGATACTAACTGTTATAATTATGTGTTGATTTAAATATAAAGAAAACCATACAAAATACAAAACGTCAAGAGAACCCATCCCTCCAACCCCCTCCCCACTTCCAATTAAACAGGGAAAACACATACAGAAAGATCCCATTGTCAATGTGTACAGTAAACACATGATGGTATCACAATGTTAAAATCTTTACAGAGGTCTGCTGGCTCGTCAGTAATGATCGTAACCCTATGGTGGCGCCATTGAGGTACCTAGATATTCTAAGTAGGGCAGCCAGATTTTTAGGAAGGCATTACATCCCCTCCTGAGACTGTATGTGACCTTTACAAGTGGAATGCAGTTGTTCATTTTTGAAGACCACCTATCAATGAGGAGATGGGAGTCAGATTTCCATGTTATTGTTATGCATTTTCTGGCCACACATAATGCAACTTCTGTGAATTTACTTTGAAATTTAGTTAGCGATCTACTAATATTTGTAAAATTCCCCAGAAGACAAAGCTCTGGGTCTACTGGGAAGGTGACTCCTGTGATCTTAGTCACACGGGCTATACCAGAAGAGTCTCATATTTGTGCAGAGCCAGGTGGAGCGTAAGAAAGAACCAACCTCTACCCCACACCTAAAGCACATCTCTGATATCTCAAGTTTATATTGATATAATTTCTATGGGGTGAGGTAGAGCTGATGAAGAAAATTATAGTGAACCTGGCATTGATAGAAGCCAATAAGCAATTGTTCTGTCTAAAATCTGACTCCCATCTCACTCTACCTGGCTTTGGGGCTTTCACTCATCAAGAAAAAGTACATTCTAGAAATAAATTTACAGACATTTCCTTCATGCAGTAGTTTCTCCAATTCAGTGTGTTCCAGAAAAGTCATTTTAGGGCCCAAATTGGCTTAACTGGAGGTAACAAAAGAAGATCTTGTTGGGCAAGTTATATTTCTTCTTCAACTGTCCAAATGACATGAGAAGATCTTTTTCATAACACTCTTCCAGACATTGTATCCCCTTATGGTACCAGGTTTCCAGAATTTGTTGTTCAAACTCATGGGCAAAATTTTCATTTTGTCTTAAAGGTGTTTTTGGTAACAATCTCTTTTCAGTCCAGAGCTTCCACAGGTTTCACTCCATATTCTAACCAAATTTTTAAAATGGGGTTGGCTGTTCTGTTGGCTATAATTCTGGAATTCCATTTATGAATAAAATTATTATACACCTTCTCTTTTAGGGAGTGCAATTCAATTTGTACCCAGGAGGGGGCATCATCACCCTCAAAAAAATGCAGAAATCAATCTAATTTGGGCCATCAAATAATATTTTTTGAAACGAGGCAACCAGGTGCCTCCTAGTCAAAATTAAAATGCCATGTTAATTTTTCCTTGGATACTCTGGGTTCTTTTCAGTTCCATTAATCTGCCCAACATGCTTAAAAAAAGGTTTGAGATAGTGGAATTGACAAGGACTGGGAAAAGTACTGCAGTCTTGCCAATATATTCATCTTTACACAGTTGACTCTGCCAATTAGAGTGATGGGCAGGTTCATCCACCTCCTCAAGTCTTCCTCAATTTTACTAAGTAGAGGGAGTTTGTATAAATTCTAAAGATTCTAAGGTATTTAATGCCACACGAGGGTCATTGAATGAACTTGTTTGCTGGTGCTCAGTGTGATCAAAATTTGTTAGTGGGGTGATATCACTTTTTTCCCAGTTGACCTTGTATCCTGAAACTTCACCGTTGGTAAGGGAATTAACCAGATCTGGTATGTACAGGATTTCATCATCTGCCATTAGATTAATTTTGTGATTTGTCTGACTCACCATAAAGCCCTTTATATCTGAGTCTTGTCTAATTGCTTCTGCTAAGGGCTCAGTAGTCAAGACAAAAAGTCCAGGAGATAAGGAACAACCCTGTTGACTCGACTTGCTCAAAGGGAACACTGCCGAGATCTGTCCATTCATGCCGATCCTGTAATAGTTTTAACCCAGTTAATAAACATTTGCCCAAACCCAAGCTTGGCCATGCCTGTTAGCCAGGGCCTTAGAAATAAATTTGCAATCTTAGTAAAGAAATGGGCCAAAATGAGAAGCATTTTAATGGGCCTGTTTTTTTTAATGGATCACAGTAATTATGGCAGTAGAAAATTATTCACGGAGAGTTTGGGTTTTAGATGCTAAATTAATTACATCCACGATGAGGGATATAAGTAAGTCCTTAAATTCTCTGTAAAATTCTGGTGGGAAGCCAGCTTCCTCGATGAGGATCAGGACATGTCTTGGTCTCTGGAATGTAGATGGTTGGGTGCAAAAACTCAAATGGGCCAGATCGATTATTATCAGTTCATTAAAGTGTTATCATCACATAATGACTGGGATCCAGCCAGTGAAGAATTTTATGGGTTCATTTCCTTCACAGCCTTCTTTCATGTTAACAATACAGATATTATTATATCAGCTGTGGTTCTCTAGTGGTCTATTTTCCCCAATAGAAAGTCATTTTCCCTCCTCAATGCACCAAGGGAGGAGTCAGTCTCCATTAGTTGATGCTCTTCCCTCCCAACGTGGTCCTCTGCAGCAGTCACGTAGGAACTCAGCTGGTCTAACATAGTCCTGAGATGGACTGATTAATCTCTTCAGTTTTGGAGTCCATCTTATTAGAGATGGCTTCATTACCTCTTTTAATCTCCTGGAGGAGGACATGTGACTCTCTCTCCTTCAGCAGTTGCTCTTGGGCTTGCTCCATTCCAGGGATGGATCCCTCCATTGACCCCAAGACCACCATTTTACAGTTTTCCAGATGAAATGAATTCTGCTGTAGAAGCTGGATTTTGATTGGTGAGTAAATTACCTGGTTTGTTTCTTCGTTTGCAGCTATTCAGCTGGTTTAGACATTTCTGGGCATTTAATCTTGTTAAATTAGATTTTTCTGAGGAGCCCCAGGGCTCACATCCTCCTATTCTCTGCTGCTTCACGTGACCCCATTTTTAAGAGTATCCTTGAACCTGGTAGTTGGTGACCTTACACTTGCAAATCTTCTTTCCATGAAGGTCAGTGAAGAGAGTGTGACCGGCATTGGATGAGGATGGCTGCTTTCCCGAGGTGGTGGAGTGTGTAGGTGGAGCTGATGGAGGGGAGCATTTGAGGGACAGTCTCAGCTGCGATCACGGCTCCGCAGTTTTTTTGAATATTTTATTTTTGATTTTCCAAAGACTCGTGCAAATCCATTAAACAAAATATTACATTCTCTTTCCACACAATATGATTTACAGAACCCTTTATTCCCCCTCCTTACACCCTCCCCTCTCTATCCCTTAAATTATACAAATACCAACATATGAAAATACCGACATACAAAAACCACCTAAACACCGACAAAGGCAACGATCATCCTTGAGGCTGGAGGACCTCAGATGTCAAATAAAAACAGGTTGGGGCAAAGACACACGTCATCTGTGCCACATTCCCCAATTCATACTCTTAATTCATTATCTGCTGGGATGGATCATTTCTTTTCTCTTATTGCAAAAGAGGGGGGGGGGGCTGTGAATTATATCTGTGCCCTCAGATACAGTTGCCACCCTTCAACAAGGGTGAAGGTATCTCTTCTGTAAATTGTAGGTGATTTTATCCAGGAGAAGGCAGCACTGTATTTCCATATTCCATTGTGTAATATTTAGCTGGGTATCGGACTTCCATGTGACCGCTATATACTTCCTGGGTACTGACAAGGTGACCTTCACAAACTGAATTTGGTGTTTAGACAGTTTAAACCAGTGGCTTTCAAACTGTCCCCCTAAACTCACATCCCATTTTAAGTATTCCCTATGCCATGGGTGCTCTGTGATTAGTAAGGGATTGCTTAAGGTGTGAGTGGGAAGGGAAGGTTGAAAACCACTGTTTTAATCATCCCTAATTGAGTTGTAATGTGCACGGTTTCATAACTCCAAAGGAAATGGGCCAATGACAATTTTTCTCAAGCAAAATATTTCAGTAACAATTGGTTCTAGAGCAGTGGTTCTCAACCATCCCTTCCCATTCACACCTTAAGCAATCCTTTACTAATCCCATGGTGTAGGGATTACTTAAGGTGGAATGTGAGTTGGGGGGGGGGTGCAGTTTGAAAGCCACTGGTTTAAACTGTACTTCCCCAATGTTCCCCAGAAGGTAAAATTCCAGATCCTGTGGAAAAACCATTTTTGTAATTTTTTTCAGTGTCCCCTAGGTCTTCCCAGAAGGATCTCACCCTCGTACATTGCTTTGAATTGTGTAATTTTATTGGTGTGAGGTATAACTGATGCGAGAAATTATATTGCACCAGTATGTGTCTGGCATTAACAATTCATGTCAGGGTATTCAAACACAAATCTTCCATCTATTCTTCATCAATTGTTATGCCCAAGTCTGACCCCCATCATTCCCTTGACTGATGTAAGCCCAGCTTCGGGCCTTCACTTTGGATTATGGAATGCACCCCAGAGATAAACTTATGCACAATTCTCTTTTGAATTAGAGTCTCCATGTCCCTTAGGAAAGATTTTAAATGCAAAAAAGCAGAAGAATGTTCTATTTGATAACTCATATTTAGTCCTGAACTGTTCGAATGACATGAGCTGCCCTTGATAATAACAATCCTCGATGCACCTGATCCCCTTCCAGCACCAGGCGTCCAGGATCTTATTGCCCATGGGTATTAAATTGCTCTTGGTCAAAGGTGTTTTAGGAGATAACCCACCTTCAATCCATCAGTTTATTCTTTGCCATGTCTGCCACATGTTTAATTATGGGGTTATCTGTTTTTTCCCAAAACTGATTTGACGTCCCATTTGTATATAAATTCTCCTGCTAGTTTTTCTCCAACCACATGCAACCCAATTTGTGCCCAAGAAGGAAGACCCCCTCCCTCAAACAATGAGGCAATAAACCTCACCTGGGACACCCAGTATATTTTTTAAATTCTGGCAATTTTAAGCCCCCCCAATTTATATTCCCATGTCAACTTTTCCTTGGAGACTCTAAACACCTTACCATTCCACAAGAAGTTTATGACACATCCATTGAGCACTTTAAAGAGGCACTGGGGTAACAAAATGGGGAGCATTTGAAAAAAAGATATTGTAGTCTTGGCATCACCTTTATTTTTACACAGTTAACTCTGCCCATCAATGCTATGGGCAGTCTTCCAACAAGCCAGGTCCTCCTCGAACTTCCAGTGCAAAGGGAGATCATTTAATTTATATATATTGCATAGGTTTTTATACACTCTTATCCCAAGACATTTAAAGTCTTCCTGCGGCCACATGAATTGGCTTTCCCATTGATAAGGTCTATAATCTCCTTTCAAGAAAGGCATGATTTTGCTTTTATCCAGATTAACCTTATACCCAGAGACCTTCCTGTAATCCTCCTATATGGTCCTCAGTTTGGCTGTTTGTGATGATCTTAGCCTGGGGTTTATAATACAATGTCCTTACCCAATTGTTTGGGTAATTTGACCCAGTCCAAATTTCTCCAGTATCTTAAACAGAAAGTCTATTCCAATCTATCAAAGGCCTTCTCCAGATCCATGGATATGGCCACTCCCAGGTCCTCCCTGGACTGTGCCAGGTGCATTATATTGAGCAATCTAGCTACATTATCTACTGATGGCCTCTTTTGAACAAATCTAGCCTGATCTGGGTTTGTTAATTTCAGCAGATGTTTTGCCAACCTATTTCCCAATGTCTTTGCTAGAATTTTATAATCTACATTTATTAATGATATAGGCCTATAGGAGAAGGATTTAAATGGATCCCTGTCTTTTTTCAGGATCATTGTAATGATTGCTGTTGAAAAAGATTCCGGGAGAATATGTGTCTCTGCCTCCTGATAAAGAGGGGCATTAAAAGGTCTTTGAATTTTCTATAAAATTTGACAGGGAAACCATCCTCTCCCTGTGATTTACCAACCTGCATGAACGTTACTTCCAAGACGAGGGACTTCTCGGTGGAACTGTTTAAAGTACGAACTGCTCGAGAAAGGAGCAAACAAACACAGCCGGTGCAAATGCACACCGTGCCAGAGAGAGGGTACATGCCCTGCATTCTTATGGCACCTGTCACAGGCTCGGCAGATCGTCTGGTAATGGGATGGCGAGTGCAACACGAGGAAGGCCGCGTCACCCAGCGGCCCGAGGACCGCAGGGAAGGGAGCATCTAACTCCTCTTGATCCTCCTGATGCAAATTTGGTAGTTCCAATGAAAGCAAGAAATCATCTATTTTGGCAGGGTCCCCCCCCCCCCCCGATTCTGATTTATACAGTTCTTTATAGAACTTACTAAATGTATCATTTATTTCTCTTGGTTTATATGAAATCTTGCCTTTCCCCATTTGGATCACCTCTTCTGCCAGGACAACACATTATGAGCCCTATCCCCCAACTCATAATACTGGTGCGTCGATCTTAAGATCAGCTTTTCTCTTTTGTATGTAAATATTCCTATATTTTTCCTCATATTCTGACCTTTGATCTCTTTACAATCCTGTTCCAAATTAATAATTTCCTTCATATATCCCTTTTCTATCCCTTTAATGTATTTAATTATCTGGCCCATTAAGTAAGCCTTCAACGAGTCCTACATTTAAAAAAATGCCATAAGTAGAGGGGCAGTTCATCTTGCAGAACAGTTCTACCTGAGTTCTGACAATGCTACAAAATTCCAGCTTTCCCAACAGCTATGGATTTCGGCACCATCTATATGCCATAGCTTGCTTATCTGGCATTACGATGGACAAAGTCAGGAGTGAATGGTCCGACAGCAGCTGAGCCATGTATTTGGTCTCCACTATCCTACTTTCCATCTAGGCTGATGCCAGAAAAAAATCAAATCTACTGTAGGAATCGTGTGGTCTTGAGTAAAAGGAATAAACCCTTTCTCTCAGATTCAACCTTCTCCAAGTGCCAATGAGATTCAAATCTTTCATGAAGGCCAGGGTAGACTTAGCCACCATGACCAGATCCAGATAAAAATGGAAATCCCCTCCAATCAATATATTCTAACCCTCCTTCAGATACTTTCAAGAATATATTTTCTATATATTTTACATCATCGAAATTCAGGGTGTATTTATTAATTAGTGTCCAGGATTCTGAGTATATTTGACAATGTATCTTCAAGAACCTCCCTGCTTGCTCAGCGACCACTCCTTGACTGTTACTGGAACCTTCTTTCCTATTAGGATAGCCACTCCCCTAGAATGGAATTGAAGGAAGACATCACCACCTGGCCCACCCATCCCCTTTTTTATTTGGAATGTTTCTGGTTTGTAAGATGTGTTTCCTGCAGGAACACTATGTCTGCCTGCAGCTTCTTAAGGCGTGCCATGACTCTTTTTCCCTTAATCGTCCTATTTACATTAAAACTTATAAACCTCATTATTTTACCCATCACCCCAGTTCCTCTCCATCTTCCTCACCCCCCTTCCAGTCCACCAATACTTACCTTCTGTTCCCTTTGTCTCATGTCGACTCCTGGTGCAGATGCTTGTGTGCAAAACAAAACCTAAACTAAATGATAATACCAATAATTCAAAAAAATACATTTAAAAAATTCACATGATCCCCTCTACTTCCCTTCTTTCTCCAACTCCACTCCTGACCTTCCTGGCACCCCTATCCCCGACACAGGTGCCAACTCCCCCTCCAACCTGGAGCATGCCCGTGGCACCCATCAAACCTCCCCACCTCCTTAAAGCTCCCGACATATCTTTCCTTTTTAAACTTCTTTCTTTCTTTGGCTTGGCTTCGCGGACGAAGATTTATGGAGGGGGTAAAAGTCCACGTCAGCTGCAGGCTCGTTTGTGGCTGACAAGTCTGATGCGGGACAGGCAGACACGGTTGCAGCGGTTGCAGGGGAAAATTGGTTGGTTGGGGTTGGGTGTTGGGTTTTTCCTCCTTTGCCTTTTGTCAGTGAGGTGGGATCTGCGGTCTTCTTCAAAGGAGGTTGCTGCCCGCCAAACTGTGAGGCGCCAAGATGCACGGTTTGAGGCGATATCAGCCCACTGGCGGTGGTCAATGTGGCAGGCACCAAGAGATTTCTTTAGGCAGTCCTTGTACCTTTTCTTTGGTGCACCTCTGTCACGGTGGCCAGTGGAGAGCTCGCCATATAACACGATCTTGGGAAGGCGATGGTCCTCCATTCTGGAGACGTGACCCATCCAGCGCAGCTGGATCTTCAGCAGCGTGGACTCGATGCTGTCGACCTCTGCCATCTCGAGTACTTCGACGTTAGGGATGAAAGCGCTCCAATGGATGTTGAGGATGGAGCGGAGACAACGCTGGTGGAAGCGTTCTAGGAGCCGTAGGTGATGCCGGTAGAGGACCCATGATTCGGAGCCGAACAGGAGTGTGGGTATGACAACGGCTCTGTATACGCTTATCTTTGTGAGGTTTTTCAGTTGGTTGTTTTTCCACTCTTTTGTGTAGTCTTCCAAAGGCGCTATTTGCCTTGGCGAGTCTGTTGTCTATCTCATTGTCGATCCTTGCATCTGATGAAATGGTGCAGCCGAGATAGGTAAACTGGTTGACCGTTTTGAGTTTTGTGTGCCCGATGGAGATGTGGGGGGGCTGGTAGTCATGGTGGGGAGCTGGCTGATGGAGGACCTCAGTTTTCTTCAGGCTGACTTCCAGGCCAAACATTTTGGCAGTTTCCGCAAAGCAGGACGTCAAGCGCTGAAGAGCTGGCTCTGCATGGGCAACTAAAGCGGCATCGTCTGCAAAGAGTAGTTCACGGACAAGTTTCTCTTGTGTCTTGGTGTGAGCTTGCAGGCACCTCAGATTGAAGAGTGCCTTTATAATAAACAAGTGTAACCATTTTGTAAAAATATAATTATATATACATTATGTAGAGCCAGATCCCTTCCCATTATGACCCACCATCTCTTTATCTTCCTTGGGAATCTTCCTGGGCTCTGACTAGGCTCTTAGTAAACCTTACCGCTTCATTAGTTTCTGGGAAAAACTTCTTACTTCCCCAGGCAGGATCACCTTTAAAGTCGCTAGATATAGTCATGCAAAACCAATACCTTTATTTTTTTTGGCCATATCGATTCCCTTCTGTCTTTTTACCAATTCTACACATATACGGAAAAAAAAAAAATCTTCCCCCCCACTCAACTTCTAATGGGCTGCCGTGCACAGGACTCATTCTCTATCTTGGTATCCCCAGAGTCTAATGAGGACTGAACTGGGTCTCTGTCCCAGTCCTGGTTTGGGGAAGGGGGACTGATAGGCCCCTTCCACCTGGAGTTTCTCTCCTCCCCTTTCCATTCCCAATATCTCAGGGATCCACCTTTTAAAAAAATGCAATGGGGTCTTTCCCCTCTTTAAGTCCTACAATTTTTATATAATTTCTCCTGTTAAGGTTTTCTAACATATCTAGTTTATCCCAAATCTTTAGCCTGTCCTTTACCCACCACCCCCCCACCACATCTCTATCATTTTCTAACCTTTCTACACTGACCTCCATCCTATTGATCCCCTTTTCCACCATATTCACCCTTCCACGACCCTCCTGAATTCCCCTATTTCTGCTGTTGTCTTTTAAAACATTTCTTAGTCTTATTCAGAGGCCTCAACCACTACCTCCATGATATTTTCCATAGAGGGCCCCGAGCCTCCTCCTTCTCTCCTATCTCCGTTCTCTTCCTCTCTCCTGTCCATGATGATGGGCCTCCCAGTCGACCGCTCTCCCCTTCCCGACACTGCTGCCACCACTGCTGACCTCGCCGCTATCGCCACTTCGCTCCCTCTGCTCCCTTCAGGTAAGGCCATTCTCCCAGCGCAGCCTGGTCTTCCACCCCCACTTCGGTCAGGGTCATCCGCCTCCTGCAGTCTCTCCCGTGCTGCCACCCACAAGGCCCTTCGCCATCACCACTGTCGCTATTCCCACCTATGGCGTCTTTCCTGTTGCAGCAGCCTCATCACTTCTGTTGTTCGTAGGGCTGCTCATTAGTCGCCGGCAACGCCTCCCCTCCGTTTGTTTCTGTTGGCTCCCACAGGTCTCACTTTGATGTGCAGGCATTGGTTCTCCCACAGCAATGCCTGCACTCTTCCCTGGGCCAGCTGACGAGCGGCTCCCATTGTCCTGCAACTCGGCAGCTTGAGCAGGTAGGTCGTTCTTCACAGACCCTGCCATTTTCTTTGCCACGAGGCAGCCTCTCCTGGTTTTCATGGTGCCTGGGGGATGGTGTTTCTTTCTGAATTGTCTTTGTTTTTCTTCCCCATGTCTAGGTTTAAAATTTTTGTTTCTATATATTTTTATGGCTGTTCTTAGGGCCTTGTTCACTTGTTATCTCGGGAGCTGAGAACCACATCTACCCCCTACTGCATCACATGACTCCCCCAATACTGCCGTTTCTTGAGCTCTTGGAGATGATCCTTTCCCACGCAGCGATGCCCCCTGACAGGTGCACGTAGAAGTTGTTGAGGGATCCACGTGACAGGCCACATTCCTTCAGGCTTCTGAGGAAGTTGAGGTGCTGGCACGTTTTCCTTGTCACTGTGTCGATGGGGTTGGATGTGGGAGATGTTTACTCCAAGGGAACTTAAAGCTGTGCTCAGTGCCATGCCCAAATAAAATGTGCATCAAAGCAACAACTACATCTTTTCATAAGAAATAGGAGCATCCGCTAATCAATGAGATCTGATATCTGTGGGCCACTGTCAGAGAACCAGGTACCTGTACCTCAGGGCCCTACTATTTATTGTACGAGGACTGCCTTGGTTTTATATCCCAAAATGTAACACTTTGCCCTTGTCTGAGTTAAAGTGCATCGGGGTGTCGAATTCAGAGAGTGCCTCCTGATAGTTGTCACCTGACCCAGAAAGTGTACATATGTTCTATCACTTCTACAGGGTTACCCAGTCTGGGAAAGGGGAAATCCTGGCTGCTTAATATTCAGAAATGACAGATGCAAAAGCGAAAGGAGGTGGGGTGAGTTAGTACAGGAGGAAGTCAATGCAATGGCAAGGTGGACACTGACCAGAAAATTTAGATGTGGACTGAGTGCGGGTCGAGCTAAGGTAAACCAAAGGGCAGGAAATGACAGTGGGACTTGCCTCTGGGCCTTGGACTGTGGAGATGAAGGAGGGAATGGAATGAAACAGGAACCGATATCCCATGCACAAGAAAGGTGTCACAGGGAAAAGGCAAGAGGATTTTTTCCTCCCTCACACCAATAACCCTCTATTTTTCTTATATCCATGTGCCTGTCTGGTCTTTTGAATGTCCCTATTGTAGTAGCCTCCACCACTATCCCCGGTAATGCATTCCAGGCACCCACCACTCTCTGTGCAAAAGCAACTTGTCTCTGACATCTCCCCTAAACTCTCCTCCACTCACCTTAAACAGATGCCCTCTAGTATTTGCTGTTCTTGCTCTGTGGAGGGCAAGGGTGCTGGCTGCCCACCTCATAATCTTTTCAGTCACCTTTGTCACTCGAATTGTTTGACATTCTCAGAAATGTAGCACTACCACTTGCAATCGGATAGAGCCCCAGGGCTTTTGTTGAGGCTGCTGTGGCTACACCTTCAATTCACTCAGAACTCTTCATACATCGACTGAAAGCTGGATTCCATCAGTGTCTGCTGCACATGTGCTGGCTTTTATGCTCATGGTCAGAGAAGTTTCCCTTAATTTCCCTCACACTAGCTTCAGACTGTTAAGTCGTTGCATGTCCAAGATACTGACTGTGCAGTATAGAAATCCAGAACAGGGGAGTCGCCAGAAAGGAGTTAAGCAAGAAAGTCTGCAGATGCTAGGCCAAGTCCAACACACAAACACGTTGGAGAAACTCAGCAGGTCACGCAACATCCATTGGAAGTAAAGGGTAACTAATGTTTAGCACTTGGACCCTTCATCAGGTACATGAAGTACCTGATGAAGGGTCCAGGTCCGGAACGTTGACTGCCTTTTACTTCCCATGGAGGCTACATGACCTGCTGAGTTTCTTCAGCACGTTTGTGTGTGCGACTGCACCTTTACTATGCAATCCCCTGGAATGGCAATGACCACTTCCAAACCGCATGGGTTTCCTAACACACACTTTATTGTTGGTGGTCTCCCACTGATATACCCTCCCCATTTCTTCCCTCAGGCTATCTGCTATCCACAAATTCAGTTCTAATGAGCCTCTACACTGGTGCTCAACTCCTGCAGAATGGGTAAGGTTGACAGAGACTGTGCATGAATCAGATAGAGGCCAAGGGAGGTGTAAGCTCCGCACTCAGGATGAGAAGACGCTGACATTGTCTCTTTCTATTGAAATCAATCATTTTAATTGGTTCAAGACACAGACCTTCTGAATTGCTCTCAGCAGTGTAACACGTGGTTCAAGCAAAGTGGCATAGTGTTTGACCACACTTTGTGTTTTGCCGGAGTCACAATTTGATACATTTTAGGAAAGGTCAGAGAGCTGCACAAGCCTGCTTTATTGAATGAACTTCAACGTGTGGCAGTCAGTGCATCCTCGCCTGACAGGCCTATTGGGAGCCGTGGGACCTCAGGTTGAGAGGCAGCAGCGTAGCTGAACGGCACTTCTCATCGCTGGCGGGTGGGGGCAGAGGAGGGGGACAGTCACTGAAGGTCAAGCTGTCCCAGGGGTTGAAGCACCAGGTTTGGCAGCATTCGCATCAGCCAATCCCCTCCTGGTGCAAGTTGACTGGAATCTTGGTCACCATATTTCTGGAGAATAAAGCACACCAATTTGGAAGCAGAATGGAGGAAATCCATGTCGTCTGTCGGCCCCGAGGGCACATGCAATGCCAGTGTTGAATGACACAGCGAGGGTCACAACAACCCGGGAAAGACCTGCAGTCTTTGCTAAATCAGCCGCTCGCAGGTCATGTTACAGGTCAGTGCACCTGCCAGTGTGGGCAGGGAATTAGTCAGGGTCCCAGCGTCCAAACGATTCACAGGGACATGCTGCATAGGTTTAGGCTTGGCTGCTCCTAAGAGAATGGACGCTGGGGTCTTCAGTGCTGTCCCTTCTCTTGGTTAGGAGTGTGGAGTGGGAGGAGAAGAAAAGGAGTCACCCGCAGCACATGGTCGTCCTCCGGAGATCCTGTCTCCATTAGTCGCCTTTGAAATGGCAAAACTGAGGGTCCCCATTAGTCACCTTTCAAATGGCAAAATCGAGGGAAGTGAGCAGATGATTGCCCACTGACCCTCCTCCCTTCCCACAGCCATGCTCTGCCTCGTTCTTTCATTCCAATTGTTCTGCCATCTTGGTGGAGTGCCTCATCCCCAGTGAAGGGCACACCCGTGTTGGTCATTCACGCAAAACTCTGGTTAACATCAAAAGTAAAAGTGTTTCCCTTTTCCATCAGGCTGCTTTCTCCACACACACCGACAGTGCGAAGCAGCAAAGCATCATTAAAAACTGCGGGGACATCATTATAAACAAAATCATACAAATCAGGTTCCCAAACCCCCCCTCCCCCTTCGTCCACCACCCCATCCTGCTCATTCACATGCTCCTTGCTGCATGCATTTACACGAATCACTTCTGGTCATTTATGTATATCCGTCCAGCTGGTGCCTTCCGGAAAAACAGGCTGTTCCCTCGGCTCATGCTCCCCTGAGACAGAAAAGAGAAAGAGTTCGGTGAGAATCCCTTGAAATGGGATGAGACGAGCTGAGAGTGCAAACGCAAAGCTTAGCACCAAATATTGGAGACATCTGGGACACCATCTGATGGGTGTGTGGACACTGTCCCAACTATACCACAGAGTTCCAGCGACCTGACACATAATGCTCTTGTGCTGGAGTACCATCACTGGCAGGTCAATAACACAGGCCATACCCTGTCTAGGCAAAGAAAGTAGGCAGATGGAATATATGGATTTCAGCAAGGTATTCAATAAGGTGCCACACAGTAAGCTGCTCTGGAAGGTGAGATCACATGGCATCCAAGGTGAGATGCAGAATGGATAGAATATTGGCCTCATGGATGAAAGTAGAGGTGATGGTGGAAGGTTGTTTTTCACACTGGAGGCCCGTGGGTTCGGTGCTGGGCTCACTGATGTTTGTCATCTCTATCAATAAATTAGACGCAAGTTTACAGATGACACTAACTTGTCTGGAATGGTAGACATTGACGACAGTTGCCAAATATTACAGCAGGTCACACTGTGCATTTTGTATCTCAATGATCTTTTTTAAAACACAGATGATGCAGAGGAATTTCTTTAACCAGAGAGTGGTGAATCTCAGGAAATTGCTGCCATCGGAAGTTGTGGAGGCCAGTCCACTGAGGGTATTTAAGACAGAGATTGATAGGTATGTGAATCAACAGGGTATTAAAGAATGGATCGACTCATGAGAGAGTGGCGGAGCAGACTCAACAGGCTGAATGGCCTACTTCTTATGCACATACCCGCATCTCCTCCATTTCCCACACACATGCCCTTGTCCTCGGCTACCACCCCACCAGACTCTGCATCCAACATACTATCCTCCACAATTTTCATCACCTACAACACGATCCCACCAGCACACATGTGTTCCCCTCTCCTCCTTCCAGAGACCACCCGCTCTGTGACTCCCTCATCCCTTCCCACTGATCGACCCCTGTGATCGTAGGAAGTGCTCCACTTGCACTCACACCTCCTCCTTCACCATTATTCAGGGCCCCAAAAAGTCCTTTTAAGTGAAGCAACACTTCACTTGTGAATCTGCTGGAGTCACCTACTGCATCCGGTACCACCGTTCTGGCCTTCTCAACATTGGAGAGACTGGATGGAGTCTGGGAGATCGCTTCGCTGAGCACCTTCGCTCTGTCCTCCAGTGGCCAACTATTTCAGTTCTAAGCCCCAATCCTGAGCCATGACCAAACCAGGGGCGCTTGTGAACTGCAAGCAACAACTAATATTCTGTCTGGGCACTCTCTAACCTAATGGCATTAACATCGACTTCTCCAGTTTCTGCTAAAAAGTAAAAACACACAGAAATGCTGGAGGAACTCAGCCAGTCTCACTGCGTCCATACAGGTAAGGATATACTGATGTTTGGGGCCTGAGCCCTTCTTCCAGGTATAACAGGAAGGCATCTGAAAAAAGAGGGAAAGGGGAAAGAACAGGGGAGGGGGAGGGGAGTCCCAACCATAAGCCAAAAAGTGCTAATGGGTTAAGAGGAAAGGTGAGAATCGATGTTGGCTCTGTGAAAGGAGACAAAGGGAAAAAGGGAGAGAGAGAGGGATAGAACTGGGGGAAAGGTGATGGGGGAAGAAGGGAGGAGGCAGCTCTGGTTTCTGCGAGACTAGCCTGTTCTTCCTCTCGTCCCTATCTCTTCCTCTCTCTCTCTTTTGTTCCAACTCTCTGGCCACTACCCTCTCCGTTCACAGAGCTATCCCACCATTCATCCCCCCCATGTTTTTGCCCTCCCTCTCATATCCACCTGGGGGCCTATACTCCTCCCCCCACCATTTTGTTCAGGTGCTTGCCCACATTTTGCTAGTACCTTGGTGAAGGCCTCAGGTCCAACCCATTGGTTATGTCTCTTTATTGTTATTTGAGTATGCTGTATTTACCACAATTCTCTACAACTGAGCTTCTTGAAGGGATGTTGGGAACCATCGCACAGCAACCCTGCTCACTCCACAGGGCCTGTCGGTGAGAACCATCTTTAATCTGTGTGGAGTATTCTAGCCACATCATATCAACTGGATAATGTAGCTTTTGAGAAATATCCACAGTCATGTGAGATGAAGCAGGACATGAGGTCCTGCAGCACGGAAATAGGCCCCTTGGCCTAGTACCAGGCTGATAAAGGTAGCCACCTACACTAGTCCCTCTGAACCTATCCACGTACCTGTCGAGTTGGGCTCACCTTCAGCACTTCCATTAGCAACCCATTTCACATACCCACTACTCTGTGCAGGGAAAAACCTGCCCCTCAGCTCCCCATTAAATCTTCCCCAATCTTAAACCCACGCCCTGCAATTTTTTGAGTTCTGGACCCTGGTCAAAGACTATGACCATTAATTTCAACAATCCCTCTCATGTTTTATATCTCTCTACGAGTTCATCTGCTCAAATTCCAAGACCCCACAATGGATCCTGGATTTCCTCACCTCCAGACCACAATCAGTTGAGGATTGATAAGAACATCTCCATCCGTATCAGAGCACCACAGTGCCATGTTCTTAGCCCCCTGCTCTACTCACTTTACACATACATCTGTGTGGCTTGGAACGACAATAACACCATCTACAAATTTGCCAACGATACCAAGGTAGTGGGTTGTACAAAGGAAGGGGTGAATTCACATACAGGAGGGAGACTGAAAACTTGGCCGAATGCACCAACAACAACCTTACACTCAATGTCACCAAAATCAAGGAGCTGATTCAGGAGAGGAAAACCAGAGGCGGACGATGCAGTGATCATCAGGGGATGAGAGGTGGGGAGGGTGAGCAAATTTAGGTTCTTAGGAGTCACTATCTTGGAGGATCTTTCCTGGACCCAACACTAATTGGCATCGTGAAGAAAGCACGTCCACCTCTACTTCCTCTGGAGTTTGCGGAGGTTTGGTATGACATTGGAAACCCTGGTGTGGTAGAAAATGAGCTGACCGGCTGCATCATGGTCTGGTATGGATTGCTGCAGCAATCATCAAAGACCCACACTACCCAGCCTGCACTCTGTTCTCGCTGCTGCCATCAGGAAAGAAGTATAGGAGCCACAAGACTGACTCCACCAGGTTCAGGGACAGCTGCTACCCCTCCACCATCAGACTCCTCACCGACAAACTCAATCAGAGTCTCATTTAAGGACTCTTATTTGTGCACTTTTGTTCTCTCTGTATTGCAGTCAGTTTGTTTACATTCGTTATCTGTTTACAGTTCTCTATCTGTTTACATGTTTACAATGTGTGCTGTTTATTTTTGCACTACAACTAGTGGTAATTCTGCAGCGCCCACAGTAAAAAGTATCTCAGGGTTGTATGTGTCAAGATGTATGTACTCTGACAATTAATCTGAAATCTGAACTTCTTTGTTCCAGGGCAAACAGTCCCAGCCTATCCAGTTTTTCCTTACAACTTAACCCCTCAAATTATGCCAATATCCTAACTCATCTTGCTGCACTGTCCAGCTTAATCATGTTTCCTGTAATATGGTGACCAAAACAATTCAAGTATGTAAGATTATGACAGGCCAAGATAGACACTTTTTTCCTGAGGCAACAATAGCAAATACCAGAGGATATGTGTTTAAGGTGAATGGAGGAAAGTTTAGGGTCCTCAGAGGCAAGTTTTTTTTTACTCAGAAAAGTGTGTTTGGAATGCACTACCAGGAGCAGAAGTGGAGGGACATTGAAAAGACTCTTAGCTATGGATGTGAGAAGAAAAAAGGGTTATGAGTGTGAGTTGGGAAAAATATGATGGTTTACATAGGTCGGCATAATATTGTGGGCGGAAGGGTCTGTTCTGTGGTGTAATGTTCTATGTCCCAGAACAGCAGTCTCACCATCGTCCTGTATTGTTGTACTGATGTCCCAACTCAATGCCATGGCTGATGAAGGCACACGTGCCATATCCTTTCTCACTGCCTAGTCCACCTGTGCTACCATTTCCAAGGTACCCATAGGTCTCTCTGTTTTGCAACAGTCTCAGGCTCTTATCATTCTCTCTGCATGACCTGCCGTTTTAATTTCACAAAATGCATCACTTCACACTGTCTGAGTTAAATTCTATCTGCCATTCCTTTGCAGGTAGGACTGAGATCAACTGAGAAAGCAGGCATGTTGCTGAGTGCAAATTTTTGGGATTAGCTACCCAGATGATCACAGATTATCAGAGCAAGTTTAAGGCATGGTTTTATTTTCCTCTCTAATGGAAATAGAATCTAAATTTAGAACACAAACCAGTACCCCACAGGAACAGAGCCTTCCGCCCATAATGTCTGCACTGAACACGATGTCAAATTAAACAAAATCTAATCTACTTGCACATGATAAATATTCTTCTGCCTGCATATTCATGTGTGTATTGAAAAGATTCTTAAGCACTACTATTGTGTCTGGTTCCATCACCAGCACCGGCAGTCTGTTCCAGACACCTAACACCGTGTAAAAAAACTCTGCACATCTCCTTTATACTTTCCTCCTCTTACCTTAAATGTATGTCCTTTATATAACGTTCATGATATGGACAAGGCCAGCTTTTCGTGGCCAGTCCCAATGCATTTGAACCAAGCGCATGAAAGGCCAATTTAGGGTCCATCAATGTTAATCAGCCTGTAGCCACATAAAGGCCAGACAGGATCAGGATGAAAGAGACCCTTGCCTGGAAGGACATCCCTGAACCATTTGGAGTTTTATAACAGTCGCGTAGTTTCGAGGTTCACAAACTGATTTATCCAACAGCAATCAGGTCCTTGAACCTCCCCTAACTCCTGTCACTATCCTAACCCTAATCATCAGGGACCACTACTGAAACATACAACTCTTTCAAGCTCATCCATGTACCTATCCAAAATTTTCTTAAATATCAAAACTGAGCCCTCATTCAGCCAGTAACTTATTCCCCACACTCACCGCTCTCTGCATAAAGAAGTTCCCCCTAGTGTGTTCCTGTTAAACATTTCCTCTTTCACCCTTCACCCATGTTCTCTAGTTCTTGTCTCACCAACCAAGCCTGCTTATGTTTACTCGATCTATACCGTCATAATTTTAAATACCTCTATCAAATCTCCCCTCATTCTTCCATGCTCCAGGGAATTAAGTCCTAACCTTTCCCTGTAACTCAGTTCCTCAGTCCTTGTAAATATTTTCTGCACTTTCAATCTTATTGATATTTTTCCTGTAGTTGGGTGACCAGTTAAGATAGTGCCCTCAAGGATGTACACCAGGGACAGATATTACTCGAGCATACCCATGAATCCGCTGGAGTCACTGTCTATTCTCCTCTCTGGAAGCCAGTGATTCTCCACACCAGTGCTTTCAACCCATCAAGCGCTGACCGTTCACAGTGCAAATGGTCAGCTCAGCAACAACAGCTGCACTCACCTCTCTGCTCAGCTGGCACCAGCAGTCAATCCACGACGTGTACACAGCAGCATAAGGAGGGAGACCACCAACTAGCCTGTAGGTAGAGAGAGACAGAGTAATTCAATAAGCCAGCATCTCTGCAGGAGTGTGGACAATTAGAGAGACAAGAAGGAGAGGTGAAACACTCCCCTGTGTGTGCAATACCCTCCAACGTACCCATATGCACTGGAGTTTCCTTTTTCCTCCCCCCTTGAACAAAGGAGGTTTATTCAGTGATTACAAGAAATCATTTTAATACAATATTACAGGGCTCAGTTACACACTATTTATTTCAAATCATAACACAGCTTCACCATCCAGAATGCACTTTGTGGTGCCCACCGGCTCTGGAAATGCCCCATCAAACCTATAGACACTGCCTGCTCCTTCTCCAGGGTCACAAGGGCATGAATGTAACCCCAGAGAATGGGGAGGCAGTCAGCCTGGGCACAATCCTCGGCTGCCCATTGCCTGGACCCATCATGAATGGGCAACTTGGCCAGGCCCAGGAGTAAAATGCCAAGGAGATCCCAAGTGGCCTACCCTCTCCTCATGGGGTGACCAAAGATCAGGAGCCTGAGACTGAAATGTCTCCAGAGTTTGAGGTGCAGCCCCTTCAGATATTCAAATAGAGGCTGCAATCACTCACATTCCTTATATACATGCTACACCATCTCCTCCAGGCCACAGAAATGAGAGGTTGTCACATGGTCTGAGGAAACTGACTGAGGAATCTGTTATATCCGTAACAGGAGCTCCTGTGATGAATGCTATTTTGACAGGCTCCATTCTCCATTTCACCCTATTGCTGGGGGAGTCGCACAAGGCTGACAAGCCACATGCAAGGGGGATGATACCCAGCAGCAGTTTTCAACTGCAGCACCATTCTCTCAAAGTCCAATCTGTCACATCTGCAGGCCATCGTGGCTCAGTCTATTTGCTTTAAATCAGGAAAGAGTTGTGACACAGGAAGCAGCTCTTTGGCCCATCAGGATTATGTCACCCCAAAAAGACAACAGCTGGGGTTTCCAACACTGAGTCCATAGATGTCTTCCAGAGCATGAGCAAGAGCTATTTAAATGGGAAGGTGCTTTCTGTCTCTCCCATACCTTCAAGAAGCAGGTTCCAGACCCTCACCACCCTCTGGGTTATCTCTCCTCCACTCCTTCCACCAATTAATTTAAGTCCATGCTCCTTGGAGCTCACTCCATTGGTATGAGATTGAAAGAGTGCAGAGAAGGTTTACAAGGATGTTGCCACAATTTTAGGAACTGAGTTACAGGGATTTCATTCCCTGGAGCATCGAAGAATGAAGAGAAATTTGATCGAGGTATACAAAATTATGAGAAGTATAAAGAGGGTAAATGGAAGCAGGATTTTTCCAGAGGTTGGATGAGACAAGAACAAGAGATCATGGATTAAGGGTGAAAGGTGAATATTTTAAAGGGAATATTTGGGGGAACCTTTTCAGGCAGAGAGTATGCAGGGTTATTTAAACATTTAATAAAAATTTGGACATGCACATTGATAGGAGGGGTTTGGAGGGCAATGGTCCAGGTCAGTGGAACAAGGTTGAATAATAGTTCAGCACAGACAAGATTGGCCGAAGGACCTATTTCTGCACTGTAATGTTCTTTGATTCTTTGAACCCTCGACCCACAAGATACAAGTTATTTCTATTTATTCTGTCTGGAGGCTCTTAAATTTGTACCCATCAACAATGCTCGCAAACAATGAACAGCTGGAGGAATCAGTGGGTCAGAAGCATCTGTGGGTAGAGATGGACACTAAATTTTGTGTTTCTGGTCGGGACACTAAATTGTAGCTTAGTGGATGCTACCTGACCTGTTGAGTCCAACTGCCATCTCATCTGTCTGCTCAGGATTACAGCATCCACAGATTTTGTGTTTCCTCACTCAGCTTCCTAGGTTCCAAAGAAAACAACCCGAAATCTGTTGAACAATATTCATCTGTACAATCTTCCTTTCCTGCAACATTCTGCATCCTCTCTAGCACAATCTCAACTTCCCTGTAACATGGGGAATCACCTCCCTACTCTTATATCCTAGGCCTCAGTTTAAAAAAAACTTTACAAATGATTTGCTACCTTTAGGGACCTGTGGGAACACACACCAAGATTCTTTTGTTCCCTCACACAAGTATCCTTTCTTCCAACAGCTACAATACAATTCCACCATCATCCCTTTCTCTGGGACCACGTTCCTTGCTTCCCCTTCCCTGAGCCCTTTCCACTCCTACCCTGGTCGCCACACCAGTCCCTTCACTTCCAGGGACCTGACAGCCCTTCTGGGTGAGATAGAGATTCACATGTGCCCCCTCCTGCCTGACCGTGTTCGGCTGCTCCTCATCTACGTCAATCAAGCAGGTGCTCTATCCATGACAGCGATCTTAAGCTCCTGGCTGTACCTCATTTTCACTCTTTTCCACATTCCCACCCTGGCCTGCCGTGTCCTCGCATTTCCATTTTCAGGGTGAGGCCAAACAAAACCTAGTGTAACGACACTTCATATTCCACACAGACAGTCCACGCCCATGGCAGGAATATTCTGATTTTAGGTAAACCTCTCCCCTCTGTTCCTTTCTCTCTCATTCTGACCCAGGTCCTCTCTCACACACTACTTTCCAACTCCACCACTGCCTGTTGCCTAGTTTCTTTCCCCTTGCTCACCTTGCTACCTCTCCTGCCACTCCCACCACACAGTCCCCTATCTTCTCTCCCCTCTGCCTCCCTTACGTGGTTCCACTCATCACCTTTCTTATTAGATCTGCAGCCCACATCACCTCCCAGCTTCTGTCTCTATCACCATCTTCCCATCTGCCTCCTCCTGTCCACTATCCCTTTTCCTCACCTGGCTCAACCTATCAATTGCCAACTCCTGCATCATCCCACCCCTTTATACCACCAGTCTCCCCGCAACACTCTCAGTCTTGATGAAACCTGAAACGTCAGCCATCCCTGTGCTTCTGCAGGTGCAGCTTGACCCCAAACTCCCTCCATCAGCTCGGCTTTTTTGGTCCAGATTCATGTCCACCCTTCCACTTGCTGCACAGTCCTTTGCCTTGGTGCGTCTTCCCAATTGCCTGGACTGGATTTTCCACTTCCCTGCCCAACTGATGAGACAATCTACATCTTCTTGCAGTCCAAAGCTACTATCCTGTCAATCATTATCAATTACTGTAGCATTGGCAAGTCTATTTATAAACCTATTTCATTAGTATAACTTGACAAAAACGATCCCTGTGGAACCCTACAAGTCACTGTCTTCCAGTTACAAAAACACCTTTGAACCATTACTTTTTGCTTCAATTAAGTGCAATATTCAAACTTGCTGAAAAACTCAGCAGGACACACAGCATCCACAGGAAGCAAAGGGTAACCAATGTTTTGGGCCTGGGCCCTTGTCAGGAATAAACAAAAACAGGCAGGTGCCTGGATACAAAGGGGGGGGGGGGGGGGTAGGAGGAGAGGAATCAATCAAGTTTTTAGAAGTATATGTTCAACTGCAGAAAGTTAGAATTTCAGTGCACATACACTTTGTACAATCTACATGACAATAAACTCATTATCCCATGGATAATGACTAATCAACCATGTGGGAACTTGCAAAAAGCCTTGCTAAAGTATGCATAGATTATATTAAATGTAATGCCTTCATTATCTCAAAAATATTAATCAGATCGGTAAGTCACAATCTTCCTTTCACTATCCCATGCAAAATGAAGGTTTCTGCTACACTTTACATTGGATTCCAAGAATTTATCTACCACAGAAGTTAAGTCTCTCTGTCTTTCATAGGGGCCGCTCACTCTGTTACTCTTTTGTGCACTCATCCTTCCCCATCAATTCCACCCCGGCACCTTTCCCTTTGGTCGCAGGAGGTGCCACACTTGCGTCCACAATCTCCTCCCTCATCTCAGTCCGGGACCCCAAACAGGCCTTTCAAGTAAAGCAACACTTCACGTGTATCCGCAGGTCTGATTCACTGCATCTGGTGCTCCCTTTGTGGCCTTCTCTACATTGGACATTCAGAGCAAGGACATTCAGAGGTTCAAACCTTCCCAGTTTCAGGAATGATTCCATTGGACTAAAAGAAATGAGGATGGGACAGACCAGATAATTATTATTGACTTCTGAACAAAAACGTGAAAGTCTGCAGACATCGTGATTAAAAGTAAAAACACAGTGCTGGAGAAACTCATCAGGTCAAACAGTGAACTTGATACAGTAAAGATAAAAATACATAACCAACGTTTTGCGCAGATTGGGAGATCGCTTCACTGAGCACCTTCGCTCCGTCCACATCAGATACAGAGACCTCCCAATGACCAACCATTTCAGTTCTGCATCACACTCCCATACTTATGTCTGTCCATGGCCCCATGTACTATCCTCACAAGAGCACACGTAAATTGGAGGAACAACACCTGATTTTCCATCTGGGCACTCTCCAGCCACATGGCATTAACATCAACTTTCCAAGTTTCTGCTATCCTGTTCTCTTTTCCCCCTCCCTTCCCTTCCCCCTGTAGCTCTCCATCCCCTTTTCACCAAGCCATCCCTCCTCCCCTTGCCTGCTGCTGTCCCCTTCGTCCCTTCTCCATCTATTACCTCCTGCTTTTGCGACCACACCTCCCCCTTTCCCCTTTTATTCGGACGCCTGCTGACATTTTTCTATACCTTGATCTTGATACCTATACCTTGGGCTTCAGCCCAAAACGTTGGTTATGTATTTTTATCTTTGCTGTATCAAGTTCACTGTTTGACCTGTTGAGTTTCTCCAGCACTGTGTTTTTACTTTTAATCACGATGTCTGCAGACTTTCACGTTTTTGTTCAGAAGTCAATAATAATTATCTGGTCTGTCCCATCCTCATTTCTTTTAGTCCAATGGAATCATTCCTGAAACTGGGAAGGTTTGAACCTCTGAATGTCCTTGCTTGATTCTGGTATATAATTCATCTAGACAGAAGAATTTACCTAATCTCAAAAATGCTGAACACCTTAATATACCCTCATTAACAATACTTACCACATACAATACTTAACACACACTTTCTTTAACTACTGCATTCATATTGGTCACGCCTTTCTTTTGCAGAGACCTGCAAGTTATTTAAGTACCTTCCCCGTATCATACACCCCTGGACATAGATCATCTTTCAGGTCCTCTATTGGTCTCTCCTTAGTGATCAGATTTCAGATTTATTGTCAGAGTATGTACATGACATCACATACAACCCTGAGATTCTTTTTCCTGCAGGTGTGGTGGAATTGCCACTTATCGGTAGGGCAAAAAAAAACACCTGACTCAACATACTCATGTAAACAAATAAAGAAATGTAAAGAAAATGACTGTGCAATACAGAGATAGAGAAAAAAAAAATCAATAAAGTTCAAAAGTAAGAGTCCTTAAACGATTGAGTCCCTGATTGAGTCTGTTATTGAGGAGACTGATGGTGGAGGGGTAGCAGCTGTTCCTGAACCTGGTGATGCAAACCTTTTGGCACCGATACCTCTTTCCTGATGGAAGCAGTGAGCACAGAGCATGTGCTGGGTCATGTGGAACCTTACTGATCGCTGCTGCTCTCTGATGGCAGCGTTCCCTGTAGATGTTCTTGATGGTGGGGAAGTATTTACTTGCAATATCCTGGGCTGTGTCCACCAATTTTTTCAGGGCTTTGTGCTCAGGAGTATTGGTGTCCCCATACCAGACCGTGATGTAGCTGGTCAGCACACTTTCCACCACACATCTGTAGAAATTTGCCAGGGTTTCTGGTGTCGTACCAAACCTCCGCAGACTCCTGTGGAACTAGATGAGCAGAGGTGCTTTCTTCATGATGTCATTGGCGTGTTGGGTCCAGGAAAGATCCTCTGAGATAGTGACTCTCAGGAACTTAAATTTGCTCACCCTCTCCACCTCTGATCCCCCAAATCATCACTGGATCATACACCTCTGGTTTTCCCTTCTTGAAGTTAACAATCAGCTCTTTGATTATCCTTCTTTTGATTTTACGTCACTATTTCTCATACCCTACCTTGACTTTCTCAATTCTCCTTCAAACATCTCTCAGATTTCCTATTCTTCTCCAGGTTCTCTGCTGCATTCGTATCATCTTACCCTCTCTGCAGCTCATCATCTGGGGCAGACAGGGAGGTGGGAGGGTCAGGGCTGAGTCGTCCCATCCATTTTTTGTGGGAACATGCTTACCCTGAACCCTTGAGTCTCTTTCTCGAAGGTCACCCATTATTTAGACCCCAATTTGTCTTCCCCTACCCATTTCCAGTTCACTTGTAAAATGCACCTTAATCCAATTTAGAACCATTTTTAACTCTAGTGACCACAAAACACAGGAGTAAAATTAGGCCATTCGATCCATTAAGTCCTCCCCACCATTTCATCTATTCCTTTCAACCTTATTCTCCTGTCTTTCCCCATAACTTGTTTCCCTTTCTAATCAAGAACATATTTCCCTCTGTCTTAAATATGCCCAATTTCTCTTCTCATTTTAACTTTAACTTTTTCCATAATTATGCTAGAGCAGTGGTTTTCAAACTTTTTCTTTCCACTCACATCCCACCTTAACTATTCCCTACGCCATCGGTGCTCTGTGATTAGTAAGGGATTGTTTAAGGTGGGATGTGGGTGGGAAGAAAAAGTTTGAAAACCACTGTTTTAGACGTCCCTTATTGACTCATGATATGCAGGATTTCATAACTCCAAAGGAAATGGGCCAATGGCAATTTTTCTCAAGCAAAATATTTCAGTAACAATTGGGTCTCGAGCAGTGGTTCTCAACCTTTTTTCCCCACTCACCACCTTAAGCAATCCCTTACAAAGCACCGATGGCATAGGGATTACTTAAGGTGTTATGTGAATGGAAAGAAAAGGTTTGAAAACCACTGTGCTAGATCTACCTAAGTTATGACCACTCGCTGTCCCGGATATACTGGATATTGACAGGAGAGGAAAGCAATCCTTCGATCAGCAGCAGGACGTTTAGATACAAATTGGAACGAATTGTAAATCCACGGAGGCTGTGCCCTGGATCTGAGAGAATAAAGGTTCAACTCACCCACAATTATTGACTGCCATCAGATTGGAGACGAGGACAAAAGGGTAAGTCATCATGCTGGCCACGAACTGTGAGGAGACCAACAAAAGAAGATGCTGTCATAACGGAGGGTGGTCAATTGAATAAAACAGTAGCAATCAACAATCCTCAATGCCAATGATGCTGTGCTAACAGACTCCACGAACCCAGCATTACTTGCAGGCTCCTCTCTGAGCCCTCTCTTCTTGCTGAGGGGAGGGGCAGAGTGATTGGGTGACATTGATTAGGTGTTAAAGCTGGATGAGGAGAATGTGCTTGACTGCTCGTTTCAGGGATTCAATTGAAGCAAAGGCTGATCCTTTCTCAAAGCAAAGCAAATGCTCAGAAGGAGCCTTGCTTCCTGTGGAAGGTTGGATAGGGAGAGCCTCAACTTCTCAGACAGGCAATCTGCAGCAGTCTTCTCTCGCCCATAGCCAAGCAAGAGCAGGTTTAAGTGAGATATGCTGCTCTACATAAAGATTTACCTTTCAGCTACATCCTGCTTGTAACAAGGCAAGAACTGCTCTGAGGATGGGAACAGCAGGCCAAAGACCACTCTCCATAACACATCAATGGCTCGATCATGGAGAGAGAGGAGAGGACAAAAGTGTTTGGTGTGCATAAAAGGATGACCTATCCTGGATCCCCAACAACTCCTCATTGGTGAGGAAAGTGCAGCAGCGCCTACACATCTTAAGGAGGCTGAGGAGAGCAAGGCTACTGGGCCCAATCTTGACAACATTTTATAGGGGCACAAGTGAGAATATTTGTCTGGCTGCATCACTGTGTGGTATGGTAGCTGCAAAGTATTGGACTGGAAGTCAACACAGAAGATCAAAACAGCTGAGAACATTACTGGGGTCTCCCTTTCTTCTATCAACAACATTCAATGGGTCCGATGCTTAAATAGGGCTCAATCAATTATTGAGGACACCTTCCATGCTGTATCTATGATCCACTACTATCACTAAGGAGGTACAGAAGCATCAAAATCGGGACTGCCGGGCTGGAAAGCACAGTTTTAACAGTATAAACCCCTGTTATCCAGAATTCATGTAACTGGCAAAAATAAATCAACAAAAACATAAAATAAAATAATAGGTAAAAAATAAAATAATAGGTTAAAAAAAATGTTAAATTTAAAATTGCAAAAGTAAATGTTCTCTGAAGTAACACATAAATCTTTGGTGAAGATGGGAGTAAATATTCAGCCAGCAGAGGGCCTTGGTTGTGCTTTGCTCATAGCAGCTGTTTCAATAATGTCATTAGATATGGGGATAGTGCCGGAGGATTGGCGCATTGCGCATGTGGTTCCGTTATTTAAAAAGGGTTCAAGGAGGAAGCCTGGCAGCTATCGGCCTGTAAGTTTGACGTCTGTGGT
The DNA here is from genome assembly GCF_036971445.1 of Narcine bancroftii. Lineage (NCBI taxonomy): Eukaryota > Metazoa > Chordata > Chondrichthyes > Torpediniformes > Narcinidae > Narcine > Narcine bancroftii. Next base: position 250,430,915 of record NC_091469.1, on the reverse strand, counting down.
AGGTAAATTAATGGAGAAAATTCTTAGAGATAGTACTTATAAACATCTGGATAGACAGGGTCTGATCAGGAGCACTCAACATGGATTTGTGGGAGGAAGGTCATGTTTGACCAATCTGATTGAATTTTTTGAAGAGGTGACTAGGATTGTGGATGAGGGTAGCGCAGTGGATGTTGTCTATATGGACTTCAGTAAGGCCTTCGATAAGGTACCACATGGAAGGTTAGTTAGGAAGATGCAGTCTTTAGGTATAAATTTTAAGATAGTCAAATGGATTGAACATTGGCTGAAAGAGAGAGGCCAGAGAGTGGTAGTGGATAATTGTCTGTCAGGTTGGAGGCCGGTGACCAGTGGTGTGCCTCAAGGATTTCTATTGGGCCCATTGTTGTTCGTTATATACATTAATGATCTAGATGATGGGGTGGTGAATTGGATTAGTAAATATGCAGACGATACTAAGATAGGTGGAATAGTGGATAATGAAGAAGGTTTTCAAGGATTGCAGAGGGATTTGGGCTGCTTAGAAAAGTGGGCTGAAAAATGGCAGATGGAATTTAATGCTGATAAGTGTGAGGTGCTTCATTTTGGTAAGAAGAATCAGAATAGGACATACGTGGTAAATGGGAGAGCATTGAGGAATACAGAAGAGCAGAAAGATTTAGGAGTAACGGTACATCGTTCCCTGAAGGTAGAAACTCACGTGAATAGGGTGGTGAAGAAGGCTTTTAGTATGCTGGCCTTTATCAATCATTGCATGGAATATAGGAGTTGGGAGGTGATGTTGAGATTGTATAAGACGTTGGTGTGGCCTAATTTGGAGTTCTGTGTGCAGTTCTGGTCGCCTAATTACAGGAAGGATATAAACAGAGTGGAGAGAGTGCAGCGAAGGTTTACCAGAATGTTACCTGGGTTTAAGCATCTAGAGTATGGGGAGAGATTGGACAGATTAGGTCTTTATTCTTTGGAGCGTAGAAGGTTGAGAGGGGATTTGATAGAAGTATTTAAGATTATGAAAGGGATAGACAGAGTGGATGTGGATAGACTATTTCCATTAAGAGGAGGAAAGATTAAAACAAGAGGACATGAGTTAAGAATTAAGGGGCAGAGGTTTAGAGGTAACATGAGGGGAACTTCTTTACTCAGAGAGTGGTAGCCGTGTGGAATGAGCTTCCGGGAGAAATAGTGGCAGCAGAGTCAAATGTATTATTTAAGAAAAGGTTGGACACGGTATATGGATGAGAAGAAGATGGAGGGTTATGGGCATTGTGCAGGGAGGTGGGACTAGAAAGAGGTGTTTGGTTCGGTGCGGACTAGAAGGGCCTAATGGCCTGTTTCCGTGCTGTAATTGTTATGTTATGTTATAAAGTTGTGTGAAACAACCCAGGATGAAGAGCTGGTTGATGTTGCACACTGTTGTGGTGACTCTCTTAAAGTGTCTCCTTATCTCTACTTAATAAAAACTCCCCCAGTCAAAAGCTTTATCTGAAAACCTTGGGGACAGGAGGGTAATGATCTGTGTTAATATTCTTCTTTCTGATGGCTCCATGGAGGGGGTGGAATCTGCAGATGGTTAAATGTTTTCAAAGAATGTGACTGAAAATAAAATACTTTAAAGTTGATATATTCATGCAAGTGAAGTTTGTTCAGTGAGTGTACAATATAATATTTTTGTATTTTGTTTATTCTTAATGCAGGTGTATTAGTTAGGAATTGGAAGAGTAAGTCTCAAGCAACTGGAAAATACATTTATCCGGCATCTACTGATCACCATGGATGCTGGATACCAAGGGTTTTACTGTAGCCTGAAATTGATGAACAATATCCTGTTAATGAGTAAATCATTGCAAAGTATTTATATATTCCCGTGTATATATTCATATATATGTGCTTGAATGTAATTAATATGTGCTGTCTATTCTGTGTGTTATGTGTATGCACAAAGATGTGGAGAAATGCAGTTTCGTCTGGTTGTATATGTAGAGTTAGATGATAATAAACTTGAACCTGGGGGGGTGGGGTATGGAGCAGCAATATTAAAGTTTGGGTGTGGAGCCCTTGCTGGGAGCAGACAGGGAGATAGCTAATACTGAGCAACACTCACCCCAGTCACAGCCTGTGAGTAACTCCTCAACTCCCCAATCTGTGATCCCTGAAATAAAGCAGAGTAAAATAATCACAAACAATGGAGACAAGTTATTGAGCTCAACACCACAGAGACATGACTGGCATTGACAAGTTGGGCCAAAGGACAAATTAGTCCCATTTGCCTGCATTCAGCCCATACCTGTCTAAATGTCTTCTGAAGGACTTGCGGGCTTGAACTTTGGGCCTTTATTTGTTGGAGTGCAGGACGATGAGGGGTGATCTCGTAGAGGTGTACAAAATCATGACAGGAATAGATCAGAGAGTCTTTTGTCTGGGGGAGGGGAATAGAGAACCAGGGATATAGCTTTAAGATTCCTTTTATTTACACACAGAGGGCGTTGGGTTGATGGAACTGACTGCCGGAGGAGGTGGCTGAGGCAGGTTTAAGAAACAGTTGGATGGATACATGGATTGGACAAGTTTAGAGTCAAGCTCAGCCCTCAGCCAATCCCAGAGTCTTTGGATCAGAGTGTAGTTCAAAGCTTCCACCTCATTTCTGTCCTCAGCTCCCCCAAATCAGCAGATGGTAGCAGCACTGCCAAACGGAGATCACCACAGATTGGAGGAACAACACCTCATATTCTGTCTGGGCCCCCTCCAAGCAGATGGAATTAACATCGACTTCTCCGGTTTCAGTTAGCCCGCCTCCCCCCACCCCCACACTGCTTCTCTCTTTCCCTACCCCATGCTTCCTTTTCTCTAGCTGTCTCTCTCTTTCCTTATCCCTCTGTCTTTCCTCAAGTTACCACACCAATCAATTCTCAACATTTCCCTCCTATCCACATCCTATAGGCTGTTGGCCTGTGTTCCTCCTCCTGCCTCTTCTTCCCACTTTTTCACTCAGCTATGAGCCTGCTTTTTGTTCATTCCTTGATGAAGAATACAGGCCTGTGAATATCTAATAACGATACATATATTGAAAGATTTATTACTAATATGTTCATCAAATTACAAGAGACTATTCAGAAAAAGGATTTATTTCAATCTAAATCCAGATGGGAAAGAGATTTATATATACAGATTCAAGACGAAGTATGGTCAAAATTATGCTATGAAAGTGTAACTAATATAATTAATGTTTGATATCAAATGGCACAATTTAATTTTTTACATCAATTATATTATACCCCATAAAAATTACATGTACTTCATTCAAATTGCTCTGATCAATGTTTTAGATGAAATAAAAAAGTAGGATCTTTCCTGCTTGCAGTCTGGCAATGTGAAAAGGTAGATAAGTTTTGGAAAGATGTAAGTATTTTATTGGGACGAATTTTGAGGATGCAAATTTTGAAGGATCCCAGAATATTTTTATTGGGAGATATTTCCCAATTGAAGTTAGGTATTGATCAGAAGAAGTTTTTAGGTGTAGCAATAGAAATAGCAAAGAAATCTATAGCTGTAACACGGAATTAGGTGATATTGTGGGGCTAAGATAGCAAACGAAATTATTAAAGAGAATAATGTATAATTTACAAAATCAACCAGAAAAATTTGATAAGATTTGGAAACCCTACATGGATTTTATTGCTACGACTTTACCTAAAGCGTCCACCACTCCCCCACCCAACCCGTCCTAATTGGTTTATGGTTTAAGATTATTAGGTCAATTTGCATTCAATTAATTAAAAGATATGTTTATTAGACAGGCTTTTCTTTTTCTCTTTTGGGGAGGGGGAGTGGGAAGAAAATATATAAAAAACTATTCTTTTTGTGTCGTAGTTTTTATAATTCTCATGTAATAGACAAATACTGTATATGTTTTGATGCAAATGAAAAATAAAATTTAAAAAAAGAGCATTGGTCATATATCCTTGCCTCTTAAGGATGCTACAGGAGCTGCTGAGTTCCCCCAGCACTTTTGTGTATTAGGTACCAGTACCGTGCCTACCCCATCTATTCCAAGGGTGCCAGCTGTGTAAATGAGAGTTGCTGCAGCATTCTCTGGTTTTATTTTGGGCTTCTGGATCTTGCCATTTTCCAAATGAGTCTATAATAATTCAAATTACTTTTTTGTTTCCCAGAAAAATAGCCAAAAATTACAGTTTTGGAGAAAGCTGCATGAGGTAATTTTTGGCCAGCTGCAATTAGTGGGCTGAGGTGGGTCCCACAAGCTGCAGAAAGTGGATAATTTCAGTGTGGCTGTCAGGCTGAGGACTCACCACAGCTCTTCTGAGAAACAGGAATCTGCGTCTTGGATTCTCCCTCCCTTACCACAGGCTGTTTCAACATCCACCCTGCCCTGTCCCCTTCAGTCCACAGGAGGCTTCAAATCAATTGATTTGGTTCTCCTTTCACCAGCACTGTGGTGTCTCCTTGCTGGAGCTCAGTTCTGCAACACTGTGTCCTGTCAATCCCCAGAAGATCACCCACCTGACGTTCACTTAATGTTTTGGGGAACATCGGGGGAGACTGAGGAGCGACCTGACAGAGGCATTCATAGGGTGGAAACTCAGAATCTTTTCCCCAGGGTAAAACTTCACAAACATGACGTGTTTCAGATGAGAGGAAGGAAGTTAAGGGAGATGCTTGGGGCATTTTTAAAAAAACACACACAGTGATTGGTGCTTGGAACAGGCTGCCAGGAGGAGAGGTGGAAGCAAATACAACAGTTGGATTTAAGGGACCGAGACAAACCTATCAATATGAAGGGGGTGGAGGGAAGTGCAAGCAGCAGTGTTTTAGGAGCTACCCTCTCCACTATCAGCTTCTTCCTCCTCCACCGTCCCACCTGCATCCACCTATGACCCCTTTCCTGTTATTCTCCTCCCCCCCCCCCCCCCCACACTTCCTCCCTCTCCCCACCTTTTCATTCAGGCTGTTTATGCTTTTAACTGATGAAGGACTCAGGCTCAAAACATTGGTTACCCATTCCTGTGGAGCTGTGTGACCTGCTAAATTTCCCCAGCATGTTTGTGAATTGCAGTTTTAGTTTGATTTGGGCACGTTTGGCACAGACACATGGGTTAAAGGGCCTGCTCCTGCACTGCCTGTTCTACTTTCCATTAAATAGAGGAGGCAGCTTGCCAGAACTCCCTGGTATGGGGCCAAGATAAAGGATGAAAGGGTAGCCGTATCACCCTACTTCTTTACCAGTATCCTCCAGACCTCCCCCTAATCTTGTCATTCAATTCTCTCCATCATTCCGCCCATATCCTCCTTACACTGCCTCGGGAGCCACAGTGACTGTGGGTGCTTGGGCTGCCCAGACTTTGACTGGATGGGTGCTGTATTCCAATGACATACCTGGCTGGAGGGCTCCAGTATGTAGGTGTTGATCACGTATGCCAGCAAATTGCTAAGCCACAAAGAAATCATGTCGCCCAAGAGTCGAGGAATCAGGCCACTGTTGGATTACAAACAGGGAAGGGATTAAAGAGCTGCCTCGTCACCAACCACCCCTCACCAGGTGGGTGACACAGAGCCCACCCCTTACCAGGTGTGTGATACAGAGCCCACTCTTCAGGCGGGTGATACAGGGCTCACCCCTCACCAGGTGGGTGATACAGAGCCCGCCCATCACCTCCCTCTCCTCAGCAGGTGGATTATACGGGCACCACCCATCACCTGCCATCTTACACCCAGCTTTGCAATGGAGTGTGCACTCAACTCCCTACCATCCTTCATCCAGGTGGGTACTGGATAGTTCATCATTCATCCCTCCCCATCATACTGCCACCCCACATCCACCTTCATGCAGGGGGACGCCGTCATCACCCACTATCCCTCCCAAGAGTGTAATAGAGATGAAATAAAATATATAACCTGCTGGAGGAGCTCAGCATCAGTAGAAGTAAAGGGATAGATGATGTTTCGAGTTAGACCCTGCATCAGGACTGATAGTGGGAGTCAGAGGGTTTCATAGTAAATGTTAGTCGATAATTTGTCTCTTGAAATGGACTAAGAGGGTCCAGAAAGGGTGAAAGGCGACAGAGTTAATCTGAGGACATGGTGAAGTTAGCAGCGAAGATGATAAAATTGACTTTCCACATGAGTGCAGGAGGCATTTGTGACAGAATAGGTTTGGAACAAGCACTGTTGAACATATCCAATGGTGTTGCTGGGGCCCGTGGTTACAGAGTGAGAGGAATGAAAAGAGAAGATGTTAAGCTAAGAACAAGAGTCATAGTGGAGGGGAGTTGATTGGATCTTTGGCATGATGTGGAGGGCTCCCAAGACCTTCCTGGAGGATGAGGGTGTGTTATGACTGCATGTTCATGCTGAAGATAAGGTAATGTTGGGGCCAGGGAAATGGGAGGCTCTTAAGGTGTCCCAGATGTAGGTGGGAGGTAGGGAAACAAAGTTGAGCTGAGATATGAGAAGATGTGTTTGAAAGAGAAAAAGCAGGGAAACAGTAGGCCTACCAGATGCAGAGTTTCACCCAAAACATTAACCATCGTTTTGCTTCCACAGATTCTGCTCAACCATCTAAATCTTTCCAGCAGTTTATTTTTTAGCCCATTTGGTATCTCCCGTCACTAAGCTTACCCATAAAGGGCTCTTCCTAAACCTGAGTGTCAAATACAGCATCCCTTGATCACAAGGCAGTATAAGGGATCAGTATGGCTTTAAGGCTCACAGAGCAACATGTTCTTGGTCAAATTTATACTTACGCAAAGAAGCCAAAGAATCCTTCTTCTTGATAGATTGTTACTACTGAACTGAACATCCCACTGTGGAGTTAAAGAACAAAAAACATTCATCCTCAAACCAAAAAATCTGATGTTTGCATTTTGTATTAATGTTGCATTACATTCTGCATTAATACTTTGGGCACGTGCACATTCAAGCACTGCTATGATGCAACTTAAGTGCCCATCATTTATAGGACTTTGCAAAATAAAGCATCGTCCAGTTAAGATAGAAATATTTTTTCTCGGAAGGTCATGAATCTTTGCAACTCTTTCTTAACCTGATCACTTGATTATCCCAGAAGTAACATCTTCTCCACATTCATTTTTTCGAGGATCTTTCATGCCAATCAAGTCCCCTCTTCGTCTTCTAAACTCCAGTGGCCTGTCCAATCATTCCTCATCAGTCAACCCATCCTTTCCGTGTTTTAAAAAAACAGTAAATGCTGGTGCAACTCAGCTGGTCTTGCAGCGTCCAGAGGAGATGAAGATATGTTGCTGAATTTTTGGGCCTGAGCCCTTCAGGTATCCTCCAGGACTTACTGTGTCTTTTTTACTACACTTTTTCTACGTTGTAGTTCAGTGAACCTTCTCTAAATTAGCTATCATTACATTGTCAGTGTGCACATACAAGCCAGTACACAGACTTCTGAATTAATACTCTGTGCTCATATGATTGTTCCCAAATTCAAATACTGCCTCCATAGGCACAATCTTGAATTAACGTTTCATGCCTGAATTAATACACCACACATGCTCCTGAATTCACAATCTTGATCACAGACAGGAGCATCAATAAACATTAATTGTTTCTGAATTCATGTCCTGGCTGTGTGCACCCCCCCCCCCCCCCCCCCAAACTGATATTCTGGGCTGCTGCACATGTTCCCAAATATATCACTCTTAACCATTGCTTTGGACCTCACATAGGGAATCTTGATGTGGCTGTGTGCACAGCCCAGAATTCTGCATGTCAATATGGTGTGATTCTATGTGTAGTCATGCAATACCACTCAGGAAGGTGCAAAATAATTTGGAGTCAATTCCAAGTATCATGCCAATTATTTAGAAACATTTTTACCAAACCACAATACTGGCATGTGTGCAGTTGATGGAATGTCCTCCTTCTGAGTCATGTCCCCTCCTGGTACAAGCTAACTAGCCATCGAAGATGCCTCTACATCTGCTCTAGCAGGTCCTGGATCTTCAGTGTCCCTTTCTCGACATGTTAAAGAAACATTCCTCACTTGTGCGCCACAAGTTTCCCTAGCCTGTTCCTGAGTGGCTGATATTTTACACTCACCTGTACTTGGTTTCTCGCCCAATGAACTGTATCATACATCTCAAGGTGATCACTGGAATGGAACAAACCAGCTGAGTATTACACTGGTGCACTGCTGTGATATAGCAAATGTAGTTAAAGGCATCAAGCCAGTCTTACCGTGGAAAGGATGGGTCACAATAGTGGCTGTGGAGCGAGCAATCATCTCCCGCATTGTCTGAACATAAAGAAAATATTTATTATAAAGGCACAGATGCCACAAAGACGGAGGCCTTATAAACTCAACAGCTGCCAACTCTCTTTACGTGCCAGATAGAAGTTGAAGCTGCAGAGGGAGCTACACTCTGCCGCAACTGTTTAATCGTCCAGCAAAATTCATGGTTATGTAGCAGCCCGCGAACTGAATCATGACCTGGCTCACAAAATGGCCAGCGAACGCAACGATCGTGAGGACCCCACAGGGACCAACGGCCATCATCCTGTGTGACCTCCCGCACGGTGGGAAACAGCAGGCAACAGCGGGAACGCCGGCCAGTCGGAGGCTGGCACTGCAATGACATAATTCCTGCTGTCAGAGCTGGCAGAGCAATAAGTCTCGACCTCGACTGTGTGTGTGTTGCTCTTACTCCACACTCCGCGTAACGTGCACGCTACAATGGTGACCCTGAAGGTCCAACCAACAGTTGGACCCAAAGATGACAGACCAAGCAGCTCTCCACTCAAGTCTCGCTCAAGCTGCCAACGTTCTAGACATCGCAGCCACATGTGTGGTTCGAACAGGTCGAGGCCCAGTTGCACCTTCGACAGATCACCGCCGACGACACCCACTACTACTACATCATGAGCTTGCTTGACCAGGACACTGTTGTGAGGGTCGTCAATTTCCTACAGCAGCTTCAGAGCAAAGCAAATACTATGCCCTCAAAGAGCTACAAACCCGCATTTTCGGGCTACCATGGCACGAGTACGCCACCTGCCTGCTGCACATGGATGGTTTGGGGGACAGAGATGAGCGAGATGCTTGCACTCGCTGAGGGGCACAGGCCTTGCTTTCTCTTTGAGCAGATTTTCCTGGAGCAGCTGCCTGAGGATATCAAGGACTTCAATGACCTGAGGAAAGTCGCAGCCTGGGTGGATGTGCTCTGGAGAGCGAAGAAAGAAAACAGTGCCTCGATGGAGCACTAATCAACATCTGGGTGTCAAGAGTCTCAGAACATCTCACTTCCGACAAGGGAGCACAGTTTACCTCGGGGCTCTGGGCAAAACTAGGCAAAATGTTGGGAACACAACTCCACCTCACCATGGCATATCACCCACATGCCAATGTGTTGGTGGAGTGGTTCCAGAGACACTTAAAAGCAGCCCTGATGGCCCAGCGCAAGGGGCCCAACTGGGTGGATGAACTGCCTTGGGTCCTTCTGGGATACGCACCACACCGAAAGAGGACTTTAATGTCACCACATCAGAAATGGTTTACAGCACACCCTTGGTAATCGAGAAATCCCCACAGTTGCACTGAAACAACTGAGGAAAAGACTGGGTACCATAGCCCTTCTACAGCCCCCTCCGCACAGCCAGCCCAAATCTTTAATTCCCAAAGACTTGCACTGTGAATATGTTTTTGTGCAAAGTGGAGCACACTGGGCACCCTCCCCAATAGTCATTCGAGGGGCCATACAGAGTTGTCAGCCATAATGGGTCAACGTGTACTGGACATTGCCAGCAAAGAGGAAACATTCACCCTTGACTGCCTGAAACTGGCCCACAGAGACATTAGCCAGCCAGTCAAGATTCAGTCCCTGTGACACAGAGGTAGGCCGCCCAAAGTGGGAATGGACACTCCGATCGCTGGTTCTGGGGCGGGGGGTGGTTCATGTAGCGGCCTGTGAACTGAGTTGCGACCCGGCTCACAAAATGGCTGGCGAACGTGGAGATCATGAAGGCCTGGCAGGGAGCAGAGGCTGTCATTCCACATGACCTCCCGCATGATGGGAAACGGTGGGAACAACGGAGGCTGGCGCTGCGATGACATCACTCCTGTTGTCAGAGGCAAGAAGTGAATATAAAGAGAGGTGGCAGAGCAATAAATCAGTTTTAAACCTCAACTCAACTGTGTGTGTATATCATTCTTACTCCACACATATCGTAGCACACACGCTACAGTTACTAATCCACAAGATTGTGAAAGAATGGGGATGGAATCGAGGGTCAGAATTAACACACGACGAAAGTGGAAGCTAGACAAAGATTAACAGCATTATTTGTGAGACTTGAGCAGTGGTTTAACGAGGAAGGAAGAACACTGCTTAAAAGTATGATGTGAAAGAAGAACAGACTATGGCACATCACCCACAGACTCTAGATCAAAAAGACTTAATACAACTGGCATTTGAGATTTCATGGAAAAGCATATAAAGAGGCACATGTACCATAAATATTCATGTATAATGCGTTTCGTGTATAATGTGACCCTCCATTTTTGAGGGTAAAAATTAGAAAATTTTTTACCCCCATGTATAATATGACCCCCCCTCGCCTGCCCGAGTCATGTTGGCATCTCTTTCCCCCCTCGCCCGCCCAAGTCGTGCTGGCATCTCTCCCCCCTAGCCCGCCTGATTCACGCTGGTGTCTCTCTCCCCACCCGAGCTGCGCTGGTGTCTCGCCCGCCTGAGTCGCGCTGCCGTCTCTCCGCCCGCCCGAGTCGCGCTGCCGTCTCTCCGCCCGCCCGATTCGCGCTGCCGTCTCTCCGCCCACCCGAGTCGCGCTGCCGTCTCTCCGCCCGCCCGATTCGCGCTGCCGTCTCTCCGCCCGCCCGATTCGTGCTGCCGTCTCTCCGCCCGCCCGATTCGCGCTGCCGTCTCTCTGCCCGCCTGATTCACGCTGCCGTCTCTCCCCTTGGTTTGCCGTCAATGTAGGCGGCTGCTGCGAATCATATTTATTGTTAAAACTGGCAGAATTTTTTTTATATATTATACTCTCATGTATAATGCGACCCCGCCCCCCTACTTTGAGCTCGAATTTTGGTACAAAGTTTTTCTCATTATACTCAAATATTTAGGGTACATCAGAAAAAATAGAAGCTTATGGGTGATGGTGAGAAAAATGTGATCGTTGTGGAGTAGGTTTACATAGGTTGGCACAACATCTTGGGTTGAAAGCCCTGTATGTGCTGTAATGTTCTAGGAATGGTCAAATGGTATCTATAAGCATCAAATCAGACAATAAGCAATCGATGCATTGCAGGAACAGATGGTTCTGTATCCACAATGTACCAGTATATTTGATCCAACTTCTCTCCTGGAAACTTAACAGCTGGAGGCAAGGAGAATGTTTCAGCAGGCCAGCACCCACCTTACCTCTCCAAACACATGGCACAACGAAGACTGGTCTGAAGTCTTTTTCAGTTCTAAACACTACAAGGGAAGATAGCAAACATAATCAGTAAATAACTACTGCAATTCTGGAAAAAAACACACAAGTGCCGGTCTGTGAAGTACTTGTACTAATTACATTAAAGAAAGGAACATTTGAATCACCAGGTAGCTCAGCTTCAGACCAACTATTGACTGCCAAACAAAGCTTATAGAAGGAGCCTCGGAGATGCAATTAAAGAAGAGGACCCACAATATCAGTGAAACTTACAGAATCAAATGCAAGGGATCTGGGTAGTTTATAAATAGAATAAGACACCTTGCAGTGAACTTATCTAATCAAACAAATGGCATGGTCATGAATACAGAGCAATGGACAGGCACAATAACAGAGTTCTACAGCATGGGAGCAGTCTCAACCTGTCCTGATTGCCTGTATTCGGGCCATATCCCATTCAACCTTTTCGATCCATGTATCTGCCTAAATGTCTGGTATACATTAGAATTTCCCTGTTTATAACATTTGATCTTGCAGCTCGTTCAAAATACCCACCAACTATTCACACAGAGATGGGGGTGAATTATATAGAGAAAATGAATTTGAGCCCAGGATGGGTAGCACAGCTGGCGTAGCAGTTATCACAGTGCCGTTACAGTGCCAGCGACCCAGGTTTGAATCGCAGCTGTCTGTAAGGAGTTTATATGTTCTCCCTGTGACCAAGTGGGTTTGCTCCAGGTCTCTGGTTTTCTCCCACATTCCAAACACAGATGGGGTTAGCAGTGGACACATGGGTGTATTTGGACAGTGCAGATCGTTTCAGTTGTTACTACCAGACCAGGGTAGTAAATGCAAGTCCAGTTTCCTTTTGATGGGTTTAAAATTAGTGCAGGGTGACTCAGTGATTCCATTAATAAGAAGTGTCTGCTCACACCCCACTGTCACATGTCCCCAGATGATAACTTCTTTCTATTCCTTTCCCCCCTCCCTCCCCACCCCCTCTATTCTCTTTGAGTGAAGGTCACCAATTTTAATTTGCAGTAACACAGAAACAAAACTAAAAGAGACACACCAGAGACTGCAGATACTGGAATCTGAAGCTAAACATCTGCTGGAGGAACTTAGTGAATTGCGCAGTATCATTGGGAGAAAAAGAACAGTCAACATTTTGAGGCAAAACCCTTTGTCGAAATTGGTAAAAAGTTCAAATGTAAGGCAGACACTCATCTCAGTTTCTTTCACGTCTCGATATTTCTGCAACAAAAGGAGACAGAGTGAGAGAGGAAAGGTCTCTGCCCAACAGCAAGTGAGAGAGGTGCCTGGAAAGGAACTGGTTATATTCAGCAAACAATGAGCTTCTGGAGGAACTCGGCAAGTCAGGGAGCATCCACAGGTGGGAGTGGTCAGCCAGCGTTTCAGGTCCACATTCTTTGTATCAAGTGCCAAGTAAAATGGAGGGATATTATAGAGATATTACATGAAAGGGGAACATTGCTGTGGAGGGGCCAGGAAGTGATGTGGTATTGGACAGAAGTTGGGAGAGATGGAAAGTCAGGTGGAGGGAGAGACCATTGGGAGGAGGGGAGGTTCAAGAGAAAATTAAGAACACGAGTAGGTGAAGAAGAGATAGAAACAGTGGAATCAGATGGGGGTTATCTACAATTAGAAAAATTGATGCCATTGGGCTTAAGATCCCCAGGAGGAGTATCACCAAACCACAAGACACAAGAGCAGAAGTAGGTCTGCTCTACCATTTAATCAAGAGCTGATCCTTTTCACTCAGCCCCATTCCCCAAAACCCTTGATCCCCTCACTAATCAAATACCTGTCAATTTCTGTCTTAAATATACCCAACAACCTCACTTCCACTCCCACCTGTGGCAACAAGTTCCACAGACTCACAACCCTCTGGCTAAAGAAATTTATCTACATTTCAGTTTCAAACTGACGCCCTTTTATCCTGAAATTGTGGCCTCTTGTCCTAGACTCCCCACCATGGGAAACAACTTTGTCACATCTGCTCTGCTCAGGCCTTTCAGCATTCGACCTGTCTCTATGAGGTCCCCCTCATCCTTCTGTACTCCAAAGATGTTTTGTTCCCCAAGTTTATGTTTGTCCTCAACCTGACAATGGATGAGACTGAGGACAAATTATGACTACTATGCTGGACTCAGCCCTTGCACTTGATCTATATTCCTATGTCTATAAGAAGCCGCTTGAACACAATTATTGTGTCTGCTTCCACCACTACCCCAAGCAGTCAGTCCCAGGCACTACCATTCTGTGCAAAAAGAAAACATGGCCAACACATCTTTTGGAGACCATCGCCCCCCCCCCCCCCACCCCCAACCCCACATCCCGGAGGCAGTTTGCTTCAATGCTCTGGATACACGAAGCCCAGCTCTCTTCCCAATCTACGAATGTCCCACCGTTCCACCTGGGACTGCTCATAGAGTGACGCGTTAAAGTGGGCCCCATATCTGTGCACCTCTGCCATTTTGTGGCCATTGGATCACCCTTGCTCAGCCAGGGAATGGAGTGATTCCTGAATTCCAGGCCTGGCTGTCCTGCCCCATGGCGAAGGTTCCTCCATTACATGTGCGAGAAGAGTCAAGAGCTCATTATGAAGCACTGTCCAGTGTTCCCTGAAGCAGTGACTGGTATAGAAACTTGCCACCTCACCACTGACAGTGTACTCACCTGCAGCACCTTGCTATGTATGACTGTCCCAATGGCTCCTGAATACAGCCGGGGAGTTAGGCCTTTAAACAGGCCTCCCTTTCCATCAATTTTCACAATGTGCTTGGCTGCATGACAAATAATAGAGTGACAGTCAAGTAGCAACACAAGAGGTTCACCCTTTTATGTTAATAGTAACAGATACAAAAATAGGAGAATATTATCAGAAGCCCAGCTAATGTTGGAAGGTGAATTCAGAGCAGCCTCACTCCATAGGATCAGAAATAGGCTTTTCAGCCCATCGAGCTGATCCATTTTCCCACTCAGCCACACTCCCCAGCCTTCTCCCCATAACCTTTGATGCCAAGAATAATCAAGAACCTATTAATCTCTGCCTTAAATATTCCTAGTGACTTGGCCTCCACAACCACCTCTGGCAACATATTCCACAGATTCACCACCCTCTGGCGAAAGATATTTCTCCACATATCTGTTCTAGAGAAATCCCATAAATCTTGAAGTTGAATCTCCAAACCTGGGAAACAACCTTTTTACATCTTTCAACATTCAAAATGTTTCAGTGAGATCTCCCCTCATTCTCCTAAATTCCAATGAGTAAAGATTAAGAGCTGCCAAATGTTCCTGATAAGATATCCCTTTCATTCTCGGAATCATCCTTGTGAACCTCATCTGAACCCTCTCCAATGTGGATCTCAAAGCTGCTCACAATACTCCAAGTGAGGTCTTACCCTTGCCTTATAGAGCCTCAACATGATATCTCCTCTCTTATATTCTATTCCTCCTGAAATGAACGGCAACATTACATTTGCCTTTTTCACCACTGACTCATCCTTCAGGCTGTCCTGCATGAGAATTCTTCAGTCTCTTTGAATCAGCGAATTTTCAGCTTTCTCCCCATTTAGAAAATAGTCTGCCAGTTTATTTCTTCCACCAACGTGCACGACCATACACTTTCCAACAATGTTCAGTCATGCGTTACTTAACGTCCACAATACGATCTGTGAAATAGGATGTGGGATCAGTTTGGGGACTGACATGGGGCTGTGGGGAGAGAGCAGAGCAGTGGGATCAGTGTGTGGACCAATGGGGCATTGGCAAGGGAGCAACATGTGGGATCAGTTTAGGGACTGTCATGGCCTGTGGGGAGAGAACGGGGCAGTGGGATCAGTATGACACCGGGCTGTGGGGAGAGGACGGGGCAGTGGGATCAGTGTGGGGACTGACGCGGGGCTGTGGGCAGAGAGTGGGGCAGTGGGATCAGCGTGGGGACCGATACGTGGCTGTAGGGATAAAACGGGGCAGTGGGATCAGTGTGGGGTCTGACGTGGGGCTACAAGCAGAGAGTGGGGCAGTGGGATCAGTCTGGGGATCGACACGGGGCTGTGGACAGAGAGAAGGGCAGTGGGATCAGTGTGGGGACTGACAGAGAGCAGTGGGGAAGGAGTGGGGCAGAGGGGTCAGTATGGGGACTGACACAGGGCTGTGGGGAGAAAGCGGGCCAGTAGGATCAGTGTGGGGACTGGCATGGGGTTTGTAGGGAGAGAGCAGGGCAGTGGAATCAGTGTGAGGACTGATATGGGGCTATGGGGAGAGAACAGGTGAGAGGGATCAGAGGGGGGACCGACACGGGGCTGTGGGGAGGAAGCGCAGCAGTGGGATCAGTGTGGGGACCGACACAGGGCTGTGGAGAGGAAGCGGAGCAGTGGGATCAGTGTGGAGACCGACACGGGGCTGTGGGGAGAAAGTGCAGCAGTGGGATCAGTGTGGGTACTGATACAGGGCTGTGGGGTGAGAGCAGGTAAGTCGGATCAGTTTGGGTACTGATACAGGGCTATGGGGTGAGAGCAGGTAAGTCGGATCAGTGTGGGGACTGATACAGGGCTGTGGGGTGAGAGCAGGTAAGTCGGATCAGTGTGGGGACTGGCATGGGGTTTGTAGGGAGAGAGCACGGCAGTGGAATCAGTGTGAGGACTGATATGGGGCTATGGGGAGAGAACAGGTGAGAGGGATCAGAGGGGGGACCGACACGGGGCTGTGGGGAGGAAGCGGAGCAGTGGGATCAGTGTGGGGACTGACATGTGGCTGTGGACAGAGAGTGGGGTAGTGAGATCAGTGTGAGGACTGACACGGGGCTGTGGGGAGAAAGCGCAGCAGTGGGATCAGTGTGGGGACCGACATGGGGCTGTGGAGAGGAAGCGGAGCAGTGGGATCAGTGTGGAGACCGACACGGGGCTGTGGGGAGAAAGTGCAGCAGTGGGATCAGCGTGGGTACTGATACAGGGCCGTGGGGTGAGAGCAGGTAAGTCGGATCAGTTTGGGTACTGATACAGGGCTATGGGGTGAGAGCAGGTAAGTCGGATCAGTGTGGGGACTGATACAGGGCTGTGGGATGAGAGCAGGTAAGTCGGATCAGTGTGGGTACTGATACAGGGCTGTGGGGTGAGAGCGGGTAAGTCGGACCAGTTTGGGTACTGATACAGGGCTGTGGGGTGAGAGCGGGTAAGTCGGATCAGTGTGGGTATACAGTATACAACATCCTATTGCTACCAATCACTTTTTAAAAATTGCTTTGTACTTGCTCGCAGTTACTGAACAATTATGGGACTATGGATGTAAATGTGGTAAGATGTTGCCCGAACAGTCGTTAGGTGACACACGCTGTATTTCATTTGTCACATCTCAGCCCGTTCTGCTAATCTGTCCAAATCCTTCTGCATCCTCCCTGATTCCTCAACATTACCTCCTCCTCCACCTACCTTTGTATCATCTGCAAACTTGGCCATAAATTCCACAATCTAAACCATTAATATACGACATAGAAAGAAGTGGCTCCAGCACCGACCCCTGTGGAACACCACTGGCAACCAACCAGAATATGATCCCTGTATTCCGACTCTTCTTCCTGCCAATCAGCCAATCCTCTACCGCCGGAAATGTTTTCTCTTATATCACGGGCTCTCGTTTAGTAGCCTCCTGTGCGGCACTTGGTCAAAGGCCTTCTGAAAATCCAAGTACACAACATCCACTGCATCTTCTTTATCCAGCCTGCTTGTCACATCCTCAGAGAAATTCCAATAGGTCTGTCAGGCAAGATTTTCCCTTCAGGAAACCCTACTCGCTTTGGCATATTTTGTTATGTATGTGCCTTCAAGTAATCCGTAATCTCATCTTTGACAATGAATTCCAACATCTTCCCCACCACTGATGTCAAGCTGAATGGTCTATAACTTCATCTCTGCTGCCTTCCTCCCTTCTTGAATAGTGCAGTGACATTTGTGATTTTCCAGTCCTCCTGAAACTCATGATTCCTGAAAGATCATTACCAATCCTTCACTCCAGCTACTTTTTTCAGAACCTAAGGGTATATAGTCTATCTGGTCCCAGAGTCTTATCTACCCTTATTTTGTTTTCTAAGCATCATTTCCCAAGAATAGTAACTGCACTCACTTCCCTTCCTTGATACTGCTGGACATCCAGCACACTGCTAAACAGGCCATCCATAATGTAATACTTCCTTGACAGCGGCCACTCCCAGGATGGTCAAGCAACTTCTTCAAAGTGCCCATCTGACACTGCTGATAATGCAAGGATTGTAACTACTGTGTTGATCCCATGGCCACAGAAATTCTGGCAAACATAAATCAAAAGGATGCAGGGGATTCTACTTTGCTTTTAGTACCTACCGTAAGCAAAGAGTCCAGGCAGCTGGAGAACTGGGCGTCCGAAGATGTTCCGGCCCAGAGAAGGACCCATGGGCTCATGACCAACCTGTTAAGAATGACAAGTTATTAGGTTGGACAGCAAAACAAGCACCCCTCCCTCTACACTCCAAACGAGCAGCCTGAATGCAAAATATCCCACGAGACTCTTTCAGAGGAATATCTGGGGAATGTCACCAGTACCCTGGAAAACATTTCATTTCTTAAAACCCAACTTAAATTTTCTATTTAGAGATACAGCAAGGTAACAGGTCCTTCCTGTCCACAATCCCACCAATTACACCAATGTGACCAATTAATCTACTACGGTAATCCCGCATGTCTTTGGTATCTGCGAACAAACCCACACTGTCATGGGGAGAACATACAAACCCTTTACTTGTTGGAACCCGCTGTGCAGGCAATGACTGCTTCATTGCTTCCATTACAGTCACTATTTCAAAGCTGCCCTTGGTAATTAAGGTAAAATAAATGCAAGTCCTCTTTTCACTACTGGAGCAGCTAATGGCAGGGTTACTGAGCGCCAGCTAGCTCCCTGAAAGGCCACCATTGAACAAGACACCAACAAGCACACAGCCACCTAAAATATCCCAGTTATGCAATTCAAAGACTTACACTTTTATTTTCAGCCCCATAATTACTGTAGCGCTTTGGAGTACACTTAACCACAGGCAGGCCCCACCTAGAACAAGCACTTTTTCCAGGACTGGACGTTGCATACCCTCCCTTCCACTTTGCATCCCCACTCTTGGTACACATCAGGATTAGCATCTCTCAAAGGCCGCTCAGGTAGATGATTGTGCCAACATCTGACCTTGCACCACCTCCTGCCTGGCTTGGGGATACACAAGAGACTGAAGATGCTAGAATCTGAAGCAAAAAAGCATTGGTTCACAAATACCACCGTTGGCCTTGTCCAACCTGTCCTCCTCTTACTGATCATCTCCTCTCTCCATACTGTCCTTCCTGATAAAGGATTTTGGCCTGAAATGTTGTCCATTCATTTTCTTCCACTGCTCTGTTTGATGGCTCCTGGAACTTCACACAATGCCCACACTGAATACATGGGCTGAAAAATGGCAGATGGAATTTAATGCAGATAGGTATGATGTGTCGTACTTTAGGACTAACCAAGGTAGGACATACACAGTAAACAGTAGGAGGCTGAGGAGTGCAGAAGAACAGAGGGATCTGGGAATACAGATACATAAATTCCCTGAAAATGGCATCACATTTGGTCAGAAAGAGAGCTTTTGGCATCTTGGCCTTCATAAATCAAAGTACTGAGTATAAGAGATGGGATGTTATGGTGAAATTGTACAAGACATCAGTGAGGCCAAATTTGGAGTACTGTGTAAATGCAAGCAGGCTTTTTCCACTGAGTTTGGGTTAGACAAGAACTAGAAGTCATGGGTTAAGGGTGAAAGAGGAAAAGTTTAAAGGGAACTTCTTCATGCAGAGTAGTGAAGCAGATGCAGGGTTGATTTTGACTTTTTAAGAAAAATTTGGATAGGTACATGAATGGGCGGGATATGGTGGGCTCTGGTCTGGTACAAGTCATTGGGACTAGGCAGAATAATAATTTGGCATGGAGCAAAGGGCATGTGTTGTAGCATTCTATGGTTCGAAGAAACATTCTGTTAGGCAATAGCATTAATAGTCACAGAACCAAGGCAGGAAGAGGGAGTTAAGGTACAGGTCTCCCTGAATGGGAGAAGAGGCCCTCAGGGCTAAATGGTTTATTCCTGTTTCTGCTCCTAGACTGTATTATTCAGTGAAGTTAATCCCTTTCCTTTACATCCCTGATCAGTTTACTGAAAAATTTTAATTTATAAAATATGTCAGCAAAGCAACTCGGCTAAGAATGTAACATTTATACTATGATTTATATTTGTGTTTATAACAATTGCATTAATGGGTCGTGACTTTACTAATTAATGAGTTTGTTCAACTGGTAAAATGGTTAGAAAATATCTAGTTTACAGCAAAGGAAAGTATAAAAAATGCCAGAAATGGTGGGAATGAGGCCTATGCTGGGAATGGTATGAATTTACACAATTTTACTTAATGATGAAAAATCCTTGTTAACATTTCCTTCAATCTTGGACAGGTGATATCCATCATCAAGCTTTACTGCAAAGGCTTGGCTTCTGGTCACTTGTATGATTATTAATAGGTCAGAATCTGGAGTTCTAACTAGGAGAGGAAAAGAACAACCTAAGACAGTCTCCCCAAGTAACACACAAATGTGGCAGAGAAACTCAGCAGGTCATGCAAAACATTTAACTGGCTGCTCAGTTACTTGTGGTTGTAGATTACTTCACACACAACCTGTTTTCATCTGTGTTGATGACTTCTGATCATAGCTTAGCTTGTAAAAGTTGGGATAATGGTGCAATACTTCACCATTTCAGTTCAGACAATGATTAGGTGCAAAGTTCAGTCACAATTTCATTCAGTAGATGCAAGTCAGTTTAGTTTTGGGCCAACTATGGCATTAATCTTGGGTGCAAGGGGCATCTCCCATCATTTGCATGCTGTGGTAAGAACAATGTTGCTTCAATTCTGTGTGGAGCAGCTACTATTTTGTTTTAAGATGGGTAAAATAATGAAACGCTCTTGCTACATTGGCATGTACAAGCTGCAATTTCTCAACTATAGCAAATACACACTTGATACAGTTCTATGGATATGTTTATTTGCATCATTTTGTTAAGTTACATACATTGTTCCTGTAGTTTTCTTGGCCTTTGCTCCTAACATTATATATGATGGCCATAGCAGTTACTATTAAAGTGAGGAAAATCATTGCTCCTTGGATAAAGGAACCCAGGTGTGGAAATGATGGGGGTGCAGGGAGATAAAGAATTAAAAGCCAAAGGTCAGAATCAGATGCTCGCCAGCTATGGCAGAGCTTCCAGGCCATTACATTCTACAAGGAAAAGTCTAACAATCATAAATTGCTGGGATGCTTCACTCCCAGAGGAGCTGAACATATTTTATGCTCACTTCAACTTTAACAGAAGCTGGTGACCCTGTGATATCTGCTTCAAAGGTCAACGTCAGAACATTTTGCAAGAGGTGAACCCCACAAGATGTCAGGCCCTGATGGCATACACTGAAATCAGAATTTATTGTCATGAACAGGTCACAAAATTCAATGTTTTGCGGCAGCGTCGTAGAGCAAACATTGGTTTAAATTACATTTAAAAAATAAACAGATTTTCATTACTCTGCCAGGTACTCCATCAGGGCCTGCGCCAACCAACTAGCCGGAGTATTCACGGACGTTTTCAAACACTCACTGCTGCATTTGGAGGTTCCCATCTCCTTCAAAAGGGCATCAGTCACCCAAGTAGGGCAGGGTGAGCTGCCTCAATGACTCAGTAGCACTAACTTCTACTGTGATGAAATGCCTTGAGAGGTTGGTCATGGCCAGAGTTAACTTGTGCCTAAGAAAAGACCTGAACCCACTGCAATTTGCCTATCGCCACAATCATTCCACAGCTGATGCAATCTCACAGCTCTCTACTCAGCCCTGGGTCCACCTGGACAACAGCTTTTCATCAATTACAGCTCAGCTTTCAACACCATCATCCTCTCAGCACTGGTCAGCAAGCTCCAAAAGCTTGGCCTCTTTGACTGGATCCTTGACTTCCTCATTCACAACCATAAATTCCAATTTGTAGAATCTGCTTGTGAAGCCCTCCAAAAGCCTCCATGGTCGCGAACAGCTAGAATCCTCAGGATACCCTCACCACAGATCATAGGTGAGGAACACTCAGTCAGGGTGGTGGAGTACACTGAAACTGGCATTCTTTTATATAAAGTGCAGGTCTTATTAGCCATGGAACATGTATTGCTGCAAAATTTTCAGCTTCTTCTGAATAACTTCCAACAGAATATATCAACATCCCAAACTCTCATAACATTGTGAAGGAGGAACCGCGACAATAGGGCAAGAAACTCATGAAGCAACTCGTTAGCATAAGACCAGATGAGCCGGCAAAAACATATTCCCCCGATAATAACAAACAATAATTTTTATAAATTCAAGGCACAATGCCTAAACTCTCAGCAAGTCCATTTTCACAGCTACTCAAAAAAGCAATTGATTCACATTCAAATGTTCTGTTTTTCTCCCAGATGCTGCTCGAACCCCTGAGTTCCCCCAGCAGATTGTTTGCTGCTCTCTGCTCCAGGATTGACAGTCTTCCGTCTCCAGTTTTTAAAGACCATTTGAGCCCAGAGGGGAAAAAAAGGTTGTGCTTTCTTTACTCAGAATACTTCTTAGAACCAATTAAACTGGGTCAGGAAATAAAAAGAGACTTTGGAGAATGAGAAGTGTGAGAAGGGCGGGCCAAAGGTCATATGATGCAAGGAAAGGGAGGGTAGACACAGGGCACTGAATATAAACCAGGAAAGCACAAAGCAGCAGAAAACAGACAAGACAGAAGTGGAAAGGAGAGGATGAAGGAGCTCTCAGTGTCAGTCCTGTGTACTACTGTTTGGCTGTGCCTTTGTCCCAGCATAGAGATGAGCCAGTCTTCACCACGGGAGCGTCGAGGGCTTGTTGACATGGCCATGACCCTGTGGTGCTACCGTTCCAAGCTCAGAATTCCCCTTCTCAAGCTCCACAATTATGGCTGCTATTGCGGTACTGGGGGCTCCAGCAGGCCTTTGGACCAGGTGGACCACTGCTGTTTCCTGCACGACTGCTGCTACCACCATACCAGGGTGACTCTGGGCTGCCACGGCCACGTCAAGTGGAGTGCATACAACTTCGCCTGTTGGAAGTCGCAGACTGCGTGCAAAGGGCAGTCTGTGTGTACCAGGATGTCATGCGAGTGTGACCGGGCCTTTGCAGAGTGCTTGTCCCAGGTGAAGCCCAGTGAGCTCCACTACTTCTACAAAGCGAGGTTCTGCAAGGAGAACAAGGCCGTTTGTCCGGTCATCTTTCCCAACTCCTCAACAATCATGGACTGGATAAAACAAGGCATCTAAAGTCAAGCCATCGCAGCACAAGGAGGCAGCAACACCAGCCTGCCACATTAGGTCCACCCTGATCAGTCATTGGTGAGGAGCACTCAGTGAAGGTGGTAGAGTGCACAGAAACTGACATCATTTTATACAAAGGGCAGGTCTTATTAACCATGCAGCATGTATTATTGCATAATTTTCAGCTTCTTCTGAATAAAAAATATTTGTATTCATTTATAATATACAAGCCTCAAAGTTGGACCGGACCAAAGGATGTAACACCTGTATTTTGGTATTTGTTTTAAAAGAAGAATTGGTGGGGTGGGTGGAGAGGAAATTATAGGCCAGTGAGCCTCACATTAATGGTAGAGAAACTAGTGGAAAGGATGCTTAGGGAAAAGATGTATAATCACATTTGGACAGTCATGGTTAGATTGTGAACAGTCAACGTGGCTTTGTGAGGGGCAGGTCAAAATTTGAATGATGAAGGTAGGGCAGTGGATGTTGTCTCCATGGACTTTAAGGTGTTTGACAAAGTCCCTCATGGTAGGTTGATTGAGAAGATGCAGATGCATGGATTCCATGGCAGGTTGATGGTTTGGATTCAAAATTGGCTCGATCACAGAAGACAGAGGGTAGTGATGGAGAGTGTATATGGGCTGGAGGCCTGTGACCAGTGGTGTTCCACAGGGATTAGTGTTGGGACCATGGTTGTTTGCAATATGCGTAAATAATTTGGATGAAAAAGTAGATGGCGGGTTAGTAAATTTGCAGATACAAAGATTGGTGGACTTGTGGAAGGTGTCGAGGATTATTGAAGGATACAACAGGATAAAAGTCAGTTCCAGATGTGGACAAAGAAAGAGCAGATGAGTTTAATCAGGACAAGTGTGAGGTGCTGCACTTTCAGATTTCGGAACCCTTGGGGGACAGTGTGTTCCGAATTTTAGAACAAATGCCAGCTGCCCCAGATTTAAGCCAACCTGAATTGTTCTGCCGTATCCACCCCCTTCCAGTCACGCTGGTGTCTCTCTCCCCCTCGCCCACCCGAGTCACGCTGCCGTCTCTCCCCCCAGCCCACCCAAGTCACGCTGCCGTCGATTCCCCTAGCCCACCCGAGTTGCGCTGTCATCTCCTCCCCCCCCCCCCCCACCACCGAGTTGCGCTGCTGTCTCTCTCTCTCTTCCCCTCTGCTGTACTAGCACCAGGAAAAAAAATGCCAGTTTTTGGAGCATTTTAGATGTGCAGATAAAGGATGGTGTACCTGTACACAGTTAATGGTCAGGCTCTTAAAAGTATTGATGTGCAGAGGGATCTGGGGGTCCATCACTCATTGAAAGTCACCCTGGGTGGTAAAGAAGGATATGGTTGCTTGTCTTCATTGAATGGGGCACTGAGTACAAAAGTGAAGAGGTCACTTTGCAGCAATATAAAATTTTGGTGAGGCCACTCTTGGAATAATGTGTTAAATTCTGGTCGCCTCATTATAGGCTTTAGAAAGGAGACAGAAGAGGTTTACCATGATGTGGCTAGATTTAGAGGGCATGAATTATGAGAGAGATTGAACAAAGTTGGGTTGTTTTTTCTGGAGTGCAGGAGGCTGAGGGAAGACCTGAGAGAGGTGGATAAAATCATGATGGGCTTCAATAGGGTGGACAGTCATGATCTTTTCCCCAGGGTAAAAGCATCACACAACAGGGGACATGTATTTAAGGTGAGGGAAACCAAGTTTAAGGGAGATGTATGGGGCAAATACATTTACTAGGTGCCTAGAACAAACGGGCTGCCAGGAACGGTGGTGGAAGCCTTTTGTCAGTGAGGTGGGCTCTGCGGTCTTCTTCAAAGGAGGCTGCTGCCCGCCAAACTGTGAGGCGCCAAGATGCACGGTTTGAGGCGTTATCAGCCCACTGGCGGTGGTCAATGTGGCAGGCACCAAGAGATTTCTTTAGGCAGTCCTTGTACCTTTTCTTTGGTGCACCTCTGTCACGGTGGCCAGTGGAGAGCTCGCCATATAATACGATCTTGGGAAGGCGATGGTCCTCCATTCTGGAGACGTGACCCATCCAGCGCAGCTGGATCTTCAGCAGCGTGGACTCGATGCTGTCGACCTCTGCCATCTCGAGTACCTCGACGTTAGGGGTGTGAGCGCTCCAATGGATGTTGAGGATGGAGCGGAGACAACGCTGGTGGAAGCGTTCTAGGAGCCGTAGGTGGTGCCGGTAGAGGACCCATGATTCGGAGCCGAACAGGAGTGTGGGTATGACAACGGCTCTGTATACGCTTATCTTTGTGAGGTTTTTCAGTTGGTTGTTTTTCCAGACTCTTTTGTGTAGTCTTCCAAAGGCGCTATTTGCCTTGGCGAGTCTGTTGTCTATCTCATTGTCGATCCTTGCATCTGATGAAATGGTGCAGCCGAGATAGGTAAACTGGTTGACCGTTTTGAGTTTTGTGTGCCCGATGGAGATGTGGGGGGGCTGGTAGTCATGGTGGGGAGCTGGCTGATGGAGGACCTCAGTTTTCTTCAGGCTGACTTCCAGGCCAAACATTTTGGCAGTTTCCGCAAAGCAGGACGTCAAGCGCTGAAGAGCTGGCTCTGAATGGGCAACTAAAGCGGCATCATCTGCAAAGAGTAGTTCACGGACAAGTTTCTCTTGTGTCTTGGTGTGAGCTTGCAGGCGCCTCAGATTGAAGAGACTGCCATCCGTGCGGTACCGGATGTAAACAGCGTCTTCATTGTTGGGGTCTTTCATGGCTTGGTTCAGCATCATGCTGAAGAAGATTGAAAAGAGGGTTGGTGCGAGAACACAGCCTTGCTTCACGCCATTGTTAATGGAGAAGGGTTCAGAGAGCTCATTGCTGTATCTGACCCGACCTTGTTGGTTTTCGTGCAGTTGGATAATCATGTTGAGGAACTTTGGGGGACATCCGATGCGCTCTAGTATTTGCCAAAGACCTTTCCTGCTCACGGTGTCGAAGGCTTTGGTGAGGTCAACAAAGGTGATGTAGAGTCCTTTGTTTTTTTCTCTACACTTTTCTTGGAGCTGTCTGAGGGCAAAGACCATGTCAGTGGTTCCTCTCTTAGCGCGAAAGCCGCACTGTGATTCTGGGAGAATATTCTCAGCGACACTAGGTATTATTCTATTTAGTAGAATCCTAGCGAAGATTTTGCCTGCAATGGAGAGCAACGTGATTCCCCTGTAGTTTGAGCAGTCTGATTTCTCGCCTTTGTTTTTGTACAGGGTGATGATGGTGGCATCACGAAGATCCTGAGGCAGTTTACCTTGGTCCCAACAAAGCTTGAAAAACTCATGCAGTTTGGCATGCAGAGTTTTGCCGCCAGCCTTCCAGACTTCTGGGGGGGATTCCATCCATACCTGCTGCTTTGCCACTTTTCAGTTGTTCGATTGCCTTATATGTCTCATCCAGGGTGGGAACCTCATCCAGCTCTAGCCTTAGGGGCTGTTGAGGGAGCTGGAGCAGGGCGGAATCTTGGACTGAGCGGTTGGTACTGAAAAGAGATTGGAAGTGTTCTGACCATCGGTTGAGGATGGAGATCTTGTCGCTGAGGAGGACTTTGCCGTCTGAGCTGCGCAGCGGGCTTTGGACTTGGGGTGAGGGGCCGTACACAGCCTTTAGAGCCTCGTAGAAACCCCTGAAGTCGCCAATGTCATGCTAGATAAGACTGACAGCCATCGACCTGAACGTCGGTCTGCCCTCATTGCACATGAACTCCTCAGACTTGACATCGACATAGCCGCTCTCAGTGAAGTCCGCCTGGCAGATGTAGGCAGCTTCCAAGAACGCGGCGCGGGCTACACACTCTACTGGTCTGGCAAGCCTTCGGATGAACGACGCCTATCTGGTGTAGGCTTCATGGTCAAGAGCTTCATTGCCTCCAAACTCGAAAACCTTCCGACAGGCCTCTCGGACCGAATCATGTCCATGCGACTCCCACTTCAAAACAAGCGTCACATCACCCTCATCAGTGTCTATGCTCCAACCCTCCAGGCGGAACCAGCAGAAAAGAACAAGTTCTACACCGACCTGCGCAACCTCATCCAACGTACCCCTACAGCCGACAAGGTTGTCATCCTGGGCGACTTCAACGCTCGTGTCGGCAAAGACTCAGAAACCTGGCCAGGAATCCTGGGCAAGCATGGCGTCGGCAAGTGCAACGACAATGGGCGCCTCCTGTTGGAGCTCTGCGCAGAACAGCGGCTTGTCATTACAAACACCCTTTTTCAGCAGAGGGACAGCCTTAAGACCACCTGGATGCATCCCCGATCCAAACACTGGCACCTCCTGGACTACATCCTGGTGCGAGAAAGTGACAAACAAGATGTGCTCCACACCAGGGTCATGCCTAGCGCGGAATGCCACACTGACCACCGGCTGGTTCGCTGCAAGCTCAACCTTCACTTCAAGCCAAAGCCCAGGAACAATAAAGCCCCCAGAAAGAGGTTCAATGTTGGAAAACTGCAGTCAGACGAAGCGAGAGGAAACTTCCAGGCAAACCTCAAAGCAAAGCTCGACGTTGCAACCCGCCTCACGGACCCGTCCCCTGAAACCCTCTGGGATCAGTTGAAGACTACCATACTGCAATCCACTGAAGAGGTACTGGGCTTCTCCTCCAGGAAAAACAAGGACTGGTTTGACGAAAACAGCCAGGAAATCCAGGAGCTGCTGGCAAAGAAGCGAGCTGCCCACCAGGCTCACCTTACAAAGCCGTCCTGTCCAGAGAAGAAACAAGCCTTCCGTCGCGCATGCAGCCATCTTCAGCGCAAACTCCGGGAGATCCAAAATGAGTGGTGGACTAGCCTCGCCAAACGAACCAGATTCATGTAAAACAGCAATAATTACAGTAATACTAAAGCAAGGGAAAGATCCACTCGCACCAGCGTCATATAGACCAATATCTTTACTTAACACAGATTATAAGATAATAGCTAAACTATTAGCAAACAGATTAGCAGAGTATGTACCTAAAATGGTAAATCTAGACCAAACTGGATTTATTAAAAAAAGACGCACAACAGACAATATTTGTAAATTTATTAACTTAATTCATGCAGTAGAAGGGAGTAAAGCGCCAACAGTAGCAGTTGCTTTAGACGCAGAGAAGGCCTTTGACAGAGTAGAATGGAATTATTTATTCAAAGTATTGCAAAAATTCAGTTTACCAGAGAAGTATATTAATTGGATTAAAGCATTATATAAGGAACCATTGGCGAAAGTGACAGTAAATGGATATATATCAAAGCAATTTAACTTAAGCAGGTCAACACGGCAGGGATGCCCACTATTACCTTTATTGTTCGCGTTAGCTATAGAACCACTAGCAGAATTGATAAGAACAGAAAATAATATAAAAGGGATAAAAATAAAAGACAAGGAATATAAAATCAGTTTATTTGCGGATGATGTTATAGTATACTTAACAGAACCACAACTATCAATAAAAGAATTATATAAGAAATTGAAGGAATATGGAGAAGTGTCGGGTTACAAGATTAACGTAAATAAAAATGAAGCAATGCCTATGAATAATGCGGATTTCTCAAAATTTAAGAAGGAATCACCATTCAGATGGCAAATGCAAGCAATAAGATACCTAGGTATACAAATAAATAAAAATCTCGGCCAACTATATAAACAAGTATTATCCACTAATGAAAAAATTACAGGACGATTTAGAGTATTGGAAAGATTTACCATTAACACTAATAGGAAGGATAAACTGTATTAAAATGAACATTTTCCCAAGGATATTATACCTATTTCAGGCATTGCCAATACACTTGACAGAGAAATTCTTCAAGGAGTTAAAGAAAATAATAAGGAAATTTTTATGGAAAGGGGGGAAACCGAGGATAGCACTAGATAAATTAACAGAATGTTATAAACAAGGAGGCTTACAACTGCCAAACTTTAAAAATTATTATAGAGCCGCACAATTAAGATACCTATCAGATTTTTATCAAACAAGGGAAAAGCCAGATTGGACTAGATTAGAACTAGATAAAATAGGGGAAAAGATACCTGAACACATATTATATAAATGGGATGAAAAATTGGTACAACATAGAAGTTCTCCAGTATTACATCATCTACTCAATATTTGGAAGAAGGTTCATGTAGAAAGAAATAAAACAAATTATCAATTACCAAAACTAATATTGACACAAAATAAGTTACTCCCTTTTACAATAGATAACCTTTCCTTTAGAGAATGGGAGAAAAATGGGATCAAAAGAATAGAAAATTGTTTTTCAGGAAATAGATTATTATCCTTTGAACAAATGAAAGATAAATACAATATAACTCAACATACAGTGCTGGCATATTACCAATTGAGATCCTACTTGAAGGACAAATTAGGAAGCAGTCTGAGTTTACCAGAGGGAAGTAACTTTGAATATGTGATTACAGATACAATGATAATTAAAAGATTTATAACAAATATGTATATTAAACTGCAAGAAAAGGAGAATGAGGAAACAAATGGTAAAACTAAACAAAAATGGGAACAAGATTTAAATATAAAGATAAAAAAGGAAACATGGGAGAAATTATGTTCTGGAACGATGAGAAATACAATAAATACGAGGTTACGTATGATACAATATAACTGGATACACAGGCTATACATTACACCTCAAAAGTTAAATAAATGGGACCCAACAGTATCTGATAGATGTTTTCGATGTAAAAAAGAAATGGGAACAACAATTCATGCAATCTGGACATGTGAGAAAGTAGAAAAATTTTGGGAAGACCTAAACCAAATATTAAATAAAATTACAGAAAACAATATACCAAAGAATCCAGAGATCTTCCTCCTAAGTAACATAAAAAACAAAGAATTTGGAATTGATTTGGATGATGCACAAAAACGATTTGTTAAGATAGCGCTAGCCGTAGCAAAAAAATGTATTATGTCAACCTGGAAATCGGAAGATAATTTGAAAATACAACAATGGTATATAGAAATGAATAAATGTATTCCATTAGAAAAAATAACATATAGTTTAAGAAATAATATTGAAATATTTGAACAAATATGGGAGCCTTACATGAAACACAATAGCGAAAACCTACCGGGGACATTCACTACCTAAATTAACGAAAGGAGAAGGAAATGAAAAGAATTGACTCAGTGGAATTTCTTGTTTATTTTTATTGAATGACAACATTGTTTGACTGGTTTAATGTATCCTAGATTTTGTACTTTAAATGGACGGGAGGGGGGAGGTAGGGAGGGTGGGATGGGAGGAGGTGGGGGGGGGAAGAAAATGGCACTGTATATATTTGAAAAGGAAAAAGTATGTATCATGGTTAATGTGGTTTATGGTGTGAAAAATAAAAAAAATTAAAAAAAAGTTTACTCCACCACTATCCTTTCCAGCTCCATTGTCCTGCCACTCCCCATAATCATTGACCCCCTTTCTAATCAATAACCTATCTCCCTTGGTCTTAAATATACCCAATGACTTGGCTTCCACAGCTGTCCACTTTGAAGTATGATTGTATTTGTTCACCAAGCCCTCCATACTACAGGCTAACCATGCCCCAGCAGATGGAGCACAGTACACATCATCCACCGCTCATCTACAGCGGGGATTCAAATTCAACCTTCAAATAACAGAATTAATGGTGCAATACTAATCCAAGGTGATTATCTCTTTCTTTCTTTGGCTTGGCTTCACGGACGAATATTTATGGAGGGGTATGTCCACGTCTGCTGTAGGCTCGTTGGTGACTGACAAGTCCGATGCGGGACAGGCAGGCACGGTTGCAGCGGTTGCAAGGGAAAATTGGTTGGTTGAGGTTGGGTTTTTCCTCCTTTGTCTTTTGTTAGTGAGATGGGCTATGCAGTCTTCTTCAAAGGAGGTTGCTGCCCGCCGAACTGTGAGGCACCAAGATGCACGGTTGGAGGCGATATCAGCCCACTGGTGGTGGTCAATGTGGCAGGCACCAAGAGATTTCTTTAAGCAGTCCTTGTACCTCTTCTTTGGTGCATCTCTGTCTCAGTGGCCAGTGGAGAGCTCGCCATAGAACACGATCTTGGGAAGGCGATGGTCCTCCATTCTGGAGACGTGACCCACCCAGCGCAGTTGGGTCTTCAGCAGCATGGATTCGATGCTTGCGGACTCTGCCAGCTTGAGTACTTCGATGTCCAAGCTCCAAGGTCCAAGGTATAATCCAAGGTGATTATACAGCCTTTTTAAAACTCTCAGTTGAGCCAAAAGGACAGGACAGAGGCCACTGCCCTCTGTGATCGGGTGAGGCTGGAGCTGATCACGCCCTCTCACTATGGCTGGGTGAGGTAGGAACTGGTCAATGCCCTCTCCTTGTGGCCTGATGAGGTTGGTGCTAGTCACTGTCCTGTCACTGGCCAGGTGAGGTTGGAGCTGACCACTACCCTGTCACTGTGGCCTGGTGAGGCTGAAGCTGATCACGCCCTCTCACTATGGCCGGGTGAAGTTAGAGCAGGTCACTACCATATCACTATGGCCGGGTGAGTTTGGAGCAGGTCACTGCCCTCTCACTATGGCCGGGTGAGGTTGGAGCTGGTCACTACCCTATCACTATGGCCGGGTGAGGTTGGAGCAGGTTACTGCCCTTTCCCTAGGATTGAAGACACACATTTTCTATGACCTTGTGAGACAGACGTAGGTCAAAAGCAGTTATTTGCCTCATTTCAAAATTCTTCTGATCATGATTTTCTCAATACTCATTACCCGTAAAAGATTCCTAAAACAAAGCAAAGCAACATTAATGGAGAAAGGAGATGGGTCAGTGATGTGAGATGTCTACAACTTTCACCTTATCTGGCTCTATCAAAAATATAATGTGGTGACAAGTACATTTTACTTCCTGCTTGTTGCTGAGGTAATGAGTGTCATCATTTCTGTGTGAAGCAAGTCTATGCCTGCAATGTCATTGCAACCCAAACATATCCTTGTGATGCAAGATTTGATGATACGTTCAATGCCAGGAATCTAAACTTCTCTTTGAAAAATAAACACCCCTGACAATGCAACACAGTCTCAGCACATTACCCACAGCAGCATGCCCCCTGAATTCACACCCCACTCCACTCCTGTTTGAAATACCCTCAGCTATCCCATAACAATGTCCATCTAATTTAAAGGCTAGAACATTATACGCAGAGCAACGTAATCCACTGTGCTTGGCCCAATGAAATGGTTGAGTTGCAGGAGGAACAAACAACTAGGTTACGGGGCACCAAAATGGGAGAGAGAAGAGGATATCAGGTGAGCAAGGGGGAACAAAGACAAAAGAACAAATAGTGTCACCAACTGAGAAGGGTGGGATGAAGTTGGGAATTAAATGGGGTTCACAGTGGGGTACGATGGTGAGGGGTGGGATGATGGAAGTTCACAGTAGGTCGGAGAGGGGGATGGAGAAGGGTAGGGGTTCACAGTGGGGGGGTAGGAGAGGGTGGGGGTTCATGGGGGGAAGGAGAAGGGTGGGGAATCACGGTGGGGGGGACGGAGAAGGGTGGGGGTTCACGGTGGGGTGGACAGAGAAGGGTGGGGTTTCACGGTGGGGGGGACGAAGAAGGGTGGGGGTTCACGGTGGGGGGAACGGAGAAGGATGGGGGTTCACGGTGGGGGCATGGAGAAGGGTGGGGGGGAGACGGAGAAGGGTGGGGGTTCACGGTGGACGGAGAAGGGTGGGGTTTCACGGTGGGGGGGACGAAGAAGGGTGGGGGTTCACGGCGGGGGGACGGAGAAGGGTGGGGGTTCACGGTGGGGGTTCACGGTGGGGGGGACGGAGAAGGGTGGGGGTTCACGGTGGGGGGATGGAGAAGAGTGGGGGTTCATGGTGGGGGATGGAGAAGGGTGGGGACGGAGGAATCATAGGGCAGGGGGAAGGGATCATTGGGCGGGGCGAAAGAGTCACGGGATGGAAGGGGTCTCGGAGGGTGGGCGGGCACGTTGCCATGGGAACGACAGCCCTCCCCACATGACGGGCCGCTACCTAGGTCCTGATTCCGGCCCCCGCTCTGTCTTACCTGAATCAGCACCTTGACGTACATGAGCGGGTGCGACAGGACCGTCAACCCC
Organism: Narcine bancroftii; assembly: GCF_036971445.1. Taxonomy (NCBI): domain Eukaryota; kingdom Metazoa; phylum Chordata; class Chondrichthyes; order Torpediniformes; family Narcinidae; genus Narcine; species Narcine bancroftii. Next base: position 250,397,995 of record NC_091469.1, on the reverse strand, counting down.
GCCCCGAGGTATAACTGGCTCCATGTGTCGGCCATGGCTGTCCCGCCGAGCCGCGCGCCCGCACCGGAATTGCGTCACTAGCGCACGGCGGGCTCCGGAAGTGGCCGGCGACTAGGTATAGCGTCCGTTTCTCCTACCGTGTTTAGCCCTGCTTCACTCCCCCTCCCTTCTCTACCCCTCTCTAACTCCCTCCCATCCTCTTCTACCGCCCTCTCTAACTCCCTCCTCCTCTACCCCCTCTCCCTCCAACCCACGAGACCTTTCTACCCCCCCCCCTTCTCCAATCCTTGGACCCTTTCCCCTCCTCCACCCCTGCGACCCTGCATCTCTACCCTCTTTGCTCCCATTGATGCTGCTCGACCCGTTGAGTTCTTTTAGCAGATTATCTTTTGTTCCACTCTTCACCCAATCTGTCATCCTCTATCCCCTCAATATCTGAAAGCAACAGTAGGTGAATGGCATAACCAGATAAGTTCATCACATTTCTGAACCTTGTATCCTCCTATTTTCAATGACAACTATCATGTATTTGAAGGTGTGGGGAATTATTTTAAGTACACTCCTGGATGAGTAAGTTATCTAAATCCACCTATTTGAAAGTATTACACTGACTGTGTAAAATGTTTGTATTTCAACCAGGTTAGATCTAATATTAATAATTCAAACTGTATTTTTTGAGAACAATATCTGAAATTTCAGCAATTCCCATTCCAAGTCTGCAATAAATGATTTAAGACATCCCATTGTAAGTGAAGTTTGTCTACATCTGCTGGGTAGAAGTAATAGAGATTGATGGCTCTGAGTAATCAGTAACTCTACTATTTTACCATGTAATTATAGATGGCAGAAGGTAAATGTGAGAGTTTGGTCTTGTCACTTCCGGCTGTTCTTGTGTGCTTGTTGGAATGAATGCAGCAATGTTTCAATATTGCTGCATTTTCTGCTTCCCGTGCAGAGTTCATTGCACTACAGTGGCTAAACATAGATTGAGCTATCATTCCGTTGAACATCTGCACTCAGTCCACAAGTGTGACCTTGAGACTGACTATTACACTAGAGTTATACAGCACAGGACGAGGCCCTGAAATGTAACAACCTTAATTTTTTGCTATTACTCCATTCCTTTCATTAACAAGTGGGGATATTGTTGCCTATTTACACCAGTGTTTCTGAAACGTGCTGGAGAAACTCAGCACGCTGCATTCATAGGAAGTAAAGGGTAACCAAAGTTTCAGGCCTGGGCCCTTCGGGTATTAGGAAAAACACAGGCAGGTGCCTGAATAAAAAGTAGAAGAGGAGAGGAAGGGGGAGGAGCACAGGTTAACAGGTAAAGAGGCCATAGGTGGATACAGGTGGGAAGGTAGAAGAGGAAAAAAAGCTGAAAAGTGATATGGATAAGGGCTGAAGGTCACTCTCGGAGAGGGAACGGAAGGAGGAGCTGGAGGAAAGGACAGTAAGTAACCAACGGGATGGTCAGCATCTCATTTCTACTTGTAATCCAAGGCAACTGGAGTGCTTTCTAATTGCCCACTTCCTCCATTTCTGCTATTCCCACAGGTGTGCAGCTAGTGGAGCTGCTGTCTCACAGGGTCAGAGACCCAGGCTCAGTCCACACCTTGGGTGCTACTTGTGTGGAGTTTTGACGGTTCTCACTCTGACCATGTGGATCTCCTCCCACACCCCAAAGGAATGCATATTGGTGGCTTGATAAGGGAACTGGAGTTCATCAAAGGGGCATAAGCATCAGAATTTAATGTCAGAATTCAGTTCTGACAAAGGCAAAGGGATTCACTGAGTCCAGTACAGTGATGGGATTTGATGCGGGATACAGTTCAGGGAGGGTCTGGGATTTGATGTGGAATACAGTCTGGGGCTCAGAAAGGAATCAGGTGCACAAAGCATCTTGGGAACAGGGCCTGTTTCTGTGTGAGACGTTTGTATTGCTAAGTGACATTTGGAAGGAGTTTTTCGCCCATGCCTCAGTATCAATGTATTCTGTAATCTCTCTTTGACCACTAACAGCATTGAACACACACACTAAATGAGAAGTTTACAGAAATAAGTTTAATCAACAGTATAATCTGCAGGCCAGCACTGCACAAATATTGTACACACAGACAAGAACAAATCAGATATAAAACTAGAATCATTTTAACATTTATTGTAAAGAATACGTTCCTTTCAAAAATATGTAGGTGAGGAATGTTGAGGTTGATTCAGGCACTGTTGGGGACATGTGAAGGAGATGACAGTAGAACAGGGAGGCATCGATCCAGTGGTTAAATGGCAGCACTGGTGTTTGGAGGCTTTGCAGAGGGTAGTTGCTGCTCACTCTCCTGCCACAGACCTGCAGAGGACAGTTGGCCTTTGGGGTTTTCCTTCAGCACATTCTGTTCCATCTTCCGCTGCCTCTCAGGCTCAGAAGGCTTTTCCTGCATTTCAGGTGATTTTCTGCTCAGTACCTGCCTGAGTCCATCTGTAGCAGGGGTGTCCATCAGCTGCTTTGTCCTTGAAGGTCCATAGATGGGCTGGTGCATTGCCACTGTGGTCCCACTCACAACCTTGGGCAGCAAGAATGTGATGGCTTTGGCCAAGGGTTTCGGGAGTCTTTGTGCTTTGTTTGTCTTGTGACTCACTGCAGAGTTGATGGTTTGAGATGCTGATGGATGGGGATCAAGTTGAGGCAGGACCTTGTCAAGTCCATGGTCAATGTTGTTCACTCCTCTGTCAAAGGATTACAGGTTACTGGCATCTGTGTACACTTCCAGGTGTATTTTCAGAATAGATTCATTAACATACTGTTAACCATCACAAGATTTCAAATTCAGGCAGGGATTGCAGCTCAGTTAAATAGGCTTCCTCAGGAGCCCCAAACAGTCCTATCAAGTGAAGCAACACTTCACCTGTGACTCTGAAGGGGACATCTACTGAATCCAGTGTTTCCATTGTGGCTTCCTCTACCTCAGGAAGTCCAGATGCAGACTGGGAGATTGTTTCGTTGAGCACCTTCCCTCTCACACACCATTGCCACACCAACATGTCTATCCATGGCCTTGTGCACTGCTAAGTTGAGGCCACTTATAAATTAGAGGAACACTTTCATATCTAAGACTTAGTGATTTGACAGTCTCCAACTAGACAGCATCAATACTGTCCCCTCCGCTCTCCAGTAACCCCGTCTCTCCCTGCTTTATCTTCATCCTCTCCTTTCCCTTCTTTCTCCTGCCTGTCACCCACATCCTCCTTCCTTTTATTATACTTAAAATCCCTCTGGCCCCTTAGCATATCACCTCCCAGCTCCTTTCCTTTCTTCCCCCTTCCAGCTTGTATTCCCCTTTCACCCATAAGCCTCTGTTCCTCCCCCACTTACTTATTTCAGGCACTTGCTTGATCTTGACAAATGATGAAGGACTTTAGCCCGAAATGACAATGTCCCTTTTGTGCTTTCCATGGATGTACCTCCAGCACCTTTGTGCATTCTTCCTCCTCCACACAGTCTGGGGACAGGTGTGATGAGGAGATGCAGGATATAATCAGGGGTACAGCAGGATTTATCGTAGGATATGGTCACGACATGGATATCAGGTTTAATACAGGTTACAGCCCAGACACGGAGATTTCGGACAGGGTGATGTACTGTTAATAGCTTAAAAGACTGAGTCACTGATCAACAATAAACTTAGACCTCATCCTGTGGTGAGACCCAGGCTTTCTGGGGGAGGGGTTAGGGTGTTGGAGTCTTTAAACAGAGTCCAGAGGTACAGTCATAGAGCAGTCTGGAGCCAGGTAACCAAGTGTACAGCAGTTCACCACACAGGGATTGGGAAAGATGGACGACACATGTAGTTGTGTATGCAGTCTACGCTGAGGGTTGGAATTGTGTGAAATCAGCGACGAGGAAAAAGGACATAAAGTCCCACTCCTGTTTCCTTCAGCCTTGATCCTCCTCTCTTGTCCCCTCATCTGCCAGTTCATCCCTAACACATTAGTTTGGCATCTTGCTCTAAACCAGCTGAGGTCCTTCTTGCTGAGGTTTGATCCTCGTGTCTTTTTATTGTATTCATTTTAAATGTTAAAAGTGCAACACCATAGAAGGCCCTTCCGGCCCATGAAACCCACGCCGCCCAATTACCTGACCAAACCAGTACGATTTTGGAATGTGGGAGGAAATTGGAGGACTCGGAACAAACCCACGCAGGTCACGGGAAGAACATACAAGCTCCTCACATGCAGCAGTAGATTTAAACTGGACTGCTGGTGCATGTGATCAATGATTTAACTGTAAATCAGAATCTCCTGTTAGATGTATCTGAGTCCTGTCTGCTGACTGCAGCTAGTGCAGCCCATAGCATGGTCTGGATGGATCCCAAGACACTGCCTTGTGCCCATGGACAGTCTGATTCTCATGTTATGATGCCTGACCCTCAGTTTTGCCTGTATACTCAGTAACCCCACTCTTCCAGTGATGAACACTGCAATTTAAGGGTGAGGGTCCCCTGTGCCAGCGAAGGATTCCAGGGTATCTTATAAAGGATAGATTAGAGTATTGGAGATGCTGGAGTTCAGGAATCACTTAAAACTAGTGACAAGGAAAAATAAAAAATTTAATAAAAAAAAACCAAAAAACTAGTGACAAGGAACAAAAGTCAAACAAGCAAGTTTGCAGATGCAGGGGTCGATGCAACACACAAACGTGCTGGAGAAAATCAGCAGTTCATTTAGCATCCAGACAAAGTGAAGGGTAACCAATGTTTTGGGCCTGGGTCCTTCGTCAGGTATAGACAAAAGCAGACAGGTGTCAGAAGAAAATGGCAAGAAACAAAATACAATTCACAACACTCTGACATTGGTTGTCATACTCATTGGAATTTAGAAGATTGAGAGGAGCTTTCATAAGAAATAAAAATGTGATAGGCAATACAGGTCAGATGTTAGAAGATGTAGTGGTTGGCAGAGTGGTTAGCGCAACACTGATACAGCACCAGCAACTGGGACCTGGGTTTGAATCCTGTGCTGTTTGTAAGGAGTTGGTATGTTCTTCCTGTGCATGGGTTTTCAATGGGGGCTCCGGTTTCCTCCCACCCCCAAGAACTCCCACCAGGGTCGTAGGTCAACTGGGTGTAATTGGGTGGCACTGGCTTATGGGCTGAAAAGGGCCTGGACTGTGCTGTATGTCTAAAGTTTTTAAATAAATTTTCAAAAAGAATGTTCCTGATGTTGGGGGAAGTCCAGAACAAAGGGTCACAGGAAAGCCATTTAGTACTGAGATGAGGAGAAACACCTTCATTCAGAGAGTTGTGAACTTGTGGAACTCCCCGCAACAGAAAGTTGTTGAGGTCAGTTCAATAGATACATTCAAAAGAGAGTTGATGTGCCCCTTTTGGCTTAAGAGGTCAAGGGGTGCGGAGGGAAGGCAGGAATTGTATGATCAGCTCTGATGCCATTGAATGGTGGTATAGGCTTGAAGGCCTGAATGGCCTCCTGTACCACCATTCAATGACAAAACTGGAGCCCACATCCTTAGCATTAAAGGAGGGATTGCATTAATGTGATGTGTACAGCAGGTGATGTGAGTGTAATTGAAGGATTTAATGGATGGATGGAGAGAAATCATTCCAAACACCTCATATTCTGCCTTGGCCCTCTCCAACCAGATGGCATTAACCAACTTCTCCGATTTCCGTTAAACCTCTTCCCTGGTCTCTCTTTCCTTTCCTCCAGGTCCCTGCCCCCCCACCCACTTCACTTCCTTCTCCTATCAGAGAGCTACCATCTATCTTCTCTGCCTATCACTTCTCAGCTTCTTTCTTCTGCCCAACCACCTGTATCCAACTCTTACATGTCAGTTTGTGCTCCTCCCCTTCCCCTTCCTACCTCCTCTCCTCCCCCCACCAATTTATTAAGGCACCTGTCTGTTTTGGCTTGTACCTGATGAATGGCTCAGGCCTGAAACACTGGTTACCCTATACTTCCTATGGATGCTGCATGACCTCCTCAGTTTTTCCAGCACGTTGGTGAGTTGCATCCAAATCATTCCTGTGCCACACACCTGCGTATAAAGGCCAAGAACATGCGAGACGGCACAGAGGAGGGATGAACATTCTCCTCCTGCCCCTTCTTGGGTCTGAAAGGTGCCAGCTCACCCCTCCCATAGCACCTCCTTACCCATCTGCTGACAGGTGTCAGCTCACCCCTCCCGTAGCACCTCCTTACCCATCTGCTGACAGGTGTCAGCTCACCCCTTCCGTAGCACCTCCTTACCCATCTGCTGACAGGTGTCAGCTCACCCCTCCCATAGCATCTCCTTACCCATCTGCTGAAAGGTGCCAACTCACCCCTCCCGTAGCACCTCCTTACCCATCTGGTTTACATCTTGAGCCAGAGCTTCAGTGGACAGATGGTTTGTTTGAGTTGAGTCCGGTTTTATCCAATGTTAGTACACCAGCTGCCTGAGAAACATAGAAATAGGTGTAGGAGTAGGCCATTTGGCCCTTCAAGCCTACACCGCTATTCAATATGATCATGGCTGATCAGTACCCAGTTCCTGCCTTCTCACCGTACCCCTTGATCCCCTTAGCCACAAGGGCCAAATCTAACCTCCTCTTCAATATTGACAAGTAACTGGCCTCAACTACTTCCTGTGGCAAAGAATTCCACAGATCCACCACCCTCTGAGAGAAGACATTTTTCCTAATCTCAGCCCTAAAAAACCTCCCCCTTATCCTTAAACTGTGACTCCTGGTTCTAGTTTTCCCAAGCACTGGAAACAACCTTCCTGCATCTAGTCTGTCTAAACCCTAAAGAATTTTATATGTTTCTATAAGATTCCCCCTCAATCTTCTGAATTCCAGAGAATACAAGCCTAGCCTATCCAACCTTTCTTCATATGCAAGTCCTTCCATCCCCGGTATCAGTCTAGTGAATCTTCTCTGCACCCCCTCCATGGCGAGGATGTCCTTCCTCAGATAAGGCAACCAAAACTGCACGCAGTCTTCCAGGTGTGGTCTCACCAAGACCCTGTACAGCAATGGTCAAACAAGAGGCTTACTCATTCTGCTCCAGTGCAATGTCCAGGCTGACCAGTGAGGCTGTTGGGATGCTGAGCGGGACTGGTGGGGCCCGCTTCCCTCTCTCACTCCCGAGTACGCTGAATCCACTGTTACCCTCGGCCATCTTGCTGACATCAGGAGATGCTTGGAAATTCTTCCTATACACACAGAAGCTGAGATTAATTGAGGCAAGTCCTGCACCAAGAATGGAGTTAAACAAGAAAATCTGCAGGTACTGGGCAGCATCCGTGAGTGGTAAATGGAGCCAATATTTCAGGTCAGTGGCCTTCCACTCATGCAGGTTTGGGGGGGGGGGGGGTTGAGGGGGCAGACAGAAAAAGGGGAGTGTCTGTGAGAAGGTAGAGGGCTAAGCAAGTTAGAATGGTGGAAGTGGTGGTGAAGGCTTGTTACGTGTCAGGAGGAGAAGCAAGTAGAGGGGGGGGGAATGAGAACAGGAGGGGAAAAAATATTGCCCGAGCACTGTATATACTGGAAAACTAAAATAAAAGGTAATTCTGTAAACCCTCAAGGTGAAGTGGCATCTAGACAGAGAAATTGTTAATATTAAAGGGTGGTGACTGTATATTGAGTAGGCCAGCTGTGTTACAGCTGGGAAAGCTGGTGATCTCACACTGTTGAATCACGCTGAGACTGAATAATCAGCAGATGCTGGAAGATGAAGCTGAGCTCAACGGGTTGTGCAGCATATGCTGGGGAAAGAGAGGTTGACACTTCGGGCTGGGACCCTTCATCGGGAGGTGTGATGGCTAGGATAATGAGGATAGGGGCAAGCTGGGGATTGGTGAAGGACAACGGACTCAGGCAGTTTATTGGCAGAAGCACCAGTGAAAGGGAGAGAGAGGCAAGAGAAACTTTGGGGTGAGGAAGAGAAAATTGAGTCCTACAGGATGGTGGAGGGGTGAAGAGTAGAGAACAAATGCTGGAATCCAATAAGGAAAGTAATAATAATGATGTATGGAAAAATGTAGGAGGAGAGGGAGTCACGTGATGGAGTAGTGGCCGGACGGTGAACTCCAGCCCTCTCCAGAAAAGTCGGGAAAAACAAAGGAAAACACAAAGGCACAGAAATAAAAGTTACAGAAAAGTGAGTATAAAGGTGGAAAGAAGATGGCGACAAAAAAAGAAAAATCGAAAGCAACGGTAAGAAGAGAGGAAGAGAAGACAAAGAAGGAAAAAGGTGAAGGCCTTACCTGTCCGAAGAGGCCCGCTGCGGAGAGAGAAACCCGCTCCCTCAGGTCGGTAAATAATGGACTACAAAAATGGCTCGCAGAGCCGAGTAAAAGTGCGCAACCGCGCATGCGCGAAGTATCGCGCATGCGCGATGCGAATGAAAAAAAACACACCGACGGGAGGGGGGACCAGCTGGGGAGTCGACCTCCACAGCCGGCAACGACAGCTGCAGAACACCTGCAGCAAGAAGAGACCACAGAAGACAATAGAAACAAGAAAGAAGAGGAGGAAAGGGCACCAAAGAAACAACAGATGGTCAACCCAGAGGAAGGAGAAGAGGAAGAGTACAGGGAAATAGAAGAAGAAAAGAAAGGCAAGGTAAAGGATATACTTGCTCTTATTAAAGGATACATGGAGTCATTTAAAGAATGGCAAACACAGGAATTTAAGGATTTAAGAAAAAGAATAAATAACACAGAAGAGAAAATAAATAAAATGGAGATGACCTTAACAGAAATGGGAAAGAAAATGGACAAGATGGAAGAGCGGGCAGTAGCAGCAGAAATGGAGGTAGAAGACTTAAAAAAGAAATTGGAGAAATCTAATAAAAAAACTAAAGAGACACAAGAACTACTAGCTCAAAAAATAGATACAATGGAAAACCATAACAGAAGAAATAACATAAAGATAGTGGGCCTTAAGGAAGATGAAGAAGGCAAGAATATGAGGGAGTTTATAAAAGAGTGGATCCCTAAGACCCTAGGATGTCCAGAACTACAGCAAGAAATGGAAATAGAAAGGGCACATAGAGTATTGGCCTCTAAACCACAACCACAACAAAAACCAAGATCTATTGTAGTAAAATTCCTAAGATATACTACAAGAGAAAAGGTACTGGAGAAGACAATGGAAAAAGTAAGAGAGGGCAACAAACCACTGGAGTATAAAGGGCAAAAAATCTTCATTTATCCAGATATAAGTTTTGAACTCCTAAAGAAGAGAAAAGAGTTCAATACAGCAAAGGCGATTTTATGGAAGAAAGGGTATAAATTTATACTAAAGCATCCAGCGGTATTGAAAATATTTATTCCAGGACAACAAAACAGACTATTCTCGGATCCAGAAGAAGCACGAAAATTTGCAGAACAATTACAAAAATAGACTGAGGGAGGAAGACGGGTAATGAGAGTTAAAATGATCACGATTGATATGTATGTGGGTAAAGACAAAAATAGACTGAGGGATGAAGATGGGTAATGAGAGTAAAAATGATCACGATTGATATGTATGCGGGTAAAGAGGTATAAGAGTGAATAGAGACAATGAGCATACATGAATGTATCTGTACTTAGAGGAAAATATAGATAGTATAGACAAGAATTAATAAGGGAAGGTAATGGAATAGAGAGAATAAGGAGGGAATTAAAAGAGTGACCTTTGTGACATATGAAAAGTGAAATCTTTTCTGGGGGAGGCGGGGTGGGAGGAAATAGCGGTCACTGCAAAATCAGTTGACGCTTGCGAGTGGATTCGCAAATCCAAATGGAGAGGGGAGATGTGGTTGTCCGACAAGGGATAAAGGACAACTCAGGAGGTGAAGGGGAGATTGGGGATAAATAAGATAGAAATAGGAGAATAAGGAAAATGTTGGATGTTGTAGAAATGTTGTCTTATAAAGAGTTGAAAATAAGAAAACAGAAATGGAAAAGGAGGAAAGGTAATGATGGAAAAACGGAAAGAGAAGATAAACAAAATATAAAAGGGCTACGCTGAACTATATGTCTTTAAATATTAATGGAATACATAACCAAATTAAAAAGGAAGAAACTACTAAATTTAAATGAATAAATGTATTCCATTAGAAAAAATAACATATAGGTTAAGAAATAATATTGAAATATTCGAACAAGTATAGGAGCCTTACATTAAATACAATAGCGAAAACCTACCGGGGACAAACATTACCTAAGTTGATGGAAGGAGAAAGAAAGAAAAGAATGGACTCAGTAGAATTTCTGGTGTAATTTTGTTGAATGACAACATTGTCTGACTGGCTTAATGCAACCTAGATTGTATACCTAAAATGGATGAGAGGGGGGGGGGGGGGTGGAGAAAAAGTCACTGTATATGTGTGAAAAAGAAATAGTGTATATCATGGCTAATGTGATTTATGGTGTGAAAAATAAAAAAAATTTAAAAAAAAAAAGAAAAATGTAGGAGGAGAGGTGGACTGAGGAGGAGGGGAGAATTCTGTGGGGAAATGCTAAAAGAGAATAGAACCAGAGAAGGAGGGAGAAGAGAATGGGTGGAAGGGTCCGTTCTCCAAGCCTGTTGAGCATTGTTGATACAAAAGACAGGGAGATCAGATTGGGTGTGGGACAGAGAAATAAAGTGACTAGTAATTAGAAGTTAGGTTAAAACTGAAATGCAGTAGGTCAGGGAGTACATCAGGCCGGGAGCTCCATGGAGCTCATTCTGATTTCTCAGCTAAAGGAAACTCCATTTGAAACTCTGAGAAGCCTTGTTTAGTCAGGAAGGAGCAGCAGTGTCCACATTTCTTGAGGTGGAGGAAGGCAAGGTCACCAGCCCCCATCTTGCCAACATCTTACAGGGGCACAACTGGCTGTATCATTGTGTGGGATGGTAGCTGAAAACCATAGGACTGAAAGTCATTGCAGAGGATCATCAACACAGCCAAGAAGATCACTGGGGTCACCCTTTCCTCTATTGACAACATTCACTGGGAGTGTTGTTCAAAAAATTATTGAGGAGCATTTGCATGCAGCACACAGCATCTTTGACCTACTACCATCAAGAAGGAGGTACAGGTGCATTAAAATCGGGGCAGCCAGGCTGGGAAATCGATGAACAGTATCCTGTGAAAATCATCTAAAAATATTTAGAGATATTTATTTTAAATTATATCTTTATGTATGAATGCTATCATTATATATATATATATATATGTGTGTGTGTGTGTGTGTGTGTGTGTGTGCGCCTGTGGTTTGGAGAAATGCTCTCATCTGCTTGTATATGTACAAATAGATGATAATGAATTTGAGAGGACTGTACTGAGGAGTCATGAATAAATAATCTTGGTGGGCAAGTTCCTTCTCAGTCAGAGCCTGGAAAACATTGTGAAAAGGGCTGGAGAGGGAACAGTGAGCAATGTTCCCCTGAGATTGTCAGCTTACCTTGATGGTGTGTCAGTTCCCGACCACAAATCCTGGGGCTGACGAGTTGTCTCCCTGATGTGCAGATGATCCCCAGCTAAGAAAATTGTATCAGGAGAAATAATTAAAACAATACACAAAGTAGCTCATCCCCAAGGAAACCTTGTCTAATAATGTGCATCTGTAAATTGGCACAGGGTCCAGAAAATTAGAGTTCAAAGCGTGTCTCAAGGATTGGAGGAAGTGGGTTCCAATTTTAATTTAAAAAATTTTTTTAGACATACCGCACCGTAACAGGCCAATTCGGCCCTAAGAGTTCGTGCCGCCCAATTTACACCCCATTAACTCACACCCTGGTACGTTTTGAAGGGTGGGAGGAAACTATATTTTTATTTTCATGGGAAATTGGCACCAGTGTTGGGGAAGGAAGGAGCTGTTCAAAGGGGATGGCTTCTGGCTGAACCATGACAGGACCTGGATCCTGGTGGATCGCATCACTAGGACTGGTCAGGGCTTCAAACTAAATTGTGGGGTTGGGTCCAATAGATTGGAGAGGGATGGATAAAGTCAAAGCAAAAGTTAAAAAAGACAAAAATTAAGAGTAGAGGGGATAAAAGTCAGGTGCAAAAAAGGCAAAGACGACCAGGTTTTAAAAGTACAATAAGTATTAGGGCCCATAATATTCAAAACAAGGTCAGTGAACGTGGCACAGATCAGTACAAAGGGAGAATGATTTGGTGGTCATTACAGAAATGTGGTGCAGGGTGGAGAGGATTGGGAATTAAATATCCAAGGATATCAGGTAGCAAGGAAGGACAGGCAGGAAGGTAAGGGAGGTGGGGGAGTGCTCTTAATTAAGGATGCGATCAGGGAAAGAGTGAGAGATGATGTAAGGTCTAAGGAGCAAAATGTTTGGTCTATTTGGGTAGAGATTAGGAATAGAAAAGGGAGAAAATGACTAGAGGGAGATGCCTATCGGCCACCCAATAATAACATTACAGTGGCACAGGCTAATGAACCAAGAAATATGGGAGGCATGTAAAGATGGAACAGCAGTTATCGTGGGGGACTTTAACATGCACATAGACTGGGTGAATCAAGTTGGTTGAGGGAATCTTGAGGAGCACTTCATAGAATGCATACGCAATGGCTTTCTTGAACAGCGTGTTAACTGAACCTACAAGGGACCATGCTGTCTTGGATCTGGTCCTGTGCAATGAGACAGGTAAAATTAGCGATGTTGAAGTTAGGGATCCTCTTGGAAAGAGTGATCACAGTATGATTGAGTGTCTCATACAACTGGAGGTACAACAGTTCGGTCTAAACCCAGTGTGCAATGTCTAAACAAGGGAGACTACAGGGGGATGAGGGAGGATTGGGCAGGGTAGACTGGGAACACGGGCGATATGGAGGGGCAGTTGAGCAACAGTGGAAGACTTTCAAAGAGATTTTTGACAGTGGTCAACAAAAGTACGTTCCAGTTAAAAGCAAGGGCAGTGAGGGTAGGGGTAGTAAGGACAGTGAGGGTGGGGCCAGTAAGGGCGGTGAGGGTGAGGCCAGTAAGGGCAATGAGGGTGGGGCTAGTAAAGGCAGTGAGGGTGGGGCTAGTAAGGGCAATGAGGATGGGACCAATAAGGGCGGTGAGGATGTGACCAGTAAAGGTGGTGAGGGTGGGGCCAGTAAGGGCAATGAGGATGGGACCAATAAGGGCGGTGAGGATGGGACCAGTAAAGGCAGTGAGGGTGGGGCCAGTAAGGGCAGTGAGGGTGTGGGGCCAGTAAGATCAGTGAGTGTGGGGGCTAGTAAGGGCAGTGAGGATGGGACCAGTAAAGGCGGTGAGGGTGGGGCCAGTAAGGGCGGTGTGGGTGGGGGCTAGTAAGGGCGGTGAGGGTGAGACCAATAAGGGCAGTGAGGGTGGGGCGTAAGGGTGAGGGTGGGGCCGGTGAGGGTGGGGCCGGTAAGGGTGAGGGTGGTGAGGGTGGGGCCGGTAAGGGTGAGGGCGGTGAGGGTGGGGCCGGTAAGGGCGGTGAGGGTGGGGCCGGTAAGGGCGGTGAGGGTGGGGCCCGTAAGGGCGGTGAGGGTGGGACCGGTAAGGGCGGTGAGGGTGGGGGCTGCCAGCCTTGCATTAATGAGGAAATCAAGGAAGGCATCAAATGAAAACTCCCTCCGTACAAAGTCAGGAAGAGCAGTGGGAAACACTGGTCACGGAGCTCAAATAACACCCTTCCACCAGTGCTCTCTGTCTATGATCCAGCCAGTTTCATATCCAAACCATCAGCTCACTCTTTATATATTTTTTGTTATTATTTAGATGCCTGGTGACATTCTTCCACACCTTGATGAAGGGCTCAAACCTGAAACATTGATTATGTATTTTTATCTTTGCTATATAGGTGGCAAGGTTGGTGTAGCTGTTACAACACCAACGATCGGGACCGGGGTTTGAATCCCACGCTGTCAGTAAGGAGCTTGTACGTTCTCCCCATGTCTGCGTAGGTTTTCCCCGGGGGCTCTGGTTTCCTCCCACTGTTCAAAATGTACTGGGGGTGTAGGTTGCATGGGTGGCATGGACTTGTGGGCTGAAATGGCCTGGAACTATGCTGTGTATCTAATTTAAATGTAATTAAAAAATTTTAAAAATATATAAAGGACACTATTTGACCAACAGAATTTCTCTAGCGTTGCGTTTTTACTTCAACCACAGACTTTCGTGTCTTACTTACAACTCACTCTGGATCATAGCACCTTTACTTTCTGTATCAGCTGACCAAGAGGGACCTTGTCAAAGACCCTGAAGTCCATGGAGACAACATCTACTGCACTACTCTCAACAACCACCTTCATCACCCCTCAAAAAATTATATCATATTCGGAAGACATGATCTAACACCCACAAGGCCATGTTGACTGTTCCTGATCTTACCATAACTTTCCCAATGTGCATAAATCTAAATATTCCTCCCAGTAGTTTCCCAATCACTGATGTGAGGCTCCCTGGATTATCCTTTCTTCCCTTTATGATAAACATTGGCCATTCTCCGGTCCTCTGGGGCCTCCCAAGTCATTAATGAAGATGAATATATCTTTGTTAAGATGCTGGCAATCATTTATTTGCATCTTGCCGGCGCGCGAGTTATGGTAGCCAAGCAGAAGCGTCAATCTCCGGCTCTCAGGTAAGGGCCAGGCCGCTCAACCGAGAGCTCGTCGAGGTGGTTCGGAACCCGCGGGCCAGCCTGCGGCTCTTGCACCCTGCACCTGGAGCCCTAGCTGGTCAGCGGGCCCCCACCAAACACGGACAGGCTGGGCCAAGGGCGAGCCCCAAGTCTGTGCCCCACCAGAGCGGCCTTGCCTGGGAACCTCCAGGTTGTTTTGCAAGGCGTGGGAAAGGTTGTGGTCCTGTATGTTCCTGCCCACTCGACCCTACATGGTACAGCCAGGCGTGGAAGTAATCGAGCCACCTGTCCGGGGGCTCCAGGGCCTAGCAGGAGGGCAGAAGAAAGCTCATCCGCACCGCCAGCACTTGGCCACGGCAGGAGTAAATGCACGCAGGCCGATTCCAGGGCACACCACTCCATAATTGTGGACAGCAGTTGTAGATCTCCAGATATGGCTCAACCTAAAAGGGGAGGCAGGCCTCTTCAGCCCAGTTAAGCAACCTGCATAGGAGGACACTCCGATATAAAACCTACGACCCAAGGACCTTGCTGCCACGTCCCAGCTTGCTTGGCCACGGCACACAAACCATGGGTGTAAAGGGTGGGGCCAATACTGCGCACACTGCACTCCTCCTAAAAGCTCCTTTGCGCAGGCCCGAGGACATGTCCACGTCCTCCCCCCTCAAAAGATGCACACAAACTCAAGCTAGCATGCTGGAACATCAGAACCATGCTAGACAAGGCTGACAGCCACTGACCTGAACGTCGGTCTGCCCTCATCGCACATGAACTCCTCAGACGACATCGACAAAGCCGCTCTCAGCAAAGTCCGCCTTGCAGATGTAGGCAGCCTCTAAGAACATGGCGCGGGCTACACACTCTACTGGTCTGGCAAGCCTCAGGCTGAACAACGCCTATCTGGTGTTGGCTTCATGGTCAAGAACTCCATTGCCTCCAAACTTGAAAACCTCCCGACAGGCCACTCTGACCGGATCATGTCCATGTGACTCCCCCTTCAAAACAAGCGATGCATCACTCTCATCAGTGTCTATGCCCCAACCCTTCAGGCGGAACCAGCAGAAAAGGACAAGTTCTACACTGATCTGTGCAACCTCATCCAACGCACCCCTACAGCCGACA
This sequence comes from Narcine bancroftii, assembly GCF_036971445.1. Classification (NCBI taxonomy): domain Eukaryota; kingdom Metazoa; phylum Chordata; class Chondrichthyes; order Torpediniformes; family Narcinidae; genus Narcine; species Narcine bancroftii. The sequence goes on along the minus strand of NC_091469.1, from coordinate 250,382,287 downwards.
AGGTTGTCATCCTTGGTGACTTCAAAGCTCGCGTCGGCAAAGACTCAGAAACCTGGCCAGGAATCCTTGGCAAGCATGGTGTCGGCAAGTGCAATGACAACGGGTGCCTCTTGTTGGAGCTCTGCGCAGAACAGCGGCTTGTCATTACTAACACCCTTTTCCAGCAGAGAGACAGCCTGAAGACTACCTGGATGCATCTCCGATCCAAACACTGGCACCTCCTGGACTACGTTCTGGTGTGAGGAAGAGACAAACGAGATGTGCTCCACACCAGGGTCATGCCCAGTGCGGAATGCCACACTGACCACCGGATTGTTCGCTGCAAGCTCAACTTTCACTTCAAGCCAAAGTTCAAGAACAGTGGAGCCCCCAGAAAGAGGTTCAATGTTGGAAACTTGCAGTCAAACGAAGTGAGAGGAAACTTCCAGGCAAACTTCCAAGCAAAGCTCGAGGATGCAAACTGCCTCACAGACACGTCTCCTGAAATCCTCTGGGATCAGCTGAAAATGGCCATACTGCAATCCACTGAAGGGGTACTGGGCTTCTCCTCCAGGAAAAACAAGGACTGGTTTGACGAAAACAACCAGGAAATCCAGGAGCTGCTGGCAAAGAAGCGATCTGCCCACCAGGCTCACCTTGCAAAGCCTTCCTGGCCAGAGAAAAAAACGAGCCTTCCATCTCGCATGCAGCCATCTTTAGCACAAACTCCGGGAGATCCAAAATGAGTGGTGGACTAGCCTCGCCAAACGAATCCAGCTTAGCGCTGACATTGGTGACTTCAGGGGTTTCTATGAGACACTAAAGGCTGTGTATGGCCCCTCACCCCGTCCAAAGCTCTCTGTGCAGCTCAGACGGCGAAGTCCTGCTCAGCGACAAGATCTCCATCCTCAATTGATGGTCAAAACACTTGCAATCTCTTTTCAGTGCCGCCCGCTCAGTCCAAGAATCTGCCCTGCTCCAGCTCCCTCAATAGCCCTTGAGTCTAGAACTGGATGAGGTCCTTACCCGGGAAGAGACAAATAAGGCAATTGAACAACTGAAAAGTGGCAAAGCAGCAGGTATGGATGGAATCCCACCCCCCCCCCCAGAGGTCTGGAAGGCTGGTGGCAAAACTCTGCATACCAAATTGCATGAGTTTTTCATTCTCTGCTGGAACCAAGGAAAGCTGCCTCAGGATCTTCGTGATGCCATCATCATCACCCTGTACAAAAACAAAGGTGAGAAATCAGACTGCTCAAACTACAGGGGAATCACGCTGCTCTCCATTGCAGGCAAAAACTTTGCTAGGATTCTCTTTAATAGACTAATACCTAGTGTCGCCGAAAATGTCCTCCCAGAATCACAGTGTGGCTTTTGCGCAAACAGAGGAACTACTGACATGGTCTTTGCCCTCAGACAGCTCCAAGAAAAGTGCAGAGAACAAAACAAAGGACTCTACTTCACCTTTGTTGACCTCACCAAAGCCTTCGACACCGTGAACAGGAAAAGGCTTTGGCAAATACTAGAGCGCCTTGGATGCCACCCCCCCCACCCAAGTTCCTCAACATGGTTATCCAACTGCACAAAAACCAACAAGATCGGGTCAGATACAGCAATGAGCTCTCCGAAACCTTCTCCATTGACAACGGCGTGAAGCAAGGCTGCGTCCTCGCACCAACACTCTTTACTATCTTCTTCAGCATGATGCTGAAACAAGCCATGAAAGACCTCAACAATGAAGACGCTGTTTACATCTGGTACCGCATGGATGGCAATCTCTTTAATCTGAGGCACCTGAAAGCTCACACCAAGACACAAGAGCAACTTGTCCATGAACTACTCTTTGCAGACGATGCCGCTTTAGTTGCCCATTCAGAGCCAGCTCTCCAGCGCATGACGTCCTGTTTTGCGGAAACTGCCAAAATGTTTGTCCTGGAAGTCAGCCTGAAGAAAACTGAGGTCCTCCATTAGTCAGCTCCCCACCATGACTACCAGCCACCCCCAAATCTCCATCGGGCACACAGAACTCAAAACGGTCAACCAGTTTACCTACCTTGGCTGCACCATTTCATCTGATGCAAGGATCGACAACGAGATAGACAACAGACTCGCCAAGGCAAATAGCGCCTTTGGAAGTCCACACAAAAGAGTATGAAAAATCAACCACCTGAAGAAACACACAAGGATCAGTGTGTACAGAGCCGTTGTCATACCCATGCTCCTGTTCGGCTCTGAATCATGGGTCCTCTACCGGCATCACCTACAGCTCCTAGAACGCTTTCATCAGCGCTGTCTCCGCTCCATCCTCAACATTCATTAGAGTGACTTCATCACCAACATCGAAGTACTCGAGCTGGCAGAGTCCACAAGCATCGAATCCATGCTGCTGAAGACCCAACTGCGCTGGGTGGATCACATCTCCAGAATGGAGGACCATCGCCTTCCCAAGATCGTGTTATATGGCGAGCTACCCACTGGCCACCGAGACAGAGGTGCACCAAAGAAGAAGTACAAGGACTGCTTAAAGAAATATCTTGGTGCCTGCCACATTGACCACCGCCAGTGGGCTAATATTACCTCCAACCGTGCATCTTGTCACCTCACAGTTCAGTGGGCAGCAACCTCCTTTGAAGAAGACCGCAGAGCCCACCTCACTGATAAAAGATAAAGGAGGAAAAACCCAACACCCAACCAACCAATTTTCCCTTGCAACCGCTGCAACCATGCCTGCCTGTCCCGCATCGGACTTGTCGGTCACCAACGACCCTGCAGCAGACGTGGACATACCCCTCCATAAATCTTTGTCTGCGAAGCCAAGCCAAAGAAAGAAAGAAAGAAGCAAATAGCAAATTCTGTCCGAAATGAGCCTCTGGCTCTATGGACATCCCAGTCAATGGGGAAACCTACCTACTAATGGTGGTCATCTGTGGGGAGAGCCAGAGGAGTAGCTGAGATCGTCAATGAAGAAGGTTGATCAGACACAGGCCCTTTAGCCCAATGTGCCCATGCTGACCCTTTTGCCCATCTCCATTAACCTAAGTGTCTGTATTTGGTTAGTATTCTTCTTATGTATTACCTGTCCAAATGTCTGATACATAGTGATTGTATCTGATTCCACTGCTGCTCTCCAATTCAAACACCATGTATACACAAAATTCCCCTCAGACTCTCTTCAACTCTCCTCTCACCTTAAACCTAGGCCCTTTCATTTTTGCTATCTCCACCATATAAGAAAAAAAGGTTCTTACCCTCTACACTATTTTTGCCTTTCATAACTTTGCATACTTCATTCAGGTCACCCCCTCAGCCACCTTTATTCTGGGGAAAATAAGCCCAGGCCATCTAGTTTCTTCCATAACTAAAGTCCTCTGACCCGAGTGAGTCTCCTCTGCCATCTCTCCACCACAACCACATCCTTCCTGTCTGTCAGTGAGACCCTGTATCAGTTCCTTCAATAGTTTGCTTGTTTTTTGCTCCAGATTCCACCATGTGCAGTCTCTTGTGAAAGGTTGTAACACCCTGCAGGGTCTTGAGGAATTGAGTTCTGGGAAAGGTTAACCAGGTTGGGATTTTATCCCATAGAACATAAAATGAGGGAGATTTGATAAAGGTGATCTTAAATTATGAGGGGTATAGATAATAAATACAAGCAGGCTTTTTCCACGGAGGTTGGCTGAGACAAGAACTGCAGGACAAGGGATAAGGTGAAATGTTCAAAGGGAACATTAGGGGGAACCTTCGCACAGAAAATGGAACAAGCTAGCAGCTGATCTGGTGAATGTGGGCTCAATTTTGACAGTTATGAAAAATTTGGATAGGTACATGGATGGGAGGAGTATGGAGGACTTTGCTCTGGGTGCTGGTCATTGGGACTAGGTGAAATAAATAGTTCAGCATGAACTAGATGGGGAAAAGGGTCTACAGTACTCTATAGTTCCAAGGTTCTACCATCCCAACTCTTATACTCCAACTTATGTCAAACACCTTCACCACCCTACCAATGAACTATGAACCTCAATGTTCATCAATTCCCCATAGTCCTGACTCTGTCACACTTAAATTCTCTATGCCCAACGTTGCACCTGGTCCACAACTTGCTCCAGCCTTTGATCACCTCCTTCACTATCCACAATGCCACCACTTTCCACATCATTCTCAAACTTGCTAATCATTCCTCTTATGTTCCATCAATAAAATGGGGTGCTCAGGGTGTGAGTTAGGGAAAAATTAGATTGTTGTGGAAAAGGTTTCCTAGTCAGCACATCATGGGCTGAAGGGCCTGTTTTAAGTTGCTAATATTTATCATAATATATCCCAGAACCACTGATCACAGACTATTATTCACCAAGGGGAATGACATTAGGACGGTTCAGGGATGGAGTGGTGGATTTCCAGAACAAATTTGCCTTTGAAAAGGATTGATGGGGAGGGGCAAGGAAAAAGATTCCCTGTCCCTCTGAAAGTAGAAATTATCATGAAATCTTGTTCTGCAAAAGCTGCTAGAAGTGGTAGCTTTATTCAACAAGGCAGGCAATGACAAATTGGAGAGTCAAATCACCAGTGGTAAGAAAATTATTGGAAAAGGTTCTGAGGGAGAAGATTAATCTGCACTTGGAGTGGCAAGGATTGATCTGAGATAATGGTTAGCATTGCAGCCAGGACAATACTATTACAGATCCAGTGACCCAGGTTAGTGTAGTGGTTGGCACAGAGTTAATGCAGTGCCAGTGACCCAGGTTAGTGTAGTGGTTGGCACAGAGTTAATGCAGCTCCAGTGATCCAGGTTAGTGTTGTGGTTGGCACAGAGTTAATGCAGTGCCAGTGACCCAGGTTAGTGTAGTGGTTGGCACAGAGTTAATGCAGCTCCAGTGACCCAGGTTAGTGTAGTGGTTGGCACAGAGTTAATGCAGCACCAGTGACCCAGGTTAGTGTAGTGGTTGGCACAGAGTTAATGCAGCTCCAGTGACCCAGGTTAGTGTAGTGGTTGGCACAGAGTTAATGCAGTGCCAGTGACCCAGGTTAGTGTAGCCATTGGCACAGAGTTAATGCAGCACCAGTGACCCAGGTTAGTGTAGTGGTTGGCACAGAGTTAATGCAGCTCCAGTGACCCAGGTTAGTGTAGCCATTGGCACAGAGTTAATGCAGTGCCAGTGACCCAGGTTAGTGTAGTGGTTGGCACAGAGTTAATGCAGTGCAAGTGACCCAGGTTAGTGTAGTGGTTGGCACAGAGTTAATGCAGTGCCAGTGACCCAGGTTAGTGTAGTGGTTGGCACAGAGTTAATGCAGTGCCAGTGACCCAGGTTAGTGTAGTGGTTGGCACAGAGTTAATGCAGTGCCAGTGACCCAGGTTAGTGTAGTGGTTGGCACAGAGTTAATGCAGTGCCAGTGACCCAGGTTAGTGTAGTGGTTGGCACAGAGTTAATGCAGTGCCAGTGACCCAGGTTAGTGTAATGGTTGGCACAGAGTTAATGCAGTGCCAGTGACCCAGGTTAGTGTAGTGGTTGGCACAGAGTTAATGCAGTGCCAGTGACCCAGGTTAGTGTAGTGGTTGGCACAGAGTTAATGCAGTGCCAGTGACCCAGGTTAGTGTAGTGGTTGGCACAGAGTTAATGCAGTGCCAGTGACCCAGGTTAGTGTAGTGGTTGGCACAGAGTTAATGCAGTGCCAGTGACCCAGGTTAGTGTAGTGGTTGGCACAGAGTTAATGCAGTGCCAGTGACCCAGGTTAGTGTAGTGGTTGGCACAACGTTAATGCAGCTCCAGTGACCCAGGTTAGTGTAGCCGTTGGCACAGAGTTAATGCAGCTCCAGTGACCCAGGTTAGTGTAGCCGTTGGCACAGAGTTAATGCAGCACCAATGACTCAAGATAGTGTAGTGATTGGCACAATGTTAATGCAGCTCCAGTGACCCAGGTTAGTGTAGTGATTGGCAGAGAGTTAATGCAGTGCCAGTGACCCAGGTTAGTGTAGCCGTTGGCACAGAGTTAATGCAGCACCTGTGACTCAGGTTAGTGTAGTGGTTGGCACAACGTTAATGCAGCTCCAGTGACCCAGGTTAGTGTAGTGGTTGGCACAGAGTTAATGCAGCTCCAGTGACCCAGGTTAGTGTAGTGATTGGCAGAGAGTTAATGCAGCTCCAGTCAACCGAGTTAGCATAGTGGTTAATGCAATGATATTACAGCGCCAGCAATTTGGGTTCGAATTCACAGCTCCCTGTGAGGAGTTTGTACATTCTCCACATAGTTTCTTACGGGTGTTTCAGTTTCCTTCCACATTCCAAAGACATACAGGTTAATTGGTCACATGGGTGTATTTGGGCAGTGTAGGCCGGAAGGGCCTGTTACCGTGCTGTGTCTCTAAATTAAATTTTAAAAATTAAAAAGACAGCAAGGTGTGCCTTCGTGACAGAGCAATCCTGTCTGATTGTATTTTTCACGAATTAATGAGGGCTGCGGGTTGATGATGTCTGCCTGGACTTCAGTAAGGCCTTTAATAAGTTCTGCATGTGGGAGGAAGGTCCAAAAAATTAGGGCCCAGGGCTCTGGCTTGGTCATAGGAGGCAGAGGATTGGATTTTGATTGTGGCTAATGGATCAGTACTGGGATCCCTGAGGCTTGTTATATGTGCTAATAACAAGCTCCATGGGTGTACAGAAGGTATGACAAGTATGTTTGCAAACAAGACAAAACTTGCTGGAGTTGCTGTACTGAGGAGACAGCCAAAATGGAACGTAAGGTGTTCCTCCAATTTGCGGGAAGAAAACGGAGTACCTGCCGTCATCAGGCAGAGCACAGAACACATCTGAGCAGGGAAGGTACAGCACAACTTTACAAAATATTGAGTGAAACAGGCAAGTCTGTAGATGCTGTGATTGTAGACAATACGCAAAAGTGCTGCAGAAACTCAGCAGGTCTCACAGCGTCCATAGGAGCCAAATATTTCAGGCCTGAGCTCGTCAAGATCAAATTCTCAATAAAGCTAAGAATTGATCAGGAGAAGGGTGGACAGCTCGGTGATTGCAGAACTGGAGGAAAGGAGACAGACAAACAGGGAAAGAGAGAGAGAGAGAGAGGCAGGAAGCTGGAGGGAAGGAGAAAGACAGACAGGGAAAGAGAGAGGGGGGAGTTGCTAATGGAAACTGGAGCAGTCAATGTAAATGCCGTCTGGGTGGAGGGTGCCCAGTCAGAATATGAGCTGGTGTTCCTCCAATTTGTAGGTGTTCTATACTAAATGAACTAATAAAATATTCATTAAGCCATAGTTGACCAAGAGTATGGTTCTGGTGACTCACTCGGCAAGATTGTACTGGAGAGGAGATTCACCTGGATATTGTCTTGAGGGGAGTCATTTCAGCTGCGCAGAGACCTCAGCAGAGAGGTCTGGAAGAAGGGGGCTTGGGTTTAAGGTGAGTAGTTAGAGGGGAGGTGAGGAAGAACTGTCTCTCCCAGAGGGTGATTGGAATCTGGAATACACTGCCAGAATGGGAGATGGAGGCAGTGACTCTTAGAGGGTGTTCAAACTATCTAGACCAGCAGTTGAATCACAAAATTGAGAGTGCCCCGTCTGCCTGCATCATTGTGTGGTATGGTAGCTGGAAAGCATTATAGAGGATCATCAAAACAGCTGAGAAGATAATTGGGTCTCCCTTTTCCCTAATGATGATATTTAATTTATTTCATTTTTAAATTTAGATATACAGGCTCTTTTGGCCCACGAGTTGGTGTTGCCAAATTTACACCCCATTAACCTACACCCCCAGTACACATTTTGAATGGTGGGAGGAAATTGGAGCCCCTGGAGAAAGCCCACACAGACACAGGGAGAATGTTCAAACTCCTTACAGATAGCACAGGTCTCGAAACCTGGTCCGGTCCCGATTGCTGCGCTGTAAAGGTGTTGTGCCTACTGCTACGCCAATCATGCCATCCATTTACTGGAAACATTGTTTAAATAGGGCTCAAAGAGTTATTGGGGGGCCCTTTCCATCCAGCACTCAGTATCTTTTGACCCACGACCATCAGGAAGGCAGCGAAGGAGTTTCAAAATCAGGACTGCCAGACTGGGAAATCATTTCTTCCCGCAGATTGTGAGATTGATGAACAGTATCCTGTAACCAAATAAATCATTCCAAAATATTTATACATATTTATTTAAAATTTTATCTTATTAAGAGAGGCTCCCTCAGATATAGTTTAAAAAGCCTGGGAACAGGACCTACAGCTTTTAATTTTTGAAGAAACTTGGAATGTAATTTTCAAATTGGTTAATACCTCTTCTTTATATGCCCACCACTCTCTCCTACAATTTAAAGTAGCCCATAGGGCTATCAGTCAAACTATCTCATTGTTATGTGGATGCATCTCCACATTGTAATAAATGCAACAGTGGAGATGCTTCATTAATTCATATGTTCTGGACTTGTCAGAGTCTTGAGAAATATTGGAATGAAGGATTTCAAACTTTCTCTGCACTTCTTAAAGTGAATTTTAAACCTAATCCCTTAACTGCTTTATTTGGTATTGTTGGAGAGAATGACATAATGTTAACGACATCTGATCTACATGTATTTGTTTTTATTTCCCTTGTGGCTAGGTGGGTGGTGTTGCTCATTTGGAGGGATGTTACCCCTCCTAATCATGCTCAATGGAAACGTGATTAAAATGTGGGGAACCTTGGATGAAATGATATGATTTAAATGAAATGTATCTTTTTGACTATTAACATATGTAGTCTGTATTTTCTGATGTGAAATTTCAACATTGTGTGTATGTGCATGCAAGGTGTAAATGCTGTAAATGCACAGAAAGATAATGAACTCGAATTTGAATAGCATGGAAGGCTGCAGACCCAGTACTGGTTAATGGGGTAAAGGCCGGAATGGATACGGTGGGCTGTTTCTCAGCTATGGGACTCTTTCATAAATTGATGACCCCTGAATAATTTACTGATCACTAGGGAGGCAATGAGGAAACTGATTGAGAATGTACCCCAGGCCTCCTTGAGAATTCTAGTCCGTAATCTCTGGGAGAGCAGCAATCTGGGATGGTATTGGGAATTGGGTCAGAGCACTTGCTGGCCTGTACCACAGGCACCTACTCACCCACCTGAGGCAGATTCTGCCATTCCCATGTTGGGATCATCAGTTGCCATAAAATGGGGATGGGTGTCAGTCAACTTCCATCCCCAGGAACTGCCTGAGAAGATCAGAAAGCTCCATTACACATGGTGATAACTTCACCCATCAGGGCCCCTGATGCCTGGGCTCCCTGCTCCATTCTACTCTGACATCTCCATCTGGTACCCGCACTCCACAGCCCCCAAAGCCTAGGCTACCAGCTTTGTCCTATCCCACTCCCCTCCCTGACTGGGACTCTCACTTATCATCTGGGACTCCCGCTCCACAGCACTACCTGGCTCTGCAGCGATGACCATCCTGGCTGTGACTGGACGTGGTAAAGCCATCAGCTTTGCTCCCTCCTGCTGAGGAGTTGCTGGTTGTGAGGCCAGCTGCTGTCTTGTTGTCAGAGCCCTGGAGCTGGATGCTGAATGTGCATTCAGAGACCTGTACAGAGAAACCACAATTAATGTGATGCTCCGTATCACCACCCAAGCAGGACACCCCAGTCTCTACCTCGCCATCCTACAGTATGTCCCAGTCTCCCCTCCCCATCCTACAGGATGTCCCAAGCTCCACCTCCCTCCCCTCCAGGACATCCCTCTCTCCACCTCCCTGTCCTACAGGTCACCCCAGCCTCCACCTCACCATCCTACAGGACATCCCAGTCTCCACCTCCCTCCCCTACAGGATATCCCAGCCTTCGCCTCCCCATCCTACAGGATGTCCCAGGCTCCACCTCCCTCCCTGCCAGGACATCCCTGTCTCCACCTCCCTGTCCTACAGGTCACCCCAGCCTCCACCTCACCATCCTGCAGGATATCCCAGGCTCCACCTTCCTGTCCAACAGGACACTGCAGTTTCCACCTCCCTGTCCTGCAGATCACCCCAGTCTCCATCTCCCTGTCCTATAGAATGTCCCAGCCTCCACCTCCCCATCCTATAGAACACCCTAGCCTCCACCTCCCCATCCTACAGGACACCTCAATTGTATGATATACTCCAAGTGCGGTATAACCAATGTTTTGTACAGCTGCAACATGCCGTACCAACTCGTATACATGAAGTGAAGACTGGGTTGCTGCAGAGAAATGGATCAGAGGTCAATCCACAGGACCACAAGTGTGGCAGAGAGGATCACTGGAGTCTCCCTCCTCGCCACTGACGTGATCTACCAGGATCGTTGTCTGAAGGGGGCACACAAAATCATTGAGAACCCCTTCCACCCTGCACACAGCATCTTTCAGCAGCTCCCTTCTGGGAAGAGATACAAGAGAATCAGACCAGCACCACCAGGCTGAGGACAGCTTCTTCCCACGGGCAGTGAGAATGCTGAACAACCAAAGGAACTGCTCACACTGACCATCCGAGACACTCATATTCATGAAGTAATATTGATTTGTATAGATGAAATACTTTTCCTGCATCTGTATAGTTTGTATGTGTGTTATGTCTGGTTGTGTGTCTGTGTATTGAACCAAGGACTGGAGAACGCTATTTTGTCAGGTTGTATTTGTACAATCAAATGACAATAAATTGTCTTGATCTTCGATGCCTCAGCCGATGAAGGCAAATTACTTCTTTGCTACTTTGTCCACCTGTGTGCCACTTTCAGCATCTCTGGTCTTGCACCCTAAGGTCACTCTGTACTTCAATGCTCCCAAGGCCCTTGCCATTTACTCTAAAAGTCCCATCAGGCACCACCTCACATTTATCTGGATTACATTTCACCTATCACTCCTCCTCTCAACTTTCCAGCTGACTTATGTTCCACTGTATCCACCAACGTTTGCATCATTTCTAATCAAACCACCTGTACTCTTATTTACAATAACATGAATATATACACACACACACACACACGTATGTATATATACAGATACACACACATATACAGATACACACATGAGTATGTATACACACACGCACACATATACAAGCATGGGCATTAAAGAAAGTCACTATAGCTTTTGGGGAGGTACTGACACAATTTGATTGAGATTTTGGGGAGGTGACAAAGATCATTGATGAGGGTGGATCTTGCCTGCAGAACTGGTAAAACATTTGACAAGGTGCTTCATAGTGGGTTTGACCAGAAGATTTTCACAGTGAGCGGCAAGTTGGATACAAAACTGGTTTGACCATAGAATTCAGAGGATGGCGCTGGAGGCATGTTAATTGTCCTGGAGATCTGTGACCAGAGAGCTTCCTCCATTTTTTTCTGATGCATAGAAGTGATCTGGATGGTCTGATAGTTTGCATTTGACAGAAACATTGGCGATGGTGCAGAAGGCTGTGATAGGATATGGCAGGATAAAGATCAATTTGAAATTTGTTGGAGAAATGACGAATGGAGTTTTGTCTGGAAAAATGCGTGTGTATTATTTTAGAAGGTCAACTGCAAGTGGAAAGTATACAGTAAATAGCATGAACCTGAGGAGTTAAACAAGAGAGTGTGCAGATGCTGGGCCTGAGTGCAATGCACCACATGCTGGAGAAACTCAGCAGATCATGCAGCATCCATAGGAAGTGAAGTGGAACCAATGTTTTGGGCCTGGGCCCTTCATCAGGTACAAACAAAAACAGGTAGGTGCCTGATAAAAAGATGGGTTGTTGGGGAGGCAGAGGATCATAGGCTGACTGGTAAGAAGTCATGGATAGATACAGAAAAACACTGATGGGGAGAGGGTAGCTCTCTGATAGGAGAGGGAAGGGGTGGGGAGCTGGCAGAAAGGAGATGGAGAGATAGGGAAAGAGAGCCTCAGGGATGGCTTTATGGAAATTGGAGGTCAGCATTCATGCTGCCTGGTTGGAGAGTTCCCAGACCAAATATTAGGTGTTGTTTCTCCAAGTTGTGGGTGGCCTCGATTTGGCAGAGCATATACATGTTGGAGTGGGAATCGCTTATGGAATTAAAATAGTTGGCCACTGGGAGGTCCCCATTATTGCAGTGGGTGGAGCGAAGGTGCTCCACAGAACAATCTCCCAGTCTATATCCAGTCTCATTGATGTAGAGGCCACAATAGGAGTACCAGGTATGGTAGATGACCCCTGTCGATTTACAAGTCAAGTGTTGCTTCACTTGTAAGGACTGTTTGGGGACCTGAATGGTAGTGACAGAGTTGGTTTGGCCACAAGGTCTGGAACCTGAGGAGCACTAACACTGGATCTAGGATGCAGGTCCACGATTCTCTGAAAGGTGCAACACAAACAGATAGGGTGAGAAAGTAGGCGAATGGTGTGCTTGCCCTCATCAGTCAGGGCACTGAGAACAACAGTCATGGAGTCATGTTGCCACTTAGTCCCTGTTTGGAGCATTGAGTGGAGTTCTGATCACCTTGTGCAGGAAAGAGTGTGGAGGCTTTTGAGGGAAGAGGCCTGGAATGGAGTGCATTGGAAGAAGTTGGACAAATGTGAATTGTTTTCTCTGGAGTGTCAGAAGCTGAGGGTGACCCAAGGAAGTGTACAAAATTATACGAGGCAGAGATGGGGTAGATAATTGGAGATCCCCACCCCCCAAGGCTGGAAATGTCGAATACTAGAGTATGTAGGTTTAAGGCGAGAGGGGGAAATTTGACAGGAGATGTGGAGGGAATGAACCTTTACACAGAGGCTGGTGGGTGGCTAGAACAGGTAGCTGGGAGTGGTGGAAGCAGATCTGATGGCAATGTTTAAGAGGCATTTAGACAGGCACATGAACAAGCAATGGATGGAGGGATAAGGACCATGAAAAGCAAATGACATTAGGTTAGGTTGGCACAGAGCTGGTGTGTTCTATGTTTCTCTGCACACCACACAATACCAGTCAGGAAGATCATCCATCCACCATGCCCCTCTGCATCCAATCTCCAAGACGTTTTTGCATTCAGTCTTGCAACGCATTTCAGATTTCTGATGTTTTACCATGAGGGACCCTGTCAAAGATTTGGGAACTTGGGATGAGAAGGGTTTGGAGATGTATCTCCCAGGGTTCTACTGGTGTGTTGTTATGCTGGTGGCCCCTGCCCTAGATTACAGTGCTTCTCTGCAGGGTCCTACTGCCCTGTCGTTATGCCAGCTATCCCAGACAAGTTTAAACATCGAAGAACCCAAGATGGCAGTGTCCATGCTTGGCAGCCCAGACTTTAAGGGGTGTGGGCTCCAGGGGAGAGGTGGACCGACCTGGAGCATCAGAGTTGGAGAAAATTCCCCTCCCCTGAGTAGGATCAGCCCGGGAGAGGACCCCACAGCAAGGAGATCATAGCAAACCAACAAGGGGACAAAGAACTTATATCAGGCTGCTGGAGCCTGGCCTATGGGTAACCAGCAATCAGTACCAGGATCCAAGAGGGTGCCAATGGTGAGCAGGGCTCCTGAAGGGCTGATAGCTTCCTGGCCATATCGGGGGTTAGGAACCAGGGCTGAGGATTATTTGGATGCCTGTAACTCGGGTTCTCTGCTGGATACAGACAGGAAGCCGTGCAGCCATGGAGGTTACGGGGACACTGGAGGTAACGGGATCAGAGGAGGTGGTGGGACTATGGACTCTCAACGTCTCCGAAGGGTCTCCTTTCTGCGTTGGGGCACTGGGACTAGTGGTATCTGTGGGTGTATGTTTACAGGGCAAACAAAAGTAAACATATTCAAAAGGAATCTTGAAAAAGTTAAGATTGTTTTTCTTATTACGAGGTGGTGAGGGGAGGCTTGCTTCAGGTATATCAACTTTAAAGTAAAGAACCTTTTCCTTCATCCACGTATTGTCTAAAAACTCACACATATGAATACAAGATGAAACATGGTGTTAGAAGTGGGATGAAGTAAATTAGAAGGAAATACTTTAAAAGGTAAAATCTAAAGTCAGCAACTGATCAGTGAAGAGAAGCTATCACAGTGAAAAATGGTAGGGTTATATCCACCAGCGAAACTTCACCTGACAGGTAATGTGGCTGAAAATTGGAACAGATTTAAACAGCATTTTGGATTGTATTTAGTGGGAGTCAGAGCTGACGAGAAAAGTGATAAAGTGAAAGTGTCAGTTTTCTTACATGTCGTGGGTGATGAAGCCCTGGAGGTGCTTCACATTTGCTGCTGAAGGAGACAAAATGAAACTGGAAAAAAAAATGGAACAGTTTGAGGCAAACTGCATACCTAGACATAACATGATGTTTGAAAGGCACAGATTTTTCACGTGCACAGTAAACAGAAGAAAGTATTGATCAGTAAGTGACTGAATTGAGAAACAGAAGCAAACCATGTGAATTTAGTGGACTGACCGAGTTGTTGATAAAAGACAGACATGTATGTGGTATTCCAGATAATAGTCTAAGGGAAAGGACTGCTAAGAGAGCAAAATCTAGACCTGGAAAAAGTCATAGTACTCTGTAGGGCTACAGAAACTGTAAGCACGCAGGCAAAAGAGCTGTTCAGTGAAACTAGCTGCAACGTGGATGCAGTGAGCAAGAACAGACAAAAACCAGTTAACAAAAACAGCGCCAGAGTGGAGAGGCGTGGCCAGTGAACAAAAATGAAAGGGACAATCAAAATCCATGTTGTTGATGTGGTGCATAACACCTAACAAAGAGTGTCCAGCATATGGTAAAACATGCTATATGTGCAACAAAAGCAACCATTATGTCTGTTGCCATAGGAACCAAGTGCAACAAAGCAAGGTTCATGCAGTAGATGAAAGTGAGATAGAGGAATTCTATGTAAGATGTTGTGACTGAAAACAAGAAAGAAAATAGAGATTGGATGTTGAGATGAAAAGTGAATGACATACATTTCCGTTAAATTGGATAGTGGAGCACAAATTAATGTAATATCAGAGACTGATTTTAAGAAGATTCGACCCAGACCAAAGATGTATGGAACAAAAGTGAAGGTGACAGGATATTCAGGTACTGACATACCAGTGCAAGGAGAATGCACGGTCAAAGTGAAACACAAGGACAAAGAGCACATGCTAACATTCATCGTGGTACCAAAGGATGTGCAGGCCATGATAGGTTTAACAGCCTGTGAGAAAATGAACCTGGTAAAAAGAGTCCTTGTGATGGAAAGAGAAGGAGAGACAGTCTATGATGAACTCATGAAAAAGTACAAATACCTATTTCAGGGTCCAGGCTGCCTTCCAAGAGAACACATGGATCAGAGTGGATAAACGTGTGCCACTGTAAAGTTCCATTTGCGCTTCAAAAGCAACTGAATTGGACAGGATGGAAAGCCTGAACATGATTCTGAAGATAGATGAGCCAACGGAATGGGTGAGTTCACTTGTTGTTGTGGACAAAAAGAATGGAAAGCTTAGAATTTGCTTGGATCCAAGAGATCTAAACAGAGCAATAAAGAGAGAACACTTTAAGCTTCCGATGTGTGAAGAAATCATGTCACAGTTTGCAAATGCATCTTCAGGATCTCGGCAGTTGAAATTGGATGAAGCAAGTTCAAGATTGTGCATGTTCAATAGTCCATTTGGCAGATACAGATTCCTAAGGTTACCATTCAGAAATGCCTCAGCTCCTGAAGTGTATCACAAAACTATCCATATGGTCTATGAGCACCTTGAGGGAGTTGATACATCAATGGATGACATCATACTATGTGGAACCATGAGAATGGAGCATGATGAGAGACTAAGGAAAGTGCTGGAAGCAACAAGGAAAGCAACCCTGAATAGAAAGAAATGCCAGGGTGACAGAACTAATACTTGTAAGATATATTATTGGCCATGAGGGCAATATCCCAGATCCCAGAAAGGTGTCCGCCATGGGGAACATGCCAAGGCCACAATGCAAAAAGGATGAGCATAGGTTTAATGGAATGGTCAACTATATGGGTAAATTCATATCCAACCTCTCAGAAAAGATGGGTCTATTGAAAAGACGAATAGAAAAGAACATTGAATGGATCACGCTCAATGACAGACGCGGAGATGTGATGCGCTCAAATTGAAAAGGAGCTGCTCAGCATCGCCTGTGAAAGATTTCATCAGTTTGTGTCAGGACAAGCAATCAGTGTAGAGACTGACCTTGATTGCATTGTTCCAAAAGCCATTAAATGAATGTCCACTTAGAATACAAAGAATGAAATGCTATACACTGAATGTGGCATACACTCCAGGTAAGCTAATGTACACAGCAGACACGCTGTCTAGAGCTGTTGACATGATAGAGCCCGCAAACACCAAAATAGATGAAGATGTGAATGCCTTCGAGATCACATGTGCACGGCTCATATCAGATGCAAAAATGAAGCTCATAAAGTTAGAGAGAAACACTGAGACAACTGAGAAAAAACATCTTGGATGGATGGCCCAACGTGAAGCAGGATTACTGCCCTGATGTTTCAGAGTACTGGAACTGTAGGGCGGAACTATCAGTGGTTGAAGACATCCTCTACAAAGGAAGCAAAATCCTTATCCCAAAGAGTCTAAGAAAAGAGGTGCTAAAAAGGATCCATGGAGGACATCTCGGAATCAAAAAGTGTAAGAAAAGAGCACGAGAGGTGATGTACTGGCCGAGAATCAACGATATAACAAATGAAGTGTCAAACTCTACAATATGCTGGAAAGATCAACCAAGCGATCCTGCAGAACCACTAAAGCCACACCAAGCACCACACAGACTTTACCAGAAGTTAGGCACTGACCTATTCGAATGTCAAGGGAAGGACTATCCTGTAGTCACTAGTCACAGACTATTACTCCCAGTATCCAGAGTGTATAAACTAAACACCAACTCTGCGGATGCTGTAATGACAGGTATGAAAGCCATATTCTCCAGACATGGTGTGGCAAGCGAGGTCTTCATAGACAATGGACTCCAGTTTTGCAATTTAAAATTTTGACAGTTTGCCAAAGAGTGGAACTTTGTACACACCAAGTCAAGTCCTCATTTTCCACAGCCCAATGGTCAAGTGGAAAGATCAGTATAGATAGTGAAAAGACTGGTAAACAAGGCAAAAGACAGTGGAACGGACTTCTACAGAGCATGCTAGTATACCGCACAATGCCGCTCGAGTGTGGTATGTCACCAGCACAACTCCTTATGGACACAGGCTAAGATCAAACCTACCCATTCAGGAGAACCTCCTAAAAACAAAAGAGGGGGAGAAAGTGAGGAAGTTCAAAGAACAACAGAAAGAAAAGCAAAAGTATTATTTGACAGACGAACAAAAAACCTTCTGGAACTCCATACTGGTGACCAAGTAAGGCTAAAAGACAAAACAAATGTATGGACTCAGAAGGGAACTGTCCTTAGTGAAGTCCAACCAAGATCATACACCATTCAGACAGATGAAGGGACTGTTCTGTGAAGAAATCATCGAGATCTTCAAATGGAACCAGCCACAGTAGATGGAAATTCGATACTTTTGAACACCCTGAATGCACATCTAGGAAGACGTCGTCTGAGGCAACAACTCAAATTCAAGGACAATCAATCAGGAGATCATCAAGACATGTGAATCCTGAGGGAGTCACGTGATGGAGTAGTGGCCAGTCGGGGAACTCCAGCCCTCTCTAGAAAAGTAAAATAAAGTCAGTGAAAAAACGAAGGCACAAACACAAAAACCAAAATAAAGTGAAAATAAAGGTGTGGAGAAAATGGCAGCGAAAAAAGAAAAGTCAAAAGCAATGGGAAGAAGAGAAGAAGAAAGGACGTCGGAAGAAGAAGGTGAAGGCCTTACCTGTCCGAGGAGGCCCGCCGCGGAGAGAGAAGCCCGCTCCCGCAGGTCAGTGGAAGTCCCGGGCTCGGGACTACAAAAATGGCTCGCAGAGCCGAGTAAAAGTGCGCAACCATGCATGCGCGACTCCTCGTGCATGCGCGATGCACATGAAAAAAAAACACACTGACGGGAGGGGGGAACAGCTGCGGAGTCGATCTCCACAGCTGAGAGAGACACCTGCAGCACAGCAGCAGGTGCAGAACACAGACAATAACGACAACAAGAAGAGGGTAAAAACAAAACAAGGAAACAACAGATGGTCAATCCAGAGGAAGAAGAAGAAGAAGAACAGAAAGAAGTGGAAGAAGAAAAGAAAGGCAAGACAATGGATGCATCTTTTTTTAAAGAATATATGGAATCAGTGAAAGAATGGCAATTACAAGAATTTAATGAGATAAAAAGAAGAATTAAGAATGCAGAAGAAAAAATGAATAAAATGGAAAAGACCATGTCAGAGATAGGAAAAAGAGTGGAAAATATGGAAGAACGAGAAATAATTAAAAGAGAAATTAGAAGAATCTAATAAAAAAGTTAAAGAGGCACAGGAACAGTCATTTGACAATTCAGCATGGTGAAAAGGAGTCTGGCAGCAAGGTTCGGGCTTCCACAATATTGCTAGAAATTGCCCCTGTCCAAGGTCCATATAGGTGAAATAAATTGAGCAAGAGTTTGAGTCCTGAGTTGTGGTTGCTTCTCATTTTTGCATACTTTGTCAAAAGCTCAGAAGATAGATATAATAGAAAACTATAATAGAAGAAATAATATAAAGATAGTGGGCCTTAAGGAAGATGAAGAAGGCAAGAATATGAGAGAATTTATAAAAGATTGGAGCCCCAAGGTCCTAGGAAGACCAGAATTACAGGAAGAAATGGAAATAGAGAGGGCACATAGAACATTAGCCCCGAAACCACAACCGCAGCAAAAACCAAGATCCATTTTAGTAAAATTCTTAAGATATACAACAAGAGAAAATATATTGGAGAAAGCAATGAAGAAAGTAAGAGAAGACAAAAAGCCACTGGAATACAAAGGTCAAAAAAATTTTTTCTATCCAGACATAAGTTTTGAACTCCTGAAGAAGAGGAAGGAGTTCAATACAGCAAAAACGATCTTACGGAAAAAAGGATATAAATTTATGTTAAGGTACCCAGCGGTACTTAAAATAGTTATTCCAGGGCAACAAAACAGACTATTCTCGGATCCAGAGGAAGCAAGGAAATTTGCAGAACAACTACAAAACAAGCAGAGAGATGAAGACATTTAATGAGAGTAAAAATGACCATGAACTATATGTATGTGTGTAAAGAGGTATATGTGTGTGTGTGTATATATATATATATATATATAGTGTGTATACATGAATGTATCCGTATTTAGAGGAAAATATATATAGAGTATTTACTTTTGGCTTGGCTTCGCGGACGAAGATTTATGGAGGGGGTAAAAAGTCCACGTCAGCTGCAGACTCGTTTGTGGCTGACCAGTCCGATGCGGGACAGGCAGACACGATTGCAGCGGTTGCAAGGGAAAATTGGTTGGTTGGGGTTGGGTGTTGGGTTTTTCCTCCTTTGCCTTTTGTCAGTGAGGTGGGCTCTGCGGTCTTCTTCAAAGGAGGCTGCTGCCCGCCAAACTGTGAGGCGCCAAGATGCACGGTT
Organism: Narcine bancroftii; assembly: GCF_036971445.1. Classification (NCBI taxonomy): domain Eukaryota; kingdom Metazoa; phylum Chordata; class Chondrichthyes; order Torpediniformes; family Narcinidae; genus Narcine; species Narcine bancroftii. The sequence continues at coordinate 250,362,837 of NC_091469.1, read as the reverse complement.
TGAGGCGTTATCAGCCCACTGGCGGTGGTCAATGTGGCAGGCACCAAGAGATTTCTTTAGGCAGTCCTTGTACCTTTTCTTTGGTGCACCTCTGTCACGGTGGCCAGTGGAGAGCTCGCCATATAATACGATCTTGGGAAGGCGATGGTCCTCCATTCTGGAGACGTGACCCATCCAGCGCAGCTGGATCTTCAGCAGCGTGGACTCGATGCTGTCGACCTCTGCCATCTCGAGTACCTCGACGTTAGGGGTGTGAGCGCTCCAATGGATGTTGAGGATGGAGCGGAGACAATGCTGGTGGAAGCGTTCTAGGAGCCGTAGGTGGTGCCGGTAGAGGACCCATGATTCGGAGCCGAACAGGAGTGTGGGTATGACAACGGCTCTGTATACGCTTATCTTTGTGAGGTTTTTCAGTTGGTTGTTTTTCCAGACTCTTTTGTGTAGTCTTCCAAAGGCGCTATTTGCCTTGGCGAGTCTGTTGTCTATCTCATTGTCGATCCTTGCATCTGATGAAATGGTGCAGCCGAGATAGGTAAACTGGTTGACCGTTTTGAGTTTTGTGTGCCCGATGGAGATGTGGGGGGGCTGGTAGTCATGGTGGGGAGCTGGCTGATGGAGGACCTCAGTTTTCTTCAGGCTGACTTCCAGGCCAAACATTTTGGCAGTTTCTGCAAAGCAGGACGTCAAGCGCTGAAGAGCTGGCTCTGAATGGGCAACTAAAGCGGCATCATCTGCAAAGAGTAGTTCACGGACAAGTTTCTCTTGTGTCTTGGTGTGAGCTTGCAGGCGCCTCAGATTGAAGAGACTGCCATCCGTGCGGTACCGGATGTAAACAGCGTCTTCATTGTTGGGGTCTTTCATGGCTTGGTTCAGCATCATGCTGAAGAAGATTGAAAAGAGGGTTGGTGCGAGAACACAGCCTTGCTTCACGCCATTGTTAGTATAGACAAGAATTAATAAGGGAGGGAAGACCTTTGTTACATATGAAAATTGAAATCTTTTCTGGTGGGGCTGGGTGGGGAGGAGTTACGGTCACTACAAAATCAGTTGACGTTTGCGAGTGAATTCGCAAATCCAAATGGAGAGGGGAGATGTCGTTGTCCGACAAGGGATATAGGGCAACTCAGGAGGGGGAGGGGAGAATGGGGTTAAAGAAGTTTTAAATAGGAGAATAAGGGAAATGTTTGAGGTTTTAGAAATGTTGTCTTATAAAGTGTTCAAAACAAGAAAGCAGAAATGGATAAGAAGGAAAGGTGATGATGGAGAAACGGAAAGGGATGATAAACAAAGTATGAAATGGCTATGCTGAACTATATGACTTTAAATATTAATGGAATACATAACCAAATTAAAAGGAAGAAATTGCTAAATTTGTGCAAGAAACACATTTAACTGAATTGGAGCACAAGAAATTAAAGAGAGATTGGGTAGGACACGTAACAGCAGCGTCGTATAATTCAAAAGCAAGAGGAGTAGCTATATTAATTAGTAAAAATGTGCCAATTAAAATAGAAGAGGAAATAATAGATCCAGCAGGGAGATATGTAATGATAAAATGTCAGATATATTCGGAGTTTTGGAATCTACTCAATGTATATTCACCTAACGAAGAAGATCAAAAGTTTATGCAAGATATTTTTTTAAAGATAGCAGATACGCAAGGGAACATATTAATAGGAGGGGATTTCAACCTGAATTTGGATTCAAATATGGACCAAACTGGGAAAAAAATTAACAGAAAGAACAAAGTAACCAAATTTATAATTAAATCGATGCAAGAAATGCAACTTTTGGATATATGGAGGAAGCAACACCCAAATGAAAAGGAATATTCATATTACTCGGGTAGACATAAAACATACTCAAGAATAGACCTATTTTTGTTATCAGCTCGTATGCAAAATAGAGTAAGAAAAACAGAATATAAAGCTAGAATATTATCGGACCATTCACCCTTGATATTGACAATAGAGTTAGAGGACATCCTTCCAAGAATGTATAGATGGAGATTAAACTCCATGCTACTAAAAAGGCAGGATTTTAGAGAATTCATTGAAAGACAAATTAAAATGTATTTTGAAATAAATACGGAATCAGTGAAAGATAAGTTCATACTATGGGATGCAATGAAAGCATTCATTAGAGGGCTAATAATAAGTTATGTAACCAAGATGAAGAAGGACTATAATCAGGAAACAGAGCAGTTAGAAAGGGAAATAGTAAATATAGAAAAAGAATTAGCAATGAAGGAAGATACAACTAAAAGAAGAGAATTGGCAGATAAAAAAACAAAATATGAAACACTACAAACTTATAAAGTGGAGAAGAATATAATGAAGACAAAACAGAAATATTATGAATTAGGGGAAAAAACGGACAAAATTCTAGCATGGCAGCTTAAGACAGAACAAGCTAAGAAAATGGTATTGGCATCAAGGAAAAAAGACAAACAAATCACATATAATCCAACGGAGATCAAGGAAAACTTTAGAGAATTCTATGAACAATTATACCAAACTGAAAACGAAGGGAAAGAAGGGAAAATAGATGAATTTTTAACCAAAATTGAACTACCAAAATTACAAATAGAGGAACAAAATAAATTAACAGAACCATTTGAAATAGTAGAAATACAAGAGATAATAAAAAAATTACCAAATAATAAAACACCAGGAGAGGATGGATTCCCAATAGAATTCTATAAAACATTTAAAGATTTATTAATTCCTCCCCTCCTGGAAGTAATCAACCAGATTGATAAAACACAAAGCTTACCAGATTCATGTAAAACAGCAATAATTACAGTAATACTAAAGCAAGGGAAAGATCCACTCGCACCAGCATCATATAGACCAATATCATTACTTAACACAGATTATAAGATAATAGCTAAACTATTAGCAAACAGATTAGCAGAGTATGTACCGAAAATGGTAAATCTAGACCAAACTGGATTTATTAAAAAAAGACGCACAACAGACAATATTTGTAAATTTATTAACTTAATTCATGCAGTAGAAGGGAGTAAAGCGCCAACAGTAGCAGTTGCTTTAGACGCAGAGAAGGCCTTTGACAGAGTAGAATGGATTTATTCAAAGTATTGCAAAAATTCAGTTTACCAGAGAAGTATATTAATTGGATTAAAGCATTATATAAGGGGCCATTGGCGAAAGTGACAGTAAATGGATATATATCAAAGCAATTTAACTTAAGCAGATCAACACAGCAGGGATGCCCACTATCACCCTTATTGTTCGTGTTAGTTATAGAACCACTAGCAGAATTGATAAGAACAGAAAATAATATAAAAGGGATAAAAATAAAAGACAAGGAATATAAAATCAGTTTATTTGTGGATGATGTTATAGTATACTTAACAGAACCAGAACTATCAATAAAAGAATTATATAAGAAATTGAAGGAATATGGAGAAGTGTCAGGTTACAAGATTAACGTAAATAAAAGTGAAGCAATGCCAATGAATAATACGGATTTCTCAAAATTTAAGAAGGAATCACCATTCAGATGCCAAATGCAAGCAATAAGATACCTAGGTATACAAATAAATAAAAATCTCGGCCATCTATATAAACTCAATTATTATCCAACTAATGAAAAAATTACAGGATGATTTAGAGCATTGGAAAGATTTACCATTAACACTAATAGGAAGGATAAACTGTATTAAAATGAACATTTTCCCAAGGATATTATACCTATTTCAGGCATTGCCAATACACTTGACAGAGAAATTCTTCAAGGAGTTAAAGAAAATAATAAGGACATTTTTATGGAAAGGGGGGAAACCGAGGATAGCACTAGATAAATTAACAGAATGTTATAAACAAGGAGGCTTACAACTGCCAAACTTTAAAAATTATTATAGAGCTGCACAATTAAGATACCTATCAGATTTTTATCAAACAAGGGAAAAGCCAGATTGGACTAGATTAGAATTAGATAAAATAGGGGAAAAGATACCTGAACACATATTATATAAATGGGATGAAAAATTGGTACAACGTAGGAGTTCTCCAGTATTACATCATCTACTCAATATTTGGAAAAAGATTCATGTAGAAAGAAATGAAACAAATTACCAATTACCAAAACTAATATTGATGCAAAATAAGTTACTCCCTTTTACAATAGATAACCTTTCCTTTAGAGAATGGGAGAAAAAAGGGATCAAAAGAATAGAAAATTGTTTTTCAGGAAATAGATTATTATCCTTTGAACAAATGAAAGATAAATACAATATAACTCAAGATACAGTGCTGGCATATTACCAATTGAGATCCTACTTGAAGGACAAATTAGGAAGCAGTCTGAGGTTACCAGAGGGAAGTAACTTTGAATATGTGATTACAGATGCAATGATAATTAAAAGATTTATAACAAATATGTATATTAAACTGCAAGAAAAGGAGAATGAGGAAACAAATGGTAAAACTAAACAAAAATGGGAACAAGATTTAAATATAAAGATAAAAAAGGAAACATGGGAGAAATTATGTTCTGGAACGATGAGAAATACAATAAATACGAGGTTACGTATGATACAATATAACTGGATACACAGGCTATACATTACACCTCAAAAGTTAAATAAATGGGACCCAACAGTATCTGATAGATGTTTTCGATGTAAAAAAGAAATGGGAACAACAATTCATGCAATCTGGACATGTGAGAAAGTAGAAAAAGTTTGGGAAGATCTAAACCAAATATTAAATAAAATTACAGAAAACAATATACCAAAAAATCCAGAGATCTTCCTCCTAAGTAACATAAAAAACAAAGAATTTGGAATTGATTTGGATGGTGCACAAAAAAGATTTGTTAAGATAGCTCTAGCCGTAGCAAAAAAATGTATTATGTCAACCTGGAAATTGGAAGATAATTTGAAAATACAACAATGGTATATAGAAATGAATAAATGTATTCCATTAGAAAAAATAACATATAGTTTAAGAAATAATATTGAAATATTTGAACAAATATGGGAGCCTTGCATGAAACACAATAGAGAAAACCTACCGGGGACATTCACTACCTAAATTAACGAAAGGAGAAGGAAATGAATAGAATTGACTCAGTGGAATTTCTTGTTTATTTTTATTGAATGACAACATTGTTTGACTGGTTTAATGTATCTTAGATTTTGTACTTTAAATGGATGGGGGGTGGGAGGTAGAGAGGGTGGGATGGGAGGAGGGAGGGGGGGAGAAAATGACACTGTATATATTTGAAAAGGAAAATGTATGTATTATGGTCAATGTGGTTTATGGTGTGAAAAATAAAAAATTAAAAAAAAAAGACATGTGAATCCTCCAAAGAGACTCATTGAACAAATTTAGACTCGTGCTATCTTATTCACTCTTCAAGTTTTAGTGTATGTAAATGTGAACACACAAACCAAGTTTAAAAATGTTAACAATGTTGATAATAATGAAAATGCAAGTTCTTGGTGTTAAAGTTAAAATTGCAGATTTATACAAAGAAACATTGTTAGTTAAAAGTAAGATACTTTTGTTTTAAGAAAGGAAGATGTAATGATAATGATCATAGTTGAAAAGCAACTAGCAATATCTTAAGGATTATAGCTCCCGTTTGATTAGACTTGGTTGCCAGCAGGGAATTGACACACAAAGTAGGGCACCGCAGTCTGTTAGACCTGTAATGGTTGCTTCCAGCCTCATATGCTGTTTATATCAACTTTATATCCTTCATCCACATGTTGTCTAAGAGCTCACACACACAAATACAGGATGAAACAAGACACACACAAGAAAGAGAATTGATGGACGGTGGAGTAATGGTGATGGGACTGGAGCAAATTGAGGCAGTGCAGTGGTTGTGGGGGGGGATTGGGACTGTGGGTAGAGGCAGTGATAGAGTTGGGAAGCGGCATTATCGGATATGGTGGGATCCACTCGCTGCCCTCTGCAAGCCACAGGAACTCTGGGGAAATCAGGATCGGGGTCGGGATGGTACGACAGGGAGTAGGCAGCCAGTTATAAGGACTTGTTCTCCCTGGACTAGAATCAAGATTCAAGGGTGAAGGTTTAAGATGGAGATGGGGAGGAAAGGTTTCTCCCAGAGAGTAGTGAATCTGTGGAATTCTCTGCCCAGGAAGTGGAAGAAGCTGGTCATTTAAAAACACAGGTAGATTGTTGCACAATAGGGGAATTAAGAATTGTGAGGAAGAGGTAGGTAGGTGTGCTGAGACTATGGCCAAATCAGCAATGATCTTATTGAATGGAGGGACAGGCTCGATGGGCTGGGTGGCATGTATTTTTAAGAATGGACTTTTTTTTCTTTCCTTTCTTTATATTATGCAGAATGGCACTTTTGAACGATAGACAAAATAAAGCTTTTCAGTGTTTCTGGTACACGTGGCAATAATAAGGAAATCTGAGCAGAATTAGAAGGGTCAGAAATCTGAGGCCATTTGGCTTCATCCAGTTTCTGGAGGGAGGCAGAGGTGAATTCTTGGGAAAATGGGAAAACAAGGAGGAGAACGTATACATATAGGCAGACACTTACCGATTTAGGGTTGCCATGGTCGCAGAGTGCAAGTTTCTCAGGAACAAATCACCTGGGGAGTAGGACGAGGTTACAAGACACAAACACTGTGAGTTCAGGAAGTGCACACTCGGATGCCTTCATTCTCCCCCTTCTGAATATTAAATTGAGATTAGAGACCTTGATATAATGTAGCGTTAGGCAGATCTAGTTATGATAGGACACTGTCTACATGGTGAGTGGGAAGAGACTATGATGGGGGAGGTGGCCTATAGAACGAGATCGAGTTGATAGAGAGAATCAATGTAAGACCAATACAGGTGAGTGGGTGGAGGTGAATCCATGGGAAAAGGATACAAGGCTTGTGGCCCAGATTGCGATGGGGAGAGTGTACAGGACTTAGAGAAGAAGGAGAATCTATTATATAGGTGGGGGTACATAGGCTGCTTATAGTGATCTACTGGGCTGGGCTTGTCTGATAGCAAACAAAGGGAAGCTGGAGGAACTCAGCAGGTCAGGAAGCATCCACAGGTAGAATTAGCCAGTCAGCGTTTTGGGTTGGGACTCTTCATCAAGACTAAAGTAGAAACAGGGTGATATGAACCTTTGGCTATTTCTCCCTATGGATGCTGCCTGCTGCTCATTGTTTGCTCAAGGTGCCAGCAGCTGACAATGGCCAAGTACCAGAGGACCTCTGTTCAAGGTGAGTGGAGGAAAGTTTAGGGGAGATGTTGGAGGCAAGTACCTTTTCCTCTGAGAGTGGTTGGTGCTTGGAATATATGGCCGCTTCTGGTGGTGGAGGCAGGTACAATAAGAACATTCAAAAGGTTTGTCAACAGAGAAAAGTAGAGGGTTAAGGGTGTGAGGTAGGGAAGGATTGGATTGTTGTGGAGCAGGTTGACGTAGGTCAGCACAGCACCATGAGCCAAAGGGCCTGAACTGTGCTGGAATGTTCTGTGCTCTCTCTGGAGTCGTTTTGCATTTTCCTCCACTCTGTCACTTTGGAACCACATGAAGATCTAAGCTCACTCCTGTGCTTCAAGGGCTGAATTTGCATCAGACATGCTCATTTCCAGATGATCAGAAGGGGAATAAAAGGTTACGGCGAGAAAGCAGGGGAAGATGACGTCTGCCACGTTTCCAGGGTCGCAGCAGACTCGATGGGCTAAACAGGCTAATTGTGCACCGATGAATGAGGGTGATTCTCTCCCCCTCACCCCCCTCTGACTGCTCCTCACCTGGTTTCCAGCTGTTGTTGGTGACACACTGCCTGGGTGTATCTGCGCAGTCCACCTCAGTGTCGAAGGGGAGTGGATGCAGCTGGATGGGGGCACAAGGCTCCTGCTGCTGGTCCACGATGGTTAGGGGGAGGGTGGCACGTTGGCAGGCAGCTCGCTGCTGCAAGGGCCCAGGGGCAGGTAGACAGGAGCTGCTCCCACTGCCCCATACAAACTGGTCTGAGAGAGAGAGAGCGAGAGAGAGAGAGTATTCACACATCTCAGCAGGGAACTGGACTGTCCCAGGCCAGGAGTCGTGGATAGGATGACATTTCTTTATGAGTGGTTAACACTAACAAATGATCTGAGGTATCTCATGAGAAACCTATACAGACGGGTTGCAGGGGAGAACATACAAACTCACAGACAGAGGAGGGGGTCAAACCCGGGTCACTGGCACTGGAATAGTATTGGGCGAAAACCCTTCTGGTTGAGTTTACAGGGGATCAGCCAAGAAGATCACTGGGTTCACCCTTTCCTCCATTGACGACATTCACTGGGAGCATTGCTTAAACAGGGCTCAATGAATTAGTGAGGAACCTCAGTACACAGGATTTGTGACCATGACCATTGGGAAGGAGGTACAGGAGCATCAAAATCAGAACTGCCAGGCTGGGAAATGGCTTCTTCTTGCAGGCTGTGAGATTGATGAAACTGTGCAAATCATCTCAGAATATTTATAGTTGTTTTAAATAATGTATACATGAGATTATTATGTGCTGTGTATTGTGTTTATATGCATGAGCACTGTAGTCCAGAGAAATGCTATTTTGTTGAGTTGTACATGTACAGTCAGATAACAAACTTCATCAAGAACCTTGGAAAGGCTCACCTGTGGCTCGTAACCCCACCCCCCTCCACCCCACCGCTGGGTGAAGGGTGAAAGCTTGGGCTGATCGCCCAAGGGGTCGCCTCAGTGGTGACCTCCTGGTTCCTTGTCAGCTTCCAGGACTCTCCAGGTAGGGACAGGTCCTGGGAATGTTGAGCGCACAGCACCCCCACCCACCCTACCAGGTTCAGGGAGGAACCCCAACCCCACCCCAGGCCCGTAGTTATGCTGGTCCACCTCCCTAGGATGTGGACTATCTCTCTGCAAGAGAAGCAGAGACTGGTTGATGATGTCGGACAAGGACTGGACAGGGGTAGATGCCCTGGGAGCCTTGGTCCTCGGCCTGGTGAAACCCACCATCCTGGAAATGGGCAACCTAGGGCTCCACCTGAAGTGACCTGCTGGGGGTATATCCGAGAAATGGGAACCATGGAGGGGTTCTAGTAGTTTTGGGCACTCCGGAAATTACACTGGATCTGTCACGGAGACAACAATATTTTAATATAATTGTCTAATAATGAATGTTATCAAGTGATTTGATTTAATATTGAATTGATGTAATAAAGACTTTTGGAAAAAAAAAAGTGGACAAGTGGTCCTTGTGCTCTGTCAGAGGATGAGGTGGGTAGATACAGCACAGAGGTGGTAGGGATCAGATGCGGGAGCCCTTACCGTATTTCTGCCCCGCTGGAGTGCTCAGCTGCCTGCGCAGGTAAGCTGTGGACATCGCCTCAAGCCAGGCAGTCTGAAAGGAGAAATGTCAATCAATGCTGTTGCCTCGTGGTTAAGTCACTGGATCACAGCCAGAGCCCTGGACCACTGACCCTTTTGCCCAGAGCAGGGAATCAAGAGCCAGGCATGCGTTTAAGGCAAGGGAGAAGAAATATATTTACAGAGGTGGCGGTGGGTGCATGGAACAGTCTGCCAGAGGAGGTGGCTGAGGCCTGTACAATTGGCACAATTTATAGGCCAGATCCACGGATCGGATAGGTTTAGAGGAATATCAGCCAAACGCAGGCAGGTGTTGCTAGTGTGGGTGGGACATTTTGGTGTGCGTGGGGAGGTTGGCCCAAAGAGCCTGTTTCAATGCTGTTCGACTCTGACCAGAGTCACCGGTTAGAATGTGGTTGTAGCAGCTGTGAAATTTAATAGTCTCAGTAGCAGGTTGCTGTAGACATCCAACCGGTTGGCGAGAGGACTTAATGCAGGAAATGTGCCATCCTCATGCAGGTGACCCACCAACTTAGCTATTCATTCCCTGCCTCCTCAATTCAGAGCCAATTGGGCAGGGGAAATAAACACTGATGTGGCCAATGACGTCCACATCCCAGACACAGAAATAAAACAAACCCAGCAGGTTAATTGGAGTAGCAAGAAAGGCTGCAGACACTGGGCTCGAGTGCCACACCCAAACATGCTGGAGAAACTCAACAGGTCACACAGCATCTGCAGGAAGTAAAGGGTGAACAACTTTTGGGGCCTGGGCCACGAGATGTGTATAAAATAGGAAGGGGAGGGGAGGGAGAAAGGGGCAGGGGAGGAGCACAGGTTAACAAGTAAGAGATCACCTGCATCCACCTGTTGCCTCCTCCCACTGTCATTTCCTCCCCCTTCTCCTCCTCCCCATCTTTTTATTCATATGCCTGTCTGTTTTTGCTTGTACCTGGCCTTTGTAGGCCTGAAACGTTGGACACCCTTTACATCCTATGGAGGCTGCATAACCTGCTGAGTTTCTCTAGCACTTTTATGCATTGGTAACAAGTTAAATGTACCCCAACTCTGCATGCGTCAGGTGGGCATTCTGTAGAAATGCGCTCTGGTGCTGTTACCCCCTGAATCAACAGGTTTTGTGGAAAAAAATCTCAGTTGCTGAAGTCTTGCTTTGCATAGGATTTACTGCCATGGGTACTTCCAGCATTCAGCATTTGATTAGCTCTGAGGAGGCGATGGAGGTGGAAGAGGTCGGAGGTGTTCCGGGGAGAAGTGATGACAGGAGGATGGAATGCAAGTCGGTGACCAAGGGGTTTCAGGCAGAGGGAGAATTCCAGGCTGGAGCAGATCGCAATGTGTGGAGAGTAGGTGGGTATGGAGACCGAGGGGGATATGGGGCCAGGGTGGGTATGGGGACTAAGGAGGGTATGAAGACTAGGATGGAGTGTGAGGACCAGAGTACATGTGGGGATAAGGGTAGGTATGGGGTCTAGAGTGAGTGTGGGGACCAGGAGGGTACATGGTGGGGTGTGGGGACCAAGTTGGGTGTGGGAATTAGGAGGACACAGGGTAGGGTGTGGGGAAGAGGATGGTGTGGGGTGGGGTGTGAGGACTAGGGTGGGTATGGGGACCATGGTGGATATGGGGACTAAGGTGGAATGCAGGGTACACAATGGAGGGATGGGTTTGGTCTAGGGTAGGGTGGAGGGTACACAGTAGAGGTATGGGCTTGGTCCAGTTTGGGGTGCAGGGTACAAAGTGGAGGGATGTGCTTGGTCTAGGGTGGGATGCAAGGTAAATGGTGGAGGGATGGGTTTGGTCTAGGGTGGGGTGCAAGGTACCCATTGTAGGGATGGACTTGGCCTAGGGTGAGGTGCAGAGTACAAAGTGGAGGGTTGGACTTGGCCTAGGGTGAGGTACAGGCTACAAAGTGGATGGGCTTGTTCTAGGGTGGGGTGCAGGGTACACAGTGGAGGGTTGGACTTGGCCTAGGGTGAGGTGCAGGCTACAAAATGGAAAGGTGGGCTTGTTCTAGGGTGGGGTGCAGGGTACACAGTGGAGGGATGGGCTTGTTCTATGGTGGGGTGCAGGGTACACAGTGGAGGGATGAATTTAGTCTAGGATGGGCTGCAGGGTACATTGTGTAGGAATGGGCTTGGTCTCGGATGGGGTGCAAGGTAAATGGTGGAGGGATGGGTTTAGTTTAGGATGGGGTGCGTCTAGGATGGGGTGCAAGGTAAATGGTGGAGGGATGGGTTTGGTCTAAGGTAGGGTGCAGGGTACATGGTGGAGGGATGGGTTTGGTCTAGGGTGGGGTGCAGCGTAAATGGTGGAGGGATGGGCTTGGCCTAGGGCGAGGTGCAGGGTACATTGTGTAGGGATGAGCTTGGTCTAGGGTGGGGTGCAGGGTACACAGTAGAGGGATGGGCTTGGTCTAGGGTACACGGTGGAGGGATGGCCTTGGTCTAGGTTTGGGGCTGGGTAATAGTGGAGGGATGTGCTTGGTCTAGGGTGGGGTGCAGGGTAAACGGTGGAGGTATGGGCTTGGTCTAGGGTACATGGTGTAGGGATGGGTTTGGTCTAGAGATGGGTGCAGGGTACATGGTGTAGAGATGGGCTTTGTCTAGGTGGGGTGCAGGGTACAAGGTGGAGAGATGGGGCTTGGTCTAGGGTGGGGTGCATTGTACACGGTGGAGGGATGTGCTTGGTCTAGGGTGGGGTGCAGGGTACATGGTGGAAGGATGGGTTTGGTCTAGGGAGGGGTGCAGGGTACACTGGAGAGATGAGCTTGGTGTAGGTGGGGTGCAGGGTGCATGATCCAAGTTAGTGCCTGAGCTGGTGTACGAGGGCCAGGGTGAAGGGTGGGTTTTGTCTTGCCTGCACTTGGTTCCATAGACATACCTTATTTTTTGTCTTTGGGCCACAGATCACAGAGAGTCCACTTGTGGTGTTCGGTATCCACGGGCGTGGTTTGGGATGTTGGTCGCCATGTGTGTGTGGCAGCTGTACCTGGGGACGACATCAGACAAGGTCTCCTTCGTGAAATACACAGACCAACCAGAAGAACATCTAACCCTACCTCCCTGCCGTTCGTCTGTGTCCAGGCGGATCACGCTCCGAGAATACCCTTGTTCAACCTTCCACCAATTACTGCACACCTCTGGATTTTCACTGCCTCTGATAGAGGAGTCAATGTAAATTATCCTCAATTCAACCCCCACCCCTTGAAAATCAAGATGGTGGCACAACTTAGCTTGCAGCAGCCAATCCATACATGGATGTTTCCATTTACTGAAGTAGGTGCCATGAAGAAACATTGAAAAGGATTGAGGATGGTCTCTGGAATGATGGGGAACGGGAAAGGCAATGCTGGAGACATCATGAAGGAAGCAGACCTCTTGAAAGTCACCAACATCTGACTCAAATGACTGGTGCTGGTGGCATGAGTTCGTTGCGGCCTGGTGGTCATGGATGAAACCCTCTGTGTCGGGGACAATGGTGTGATGAGTGGAATCGGTGGTGAAGACTGGAGTCGCAATACCTCAAGGCTGGAATCAGCAGGGCACCGGCCGACAACCTCAAGGTGGGGTGTGGCTGTGGGAGACATCTGCCTCACTGACAGTGGCGCTGTGTCGGGCTGGAAGAATGGCGAAGAGTTGAGGAGGTAGTCGAAGGGTCTGGAGCGGTGGGCCATGTGGTGGCCTGTTGGGGCATAGCCAAGGCTCAGAGGAACTGTAAATTGAGGGAGTTTCCCTGGAAAATAGGCTGGAGGACTCTTGGTACCATCCATAGCATAGCAGTCGTAAACCTCAGACGACAAAGCCTCTAGGTGGGAGACGGCAACTGCTGAGCCAGGAGCCACTTTATGTTGATATGGACATACCTATCCTGTCTTACTGAGCCCACAGACTGGTCTCCATCTATAAACATGTTCTGTTTACTGTTACTTTTGTACATTCTGTATAAAATGTTTGGCCTGGAAGTCAGCCTGAAGAAAACTGAGGTCCTCCATCAGCCAGCTCCCCACCATGACTACCAGCCCCCCCACATCTCCATCGGGCACACAAAACTCAAAACGGTCAACCAGTTTACCTATCTCGGCTGCACCATTTCATCAGATGCAAGGATCGACAATGAGATAGACAACAGACTCGCCAAGGCAAATAGCGCCTTTGGAAGACTACACAAAAGAGTCTGGAAAAACAACCAACTGAAAAACCTCACAAAGATAAGCGTATACAGAGCCGTTGTCATACCCACACTCCTGTTCGGCTCCGAATCATGGGTCCTCTACCGGCACCACCTACGGCTCCTAGAACGCTTCCACCAGCGTTGTCTCCGCTCCATCCTCAACATCCATTGGAGCGCTTACACCCCTAACGTCGAAGTACTCGAGATGGCAGAGGTCGACAACATCGAGTCCACGCTGCTGAAGATCCAGCTGCGCTGGATGGGTCACGTCTCCAGAATGGAGGACCATCGCCTTCCCAAGATCGTGTTATATGGCGAGCTCTCCACTGGCCACCGTGACAGAGGTGCACCAAAGAAAAGGTACAAGGACTGCCTAAAGAAATCTCTTGGTGCCTGCCACATTGACCACCGCCAGTGGGCTGATAACGCCTCAAACCGTGCATCTTGGCGCCTCACAGTTTGGCGGGCAGCAACCTCCTTTGAAGAAGACCGCAGAGCCCACCTCACTGACAAAAGGCAAAGGATGAAAAACCCAACACCCAACCCCAACCAACCAATTTTCCCCTGCAACCGCTGCAATCGTGTCTGCCTGTCCCGCATCGGACTTGTCAGCCACAAACGAGCCTGCAGCTGACGTGGACTTTTTACCCCCTCCATAAATCTTCGTCCGCGAAGCCAAGCCAAAGAAGTATAATGTTTAATGTAACGTTACACTGTTAATTTGTAAGGATTAAAATTGTAATTGGGAGGCTGGGACAAGATATGGTGACCATGGTTCATGACGGCTGTACAGTGATCCCTTGATATGGTGACATTTTGCCCGCTCCTATGTTTGGTCTTTGTATAGTATTATATTATTAAGTAACAGCTTGAACTGGAGAAACGTAATCTCGCGTTTATGGCTGTTTTACTTCAGGGGCTGTGGTCCTGTGGGAGTGACTTACATTGTCTGGGTCAAGGCCTCTCCCACAATCTACAAGGCAAAGTTAGGAATGTGGCGGATCTCCTTCCATAAACCTGCATGCATGCAGCTTCAACAACTCAACACCATCTAGCACAAAGAAGCCCATTTGATTGGGCTCCCAACTATGACTGTAGCCGTTCACCCCTCCCACCATCTCATCCAGGCTACTCTCACCACTGCTCTCAAAGCCACATCCTCTATGCCCAAGATTGACAGCAGTAGGTACAGAGGATCACCAGCACCTACAGGGGGCCTTCCGAGTCACACAGCAATGACTAGGAAATGTGTCACCTGCCCTCAACTGTTGCTGGGTCTAAATTGTGGCACTGCAGGGAGCACCTGCAATAGGCCTGCTGCGGGTCAAGACAGCAGCTCAGCCAGTGGTGCAGAGCTCCCAAAAACAAGGGCCCGCAATATTCCTCCTTTCAACCACACAGTGAATCAATGTAACATCAACAAACTTCTGAATTATACCCCTACACTTCGGTCAAAACCAATGGCATGTTATAAACTCAAGGGAGTCCACTATGATCTGTACTAAAATTACCTTCACTCGCTGCTATCCTGCATCCTGCCAATTTGCCTCTTCCTTGGATTAGATGGGGCTTTTCATGTTTTGACCAGGCTGCAAATCAGGACCTTGTCAAAAGTTTTGCTAAATCCAGTGTGCAATGGAGGTTTTTTTGGCGGGAGATAGAAGTGGGCAGTGCGGAGTTGGGAAACAGCAAGGTTCATTGGTGTGGAAGGAAGATTCCATGGAGACAACTTCAAATGCCCTGTCCTCCCTACTACCTCCTCAAAGACTCCAACCACGTGGTTCAGACCCCACCTCAAACTTTCATCTGCCAATCATGGTCAAGTAGAGTCCTCTGGAGTTGCCCTCTGAACTCAGGTGTCGAAGGCAGAGGTCCTGGATGAGCTCAGCAACTGTCAAGCGGTATCTGCATCTGGAGTCACACTATTTATGTCCCTGGTCCAGTGGATGGACAACCCAGACACCGATTCAGGTTGGGACCTGTCCTCGGAACTTATGGTGGGGGCGGGGGGGTTGGAGTTGGAGGGCATGGAGGGGATACAGGTTTCAGAGCAGAGGTGGCAGGGATAGTGGAGGAGGAAGGTGTGGTACAAAAGAGTGTTGGGAGATTGGTTAACGCAGATCCGGTGAGGAGGAATATGAGAACTGTACGCTGGGTTGGCATTTTCAAGTAACAAGGGATAAAAGGGCTATAAGCTCCCCACCAAGGTGAAAGGGCATGGAATATTCCAGCAAAAGGCACAAGAATGACACAAACTCGAAGAATATTCTTTCTTCAGTCCGGGCACTTGCAAGCCTTCTGGGATGAATGCCAGGCTCTCAAACTACATGGAGTGTTGTGAGCTTCACATCTCTAAGGAAGAATGTTGGAAAGGATCCAGAAGATGTTTACGAGCATGACCCTGGGGACAAGAGGAGAACTTGATGCCTCTGGGACCTCACTCAGAAGGATGAGGGGCGGATTTCATTGAAACCGCCTGAACATTGAAAAGAGCGGGTGTGGAGAGGATGTTTCCAGAAGCGGGGAGAGTCTGGGACCAGAGGGAATGGCATCAGAATAAAAGCAAAAGGACAGAGATGAGGAAAAGTTTCTTCAGCTGGAGGGAGGTAAATCCAGATGGCTGTGAAGGCCACGCTATTGGGTAGATTTAAAGCAGAGGTTGGTAGGTTCTTGATTAGTGTCAAATGTTACAGGGAGAAGGCAGGAGAATGGAAAAATACACCAGCTATGATTCGAATAACCTAATTCTGCTCCTCTGTCTTTTGTTTTAAGCTGCTCTCTTATTGTTACCCACCATCAGCCCCTGCGCCCTCCCAGGTACTAGGATACACTGAGTATTGCATTCCGTTCTAACCTCATTACATGATCAATGTAGACGATTTAGAGAAGATGCAAAGGAGATTTACCAGGATATTTGCTGGATTAGACATGACCTATGAACAAAGGTTGGCAGATCTAGGGTTTTTCTCTTTGGAATGAGAGATGTATTAGATTATGAGAGGCACAGATAGGGCAAATTACCAGCAGCTTTTTCCTGGGGTGACAATTACAAATACCAGAGGACGTCTGTGTAAGGTGAATGGAAGAAAGTTTTGGGGAGATGCCAGAGGGTCGTTTTTCACACAGAGGATGATGGGTGTCTGGAATGCACTGCCAAAGGCGGTGGACAGGCTGGTAGAATAGGACATGCTAAAGACTCTCAGATAAGCACATGGATGTAAAATAACTAGAAGATTATGGATGTGAGGGAGGGACAGATTAGCTTGTTGTGGAGTAGACTTACAGAGGTCAGCACAAGATCGATGGCAGAAGGGCCTGCACTGTGGTGGAATGTTCCATGTTTGGTAGAGCATTTGGAATCATATCCATGCTCTGATAATTCCAGGATTGGGCATTCCCTGAGGTAGCTACGTCATCAGTGGCAGAAACACGAACCCCGCACCACCCTCTACTTACTCACCCTCTGTCCGTTTCACTAGCTCCCCCGAGCAGCTCTTTGAGTGGCTCTGATTTGGGGTTCACTCACCCCCTTTCCTGAGTACTGCCACGGAGCACCTTGGCTCCTCTCCAAGGGAATGGAATGAGATGGGGACATGCCACTCTCTGAGTAGGGGAGTCACATCTGTTTTGGAGGGGACTGTTGTGCGTGAAGGAAATTTGGCTCCTCTCTGCCTGTCTGGAATGCGTGGATTGCGGGTGGCACTTGTCCTCCCCACATCTGGACTTTATTCGGAAGTCACATCACCTGTCAGTCAAGGTTGGGTTCCAGCCACTAATTAATGTACACCTTGCTGTTGGCTAATTCAAATCACTCAGCGTCACTATTGACTAGACACAGGAATTCAAACCCTATTTAGCACCAAATCAGAACACATTGCTCTCTCTCTCTCTCTCTCTCTCTGCCTTGTGGTGATAGCCCTGGATACCACTCCAGGCCAGGTTGCTACTGCAGACGTTGCTTGGAAGGGTCACAGGTAAGGTGTGCACAGCACTGAAGCTGATCCGTAGTATCACTATAGATCAATACTTGCAGTAGAGCTGCACCTCCCAATGATAAGGGGTCCGGGACAGGTGTGTATATCCCTGTGGGTACCATTTGTACCAGGGCCATATCTCCTGACGATCAGGGGTTCAAGACGAGTGTGTATACTCTTGTGGGTACTGTTTGTACTAGGGCCATCTCCTGATGATCAGGGGTCTGGGACGTGTGTGTATACCCCTGTGGGTACCGTTTGTACCAGGGCCACCACCTGACAATCAGGGGTTCAGGACGGTGTGTAATCTCCTGCTATAGTGGGCAAATGTCGGCACTGCCTGTGTGAATTAATAACTGTGTATCGTTTAACATTTTCCCACGCTATTTTATAAATTGTGTGCATGTGGAATTTATTCCCATTCAATTTTCCCAGGCTCTTCTATAAATTGTTGTGTGTTAATAAAGTTAAATTTCAAACCCTTGTGTCCAGACTCGTCTCTCTGTGAACCCACCGAATCTGATGCTTTTCTGAACACCACACTCCTTCTGCTGTGGGGAGAGAGGAGCCAGGCCTGTGATTCCCACTGCACTGCTGTGACTTTATCATGGTTCCTCAGCCCATGTCCTTGAACACAACCTCCAACTCTGTGGTGGGACAGGGATCCCTGTCAAGATCACCACAGACCTTCCCTCTCCATCACTGCCATCCGATGGGGGTACATGCTGGTACTCCGGGAGGGCAGCGCACGAACGTAACATGAATATTACACTGGGGAGAACCCAGTGATGCTGATATTCAACATACCTTGACCACTGTGGTCCCAGTGGACCCTGCTTTCTCAAAGCTCCCTGGAGATTCGCTCTCTTTGCCCATCTTCCCTGAGGCCTTCATCAAACACAGAAGGTGAAGCATGGTCAGAGTGATGGAAAGATGGAGTACGGCTATGGGAATGGGGTGGAGGGACCAGATCACAGAAACAGAAAATAGAGATACCTCCCAAAGAGTGGCAGTAGATGTTGTCTAGTGGATATCTAGGACACAGTTCCCAATGAACCGCCTCACTCCAGAAACCTCAGGCATGGACACATCCATGTAACCCCATGCTCTGTTACCTCTCACATCCTTCCTCCCCCACTTCCTTGACTTCACTGACCCGCCCTTCACCCCCTCTTCTCCATCCTCACCGTCCCACTCATTCACCCCCTCCCCATCCTTGATCCCCTCCTTCAACCCCTCTCCCCCTCATCCTCACCATCCCCCAACACCCCCATCCATACCATCCCACAACTTCACCCCCCATCCTTACTGTCCCTCCTTCAAACTCTCTCCCCATCCTCACTGCCCTCACCTTCACCCTCCCCATCCTCACCATCCCCTCATTCACCTCCCAATCCTCACCATCCCCTTCACCCATTCCCCTTCCTCACCGTCCCCCTCCTTCACCCCCCAATCCTCACCATCCCCTTCACCCATCCCCCATCCTCACCATCCCCCTACTTCACCCCCCTCCCTCATCCTCACGGTCCCCCTCCTTCACATCCCCCGTCCTCACCGTCACCCACCTTCACCCTCCCCATCCTCACCATCCCCCTCCTTCACCACCTCCCCCATCCTTGATCCCCTCCTTCAACCCCCCTCATCCTCACCGTCCCCAACACCCCTTATCCTCACCATCCCCTCATTCACCTCCCAATCCTCACCATCCCCTTCACCCATTCCCCTTCCTCACTGTCCCCCTCCTTCACCCCCCAATCCTCACCATCCCCTTCACCCATCCCCCATCCTCACCATCCCCCTACTTCATCCCCCTCCCTCATCCTCACGGTCCCCCTCCTTCACATCCCCCGTCCTCACCGTCACCCTCCTTCACACCCCCATCCTCACCATCCCCTTCCTTCACCACCTCCCCCATCCGTGATCCCCTCCTTCAACCCTTCTCCCCCTCATCCTCACCGTCCCCCAACACCCCTCATCCTCACCATCCCCTTCTTCACCCCTCATCCTCACCATCCCCTCCTTCATCCCCAAATCCTCACCATCCCCTTCACTCATTCCCCATCCTCACCGTCCCCCTCCTTCACCCTCCCCATTGTCACCATCCCCCTCCTTCACCACCTCCCCATCCTAGATCCCCTCCTTCAACCCCTCTCCCCCTCATCCTCACCGTCCTCCAACACCCCTCATCCTCACCATCCCCTCCTTCACCCCCCCAATCCTCACCACCCATTCCCCATCCTCACCGTCCCCCTCCACCGTCCCCCTCCTCACCATCCCCCTCCTTCACCACCTCCCCCATCCTTGACCCCTCCTTCAACCCCTCTGCCCCTCATCCTCACCGTCCCCCAACACCCCTCATCCTCACCATCCCCTCCTTCACTCCCCCCAATCCTCACCACCTATTCCCCATCCTCACCGTCCCCCTCCTTCACCCTCCCCATCCTCACCACCCCTATCCTCATCATCCCCCTACTTCACCCCCCACCCTCATCGTCACGGTCCCCCTCCTTCACATCCCCCGTCCTCACGGTCCCCCTCCTTCACAACCCCATCCTCACCATCCCCCTCCTTCACATCACTCCCCATCCTCATCTTCCCCCTCCTTCACTCCCATCCTCACCATCTCCATCCTATCTCCTTCCTCCCTCACTGAACCCCTCCCCATCCTCCATACCCATTGCTTCTCTCTCTGTTGTGATATTGTCTTCTGTCACAATCCCTCATCTTCTGCTACCTCATCCCCCACTCTGTGCACCAGCCTCACCCCACTCCATATTCACCTCCCCCTCTGGCTGTCCATTGACCTTTGCCATCGACTCCTTCATCCGCAGCCCCCTTATCACTCTCCTCTGACCTCCATTATCCCATCTGTGACCTTACTTACCACAGGAGGTCTCAGGGGGACTGGTGGTGGTGGTCTGGCCCATGGGCGGTGCTGCCGCAGCCAGTTGCGGTCCCTCCTGCTCCTTAATCGCTTTTTCTTCCGGAAGCTCTGTGAGAGACACACAGACGGTCTCCATATTAGTACGCCTCATAATGGCCCCACTCCACTGAAACCTACCTCTCTGGCTCCAGGAAGTGTGTCCTTGTCAGCCTGAGACACAGTGGACACAGTAACCCTCTCCAGGAGAGGCAGTGTGTGAACAGTGCAGTTTGTCAATGGGGGGTAGGGATTGTGTAAACAGTGCAGTGTGTCAATGGGGGTAGGGAGTGTGTAAACAGTGCTGTGTGTCAGTGGGGGGGGGTAGGGAGTGTGTAAATAGTGCAGTGTGTCAATGGGGGTAGGGAGTGTGTAAACAGTGCTGTGTGTCAGTGGGGGGGTAGGGAGTGTGTAAATAGTGCAGTGTGTCAATGGGGGTAGGGAGTGTGTAAACAGTGCTGTGTGTCAGTGGGGGGGGGTAGGGAGTGTGTAAATAGTGCAGTGTGTCAATGGGGGTAGGGAGTGTGTAAACAGTGCTGTGTGTCAGTGGGGGGGTAGGTAGTGTGTAAATAGTGCAGTGTGTCAATGGGGGTAGGGAGAATGTAAACAGTGCTGTGTGTCAAGGGGGGTAGGGAGTGTGTGTAAACAGTGGTGTGTCAGTGGGGGGTAGGGAGTGCGTAAACAGTGCAGTGTGTCAGTGAGGGGAAGTGGGAGTGTGTAAACAGTGCAGTGTGTCATTTGGGGTAGGGAGTGTGTAAACTGTGCAGTGTGTCAGTGATGGGTAGGGAGTGTGTAAACAGTACAGTGTCAATGGGGGGATAGGGAGTGTGTGTAAACAGTGCAGTGTGTCAGTGGGAATAGAGAGTGTAAACAGTGCAGTGTGTCAGTGGGAATAGGGAGAGTGTAAACAGTGCAGTGTGTCAGTGGGGGCTAGGGAGGGTGTAAACAGTGCATTGTGTCAATGGGGGGTAGGGAGTGTGTGTAAACAGTGCAGTGTGTCAGTGAGGGGAGTGGGAGTGTGTAAACTGTGCAATGAGTCAGTGGGTGTAGGGAGAATGTAAACAGTGCTGTGTGTCACTGAGGGGAGTGGGAGTGTGTAAACTGTGCGGTGTGTCAGTGGGGGTAGGGAGTGTGTAAATAGTGCAGTGTGTCAGCGGAGGCGAGTTTTGGACAATATTTGGAGGGTAACTCACGAGGGAGATGTTGTCATTTCAATGGATGTTGTCAATTCCTGTCTGCCCAACGAAAGGCATTTAATGAATGCCAGTGGATGCTTGTTGCAGTCTGATCTGGTGTCTGGCTACTGCCAGGCATGAGAACAGGTCAGGATCAGGGTGATTTGTTTAGGGCATGTTTGGGCTTCTCGTACGAGTCTTCCCCTGTCCACCGTCAACACTGATGTTGACTGATTTTTTTATTGTACATTTTAATTTAGAACAGAACATGGTAATTAGCCCTTTCCTCCCCGAGCCTGCGTGTCAGTTAACCCATTGACCCTGCAGGTCTTTGGAACATTGGACGAAACACTTCGGGAGGTCATGGGGAGAATGTAGAAACTTACTGAGGACTTGAAAATGGAGCAAGCAGCTTTGGATGTGGTGAGCCAGCGGGGCATGCTGGGAGCTGGAGAGGTGGGCGGTATCCTTCCAGCTGTCATCTGTAGCCCTGACCACCCCCTTTCCCAATCCCACTGCTGACCTGGAGCACCTGTCCTCTACCTTTGCTGCCATTCTCATCAAGTCTGTTGGAGGTCCATCTGACTCTGTGCTGTTTGAACCACTGGTGCTGGGTAGAAGAGCAGGTGTAACATTAGCACATCTCAGAGTGGCAGCCAGGGTATGCCATCCACACAGGACCCCCATTCCGCACCCACACATCACATCAAGCATGCACACAGGCCACACAGTCTCCCGGCACACAAATGTACTGAGAAAACCCAGCAGGTCATGCAGCATCTGTCAGCAGTAAAGGTAATCAGCCATTCACCATGAATCTGGAAAAACAGGCTGACGTCTGATCCTTCCCCTCTCCCCAGCTTTTTATTCAGGATTCTGGATTCCCATCGAATGGCTCAGGCCTTATATGGTCAAATGGATCAGCAAGTTTGCAGATGACACTAAGATTGGAGGTGTTGTGGACAGTGAAGTAGGTTTTCAAACCTTGCAGAGGGAACTGGACCAGTTGGAAAAATTGGCTTCCATATGGCAGATAGAATTTAATGCAGATAAGTGTGAGGTGTTGCAGTTTTGGAGGATAAACATGTTAAATGGTAGGGCACTGATGAGTGTGGTAGAACAGAGGGATCTGGGAATACAGATTCACAATTCCCTGAAAGTGGTGTCACAGGTGGAAAGGGTTGTAAGCAGAGCCTCTTCATAAATCAAAATATTGAGTATAGGAGTTGGGATGTTATGGGGAAGTTGTATAAGATATTGGTGAGGCTCTTTGTGGAGTATTGTGTGCAATTTTGGTCACCGAATAACAGGAAAGATATCAGTAAGATTGAAAGAGTGCAGAGAAGATTTACTAGGATGTTGCCTGGACTTCAGGAACTGAGTTACAGGGAAAGGTTAAACAGGTTTGGAGCATGGACACAAGTGCAGGTACTTGTGTCCACACACTTGTTTTTGCATGTGTATACACATTTGTGTGTGCTTGCATGTGTGGCATGTGTCCAAGTGGTATCTGTAGGTGTGTATTGTGGGATTCCTATGTGTGTGCAGCACATGTGGTTTGGAGATTTGATGGAGGTATACACAATTATGAGGGGTGTGGGCAGAGTAAATGCAAGCAGGCATTTCCACTGAGGGTGGGTGAGACCAGAACTAGAGGTCATGTGTAAAGGGTGAAAGGGGAAATGTTTAAAGGGAACATTGGGGGAAACTTTATGTAGAGAGGGTGGAACGACCTATCAGTGGAAGTGGTGAGTGCAGGATGAATTAAATAAAAGTTTGGATTGGTACATGGATAGAAGGGCTATGGTACTCGACAGAATAATAGTTTGGGATTGGCTGGATGATATCTGGAATGGGTGAACAGGCTGGGCCTGACCCTGTCAGCATTCAGATGAGTGAGAAGCGATATGATTGAAATGTGGAAGGTCCCACTGTGCCTTGAGAAGGTGAATGTGGAGAAGTTGTTTCTGCTTGCAGAGAATTAAGAACTTCAGCTGCTGTTTAAAAAAAGGGAATTGAGGGATGGGGCAATCTTTTTTTTAAAAAGTCTCAGTGTGTGAAGCCTTTAGAAATTTATTCCTGAAAGGGAAGAGTCCAAGTATTTTCAAGTCATATGTGAATGAATTCTCGACAAGGAAATTGATGAAAAGTTACTGCAATGGACAGGAACACGGGGTTAGGGAGAAATAGTTTTATAGCATAGAAACAGGCCCTTTGGTCCAACATGTCCATGTCAACCAAATTGTGAACCCAACCTAGTCTTATATTCCTCTGAACTTCCTATTTCTTGTAACTCTCTAAGTCCCTTTCAAATATTGAGGTTTCAGCCATGATCTATTGAACAGTAGTGCACCCTGAAGGTGCCAAGTGACCTCTGGTAGATTCTGCAGTGTTATGGTCATCATTAACGGTTTTATCCAGGTTTACTGAATTGTGTGTGATTGTGCAAGCGCTTGCTTGTCTGTGCATGCTCACAGTTGTTTGTGTGCATGTGCTAGTGCAGGTACTTGTGTCCACACACTTGTTTTTGCATGTGTATACACATTTGTGTGTGCTTGCATGCGTGGCATGTGTCCAAGTGGTATCTGTAGGTGTGTATTGTGGGATTCCTATGTGCGTGCAGCACATGTGGTGTGTATTTGTGTGCACATGATGTGTGGTATCTGTGTGTGGGCAGGGTGTGGATGCGGTGTGTGTTTGCAGTGGGTGTGAGCATCTGGTGTCTGTGCATGTGTGGTGTGTGTGTGTGCACGTGTGTGTGTGTGGTGTGGGTGCAATGTGTGTGCGTGCATGTGGTGTGTGTGTTTGTGTATGTGTGTGTGTGGAATTTCTGTATGTTTGTGTGCACATGTGTGGTATGTGTGTCTGTGCATGCGTGTGTGTGTGAGGCATCTGTGCGGCATCTTTGAGTACTGTGAAAGTTGTGTCAGGCATGTGTGGAAAGTGTGCGCATGCGCGCGTGCCTGTGTGTGCGTGTGCATCCATGTGTGCGTGAGCGGTGTTTGAGTGATGCAGCCTCTGGTTTACCAGCCAGCGAGTTTACCCCTCCTTCCCCACTCCATCATGCCTCACACACAGCACCAGCTTGGCTAGATCTCTTTGTACCTGGACTCCAAGTCGGATATGGAGAGGTCACTGAGTGCCACGTCTGAACCATACTCGCGGCCCAGCCTCTCCAGCCTCTGACGGGCTACCTTCCATAGAACCACGTGAACTTCCGCCAGGCATTGTTTGAACTGAAAGTTTAGGAACACAGTATCAAAGTCTTGCAAACAACTCAGACACACTGGTGTCAACAAATAAAACTTGCCTGACTCCTTGCTGAATATGTATTGTATGCGTTTCCTCAGCACCATTGTGTATTGCACTCAACCCCAGCTGTTCCTGTTTAACTCCATTCATACTGATCTCTCACTGAACTCTGTTCAGTGCACTGCATTTTATTCTGATGTACTTGTGGATCGACTTGCTGGATAGCATGTGAAACAAACCGTTACCTAAAGCAGCTGTGAAAAATGGTTGAAAGTGATTAAACTTGCACCATCCTGTGATGGAATGCAAAGTATGTAGATTAGAGCTTGAGAGTAGACACTACTAGCTAGTGGGCCCCTTCTTATCTCGAGCCCCAAGGATACAAGGATCTGGTTCAGGCTGGTTCAGTGACCTAAGGTAGTCTATAGGGAGTACTGCGCTTGCTTAATAGAGACATGAATATTAACTTAGACACCCCTAAGGAGAAAATGAACTAATTAACATAACAGAGTGATACCTGGATTGATGGAAGGGAGAAGGAGAATGTTGTAATGTATTGGGATTCTGAATGGAAGAAGGGAAATGAAGGTGGGGTGATGTTGAGCATGAAACTGTACAAAGGAGTGATGATTCTGAACCTCCGGTGTGTCTCCGGACCAGGGACACCCGACTCTGCAGACTCAAAATGAAGCTGAACCTGTTCTCCAAGACTTTGTCTCCAGAGT
The DNA here is from genome assembly GCF_036971445.1 of Narcine bancroftii. Taxonomy (NCBI): domain Eukaryota; kingdom Metazoa; phylum Chordata; class Chondrichthyes; order Torpediniformes; family Narcinidae; genus Narcine; species Narcine bancroftii. Next base: position 250,337,255 of record NC_091469.1, on the reverse strand, counting down.
AGTAATTGTGAACACTTTATATTTCACAAGCTTGGGTGCTCGTCCGGGATCCTCAACTCCCACTGCTTGGTGACTAGCTATCGAAGAACGAGAAGGAGCACCCCACTGATTTCAGTGGTCTCCGATTTCCTTGCTTGCCGTCAGTGGTTTGAGCAAGTGATATCCAGACAGGAGACTCTGGAGAATAGGACCTAGGAAAGCTCCAGTAGAGGGAGTGGAACAGAACGAAGGGAGTGGTTCGGTCGGGGCAACTCTCGTGTACGAGACCCGGGTAAGAAAAATTGACTATTAAGTACTACTCGGGCGACCGGGATTCTGTCAGGAGTGAGTGATCTGACAGGGATATGGGTAATTAGAGTGCCCGAGAGAAGAAGGGACTCCAGAGTGGGGGTCCTGGGATTGACATTCCGCCCGATAGTCTGTTGGGGGGATGTTAGGAAACTGGGGTCGGGGAAGGACCCAGGGAAAGACTAATGAAACTATGATAAAGTTTTGTTATTACAAATGACCTCAGACTCTGATTCTGGGGTCTTCGGTTTGGTGGCCCTGACTGGGGTCAGATGAAGATTGAATATGTCAGAAATTAAATTTATTTGTAAATGAAAGAAGTCCTCCAGACCCAGAGGAGTCAGATTATGCAGCGTGTTGGATCCGAGTGACCGAATTGTTTAAGGTTGCTGTGAAAAAAATGAAGAGGAAGACGGACCTCCCTGGGATCCTTTGAAGCACCTGCCCCCGTCGTATGACAGTCAGAGGGGAGGGAAGAATCACCAGGATGCTGGTGATATCCCTCCTAAGGAACACCAACAGGTGAGAGAGACCAATGGAGGGATAGAGGCCTGTGCCCCAGAGATGAAGGAGGCAGAAGAGCTTGGACAGGCAGGAAAAACATGAGAAAAAGAGATAGGCTTGCAGGTTGCCAAACTAACGCTGTAAAACTGGCAGAAGGGGATCAGTAAACCTATGGATGTCCTCCAGAAAAAATGTGCACATAGAAAGGAAAAATCAGGAAAGGAAAGGAAAGGAAAAAATGCAGGAGAAGCCTCCTGCATAGATGGATAAACAAAGACTACGTAGTCAAATGGAAGTCCTAAGGCTGATGGAGGACAGAGAGACGAGTGACCCCAAGTACTCCTCGGGGACCCCCTAAGGACCACCAATAGCATATCATCTGCCTGTATCTAAACCCTTAGCCAGCAATACAAGTATTTTCGGATACTGTTAGTGCTCGAACTCAGAGCCATGATAAATCATCCGGCCACTGTAACAAAGAAGTTAAGATTTAAAGTCTGTGGAAAATTTTAGAAGCTTTTGTTAAAACACATTTGTCTGCATTTGCACAGTTTAAAAATTAAGCTATTTTCAGCGAGGACAGAGAGAACTCAGTGTAAAAACATAAGATACCAGCAGGAAGCCCAGAAGAAGAGATAACGCAGCCAGTTTGTGCGGAATATTATAGAGCAGAGAACGAAGACAGCCAGGAATACTCTTAAAGGGGCCACACAAGATACCAATTTGTTTGCAGTTTAAAGTTGAGCACATACCCATGATAAAGACGTGATTTCTTAAGGCAGCAGATAAAGTATCTAAAGGGTTATCAGGATTGGGATTCCAAAGATTTAGTTCAACATGAGTCCTCCTCAACGAGCCTTATACCTTCCATCCAGGAGATTAGACTCCACCAGAGGGATGCCTCTGATAGAGAAAAATGAGCGATGGAAATGTTCCGGTTGTTATTATGTTGATGAACTTGAGTTTTGGGTAACCCCAGTAGCCAGGGTGTTACTATTGTGGGAAAGTGGGACATTTCAAACAGAAATGTCCCGAATTAAAGAGGGAAAGGGATGTTATCCCTCTGATGACTTTTGGGGAGGATTAAGGGTATCAGGGGTTTCTTCCAGGTGGGACCCAACAAAGAGGATGCCATTTTTCTGGTGGACACAGAGGCCACTAGATCATCATTATACCGGAGGGATTTAGATTCACTAGTCCACAATTAAAGGCATCGGGAGAAGGGGGGAGAGTCATGAAGACCCTTCTGATCAAGGGAGTCTTGTGAAGTATCAAGATAGGGAGGTAATTGAAGACCTGATTCTGGTTCCTCAAGCTGGGGTGAATCTGATGGGACCAGATCTGCAAATTAGACTAGGAGTCAATACCACTCCAGTGGAAGGACGTATAATGGTGAAATTGTACCCATTGAGGGAAGAGGATATCCAGGACATTGGGGACTGTGTCTGGGCCGGAGAAGGAAACAGGGGAGGACTGCAAATAACCCCACTCAAAATAACCCTAAAGGAGGGTTTCCAGCCAGTACAGGTGAAACAGTATCCTATTTCGGTAGAAGGACGAAGAGGCCCTCAGTCAGTTATTGAAAATTTGCTGTGAGATAGAATGCTAGAAAGTTGCATGTCCCCTTTTAACACCCCTGTCCTCCCTGTATGGAAAACAGATGGGACTTACCGCTTGGTCCAGGATCTACAAGAATTAAATCAGATTGTTTAGACATGATATTCAGTAGTCCCAAACCCCTATAACATATTGAATCGAATTCCCCTGGAACATGAGTGGTTTAGTATTGTAGATTTGAAATATGCTTTTTGGAGTTGCCCCTTGGATGAGAATAGTTGGGACTTGTTTGCATTCAAGTGGGAGGACCCTCACTCGGGAAGAAAACAGCAGTATTGATGGACAGTCCTCCCCCAAAGGTTTACAGAATCTCCCAATTTTAGAGCAAGTATTAGAAGAACACCCAAGCATTACAGGAACACAGTTAATACAGTATGTAGATGATCTGTTGATTTCAGAAACAAAGGAAAATGAAGTTTGTAAATCCACTATTGAGAGAGAAAGGGTTAAGAGTTTCTAAGAACAAACTGCAATTTGTTGAACAGGAAGTAAGGTATTTGGGACACTTGATTAGCCAAGGGAAAAAGAGAATTGGACCTGAACGAATTGCTAGTATCACCTGTCTGCCTATACCTAAAAATCAGAAGGAGATAAGGAAGTTCCTCGGATTAATTGGGTATTGCCGACTTTGGATAGAAAAATACGCACAGTAAGTCTGATTCTTATATGAAAAAACTAGGAAGCAAAAAAGAAAATGTGGAGTGGAACCTAGAGGAACAGCAGGAATTTAATCGCTTGAAGAAAGACTTGATTAATGCGCCAGTCCTGGATTTGCCTGATATTAATCAGCCTTCCCACTTGTTTGTAAATGTAGAAAAAGGGATAGCCTTGGGAGTGCTAGCTCAGGAAAAGAGGCCAAAGGCAACCTGTGGCAGTCCTCTCAAAAATGTTGGACCCAGTATCAAGAGAGTGGCCAGAATGCATTCAAGCAGTAGCAGCCATTGCAGTATTAGTGGAAGAAAGCCGAAAATTTACCTTTGGAGGGAGTCTGATTGTATTCACTCCCCACACTGTCAGAACCATTTTAACTCAGAAGTCTCACAGATGGTTGACAGACTCGAGAATTTTAAAGTATGAGGCAATCTTAATGGAAAAAGATGACTTAATGATTTGTACAGATAAAAGTCTGAACCCTTCACAGTTCCTGTACTCGTCAGGAGAAGATAAAGAACCAGAGGACTCAGGGCACGGCTGTAGCGAGGTGGTCGAGCTGCAAATGAAAAGTCAAAATGACTTAGAAGAGGAGCCCCTCTTGGAAGGACAGCGGTGGTTCATAGATGGATCATCAAGCTGTATAGATGGGAAGAGATACAGTGGATATGCTATCGTTGATGGAGTTACAGGAACCGAAGTGGAAACTGGGCGTCTGCCCGGCAGCTGGTCCATTCAGTCCTGCGAGTTGTATGCCCTAATGAGAGCCCTGGAATGGCAGGAAGGTACCATATATACAGATTCAAAATATGCGTTTGGAGTGGTACATACATTTGGTAAAATTTGGAAAGAACGAGGAATGATAACAGTAAGAGGAAAAGAATTGGCTCATGAGCAACTAATTGAAAAGACTTTAGAAGCATTAATCAAACCAGAAAGAATTGCCATAGTACATGTACCAGGACATCAGAAGGGGAACTTAACGATAGCTCTTCTCAGAATTCGGATAGCCCCACAACAAGACATTAGAATATCATAACATAATAACATAACATAACAATTACAGCACAGAAACAGGCCATTAGGCCCTTCTAGTCCGCACCGAACCAAACACCCCTTTCTAGTCCCACCTCCCTGCACAATGCCCATAACCCTCCATCTTCTTCTCATCCATATACCTGTCCAACCTTTTCTTAAATAATACAATTGACTCCGTCGCCACTATTTCTCCCGGAAGATGATTCCACACAGCTACCACTCTCTGAGTAAAGAAGTTCCCCCTCATGTTACCTCTAAACCTCTGCCCCTTAATTCTTAACTCATGTCCTCTTGTTTTAATCTTTCCTCCTCTTAACGGAAATAGTCTATCCACATCCATTCTGTCTATCCCTTTCATAATCTTAAATACTTCTATCAAATCCCCTCTCAACCTTCTACGCTCCAAAGAATAAAGACTCAATCTGTCCAATCTCTCCCCATACTCCAGATGCTTAAACCCAGGCAACATTCTGATAAACCTTCTCTGCACTCTCTCCACTCTGTTTATATCCTTCCTATAATTAGGCGACCAGAACTGCACACAGAACTCCAAATTAGGCCGCACAAACGTCTTATACAATCTCAACATCACCTCCCAACTCCTATATTCCATGCAATGATTGATAAAGCCCAGCATACTAAAAGCCTTCTTCACCACCCTATTCACGTGAGTTTCTACCTTCAGGGAACGATGTACCATTACTCCTAAATCTTTCTGCTCTTCTGTATTCCTCAATGCTCTCCCATTTACCACATATGTCCTATTCTGATTCTTCTTACCAAAATGAAGCACCTCACACTTATCAGCATTAAATTCCATCTGCCATTTTTCAGCCCACTTTTCTAAGCAGCCCAAATCCCTCTGCAATCCTTGAAAACCTTCTTCATTATCCACTATTCCACCTATCTTAGTATCGTCTGCATATTTACTAATCCAATTCACCACCCCATCATCTAGATCATTAATGTATATAACGAACAACAATGGGCCCAATACAGATCCTTGAGGCACACCACTGGTCACCGGCCTCCAACCTGACAGATAATTATCCACTACCACTCTCTGGCCTCTCCCTTTCAGCCAATGTTCAATCCATTTGACTATCTTAAAATTTATACCTAAAGACTGCACCTTCCTAACTAACCTTCCATGTGGTACCTTATCGAAGGCCTTACTGAAGTCCATATAGACAACATCCACTGCGCTACCCTCATCCACATTCCTAGTCACCTCTTCAAAAAATTCAATCAGATTGGTCAAACATGACCTTCCTCCCACAAATCCATGTTGAGTGCTCCTGATCAGACCCTGTCTATCCAGATGTTTATAAGTACTATCTCTAAGAATTTTCTCCATTAATTTACCTACCACAGACGTCAAACTTACAGGCCGATAGTTGCCAGGCTTCCTCCTTGAACCCTTTTTAAATAACGGAACCACATGCGCAATGCGCCAATCCTCCGGCACTATCCCCATATCTAATGACATTTGGAAAATTACCGCCATAGCCTCTGCTATTTCCTCCTTCACTTCTCTCAATGTCCTGGGTAAGATCCCGTCTGGTCCCGGAAACTTATCCACCTTTATATTCTTCAAAAGCCTTAAAACTACACCTTTTGTAATCTCTATATTCCCCATATTTACCCAATTTGCTTTTTTTATCCCACATCTCCCAATATCCTTCTCCTTAGTGAATACCGAAGAAAAGAAACTGTTCAATATCTCCCCCATTTCTCTAGGCTCCACACACAATTTTCCACTCTGATTTTCTAAGGGACCAATTTTGTCTCTAGCTTTCCTCTTACCATTAACATATTTGTAGAACACTTTTGGATTAGTTTTCACCCTGCTTGCCATAGTTTTCTCGTACCTTCTTTTAGCTTTCCTAATTCCTCTCTTAAGATTCCTCTTACATTCAATGTATCTTTCAAACATCTCCTTAACTCCATGCTTCTTATATCTAATGTACGCCTCCCTTTTTCTTCGAACCAAGTTTCCAATATTCCTTGAAAACCACGGCTCTCTCAAACCTTTTGCCCCTCCTTTTAACCTAACAGGAACATAAAGCTTTTGCACTCTCAAAATCTGATCTTTAAAAGACTTCCATCTCTCTACTACATCCTGCCCATAAAACAAATTGTCCCAATGCACACCCTGCAAGTCCTTTCGCATCTCCTCAAATCTAGCTTTTCCCCAATCAAAAACCTCAATCCTTGGCCCTGATTTCTCTCTTTCCATAATGACATTGAAGCTGATGGCATTATGATCACTGGACCCGAAGTGCTCGCCAACACTAACCTCCGTCACTTGACCCATCCCATTTGCCAACAGTAGATCTAATACTGCTCCTTCTCTGGTCGGCACCTCTACATACTGTTGTAAAAAACTATCTTGCACACGTTTCACAAACTCTAACCCATCCATTCCTTTCACAGAATGTGTTTCCCAATCTATATGTGGAAAATTAAAATCTCCCATAATTACAACCCTGTGCTTATCACAAATATCTACTATCTCCCTACAGATTTGCTCCTCTAGGTCTCGGTCCCCTCCGGGTGGTCTATAATACACCCCTACAAGTGTAACCTCTCCTTTCCTACTCCTCAGTTCCACCCAAATAGCCTCCGTGGATGTGCCCTCTAATCTATCCTTCCTAGGCACCGCTGTAATATTTTCCCTGACAAGCAATGCAACCCCACCTCCTCTTGCCCCTCCGACTCTATCACACCTAAAACAACGAAACCCAGGGATATTCAGTTGCCAATCACATCCCTCCTGCAACCATGTCTCACTAATCGCTATCCCCTTACAAGATGTTATTTGGACTCCCATATTTGGGGTGGGTAGAAGGAATACCTACAGTCGAAAGTAATGATGTGTTTTTAAGGAACTATTTACTGGCAGTCTCTCGTTCTCTTGCAGATTTAAAAGCTAAGGGTCTGCTGGCGCCGAGCCCTCCTCTGGATTTCCCTATCCACTCTGTGAATGTTGGTGACTGGGTCCTGATCAAATCATGGAAAGAAGAAAAGCTTCAGCCCCGGTGGAACGGACCATATCTGGTACTGTTGACCACAGAAACAGCGGTCCGAATGAAAGAAAAAGGGTGGACACATGCTTCAAGAATAATGGGACCAGTGGACCCACCACCAGCCGCAGAGGGAAAGAAAGAGGAGTAAAAAGGGACAGAAAAGAAAACTACAATAATGAAACTTTTATGCTGTTGCACACACATCCTGAATAAATCAGCTAATATCTCGGATTTGGCGGTCCATATTAAAAAGTATAGAGAGAAAATCCAGGAGGCTGGAGACAGATATCAAAAAGGAGGTGTATAGGATGATTGGACATGGGGAGATTGGAATTTCGAAGGTTGGGGGCCATGGTTAATGCACCTTGCAATATATAAAAAGTATAGAGAGAAAATCCGGGAGGTTGGAGACAGATATCAAAAAGGAGGTGTATAGGATGATTGGACATGGGGAAATTGCAATTTCGAAGGTTGGGGGCCATGGTTAATGCACCTTGCAATATATGGTTTAATGATTATAGTGGGTTTATTTATTGGATTGGCCATCCTTTGATGTGTTATTACCAGTTTAATCTACTCAGCTATTGGAGCGAAGCAGATGGTATTAAAAAGCCCATGGCAGATGAACAACGACAAATTCAACTCATGTTACAACAATTTGAAGAAACAAAAGATGATCAATAATGCAGTTTAATCAGAAATACATGATAAAGAGAAAAAAGGAGGAATTGTAAAAAATGGTTGAAAGTGATTAAGCTTGCACCATTCTGTAAAAAGTGATGGAATGTAAAGAATGTAGATTAGAGCTTGAGAGTAGACAGTACTAGCTAATGGGCCCCTTCTTATCTCGAGCCCCAAGGATGCAAGGATCTGGTTCAGGCTGGTACAGTGACCTAAGGTAGTCTATAGTGAGTACTGCGCTTGCTTAATAGAGACATGAATATTAACTTAGACACCCCTAAGGAGGGAATGAACTAATTAACATAACGTGCGATGTATGAAGAGGGGGGAACTGAGTGATACCTGGATTGATGGAAGGGAGAAGGAGAATGTTGTAATGTATTGGGATTCCGATTGGAAGAAGGTAAATGAAGGTGGGGTGAAGTTGAGCATGGAACTGTACAAAGGAGTGATGATTCTGAACCCCCAGTGTGTCTCCGGACCAGGAACATTCGACTCTGCAGACTCGAAATAAAGCTGAACCCGTTTTCCAAGACTTTGTCTCCAGAGTAGTGATTGTGAACACTTTATATTTCACACAGCACACATCAAAAGGTTCCAAGTTTCCTTTTTCTGTCAGGTAACAATACATTAAAAATGTAATATGCATGATATACTCAACGCTTGCCTGCCATAGGGCAAAGAGTCACCACGAGCATTCCCGGCATCTCTAACTATAGGAGAAAGAGAAGCAAAAGGGAGTCCCTTCAGAGACACCGAGTGTCTGTGGATTCACCTCCAGCCCTCCTGCAGTCTCCACAGCTGCACAGCAGACACCAGTTCCTCACCAACCTGAGGTCCAGATCCAAGCCTCTGATACGATCAGCACGTTTCCGTGCCCACGGCCCTTTGGGTGTGCTTCTCGCCCTCAGCACCCTCTTGAATCCTGGTTCCATTACCTGGTTCCACGAGCCAGATTCCAGCAGCCTGTGTAGGTCCTCCGACTGCAAGTTGCCAGCAGCAAGAGTGGGTCCTTTAGCCACTTAGCCCCTCACTGGTCCATCATCACCATCCTGTAGGATCGTATCCTATGCTTCTCCTTCCCAAATGGTGGGGGGGGGGGGGGGGTCAGGGGTGGGAGGGGTGTTCTCCCTATTTCTGGTGCTCTGCTTCTCCCTGGGAGTCTGCACCCCTCATGGAATGCTGCCCAGCACAGGTGCTGTCATTATGCGTGAGACCCGTGATTGCACGATTTATAAAAAATACTGTTGGCTCCTTCAAAGCCTATATGGAGCCATTGGCATTAGGACAGGGTAGTAGGACCCAGTGGAGCAGTATTGTGTCTCCGCTCCCCGCTCTTCCAGGTTCACACCTACAGCAGCACTGTAGCAACACTAGCAGCGCTGTCATTTTCACGATAAATGTAAAGTTGTCTGCAATGGGTACACATTACATGGAGCTGACTGTATGCACCAACTGCATATCATACACACCTGCTCACATATGTTGGACCAACTCTAGCTGTACTTACACCATAATGTGTGCTTGTAATGTGGTCGCAGATACCCGCACATTGGCTATGACCAACAGCGAGCGTGGCACGTTTATGTAGTGTGTTACACGCAGGAGCAATACTTCTAAATGCATGGGCAGCAAAAGTGTAAACTTTGGCAAAGCCTACTCCTTGTTCAAAGTGAAAGCAGTTTGACAACGCGCGTGCACACATGCCCGGGTTCTGAAGGAGGTAGGGCTAACCTTCGAGTGGTCCGGGTCACAGAAATCCAGGAGCGTGTCACAGAAGTGATATCCCAGTGACTTGAGGTCTTCTATGCTGAAGTGGGTGTCCCTGCGGTTACCTATTAAATGGGTACAATTTATTGCTTTTGGGAAAGCAGTGATTCGGTCTCTCTCCACAGAAACAACAGCTCCAAGCTCACCCTCCCTGCCTCCCCCGCTGGAAGGGAAACTGGTTCCAACTCAGAAGTGGCATGTCCAGCACACCAGTTTGCCTGAGTCTGCTAGAAGCTGGTTCTGGCTCCCATAGTATCCATGGGAAATTTGATGGTCACAGTAATACAGCGTGGTAACAGGCTTTTTAACCCAATTTACCCAGGCTGACCGAAATGTCCCACCCACACTCATCCCACCTGCATGTGTTTTGCACATATGCCTCTAAACCCGTCCCATCCATGAATATTTCCAATTGCTTCTTTTTTTTGTATATTTTATTTCTTATTCAAAGTAAGGCATACAATCAAACATAAAGTATAACTATACATAATTTTCTCCCCTATAATTCCCTCCCTCCCTCCCCCCCCCCCACTAACTACCCCAAAAGAAAGAAGGAAAAAGGAGTTAAACACATACAACATTCAACCAGTCGCCATGTTTGGTGCTGCCCCAACAGTGGAAAAAAACTCCACTAACATATTTAAACCCATATATTTCATATACAGGCTCCACACCTTAACAAAAAAGGAATAATTATTACATAAATTATAAGTTATCTTTTCAAATGGAATACAGGATCTAATTTCCATGTGCCATCTTTGAATACTTAACTCAGTTTCATTTTTCCAAGTAATAGCTAAACACTTTCTCCCCACAGCCAATGTTAATCTTATAAACGCAATCTGAAATTTAACTAATTTTAATTCCAAACCCAGTTTTTTAATATATCCCAATAAAAATACAAAAGGATCGAATGGATTTAAACTTAAATAAACCTTCCAAAATTTCCATAATTCTACTCCAAAAAGGCTTCACTGTCTCATACAACCATACTGAATGTAAAAAAGAACCAACTTGTTTACCAGTTCAAAAACACAAATCCAAAGAAATAAATTCCTATTTCTTTAACTTCTCAGGAGTTAAATAAAGCTGATGAATAAAATTATAATGAATTAATCTATGTCGTACTAATTTAGTCATAATCTCTTCACATAGTCATCCAGTCATCTTGAGAAATTGAAATAGACAGATCCTTTCCCACTTAATTCTAGCTTTATAAACATCCAGTTTAAACATTTTATGCTGCAATAAGGCATACATCTCTGAAATAAACCCCTTTTTACCTCCTTCAGTAAGTAAATTTTCAAATCTGGTTCATCGAGGTAACCTTAAAGTATGCCCAAAATTATCTAAGAACAAAGCTCGAATTTAATAGTAAGTAAATAACATATTCGAAGAGATTCCATATTTTTCTTCAGTCTATTAAATGAAATAAAATACCCAGGTTCATAACAATCCTCCACCAGTCTAATACCTTTCTATTCCCAAAGTTTCAAAAGCTGATTATTCACTGAAAAAGAAAAAAGTTTATTCTGGCACAAAGGAGTTTTAACCAAAATTTTACCTTCAGTCCCTATAATTTTTCCTGTACCATAACTCCATTAAATGTTTCAACATAGGTAAATTGTAATTTTGCAAAAGCTGAGGATTCCATTTATAAATAAATTGTTCCATTCTTTGTTCATTAATCTGAGCTATTTCAATTTTACCCAATCCAAAGATCAATCCGCTTCAAACATTCTATTAATAAATTTTAGTTGTGCCTGCCACTTCATAATAATTTTGAAATAATAATCATTGCAGTCTGCCTAAAGCATATTTCCAAGTCAGTTTTTGTAACAACACCCTTGCTAATTTACCCTTCCACTAATGCATTCAAATCCTTAAAAAACTTTTATTTGAATTTTACATAGAATCGACTGAAAAAGATACTGTATACGGGAGGGCGGGGTGGGGGGGTGGTGGGGGGGTGGCGTGATAGTGCAGGAAGAAGACGTGAGAAACACTTCCTGGCAGAACTACTTAAAACCCGATTTACAACTTAAAAAAAGTTCTGTAAGTGTTTAAAGTATTGGTGATGACTTCTTCTCTACAGCTATGAGGAAGATAAAAGCACAGATGGTGAAAAAAATGGCAGTTGAGCAGTCGGGAAGTACAAAAAAAACTTGGCCTTACCACACAGAATGAGTCTCCAGCGTTGAGTTCAGCTCCACCCCGGCCCCAGTGATCGTCCCTGGGTAAGGCATTTGCGATGCCGGAGCCGACCTTGCGTACCGCTGCGCAAGATGGCGCCGGCGATCGACAACGATCCTCCCCGGAGCAAGAGGACATTTCGCACATGCGCGCATCATTCAAATGGGCCCAAGCTGCGGGGGGACCTGACCTTCACCAGCCTAGTGACTCTGGGCTGGGCGGGGTCCGTAACTGCAGTCAGACGGCCCCAATTTCTTTAACAATGGAGGAGAAAGAAGAAGAGGGCATCGCTGGATTAGTTGAAAAAGAGGAACAACTACTGGAGGAGGCTGAAAGCTTGGTTGAGGGTAGGCCTGAAATCAGGAAGACTTTTATATTTAATTCGGATTCTGTATTCCTTAATCCTGCTTTAAATGATATAGCTAAACAAAAGGAGAATTTTGCAATGTCAATGAATCAGGGATTTGTTGTAGTCAAGGTGCAATTTAGTTAAATGAAGGGTGCAATGTCTGACATAGGGGAGAAATATCTACTATCAAAATGGATGTTAAAAAGTGTTTGAGAGCTATGGATAAGGTTCAAGATCATTTATAAAAAATGAAGGCATTTCTTGACTATAAGGATGAAGTGGAACAATATAAAGAAAGAATAGACCAATTGTTTATTCAATGTTGCAATAGTACCTGCCTTAACTAGGTATGGTCATGATGCACACTCAATCAGAGCTACATCCTGGCCATGAAACACACAGTCAGTGTAATATCTTGTCCACGATTCACACACTGTCACCCTGACAAGATGTTTGTGAGACACACACCGAAACCTTGAAAACCTGTCTGTGAGATACACACCGTCAACATGACAACCCATCAGTGAGATACACACCATCACCATGACAACCTGTTTGTGAGAGACACACCACTACCGTGAAAACCCATCATGAGGCACACACTGTCACCTTGGTAACTTGTCTGTGAGACACACACCGTCACCATGGTAACTTGTATGTGAGATACCACCATCATGTCAACCTCATCCTGCACCAGATCCAAGCTGCTCAGACTGACCTGTGTTTTCCTCTGAAAGTGTAACCACTCAAAAATTAATTTGATGGCCCCATGGAGCTTGCCTAAAGACAGAATCACTGGGATGATGTTGCGAATTGCGTCGGTCCCCCAGCCACCCTTTGGACAGTGGGAAACCTCACTCACCCAATGTAGATCCGGCAAAGGTTGTTTCCATGGTGTAACTGTGAGTGATCCCCATCTTCCACATCACAATCCGACCCGTGCCTGCCTTACTCTTCTGAACCTTGAACTTGCAGCTCTGGTAGGAGAACTGACCCCAGCAGGAGTTGTTACAGGTCTGGTTCTTCAGGGAATGGCTCCCTCCCTTCCTCCCTCCCTCGCATCTCCCTTTTATTCCCATTGCCTCACCAAGGGAAGACTGAATACTGAATCTCCAGTTTGCTCACAGGTATCTCAGAATGGTTTGGAATGTGGAGCTTATCTAAGTGTGCTGTTGAAACTAAATTGAGTGGAAAATCAAATTGTGGTGTCAAGGTGCAGAGACTCTGCAGAGAGATATAGATTGGTAAAGAGGCAGGGGTCTGGCAGATGGAGAACAATGTTGTTAAACATGAGATCATCAGCTTTGGAAGGAAGCATATTCGATCAGACTACACTGAACAACAATTTTTTTCAAAAGGTTTGCTTCCTGAAATCAGGCATTATGATGGTCAACTTCAAGCTGAACACAAAAGATAATTTTAGTTTTGCTGTATCACGTAGTAAGTTGGAGAAACATTAAATTAACTTTTATTGAATTTAGCATGTTTAATCGTATAATGATGCTGGCACATTGCTTTAGTTCAACTGACTTAAAATATTTTGAGTGTCAAACAACATTCGGCCAGCACTGATGGACTCCAGTTGCCCTGATATCACTTTACCATGGTCACAATGTCCTGGTGAAACCGTTCACTGACGGCACCAAGGTCAGTAGGGAAGAATGCAATAAATGAATTTTCAATGACATGCTGCACTTCACAGTTTTGTATGCTTGAAGCATGTTAAAAATCACAAAAATAGGTTGCACAGCATCTAAAATAAAGGTATGTGATAGGAAGATGTTAAGGTCATTTTCGTGATCAGTAGCCCAAAATCCATAAAAGTGTTCAGGAAGCAAAATCTTTGTTGTCCAGTTATTATTTAAAAGGTGAAACATTTCAGCCGACTGTTGAGCAGAGGGACCTAGGATTGCTTGTGTATGAATCACCAAAGGTTGGTTAGCAGGTAAAACAAATAATCAAGGCTGCAAGTGGGATGTTGGCCTTCATTTCTGGAGGGAGTGAATTTAGGAGCAGGAAGGTCCTGCTGCCACTGTCCGGGGCACCTAGAGTACTGTGTGCAGTTCTGGTCTCCCTACTTGCAGAGGAGGTTCACCAGGTTGATGCAAGAGATGAGGGGGATCAGAATCTGAGGAGAGAGCCTGGGACTCGACTTGCTGGAATTCTGAACAATGAGTGGGGATCATATCGAAACTTACAAAAAGGTGAAAGGAATTGAAGAGAGAAACAAGAAAGCTGTTTCCACTCCTACGCATGCTGAGTTCCTCCAGCATTTCGGTGTGATTTTACTATAATCACAGTGTCTACAGACATTCGTGTTTCACTCACTGGTGGGTGAGACGACAACTCATGGACAGAGCCTCAAGATTTAGGGTGGAGATGAGGAGGAACTGCTTCTCCCAGAGAAGTGAATCTGTGACATTTTCTCCCAAATGAAGCAGTAAAGGCAGCTCCATTAAATATAATTATGACGCAGTTTGATAGATTTTGGCATAGTTGGAGAATTAAAGTAATTGAGGTAAAATGGGTAGGTGATCTGCCATGATCTTGTTGAATGGCAAAGGCTCTCCAGGACGAATGGCCGACTCCTGCTCCTATTTCTGATGTTCTTATCATGTTCTGATGGCCTTGGTTGGAGTTGCCAAAGAGCCTGGTGTTGAGCACCAGTGTGGGATGGAGCAGGGGGACCACCTATACATGGCCAGGTAACCACATGTGCAAGACAGCCCCCTCGAGCACACATCCTCCACAGTGGCCCCCTGCCCCTCCCTCCACCTCCACCCTAGACATCTCTCCACCAACCCCCCACTCTTCTTTATCCTTCCACCCCTCTCCCATACCCTGCATCATCCATGCATGCCCTTCTCCTATGCTCCAACCCTCCCTCCCTCCCTGCCCCTGCCCCCAACCCCCACCTTGTCGGGGGTGTTTTTGCTCATCATCAGGGGGAAGACCATCTCCTCGAACCGCCGGGAGGGTTGGTTTCCACTGCAGCCATACATGAAGACATTGTTCTTCCTGCTGTGTCCATGAAAGTCGCAGTACATGACCACCTCCCGCTCCTGCATCAACCTGGGTGGGGGGGAGGGGTGGGGGGAAACAAGACACGGCATCAGTGCTGCTCCTCAATCATCTCAATGGGTATTCCCCGAAACTCCCCATCCCTCTCCCTCTCCACCCTCATTCTTCAGCCTTGGGGACCCACCCATTCAAACACACCCCCTTGTGACACAGGTCCAGCTCAATGATTCCACTCCCCCTGCACCCCCCCCACCCCCCACCAACCTATCAACCTCCCAACAGGCCAAGTATCTCCCTACTGACAGGTGACCATCAGGGCCTGGGCGTCCCAAGTTCAATAAATCTCCTGCCAAGATTCTGGGACTTTTACGGTTCAAAGGGATTGCTGTTCCAGACACTCCTGCAAGACACAGCACCCCTCAACCCCTCCCCTCTCCCAACCCTCAATCCATCCCTCTCCCAACCCACAACACCTCCCCAGTCCCAAACCTCAACCCTTCCCTTCTCTCAAATCGCAACTCCACCCCTCTCCCAACCCTCAACCCCTCCCTCCCCCAACCCACAACACCTCCCCAGTCCCAAACCTCAACCCTTCCCTTCTCCCAAATCGCCACCCCACCCCCTCTCCCAACCCTCAACCCCTCCCCAATCACAACCCTCAACCCCTCCTTCCCCAACACACTACTGCTCCCCAATCCCAACCCTCAACCCTTTCCCTCTCCCAATCCTCAACACCTCCCTTCTCCCAACCCTCATCCCCTCCCCCTCCCTCAATCCCTCCCCAATCCCAACACTCAACCCCTCCCCATCTCCCAACCATCAACCCCTCCCCTCTCCCAACCCTCAACCACTCTCCAACCCTCAACACCTTCCCAATTCCTGCACCCAACTCTCAACTCCTCCCCTCTCCCAACACTCAACCTCTCTGTGCTCCTAGCCTTCAACCCCTCCAGCTCCCAACCCTCAACCCCTCCCTCTCACCCAACCCTCAAACCCTCCACTCTCCAAACCCTCAACCCCTTCCTCTCTCCCAACCCTCAAATCCCTCCACTCTCCCAACCCTCAATCCCTCCCTCTCTCCCAACCCTCAAACCCCTCCACTCTCCCAACCCTCAATCCCTCCCTCTCTCCCAACTCTCAACCCCTCCCCTCTCCCAAGCGTCAAGCCCTTGCCCTCTACCAACCCTCAACCCCTCCCCACATCCCAGCCTTTTATTTTAATGAACATACAAATTTTTTTCAGTTACAACGTCACAAACGCAAAACACACACGGCGCTAACCAGAAAGCAGAACCCACCATAACATGTGGCAACAAAACCATGAGAGGCAATAATTACGACCATCTCACTATCACACAGTTTTACACATCAAATGAAAACACGATTTTCACCATCAGCCACGATTCACTGGAGGCACCACCATTCCCTGAACTTGGCCACCGTCCCCTCCTGCTCCTGTTCCAACACCATACCGGCCCCGACATAACACTGAAAGATGGGCAGGCCCGTCCCAACCCACCCCTCATCCTCCAATGCAACCCTCAAATCTCCTGTGCCAACTCTTCCATCTCCCCAACCAAATCCTCCTCCCAGACCCATTACTACCCACTCTCTGTCCCAACCCCCTCCCCATCCCAACCCTCACCCACTCCCCGTCCCAACTCTCACCCTGACCCACCACGCACCCACTCCCTGTCGCAACCCTCACCCACCCCGTCCCAAACTACACCCACACCCCGTCGCAACACTCACCCACTCCCCATCCAAACACGCTCCCCATCCCACCATTCAACCATTTCCTGACTCAAACTTCACCCACTCCTTATCCCAAACCCCTCCTCCTCCCCGCCCCAAACCCTTCCTCCTTCCATACTCTCCCACACCCCATACTAACCCTCACCCACTCCTAGTGCCAACCCACTCCATATCCCACCCTCACCAACTCCCTGTCCCAAACCTCACCCCTCACCCTCACCCACACACCATTCCAATCCACTGCCCGTTCGAACACTCACCCACTCTCCATCCCAATCCTCCCCATAACCTGTCCCAACCCTCATCCACACCCCGTCCCAACCAACTCCCCATCCAAACCCTCGCCCATTCCCCGTCCCAACACTCACCCATTCCCCATCCCAACCCTCACCCATTTCCCGTCCACTCACCCACTCCCTATTCCAATGCTCACCCTCTCCCTGTCTCAACCCTCACTCACTCCCATCCCAACTTTCACCCACTCCCCATTCTAACACTCACCCACACCCCATCCCAACCCCCTCCTCCTCCCCGTCCCAAACCAATCCTCCTTCCACCCACACCCACACCCTGTTCTAACCCTCAACCACTCCTCGTCCCAAGCATCACCCACGCCCCGTCCCAACAAACATCCCATCCCAATCTTCACCCATTTGCCATACCAACCCACACAAACTTCCCATCCCAACCCTCACCCACTCCCCATCCCAACGCTTACACACACCCCATCCCAAACTTCACCCACTCACCGTCCCAACCTTCACCAACTTCCCGTACAAACCCACACCCCATCCCAACACTCACCCACTCCCCGTGCCAACCCTCACCCACTCACTGCCCCTACACTCATCCACTCCCCGTACAAACACCCTCCCAGTCCCACCATTCACCCACTCCCCATCCCAAACCTCACCCAATACCCGTCCCAACCCCCTCCTCTTCCCCAGCCCAAACCCCTCCTCCTTCCATCCTCACCAACACCCCGTACTAACCCTCATCCTCTACCTGCGACAAACCCCTCCACATCCCAGCCTCACCAACTCCCTGTCCCAACCCTCACCCAAACCCCGTTCCAACCCACTCCCCATCCAAACTCACCACTCTCCATCCCAATCCTCACCGATGTCCTGACCCAACCCTCATCCACACCCTGTCCCAACCAACTCCCCATCCAAACCCTCACCCATTCCCCATCCCAACCCTCACCCATTCCCTGTCCCAACCTTCACCGATTCCCCATACACTCATCCACTCCCTATCCCATTGCTCACGCGCTCCCTGACTCAACCCTCACCCACTCGTCATCCCAAACCTCAGCAACACCCGTCCTAACCCTCAACCATCCAATCCCAAGCCAGACCCACTCGCCAACCCAACCCACTCCTCATCCCAACTCTCACCCACTCCCCATTCTAACACTTACCTACTCCCTGTCCAAACATTCACCTAATCCCCACCACAAATCACTCCACATCCCAACCCTCACCTCCACCCCGTCCCAACATTCACCTGCTCCCCGTACCAACCCACTCCCCATTCCAACCATCACCCACTCCCCGTCAAACGCACTCCCCATCCCAACCCTCACCAACACCCTGTCCCAAGCCTCACCCACTCCCTGTCCCAAGCCTCACCCACTCCCTGTCCCAAGCCTCACCCACTCCCTGTCCCAACCTTCACCCACTCCCCATCCCAAACAGCTCCCCATCCCAACCCCCTCCTCATACCACCCACATGCACTCCCCATCCCAACCAACACACAGTCCCTGTCCAAACACTCACCCCATCTGTCCTAACCCCCTCATCACCCACTCTCCATCCCAACCTTCACCAACTCTCCATCCCAAAACGCTCCCCATCCAAACTCTCACCCTCTCCCTGTCCCAACCCTAACCCAGTCCCCGTCCCAACCCTCACCCATTCCTTGTACCAACCCTCACTCACTCTTCTTCCCAACCTTCACCAATTCCCTGTCCTAACCCTCACATGCTCCTCATCCCAACCCACTACCCATCACATCCTTACCCTTTCCCCATCCTAACCCTCACCCATTACCCATCCCAACCCCCTCCTCATCACACCCTCATACACTGCCCATCCCAACCAACACCCATTCCCTGTCCAAACCCTCCCCCAATCCAAATCCCAATGCACTCTCCGTTCCAACCGTCACCACTCACTGTCGCAACTGTCAACCACTCCCTGTCCCACCCCACTCCCCATCCCAACCCTCACCCACTCCCCATTCCAACCCCAACTCCTCCCCATCCAAACCCCCTCCTCATCCCACTCACCCAAACCTTGTATCATCATTCACTCACTCCCTATTCCAAGCAATTCCCCATCCCAACACTCACCCAATCCCCATCCCAATCCATTCCTTTCCCACTCTCCGTTCCAAACGTCACCCACCCCATCAGAACCTAAACCCACTCCCCATCGCGACTCTCAACCACTCCCTGCCCCACCCCCACTCCCAATCTCAATCCTCACCCACTCCCCATTCCAACCCCAACTCCTCCCCATCCAAACCCCCTCCTCATCCCACTCACCCTAACCATGTACCAACCCTCACTCACTCCCTATTCCAAGCAATTCCCCATCCCAACACTCACCCAATCCCCATCCCAATCCATTCCTTTCCCACTCTCCGTTCCAAACGTCACCCACCCCATCAGAACCTAAACCCACTCCCCATCGCGACTCTCAACCACTCCCTGCCCCACCCCCACTCCCAATCCCAATCCTCACCCACACCCCATTCCAACCCCAACTCCTCCCCATCCAAACCCCCTCCTCATCCCACTCACCCAAACCCTGTACCAACCCTCACTCACTCCCTATTCCAAGCAATTCCCCATCCCAACACTCACCCAATCCCAATCCCAATCCATTCCTTTCCCACTCTCCGTTCCAAACGTCACCCACCCCGTCAGAACCTAAACCCATTCCCCATCGCGACTCTCAACCACTCCCTGCCCCACCCCCACTCCCAAACCCAATCCTCACCCAGTCCCCGTCCCAACCCTCACCCATTCCTTGTACCAACCCTCACTCACTCTTCTTCCCAACCTTCACCAATTCCCTGTCCCAATCCTCACATGCTCCTCTTCCCAACCCACTACCCATCACATCCTTACCCTTTCCCCATCCTAACTCTCACCTATTACCCATCCCAACCCCCTCCTCATTACACCCTCATACACTGCCCATCCCAACCAACACCCATTCCCTGTCCAAACCCTCACCCAATCCAAATCCCAATGCACTCTCCATTCCAACCGTCACCACTCCCTGTCACAACTCTCAACCACTCCCTGTCCCACCCCCACTCCCACTCCCAATCCCAATCCTCACCCACACCCCATTCCAACCCCAACTCCTCCCCATCCAAACCCCCTCCTCATCCCACTCACCCAAACCCTGTACCAACCCTCACTCACTCCCTATTCCAAGCAATTCCCCATCCCAACACTCACCCAATCCCCATCCCAATCCATTCCTTTCCCACTCTCCGTTCCAAACGTCACCCACCCCGTCAGAACCTAAACCCATTCCCCATCGCGACTCTCAACCACTCCCTGCCCCACCCCCACTCCCAAACCCAATCCTCACCCAGTCCCCGTCCCAACCCTCACCCATTCCTTGTACCAACCCTCACTCACTCTTCTTCCCAACCTTCACCAATTCCCTGTCCCAATCCTCACATGCTCCTCTTCCCAACCCACTACCCATCACATCCTTACCCTTTCCCCATCCTAACTCTCACCTATTACCCATCCCAACCCCCTCCTCATTACACCCTCATACACTGCCCATCCCAACCAACACCCATTCCCTGTCCAAACCCTCACCCAATCCAAATCCCAATGCACTCTCCATTCCAACCGTCACCACTCCCTGTCACAACTCTCAACCACTCCCTGTCCCACCCCCACTCCCACTCCCAATCCCAACCCTCACCCAGTCCCCATTCCAACCCCAACTCCTCCCCTTCCAAACCCCCTCCTCCTCCCACTCACCCAAACCTCATCCCAACACTCACCCACTCCCCATCCCAACCAACTCTCTGTCCCAACCATCACCCACTCACCACCCTTACACTCACCCACTCCGTCCAAACACCCTCCCAGTCCCACCATTCACCAATTACCCATCCCAACCCTCACACGATCCCAATCCCAACCCCCTCCTCTTCCCCGTCCCAAACACATCCTCCTTCCACCCTCACCCACACCCCGTACTAACCCTCATCCACTCCCCATGCCAACCCCCTCAACATCCCATCCTCACCAACTCCCTGTCCCAAACCTCACCCATTCCCTGACCCAAACCTCACCCAAACCCCATTCCAACCCACACCCCATCTGAACACTCACCCACTCTCCATCACAATCCTCACCCATGCCCTGACCAAACCCTCATCCACACCCTGTCCCAACCAACTCCTCATCCATACCCTCACACATTCCCCGTCCCAAACTTCACACACTCCCCATCCCAAACCTCACCCACACCCGTCCCAATCCTCACTCACCCCATTCCAACCCACACCCACTCACCAACACAACCCACTCCTCATCCCAACTCTCACCCACTCCCCATTCTAACACTTACCCACCCCCCATTCAAACCCTCATCTACTCCCTACCACAACAAACTCCACGTCCCAACCCTCACCTACACCCCATCCCTGTCCGAACACTCACCCACTCCCCATCCCAATCCTCACCTACTCCCCATCCCAACATTCATCCGCTCCCCATACCAACCAACTCCTCATTCCAATACTGATCCACTCACCGTCCAATGCACTCCCCATTCCAAGCCTCACCCACACCCTGTACCAATCTTCACCCACTCCCTGTCCCAGGCCTCACCCACTCCCTGTCCCAACCTTCACCCACTCCCCATTCCAAACCACTCCCCGTCTCACCCACATGCACTCCTCATCCCAACCAACACAGTCCCTGTCCAAACACTCACCCAATCTCTGTCCCATCCCCCTCCTCACCCACTCTCCATCCCAACCCTCACCAACTCCCCATCCCAAAACTCTCCCCATCCCAACCCTCACCCAATCCCCGTCCCAACCCACTCCTTTCTCACTCTCCGTTCCAAACGTCACCCACCCTGACAGAACATAAACCCACTCCCCGTCGCGACTCTCAACCACTCCCTGTCCCACCCCCACTCCCATTCCCAATCCAAACCCTCACCCAGTCCCCATTCCAACCCCAACTCCTCCTCTTCCAAACCCCCTCCTCCTCCCACTCACTCAAACTTCATCCCAACACTCACCCACTCCCCATCCCAAACAACTCCCCATCCCAAACAACTCCCCATCCCAACCATCACCCACTCCCCATCCCAATGCTTACCCACTCCCTGTCCCAACCCTCACCCATTCACCGCCCCTACACTCACCCACTCCCCGTCCAAACACCCTCCCAGTCCCACCATTCATCAACGACCCGTCCCAACCCTCACCCGATCCCCGTCCCAACCCCCTCCTCATCCCCGTCCCAAACCCCTTCTCCTTCCACCCTCACCCACACCCCGTACTAACTCTCATCAACTCCCCATGCCAACCACCTCAACATCCCACCTTCACCAACTCCATGTCCCAAGCCTCACCCATTCTGTCCCAAACCTCACCCAAACCCCGTTCTAATCCACTCCCCATCCGAACACTCACCCACTCTCCATCCCATCCTCACCCATTCACTGTCTCAACCCTCACCCACACCCACACCCCATTCCAACCCACTCCCCATCTGAACACTCATCCACTCTCAGTCCCAATCCTCCCCATACCCTGTCCCAACCCTCATCTACACCCCATCCCAACCAACACTCCATCCAAATCCTCGGCCATTCCCCATCCCAAACACTCACCCACTCCCTATCTCAATGCTCACCCTCTCCCTTTCTCAACCCTCACCCACCTCCCGTCCCAACTTTCACCCACTCCCCATCCTAACCCTCACCCACACCCCATCCCAACCTCCTCCTCTTCCCCGTCCCAAAACCATCCTCCTTCCACCCACACCCACACTCCATTCTAACCCTCAACCACTCCCTGTCCCAACCATCACCCACTCCCCGTCCCCATAAACATCCCATCCCAATCTTCACCCATCCACCATACCAACCCACACCAACTTCCTATCCCAAACCTCACCCACTCCCCATCACAAACTTCACCCACTCACCAGCCCAACCTTCACCCACTCCCTGTCCCAACCATCACCCACTCCCCGTATAAACTCACACCCCATCTCAACACTCACCCACACCCCGTCCAAACACCCTCCAAGTCCGACTGTTCACCCACTCCCCGTCCCAACACTCACCCAATCCCCATCCCAAACCCCTCCTCTTCCCCGGCCCAAACACCTCCTCCTTCCATACTCACCCACATCCTGTACTAACCCTCATCCACTACCCGTGCCAATCCCCTCCACATCCCAGCCTCACCAACTCCCTGTCCAAAACCTCACCCAATCCCAGTCCCATCCTCACCCAAACCCCATTCCAACCCACTCCCCATCCAAACACTCAGCACTCTCCATCCCAATCCTCACCGATGCCCTGACCCAACCCTCATCCACACCCTGTCCCAACCAACTCCCCATCCAAACCATCACTCATTCCCTGTCCCAACCCTCACCCATTCCCCATCCAAACCCTCATGCACTCCCTATCCTAATGCTCACGCACTCCCTGACTCAACCCTCACCCACTCCCCATCCCAAACCTCACCCACAGCCATCCCAACCCACAGCCACCCCATCCTAAGCCACACCCACTCGCTGACACAACCCACTCCTCATCCCAACTCTCACCCACTCCCCATTCTAACACTTACCCACTCAACATCCAAAACCTCACCTAATCCCCACCACAAATCACTCCACATCCCAACCCTCACCTACACCCCATCCCAACCAACACCCTGTCCCAACACTCACCCATTCCCCAACCCAACCCTCACCCACTCCCCAACCCAACCCTCACCCACTCCCCAACCCAACCCTCACCCAACTCTCAACTCCTCCCTGACCCAACATTCACCCGCTCCCCGTACCAACCCACTCCCCATTCCAACCCTCACCCACTCCCTATTCAATGCACTCCCCATCCCAAGCCTCACCAACTCCCTGTTCCAAGCCTCACCCACTCCCTGTCCCAACCTTCACCCACTCCCCAACCCAAACCACTCCCTGTGCCAACCCCCTCCTCATCCCACCCACATGCACTCTCCATCCCAACCAACACACAGTCCCTGTCCAAACACTCACCCAATCTCTGTCCCAACCCTCACATCACCCACTCTCCATCCCAACCTTCATCAACTCCCCATCCCAAAACTCTCACCAACTCTCACTCAATCCCTGTCCCAACCCTCACCCAGTCCCCATCCCAACCCTCACCAACTCCTTGTACCAACCCTCACCCACTCCCCATCCCAATGCTTACCCACTCACCATCCCAACCTTCACCCAGTTCCTGTCCCAACCTTCACCCACTCCCCGTACAAACTCACACCCCATCCCAACACTCACCCACTCCCCGTCTCAACCCTCACCCAATCACTGCCCCGACACTCACCCACACCCTGTCCAATCACCCTCCCAGTCCCACCATTCACCCACTCCCCGTCCCAACCCTCACCCAATACCTGTCCCAACCTCACCCAAACCCCATTCCAACCCACTCCCCATCCAAACATTCACCACTCTCCAGCCCAATCCTCACCCATGCCCTGACCCAACCCTCATCCACACCCTGTCCCAACCCACAACCACCCCAAGCCACACCCACTCGCTGACCCAACCCATTCCTCATCCCAACTCTCACCCACTCCCCATTCTAACACTTACCCACTCCCCGTCCAAACCCTCACCTAATCCCCACCACAAATCACTCCACATCCCAACCCACTCCCAACTCCCCAACCCAACCCTCACCTCCTCCCCTTCCCAACATTCACCCACTCCCCGTACCAACCCACTCCTCATTCCAACCCTCACCCACTCCCCATCCAATGCACTCCCCATACCAAGCCTCACCCACTCCCAGTCCCAATCTCCACCCACTCCCCAACCCAAACCACTCCCCATCCCAACCCCTCCTCATCCCACCCACATGCACTCTCCATCCCAAACAACACATAGTCCCTGTCCAAACACTCACCCAATCTCTGTCCCAACCCCTTCATCACCCACTCTCCATCCTAACCTTCACCATCTCCCCATCCCAAAACGCTCCCCATCCCAACTCTCACCCAATCCCTGTCCCAACTCTCACCCAGTCCCTGTCCCAACCCTCACCCACACCTTGTACCAACCCTCACCCACTCCCCATCCCAACGCATACCCACTCTCCATCCCAAACTTCACCCACTCACCATTCCAACCTTCACCCAGTTCCTGTCCCAAACTTCACCCACTCCCCGTACAAACTCACACCACATCCCAACACTCACCCACTCACCGTCCCAACTCTCACGCACTCACTGCCCCTACACTCACCCATTCCCCATCCAAACACTCATCCACTCCCTATCCCCACATTCACGCACTCCCTGACTCAACCCTCACCCACTCCCCATCCCAACCATCACCCAATACCCGTCCCAACCCCCTCCTCTTCCCCGGCCCAAACACCTCCTCCTTCCACCCTCACCCACACCCCGTACTAACCCTCATCCACTACCCATGCCAAACCACTCCACATCCCAGCCTCACCAACTCCCTGTCCCAAACCTCACCCAATCCCAGTCCCATCCTCACCCAAACCCCGTTCCAACCCACACCCCATCCAAACACTCACCACTCTCCATCGCAATCCTCACCCATGCCCTGACCCAACCCTCATCCACACCCTGTCACAACCAACTCCCCATCCAAACCCTCACCCATTCCCCGTCCCAAACCTCACCCATTCCCTGTCCCAACCCTCACCCATTCCCCATCCAAACACTCATCCACTCCCTATCTCCACATTCACGCACTCCCTGACTCAACCCTCACCCACTCCCCATCCCAATCCTCACCCACACCCATCCCAACCCACATCCACCCCAGCTTAAGCCACACCCACTCGCCGACCCAACCCATTCCTCATCCCAACTCTCACCCACTCCCCATTCTAACACTTACCCACTCCCCGTCCAAACCCTCACCTAATCCCCATCCCAACCAACACCCTGCCTTCACCAATTCCCTGTCCCAACCATCACCCACTCCTCATCCCAACCCTCAGCCACTCACCGTCTCAACATTCACCTACGCCCCATCCCAAACTTTTCCCACTTCCAATCCCAACCCACTCCCCGCCACAACCCTCACCCCATCCCAAAACACTCCTCACCCCTATCCACTCCCTCATCGACTCTCTGTAACAACCCTCACCCATGCCGCTTCCCAACCTTCACCCAGTCCGCGTCTCAACCCACTCCCTAACTCAACCCTCACCCACTCCCCATCCCAACACACTACCCATCACACCATCACTCACACCCCATCCGAACTCCCTCCACATCCCACCCTAACCCACTCTCAGTACCAACCCTCACCCACTCCTCATCCAACCCTCACCTACTCCCCATCCCAACCCACTCCCCATCACAACACTCAACCACTCCCCATTCCTATATTCACCCACTCCTCATTGCAAATTTCACCCACTCCCTATCACAACTCACTCCCCATTCCAACCCTCACCCATTCCCCGTCCCAATGCCCTCCCCATCCAAACCCTCAACCACTCCCCGTCCCACCCTCACCCACTCCCTTTTACAATCTTCACCCAATACCTGTCCCAACCTTTACCCTCTCCCTGTCCAAACCCACATCCCATCCCAACTCTCACCAACTCCCGATTCCAACACACTCTCCATCCCAACCCTAACACACTCCCCGTCCCAATACTCACCCACTGCCCATCGCCAACATTTCCCTCTCCCCGGCTCAACCTTCTCCCACTCCCTGTCCCAGCCCACTCCCCATCCCAACCCTCACCCACTCCCCATCCCAACCTTCACCCACTCCCCATCTCAACTTTGACCCACTCCCCACTCAAACCTTCACCCACTTCCCATCCCAACCCTCACCCACTCATCGCCCCTACACTCACCCACTCCCAATCCAAATGTCCTCCCAGGCCCACCATTCACCAACTACCTGTCCCAACCCTCACCCGATCCCCATCCCAAACCCCTCCTCTTTCCTGTCCCAAACCCCTCCTCCTTCCACCCTCACCCACACCCCGTACTAAACCTCATCCACTTCCCATGCCAACCCCCTCAATATCCCACCCTCACCAACTCCCTGTGCCAAACCTCACCCATTCCCTGTCCTAAACCTCACAAAAACCCCGTTCCAACTCACTCCCCATCTGAACAATCACCCACTCTCCATCCCAATCCTCACCCATGCCCTGACCCAATCCTCATCCACACCCTGTCCCAACCAACTCCCTATCCAAACCCTCACCCATTCCCATCCCAACTCTCACCCACGCCCCATCGCAACCTTCACCCAGGCCCCATCCCAACTTTCTCCCACTCCCCATCCCAACCCACTCCTTACCTCAACCCTTACCCACTCCCCATCCCAACCCACTACCCATCACACCATCACTCACTCCTCATCCCAAACCACTCCACATCCCAAACCACTCCACATCCCACCCTAACCCACTCCCAGTCCCAAACCTCACCCACTCCCCATTCCAACCCTCACCCACTCCCCATTCCAACCCTCACCCACTCCCCATTCCAACCTTCACCCACTCCCCATCCCAACCCTCACCCACTCCCCATCCCAACCCACTCCCCATCACAACCCTCAACCATTCCCCATCCCAATGCCCTCCCCATCACAACCCTCACCCACTCCCCATCCCAACCCTCACCAACTCACCATCCCAAAACTCTCCCCTTCCCAACTCTCACCCAATCCCTGTCCCAACCCTCTCACCCACTCCCCATCCCAACACACTCCCTATCTCAACCCTCAACCACTCCCCAGTCCTACACTCACCCACTCCCCATTGCAACCTTCACCCACTCCCTGTCTCAACCCACTCCCCATTCCAACCCTCACCCATTCCCCTTCCCAATGCCCTCCCCATCACAACCCTCACCCACTCCCCATCCCAACCCTCACCAACTCACCATCCCAAAACTCTCCCCTTCCCAACTCTCACCCAATCCCTGTCCAAACCCTCACCCACTCCCCATCCCAACACACTCCCTATCTCAACCCTCAACCACTCCCCAGTCCTACACTCACCCACTCCCCATTGCAACCTTCACCCACTCCCTGTCTCAACCCACTCCCCATTCCAACCCTCACCCATTCCCCATCCCAATGCCCTCCCCATCACAACCCTCACCCACTCCCCATCCCAACCCTCACCAACTCACCATCCCAAAACTCTCCCCTTCCCAACTCTCACCCAATCCCTGTCCCAACCCTCACCCAGTTGCCGTCCCAACTTTCTCCCACTCCCCGTCTCAACCCACTCCCTATCTCAACCCTCAACCACCCCCTGTTCCTACACTCACCCACTCACTGTTGCAACCTTCACCCACTCCCTGTCTCAACGCACTCCCCATTCCAAACCTCACCCATTCCCCATCCCAATGCCCTCCCCATTCCAACCCTCACCCACTCCCCATCCCAACTCTCACCCACTCCCCATCCTAAACTTCACCCACTCCTCGTCCTAACCCACTACACATTGTACCATCACTCACTCCCTGTCCAAACCCCATCCTAATCCCACCCTCACCCACACCCCATTTCAACCCTCATCTAGTCCCCATCCCAACACACTCACCGTCCCAATCCTCACCCACTCCGCGACCCAATCCACTCCCCGTCCCAACCCTCACACACTCCCCTTTCCACACTCACCCACTCCCTATCACAACTCACTCCCCATTCCAACCCTCACCCATTCCCTGTCCCAATGCCCTCTCCATCCCAACCCTCAACCACTCCCCATCCCAACCCTCACCCATTCCCCATCCCAACCATCACCCACTCACCATCCTAAACTTCACCCACTCTCTATCCAACCCAATCCCCTTCCCAACCGTCACCCACTCCCCGTTCCAACACTCACCCACTCCCCGTCGAAACCTTCACCTACTCTCCGTTCCAACCCACTCCCTGTCCCAATGCCCTCCCCATCCAAAACCTCACCCACTTCCTGTCACAACCCTCACCCAATCCCCATCTTAACTCTCACCCACTGCCCGTCCCAATGCCCCCCCCCATTCCAACCCTCACCCACAACCCATCCCAACCATCTTCCACTCTCCATTCCAAACTTGTCCGACTCCCCATTCAACCCACTCCCCGTCCCAACTCTCACCCTCTCCTCATCCCATTCCTCATCCACAACCCGTCCCAACCCACTCCGAATTCCAAGCCTCATCCATTCCCCATCCCAATGCCTTCCCCATCCCAACCCTCACCCACACCCCATCCCAACCATCATCCACTCTCCATCACAACATTCACCCACTCCCCGTACCAACCTTCTCCCACTCCCCGTCTCAACTCACTCCCCATCACAAATCTCATCCACTCCCTGTCCCAAACCCAATCCAGTCCCTGTTCCAACACACACCCACTCTCTGTCCTAACCAACTCCCCATCCCAACCCTCAACGAGTCCCCGTCCCAAACCTCACCCATCCCATCCTAAACCACACCCACTCCCCATCCTAAACCCCTCCTCATTGCACCCTTACACATTCCCCATCCTAACCCTCACCCATTACCAATCCCAACCCACTCATCACACCCTCATACACTGCCCTTCCCAACCAACACCCATTCCCTGTCCAAACCCTCACCCAATCCCAATCCACTCCTTACCCATTCTCCGTTCCAACCATCACCGACCCCTTCAGAACCAAAACCCACTCCCCGTCAAAACTCTCAACCACTCCCTGTCCCATCCCCACTCTCACTCCCCATCCCAACCCACACCCACTCCCTATGCCAACCCCAACTCCTCCCCATCCAAACCCCCTCCTTATCCCACTCACCCAAACCCCGTCCCAACATTCACTCACTCCCCATCCTAAGCTATTCCCCATCCCAACCCTCACCCAATCCCCATCCCAACCCACTCCTTTCCCACTCTCTGTTCCAAACATCACCCACCTCATTAGAACCTCAACCCACTCCCCGTCGCAACTCTCAACCACTCCCTGTCCCACCCCCACTCCCAATCCCAACCCTCACCCAGTCTCCATTCCAATGTCAACT
The DNA here is from genome assembly GCF_036971445.1 of Narcine bancroftii. Classification (NCBI taxonomy): domain Eukaryota; kingdom Metazoa; phylum Chordata; class Chondrichthyes; order Torpediniformes; family Narcinidae; genus Narcine; species Narcine bancroftii. The sequence continues at coordinate 250,307,062 of NC_091469.1, read as the reverse complement.
CTTCCCCTTCCAAACCCCCTCCTCCTCCCACTCACTCAAACCTCATCCCAAAACTTACCCACTCCCCATCCAAACACCTTTCCAGTCCCACCTTTCACCAACTACCCGTCCTAACACTCACCCAATACCCGTCCCAACCCCATCCTCTTCCCTGTCCCAAACCCCTCCTCCTTCCACCCTCACCCACACCCTGTACTAACCCTCATCCACTCCCCATGCCAACCCCCTCAACCTCTCACCATCACCAACTAACTCCCTGTCCCCAACCTCACCCATTCCCTATACCAAACCTCATCCAAACCCTGTCCCAACCAACTCCCCATCCATACCCTCACCCATTCCCCATCCCAATCCTCACCCATTCCCCGTCCCAACCCTCACCCACTCCCCATCCCAACCCTCACCCACTGCCCATCCCAACCCACTCCCCATCCCAAACCTTACCCATCCTGTCCCAATCCTCACCCACCCTATTCCAACCCACACACTCCCCATCCCAACCATCACCCACTCACCGTCCCGACATTCACCTACGCCCCATCCCAAACTTCACCCACTTCCAATCCCAACCCACTCCCTGCCGCAACCCTCACCCCATCCCAACACTCACCTACTCTCTGTCCACTCCCTCATTAATTGTCTGTACCAACCCTCACCCACGCCCCATCCCAACCTTCACCCAGTCCCCGTCTCAACCTTCTCACACTCCCCGTCCCAACCCACTCCCTATCTCAACCCTCACCCACTCCCCATCACAATCCACTACTTATCACACCATCACTCACTCCCCATCCCAACCCCCTCCACCTCCCACCCTAACCCACTCCCAGTCCCAACCATCACCCACTCCCCATACCAACCTTCTCCCACTCCCCATCACTACTCACATCCACTCCCTGTCCCAAACCTCATCCAGTCCCCGTTCCAACCCAAACACTCCCCGTCCCAACGCTTACCCACTCCCTGTCCCAACCTTCACCCACTCCCCGTCCAAACCCCCACCAAATCAATGTTGCTGAACTCACCCACTCCCCATTCAAACACCCTCCCCATCCCACCATTCACCCACTCCCTGTCCCAACTCTCACCTAATCCCCATCCCAACTCCATCCTCTTCCCCATCCCAAACCCCTCCTAATTCCACCCTCACCCACAACCCATACTAACCCTCATCCACTCCACATGCCAACCCCCTCCACATCCCAGCCTCACCACCTCCCTGTCCCAAACCTCACTCATTTCCTGTCTCAACCTTCACCCACACCCCGTTCCAACCCACTCCCCAACCGAACACTCATCCACTCTCCATCCCAACCCTCACCCATTCCCGGTCCCAACCCTCAACCATACCCTATCCAAACACACATCCACTCCCTATCCCAACGCTCACCCACTCCCTGACTCAACCCTCACCCACTGCCCATCCCAATGCTCTCCCCATTCCAACCCTCACCCACAACCCATCCCAAACATCATCCACACCTCATCCCAACCTTAACTCACTCCTCATCACATTCACCCACTCACCATACCAACCTCCTCCACTCCCTGACCCAACCCACTCCCTGACCCAACCCACTCCCTGTCCTAAATCTCACCCACTCCCTGTCACAACCCTCACCCACTACCCATCCCAACCCTAATCATCCCACTCACATGCAGTCCCCATCCCAACCAACACCCAGTCCCTGTCCAAACACTCACTCAATCTCTGTCCCAATCCCCTCCTCACCCACTCTCCATCCCAACCCTCACCCACTCCCTGTCCCAGCCCTCACCCACTCCTTGTCCCAACTCTCACCCACTCCCTATCCCAACCCTCACCCACTCCCTGTCCCAATCCCCTCCTCATCTCACCCTCATCAACTCCCTGTCCTAACCCTCACACACTCCCTGACTCAACCCACACCCACCACCCATCCCAACCCACTCCCCATCCCATTATCACCCACACCCTGTCCCAACTACTCCTCATCCCACTCACGTCCCAACCCTCACCCACACCCCATCCCAACTTTTACCATTCCCCATCCCAACCCAAACCTATTCCCTGTCCCAACCCTCACGCACATCCCATCCCAACTTCCACCACTCCCTGTCACAACCCACTCCCCGTCCCAACCCTCACCCACACCCCATCCCAACACACTCCTCATCCCAACCCTCACCAACTCCCCGTCCACACCTTCACCCAGTCCCTGTTCCAACCTTCTCACAATCCCCATCCCAACCATCACCCACCCCAACCCTCGCCAACTCTGTTCCACCCCCTCATCCTCCCCTCCCCTTCCCAACCCAACCCCCTCCTCCTCCCACCCTCACCCAAACCCTGTCCCAACCCTCACCCACTCCCTGTCCCAAACAACTCCCCATCCCAATCCTCACCCATTTCCCATCCCAAAACTCACTAACTTACCGTTCCAACCCTAACCCACTCCCTGCCAAAACGCTCACCTACTCCCTGTCCCAACCCCCTCCTCATCCCACCCTCACCAACTCTCTGTCCTAACCCTCACCCACTCACTGTCTCAACCCCCACCCACTCCATGTCCCACATTTCCCCCACTCTTTTTCATAACCCTCTCCTCATCCCACCCTCACCCACTCCCCATCCCAACCCTCACCCACTCCCTTTCCCAACCTTCACCCAATCCCTGTCCAAACCCACACCCTGTCCCAACCCTAACCCACTCTACATTCCAACACACTCCCCATCCAAACCCTAACACACTCCCCGTCCCAACACTCACCCACTCACTGTAACAAAATTTCCCTCTCCCTGTCCCAACTTTCTCCCACTCCCTGTCCCAACCCACTCCCCATTCCAACCCTCACCCACTCCCCATCCCAACCTTCACCCTCTCCCCATACCAACCTCACCCACTCCCTGTCCCACCTTTCACCCAGTCCCTGCCCAAACATTGTCCCACTCCCCGATGCAACCCACTCCCCATCCCAACCATCACCCACTCCCTGACCCATCCCTCAACCTCACCCACACCCTGTCCCAACCTATTCCCCATCCCAACCCTTATCCTTTCCCCATCCCAACACTCACTAAATTTACATCCCAAACCTCAGCCACTCCCTGTCTCAACCCCCACCCACTCCAAGTCCCAGCTTTCCCCAACTCTTATTCCCAACCCCCTCCTCATCCCACCCTCACCAACTCCCCATTCCAACCCTCACCCACTCACAGTCCCAACATTCACCCACTCCCCATCCTAAACTTCACCCACTTCCCATCCCAACCCACTGCACCCTCCAACCCTTTCCCACACCCCATCCCAACACACTCCTCATCCTAACACTCACCTACTCCCTGTCCACTCCCTCATCGACTCTCTGTACCAACCCTCACCCACGCCCCATCCCAACCTTCACCCAGTCCCCGTCCCAACCTTCTCACACTCCCCGTCCCAACACACTCCCTAGCTCAACCCTCACCCTCTCCCCATCACAATCCACTACTTATCACACCATCACTGACACCCCATCCCAACCCCCTCCACCTCCCACCCTAACCCACTCCCAGTCCCAACCATCACCCACTCCCCGTCACAACATTCACCCACTCCCCGGCTCAACCCACACCCCATCACTACTCACATCCACTCCCTGTCCCAAACCTCATCCAGTCCCCGTTCCAACCCACACACTCCCCGTCCCAACGCTTACCCACTCCCTCTCCCAGCCTTCACCCACTCCCCGTCCAAACCCACACCTCATCCTAACACTCACCCACTCTCCGTCCCAACCCCCACCAACTCAATGTCCCTGAACTCACCCACTCCCCATCCAAACACCCCCAATCCCACCATTCACCCACTCCCTGTCCCAACCCTCACCTAATCCCATCCCAACCCCATCCTCTTCCCCATCCCAAACCTCTCCTCTTTCCACCCTCACCCACAACCCATACTAACCCTCATCCACTCACGTGCCAACCCCCTCCACATCCCAGCCTCACCACCTCCCTGTCCCAAACCACACTCATTCCCTGTCTCAACCTTCACCCACACCCCATTCCAACCCACTCCCCAACCAAACACTCATCCACTCTCTATCCCAACCCTCACCCACTCCTGATCCCAACACACTCCCCATCCAAACCCTAACACACTCCCTATACCAACACTCACCTACTCCCTGAACCAACATTTCCCTCTTCCTGTCCCAACCTTCTCCCACTTCCTGTCCCAACCCTGACCCACTCCCCATCCCAAACTTCACCCAGTCCCTGCCCCAAACTTGTCCCACTTCCCATCACAACCCACTCCCCATCCCAACCATCACCCACTCCCTGTCCCATTCCAACCCTCACCCACTCCCCATACCAACCTTCACCCACTTCCCGTCCCAACCCTGACCCACTCCCCGTCCCAACCTTCACCCTTTCCCCATACCAACCACACCCACTCCCCGTCCCAACTTTCACCCAGTCCCTGACTCATCCCTCACCCTCACCCTGTCACAACCTATTCCCCATCCCAACACTCACTAAATTTACATCCCAACCCTCACCCACTCCATGTCTCAACCCCTACCCACTCCAAGTCCCACCTATCCCCCACTCTTATTCCCAGCCCCCTCCTCATCCCACCCTCACCAACTCCCCATTCCAACCCTCACCCACTCACCGTCCCAACATTCACCCACTCCTCATCCTAAACTTCACCCACTTCCCTTCCCAACCAACTCCTCCACCCAACCCTTTCCCACATCCCATCCCAACACATTCCTCATCCCAAATCTCACCCATTCCCCATCCAAACCCTCACCTACTCCCCGACCGAATGCTCACCCACTCCCTGTCCCAACCCCCTATCATCCCACCCTCACCAACTCCCCGTCCAAACCCTCAAACACACCCTGATTCAACCCACACCCACTAACTATCCCAACCCTCTCCCCATCCCACTATCACCCACATTCTGTCCCAACTCCCTCCTCATCCCACCCCGTCGCAACACTCACCCACACCCCATCCCAACTTTCACCATTCCCCATCCCAACTCTCACCTACTCCCTGTCCCAACCCTCACGCACTCCCCATCCCAACCTTCACCCACTCCCCATACCGACCCACTCCCCGTCCCAACCCTCAAACACACCACATCCCAACACTTCTCATCCAAACCCTCACCAACTCCCCGTCCACACCTTCACCCAGTCCCTGTCCCAACCTTCTCACAATCGCCGTCCAAACCATCACCCACCTCATCCCACACTCACCAACTCTAAGTTCCAACCCCCTCCTCCTCCCACCCTCACCCAAACCCCATCCCAACCCTCACTAACTTTCTGTCCCAACCTTAACCCACTCCCTGTACAAATGCTCACCTACTCCCTGTCCCAACCCCCTCCTCATCCCACCCTCACCAACTCTCTGCCCTAACCCTCACCCACTCCCTGCCTCAACCCCCACCCACTCCATCCCACCTTTCCACCACTTATTCCCAACCCCCTCCTTATCCCACCCTCACCCACTTCCCTTCCCAACCCTCACCCACTCCCTTTCCCAACATTCACCCAATCCCTGTCCCAACCTTCACCCACTCCCTGTCCAAACCCACACCCCGTCCCAACCCTCACCCAGACCCGATCCCAACACTCACAAACTCCCTGTACCAACATTTCCCTCTCCCCGACCCAACTTTCTCCCACTCCCTGTCCCAACCCACTCCCCATCCCAACCCTCACTCACTTCCCGTACCAACCTTCACCCACTTCCTGTCCCAATCCTGACCCACTCCCTATCCTAACCTTCACCCACTCCCTGTACCCAACCTCACCACTCCCCATCTCAACCTTCACCCAGTCCCCGCCCTCAACATTGTCCCAGTTCCCGTCACAACCCACTCCCCATCCCAACCATCACCAACTCCCTGTCCAATCCCTCACTCTCACCCACACCCTGTCCCAACCCATTCCCCATCCCAACCCTCATCCTTTCCGCATTCCAATCCTCACCCACTCCCCATCCCACCCGATTCCCCATCCCAACCCTCACTATTCCCTGTCCCAACCCTCACTCACACCCCATCTCAACCAACTCCCCACCACAACTCTCACCCACTCCCTGTCCCACCCCCATTCCCACTCCCCATCCCAACCTTCACCCTCTCCCCATTCCAACCCCAAATCCTCCCCATCCAAACCCCCCCTCCTCCCACTCACACAAACCCCTCCCCAACCTTCACCCACTCCCCGTCCAACCCACTTCCCGTCCCAAACCTTACACACCCCTTTCCAACACTCACCCACTACCCGTCTCAACCTTCACCTACTCTCCATTCTAACCCACTACCCATTGCAACCCTCACCCACTCACCATCCCAAAGCACTCCCCATCTTAACCTTCACCCACAACCCTTCGTAACCTTCACCCACTCCCCTTCCAAACCCACTCCCCATCCCTATGCACTTTGCAACCCAACACTCACACTCTCCTCATCCCAACCCTCACCCACTCCCCATCCCAACACTCACCCACTTCCCTTCCCAATCCTCATCCACTCCGTCCCAAACCTCACCCACTCACTGTCCCAACCCTTACCCACTCCCCATCCCAACCCACACCCATTCCCCAACCAACCACTCCCCATCCCAACGCTCACACACTCCCTTTCCAAACTCCCTCCACATCCCACCCGCACCAACTCCACATACTAACTCCTAACTCTCACCCACTCCCCGTCCAAACTCACTCCCCTTCCAACCCCCTCCTCATCCCACCCTAACCCTCTCCCCGTTCCAACTCTCACACACTCCCCTTCCCAACCCTCACCCACTCCCCTTCCCAACCCTCACCCACTCCCCGTCCCAACTCACTCCCCATCCCAACCCTCACCTCTCCCAAACCCCTCCTCATTTCACCCTTACCCGTCCCCATCCTAACCCTCACCCACAACCCATCCCATCCTCCTCTTCATCCCACCCTCACCCATTCCCCATCCAAACACTCTCGCACTCCCCATCCCAACCCTCACCCACTCCCCATCCTAACCAACACCCACCCCCTTTCCAACTCTCATCCACTCCCCACCTAAACCCCTTCTCATCGCACCCTCATCCACTTCCCATGCCAACCCTCTCCAACTCCCCATCCCAACCTTCTCCTACTCCCCATCCCAACCCTCACCCACTCCCCATCCTAACCAACACCCACCCCCTTCCCAACTCTCATCCACTCCCTACCTAACCCCCTTCACATCTCAACCCTTACGCAAACATGTTCCAACACTCACCCTCTCCCATCCCAACCCTTACGCACACATGTTCCAACACTCACCCTCTCCCCATCCCAACCCTCAACCACTCCCCGTCCCAACCCTCACCCAATCCCTGTACCAACATACTCCCCATCCCAACACTCACCCTCTCCCCATCCCAACTCTCATCCATTCCCATTCCAACACATGCCCCATCCCAACCTTCACCCACTTCATGTCCAAACCCTCACCAACACCCCATCATAGCATTCACCCTCTCTCCATCCCAACCCTCACCAACTCCCTGTCCACACCTTCACCCAGTCCCTGTCCCAACCTTCTCACAATCGCCGTCCCAACCATCACCCACCTCATCCCAACCCTCACCACCTCTCCATTCCAACCCCCTCCTCCTCCCCTTCCCAACCCCCTCCTCCTCCCACCCTCACCCCGTCCCAACCCTCACCTACTCCCCTTCCCAACCCTCACTCACTTTCCGTACCAACCTTTACCAACTTCCTGTCCCAACCCTGACCCACTCCCTATCCCAACCTTCACCCACCCCCTGTACCAAACCTCACCCATTCCCCATCCCAACCTTCACTCAGTCCCCACCCCAACCTTGTCCCACACTCCGTCACAACCCACTCCCCATCCCAACCATCACCCACTCCCTATCCCATCCCTCACCCTCACCCTGTCCCAACCCAATCCCCATCCCAACCCTCATCCTTTCTGCATTCCAATCCTCACCCACTCCCCATCCCACCCGATTCCCCATCCCAATCCTCACAATTCCCTGTCCCAACCCTCACCCACTCCCAGTCTCAACCCACATCCCATCACAACTCTCACCCACTCCCTGTCCCAAACCTCACATAGTCCCCATCCCAACACACACCCACTCTCTGTCCTAACCAACTCCCTAACCCATCCCTAAACCACTCTCCATCCCAACCCTCACCCACCCTGTCCAAAACCACACCCACTCCCCACCCCAAACCCCTCCTCATTGCACCCTTACCCATTCCCCATCCTAACCCTCACCCATTACCCATCCCAACCCCCTCCTCATCACACCCTCATGCACTGCCCGTCCCAACCAACACACATTCCCTGTCCAAACCCTCACCCTATCCCTGTCCTAACCCACTCCTTACCCACTCTCCGTTCAAACCGTCACCCATCTCATCGGAACCTAAACCCACTCCCCGACCCCACCCCCATTCCCACTCCCCATCCCAACCCACACCCACTCCCCATTCCAACCCCAAATCCTCCCCATCCAAACCCCCTCCACCTCCCACTCACACAAACCCCTCCCAAACCTTCACCCACTCCCTGTCCAACCCACTTCCCGTCCCAAACCTTACACTCTCCTTTCCAACCCTCACCCACTATCCGTCTCAACCTTCACCTACTCTCCATTCCAACCCACAACCCATTGCAACCCTCACCCACTCACCATCCCAAAGCACTCCCCAACCCAACACTCACCCACTTCCCTTCCCAATCCTCACCCACTCCGTCCCAAACCTCACCCACTCCCTGTCCCAACCCTTACCCACTCCTCATCCCAACTGACTCCCCATCCCAACCCTCACCCATTCCCCAAACAAACCTTCAACCACTCCCCATCCCAATGCTCACACACTCCCTTTCCCAACTCCCTCCACATCCCACCCGCACCAACTCCCTGTGCTAACTCCTAACCCACACCCACTCCCCGTCCCAACTCACTCCCTATCCCAACCCCCTCCTCATTCCACCCTGACCCACTCCCCATCCCAACCCTCACCCACTCCCCTTCCCAACCCTCACCCACTCCCCTTCCCAACCCTCACCCGCTCCCTTTCCCAACCCACACCCACTCCCCTTCCCAACCCACACCCACTCCCCTTCCCAACCCACACCCACTCCCATTCCCAACCCACACCCACTCCCCTTCCCAACCCACACAACTCCAAAACCCCTCCTCATTTCACCCTTACCCAGTCCCCATCCTAACCCTCACCCACTTCCCATCGCATCCCCCTCCTCATCCCACCCTCACCCATTCCCCATCCCAACACCCTCCCACTCCCCATCCTAACCAACACCCACCCCCTTCCCAACTCTCATCCATTCCCCACCTAATCCCCTTAACATCCCACCCTCACCCACTTCCCATCCCAACCCTTACGCACACATGTCCCAACACTCACCCTCTCCCATCCCAACCCTTACGCACACATGTCCCAACACTCACCGTCTCCCATCCCAACCCTTACGAACACATGTTCCAACACTCACCCTCTCCCCATCCCAACCCTCACCCATTCCCTGTACCAACATACTCCCCATCCCATCACTCACCCTCTCCCCGTCCCAACCCTCATCCATTCCCGTTCCAACACACACCCCATCCCAACCTTCACCCACTCCACGTCCAAACCCTCACCAACTCCCTGTGGCAACAAACTCCCCATCCCAGCACTCACCCTCTCTACATCCCAACCCACACCAACTCCCAGTCCACACCTTCACCCAGTCCCTGTCCCAACCTTCTCACAATCACCGTCCCAACCATCACCCAGCTCATCCCAACCCTCACCAACTCTCCGTTCCAACCTCCTCCTCCTCCCCTTCCCAACCCCCTCCTCCTCCCACCCTCACCCAAACCCCGTCCAAACCCTCACCCACTCCCCATCCCAAACAACTCCCATCCCAACCCTCACCCATTCCCTATCCCAACACTCACTAACTTTCCGTCCCAACCTTAAACCACTCTCTGTCCAAATGCTCACCTACTCCCTGTCCCAACCCCCTCCTCATCCCACCCTCACCAACCTCTGCCCTAACCCTCACCCACTCCCTGCCTCAACCTCCACCCACTTATTCCCATCCCCCTCCCCATCCCAACCCTCACCCACTCCCTGTCCAAACCCACACCCCGTCCCAACCCTCACCCACTCCCGATCCCAACACACTCCCCATCCAAACCCTAACACACTCCCTATCCCAACACTCACCCAGTCTCCATCCCAACACACACCCACTCTCTGTCCCAACCAACTCCCCATCCCATCCCTCAACCACTCCCCATCCCAACCCTCACTCACTTCCCGTACCAACCTTCACCCACTTCCTGTCCCAATCCTGACCCACTCCCTATCCTAAGTTTCACCCACTCCCTGTACCCAACCTCCACCCACTTATTCCCATCCCCCTCCCCATCCCAACCCTCACCCACTCCCTTTCATCAACATTCACCCAATCCCTGACCCAACCTTCACCCAGTCCCCGCCCCAACCTTGTCCCATTCCCCGTCACAACCCACTCCCCATCCCAACCATTACCCACTCCCTGTCGTATCCCTCACCCTCACCCACACCCTGTCCCAACCCATTCCCCATCCCAACCCACATCCTTTCCGCATTCCAATCCTCACCCACTCCACATCCCACCCGATTCCCCATCCCAACCCTCACTATTCCCTGTCCCAACCCCCTCCTCATCCCACCCTCACCAACCTCTACCCTAACCCTCACCCACTCCCTGCCTCAACCTCCACCCACTTATTCCCATCCCCCTCCCCATCCCAACCCTCACCCACTCCCTTTCATCAACATTCACCCAATCCCTGACCCAACCTTCACCCACTCCCTGTCCAAACCCACACCCCGTCCCAACCCTCACCCACTCCCGATCCCAACACACTCCCCATCCAAACCCTAACACACTCCCTATCCCAACACTCACCCAGTCTCCATCCCAACACACACCCACTCTCTGTCCCAACCAACTCCCCATCCCATCCCTCAACCACTCCCCAACCCAACCCTCACTCACTTCCCGTACCAACCTTCACCCACTTCCTGTCCCAACCCTGACCCACTCCCTATCCCAACCTTCACCCAGTCCCCGCCCCAACCTTGTCCCATTCCCCGTCACAACCCACTCCCCATCCCAACCATTACCCACTCCCTGTTCCATCCCTCACCCTCACCCACACCCTGTCCCACCCGATTCCCCATCCCAACCCTCACTATTCCCTGTCCCAACCCTCACCCACTCCCCGTCTCAACCCATTCCCCATCACAACTCTCACCCACTCCCTGTCCCAAACCTCACCCAGTCTCCATCCCAACACACACCCACTCTCTGTCCCAACCAACTCCCCACCCATCCCTCAACCACTCCCCGTCCCAACCCTCACCCACCCTGTCCTTAACCACACCCACTCCCCATGCCAAACCCCTCCTCATTGCACCCTTACCCATTCCCCATCCTAACCCTCATCCATTACCCGTCGCAACCCCCTCCTGATCACACCCTCATGCACTGCCCGTTCCAACCAACACACATTCCCTGTCCAAACCCTCACCCTATCCCTGTCCCAACCCACTCCTTACCAACTCTCCGTTCCAACCGTCACCCACCCCATCGGAACCTAAACCCACTCCCCGTCACAACTCAACCACTCCCTGTCCCACCCTCATTCCCACTCCCCATCCCAACCCTCACCCACTCCCCATTCCAACCCCAAATCCTCCCAATCCAAACCCCCTCCTCCCACTCACACAAACCCCTCCCCAACCTTCTCACACTCCCCGTCCAACCTACTTCCCATCCCAAACCTTACACTCCCCTTTCCAACACTCACCCACTACCCGTCTCAACCTTCACCTACTCTCCATTCCAACCCACTACCCATTGCAACCCTCACCCACTCACCATCCCAAAGCATTCCCCATCCCAACCCTCACCCACTCCCCATCCCAACCCACTCCCCATCCCAACACTCACCCACTTCCCTTTCCAATCCTCACCCACTCCGTCCCAAACCTCACCCACTCACTGTCCCAACCCTTACCCACTCCCCATCCCAACTGACTCCCCATCCCAACCCTCACCCACTCCCTGTACCAACCAACTCCCTATCTCAACACTCACCCACCCCCATCTTAACCTTCACCCTCTCCACATCCCAACCCCCACCTCATCCTACCCCTCACCCACACCCCGTCCCTAAATCTCCATCTCTTCACTCCTCCCCCAACCACCTACCTATCCCAACTCTGCCCCTCATGTTACAAACCTCAACCCTTCCACCATCACAACACCCATCCCCCTCACAAATTTACCCCCACCTCCTGTCTCAACCCTTCCACACGCACCACCCATCTCACTCTCACTCCCCGTAATCCCCCTCAATCACCCCCCTCCCCACATCCCTCTCACCCAACTTCCCCTCACCCACTTCTCCCTCAGCTAATGCCCATGTCCCCCTCACCCACCACCTCCACCCACCCACCTCCCTCTCCGCTCCACCCACTCCTCCCCCTCACCCCTCACACATGCTCTTCCTCCCTCACTTCCCCTATCACCAACCATCATCCCCATTCCATATTTTCCCTTCTCCTCAAACTTCCTAACTACTCACCTCACAATCCATCACATCCTCTCCCCACCCCATCATCCACCCCCTCTCCACACTCCCCTCATCCCATGCCACACCTACCACCCTCCCCTCACACCATTACCTTCCCCCTCCCCTCCACCCTTACCTCTGCACCATGTCTTGGGTGTGCCAGACAGAGGGGCATTCGTGCCGCAGTGGGCTGCCATAGAGACGGTTCATGTCACAGCCGGTCAGTGAGCAGCGGGAGTTGCCGACTACCACGCCGTCGGGGTTGAGCATGGGCACCACCTTGAAGATGAAGCTGTCGCGCAGGAGGCGGGCATCTTCCGATGGTCCGAGCAGGTGGTCAAGGAGACCCCGCATAGCCCAGGAGCCGCCGGCTTCGCCCGGGTGGGCTCGGGCGGTGAGCACAATAGCGGGTCGGGGGCGTCCAGGCCGGCCAGGCGAAGTGATGGTGAGCAAGGGCACTGGGTTGCCGGCCAGGCTGCGGCACAGAGGCCGGAGGCTGCAGTAGCGAGACCGGAGCGAATGGGTGGCCACGGCATTCAGGTAGCGCAGCAGCTCAGAGTAGGTGTACGGGTAGGAGTGGGCCAGGTAGCAGGTGTCACCGGCGTGCGGGAAGCAGCACGTCCAGCTCAGCGAGGACAAATTCTGGCCCTCCTGGCCCAGCCGATTGCGGTAGTAGTGCAGGTCACTGCCTGCCCGCTGCCACCCCCGGCCGTTTAGCCGTGCTTCAACTTCCGAGTAGAGCAGTGGCCGCAGGCCCCGGCTGTACAAGCTGCTGCCCTTGCTCAGGTTGACGATGGTGAAGCGGTAGGTCAAGCCTGGCTGCATATTCCGCACCCGAAAGTAAAACCACTGGGTGTGCCGCTCGGTGTACAGATCGGGCCGGAGCGTGAGCTCGTACTCGTGATCATGGCTGCAGTGGAGAGAAAGCATCATCAGGCAACAGGGACAAAAGGAGAGGGCAACAGTGGGATCTCATTGTTATCCGGCAACAGGAGAGGGTAGCGTCACCTAGCAATGTGACAATGAGAGAGCCCATGCCACCTGGCAACAGGTCAATGGGAGAGGGCCTCATCACTTGGCAACAAGTGGGCAGTGTCACTTAGCAATGAGAGAGCCAAAGTCTCCTGGCAATAGGAGAGGGCAGTGTCGTATGTCAATGGGGACAACTGGAGGGCAACAGAAGGTTGGCATTATTGCCTGGTAACGGGAGAAGGCAGTGTCATGTGGCAACTGGAACAACAGGAGAGAGCAACATCACTTGGCAACAGAGCAATGGGAGAGGGCAGCGTCACCTGGAAATGGAGCAACGAGATGGGGTATTATCGCCTGGCAATGGAAGAGGGCAGTGTCACCTGGCAACGGGGCCGCAGGGAGAGGGTAGCATTGCCTGTTAATGAGGCAATGGGAGAGGGCACCATTATCTGGCAACAGGACAATAGGAGATGTTACCGACACCTAGTAACGGGGACAATGGGAGAGGACAGTGTCACCTGGCAACTGGAGAGGGTAGTGTCACTTGGTAATGGGGACAACAGGAGGGCATCATGGGATGGAATTGTCACCAGGCAATGGGGAGGGCAGCATCCCCTGGCAATAGGACAATGGGAGAGGGCAGTGCCACCTGGCAACGGGGATAACAGGAGAGCAGCATCACCTAGCAATGGAGCCACGGGACAGGTCAGCGTTGACTGCAACAGGGCCGTGAGGAGAAGGCAGCATCACCTGGCAACTGGGACAACAGGAGAGCAGCATCACCTGGCAATGGGGCCACGGGACAGGGCAGCATTGTCTGGCAACAGGACCGTGAGGAGAGAGCAGCATCACCTGGCAAAGGGAGGGCAGCAGAGGATGGCATCATTGCCTGGCAATGGGAGAGGACAGCATCACGTGGCAACTGGGACAACAGGAGAGCAGCATCACCTGCAATGGGGCCACGGGAGAGGGCAGCGTCACCTGGCAACAGGGCTGCGGGGACAAGGCAGCATCACCTGGCAATGGAGGACAATGGAGGAGGGCACTGTTGCCTGGCAATAGGGCAATGGAAGGTGTTTACCATCTCCTGGCAATGGGGACAATGGGAGAGGGCAGTCACCTGGCAATGGGAGGGCAGCAGAGGAGGGCATCTTTGTATGGCAATGGGAGAGTACAGCATCATGTGGCAAATGAGACAACAGGAGAGGGCAGCATCACCTGGCAACGGGGCAATGGGAAAGGGCAGTGTTGCCTGGCAATGGGTCGATGGGAGAGGGCAGCGTTGCCTGGCAAAGGGCCTGGCGAGACCTCACGGAGTATCGTGAGCCATTTTGCACTCCTTATTTAAATAAAGGATGTGCAGACATTGGAGAGAGTTCACAGGTGGTTCATGAGGATGATTCCGGGAATGAAAGGGTTATCATACAAGGAGTGTTTGTCAGCTCTTGGCCTATATTCTTGGAATTTAGGAGAATGAGGGGGATCTCATTGAAACATTTTGAATGTTGTAAAGCATGGACAGAGTAGATGTCAAAAGGTTGTTTCCCATGCGGAGAATGTTTAGGACAAGGGGAAAAACTTCAGGATTGAAGGGCGATCGCTTAGAATGCACTGAAATTTCTTCAGCCAGAGGGAGGTAAATC
Source organism: Narcine bancroftii (assembly GCF_036971445.1). Taxonomy (NCBI): domain Eukaryota; kingdom Metazoa; phylum Chordata; class Chondrichthyes; order Torpediniformes; family Narcinidae; genus Narcine; species Narcine bancroftii. Next base: position 250,291,820 of record NC_091469.1, on the reverse strand, counting down.
TGTGGAATTTGTTGCCGCAGGCGGTTTTGGAGGCCATGTCATTGCATGCATTTAAGGATTTACATTCTTGATTGATCAGGGCATCAAAGGTTATGGGGAGTGGCCAGCAGTGGGGCAAACTCAATGGGCTGAATGGACTTCTGCTCTTGTCTTATGGACTGCTGAGAATGGGTGGAGCAGCAGGTAACACGGTGGGGTCATGGGAAGGTGACAGGGTCATGAGGATGTGCCGAGACCACGGGCAGCAGACTGCTGGAGTGGTCACTGCTTTACCCTGTCATCTGCTGCCCACTCAGGTCTAGTTGGTCACCTTGGTTCTGGGGTGGAAGCAAGTCCTCCGAGGGGCCGCAGGAGGAGATGGTGGAGAAGGTAATGACAAAGGCTGATGTATTCTATCCTTTGTTCCAAGGGGAACTGTGAGGTCTCGAAACTACTGTCTGAAACCCTGGAAGCAAGACACCTGGAAGATTGACCAGCGGCAGGAATGCGATACACTGGAGATGGGTGAAGGTCGAAGTTCTACTGGCAGAGGCACTCTAGAACTACCTTAAAGATTAGAGCTGGTTGGGGACCATTTTAATGTGCAGAGGGTGGTGAAAACCTGGAAATGGCTATTGATCTGAGCTCAGTGATTAAAAATATATTGTTTCATCGAATAACACAATACAGACTCCTTAGCCGACGATTTATGCCAACCTATGTAAACCTACTCAACAACAATCTAATTACTCTTCTTCACATCCATAATCGTCCATTTGCATCAGAGGGTCATGGATCTGTGGAACTTAATGCTGCACAAAGCAGTGGAGACCAGATCTGGGAGTATTTAAACAGGAAACGGATAAGTATCTAATTAGTAGGGGTGCCAAGGAATATGGGGAAAAGGCTGGAAATTGGAACTAGGTGTGAGCATAGTTCAGCTTTGTGTAGAGTCACGGAACAGACTCGATGGGCCTAGTGGCCTGCTTCTGTTCCTTTATCTTGTGATCTTGACCACCCTATCTAGACCCCTCAATCTTATATAGCTCTATTTGTTACTGCAAAGAGAAAGGACCTAGCTCTGTTATCCTTGCTTTTAGGACATGTTCTCCAATCCAGCAATATGCTGGTCAATCTCCTCTGCACCCTCTCCAAGGCGTCAATGTCCTTCCTGCAGTAAGGCACCCAGAACTGTACACAATGCTCCCTGTGGTCTCACCAGAGTGTTATAGAGCTGTAACATTACATTGCAGCTCTTGAACACTACCCTTTGACTAAAGAAGGCCAGCGCAACATCCCATCCCATCTTAACCATCCCATCAACTCACGCAGCAATCTCGATGGATCTACAACCTGGAGCTCAAGCTCTCTGTTCCTCCACATGGAATCCTGCCATGACCACATACTCTGCCACAAGTTCAATCTTCCAAAGTGCATCACTTCACACTTATCAGGATTGAATCAATGGAACCTAGTATAAGGATGGTGCAGACGGAAGGTGATGTAGGACACGTTATACACGGGGCGGTGGGCAGACAGGAGGGGAGGGATGTGCACTGGAGCAGAGACTTGCACTGTCCCAGGCACAAGGAACAGTTACACATGCTCACATTCTGGTGGCCTTCTGTAGATTCCCGCTCTCAAACCTTGACTCGAAGATCAAAGTGCTGGGGTCTTTACCACTTGAACCCACGTTGGCGACACTTAAAGGTCCTCGGCGACCTCCAACACGGGAACACGTGAAGTAAGGTGCTTTACTGGCTGCAGGACAAGGTATTGATCATGTTGGGGAGGTTGGGTGGGGAAGTAGAGAACATGGGCAGTAATAGCAAATTGAAATGGATCAACATTGCAGCAAGACAAGGATGGACAGACTGGACATTGGTATGTACTGGGGACCACAGTGACTACAGTGGGAGGGGATGGGGATGCTACAGAGGAAAGGGGATGGGGACACTACAGTGGGGGGTGGGGAGAAGAGATGGGGACACTCAGTGGGGGGGGAGATGGGGACACTACAGTGTAGGGGGGAGATGGGGACACAACAGTGGCGGGATGTGGACACTACAGTGGGGGGGGGGGAATGGGGATACAAACCATGTGGTTACAAGGTGGGAACCGGGGGAGTGTGTGTTCAGGTCTCCGTGAGGTTACAGTGTGGGAACCGGGGAGTGTGGGTTCAGGGCTTGTGAGGTTACAGGGTGGGAACCGGGGGGAGTGTGGGTTCAGGCCTCTGCGAGTTTACAGTGTGGGAACTGTGGAGTGTGGGTTCAGGTCTCCGCAAGGTTACAGGGTGGGAACTGGGAATGTGGGTTCAGGTCTCTGCGAGGTTACAAGGTGGGAACTGGGGAGTGTGGGTTCAGGTCTCCGTGAGGTTACAGTGTGGGAACTGGGGAATGTGGATTCAGGTCTCTGCGAGGTTGCAGTGTGGGAGTCGGGGGAGTGTGGGTTCAGGTCTCCGCGAATTTACAGCAGATAAGCAGCGTGATGCAGTGATATCTCTATCCCTTCTCAGCATTTTTTCTTTTCTTCCTTCCATCCCATCTACCTGTTGACCTATGCTCCTGCCCCTTTCTCCTCCTTCCCCACTTCGATCTCCTTTTTATTCAAGCTCCTGCAGTTTTTCTTCTACCTGATGAAGGCTCATGGCTGAAACATTGGTCACCTTCACTTCCCTGGATGCTGTGTGACCTGCTAAGTTTCTCCAGCACTTTTGAGTACTGCAAGTGAAACACTGGCATCCAGTGTTTGGTGGTTACCTGTGTCGATGGCAAAAACTGTTTCCTTTCCTTCACCCCCCCAACTGGGAGGTATATTCTCCTGCCCGCTAGGCTGGTACAGCTTTTCTGGCTGGGCTGGGCTCCATTCTGTGGAGTAAAATTAACCAGGGTTCAGTCACACCAGGCACCAGGGATGTAAACAGGTTCATTCACACCTTAACCCAAAACATTGCCTGTGGTAGGATCTCATCTCAAGAACTTGCACCCATTTCCTCCCCCTTCACCCTTCCCTCACACTCTACTTGGTCACCCCAACCCATGAATAGAACCACAGATCCCAAGCGTGGTGGGAGAACTGCTGGGCGAGGTGTCCATTCCATGCTCTCCCATTTGCCCAGTGTTCCTACCTCAACCTCCGTGATCTCCTCCAATTCGAACAGCCCCCTCCCGTTCAATATCTCCTCTCTCAGCCTGACCACACACATCTCCATCTCGTGCCTCCTCCCTCCACTCCTGCAAGTCTCCCAGTTCATAGAACAGAACAGTACAGGCCCTTCAACCCACGACATTGTGCCACTGATGTGAACCTACTCCACAACAACCTCACTCTTCCTTAACTCACACACATAACCCTCAATTTTACTCATATCCATGTGCCTATAGAAGAGTCATTTGAAAGTTCTGGTTGTCCCAGTCTCCATCACCACCCCTGGAAATGCATTCCAGGCACCCACCACTCTCTGTGTAAAAGATATCTCCACTGAACATTCCTACACTCATCTGAAACAGATATCCTCTGGTATTTACTAATAGTCATCCCAGGATAAGGTGTTGGGTCCACACTCTTTAAGCCCCTCATTATCTATTAAGTCAGCTCATTCTCCCATTAAGCATGTGTTCTCCCACTCCCCAGCCAAGCCCATCCCCACTTCTCCCCCTCATTCCCACTAATCTTGCTGATAACCTCTATCGCTCCTCTTCCTCTCCAACCTCCCTCTGCGCCCTTACCCAGTTCATCTTCGTGGACCCAGGTTATTGACACTGAGATTAGTGCGATTGAACAAGACATTGATAGGTTAACCAGGGCAGCAAGGATATGGGGAGAAAGCCAGACACTGGGTCTGAGAAATAGTGAGGCAGACTCAATGGGCTGAATAGCCAATTTCTGTTTCTTCGCTTTCTGGTCTTCTGGAATGGAGGTACCTTCCCACCTCAAGGGTTCCCTTGAACTTCCTGTTCTGTTCTGTTCTGGGGCATTGAGCAGACCCTTGGACATCAACCCATCTAAATCCCCCTCATGGATTATAAGCCACATACCCCCCGCACTCCCCGTCTACCCCCCGCACTCCCCGTCTACCCCCCGCACTCCCCGTCTACCCCCGCACTCCCCGTCTACCCCCCGCACTCCCTGTCTACCCCCCGCACTCCCCGTCTACCCCCCCGCACTCCCCGTCTACCCCCCGCACTCCCCGTCTACCCCCCGCACTCCCCGTCTACCCCCCGCACTCCCCGTCTACCCCCCGCACTCCCCGTCTACCCCCCGCACTCCCCGTCTACCCCCCGCATTCCCCGTCTACCCCCCGCACTCCCCGTCTACCCCCGCACTCCCCATCTACACCCCGCACTCCCCATCTACACCCCGTACTCCCCATCTACACCCCGTACTCCAGATCTACCCTGTACTCCCCAGCTAATCCCCATACTCCCCATCTACACTCTGTACTCCCCATCTACCCATTTACGCCAAATACTCCTTATCTAAACCCCACACTCCACATCTACCCCCCGTACTACCCATCTACCCCATGTAAACCCCATCTACACCTTGTACTCCCCATTTACCACTGTACACTTTATCTATGCCAAATACTCCCCATCTAAACCCCATACTCCACATCTACCACCTGTATTCCCCATCTACCTCCCCATACTCCCCATCAAACCCCTATACTCCCCATCAAACCCCTATACTCCCCATCAAACCCCTATACTCCCCATCAAACCCCTATACTCCCCATCAAACCCCTATACTCCCCATCAAACCCCTATACTCCCCATCAAACCCCCATACTCCCCATCTACCTCCCCATACTCCCCATCTACCTCCCCATACTCCCCATCTACCTCCCCATACTCCCCATCTACCTCCCCATACTCCCCATCTAACCCCTGTACTCCCCATCTATCGCCTGTACTATCCATCTACCCCCTTACTCCCCATCTACCCCCGTACTGCCCACCTATCCCGTACTCCCCATCTACCCCCTACTCTCCAGCTATCTCCTCCTACTCCCCATCTACCTCCCATACTCCAAATCTACCCCCATACTGCCCACCTACCCCAGTTCTCTCCATCCATCCCCATAGTCCCATCTACCCCTACACTCCCCATCTACTCCCCGTACTCCTCATCTACCCTTGTACACTTCATCTACCCCGCATCCTCCCCATTGAGCCTCTGTACTCCCCATCTACCCCTGTACTGCCCACCTACCCCTGTACTGCCCACCTAGCCCCATTCTCCCCATCTATGCCCTCGTACACTTCATCTACCCCCGTACTGCCCACCTACCCCACTACTTCCCATATTCCCCATCTACCCCTCATACTCCCCATCTATCCCCGTACTGCCCACCTACCCCTGTACACCCCATCCACCCCTTCACACTCACCATATATCCCCTCATACTCATCTACCCCCCGTACTCCCCATCTACCCCCCATATTCCCCATCTACCCCCCATATTCCCCATCTACCCCATACTCCCCATCTACCACTGTACTCCCCATATACCCTCTCATACTCCCCATCTATCTCCTCGCACTCCCCATCTACCCCCATACTGCCCATCTACCCCTGTATTCCCCATCTACCCCCCATGTACTCCCAATTTACACCCCTGGACTTCCCATCTATCCCCCTACACCTTCATCAATTCTCCCAATCAGAAGAGTAGGGAGCAAGGGGAAGGGGAGGGGTACAGGCCAGCAGCTAAGAGGTCACAGATGGATACAGGTGGGAAGGTAGAAGAGAAATTAGCTGAGCCATGATAGGGGTGGTGACAGGGTAGGGAAGGAAGTGGAGAGTTGGGGAATGGGCAATAATTGATAGTTGCTCCCTGATCAAATCTTTGCCACTGTCCAACCCCTCCTTCACCCCATCTTGATCTCTCCCATGTCAATTCGATTACAGTAAGAACCATAACACTTGCCTAACTGCCTCTAGTCCCTCCGCCACAGACTACACCCAGTCCCCTCGATGCCTCCCTGCTCTCTTCTAGAGCCTTGAGCATATCCTTGGACCTCCCAGACCCCCAATCCCAGACCATACTCGTCCCCTCCCAGACCCTTCCCTCCCTGCCAGCCCCTCCCCCCTCACCAATGTGGTGCACCTCTTCCCTGATGACCTCACACTCTATTGGCCAGCGAGGGGGCTGAAGGAGGAAGTGGGCTGCTACAGCGTAGAGGTTGGCCGGTTCACGTAGGCGGGCCACTCGCCGACCAGCGTGGCAGTCAAACACCAATTGCCTGGTCCGCAGGAATCGGCACTCATTGAGGAAGGAATCTGCAGGGGTTTAAGGAAAAGTGATTTAGTCTTTCATCATTTCAATAGCTCCACTCGGCTATGTTAATGGGGGGGAAATACATGCAGGTTACTGGGCACTGTGTGTGTGACACCCTCACTCACATACTCATCAGAACATGCAAGGCCAGAGAACGAGGTAGGTCTATCTACAACTCCAACTACTGCTGTAACACAACCCAGTCCTCTGTATAAACCATTCCAGTCCCACACCCCATTCTCACAACCAACATGTCTCTCCACAGCCTCATGCACTGCCAAATTGAGACCATTCACAAAATGGAGGGACAACACCTTGTATTCCAACTGGGCACTCTCCAAATAGGCAATGTTCACAGCAACATCTCCAAATTTCCATTAAACCCCACCTCTGGTCTCTTTCTTTCCCCTGCCCTTTGTCTCCCTTCCTCTAATTCCCCACTACCTTCCCTTCTCTGCCCAATCAGAGAGCTACTGCTGTTGTGACAGTATTTAGAGGTGGTTTGGGAGGAATTGTTAGAGCAGCTTCCACACACACATTTTAAAACACAGAATATTTGCAGGACTTTTGCAGAATGCATTTTGCAGGAGGCCAACAAAGTATCAACAGCAGCTTGCCTGGGAACATGTGATCTTTGCAGGCAGAGGAGAAGACTTTTGCTCTCAGAGAGGGAGGGTGTGAAACAGAGAGGAGAGAGACAGAAATCCATTCCAGAGGGACAAGCTGGCAAACTTTGGAAGGCTGCCTGGTCAAAGGAGAAGACTGGCAGTGTGAAAGGTGACCTGAAAGAAAGAGGATCATCTGGAGAACCCTGAAGGGGACAAGTTTCGTCAGCAAGACTGATTGAGAAGGAATCAGTTACGAATGTCCTGGAAAAGGAATCTCTCTGAAAACCAGCGAGAACCCTCCTGAGTGGGAACCATTTGCCTGTTAAGCACCAAAGACTGGTGAACCTTGTTAATGCTAATTTCTGTGCACAGTACAAGAATTGCCTGCAATCAGTGAGATTAGACTGTGATCCAAAGAATTTTTCCAATCTTAAATATACACCTGCACTTAGTATTAGAGGGAGGATTAAGTAGTTAGGTAGGTTAAGTAATAAGTTCAAGTTTAATTCCGTTTCCTTGTTCAAATATAATTAAAAACAACTTTTATTTAAGTAACCCTGTGTTGTAGTGTATATCTATTGCTGCTGGGTTTTGGGGTCCTCTGGAGTCCATAACACTGCCCCTATCACTTCTCAACTTCTGTCTCTTCTACCCTCCCACCTGTATCTATTTTATCTATGACCTCTTATTTGTTAGCATGTGCCCTTCCCCTTCCTCTTCTCTCCTTCCCCAATCCCCCACCTTTTTTATTCAGGTGCCTGCCAGTGCTTCTCAACCTTTTTCTTTCCACTCCACCCCACCCCACCAGCCTCTGTATCCAGGATATTGTCCTCTGCAATTTCTGCCTACAATGTGATCCCTCCACCAGACACTCTCCTCTCCACTTTTACCTCTGTGTCCACTCAACCCTTCCCATTAACCGGTACCTATAGGACCATAAGACTTAAGAGCTGAAATAGGCAATTCAGCCCATTGAATCTGCCTTGCCATTTAATCCTGAGCTGATCCATTTTCCCACATAGACCCACTACCCAGCCTTCACCCCATAACCCTCAATGCCATGGCTAATCAATCTCTCTCTCAATGCACCCAATGACCTGACTTGTGGCAACAAATTACACAGATTTACCACCCTCTGGTTGAAGAAATTCCTCTGCATCTCTGTTCTAAGTGGATGCCTATCCATGTAATGGCAGGAAAAGCTAACTTATGCCCACCACCATTCGTGGCCCCCAAGCAGTCTTCCCAAGTGAAGCAACACTTCACTTGTAAACCTGCAGGAGTCACCTACTACAACTGGTGCTCCCATTGTCAATGCTCTACATCCGAGAGACTGGACGCAGACTGGGAGATAATTTCATTGAGCACCTTAGCTCCTTCTGCTGTCCTAACAGGGACCTTCCTGTGCCCAGCCATTTCCATTCCACATCCCATTCCTACACTGACACGTCTGTCCATGGCCCCAAACACTGCCACCCGCAAAATGGAGGAACAACTCCCAAAATTCCATCTGGGTACTCTCCAATCAGACAGCATTAACATGGGCTTCTCCCCTGCCTCTGTCTCCTTTTCTCTAGCTCTCTATTCCCTTCCCTCTCCTATCAGAGAGTGACTCCCTCCCCATCACTTCTCTGCCCTCCCACTTGTGACCATCCTTGACCTCTAGGCTGTGGATGTGCTCTCCTCCCACCACTCCTCTGCAACCCCACCCCACCCCACCCCACTGACCTGCAAGCACCACACCTTGACAAAACTGAAACATTGGTTATATATCTGTTTCCAATGGACACTGCGTGACCTGCTAGTTTGGCACTTTTGTGTGTTACATCCTTTTCTTGATTACCTGTTGCACCTGCAACCCAATCTTTTGTGATTCACACACAAGCTCTCCCAAGCACTTCTGCACAGCAACAATCTTTCACTATTTAAATAATTATCCAGTCGACTACCTTTCCTTGTAGTCGACCTCATTGTTCTCCATCTGCCAGAACCTTGCCCTCTTCCTTAACCTATTTACATCTCCCTGCAGACTCTCTGCATCCTCTCACAATGTGCTCTTCCAATCAAATTAGTGTCACCAGCAGACAGGTAAACTGCACTTGATCCCCTTCCCCAAATCGTGAACATCGTGGGCCCAGCACTAAACCCTAAGGCACGCTGCTCACTGCAACCATTTAACCCAAATCTGCCTTCAATTGATGAACTAATCTTCTCTCTATGGAAATATATTATCCCAATTCCATGGATCTTTATCTTATGGATAAGCCTTATCAAACACCTTGTTGAAGTCCAAGTGCCCAACATCCACTGGTTCCCCTCTCTCCACTGGGCTCATTATATCCTCAAACACGTCCAACTAAATTTGCCAAACAGGACCTGCCCTTCCTGATTCCATGCTGAGTCTGCCTGATGGAACAATTTCTATCCAGCTATCTCACTGTATCTTCCTTGATGATAGCCTCAAGCAATTTCCCGACGACAGTCATTAAGCCTGTAATTACCTACCTTTTGACTACATCTTTTATAAAAGTGGTGTCACATTTGCTGTCTTGCAGTCCGCCTGGATCATTCCAGAGAATTTTGGTAAATTATCACAACCACCAGTAATATAACTTTTGCCATCTATTTCAATTTCCTGGGATGCATTCCATCAGGCCCAGGGATTGATCTACCTTCAGCCCCACTGGTTGGCTCAGCAATGCCTCTTACATGACAGCAATTGTATCGAGGTCCTCACCTCCCATCGCATCCTTAGCATCACCCTGTCATATTAGACGTGTCCTCCAAAGCTCGCTCACCTCTTCCATTTCAACATTCCCCTCCTTCTAGTCTTCCATGGGACCCACATTCACTTCGTCATCTTTTCCACTTTATATAATTAGAACAACTACAATTTGTTTTTGTATTTTGTTCTAGTTTACTTCTGTAATATATTTTTCTTTATTTTTGCTTAGTGATTTTATGGAACATTTTCACATTTTCCCAATATTCCAGTTTCTCACTACTTTTGGCAACACATTAGAGTTAGGGTTGCAATGTGGCACCTATTACCTCACACTTACATCTTATTGCATTCATACCTACACACACTCACTGGTACACCTACAGACATTCACTGGTACACCTACACACACTCACTGACACATTCACTGACACTCACCAATACACCATCTCTCATACACACCATCTCAAATACACAGACACATAATCTCACACGCACTGAAACACATCTGTCTCTCACACACACCCACACAGACACACTATCTCATACTCACTGAAACACTCTCACACCCACTTTACACACCAGACACACCATCTCATACAGACACACCAACTCACACACACCCATCTCGCACACACAGACCCACCTCACGCACCTCACACACCCATCTCGCACACACACACCCACCTCACACACTCACAACCATCTCACACACACACCCATCTCACACACACACACCCATCTCACACACACACCCATCTCATGCACACACCCATCTTATTACACAATGTGCAATGAACTGGGATTCACTAGTAGTGTGTTGTTCTGATGGCTGGACCTGCCCCCAATCTGCTCACACTCACTGAAACACATCTGTCTCTCACACACACCCACACAGACACACTATCTCATACTCACTGAAACACTCTCACAACCAGACACACCATCTCATACAGACACACCAACTCACACACACCCATCTCACACACACACCCATCTCACAGGTTTGTGCGTGAGATGGGTTTGTGCGTGAGATGGGTGTGTGCGTGAGATGGGTGTGTGCGTGAGATGGGTGTGTGCGTGAGATGGGTGTGTGTGTAAGGTAGGTGTGTGTGTGTGTGTGTGAGATGGCTGTGAGTGTGTGAGGTGGGTGTGTGTGGCTTCCTGCCTAAACCCAGAACCCTTCTGAAGTCGACTGTGAAACCTTACACATAGTAAAAAGATAATAAAAGCATTTGTTCTTCCTCCAGTTGTGAAAGCTTTTATTCATGTTACAATTTTATTAGCATATTCCCCAAATGATGGAAGTGGTATTCAAGCCTGGTACGCTGCTGATAGACTCTCTATCCCTCGACACGGTTGAGAAGTTCATATACTGGCTAGATTCCTTCCAGGCCTACGTGAACGTGACCAGAGATGTCTTCCACACCGATAAACTCAGGAGGACTGCACTAGTTCTGAGGGTAGGAACGAAAGAGTACACAGTCATCAGGACGGCACTACATATGAAGCTGCCATCGAGGTGTTGAAGGCACGGTACCTGAAGTCGCAAAATAAGGTCCTAGTGAGGCATCGACTTGCTCTATGTCGCCAATGGCCAGGAGAGACCATCGATGACTACCTGCTGGATCTGTGGAAGCTTGCCAAGAAGTGCAGGTATGAAGCAGCTATGGGCCAAGTTCATGAGAAAGAACACTCTAGTCACGGGGATCCATTCAAGGTACATCATGCAGTGACTGCTTGAGTCGGGAAAGGAGGACCTGGCTAGCCAGGTTGAACTGGTCAAATTGTTGGAACAGGCCAAGCTCAAGAACAACGACCTTGAAGCCAGCGAGCTTGCTTACCCAGGTGACCCCGTCCAAGGACCGGCTGCTCCCGCTACCCCAGCCCTAATGGCTGGCGCTTCCGTGCTAAGGAGTGCTTTTTCTGCGGCAAGAGCCAGCATCCCCAATCTCATTGCCTGGCTAAAGACTCAGTGTGTTCCAACTGTGGCAAGAAAGGGCATTGGGTGAGTGTTTGCCACGTGAGGGGAAGCCCGGGGGTCTGTGGCCTCCACCGCTCCCAGATCCAATTCCAGCCCCAAGCCATCTGCCCTGAATTCACCAGAGCCCACTTACTGCGCTACATGCTGATGGAGAGTGGCAGTGGGGAAACGGTGTGTAAAGGTTCGGCGGCTATCTTGCCGTGACCCAAATTCAAACTTAGCACCATCATCGACAGAGGAGGAAAGAGGGTGGCCATCTTGCCGCACCATGAGGTCGAAGCCATCTTACCTATGTAGGCCAACCCAGGATGGTGGGGGCCACTCAAGTGGGGAGTATGGAGTCTCCAGGTTCCTAGCCTCGAAGGTCCTAGATCAGGATAGACCTCACCAGTTCAGCAACTCCATAGTGACCATGAAGGTAAACGGACATTCCACTGAAAGCCTAATCGACATAGGTTCTACTGAAAGCTTCATAGACTCATGGACTGTACAGGACGACAACCTAAAGATGTGTCCTTCCAATTATTGCATATTCCTTGCGTCTCAGTCACATTCTACAACATTGTAAAGTACATCTGTCGTTTGAAGGGGGAGAATTCTGTATGTACTTCCTGTGTTCCCTTAAAAGGGTGACCTTGAAGTATTCTGGTCCCATTCCCCTGTAACAGTTCGGAACGGAGGACCTCTAAAATCAGAACCCACATGTGGTCTCTCCACAATGAATATCGACCCCCACCCCTTGCCACCTCTCTTCCCAAATCTGTCCTCGGACAGAAAACCTATTGCTATCAAGTGCAGGAGGTACAGCACAGCAGACCGAGATTTCATAAAGTCTGAGACACAACGTCTGCTTGACGAAGGTATCATCGAACCTAGCACCAACCTGTGGAGAGCACAAGAGGCAGTGGTAAAAAGGGAAAACAAGCCCAGGCTAGTAATTGACTATAGCCAAACTGTTAATCGGTACACACTTCTGGACGCATACCCCCTTCCCTCGAAATTTGGACATGGTGAATGATATTGCCGAGTATCGGGTCTATCCGACCATCGACCTGAAAGCTGCTTATCACCAGCTGCCAATCTGTTCTGATGACCATCCATATACGGCATTTGAGGCTAACGGCCATCTCTATCAATTCTGGAGGGTTCCTTTTGGTATCACTAACAGGGTTTCTATCTTCCAGAGGCAGATTGACAGAACGGTGGATGAGTATGGGTTGAATGCTATTTTCCCCCACCTCGATAACATCACCATCTGTGGCCATACCTTGGAAGACCATGACACTAACCTCCAGAGCTTTCTCCACATGGCAAAAGCCCTGAACCTCACTTATAACTTTGACAATTGCATGTTCAGGACTAAACATCTGGCTATTGTTGGCTACATTTTCCTCCTGGCGAGAATGAGCTCCGTGGCTCACAGGGCACTTAAGGCAATGGACCCTCTGTTCCGGTGGGTGCCATATCCCTAATGGAGACGTGGTGGAGAACGGCATCATTGGCCTCGATCCCGATAGGATGCGTCCCCTGTTAGAGCTCCCCGTCCCCAGGACCACAAAGGCTTTGAGGAGATGCCTGGGGTTTTTCTCATATTATGCCCAGTGGATCCCTCAATACGCTGATAAGATTCACCCTCTCTTAAAAGCCACTCATTCCCCCCTCTCAGCTGAAGCCCAAATAGCTTTTGACTACCTCTGGAATCACATTGTGAAAGCCGCTATGCACGTGGTGGACAAGAATGTACCTTTCCAGGAAAGCTACACTTCAGGCGTAACCATGACCGTGACCCTCAACCAGGCAGGCAGGCCGGTTGCATTTTTTTCTCAAACATTACAAGGCCACGAGCTCCGGAACCCATCTGTGGAAAAGGAGGCTCAAGCCATTGTAGAAGCCGTGAGGCACTGGAGACACTACCTGGCTGGTAGGAAATTTACACTCCTCACTGACCAGCGCTCTGTTCCATTCATGTTTAATAATGTTGAGGGGCAAAATCAAAAATGACAAGATTGCTAGGTGGAGGATCGAGCTCTCCACCTACAATTATGACTGCCTATCTGCCTGGAGCCCTTAATGACCCTCCAGATGCCTTATCCAGAGGAAGCTGTGCCTCTGCACACACCAGCCAACTGTGGTCTCTGTATAATGAACTCTGCCATCCAGGGGTTACACGTATGGCTCATTTTGTCAAGGTGCGCAATCTGCCCTACTCCATGGAAGACATCAGGGAAATGACCAGGTCTTACTAGGTCTGCGTGGAGTGCAAGCCACACTTCTACTGTCCTGCAAAGGCGCACCTGATCAAGTCATTCAGGCCCTTCAAAAGGCTCAGTGTCGATTTTAAGGGACAACCCCTCCACAAATAGGAACATCTTCCTCTCTGTCATTGATGAGTACTCCCGCTTCCCTTTCGCCATTCCATGTCCATATGTACACTTCGTCAGTCATAAAGACCGTAGATCCCATTTTCGCTCTGTTCAGGTATCCCAGCTATATTCATAGCGACCAGAGCTCATCCTTTATGAGTGACGAGCTACGTCATTACCTGCTGGCGAGGGACATTGCATCCAGCAGGACTACTAGCTACAATCCCTGGGGGTCAAGGCAGGTTGAAAAGGAGAACGCCACAGACTGGAAAGCTGTCAAACTGGCCCTAAAGTCAAAAGGCCTTCCAGACTCACGCTGGCAGGAAGTCCTCCCTATAGCGCTCCATTCCATCCGGCTGCTACTGTGTACTGTGACCAATGCTACTCTTCACGAACTCCTATTCAATTTTGATAGAAGGTCGGCATTGGGAACTACACTCCCAGTCTGGCTCACCACTCCTGGTCCAGTCCTTCTCAGGAAACATGTAAGGAGAAGCAAGACCGACTCCCTGGTGAAAAGGGTGAAACTGCTCCACGCCAATCCCACATACGCCTATGTGGAGTACTCAGATGGCAGGGAGGATACTGCCTCCATCAAGGATCTGGTACCCTGGAACAAGTGCCCTGCGAGCCACGGAGCTCATTCTTGCCACCCCCAATCAGGGCTTCAGGGGATATGGTTCAGGAGAAAAGTGTATCCTCCTCCACCATTGAGCCGGAGACCCAGCCCACCTCTCCTACCTCACAAGGGACCGGGAGACCCAAGGAGCCCAAGGCTCCCCTGGTGCTAAGGCGCTCTAGCAGGATCTCCAGACCCCTGGACTGCTTAAATCTGTAAATTTGTAAATAACTATTTTTTTAACTTTTTTTCTTCTCTGAACCCATATTCTCTGTTTTCATTCCCAGTCCCTAAATGCAGTGCACTGGGATTTACTGGTAGTGTGTTGTGCTGATGGCTGGCCCTGCCTCCTGGCTCTGCGCCCCATCTACTCACACCTAAACTCAGAACCCTTCTGAAGATGACTGTGAGATCCAACCCATAGTTATAAGCTAATAAAAGTGTTTGTTCTCCCTCCAGTCGCGAGAGCTTTTATTCACACTACACACACCCATTTCACGCGTGCACCCACCTTACACACACAGTGCCCCTGCCCTTCCTGATCCTGCCCGTGCCAACAGTGCCCCTGCCCTTCCTGACCCTGCCTGTGCCAACAGTGCCCCTGCCCTTCCTGACCCTGCCCATGCTTACAGGTCAGTTGGTGGTCTTCCTCCTCGTTGGTGGTGAAGTTGTTGTTGGAACCTGGGATGTTCCGGTGTGCCATCGGACACCCGTTCTGTTGCCAGTTCTGCTCCTTCATCATCCTGGGCTGCTTTCTGCTGCGGTCTGACAGAGCACAGTCATTGCCCCCCCCGCTCTAATGCCAATGGTCTGGGTTCATGTGGACAGCAGTGGCCCCCCCCCCATGGGTGGGTGGGTAAGGATATGGTCTGAATGGGTGGAGGAAAACCCAAACAGGACAGACATGCTGAGACAGAGCCTGGAGTTCTCCAGGGGGTTGAGAAAGACAATATTTTTACAGGAGCAAAATTACGACCATTCTGTCTGGCTGCAACATTGTGTGGTCTGGTAGCTGCAAAGCATTGGACCAGAACTCAATATAGGTTCACTGAGGCTCCCTTTCCTCTATTGACAATTTTCACCAAGAGCATTGCTTAAACAGGGCTCAAGAAATTATTTGAGGACCCTTTCCATACTGTATATAATTTCTTTGATCTACATCAGGAAGGAGATACAGGAGCATCAAAATCAGGTTGGCATGGCTGGGAAATAGCTTTATCCTGCAGGCTGTGAGATTGATGAACAGTGTCCTGTAACTGAGGAAATCATCCCAAAATATCTATATATTTTAAATGTTCTCAATTTATTTCTATGATTATTATGTGCTGTCTATGTGTGTGCACCATCTTCCGGAGAAATGCTGTTTCGTCCAGTTGTATAAGCACAGTCAGATGATAATAAACTTGAACTTAATTCCACTGACAGGATGATGGGATGGCTATTGGCATGCGCAGATCACTTTTCATGTTGCATGGGCAGATCATCCAGATGAGAAGAACCATCTCCATGACCCTCAGTACACCAGAGCAGACAGGGTGGCCACTGCAAAGTTGCCAGCACTGCAGGATTCCTGAAAGTGTGGGCGTTCAGTGACTGCGCCCACACTGGATCTCCTGCTCCGTGCGGAAGACATCCAGATCTTTGGGAACTCCAGCCCCGCTCTCTCCCATCAATGCAGCATCTATTCTGTGTTCTGGGCAGTGGTGTGCCCCTTTTAGGGCTGGCAGCAAAGATCGAGTTGTGAAGCTCAAAGCTGGGAGCTGGCAGAAGTTTCAAAGGAGCAATAGATCATGCAGGGAGACTTCGCAATACTGTTCTGGATCTGAGCTCTCTATCTTACAGTACCGCAGCACTTGTCCGTGATGCTCTCTATCTTACAGTACCCCAGCCATGCCTATAATGCTTTCCATCTTACCATTCCCCAGTCCTTGCACATGATGCACTCCATCTTACAGTACCCCAGCCCATGCCCAAGTTGCAGCCCATCTTACAGTTCCCCAGCCATTGCACACAAGGCTCACCATCTTGCAGTACCCCAGGCCTTGCCTAAGATGCTCTCCATCTTACTGTTCCCCAGCCCTTGCCCATGATGCTCTCAATCTTACCATTCCCCAGCGCTTGCCCATAATGCAGTCCATCTCATATAACCCCAGCCCTTGCCCACAATACTTTTCATCTTACTGTTCCCCAGCTCTTGCCCATAATGTTCTCCATCTTATTGTTCATCAGCCCTTTCCCAAGATGTTCTCCCTCTTACAATACCCCAAGCTTTCCCCACGATACTATCCATCTTGCAGTACCCTAGCGCTTGCCCATAATGTTCTCTATCTTACAGTACCTCAGTCCATGCCCACGATGCTCTCCATCTTACAGTACCTCAGTCCATGCCCACGATACTCTCCATCTTACAGATACCAAGCCCTTACCCACGATGCTCTCTATCTTACAATACCCTAGCAATTGCACATAATGCTCTTCATCTTACAGTATCCCAGTGCTTGCCCATGATGTTTTACAACAGACCATAACCCAGTGAAAGCCCACGATGCTCACCATCTTACAATTCCACAGCCCTTGCACACGATGCCCTCCATCTTTTTTTAAATTTTTTATTTTTCACACTATAAACCACATTGATCAAGATACATACATTTTTCTTTTCAAATATATAGTGTCGTTTTCTCCCCCCCTCTTCCCATCCCACCCTCCCTACCTCCCCTCCCATTCATTTAAAGTGCAGAATCTAAGATACATTAAACCCGTCAAACAATGTTGTCACTCAATAAAAATAAACAAGAAATTCCACTGAGTCAATTCTTTTCATTTCCTTCTCCTTCTGTCATTTTAGGTGGTAGATGTCCCCGGTAGGTTTTCTCTATTGTGTTTCATGTATGGCTCCCATATTTGTTCAAATATTGTAATATTATTTCTTAAATTATATGTTATTTTTTCTAATGGAATACATTTATTCATTTCTATATACCATTGTTGTATTCTCAAGTTATCTTCTAATTTCCAGGCTGACATAATACATTTTTTTGCTACAGCTAAGACTATCCTAACAAATCTTTTTGTGCACCATCCAAATCAAGTCCAAATTCTTTGTATTTTATGTTACTTAGGAGGAAGATCTCTGGGTTTTTTGGTATATTGCTTTCTGTGATTTTATTTAATATCTGGTTTAGATCTTCCCAAAATTTTTTCACTTTCTCATACGTCCAGATTGCATGAATTGTTGTTCCCATTTCCTTTTTGTAACGAAAACATCTGTCAGATACTGTTGGGTCCCATTTAATTACCTTTTGAGGTGTAATGTATAGCCTGTGTATCCAGTTATATTGTATCATACGTAACCTCGTGTTTATTGTATTTTTCATAGTTCCAGAGCATAACTTCTCCCATGTTTCCTTCTTTATCTTTATGTTTAAATCTTGTTCCCACTTTTGTTTAATTTTACCATTTGTTTCCTCATTCTTCTTTTCTTGCAGTTTAATATACATATTTGTTATAAATTTTTTGATTATCATTGTGTCTGTAATCACATATTCAAAATTACTTCCCTCTGGTAACCTCTGACTGCTTCCCAATTTGTCCTTCAAGGATTTCAGTTGGTAGTATGCCAACACTGTATCTTGAGTTATATTATATTTATGCTTCATTTTTTCAAAGGACAGTAATTTATTTCCTGAAAAGTAATTTTCTATTCTTTTGATTCCTTTTTTCTCCCATTCTCTAAAGGAAAGGTTATCTATTGTAAAAGGGATTAGTTGATTTTCCGTCAGTATTAGTTTTGGTGGTGTTGTGGACAGTGAGGTAGATTACCGTAGATTAAAAGGTGATTTAGGAAGGCTGGAGGTGTGGGGTGAGAAATGGCTGATGGAATTTAATACAGATAAATGTGAGGTGCTACATTTTGGAAAGGCAAATTTAAATAGGTCATATACATTGAATGGTAGACAATTGAGGAGTGCAGAGCAACAAAGGGATTTAGGAGTTATGGTAAATAGTACCCTCAAGGCTGATACTCAGGTAGATGGTGTGGTGAAGAAGGCATTTGGAATGTTGGCCTTCATAAATCGGAGTATTGAATTCAAGAGTAGGGAGGTTATGATGAAATTATACAAGGCATTGGTGAGGCCAAATTTGGAGTACAGTGTACAGTTTTGGTCACCAAATTATAGGAAAGATATAAACAAAATAGAGAGAGTGCAGAGGAGGTTCATGAGAATGTTGACAGGATTTCAGGGTCTGAGTTACAGGGAAAGGTTGTGCAGACTGGGGCTTTTTTCACTGGAACGTAGAAGATTGAGAGGGGACTTGATAGAGGTGTTTAAGATTTTAAAAGGGACAGACAGAGTAAATGTGGATAGGATTTTTCAATTAAGAAAGGGGGAGATTCAAACTAGAGGACATTATTTAAGATTGAAGGGGGAAAATTATAAGGGGAAGATGAGGGGAAATTTCTTTACGCAGAGGGTGGTGGGGATGTGGAATGAGCTTCCGGCAAACGTGGTCGAGGCGGGATCATTGGTTACATTTAAGGAAAGACTGGATCGTTACATGGATAGGAGGGGACTAGAGGGGTATGGATCGGGTGCTGGTCAGTGGGACTAGGAGGGTGGGGATTTGCTACGGCATGGACTAGTAGGGCCGAACTGGCCTGTTCTGTGCTGTAAGTGGTTATGTGGTTATATGGTTATAATTGGTAATTTGTTTTATTCCTTTCTACATGAATCTTCTTCCAAATATTGAGCAGATGATGTAATACTGGAGAATTCCTACATTGTACCAATTTTTCATCCCATTTATATAATATATGTTCAGGTATCTTCTCCCCTATTTTATCTAGTTCTAATCTAGTCCAATCTGGCTTTTCCCTTGTTTGATAAAAATGTGATAGGTATCTTAATTGTGCGGCTCTATAATAATTTTTAAAGTTTGGCAGTTGTAAGCCTCGTTTATACCATTCTGTTAATTTATCTAGTGCTATCCTCGGTTTCCCCCCTTTCCATAAAAATTTCCTTATTATTTTCTTTAACTCCTTGAAGAATTTCTCCGTCAAGTGTATTGGCAATGCCTGAAATAGGTATTGTATCCTTGGGAAAATGTTCATTTTAATACAGTTTATCCTTCCTATTAGTGTTAGTGGTAAGTCTTTCCAATGCTCTAAGTCGTCCTGTAATTTTTTCATTAGTGAATAATAATTGAGTTTATAAAGATGGCCGAGGTTTTTATTTATTTGTATACCTAGGTATCTTATTGCTTGATTTTGCCATCTGAATGGTGATTCTTTCTTAAATTTTGAGAAATCCGCATTATTCATTGGCATTTCTTCACTTTTATTTGCGTTAATCTTGTAACCCGACACTTCTCCATATTCCTTCAATTTCTTATATAATTCTTTTATTGATATTTCTGGTTCTGCTAAGTATACTATAACGTCATCTGCAAATAAACTGATTTTATATTCCTTGCCTTTTATTTTTATCCCTTTTATTTTATTTTCTGTTCTTATCAATTCTGCTAGTGGTTCTATAGCTAACGCAAACAATAAGGGTGATAATGGGCATCCCTGCCTTGTTGATCTGCTTAAGTTAAATTGCTTTGATATATATCCATTTACTGTCACTTTCGCCAATGGCCTCTTATATAATGCTTTAATCCAATTAATATACTTCTCTGGTAAACTGAATTTTTGCAATACTTTGAATAAATAATTCCATTCTACTCTGTCAAAGGCCTTCTCTGCGTCTAAAGCAACTGCTACTGTTGGAGCTTTATTCCCTTCTACTGCATGAATTAAGTTAATAAATTTACAAATATTGTCTGTTGTTCGTCTTTTTTTAATAAATCTAGTTTGGTCTAAATTTACCATTTTCGGTACATACTCTGCTAATCTGTTTGCTAATAGTTTAGCTATTTATCTTATAATCTGTGTTAAGTAAAGATATTGGTCTATATGACACTGGTGCGAGTGGATCTTTCCCTGTCTTTGGTATTACTGTAATTATTGCTGTTTTACATGAATTTGGTAAGCTTTGTGTTTTATCAATCTGGTTGATTACTTCCAGGAGGGGAGGAATTAATAAATCTTTAAACGTTTTATAGAATTCTATTGGGAATCCATCCTCTCCTGGTGTTTTATTATTTGGTAGTTTCTTAATTATCTCTTGTATTTCTACTATTTCAAATGGTTCTGTTAATTTATTTTGTTCCTCTATTTGTAATTTTGGTAGTTCAATTTTAGTTAAAAATTCATCTATTTTGTCTTCTTTCCCTTTGTTTTCAGTTTGGTATAATTGTTCGTAGAATTCTCTGAAGTTTTCATTTATCTCCGTTGGATTATATGTGATTGTTTGTCTTTTTTCCTTGATGCCAATACCATTCTCTTAGTTTGTTCTGTCTTAAGCTGCCATGCTAGAATCTTGTGTGTTTTTTCTCCTAGTTCATAATATTTCTGTTTTGTCTTCATTATGTTCTTCTCCACCTTATATGTTTGTAGTGTTTCATATTTTATTTTTTTTATCTGCCAATTCTCTTCTTTTAGTTGTGTCTTCCTTCATTGCTAATTCTTTTTCTATATTTACTATTTCCCTTTCCAACTGCTCTGTTTCCTGATTGTAGTCCTTCTTCATCTTGGTTACATAACTTATTATTTGCCCTCTGATGAACGCTTTCATTGCGTCCCATAGTATAAACTTATCTTTCACTGATTCCGTATTTATTTCAAAGTACATTTTAATTTGTTTTTCAATAAATTCTCTAAAATCCTGCCTTTTAAGTAGCATGGAGTTTAATCTCCATCTATATATTCTTGGAGGGAAGTCCTCTAACTTTATTGTCAATATTAAGGGTGAATGGTCCGATAATATTCTAGCTTTATATTCTGTTTTTCTTACTCTGTCTTGCATACGAGCTGATAACAAAAATAGGTCTATTCTTGAGTATGTTTTTTGTCTACCCGAGTAATATGAATATTCCTTTTCCTGTGGGTGTTGTTTCCTCCATATATCCAAAAGTTGCATTTCTTCCATCGATTTAATTATAAATTTGGTTACTTTGTTCTTTCTGTTAATTTTTTCCCCAGTTTTATCCATGTTTGAATCTCAATTAAGGTTGAAATCCCCTCCTATTAGTATGTTCCCTTGCGTGTCTGCTATCTTCAAAAAAATCTCTTGCATACATTTTTGATCTCCTTCGTTAGGTGAATATACATTGAGTAAATTCCAAAACTCCGAATATATCTGACATTTTATCATTACATATCTCCCTGCTGGATCTATTATTTCCTCTTCTATTTTAATTGGTACATTTTTACTGATTAATATAGCTACTCCTCTAGCTTTTGAATTATATGACACTGCTGTTACATGTCCTACCCAATCTCTCTTTAATTTCTTGTGCTCCATTTCAGTTAAATGTGTTTCTTGCACGAGTGCTATATCAATTTTTTCTTTTTTCAGTAAATTTAGCAGTTTCTTCCTTTTGATTTGGTTATGTATTCCGTTAATATTTAAAGTCATATAGTTCAACATAGCCATTTCAAACTATGTTTATCTTTCCTTTCCATTTCCTTATCATCACCTTTCCTTCTTATCCATTTCTGCTTTCTTGTTTTGAACACTTTATAAGACAACATTTCTAAAACATCAAACATTTCCCTTATTCTCCTATCTAAAATTTCTTTAATCCCACTATCCCCTCCCCTTCCTGAGTTGCCCTTTATCCCTTGTCGGGCAACCACATCTCCCCTCTCCATTTGGATTTGCGAATTCACTCGCAAGCGTCAACTGATTTCGCAGTGACCGTAACTCCTCCCCACCCAGCCCCCCCAGAAAAGATTTCAATTTTCATATATAACAAAGGTCACTCTCTTAATTCCCTGCTTACTTCCTCTCTTCCCTTTCATTCCCTTATTAATTCTTATCTATTCTCTCTATATTTTCCTTTAAATACAGATACACTCATGTACACACATATATACACACACACACACATATATATATATATATATATATTTATATACCCATATACACACATACATATAGTTCGTGGTCATTTTAACTCTCGTTACATGTCTTCATCTCTCTGCCTGTTTTGTAGTTGTTCTGCAAATTTTCGTGCTTCCTCCAGATCCGAGAATAGTCTGTTTTGCTGCCCTGGAATAACTATTTTAAGTACCGCTTTAGCATAAATTAATATCCTTTTTTCCATAGGATCGTTTTTTGCTGTATTAAACTCCTTTCTCTTCTTCAGGAATTCAAAAGTTATGTCTGGATAGAAAAAAAATTTTTGACCTTTGTATTCCAGTGGCTTTTTGTCTTCTCTTATTTTCTTCATTGCTTTCTCCAATATATTTTCTCTTGTTATATATCTTAAGAATTTTACTAAAGTGGATCTTGGTTTTTGCTGTGACTGTGGTTTCAGGGCTAATGTTCTATGTGCCCTTTCTATTTCCATTTCTTCCTGTAATTCTGGTCTTCCTAGGACCCTGGGGATCCAATCTTTTATAAATTCTCTCATATTCTTGCCTTCTTCATCTTCCTTAAGGCCCACTATCTTTATATTATTTCTTCTATTATAATTTTCCATTATATCTATCTTCTGAGCTAACAGTTCTTGTGTCTCTTTAACTTTTTTATTAGATTCCTCTAATTTCTCTTTTAAGTCCTCTACTTCCATTTCTACGGCTGTTTCTCATTCTTCCACCTTGTCCCCTCTTTTTCCTATACTGACATGACCATCTCTATTCTATTCATTTTTTCTTCTGCACTTTTAATTCTTCTTTTTATTTCACTAAATTCTTGTAATTGCCATTCTTTTACTGATTCCATATATTCTTTAAAAAAAAATATCCATTGTCTTGCCTTTCCCTTCTTCCATTTCTCTATGTTCTTCTTCTTCTTCCTCTGGGTTGGTCATCTGTTGTTTCCTTGTTTTCTTTTTACTCTCTTCTTTCTTGTTCTCGTTGTTTTCTATGTTCTCTTCCTGTTGTTGTGTTGCAGCTGTCATCCTCAGCTGTGGAGATCAACTCCTCAGCTGGTCCCCCCTCCCGTCAGTGTTTTTCTTTTCATGCGCATCGCGCATATGCGACTCCTCGCGCATGCGCAGTTGCGCATTTTTACTTGGCTCCGCGAGCCATTTTTGTAGTCCCGAGCTCGGGACTTCAACTGACCTTAGGGTGCGGGCTTCTTTCTCCGTGGCGGGCCTCCTCGGACAGGTAAGGCCTTCACCTTCTTCTTCCGACGTTCTTTCTTCTTCTCTTCTTCCCGTTGCTTTCGAATTTTCTTTCTTCGCTGCCATTTTCTTCCCACCTTTACTTTCACTTTATTTTAATTTTTATGTTTGTGCCTTTGTGTTTTGTGTATTTTTTAAAAACTTTTCCGGAGAGGGCTGGAGTTCCCTGACCGGCCACTACTCCATCTCGTGACTCCTGATGCTCTCCATCTTACTGATACCCAGCTCTTGCCCATGATGCTCTCCATCTTAACATTCCCCAGACATTGCCCATGATGCTCTCAATCTTACAATACCCTAGCACTTGTACATAATGCTCTTCATCTTACAGTATCCCAGCACTTGCCCACGTTGTTTTACAACATACCATAACCCAGCCAAAGCTCACAATGCTCTTATTTTTACAGTAACCCAGCGCTTGCCCATAATGCTGTCCATCTTACAGTGCCCCAACACTTGTTCTCAATGATCTCCATCTTACAGTATCCCAGCACTTGCCCACGATGCTCTCAATCTTACCATTCCCCAGCCATTGCCCATAATGCAGTCCATCTTATATAAACCCAGCCCTTGCCCACAATACTCTTCATCTTACAGTTCCCCATTCCTTGTCCACAATGTTCTACACCTTACAGTACCTCAGCCCATACCCATGTGCTCCCCATCTTACTGTTCCCCAGCTCTTGCCCATAATGTTCTCCATCTTATTGTTCCTCAGCCCTTGCCCAAGATGTTCTCCCTCTTACAGTACCTCAAGCTTTCCCCACGATACTATCCATCTTACAGTTCCCTAGCACTTGCCCATAATGTTCTCTATCTTACAGTACCCAAGTCCTTGACCATGATGCTCTCCATCTGACATTTCCCCAGCCCTTACCCATGATGCTCTCCATCTTACAGTTCCCCAGCTCTTGCCCATGATGCTCTCCATCTTACAGTACCTCAGTCCATGCCCACGATGCTCTCCATCGTAAAGATAACAAGCCCTTACCCACGATGCTCTCCATCTTACAATACCCTAGCAATTGTACATAATGCTCTTCATCTTACAGTATCCCAGCACTTGCCCATCATGTTTTACAACAGACCATAACCCAGCCAAAGCCCACGATGCTCTCCATTTTACAGTACCCCGTCGCTTGCAAGTAATGCTCTCCATTTTACAGTAGCCCAACCCTTACTCTAAATGCTCACCATCTTACAGATTCCCATCCCTTGTCCATGATGTTCTACACTTTACAGTACCCCAGCCTGTACCCATGATGCTCCCCATCTTACTGTTCCCCAGTGCTTGCCCATAATGCTCTCAATCTTACAGTACCAGAGCCATTGCCCACGATGCTCCCCATCTCTTGTCCATGATGTTCTACAGTTTACCGTAGCTCAGCCTGTACCCATGATGCTCCCCACCACAGAGTTCCCCAGCCCTTGCCCATAATGTTCTCCATCTTATTGTTCCTCAGCCCTTGCCCATGATGCTCTCCATCTTACAATACCCTAGCAATTGTACATAATGCTCTTCATCTTACAGTACCCCAGCGCTTGCCCATAATGCTCTCCATCTTACAGTGGCCCAACCCTTACACTCAATGCTCTCCATCTTACAGTTCCCCATCCCTTGTCCATGATGTTCTACACTTTACAGTACCCCAGCCTGTACCCATGATGCTCCCCATCTTACCGTTCCCCAGCCCCTGCCCATAGTGTTCTCCATCTTACAGAACCCATGTCCTTGACCATGATGCTATCCATCTTACCGTTCCCCCGCCATTGCCCACAGTGCACTCCATCTTACAGTACCCCACCCCTTGCCCACAATGCTCGCCATCTTACAGTTCCCCAGCTCTTGCCTACAATGCTCTCCATCTTATAGTAGACTAGCACTTGTACATAATGCACTTCATCTTACAATATCCCAGCAGTTGCTCACGAACTTTTACAACATACCATAATCCAGCCATTGCCCACGATGCTCTCCATTTTACAGTTCCCCTGCCATTGCCCACAATGCTCTCCATTTTATATCACCCCAACCTTTCCCATGATGCTCTCCATCTTACAATTCCACAGCCCTTGCCCACGATGTACTCCATCTTACAGTACTCCAGTCTTTGCCACGATGCTCTCCATCTTACAGTACCCTAGCACTTGTACATAATGCTCTTCATCTTACAGTATCCCAGCACTTGCCCTTGTTGTTTTACAACATACCATAACCCAGCCAAAACTCACAATGCTCTTAATTTTACATTAACCCAGCGCTTGCCCATAATGCTGTCCATCTTACAGTGCGCCAACCCTTGTTCTCAATGCTCTCCATCTTACAGTACCCCAGCACTTGCCAAGTCTTTGACCACAATGCTATCTATCTAACCATTCCCCCACCATTGTGCAGAATGCACTCCATCTTACAGCACCCCAGCCCTTGCCCATGATGCTCTGCAAGCTCCCGTAACCCAGCCATTGCACATGATACTCTCCATCTTACAGTACCAGAGCCATTGCCCACAATGCTCTCCACCTTACAGTTCCCCATCCCTTGTCCACGAAGTTCTACACCTTACAGTACCTCAGCCCGTACCCCTGATGCGCCCCACCTTACAGTACCCCAGCCCTTGCCCACGATAGTCTACACATAACAGTAGCTCAGCCCATACCCATGATGCTCCCCACCTTAGAGTTCCCCAGCCGTTGCCCATAATGTTCTCCATCTTATTGTTCCTCAGCCCTTGCCCAAGATGTTCTCCATCTTACCGTGCCCCAACCCTTGCACACGATACTCCCCATCTTAAAGTTCCCCAGCGCTTGGCCATAATGCTCTCAATCTTACAGTTCCTGAGTCATTACCCACGATGCTCTCAATCTTACCGTTCCCCAGCAATTGCCCACAATGCAGTCCATCTTATATAACCCCAGCACATGCCCACAATACTCTTCATCTTACAGTTCCCCATCCCTTGACCACGATGTTCTACACCTTACAGTACCCTAGCCCGTACGTATGTGCTCCCCATCTTACATTTACCCAGCCCTTGCCCATAATGCTCTCCATCTTACAGTTCCCCAGCCATTGCCCACGAAGGTCTCCACATTAAGGTACCCCAGCCACTGCCCACAATGCTCTCAATCTTACTATTCCGCAGCCCTTGCCCACGATACTCTGCATCTTAGAGTACCTCCGTCCATGCCCACGATGCTCTCTAATGTACGGATATACAACCCTTGCCCACCATGATCCTACAATACCCTCGCACTTGTACATAATGCTCTTCATCTTACAGTATCCCAGCACTTGCCCACGTTGTTTTACAACATACCATTACCCAGCCAAAGCTCACAATGCTCTTATTTTTACAGTAACCCAGCGCTTGCCCATAATGTTGTCCATCTTACAGTGCCCCAACACTTGTTCTCAATGCTCTCCATCTTACAGTATCCCAGCACTTGCCCATAATGTTCTCCATCTTAGAGTACCCAAGTCTTTGACCACAATGCTATCCATCTATCCATTCCCCCACCATTGCGCAGAATGCACTCCATCTTACAGTATCCCAGCCCTTGCCCATGATGCTTTGCAACCTTCCATTACCCAGCCCTTGCCCACAATACTCTCCATCTTACAGTTTCCCAGCGATTGCCCATAATGCTCTCAATCTTACAGTACCAGAGCCATTGCCCACGATGCTCTCAATTTTACAGTTCCCCAGCCCTTGCCCACGAAGCTCTCCACTTCAAAGTAGACCAGCCCTTGCCCACGATGCTCTCAATCTTACCATTCCCCAGCCATTGCCCATAATGCAGTCCATCTTATATAAACCCAGCGCTTGCCCATAATACTCTTCATCTTACAGTTCCCCATTCCTTGTCCACGATGTTCTACACCTTACAGTACCTCAGCCCATACCCATGTGCTCCCCATCTTACTGTTCCCCAGCTCTTGCCCATAATGTTCTCCATCTTATTGTTTCTCAGCCCTTGCCCAAGATGTTCTCCCTCTTACAGTACCCCAAGCTTTCCCCACGATACTATCTATCTTACAGTACCCTAGCACTTGCCCATAATGTTCTCTATCTTACAGTACCCAAGTCCTTGACCATGATGCTCTCCATCTGACATTTCCCCAGCCCTGACCCATGATGCTCTCCATCTTACAGTTCCCCAGCTCTTGCCCATGATGCTCTCCATCTTACAGTACCTCAGTCCATGCACATGATGCTCTCCATCGTACAGATAACAAGCCCTTACCCATGATGCTCTCCATCTTACAATACCCTAGCAATTGTACATAATGCTCTTCATCTTACAGTATCCCAGCACTTGCCCATCATGTTTTACAACAGACCATAACCCAGCCAAAGCCCACGATGTTCTCCATTTTACAGTACCCCGTCACTTGCCAGTAATGCTCTCCATTTTCCAGTGGCCCAACCCTTACTCTCAATGCTCACCATCTTACAGATTCCCATCCCTTGTCCATGATGTTCTACACTTTACAGTACCCCAGCCTGTACCCATGATGCTCCCCATCTTACTGTTCCCCAGCGCTTGCCCATAATGCTCTCAATCTTACAGTACCAGAGCCATTGCCCACGATGCTCCCCATCTCTTGTCCATGATGTTCTACAGTTTACAGTAGCTCAGCCCATACCCATGATGCTCCCCACCTTAGAGTTCCCCAGCCCTTGCCCATAATGTTCTCCATCTTATTGTTCCTCAGCCCTTGCCCAAGATGTTCTCCATCTTACCGTGCCCCAACCCTTGCACACGATACTCCCCATCTTAAAGTTCCCCAGCGCTTGCCCATAATGCTCTCAATCTTACAGTACCAGAGCCATTGCCCACGATGCTCCCCATCTCTTGTCCATGATGTTCTACAGTTTACAGTAGCTCAGCCTGTACCCATGATGCTCCCCACCTTAGAGTTCCCCAGCCCTTGCCCATAATGTTCTCCATCTTATTGTTCCTCAGCCCTTGCCCATGATGCTCTCCATCTTACAATACCCTAGCAATTGTACATAATGCTCTTCATCTTACAGTACCCCAGCGCTTGCCCATAATGCTCTCCATCTTACAATGGCCCAACCCTTACACTCAATGCTCTCCATCTTACAGTTCCCCATCCCTTGTCCATGATGTTCTACACTTTACAGCACCCCAGCCTGTACCCATGATGCTCCCCATCTTACCGTTCCCCAGCCCCTGCCCATAGTGTTCTCCATCTTACAGAACCCATGTCCTTGACCATGATGCTATCCATCTTACCATTCCCCCGACATTGCCCACAGTGCACTCCATCTTACAGTACCCCACCCCTTGCCCACAATGCTCGCCATCTTACAGTTCCCCAGCTCTTGCCTACAATGCTCTCCATCTTATAGTAGACTAGCACTTGTACATAATGCACTTCATCTTACAATATCCCAGCAGATGCTCACGAAGTTTTACAACATACCATAATCCAGCCATTGCCCACGATGCTCTCCGTTTTACAGTTCCCCTGCCATTGCCCACAATGCTTTCCATTTTATATCACCCCAACCTTTCCCATGATGCTCTCCATCTTACAATTCCACAGCCCTTGCCCACGATGTACTCCATCTTACAGTACTCCAGTCTTTGCCCACGATGCTCTCCATCTTACAGTACCCTAGCACTTGTACATAATGCTCTTCATCTTACAGTATCCCAGCACTTGCCCACGTTGTTTTACAACATACCATAACCCAGCCAAAACTCACAATGCTCTTAATTTTACATTAACCCAGCGCTTGCCCATAATGCTGTCCATCTTACAGTGCGCCAACCCTTGTTCTCAATGCTCTCCATCTTACAGTACCCCAGCACTTGCCAAGTCTTTGACCACAATGCTATCTATCTAACCGTTCCACCACCATTGTGCAGAATGCACTCCATCTTACAGCACCCCAGCCCTTGCCCATGATGCTCTGCAAGCTCCCGTAACCCAGCCATTGCCCATGATACTCTCCATCTTACAGTACCAGAGCCATTGCCCACATTGCTCTCCACCTTACAGTTCCCCATCCCTTGTCCACGAAGTTCTACACCTTACAGAACCTCAGCCCGTACCCCTGATGCGCCCCACCTTACAGTACCCCAGCCCTTGCCCACGATAGTCTACACTTTACAGTAGCTCAGCCCATATCCATGATGCTCCCCACCTTAGAGTTCCCCAGCCCTTGCCCATAATGTTCTCCATCTTATTGTTCCTCAGCCCTTGCCCAAGATGTTCTCCATCTTACCGTGCCCCAACCCTTGCACATGATACTCCCCATCTTAAAGTTCCCCAGCGCTTGGCCATAATGCTCTCAATCTTACAGTTCCTGAGTCATTACCCACGATGCTCTCAATCTTACCGTTCCCCAGCAATTGCCCACAATGCAGTCCATCTTATATAACCCCAGCACATGCCCACAATACTCTTCATCTTACAGTTCCCCATCCCTTGACCACGATGTTCTACACCTTACAGTACCCTAGCCCGTACGTATGTGCTCCCCATCTTACATTTACCCAGCCCTTGCCCATAATGCTCTCC
This sequence comes from Narcine bancroftii, assembly GCF_036971445.1. Lineage (NCBI taxonomy): Eukaryota > Metazoa > Chordata > Chondrichthyes > Torpediniformes > Narcinidae > Narcine > Narcine bancroftii. The sequence goes on along the minus strand of NC_091469.1, from coordinate 250,261,469 downwards.
ATCTTACAGTTCCCCAGCCGTTGCCCACGAAGGTCTTCACATTAAGGTACCCCAGCCCCTGCCCACAATGCTCTCAATCTTACTGTTCCGCAGGCCTTGCCCACGATACTCTGCATCTTAGAGTACCTCCGTCTATGCCCACGATGCTCTCTAATGTACGGATATACAACCCTTGCCCACCATGATCCTACAATACCCTCGCACTTGTACATAATGCTCTTCATCTTACAGTATCCCAGCACTTGCCCACGTTGTTTTACAACATACCATAACCCAGCCAAAGCTCACAATGCTCTTATTTTTACAGTAACCCAGCGCTTGCCCATAATGCTGTCCATCTTACAGTGCCCCAACACTTGTTCTCAATGCTCTCCATCTTACAGTATCCCAGCACTTGCCCATAATGTTCCCCATCTTACAGTACCCAAGTCTTTGACCACAATGCTATCCATCTATCCATTCCCCCACCATTGCGCAGAATGCACTCCATCTTACAGTATCCCAGCCCTTGCCCATGATGCTTTGCAACCTTCCATTACCCAGCCCTTGCCCACAATACTCTCCATCTTACAGTTCCCCAGCGATTGCCCATAATGCTCTCAATCTTACAGTACCAGAGCCATTGCCCACGATGCTCTCAATTTTACAGTTCCCCAGCCCTTGCCCACGAAGCTCTCCACTTCAAAGTACCCCAGCCCTTGCCCACGATGCTCTCAATCTTACCATTCCCCAGCCATTGCCCATAATGCAGTCCATCTTATATAAACCCAGCCCTTGCCCACAATACTCTTCATCTTACAGTTCCCCATTCCTTGTCCACAATGTCTACACCTTACAGTACCTCAGCCCATATCCATGTGCTCCCCATCTTACTGTTCCCCAGCTCTTGCCCATAATGTTCTCCATCTTATTGTTCCTCAGCCCTTGCCCAAGATGTTCTCCCTCTTACAGTACCCCAAGCTTTCGCCACGATACTATCCATCTTACAGTACCCTAGCACTTGCCCATAATGTTCTCTATCTTACAGTACCCAAGTCCTTGACCATGATGCTCTCCATCTGACATTTCCCCAGCCCTTATGCATGATGCTCTCCATTTTATAGTTCCCCAGCTCTTGCCCATGATGATCTCCATCTTACAGCACCTCAGTCCATGCCCATGATGCTCTCCATCGTACAGATAACAAGCCCTTACCCACGATGCTCTCCATCTTACAATACCCTAGCAATTGTACATAATGCTCTTCATCTTACAGTATCCCAGCACTTGCCCATCATGTTTTACAACAGACCATAACCCAGCCAAAGCCCACAATGCTCTCATTTTACAGTACCCCGTCACTTGCCAGTAATGCTCTCCATTTTACAGTGGCCCAACCCTTACTCTCAATGCTCACCATCTTACAGATTCCCATCCCTTGTCCATGATGTTCTACACTTTACAGTACCCCAGCCTGTACCCATGATGCTCCCCATCTTACTGTTCCCCAGCGCTTGCCCATAATGCTCTCAATCTTACAGTACCAGAGCCATTGCCCACGATGCTCCCCATCTCTTGTCCATGATGTTCTACAGTTTACCGTAGCTCAGCCTGTACCCATGATGCTCCCCACTTTAGAGTTCCCCAGCCCTTGCCCATAATGTTCTCCATCTTATTGTTCCTCAGCCCTTGCCCATGATGCTCTCCATCTTACAATACCCTAGCAATTGTACATAATGCTCTTCATCTTACAGTACCCAGCGCTTTCCCATAATGCTCTCCATCTTACAGTGGCCCAACCCTTACACTCAATGCTCTCCATCTTACAGTTCCCCATCCCTTGTCCATGATGTTCTACACTTTACAGTACCCCAGCCTGTACCCATGATGCTTCCCATCTTACCGTTCCCCAGCCCCTGCCCATAGTGTTCTCCATCTTACAGAACCCATGTCCTTGACCATGATGCTATCCATCTTACCGTTCCACCGCCATTGCCCACAGTGCACTCCATCTTACAGTACCCCACCCCTTGCCCACAATGCTCGCCATCTTACAGTTCCCCAGCTCTTGCCTACAATGCTCTCCATCGTATAGTAGACTAGAACTTGTACATAATGCACTTCATCTTACAATATCCCAGCAGTTGCTCACGAAGTTTTACAACATACCATAATCCAGCCATTGCCCACGATGCTCTCCATTTTACAGTTCCCCTGCCATTGCCCACAATGCTCTCCATTTTATATCACCCCAACCTTTCCCATGATGCTCTCCATCTTACAATTCCACAGCCCTTGCCCACGATGTACTCCATCTTACAGTACTCCAGTCTTTGCCACGATGCTCTCCATCTTACAGTACCCTAGCACTTGTACATAATGCTCTTCATCTTACAGTATCCCAGCACTTGCCCACGTTGTTTTACAACATACCATAACCCAGCCAAAACTCACAATGCTCTTAATTTTACATTAACCCAGCGCTTGCCCATAATGCTCTGCAAGCTCCCATAACCCAGCCATTGCCCATGATACTCTCCATCTTACAGTACCAGAGCCATTGCCCACAATGCTCTCCAACTTACAGTTCCCCATCACTTGTCCACGAAGTTCTACACCTTACAGTACCTCAGCCCGTACCCCTGATGCGCCCCACCTTACTGTACCCCAGCCCTTGCCCACGATAGTCTACACTTAACAGTAGCTCAGCCCATACCCATGATGCTCCCCACCTTAGAGTTCCCCAGCCCTTGCCCATAATGTTCTCCATCTTATTGTTCCTCAGCCCTTGCCCAAGATGTTCTCCATCTTACCGTGCCCCAACCATTGCACACGATACTCTCCATCTTACAGTATCCCAGCACTTGCCCATAATGTTCCCCATCTTACAGTACCCAAGTCTTTGACCACAATGCTATCCATCTATCCATTCCCCCACCATTGCGCAGAATGCACTCCATCTTACAGTATCCCAGCCCTTGCCCATGATGCTTTGCAACCTTCCATTACCCAGCCCTTGCCCACAATACTCTCCATCTTACAATTCCCCAGCGATTGCCCATAATGCTCTCAATCTTACAGTACCAGAGCCATTGACCACGATGCTCTCAATTTTACAGTTCCCCAGCCCTTGCCCACGAAGCTCTCCACTTCAAAGTACCCCAGCCCTTGCCCACGATGCTCTCAATCTTACCATTCCCCAGCCATTGCCCATAATGCAGTCCATCTTATATAAACCCAGCCCTTGCCCAAAATACTCCATCTTACAGTTCCCCATTCCTTGTCCACAATGTTCTACTCCTTACAGTACCTCAGCCCATATCCATGTGCTCCCCATCTTACTGTTCCCCAGCTCTTGCCCATAATGTTCTCCATCTTATTGTTCCTCAGCCCTTGCCCAAGATGTTCTCCCTCTTACAGTACCCCAAGCTTTCGCCACGATACTATCCATCTTACAGTACCCTAGCACTTGCCCATAATGTTCTCTATCTTACAGTACCCAAGTCCTTGACCATGAAGCTCTCCATCTGACATTTCCCCAGCCCTTACGCATGATGCTCTCCATTTTACAGTTCCCCAGCTCTTGCCCATGATGCTCTCCATCTTACAGCACCCCAGTCCATGCCCATGATGCTCTCCATCGTACAGATAACAAGCCCTTACACACGATGCTCTCCATCTTACAATACCCTAGCAATTGTACATAATGCTCTTCATCTTACAGTATCCCAGCACTTGCCCATCATGTTTTACAACAGACCATAACCCAGCCAAAGCCCACAATGCTCTCATTTTACAGTACCCCGTCACTTGCCAGTAATGCTCTCCATTTTACAGTGGCCCAACCCTTACTCTCAATGCTCACCATCTTACAGATTCCCATCCCTTGTCCATGATGTTCTACACTTTACAGTACCCCAGCCTGTACCCATGATGCTCCCCATCTTACTGTTCCCCAGCGCTTGCCCATAATGCTCTCAATCTTACAGTACCAGAGCCATTGCCCACGATGCTCCCCATCTCTTGTCCATGATGTTCTACAGTTTACCGTAGCTCAGCCTGTACCCATGATGCTCCCCACCTTAGAGTTCCCCAGCCCTTGCCCATAATGTTCTCAATCTTATTGTTCCTCAGCCCTTGCCCATGATGCTCTCCATCTTACAATACCCTAGCAATTGTACATAATGCTCTTCATCTTACAGTATCCCAGCACTTGCCCACGTTGTTTTACAACATACCATAACCCAGCCAAAACTCACAATGCTCTTAATTTTACATTAACCCAGCGCTTGCCCATAATGCTCTGCAAGCTCCCATAACCCAGCCATTGCCCATGATACTCTCCATCTTACAGTACCAGAGCCATTGCCCACAATGCTCTCCAACTTACAGTTCCCCATCCCTTGTCCACGAAGTTCTACACCTTACAGTACCTCAGCCCGTACCCCTGATGCGCCCCACCTTACAGTACCCCAGCCCTTGCCCAAAATAGTCTACACTTAACAGTAGCTCAGCCCATACCCATGATGCTCCCCACCTTAGAGTTCCCCAGCCCTTGCCCATAATGTTCTCCATCTTATTGTTCCTCAGCCCTTGCCCAAGATGTTCTCCATCTTACCGTGCCCCAACCCTTGCACACGATACTCCCCATCTTAAAGTTCCCCAGCGCTTGGCCATAATGCTCTCAATCTTACAGTTCCTGAGTCATTACCCACGATGCTCTCAATCTTACCGTTCCCCAGCAATTGCCCACAATGCAGTCCATCTTATATAACCCCAGCACATGCCCACAATACTCTTCATCTTACAGTTCCCCATCCCTTGACCACGATGTTCTGCACCTTACAGTACCCTAGCCCGGTACGTATGTGCTCCCCATCTTACATTTACACAGCCCTTGCCCATAATGCTCTCCATCTTACAGTTCCCCAGCCGTTGCCCACGAAGGTCTCCACATTAAGGTACCCCAGCCCCTGCCAACAATGCTCTCAATCTTACTGTTCCGCAGCCCTTGCCCACGATACTCTGCATCTTATAGTACCTCCGTCCATGCCCACGATGCTCTCTAATGTACGGATATACAACCCTTGCCCACCATGATCCTACAATACCCTCGCACTTGTACATAATGCTCTTCATCTTACAGTATCCCAGCACTTGCCCACGTTGTTTTACAACATACCATAACCCAGCCAAAGCTCACAATGCTCTTATTTTTACAGTAACCCAGCGCTTGCCCATAATGTTGTCCATCTTACAGTGCCCCAACACTTGTTCTCAATGCTCTCCATCTTACAGTATCCCAGCACTTGCCCATAATGTTCTCCATCTTACAGTACCCAAGTCTTTGACCACAATGCTATCCATCTATCCATTCCCCCACCATTGCGCAGAATGCACTCCATCTTACAGTATCCCAGCCCTTGCCCATGATGCTTTGCAACCTTCCATTACCCAGCCCTTGCCCACAATACTCTCCATCTTACAGTTTCCCAGCGATTGCCCATAATGCTCTCAATCTTACAGTACCAGAGCCATTGCCCACGATGCTCTCAATTTTACAGTTCCCCAGCCCTTGCCCACGAAGCTCTCCACTTCAAAGTGCCCCAGCCCTTGCCCACGATGCTCTCAATCTTACCATTCCCCAGCCATTGCCCATAATGCAGTCCATCTTATATAAACCCAGCCCTTGCCCACAATACTCTTCATCTTACAGTTCCCCATTCCTTGTCCACGATGTTCTACACCTTACAGTACCTCAGCCCATACCCATGTGCTCCCCATCTTATTGTTCCCCAGCTCTTGCCCATAATGTTCTCCATCTTATTGTTTCTCAGCCCTTGCCCAAGATGTTCTCCCTCTTACAGTACCCCAAGCTTTCCCCACGATACTATCTATCTTACAGTACCCTAGCACTTGCCCATAATGTTCTCTATCTTACAGTACCCAAGTCCTTGACCATGATGCTCTCCATCTGACATTTCCCCAGCCCTGACCCATGATGCTCTCCATCTTACAGTTCCCCAGCTCTTGCCCATGATGCTCTCCATCTTACAGTACCTCAGTCCATGCCCATGATGCTCTCCATCGTACAGATAACAAGCCCTTACCCACGATGCTCTCCATCTTACAATACCCTAGCAATTGTACATAATGCTCTTCATCTTACAGTATCCCAGCACTTGCCCATCATGTTTTACAACAGACCATAACCCAGCCAAAGCCCACGATGTTCTCCATTTTACAGTACCCCGTCACTTGCCAGTAATGCTCTCCATTTTACAGTGGCCCAACCCTTACTCTCAATGCTCACCATCTGACAGATTCCCATCCCTTGTCCATGATGTTCTACACTTTACAGTACCCCAGCCTGTACCCATGATGCTCCCCATCTTACTGTTCCCCAGCGCTTGCCCATAATGCTCTCAATCTTACAGTACCAGAGCCATTGCCCACGATGCTCCCCATCTCTTGTCCATGATGTTCTACAGTTTACAGTAGCTCAGCCCATACCCATGATGCTCCCCACCTTAGAGTTCCCCAGCCCTTGCCCATAATGTTCTCCATCTTATTGTTCCTCAGCCCTTGCCCAAGATGTTCACCATCTAACCGTGCCCCAACCCTTGCACACGATACTCCCCATCTTAAAGTTCCCCAGCGCTTGCCCATAATGCTCTCAATCTTACAGTACCAGAGCCATTGCCCACGATGCTCCCCATCTCTTGTCCATGATGTTCTACAGTTTACAGTAGCTCAGCCTGTACCCATGATGCTCCCCACCTTAGAGTTCCCCAGCCCTTGCCCATAATGTTCTCCATCATTTTGTTCCTCAGCCCTTGCCCATGATGCTCTCCATCTTACAATACCGTAGCAATTGTACATAATGCTCTTCATCTTACAGTACCCCAGCGCTTGCCCATAATGCTCTCCATCTTACAGTGGCCCAACCCTTACACTCAATGCTCTCCATCTTACAGTTCCCCATCCCTTGTCCATGATGTTCTACACTTTACAGCACCCCAGCCTGTACCCATGATGCTCCCCATCTTACCGTTCCCCAGCCCCTGCCCATAGTGTTCTCCATCTTACAGAACCCATGTCCTTGACCATGATGCTATCCATCTTACCATTCCCCCGCCATTGCCCACAGTGCACTCCATCTTACAGTACCCCACCCCTTGCCCACAATGCTCGCCATCTTACAGTTCCCCAGCTCTTGCCTACAATGCTCTCCATCTTATAGTAGACTAGCACTTGTACATAATGCACTTCATCTTACAATATCCCAGCAGTTGCTCACGAAGTTTTACAACATACCATAATCCAGCCATTGCCCACGATGCTCTCCATTTTATATCACCCCAACCTTTCCCATGATGCTCTCCATCTTACAATTCCACAGCCCTTGCCCACGATGTACTCCATCTTACAGTACTCCAGTCTTTGCCCACGATGCTCTCCATCTTACAGTACCCTAGCACTTGTACATAATGCTCTTCATCTTACAGTATCCCAGCACTTGCCCACGTTGTTTTACAACATACAATAACCCAGCCAAAACTCACAATGCTCTTAATTTTACATTAACCCAGCGCTTGCCCATAATGCTGTCCATCTTACAGTGCGCCAACCCTTGTTCTCAATGCTCTTCATCTTACAGTATCCCAGCACTTGCCCACGTTGTTTTACAACATACCATAACCCAGCCAAAGCTCACAATGCTCTTATTTTTACAGTAACCCAGCGCTTGCCCATAATGTTGTCCATCTTACAGTGCCCCAACACTTGTTCTCAATGCTCTCCATCTTACAGTATCCCAGCACTTGCCCATAATGTTCTCCATCTTACAGTACCCAAGTCTTTGACCACAATGCTATCCATCTATCCATTCCCCCACCATTGCGCAGAATGCACTCCATCTTACAGTATCCCAGCCCTTGCCCATGATGCTTTGCAACCTTCCATTACCCAGCCCTTGCCCACAATACTCTCCATCTTACAGTTTCCCAGCGATTGCCCATAATGCTCTCAATCTTACAGTACCAGAGCCATTGCCCACGATGCTCTCAATTTTACAGTTCCCCAGCCCTTGCCCACGAAGCTCTCCACTTCAAAGTACCCCAGCCCTTGCCCACGATGCTCTCAATCTTACCATTCCCCAGCCATTGCCCATAATGTAGTCCATCTTATATAAACCCAGCCCTTGCCCACAATACTCTTCATCTTACAGTTCCCCATTCCTTGTCCACGATGTTCTACACCTTACAGTACCTCAGCCCATACCCATGTGCTCCCCATCTTACTGTTCCCCAGCTCTTGCCCATAATGTTCTCCATCTTATTGTTTCTCAGCCCTTGCCCAAGATGTTCTCCCTCTTACAGTACCCCAAGCTTTCCCCACGATACTATCTATCTTACAGTACCCTAGCACTTGCCCATAATGTTCTCTATCTTACAGTACCCAAGTCCTTGACCATGATGCTCTCCATCTGACATTTCCCCAGCCCTGACCCATGATGCTCTCCATCTTACAGTTCCCCAGCTCTTGCCCATGATGCTCTCCATCTTACAGTACCTCAGTCCATGCCCATGATGCTCTCCATCGTACAGATAACAAGCCCTTACCCATGATGCTCTCCATCTTACAATACCCTAGCAATTGTACATAATGCTCTTCATCTTACAGTATCCCAGCACTTGCCCATCATGTTTTACAACAGACCATAACCCAGCCAAAGTCCACGATGTTCTCCATTTTACAGTACCCCGTCACTTGCCAGTAATGCTCTCCATTTTACAGTGGCCCAACCCTTACTCTCAATGCTCACCATCTTACAGATTCCCATCCCTTGTCCATGATGTTCTACACTTTACAGTACCCCAGCCTGTACCCATGATGCTCCCCATCTTACTGTTCCCCAGCGCTTGCCCATAATGCTCTCAATCTTACAGTACCAGAGCCATTGCCCACGATGCTCCCCATCTCTTGTCCATGATGTTCTACAGTTTACAGTAGCTCAGCCCATACCCATGATGCTCCCCACCTTAGAGTTCTCCAGCCCTTGCCCATAATGTTCTCCATCTTATTGTTCCTCAGCCCTTGCCCAAGATGTTCTCCATCTTACCGTGCCCCAACCCTTGCACACGATACTCCCCATCTTAAAGTTCCCCAGAGCTTGCCCATAATGCTCTCAATCTTACAGTACCAGAGCCATTGCCCACGATGCTCCCCATCTCTTGTCCATGATGTTCCACAGTTTACAGTAGCTCAGCCTGTACCCATGATGCACCCCACCTTAGAGTTCCCCAGCCCTTGCCCATAATGTTCTCCATCTTATTGTTCCTCAGCCCTTGCCCATGGTGCTCTCCATCTTACAATACCCTAGCAATTGTACATAATGCTCTTCATCTTACAGTAACCCAGCGCTTGCCCATAATGCTCTCCATCTTACAGTGGCCCAACCCTTACACTCAATGCTCTCCATCTTACAGTTCCCCATCCCTTGTCCATGATGTTCTACACTTTACAGCACCCCAGCCTGTACCCATGATGCTCCCCATCTTCCTGTTCCCCAGCCCCTGCCCATAGTGTTCTCCATCTTACAGAACCCATGTCCTTGACCATGATGCTATCCATCTTACCATTCCCCCGCCATTGCCCACAGTGCACTCCATCTTACAGTACCCCACCCCTTGCCCACAATGCTCGCCATCTTACAGTTCCCCAGCTCTTGCCTACAATGCTCTCCATCTTATAGTAGACTAGCACTTGTACATAATGCACTTCATCTTACAATATCCCAGCAGTTGCTCACGAAGTTTTACAACATACCATAATCCAGCCATTGCCCACGATGCTCTCCATTTTATATCACCCCAACCTTTCCCATGATGCTCTCCATCTTACAATTCCACAGCCCTTGCCCACGATGTACTCCATCTTACAGTACTCCAGTCTTTGCCCACGATGCTCTCCATCTTACAGTACCCTAGCACTTGTACATAATGCTCTTCATCTTACAGTATCCCAGCACTTGCCCACGTTGTTTTACAACATACCATAACCCAGCCAAAACTCACAATGCTCTTAATTTTACATTAACCCAGCGCTTGCCCATAATGCTGTCCATCTTACAGTGCGCCAACCCTTGTTCTCAATGCTCTCCATCTTACAGTACCCCAGCACTTGCCAAGTCTTTGACCACAATGCTATCTATCTAACCATTCCCCCACCATTGTGCAGAATGCACTCCATCTTACAGCACCCCAGCCCTTGCCCATGATGCTCTGCAAGCTCCCGTAACCCAGTCATTGCCCATGATACTCTCCATCTTACAGTACCAGAGCCATTGCCCACAATGATCTCCACCTTACAGTTCCCCATCCCTTGTCCACGAAGTTCTACACTTTACAGAACCTCAGCCCGTACCCCTGATGCGCCCCACCTTACAGTACCCCAGCCCTTGCCCACGATAGTCTACACTTTACAGTAGCTCAGCCCATACCCATGATGCTCCCCACCTTAGAGTTCCCCAGCCCTTGCCCATAATGTTCTCCATCTTATTGATCCTCAGCCCTTTCCCAAGATGTTCTCCATCTTACCGTGCCCCAACCCTTGCACACGATACTCCCCATCTTAAAGTTCCCCAGCGCTTGGCCATAATGCTCTCAATCTTACAGTTCCTGAGTCATTACCCACAATGCTCTCAATCTTACCGTTCCCCAGCAATTGCCCACAATGCAGTCCATCTTATATAACCCCAGCACATGCCCACAATACTCTTCATCTTACAGATCCCCATCCCTTGACCACGATGTTCTACACCTTACAGTACCCTAGCCCGTACGTATGTGCTCCCCATCTTACATTTACCCAGCCCTTGCCCATAATGCTCTCCATCTTACAGTTCCCCAGCCGTTGCCCATGAAGGTCTTCACATTAAGGTACCCCAGCCCCTGCCCACAATGCTCTCAATCTTACTGTTCCGCAGCCCTTGCCCACGATACTCTGCATCTTAGAGTACCTCCGTCTATGCCCACGATGCTCTCTAATGTACGGATATACAACCCTTGCCCACCATGATCCTACAATACCCTCGCACTTGTACATAATGCTCTTCATCTTACAGTATCGCAGCACTTGTCCACGTTGTTTTACAACATACCATAACCCAGCCAAAGCTCACAATGCTCTTATTTTTACAGTAACCCAGCGCTTGCCCATAATGCTGTCCATCTTACAGTGCCCCAACACTTGTTCTCAATGCTCTCCATCTTACAGTATCCCAGCACTTGCCCATAATGTTCCCCATCTTACAGTACCCAAGTCTTTGACCACAATGCTATCCATCTATCCATTCCCCCACCATTGCGCAGAATGCACTCCATCTTACAGTATCCCAGCCCTTGTCCATGATGCTTTGCAACCTTCCATTACCCAGCCCTTGCCCACAATACTCTCCATCTTACAGTTCCCCAGCGATTGCCCATAATGCTCTCAATCTTACAGTACCAGAGCCATTGCCCACGATGCTCTCAATTTTACAGTTCCCCAGCCCTTGCCCACGAAGCTCTCCATTTCAAAGTACCCCAGCCCTTGCCCACGATGCTCTCAATCTTACCATTCCCCAGCCATTGCCCATAATGCAGTCCATCTTATATAAACCCAGCCCTTGCCCACAATACTCTTCATCTTACAGTTCCCCATTCCTTGTCCACAATGTTCTACACCTTACAGTACCTCAGCCCATATCCATGTGCTCCCCATCTTACTGTTCCCCAGCTCTTGCCCATAATGTTCTCCATCTTATTGTTCCTCAGCCCTTGCCCAAGATGTTCTCCCTCTTACAGTACCCCAACCTTTCGCCACGATACTATCCATCTTACAGTACTCTAGCACTTGCCCATAATGTTCTCTATCTTACAGTACCCAAGTCCTTGACCATGATGCTCTCCATCTGACATTTCCCCAGCCCTTATGCATGATGCTCTCCATTTTACAGTTCCCCAGCTCTTCCCCATGATGCTCTCCATCTTACAGCACCTCAGTCCATGCCCATGATGCTCTCCATTGTACAGATAACAAGCCCTTACCCACGATGCTCTCCATCTTACAATACCCTAGCAATTGTACATAATGCTCTTCATCTTACAGTATCCCAGCACTTGCCCATCATGTTTTACAACAGACCATAACCCAGCCAAAGCCCACAATGCTCTCATTTTACAGTACCCCGTCACTTGCCAGTAATGCTCTCCATTTTACAGTGGCCCAACCCTTACTCTCAATGCTCACCATCTTACAGATTCCCATCCCTTGTCCATGATGTTCTACACTTTACAGTACCCCAGCCTGTACCCATGATGCTCCCCATCTTACTGTTCCCCAGCGCTTGCCCATAATGCTCTCAATCTTACAGTACCAGAGCCATTGCCCACGATGCTCCCCATCTCTTGTCCATGATGTTCTACAGTTTACCGTAGCTCAGCCTGTACCCATGATGCTCCCCACCTTAGAGTTCCCCAGCCCTTGCCCATAATGTTCTCCATCTTATTGTTCCTCAGCCCTTGCCCATGATGCTCTCCATCTTACAATACCCTAGCAATTGTACATAATGCTCTTCATCTTACAGTACCCCAGCGCTTGCCCATAATGCTCTCCATCTTACAGTGGCCCAACCCTTACACTCAATGCTCTCCATCTTACAGTTCCCCATCCCTTGTCCATGATGTTCTACACTTTACAGTACCCCAGCCTGTACCCATGATGCTCCCCATCTTACCGTTCCCCAGCCCCTGCCCATAGTGTTCTCCATCTTACAGAACCCATGTCCTTGACCATGATGCTATCCATCTTACCGTTCCCCCGCCATTGCCCACAGTGCACTCCATCTTACAGTACCCCACCCCTTGCCCACAATGCTCGCCATCTTACAGTTCCCCAGCTCTTGCCTACAATGCTCTCCATCTTATAGTAGACTAGCACTTGTACATAACGCACTTCATCTTACAATATCCCAGCAGTTGCTCACGAAGTTTTACAACATACCATAATCCAGCCATTGCCCACGATGCTCTCCATTTTACAGTTCCCCTGCCATTGCCCACAATGCTCTCCATTTTATATCACCCCAACCTTTCCCATGATGCTCTCCATCTTACAATTCCACAGCCCTTGCCCACGATGTACTCCATCTTACAGTACTCCAGTCTTTGCCCACGATGCTCTCCATCTTACAGTACCCTAGCACTTGTACATAATGCTCTTCATCTTACAGTATCCCAGCACTTGCCCACGTTGTTTTACAACATACCATAACCCAGCCAAAACTCACAATGCTCTTAATTTTACATTAACCCAGCGCTTGCCCATAATGCTGTCCATCTTACAGTGCGCCAACCCTTGTTCTCAATGCTCTCCATCTTACAGTACCCCAGCACTTGCCAAGTCTTTGACCACAATGCTATCTATCTAACCGTTCCCCCACCATTGTGCAGAATGCACTCCATCTTACAGCACCCCAGCCCTTGCCCATGATGCTCTGCAAGCTCCCGTAACCCAGCCATTGCCCATGATACTCTCCATCTTACAGTACCAGAGCCATTGCCCACAATGCTCTCCACCTTACAGTTCCCCATCCCTTGTCCACGAAGTTCTACACCTTACAGAACCTCAGCCCGTACCCCTGATGCGCCCCACCTTACAGTACCCCAGCCCTTGCCCACGATAGTCTACACTTTACAGTAGCTCAGCCCATACCCATGATGCTCCCCACCTTAGAGTTCCCCAGCCCTTGCCCATAATGTTCTCCATCTTATTGATCCTCAGCCCTTTCCCAAGATGTTCTCCATCTTACCGTGCCCCAACCCTTGCACACGATACTCCCCATCTTAAAGTTCCCCAGCGCTTGGCCATAATGCTCTCAATCTTACAGTTCCTGAGTCATTACCCACAATGCTCTCAATCTTACCGTTCCCCAGCAATTGCCCACAATGCAGTCCATCTTATATAACCCCAGCACATGCCCACAATACTCTTCATCTTACAGATCCCCATCCCTTGACCACGATGTTCTACACCTTACAGTACCCTAGCCCGTACGTATGTGCTCCCCATCTTACATTTACCCAGCCCTTGCCCATAATGCTCTCCATCTTACAGTTCCCCAGCCATTGCCCATGAAGGTCTTCACATTAAGGTACCCCAGCCCCTGCCCACAATGCTCTCAATCTTACTGTTCCGCAGCCCTTGCCCACGATACTCTGCATCTTAGAGTACCTCCGTCTATGCCCACGATGCTCTCTAATGTACGGATATACAACCCTTGCCCACCATGATCCTACAATACCCTCGCACTTGTACATAATGCTCTTCATCTTACAGTATCGCAGCACTTGTCCACGTTGTTTTACAACATACCATAACCCAGCCAAAGCTCACAATGCTCTTATTTTTACAGTAACCCAGCGCTTGCCCATAATGCTGTCCATCTTACAGTGCCCCAACACTTGTTCTCAATGCTCTCCATCTTACAGTATCCCAGCACTTGCCCATAATGTTCCCCATCTTACAGTACCCAAGTCTTTGACCACAATGCTATCCATCTATCCATTCCCCCACCATTGCGCAGAATGCACTCCATCTTACAGTATCCCAGCCCTTGTCCATGATGCTTTGCAACCTTCCATTACCCAGCCCTTGCCCACAATACTCTCCATCTTACAGTTCCCCAGCGATTGCCCATAATGCTCTCAATCTTACAGTACCAGAGCCATTGCCCACGATGCTCTCAATTTTACAGTTCCCCAGCCCTTGCCCACGAAGCTCTCCATTTCAAAGTACCCCAGCCCTTGCCCACGATGCTCTAAATCTTACCATTCCCCAGCCATTGCCCATAATGCAGTCCATCTTATATAAACCCAGCCCTTGCCCACAATACTCTTCATCTTACAGTTCCCCATTCCTTGTCCACAATGTTCTACACCTTACAGTACCTCAGCCCATATCCATGTGCTCCCCATCTTACTGTTCCCCAGCTCTTGCCCATAATGTTCTCCATCTTATTGTTCCTCAGCCCTTGCCCAAGATGTTCTCCCTCTTACAGTACCCCAACCTTTCGCCACGATACTATCCATCTTACAGTACTCTAGCACTTGCCCATAATGTTCTCTATCTTACAGTACCCAAGTCCTTGACCATGATGCTCTCCATCTGACATTTCCCCAGCCCTTATGCATGATGCTCTCCATTTTACAGTTCCCCAGCTCTTCCCCATGATGCTCTCCATCTTACAGCACCTCAGTCCATGCCCATGATGCTCTCCATTGTACAGATAACAAGCCCTTACCCACGATGCTCTCCATCTTACAATACCCTAGCAATTGTACATAATGCTCTTCATCTTACAGTATCCCAGCACTTGCCCATCATGTTTTACAACAGACCATAACCCAGCCAAAGCCCACAATGCTCTCATTTTACAGTACCCCGTCACTTGCCAGTAATGCTCTCCATTTTACAGTGGCCCAACCCTTACTCTCAATGCTCACCATCTTACAGATTCCCATCCCTTGTCCATGATGTTCTACACTTTACAGTACCCCAGCCTGTACCCATGATGCTCCCCATCTTACTGTTCCCCAGCGCTTGCCCATAATGCTCTCAATCTTACAGTACCAGAGCCATTGCCCACGATGCTCCCCATCTCTTGTCCATGATGTTCTACAGTTTACCGTAGCTCAGCCTGTACCCATGATGCTCCCCACCTTAGAGTTCCCCAGCCCTTGCCCATAAGGTTCTCCATCTTATTGTTCCTCAGCCCTTGCCCATGATGCTCTCCATCTTACAATACCCTAGCAATTGTACATAATGCTCTTCATCTTACAGTACCCCAGCGCTTGCCCATAATGTTCTCTATCTTACAGTACCCAAGTCCTTGACCATGATGCTCTCCATCTGACATTTCCCCAGCCCTGACCCATGATGCTCTCCATCTTACAGTTCCCCAGCTCTTGCCCATGATGCTCTCCATCTTACAGTACCTCAGTCCATGCCCATGATGCTCTCCATCGTACAGATAACAAGCCCTTACCCACGATGCTCTCCATCTTACAATACCCTAGCAATTGTACATAATGCTCTTCATCTTACAGTATCCCAGCACTTGCCCATCATGTTTTACAACAGACCATAACCCAGCCAAAGCCCACGATGTTCTCCATTTTACAGTACCCCGTCACTTGCCAGTAATGCTCTCCATTTTACAGTGGCCCAACCCTTACTCTCGATGCTCACCATCTGACAGATTCCCATCCCTTGTCCATGATGTTCTACACTTTACAGTACCCCAGCCTGTACCCATGATGCTCCCCATCTTACTGTTCCCCAGCGCTTGCCCATAATGCTCTCAATCTTACAGTACCAGAGCCATTGCCCACGATGCTCCCCATCTCTTGTCCATGATGTTCTACAGTTTACAGTAGCTCAGCCCATACCCATGATGCTCCCCACCTTAGAGTTCCCCAGCCCTTGCCCATAATGTTCTCCATCTTATTGTTCCTCAGCCCTTGCCCAAGATGTTCACCATCTAACCGTGCCCCAACCCTTGCACACGATACTCCCCATCTTAAAGTTCCCCAGCGCTTGCCCATAATGCTCTCAATCTTACAGTACCAGAGCCATTGCCCACGATGCTCCCCATCTCTTGTCCATGATGTTCTACAGTTTACAGTAGCTCAGCCTGTACCCATGATGCTCCCCACCTTAGAGTTCCCCAGCCCTTGCCCATAATGTTCTCCATCATTTTGTTCCTCAGCCCTTGCCCATGATGCTCTCCATCTTACAATACCGTAGCAATTGTACATAATGCTCTTCATCTTACAGTACCCCAGCGCTTGCCCATAATGCTCTCCATCTTACAGTGGCCCAACCCTTACACTCAATGCTCTCCATCTTACAGTTCCCCATCCCTTGTCCATGATTTTCTACACTTTACAGCACCCCAGCCTGTACCCATGATGCTCCCCATCTTACCGTTCCCCAGCCCCTGCCCATAGTGTTCTCCATCTTACAGAACCCATGTCCTTGACCATGATGCTATCCATCTTACCATTCCCCCGCCATTGCCCACAGTGCACTCCATCTTACAGTACCCCACCCCTTGCCCACAATGCTCGCCATCTTACAGTTCCCCAGCTCTTGCCTACAATGCTCTCCATCTTATAGTAGACTAGCACTTGTACATAATGCACTTCATCTTACAATATCCCAGCAGTTGCTCACGAAGTTTTACAACATACCATAATCCAGCCATTGCCCACGATGCTCTCCATTTTATATCACCCCAACCTTTCCCATGATGCTCTCCATCTTACAATTCCACAGCCCTTGCCCACGATGTACTCCATCTTACAGTACTCCAGTCTTTGCCCACGATGCTCTCCATCTTACAGTACCCTAGCACTTGTACATAATGCTCTTCATCTTACAGTATCCCAGCACTTGCCCACGTTGTTTTACAACATACAATAACCCAGCCAAAACTCACAATGCTCTTAATTTTACATTAACCCAGCGCTTGCCCATAATGCTGTCCATCTTACAGTGCGCCAACCCTTGTTCTCAATGCTCTTCATCTTACAGTATCCCAGCACTTGCCCACGTTGTTTTACAACATACCATAACCCAGCCAAAGCTCACAATGCTCTTATTTTTACAGTAACCCAGCGCTTGCCCATAATGTTGTCCATCTTACAGTGCCCCAACACTTGTTCTCAATGCTCTCCATCTTACAGTATCCCAGCACTTGCCCATAATGTTCTCCATCTTACAGTACCCAAGTCTTTGACCACAATGCTATCCATCTATCCATTCCCCCACCATTGCGCAGAATGCACTCCATCTTACAGTATCCCAGCCCTTGCCCATGATGCTTTGCAACCTTCCATTACCCAGTCCTTGCCCACAATACTCTCCATCTTACAGTTTCCCAGCGATTGCCCATAATGCTCTCAATCTTACAGTACCAGAGCCATTGCCCACGATGCTCTCAATTTTACAGTTCCCCAGCCCTTGCCCACGAAGCTCTCCACTTCAAAGTACCCCAGCCCTTGCCCACGATGCTCTCAATCTTACCATTCCCCAGCCATTGCCCATAATGTAGTCCATCTTATATAAACCCAGCCCTTGCCCACAATACTCTTCATCTTACAGTTCCCCATTCCTTGTCCACGATGTTCTACACCTTACAGTACCTCAGCCCATACCCATGTGCTCCCCATCTTACTGTTCCCCAGCTCTTGCCCATAATGTTCTCCATCTTATTGTTTCTCAGCCCTTGCCCAAGATGTTCTCCCTCTTACAGTACCCCAAGCTTTCCCCACGATACTATCTATCTTACAGTACCCTAGCACTTGCCCATAATGTTCTCTATCTTACAGTACCCAAGTCCTTGACCATGATGCTCTCCATCTGACATTTCCCCAGCCCTGACCCATGATGCTCTCCATCTTACAGTTCCCCAGCTCTTGCCCATGATGCTCTCCATCTTACAGTACCTCAGTCCATGCCCATGATGCTCTCCATCGTACAGATAACAAGCCCTTACCCATGATGCTCTCCATCTTACAATACCCTAGCAATTGTACATAATGCTCTTCATCTTACAGTATCCCAGCACTTGCCCATCATGTTTTACAACAGACCATAACCCAGCCAAAGTCCACGATGTTCTCCATTTTACAGTACCCCGTCACTTGCCAGTAATGCTCTCCATTTTACAGTGGCCCAACCCTTACTCTCAATGCTCACCATCTTACAGATTCCCATCCCTTGTCCATGATGTTCTACACTTTACAGTACCCCAGCCTGTACCCATGATGCTCCCCATCTTACTGTTCCCCAGCGCTTGCCCATAATGCTCTCAATCTTACAGTACCAGAGCCATTGCCCACGATGCTCCCCATCTCTTGTCCATGATGTTCTACAGTTTACAGTAGCTCAGCCCATACCCATGATGCTCCCCACCTTAGAGTTCTCCAGCCCTTGCCCATAATGTTCTCCATCTTATTGTTCCTCAGCCCTTGCCCAAGATGTTCTCCATCTTACCGTGCCCCAACCCTTGCACACGATACTCCCCATCTTAAAGTTCCCCAGAGCTTGCCCATAATGCTCTCAATCTTACAGTACCAGAGCCATTGCCCACGATGCTCCCCATCTCTTGTCCATGATGTTCCACAGTTTACAGTAGCTCAGCCTGTACCCATGATGCACCCCACCTTAGAGTTCCCCAGCCCTTGCCCATAATGTTCTCCATCTTATTGTTCCTCAGCCCTTGCCCATGGTGCTCTCCATCTTACAATACCCTAGCAATTGTACATAATGCTCTTCATCTTACAGTAACCCAGCGCTTGCCCATAATGCTCTCCATCTTACAGTGGCCCAACCCTTACACTCAATGCTCTCCATCTTACAGTTCCCCATCCCTTGTCCATGATGTTCTACACTTTACAGCACCCCAGCCTGTACCCATGATGCTCCCCATCTTCCTGTTCCCCAGCCCCTGCCCATAGTGTTCTCCATCTTACAGAACCCATGTCCTTGACCATGATGCTATCCATCTTACCATTCCCCCGCCATTGCCCACAGTGCACTCCATCTTACAGTACCCCACCCCTTGCCCACAATGCTCGCCATCTTACAGTTCCCCAGCTCTTGCCTACAATGCTCTCCATCTTATAGTAGACTAGCACTTGTACATAATGCACTTCATCTTACAATATCCCAGCAGTTGCTCACGAAGTTTTACAACATACCATAATCCAGCCATTGCCCACGATGCTCTCCATTTTATATCACCCCAACCTTTCCCATGATGCTCTCCATCTTACAATTCCACAGCCCTTGCCCACGATGTACTCCATCTTACAGTACTCCAGTCTTTGCCCACGATGCTCTCCATCTTACAGTACCCTAGCACTTGTACATAATGCTCTTCATCTTACAGTATCCCAGCACTTGCCCACGTTGTTTTACAACATACCATAACCCAGCCAAAACTCACAATGCTCTTAATTTTACATTAACCCAGCGCTTGCCCATAATGCTGTCCATCTTACAGTGCGCCAACCCTTGTTCTCAATGCTCTCCATCTTACAGTATCCCAGCACTTGCCCATAATGTTCCCCATCTTACAGTACCCAAGTCTTTGACCACAATGCTATCCATCTATCCATTCCCCCACCATTGCGCAGAATGCACTCCATCTTACAGTATCCCAGCCCTTGTCCATGATGCTTTGCAACCTTCCATTACCCAGCCCTTGCCCACAATACTCTCCATCTTACAGTTCCCCAGCGATTGCCCATAATGCTCTCAATCTTACAGTACCAGAGCCATTGCCCACGATGCTCTCAATTTTACAGTTCCCCAGCCCTTGCCCACGAAGCTCTCCATTTCAAAGTACCCCAGCCCTTGCCCACGATGCTCTCAATCTTACCATTCCCCAGCCATTGCCCATAATGCAGTCCATCTTATATAAACCCAGCCCTTGCCCACAATACTCTTCATCTTACAGTTCCCCATTCCTTGTCCACAATGTTCTACACCTTACAGTACCTCAGCCCATATCCATGTGCTCCCCATCTTACTGTTCCCCAGCTCTTGCCCATAATGTTCTCCATCTTATTGTTCCTCAGCCCTTGCCCAAGATGTTCTCCCTCTTACAGTACCCCAACCTTTCGCCACGATACTATCCATCTTACAGTACTCTAGCACTTGCCCATAATGTTCTCTATCTTACAGTACCCAAGTCCTTGACCATGATGCTCTCCATCTGACATTTCCCCAGCCCTTATGCATGATGCTCTCCATTTTACAGTTCCCCAGCTCTTCCCCATGATGCTCTCCATCTTACAGCACCTCAGTCCATGCCCATGATGCTCTCCATTGTACAGATAACAAGCCCTTACCCACGATGCTCTCCATCTTACAATACCCTAGCAATTGTACATAATGCTCTTCATCTTACAGTATCCCAGCACTTGCCCATCATGTTTTACAACAGACCATAACCCAGCCAAAGCCCACAATGCTCTCATTTTACAGTACCCCGTCACTTGCCAGTAATGCTCTCCATTTTACAGTGGCCCAACCCTTACTCTCAATGCTCACCATCTTACAGATTCCCATCCCTTGTCCATGATGTTCTACACTTTACAGTACCCCAGCCTGTACCCATGATGCTCCCCATCTTACTGTTCCCCAGCGCTTGCCCATAATGCTCTCAATCTTACAGTACCAGAGCCATTGCCCACGATGCTCCCCATCTCTTGTCCATGACGTTCTACAGTTTACCGTAGCTCAGCCTGTACCCATGATGCTCCCCACCTTAGAGTTCCCCAGCCCTTGCCCATAATGTTCTCCATCTTATTGTTCCTCAGCCCTTGCCCATGATGCTCTCCATCTTACAATACCCTAGCAATTGTACATAATGCTCTTCATCTTACAGTACCCCAGCGCTTGCCCATAATGCTCTCCATCTTACAGTGGCCCAACCCTTACACTCAATGCTCTCCATCTTACAGTTCCCCATCCCTTGTCCATGATGTTCTACACTTTACAGTACCCCAGCCTGTACCCATGATGCTCCCCATCTTACCGTTCCCCAGCCCCTGCCCATAGTGTTCTCCATCTTACAGAACCCATGTCCTTGACCATGATGCTATCCATCTTACCGTTCCCCCGCCATTGCCCACAGTGCACTCCATCTTACAGTACCCCACCCCTTGCCCACAATGCTCGCCATCTTACAGTTCCCCAGCTCTTGCCTACAATGCTCTCCATCTTATAGTAGACTAGCACTTGTACATAATGCACTTCATCTTACAATATCCCAGCAGTTGCTCACGAAGTTTTACAACATACCATAATCCAGCCATTGCCCACGATGCTCTCCATTTTACAGTTCCCCTGCCATTGCCCACAATGCTCTCCATTTTATATCACCCCAACCTTTCCCATGATGCTCTCCATCTTACAATTCCACAGCCCTTGCCCACGATGTACTCCATCTTACAGTACTCCAGTCTTTGCCACGATGCTCACCATCTTACAGTACCCTAGCACTTGTACATAATGCTCTTCATCTTACAGTATCCCAGCACTTGCCCACGTTGTTTTACAACATACCATAACCCAGCCAAAACTCACAATGCTCTTAATTTTACATTAACCCAGCGCTTGCCCATAATGCTCTGCAAGCTCCCGTAACCCAGCCATTGCCCATGATACTCTCAATCTTACAGTACCAGAGCCATTGCCCACAATGCACTCCACCTTACAGTTCCCCATCCCTTGTCCACGAAGTTCTACACCTTACAGAACCTCAGCCCGTACCCCTGATGCGCCCCACCTTACAGTACCCCAGCCCTTGCCCACGATAGACTACACTTAACAGTAGCTCAGCCCATACCCATGATGCTCCCCACCTTAGAGTTCCCCAGCCCTTGCCCATAATGTTCTCCATCTTATTGTTCCTCAGCCCTTGCCCAAGATGTTCTCCATCTTACCGTGCCCCAACCCTTGCACACGATACTCCCCATCTTAAAGTTCCCCAGCGCTTGGCAATAATGCTCTCAATCTTACAGTTCCTGAGTCATTACCCACGATGCTCTCAATCTTACCGTTCCCCAGCAATTGCCCACAATGCAGTCCATCTTATATAACCCCAGCACATGCCCACAATACTCTTCATCTTACAGTTCCCCATCCCTTGACCACGATGTTCTGCACCTTACAGTACCCTAGCCCTTACGTATGTTCTCCACATCTTACATTTACCTAGCCCTTGCCCATAATGCTCTCCATCTTACAGTTCCCCAGCCGTTGCCCACGAAGGTCTCCACATTAAGGTACCCCAGCCCCTGCCCACAATGCTCTCAATCTTACTGTTCCGCAGCCCTTGCCCACGATACTCTGCATCTTAGAGTACCTCCGTCCATGCCGACGATGCTCTCTAATGTACGGATATACAACCCTTGCCCACCATGCTCCTACAATACCCTCGCACTTGTACATAATGCTTTTCATCTTACAGTATCCCAGCACTTGCCCAGGATGTTTTACAACATACCACAACCTAGCCAACTCACATGATGCTCTCCATCTTACAGTGCCCCAAACCTTGTTCAGAATGCTCTGCATCTTACAGTACCCAAGCCCTTGCCCTCGATGTTCTCAATCTTACTGTTGCCCAGCCCCTGCCCACGATGCTCTATATCTTTTAGTTCCCCAGCCCTTGCCCATGATGCTCACAATCTTACCATTCTCCAGCCCTTGCGCTCAATGCAGTCCATCTTATATTATACCAGATCTTTCCACAATGCTCTCCATCTTACAGAACCCCAGCCCTTGCCCACAATGCTCTTCATCTTACAGACCCCCATCCCTTGTCCACAATGTTCTGCACCTTATAGTAGCCCAGCCCGTACACACAATGCTCTCCATCTTTCTGTTCCCCTGCCCTTGCGCACGATACTCTCCATCTTACAGTTCCCCAGCGCTTGCCCATAATGCTCTCAATCGTACAGTACCCAAGCCATTGCCCACGATGCTCTATATCTTTTAGTTCCCCAGCCCTTGCCTACGAAGCTCTCCAGTTTAAAGAACCCCAGCCCTTGCCCACGAAGCTCTCCACCTTAAAGAACCCCAGCCCCTGCCCACGATGCTCTCAATCTTACCGTTCCCCAGCCGTTGCCCACAATGTAGTTCATCTTATATAACCCCAGCCCTTGCCCACAATACTCTTCATCTTACAGTTCCCCATTCCTTGTCCACGATGTTCTACACCTTACAGTACCCCAGCCCGTACCCATGTGCTCCCCATCTTACTGTTCCCCAGCCTTTACCCATAATGTTCTCCATCTTATTGTTCCTCAGCCCTTGCCCAAGATGTTCTCCCTCTTATTGTACCCCAAGATTTCTCCACGATGCTCTCCATCTTACAGTATCCCAGCGCTTGTCCATAATGTTCTCCATTTTACAATGCCCAGGTCTTTGACCATGATGCTATCCATCTTACAGTACCCAAGTTCTTGACCATGATGCTATCCATATTACCATTCTCCAGCGCTTGCCCATGATGCTCTCCTTCTTACAGTACCTCAGTCCATGCCCACGATGTTTTACAACATACCATAACCCAGCCATTGCCCACGATGCTCTCTATTTTATATTATCCCAGCCTTTGCCAATGATGGTCTCCATCTTACAATTCCCCAGACCTTGTCCAAGATGTTCTCAATCTTACTGTTCCCCAGCCATTGCCCACGATGTTCTCCATCTTAGAGTACCTTTGTCCATGCCCACGACGCTCTCTATCTTATGGATACCCAACCCTTGCCCACGATGCCCTTACATTACCCTAGCGCTTGTACATAGTGCTTTTCATCTTACAGTATCCCAGCACTTCCCCATGATGTTTTACAACATACCATAACCTAGCCAAAGCCAACGATGCTCTTCATCTTACAGTGCCCCAAAACCTTGCTCTCAATGCTCTACATCTTACAGTACCCGAGCCCTTGCCCGCGATGTTCTCAATCTTACTGTTCCCCAGCCCCTGCCCACGATGCTCTATATCTTTTAGTTCCCCATCCCTTGACCACAATGCTCTCCATCTTTCCATTCCCCAGCCATTGCCCACAATGCAGTCTATCTTATATTACCCCAACCCTAGCACACAATGCTCTTCATCTTACAGTTCCCCACCCCTTGTCCATGATG
Source organism: Narcine bancroftii (assembly GCF_036971445.1). NCBI lineage: Eukaryota > Metazoa > Chordata > Chondrichthyes > Torpediniformes > Narcinidae > Narcine > Narcine bancroftii. Next base: position 250,236,710 of record NC_091469.1, on the reverse strand, counting down.
TTATACACCGTACAGTACCCCAGCCCATACCTAGGATGCTCCCCATCTTACAGTTCCCCAGCAGTTGCCCATAATGTTCTCCGATTGTTCCTCAGCCCTTGCCCAAGATGTTCTTCATCTTACAGTACCTCAGTCCATACCCATAATGTTTTACAACATACCATAACCCAGCCATTGCCCACGATGCTCTCAATTTTACAATTCCCCTGCTGTTGCCCACAATGCTCTCTATTATATATTACCTCAGCCTTTTCCAACGATGCTCTCCATCTTACAATTCCCCAGTCCTTGCCCACGATGTTCTCTATCTTACAGTACCCTAACCCTTGCCATTAATGCTCTCCATCTTACCGGTTACCACCCGATGCCCACAATGCAATCCATCTCACATTACACCAGCCCGAGCCTACAATGTTCTTCATCTTATAGTTCCCCATCCCTTGTCCACGATGTTCTACACCTTACAGTACCTCAGCCTGTACCCATTATGCTCTCCATCTTACTGTTCCCCAGCCCTTGCCCACATTGCCCTTGCCTACTTGGTTCAGCTGGGAGTCGGAGGAGGAGCTTGGAGAGAGTCGGGCTGTGAGTCAGAGGAGGAGGAGCTTGCTGAAAATGACAGGGTTAATTGGTCAAGGGGCCAATAAAAGGAGTGAAAGGGGAGGGAGCGGCCAGTGAGGAGTGACTCAGTGAGTGAGTGGAGCAGTGAGGGAGTGAGCCTTCCTGGCTTTGGCTTATCAGGCTTCGGCGAAAGCAGGCAAGGAGAAAATGTAAGCTGAGTTATTTGCCTTCGTATTCAGAGTCATGCCAATAGGTTTAGTGCTTTGTACTGGGTGTCAGATGTGGGAACAATGGGTGACCTCCACCTTCCCAAATGGCCACATCTGCACCAGGTGTACCGAGATGCAGTTACTAAGGGAGCGAATTAGGGATATGGAGTTGCAGATTGATGACCTGCGGCTTGTAAGGGAGAGTGAGGAGTTGATCGACTCAACTTTCAGGCCGATAAATACTCCAGAACCCGTGTCAGGTCAGTGGGAAACCGTCAGGGGGGGAAAAAAAAAGCAAGAAAAACGGAGAGCACACCAGTGACTATCCCACTCAGCAACAGTTATGTTGTTTTGGATTCTGTTGAGGGAGATGACCGGACAGAAGATGGCCACGGGCACCAGGTCAATGGCAATGAGCCTGGCAGAGTGGTACAAAAGAAAGGGAAAAGGAGAAATGCAGTAGTTATTGGGAACTCCATTGTCAGGGGTACAGACAGGAGGTTCTGTGAGCCAGATAAGTATGCACGCATGGTGTGCTGCCTCCCTGGTGCAAGGGTACGAGATATCACAAATCGGGTCCAAAATATTCTGAGAGGAGAGGGAGAGCAGCCTGATGTCTTGGTACATGTGGGTACAAATGACATTGACAAGAAAAGGGAGGAGGTAATGAAAAGGGATTACAGTGAGCTGGGACGAAAGCTGAAAGACAGGAACGCTAGAGTGGTGATCTTGGGATTACTACCTGTTCCAAATGCAAGAGATGAAAAGAATGTAAGGATAAGGAAAATGAACGTGTGGCTCAGGTGCTGGTGTACAAGGCAAGGATTTGGTTTCTTGGATCATTGGGATCTCTTTTGGGGAAGGCATGATCTTTACAAGAGGGACGGGTTGCACCTAAATCCAAAAAGTGTCAACATTTTGGCAATTATGTTTGGTACAGCAGTGGGGCAAGGTTTAAACTAATTTGGCAGGGATATGGGAACCAGAGTGATAGGGAAAAGGGTAGGGAAGATAAAGTAATGGCCAGGAAAAGTAATGTTGGGAGGAGAAAGTAAAAAATCAGATGGTGCAGTGAGTTTTCGGGTCAATGATAGCGTTAAGAAAATTACAAAGAAAAATAGTGGGCAGAAAAATCAAAAGAAAAGGTTTCAGAAGTCACTAGATATTAAAAGGACAAAGAGCATAAGGGCACTTTATCTGAATGCCCACAGTATTAGAAATAAGGTTCGTGAACTTGAGGCGCAAATCGGTACCCATGCCTATGATTTGGTAGCCATCACGGAAACATGGCTACAAGGTGACCCTAAATGGGAATTAAACTTTCAAGGGTATCAGGTGGTGCAAAGAGATAGACAGGATGGTAAGGGAGGTGGAGTTGCACTCTTAATCAAAGATGAGCTCCAGGCAGTAGTGAGGAATGATATAAGATCTAAAGAGCATAATGTTGAGTCCATTTGGGTAGAGATAAAGAATAACAAAGGGAAAAAATTATTGGTGGGTGTTATCTATCGCCCACCAAATAATAATAGTTTAGTGGCACAGGAAATAAATAGAGAGATAAGTGAGGCATGTAAAAATAATGCCAGGAGTATTGTAAAAAAGGTGGATGAGCTGAAGGTGTGGATTGATACTTGGAAGTATGATGTGGTAGCGATTAGTGAGACATGGTTGCAGGAGGGATGTGATTGGCAACTGAATATCCCTGGGTTTCGTTGTTTTAGGTGTGATAGAGTCGGAGGGGCAAGAGGAGGTGGGGTTGCATTGCTTGTCAGGGAAAATATTACAGCGGTGCCTAGGAAGGATAGATTAGAGGGCACATCCACGGAGGCTATTTGGGTGGAACTGAGGAGTAGGAAAGGAGAGGTTACACTTGTAGGGGTGTATTATAGACCACCCGGAGGGGACCGAGGCCTAGAGGAGCAAATCTGTAGGGAGATAGTAGATATTTGTGATAAGCACAGGGTTGTAATTATGGGAGATTTTAATTTTCCACATATAGATTGGGAAACACATTCTGTGAAAGGAATGGATGGGTTAGAGTTTGTGAAATGTGTGCAAGATAGTTTTTTACAACAATATGTAGAGGTGCCGACCAGAGAAGGAGCAGTGTTAGATCTACTGTTGGCAAATGGGATGGGTCAAGTGACGGAGGTTAGTGTTGGCGAGCACTTCGGGTCCAGTGATCATAATGCCATCAGCTTCAATGTCATTATGGAAAGAGAGAAATCAGGGCCAAGGATTGAGGTTTTTGATTGGGGAAAAGCTAGATTTGAGGAGATGCGAAAGGACTTGCAGGGTGTGCATTGGGACAATTTGTTTTATGGGCAGGATGTAGTAGAGAGATGGAAGTCTTTTAAAGATCAGATTTTGAGAGTGCAAAAGCTTTATGTTCCTGTTAGGTTAAAAGGAGGGGCAAAAGGTTTGAGAGAGCCGTGGTTTTCAAGGAATATTGGAAACTTGGTTCGAAGAAAAAGGGAGGCGTACATTAGATATAAGAAGCATGGAGTTAAGGAGATGTTTGAAAGATACATTGAATGTAAGAGGAATCTTAAGAGAGGAATTAGGAAAGCTAAAAGAAGGTACGAGAAAACTATGGCAAGCAGGGTGAAAACAAATCCAAAAGAGTTCTACAAATATGTTAATGGTAAGAGGAAAGCTAGAGACAAAATTGGTCCCTTAGAAAATCAGAGTGGAAAACTGTGTGTGGAACCTAGAGAAATGGGGGAGATATTGAACAGTTTCTTTTCTTCGGTATTCACTAAGGAGAAGGATATTGGGAGATGTGGGATAAAAAAAGCAAATTGGGTAAATATGGGGAATATAGAGATTACAAAAGGTGTAGTTTTAAGGCTTTTGAAGAATATAAAGGTGGATAAGTCTCCAGGACCAGACGGGATCTTCCCCAGGACATTGAGAGAAGTGAAGGAGGAAATAGCAGAGGCTCTGGCGGTAATTTTTCGAATGTCATTAGATATGGGGATAGTGCCGGAGGATTGGCGCATTGCGCATGTGGTTCCGTTATTTAAAAAGGGTTCAAGGAGGAAGCCTGGCAACTATCGGCCTGTAAGTTTGACGTCTGTGGTAGGTAAATTAATGGAGAAAATTCTTAGAGATAGTACTTATAAACATCTGGATAGACAGGGTCTGATCAGGAGTACTCAACATGGATTTGTGGGAGGAAGGTCATGTTTGACCAATCTGATTGAATTTTTTGAAGAGGTGACTAGGAATGTGGATGAGGGTAGCGCAGTGGATGTTGTCTATATGGACTTCAGTAAGGCCTTCGATAAGGTACCACATGGAAGGTTAGTTAGGAAGGTGCAGTCTTTAGGTATAAATTTTGAGATAGTCAAATGGATTGAACATTGGCTGAAAGGGAGAGGCCAGAGAGTGGTAGTGGATAATTGTCTGTCAGGTTGGAGGCCGGTGACCAGTGGTGTGCCTCAAGGATCTGTATTGGGCCCATTGTTGTTCGTTATATACATTAATGATCTAGATGATGGGGTGGTGAATTGGATTAGTAAATATGCAGACGATACTAAGATAGGTGGAATAGTGGATAATGAAGAAGGTTTTCTAGGATTGCAGAGGGATTTGGGCTGCTTAGAAAAGTGGGCTGAAAAATGGCAGATGGAATTTAATGCTGATAAGTGTGAGGTGCTTCATTTTGGTAAGAAGAATCAGAATAGGACATATGTGGTAAATGGGAGAGCATTGAGGAATACAGAAGAGCAGAAAGATTTAGGAGTGACGGTACATCGTTCCCTGAAGGTAGAAACTCACGTGAATAGGGTGGTGAAGAAGGCTTTTAGTATGCTGGCCTTTATCAATCATTGCATGGAATATAGGAGTTGGGAGGTGATGTTGAGATTGTATAAGACGTTGGTGCGGCCTAATTTGGAGTTCTCTGTGCAGTTCTGGTCGCCTAATTATAGGAAGGATATAAACAGAGTGGAGAGAGTGCAGAGAAGGTTTACCAGAATGTTGCCTGGGTTTAAGCATCTGGAGTATGGGGAGAGATTGGACAGATTGGGTCTTTATTCTTTGGAGCGTAGAAGGTTGAGAGGGGATTTGATAGAAGTATTTAAGATTATGAAAGGGATAGACAGAGTGGATGTGGATAGACTATTTCCGTTAAGAGGAGGAAAGATTAAAACAAGAGGACATGAGTTAAGAATTAAGGGGCAGAGGTTTAGAGGTAACATGAGGGGGAACTTCTTTACTCAGAGAGTGGTAGCTGTGTGGAATGATCTTCCGGGAGAAATAGTGGCGGCGGAGTCAATTGTATTATTTAAGAAAAGGTTGGACAGGTATATGGATGAGAGGAAGATGGAGGGTTATGGGCATTGTGCAGGGAGGTGGGATTAGAAAGGGGTGTTTGGTTCGGTGCGGACTAGAAGGGCCTAATGGCCTGTTTCCGTGCTGTAATTGTTATTATTATTAATAATGATATGGCAGTAGTCATGGGGGACTTTAACTTCCACATAGATTGGGAAAATCAAGTTGGTCTTGAGAGTCTGGAAGAGGACTTCACAGAATGCATCCGCGATAGCTTTCTTGAGCGGCATGTTAAGGAACCCACAAGAGAAAATGCTCTCCTGGATCTAGTGTTGTGCAATGAGATAGGTAGAGTAAATGATGTAATAGTCAGAGACCATCTGGGAAATAGCGATCATAGTATGATTGAATTTCTCATTCAAATGGAAGGGGAAATAGTGAGATCTAAAACTAATATATTATGCTTAAACAGGGGTGACTACCATAGGATGAGGGAGGAACTGGGCAGAGTGGACTGGGAGCACAGACTAATTGATGAAACAGTTGAGGAACAGTGGAAGATTTTCAAAGAAATATTTTGTAATGCTCAACAAAAATATATTCCAGTCAGGAAAAAGGGCAGCAAGGGAGGGAAAAATCAACCAAGGTTAACAAAGGAAATAAAGGAGAGTATAAAATTGGAAGGCGCAAGTGTACAAAGCTGCAAAGAGCAGTGGGAAACTGGAAGATTGGGAAAACTTTAAGAGACAACAAGGGGTTACAAAGTGGGTAATAAGAAATGGGAAAAAGGATTATGAAAGTAAATTGGCACAAAATATAAAAATGAAAGCAAAAAATTTTATAAATATATTAAACAGAAGAGGGTGGCCAGAGTTAACATAGGACAATACTGGATCTCCTGTTAGGGAACGAGCTAGGTCAGGCAGCGGACATTAATGTTGGAGAACCAATTGGGTCTAGTGATCATAATTCTGTTAGTTTTAGGGTAGTTTTAGGGAAGAGCAAGGAGAGGCCTAAAGTTGAGGTTCTGGATTGGAAAAGAGCAAATTTCGAAGGAATAAGAAGGGATTTGGGGAGTATTGAGTGGGACAGGATATTTTCAGGTAAGGATGTTAATGAAAAATGGAGGATATTCAAAAAAGAAATTGTGAGGGTACAGAGTAGTTATGTCCCAGTGTGGATCAGGCTGGAAGTCATAGGGAGGCTTGGTTTTCGAGGAATATTGGAAATTTGGTTAGGAGAAAAAGGGAGGTGTACAAGAGGTATAAAGAGCAGGGAGCTGAGAAGTTGAAGGAGGACTACAAGGAGTGTAGAAGGAATCTTAAGAAAGAAATTAGAAAGGTCAAAAAAAGGCATGAAGAGGCTTTGGCTGACAGAGTAAAAATAAATCCAAAGGGTTTCTATAAGTACATTAAAAGTAAAAGATTAGTGAGAGATAAAATTGGACCCCTTGTAGATAGCGAGGGTAGGCTGAGTGAGAAGTCTGAGGAAATGGGGGAAATTTTGAATGATTTCTTTGCCTCGGTATTCACTAGGGAAAAAAACGTTGAACCAGTTGAAGTAAAGAAAAATAGTGGGGAGGTCATGAAGCATATAAGGATAACCGAGGAGGTAGTGATGGCTGTGTTAAAAAAGATAAAGGTGGATAAATCTCCCGGACCGGACAAAATATTCCCTAGGACACTCAGGGAGGCTAGTGGACAGTTAGTGGGGCCATTAACAGAGATATTTAGGATGTCACTGGCAACGGGGGTGGTACCAAAAGATTGGAGGGTGGAGCATGTGGTTCCTCTGTTTAAGAAAGGGTTCAAATGCAAACCTGGGAATTATAGGCCTGTAAGTCTGACGTCTGTGGTGGGCAAGTTGATGGAAAGTGTTCTGAGGGATGCTATTTACAAATTTTTGGAGGTACAGGGATTGATAGGGAGTAATCAGCATGGTTTTGTCAGGGCTAGATCATGCTTGACAAACCTGATTGAGTTCTTCGAGGGGGTTACAAAAAAGGTTGATGAAGGGAAAGCTGTGGATGTTGTCTATTTGGACTTTAGTAAAGCTTTTGACAAAGTTCCCCACAGGAGGTTAGGAAAAAAGGTTGAGGGATTAGGTATAAATAAGGAGGTAGTGAAATGGATTCAGCAGTGGTTGGATGGGAGGTGTCAGAGAGTAGTGGTAGAAAATTGTTTGTCCAATTGGAGGCCGGTGACTAGTGGAGTTCCTCAGGGTTCGGTCCTGGGTCCACTATTCTTCTTCTGGCTTGGCTTCGCGGACGAAGATTTATGGATGGGGTAAAAGTCCACGTCAGCTGCAGGCTCGATTGTGGCTGACAAGTCCGATGCGGGACAGGCAGACACGGTTATTTGTTATATATATTAACGATCTGGATGTAGGGGTGGAGAATTGGATAAGCAAGTTTGCGGATGACACAAGGATTGGTGATGTTGTGGACAGTGAGGTAGATTACCGTAGATTAAAAGGTGATTTAGGAAGGCTGGAGGTGTGGGCTGAGAAATGGCTGATGGAATTTAATACAGATAAATGTGAGGTGCTACATTTTGGAAAGGCAAATTTAAATAGGTCATTTACATTGAATGGTAGACAATTGAGGAGTGCAGAGCAACAAAGGGATTTAGGAGTTATGGTAAATAGTACCCTCAAGGCTGATACTCAGGTAGATGGTGTGGTGAAGAAGGCATTGGAATGTTGGCCTTCATAAATCGGAGTATTGAATTCAAGAGTAGGGAGGTTATGATGAAATTGTACAAGGCATTGGTGAGGCCAAATTTGGAGTACTGTGTATAGTTTTGGTCACCAAATTATAGGAAAGATATAAACAAAATAGAGAGAGAGCAGAGAAGGTTCACGAGAATGTTGACAGGATTTCAGGGTCTGAGTTACAGGGAAAGGTTGTGCAGTCTGGGGCTTTTTTCTCTGGAGCGTAGAAGATTGAGAGGGGACTTGATAGAGGTGTTTAAGATTTTAAAAGGGACAGAGAGTAAATGTGGATAGGCTTTTTCAATTAAGAAAGGGGGAGATTCAAATTAGAGGACATGGTTTAAGATTGAAGGGGGAAAATTATAAGGGGAACATGAGGGGAAATTTCTTTACACAGAGGGTGGTGGGGATGTTGAATGAGCTTCCGGCAGACGTGGTCGAGGCGGGATCATTGGTTACATTTAAGGAAAGACTGGATCGTTACATGGATAGGAGGGGACTAGAGGGGTATGGACCGGGTGCTGGTCAGTGGGACTAGGAGGGTGGGGATTTACTACGGCATGGACGAGTAGGCCCGAACTGGCCTGTTCTGTGCTGTAAGTGGTTATATGGTTATATGGTTATATCGGACCCTTGGAGGATGAGAAAAGAAAACTGGTAGCAAAAAATGAGGAAATAGCCGAGGCATTAAACAAATATTTTGTGTGAGTCTTCACGGTGGAAGACACGTCCAGCATGCCCAAGTGCAGAGTTAAGGATGTGAATGTTGGGGAGGGCCTTGATAAAATAGTTGTTACAAAGGAAGTAGTGATGGAGAAACTAATGGGACTAAAGCCAGACAAATCACCTGGTCCTGATGACATGCATCCAGGGGTTCTGAAGGAAATGGCAGAAGTTATAGTTGATGCATTGGTGGTCATATACCAAAATTCCTTGGATTCTGGGCAGGTCCTGGCAGACTGGAAGACAGCAAATGTCACGCCACTTTTTAAGAAGGGATATAGGCAGAAGACTGGAAATTATCGGCCAATTAGCTTGACGTCTGGAGTTGGAAAAATGCTTGAAGCCGACATTAAAGATGAAATAGTGAAACTTTTGGAACGTAAGGGTTCAATCAGGCAGATGCAGCATGGTTTTAGAAAGGGAAGATCTTGTTTGACAAACTTGTTAGGATTCTTTGAGGATATAATGGGTGCGGTGGATAGAGGAGAACAGGTTGATGTTGTATATTTGGATTTGCAGAAAGCGTTTGATAAGGTGCCGCACAAGGGACTTCTCAGTCAGTTACAGGAAAGTGGAGTCCAGGGAAGTATATTGGCTTGGATTGAAAATTGGTTGTCTGACAGGAGGCAGAGAGTCGGGATAAATGGGAGTTTTTCAGGTTGGCAGAGTGGTAAGTGGGGTGCTGCAGGGGTCAGTGTTAGGCCCACAACTGTTCATCATTTACATTGACGACTTGGAGGAGAGGACAAAATATGGTGAGCCAAGTTTGCGGATGACACCAAATTGAGTGGAAGAGCAAATTGTAATGAGGATGTGAAGAGTCTGCAGAGGGATATAGTTCAGCTGGATGAGTGGGCAAACATCTGGCAGATGGAGTACAACGTTAGTAAGTGTGAGGTTATCCACTTTGGCAAGAAAAATAAAAGAGCTGAATATTATTTAAAGGGTGAAAAACTACAGCATGCTGTTGTGCAGAGGGACTTGGGAGTGCTCGTGCATGAATCGCAAAAAGTTAGGTTGAAGGTGCAGCAGGTTATTAAGAAGGCAAATGGAATGTTGGCCTTCATCGCTAGAGGAATTGAATTCAGGAGTAGGGAGGTAATGTTGCAACTATTTAAGGTACTGGTGAGACTGGACCTGGAGTACTGTGTCCAGTTCTGGTCTCCATATTTGAGGAAGGATATACTGGCTTTGGAGACGGTCCAGAGGAGGTTTACTAGGTTGATCCCTGGAATGAAGGGGTTGACTTGTGATGAAAGATTAAAACGTCTAGGATTGTATTCGCTCGAGTTCAGAAGAATGAGAGGAGATCTTATAGAAATATAGAGGATTATGAAGGGTATGGATAGGATAGATGTAGGAAGGTTTTTTGAGCTGGCTGGGGAAACTAAAACGAGAGTACACAGTCTCAAGATTCGGGGGAGTAGATTTAGGACAGACATGAGGAAAAATAGTTTTTCCCAGAGAGTAGTGAATGTTTGGAATTCTCTCATCAGGGAAGTGGTTGAGGCTGCCTCATTAAACATATTTAAAATTCGGTTAGATAAATGTTTACATGATAGAGGAATTAGGGGATATGGGGAGAAGGCAGGTAGGTGGAGTTAGGTCATAAATTAGATCAGCCATGATCGTATTGAATAGCGGAGCAGGCTCGATGGGCCATTTTTGGCCTACTCCTGTTCCTACTTCCTATTCTCCCCATCTTCCATTTCACTAGTATTTACCCACGATGTTCTCCATCTTACAATTCCCCAGCCCTTGTCCAACATGTTCTCCATCTTACAGTTCCCCAGACCTTGCCCATGATCCTCTCCATCTTACAGTTTCCCAGCGCTTGCCCATAATGCTCTCAATCTTACAGTTCCCGAGCATTTGCCCACGATGTTCTCATTCTTACTGTTCCCTAGTCCTTGCCCAAGATGCTCTATATCTTTTAGATCCCCAGCCTTGCCCACATTCTCCCCATCTTCCATTTTGCTAGTACTTACCCACGATGCTCTCCATCTTAACGTACCCCAGATATTATCCACTATGCTCACAATCTTACCATTCCCCAGCCCTTGCGCACAATGCAGTCCAACTTATATTACAACAGATCTTGCCCACAATGCTCTCCATCTTACAGTACCCCAGCTCTTGCCCACAATGCCCTTCATCTTACAGTTCCCCATCCCTTGTCCATGATGTTCTACACCTTACAGTACCCCAGCCCGTACACACGATGCTCTCCATCTTACTGTTCCCTAGCCTAGCCCACTATGCTCTGCAGCCTCCTGTAACACAGCCATTGCCCACAATGCTCTCCATCTTTGCATTCCACAGCCCTTGCCCACAATACTCTCAATCTTACCGTTCCCCAGCCATTGCCCACAATGCAGTGCATCTTATATAACCCCAGCCTTTGCCCACAATACCCTTCATGTTACCATTCCCCAGCCCTTGCCCACGATGCTCTCCATCTTACATTATGCCAGAAAATGCCCACAGTGCCCTCCATCTGACAGTACCCCAGCCCTTGCCCATGATGCTCTCCATCTTACTGTTCCCCAGCCCTTGCCCACGATCCTCTCCATCTTACAGTTCCCCAGCGCTTGTCCATAATGCTCTCAATCTTACATTTCCCGAGCACTTGCCCACGATGTTCTCAATCTTACTGTTCCCTCGCCCTTGCCCATGATGCTCTACATCTTTTAGAACCCCAGCCTTTTCCCACATTCTCTCCATCTTCCATTTCGCTAGTACTTACCCTCGATTCTCTCCATCTTAACGTACTCCAGCCCTTACCCACGATGTTCACAATTTTGCTATTCCCCAGCACTGTGCACAATGCATTCCAACTTATATTACCCCAGATCTTGCCCACAATGCTCTCCATCTTACAGTACCCCAGCTCTTGCCCACAATGCTCTTCATCTTACAGTTCCCCAACCCTTGTCCATGATGTCCTACAACTTACAGTACCAAAGCCCGTATCCATGTGCTCCCCATCTTACTGTTCCCCAGCCCTTGCCCATAATGTTCTCCATCTTATTTTTCCTCAGCCCTTGGCCATTTTAGAGCACTCCAGCACTTGCCCATAGTGTTCACCATCTTATAGTACGCAAGTCCTTGACCACGATGCTCTCCATCTTACAGTTCCCCAGCTCTTGCCCACAATGCTCTCCATCTTACAGTAACTCAGTCCATGCCCACGATGTTTTACAACATACCATTACCCAGCATTTGCCCACGATGCTCTCCATGTTACATTTCCCCTGCCTTTGCCCACAAAGCTCTCTATTTTATATTACCCCAGCCTTTGCCAACGATGCTCTCCATCTTAGCCTTGTCCAACATGTTCTCCATCTTACCATTCCCCAGCGCTTGCCCATAATGCTCCCAATCTTACAGTACCCGAGCACACCCACGATGTTCTCATTCTTACAGTTCCCCAGCCCTTGCCCATGATGCTTTATATCTTTTAGTTCCCCAGCACTTCCCCACGAAGCTCTCCACCTTAATGTACCCCAGCCCTTGCCCATGATGCTCTCAATCTTACCGTTCCGCAGCCTTTGCCCACAATACTCTTCATGTTACAGTTCCGCATCCCTGGTTCACGATGTTCTACACCTTACAGTACACTAGCCCATACGCATGTGCTCCACATCTTACAGTTCCCCAGCCCTTGCCCACGATGCGCTATAGCTTTTATTTCCCCAGCCGTTGCCCACGAAGGTCTCCACATTAACGTACCCCAGCCCTGAAACACAATGCACTCAATCTAACTGTTCCCCAGCCCTTGCTCATAAAGTTCTCCATCTTATAGTTCCTCAGCCCTTGTCCAAGATGTTCTCCCTCTTACAGTACCCCAAGCTTTCCCCACGATCCTCTCCATCTTACAGTACCCCAGTGCTTGTCCATAATGCTCTCAATCTTACAGTACCCGAGCACTTGCCCACGATGTTGTCAATCTTACTGTTCCCTAGCCCTTGCCCACGATGCTCTATATCTTTTAGATCCCCAGCCCTTGCCCACATTCTCCCCATCTTCCATTTCGCTAGTACTTACCAGCGATGCTCTCCATCTTACAGTACCCCAGCCCTTGCCCACAATGCCCTTCATCTTACAGTTCCCCATCCCTTGTCCACGATGTTCTACACCTTACAATACCCTAGCCCGTATCCACGATGCTCTCCATCTGACTGTTCCCCAGCCCCAGCCCACTATGCTCTGCAACTTCCCGTAACCCAGCCATTGGCCACAATGTTCTCCATCTTCGCATTCCCCAGCCCTTGCCCACGATACTCTCCATCTTACAGTACCCGAGCACTTGCCCACGATGTACTCAATCTTACAGTTCCCCAGTGCTTGCCCATAATGCTCTATATCTTTTAGTCCCATGATGTTCTGCACGTTACAGTACCCCAGCCCGTGCACACGATGCTCTCCATCTTCCCATTCTCAAGCCCTTGCCCACGATACTCTCCATTTTACAGTTCCCCAGCGCTTGCCCATAATGCTCTCAATCTTAGAGTACCCGAGCCATTGCCCACAATGCTCTCAATCTTACAGTTCCCCAGCCCTTGCCCACGATGCTCCACATCTTTTATTTCCCCAACACTTGCCCACGAAGGTCTCCACATTAAGGTACCCCAGCCCCTGCCCACGATGCTCTCAGTCTTACAGTTCCCCAGCCCTTGCCCACGATGCTCCATATCTTTTATTTTCCCCAACACTTGCCCACGAATGTCTCCACATTAAGGTACCCCAGCCCCTGCCCACGATGCTCTCAATCTTACTGTTCCTCAGCCCTTGCCCACGATGCTCTTACAATACCCTAGCACTTGTACATAATGCTTTTCATCTTACAGTATCCCAGCACTTGCCCACAATGTTTTACAACATACCACAACCTAGCCAATGCACACGATGCTCTCCATCTTACAGTGACCCAAACCTTGCTCAGAATGCTCTGCATCTTACAGTACCCCAGCACTTGACCACAATGCTTTTCATCTCACAGTTCCCCATCCCTTGTCCACGATGTTCTCAATCTTACTGTTCCCCAGCACCTGCTCACTATGCTCTTTATCTTTTAGTTCCCCAGCCCTTGCCCACGATGCTCACAATCTTACCATTCCTCAGCCCTTGCGCACAATGCTCTCCATCTTACAGTACCCCAGCCCTTGACCACAATGCTCTTCATCTCAGTTCCCCATCCCTTGTCCACGATGTTCTACACCTTACAGTACCCAGCCCGTACACACGATGCTCTCCATCTTACTGTTCCCTCGCCTAGCCCACTATGCTCTGCAGCCTCCTGTAACACAGCCATTGCCCACAATGCTCTCCATCTTTGCATTCCACAGCCCTTGCCCACGATACTCTCCATCTTACAGTTCCCCAGCACTTGCCCATAATGCTCTATATCTTTTAGTTCCCCAGCCCATGCCCACGAAGCTCTCCACCTTAATATACCCCAGCCCTTGCCCATGATGCTCTCAATCTTACCGTTCCCCAGCCATTGACAACGATGCTCCACATCTTTTATTTCCCCAACACTTGCCCACGAAGGTCTCCACATTAAGGTACCCCAGCCCCTGCCCACGATGCTCTCAGTCTTACAGTTCCCCAGCCCTTGCCCACGATGCTCCATATCTTTTATTTTTCCCAACACTTGCCCACGAATGTCTCCACATTAAGGTACCCCAGCCCCTGCCCACGATGCTCTCAATCTTACTGTTCCTCAGCCCTTGCCCACGATGCTCTTACAATACCCTAGCACTTGTACATAATGCTTTTCATCTTACAGTATCCCAGCACTTGCCCACAATGTTTTACAACATACCACAACCTAGCCAATGCACACGATGCTCTCCATCTTACAGTGACCCAAACCTTGCTCAGAATGCTCTGCATCTTACAGTACCCCAGCCCTTGACCATAATGCTTTTCATCTCATAGTTCCCCATCCCTTGTCCACGATGTTCTCAATCTTACTGTTCCCCAGCACCTGCCCACTATGCTCTTTATCTTTTAGTTCCCCAGCCCTTGCCCACGATGCTCACAATCTTACCATTCCTCAGCCCTTGCGCACAATGCAGCCCATCTTATAGTATCCCAGATCTTGCCCACAATGCTCTCCATCTTACAGTACCCCAGCCCTTGACCACAATGCTCTTCATCTCAGTTCCCCATCCCTTGTCCACGATGTTCTACACCTTACAGTACCCAGCCCGTACACACGATGCTCTCCATCTTACTGTTCCCTCGCCTAGCCCACTATGCTCTGCAGCCTCCTGTAACACAGCCATTGCCCACAATGCTCTCCATCTTTGCATTCCACAGCCCTTGCCCACGATACTCTCCATCTTACAGTTCCCCAGCACTTGCCCATAATACTCTATATCTTTTAGTTCCCCAGCCCATGCCCACGAAGCTCTCCACCTTAATGTACCCCAGCCCTTGCCCATGATGCTCTCAATCTTACCGTTCCCCAGCCATTGCCCACACTGCAGTGCATCTTATATAACCCCAGCCTTTGCCCACAATACCCTTCATGTTACCGTTCCCCAGCCCTTGCCCACGATGCTCTCCATCTTACATTATGCCAGAAAATGCCCACAATGCCCTTCATCTGACAGTACCCCAGCCCTTGCCCATGATGCTCTCCATCTTACTGTTCCCCAGCCCTTCCCCATGATGCTCTCCATCTTACAGTACCTACGTCCATGCCCACGATGCTCTCGATCTTACAGATACCCAGCCCTTTCTCACGCTGCTCTCCATCTTACTGTTCCCCAGCTGTTGCCCACGATGCTCTCCATCTTACAGTCCTTCACTCCATGCCCACGACTCTGTCCATCTGACAGATAACGAGCCCTTGCCAACAATGGTCTCCAACTTCCCATAATCCAGCAATTGCCCACGATGCTCTCCAACTTTCCGTAACCCAGCCGTTGCCCATAATGCTCTCAATCTTACTGAATCCCAGACCTTACCCACGATGCTCTCCAACTTCTTGTAACCCAGCCCTTTCCCATGATGTCTCCATCTTACAGTACCCCAGCCGTTGCCCACGATGTCTCCAACTTACAGTACCCCAGGACTTGCACATAATGTTCTCCATCTTATTGTTCCTCAGCCCTTCCCATGATGCTCTCGATCTTACAGTGCCCCATTCCTTGCCCACATTGCTCTCCAACTTCCTGCAACCTAGCCATTGCCCACAATGCCCTCCATCATACAGTTCCCCAGCCCTTGTCCATAATGCTCTCCATCTTACCATCCCCTACCCTTGCCCATGATGCTCTCCATCTTACCATCCCCTACCCTTGCCCATGATGCTCTCCATCTTACAGTAATCCAGCCCTTGCCCCGATGTCTCCATCTTACTGTATCCCAGCCGTTGCACATAATGCTCTGCATCTTTTAGTTCCACAGCACTTGCTCAAGTTGCACTCTCTATTTTACAGTTGCCCCACTCTTTCCGAGCATGAACTCCATCTTACCGTATCTCAGCCCTTGCCCACAATGTTCTCTAACTTAACACAACACAGCCATTGACCACGATGCACTCCATCATACAATTCCTCAGTCCTTGACACCAGTGCTTGTGCATAATGCTCTCAATCTTACAGTACCTGAGCCCTTGCCCACGATGCTCTCAATTTTACCATTCCCCAGCCCTTACCCACGATGCTCTATATCTTTAAGTTCCCCAGTCCTTGCCCATAATGTTCTCCTTATATTACCCCAGTCCTTGCTTACGATGCTCTCCATCTTACAGCACCCCTGCCATTGTCCACGATGCTCTCCATCTTACAGTACCACAGCCCTTGCACATAATGTTCTCCATCTTATCGCTCCTCAACCCCTGCCCACAATGCTCTCCATCTTACATTACCCCAGCCCATAATGCAGTCCATCTTATATTACCCCAGCCATTGTCCACAATGCTTTTCATCTTACAGTTCCCCATCCCTTGTCCATGATGTTCTATACCTTACAGTACTCCAGCCCGTACCCATGATGCTCCATTCCCCACCCCTTGCCTATAATGTTCTCCATCTTATTGTTCCTCAGCCCATGCCCACGATGTTCTCGATCGTACAGTGCCCCAGCCCTTGCCCACAATGCTCTCCATCTTACAGTACCTCACTCATTGCCCACGATGCTCTCCATCTTACAGATACCCAGCCCTTGCCCACGATGCTCTGCATCTTACTGTTCCTCAGCCCTTGCCCATAATGTTCTCCTTCTAATATTACCCCAGCCCTTGCCCACGATGCTCTCCATCTTCCAATACCCTAGCACTTGTACATAATGCTCTTCATCTTACAGTATCCCAGCGCTTGCCCATAATGTTCTCTATCTTACAGTACCCAAGTCCTTGACCATGATGCTCTCAATCTTACAGATACCAAGCCCTTACCCATGATGCTCTCCATCTTACAATACCCTAGCACTTGTACATAATGCTCTTCATCTTACAGTATCCCAGCACTTGCACACGATATGTTACAACATACCATAATCCATCCATTGCCCACGATGCTTTCCATATTACCGTTCCCCAGCCCTTGCACATAATGTTTTTCATCTTATTGTTCCCCAGCCCTTGCCCATGATGTCTCCATTGTACAGTTCCCCAGCGCTTCCCCATCAAATTATAATAAAAGAATTTAGTTCAGAGACTCAGATCCTCCCAAGTAGAGACTCGCCACAGAGACATTACTTCAGAGTGTGCCTGAACTGAGGCATTGAGAACATAATGCTCTTAGTATAATTTCTGCACTGGTTGTCTTCAGGTGAGGTTATTGTCATGTACATAAATACAATGTACAGATGCACTGACATTCTTATCACATCGAAATACCAGCGACAATAACAGGTGCACTTCAAGAATACATGATTAGCCCACTGCTCTGCTCACTCCACACCCATGAGTGTGGCCAGGTGTAAATCAAATGCCATCTACAAATCTGCAGGGGCAGGGAAAAGATTGTAGGAAGAGGGAACCATAGTTGATAAAAACAGGTGAGGCAGCTGGTCAAGATAAAGAAGGCAGCATCCGTTAGATCCATCTTACAGTATCCCAGCCCTTGCCCACGATGCTCTCCATCTTACCATTCCCCAGCCCTTGCCCACGATCCTCTCCATCTTACAGTTCCCCAGCATTTGCCCATAATGTTCTCAATCTTACAGTACCCGAGCCCTTCACACGATGCTCTCAATCTTACGGTACTCAGTCGGCCAATCTGTTTGCTAATAGTTTAGCCATTATCTTATAATCTGTGTTAAGTAGAGATATTGGTCTATATGATGCTGGTGTTAGTGGATCTTTCCCTGTCTTTGGTATTACTGTAATTATTGCTGTTTGGCATGTTTTGTGTTTCTTCAATCTGGTTCATTACTTCCAGGAGAGGAAGAATTAATAAGTCTTTAAATGTTTTATAAAATTCTATTGGGAGTCCATCCTCTCCCGGCGTTTTATTGTCCGGTAGTTTTTTTAATATATCCTGTATTTCCTCTATTTCAAATGGTTTTATTAATTTATTTTCCTCCTCTTCTTGCAATTTCGGTCGTTCAATTTTAGCTAGAAATTCATCTCTTTTGTCTTCTTTCCCTTCATTCTCAGTTCGATATAGTTGCTCGTAGAATTCCTTGAAGTTGTCATTGATCTCCGTTGGGTTATATGTAATTTGTTTGTCCTTTTTCCTTGATGCCAATACTGTTCTTTTGTCTTAAGCTGCCAAGCTAGTATTTTGTGCATTTTTTCTCCTAGCTCATAATACTTCTGTTTTGTCTTCATTATGTTCTTCTCCACTTTATATGTTTGTAGTGTTTCATGTTTTACTTTTTTGTCCGCCAATTCTCTTCTTTTTGTTGTATCTTCCTTTATTGCTAATTCTTTTTCTGTACTTGCTATTTCCCTTTCCAACTGTTCTATTTCCCGATTGTAGTCCTTCATCTTAGTTACATAATTTATTATCTGCCCTCTGATGAACGCTTTCATTCCATCCTGTAGTATAAACTTATCTTTCACTGATTCTGTATTTACTTCAAAGTACATTTTAATTTGTCGCTCAATGAATTCTCTAAAATCCTGTCTTTTAAGTAGCATGGAGTTTAATCTCCATCTTATACATTCTCGGTGGGATGTCCTCCAGCTCTATTGCCAGTAACAGGGGTGAGTGATCCGATAACAATCTAGCTTTATATTACGTTTTCCTAATTCTCCCTTGGATGTGGGCTGACAACAGGAACAGGTCTATCCTTGAGTATGTTTTTTGTCTACCCGAATAATATGAGTATTCCTTCTCCTTTGAGTGTTGTCTCCTCCATATATCCAAAAGTTTCATTTCCTGCATCGATTTAACCATAAATTTGGTAACTTTATTTTTTCTGCTAGTCTTTTTTTCCAGTTTTATCCATCCTTGAGTCCAAATTAAGGTTATAGTCCCCTCCTATCAGTATATTCCCCTGCATATTTGCAATCTTCAAAAAGATATCTTGCATAAATTTTTGATCTTCTTCATTAGGTGCGTATACATTGAGCAAATTCCAAAATTCTGAATATATCTGACACTTTATCATTACATACCTCCCTGCTGGATCTATTATTTCCTCCTCTATTTTGATTGGTACATTTTTATTGATTAATATAGCTACTCCTCTGGCTTTTGAATTATATGATGCTGCCGTTACGTGCCCTACCCAATCTCTCCTTAATTTCTTGTGTTCCACTTCAGTTAGATGTGTTTCTTGCATGAATGCTATATCAATTTTTTCTTTCTTCAGTAAATTTAACAGCCTCTTCCTTTTGATTTGGTTATGTATTCCATTAATATTTAAAGTCAAATAGTTCAACATGGCCATTTCATACTTGTTTACCTTTCCTTTCCGCTTCCTCATCACCACCTTCCCTCCTTTCCCTCTGTTTTCTTTTTTTGAACACATTGTAAGACAACACTTCTAAAACATAAAATATTTCCACTATTCCCACATCTAAAATTCCCTTAACCCCAAATGTACACCCCCCCCCCCACCGAGTTACCCCTTGTCGGGCAACCACATCTCCCCTCTCCATTTAGATTGGGAACCCGTCACAAGCGTCAACTGATTTCGCAGTGACTGTTATTCTCTCCCACCCAACCCCCTCCAGAAAATACTTTTATCTTCACAAATAACAAAGCTCACTCTCTTAATTCCCCCCTTACTTCCTTTCTTCCCTTTCTTAGTTCTTACTTATACCTTATTCTTCTTCTTTATATGAAGTTTGTCACCATTCTTGTTCTTATTACATCTCTTCATCTCTCTGTATGTTTTGCAAACGTTCTGCAAATTCTCGTGCTTTCTCCGGATCCGAGAACAATCTGCTTTGCTGCCCCGGGATAACTATTTCAAGCACCGCTGGATATCTTAACATAAATTTATAGGCTTTCTTCCACAGGATTGATTTTGCTGCGTTAAACTCCTTCCTCTTCTTCAGGAGTTCAAAACTTATGTCTGGGTAGAATTTTTTTTTGACCCTTGTATTCCAGTGGCTTTTTGTCTTCTCTTATTGTTTTCATTGCCTTCTCCAATATATTTTCTCTTGTCATATATCTCAGGAATTTTACTAGAATGGATCTTGGTTTTTGTTGTGGCTGTGGTTTAGGGGCTAATGTTCTGTGTGCCCTTTCTATTTCCATTCCTTCCTGTAATTCTGGCATTCCTAGGACCCTGCGGATCCATTCTTTTATAAATTCTTTCATATCTTTGCCTTCTTCATCTTCCTTAAGGCCCACTATCTTTATATTGTTTCTCCTATTATAGTTTTCCATTATATCCATCTTCTGAGCTAACAACTCCTGTGTTTCTTTAATTTTTTTATCAGACTCTTCCAATTTCCTTTTTAAGTCTTCCACTATGGCTGTTTCTCGTTCTTCCAGCTTGTCTACTCTTTTCCCTATTTCTGTCATTACCATCTCTAATCTACTCACTTTTTCTTCTGTACCTTTTATTCTTCTTTTTATTTCATTAAATTCTCATGTCTGCATTCTTTTAATGCTTCCATATATTCTTGAAAAAATTTCCTATCTATGTATAGTCCATTCCCTTTATCTTCTATTTCTCTGTGCAGAGCTTGATGTTCTCCCTCCTCTTCCCCTGCGTCCACTCCAGGGCCTGTGTCCCCTACCTCTCTTTCTTGTATCTGTGTCTCTTCTGACTTTCTTGTTGGGCTGTTTGTCTCAGTTTGCTGGGTATTTTTTTTTTATTAATGGTGTCTTGATGTTGGTCCTCTTCCTCTGGGCTGGTCATCTGTTGAGTCTCCGATTTCCTTTTTTCATTCTCCTCCCTTTCGTTCCCATTATTTTCTGTATCTTCCCGCTGAGAGCCCTGCTGTCGGGTCTTACCCGGCTGTTCAAGCCGTGGAGTTCCACTTCACAGCTGGTCCCCCCTCCCGTCAGTGTTGTGTTTGTTGTGCGCAGCGCACATGCGCGATTGCGCACCTCCATTTGGCTCCGTGAGCCATCCTTGTAGTCCTGCGCTCGGTGGGTCGCGACCCTTCGGGTTTTCCACTGACCTCAGGGAGTGGGCTCCTCTCTCCATGGTGGGTCCCTGCTTCTTCGTACAGGTAAGGCCTTCACCTTTCTCTTCCGACGTCTTTCCTTCGTCTTTTATTTCCGTTGTTTTTGGCTTTTCTTTCTTTGGTGCCATTTTCTCCACACCTTTATTTTTTATTTGTTGTGGTTTGTGTGTCTGTGGCTTTGCTTTTTCTTTACTTTTTTCCTTCTTTTCTGGAGAGGGCTGGTGTTCTCCTCCCAGCCACTACTCCATCACGTGACTCCTCCATAATAGTACCAAAAATGTAAAACTAGATCAAACTGGATTTAAGAAAAGACGAACAACGGACAATATCTGTAAGTTCATTAACTTAATCTATGCAGTACAAGGAAACAAGACGCCAACAGTGGCGGTTGCTTGAGACGCAGAGAAAGCCTTTGACAGAGTAGAATGGAATTATTTATTCAAAGTACTACAGAGGTTCAACCTACCAGAGAAATATATTAATTGGATTAAAGCATTATATAAGGGACCTTTGGCAAAGGTGACAGTAAATGGATATATATCAAACCAATTTAAATTAAGCAGATCAACTAGGCAGGGATGCCCACTATCTCCCTTACTGTTCGCGTTAGCTATAGAACCACTGGCAGAACTGATAAGAACAGAAAAAATAAGAGGGATAAAAATAAAAGAGAAGGAATATAAAATCAGTCTATTTGCAGATGACATCATAGTATACTTAACAGAACCAGAAATATCAATATAAGAATTACATAAGAAATTGAAGGAATATGGAGAAGTATCAGGGTACAAGAACAACGCAAATAAAAGTGAAGCAATGCCAATGAATAATGCGGATTTCACAAAGTTTAAGAAAGAATCACCATTTAGATGGCAAACACAAGCAATTCGATACCTAGGTATACAACTAGATAATAATCTAGGCCATCTATACAAACTAAATTATCAGCCATTAATGAAGAAATTACAAGATGACAAAGCATTGGAAAGACTTACCACTAACACTGAGAGGAAGGGTAAATTGTATTAAAATGAATATCTTCCCAAGGATACAATACCTATTTCAATCATTACCAATTCACCTAACAGAGAAATTCTTCAAGGAGCTAAAGAAAATAATAAGGAAATTCTTATGGAAAGGGGGGAAACTGAGGATAGCATTAGATAAATTAACAGAATGGTACAAACAAGGGTCTTACAGTTACCAAACTTTAAGAATTATTATAGAGCAGCACAATTAAGATACCTATCAGATTTTTATCAAACAAGGGAAAAACCAGATTGGACCAGATTAGAGCTAGATAAAATAGGGGAGAAGGTACCTGAACATATACAATATAAGTGGGATGAAAAGCTGGTGCAACATAGGAATTCACCAGTACTGCACCATCTGCTCAACATTTGGAAGAAGATTCACGCAGAAAGGAATAAAACAAATTATCAACTACCAAAATTAATATTGACGCAAAATCAACTAATCCCTTTCACAATAGATAACTTTTCCTTTCGAGAATGGGAGAGAAAAGGGATCAAAAGAATAGAAAATTGTTTTTCGGGAAATAAATTATTATCTTTTGAACAAATGAAGGACAAATATGGTGTAACTCACGGTACAATGTTTGCATACCACCAACTGAAAACCTACTTGAAGGACAAATTGGGAAGCAATCTGAGGTTACCAGAAGGAAGCAATTTTGAATATGTGATTACAGACACAATGATAATTAAAAGATTTATAACAAACATGTACATCAAACTGCAAGAGAAAGAGAACAAGGAAACAAGCTGTAAACCTAAACAAAAATGGGAACAAGATCTAAACATAAAGATAAAGAATGAAACATGGGAAAAGCTATGCTCTGGAACTATGAGAAATACAATAAACATGAGGTTACGCATGATACAATATAATTGGTTACACAGACTATATGGGACCCAACAGTATCAGACAGAAGTTTTCACTGTAAGAAGGAAACGGGAACAGTACATGCAATTTGGGCATGTGAGAAAGTGGTTTAGTTTTGGGAAGATCTAAATCAGGTATTAAACAAAATCACAAAAAGCAACATACCAAAAAATCCAGAGATTTTTCTTCTAAGTAATATAAGAAGTAAAGAATTTGGATGGAGTACAAAAAAGATTTATTATGATAGCCTCAGCTGTAGCAAAAAAATGTATTATGTCAATCTGGAAATTAGAAGATAGCCTGAGAATACATAGAAATGAATAAATGTATTCCATTGGAAAAAATAACATATAATTTAAGAAATAACATCATAGTATTCGAACAAATTTTGGAACCGTACATGGAACACAATAGAGAAGTCCTACCGTGGACCTCCACCGCCTAAAATGACAGAAGGAGAAGAAGACGAAATGAACTGACCCAGTATGTAAAAGTAGAAGACACTAATTTCTTGTTTATTTTCATTGTGTGATGACATTGTTTAATGGGTTTAATGTATCATGTAGGTTGAACATTGAGTGAGTGCGGAGGGGGGAGGGGTGAAGGAGGGAGGGAAGGGAGAGGGGAGAAAATGACAAGAGGGAAATGTCTGTGTGTATTTTGGACAGTATAGAAACATAGCAACATAGAAGATAGGAGCAGGAGTAGGTCATTCGACCCTTCGAGCCTGCTCCGCCATTCAACGAGATCATGGCTGATCTTAAAGTTCAGTACCCCGTCCCCGCCTTCTCTCCGTTACCCCTAATTCCCTTATACTGAAGAAATAGATCTAATTCCCTCTTAAATATATTTAATGAACCTGCCTCTACTGCCCTCTGTGGCAATGAATTCCACAGATTCACCACCCTCTTGGTAAAGAAATTCCTCCTCATCTCGGTCCTAAATGGTTTGCCTATTATCCTCAAACCATGGCCCTGGGTTCTGGACTCCCCCACCATTGGAAACATCCCATCTGCATCCATTCTGTCCAGTCCCGCCAGAATTTTATATGTCTCTATGAGATCCCCTCTCAATCTTCTAAACTCCAGCGAGTACAATCCCAATTTGCGCAATCTTTCCTCATAAGTCATTCCTGCCATTCCAAGTATCAGCCTGGTGAATCGCCTCTACACTCCCTCCATTGCAAGAACATCCTTCCTTAGAGCAGGTGACCAAAACTGCACACAATACTCCAGGTGGGGTCTCACCAAGGCCCTGTACAGCTGCAGTAAGGTATCCTTGTTCCTATACTCAAACCCTCTTGATATGAAGGCCAACATACCATTTGCCTTTTTAACCGCCTGCTGTACCTGCATGCTCGCCTTCAGTGACTGGTGCACAAGTACCCCTAGGTCTCTCTGCACTTTCCCATCTCTTAATCTATTGCCATTCAAATAGTAATCTGCCCTCCGGTTTGTATTACCAAAGTGGATAACCTCACATTTATCCACATGTAATGCATTTGCCATGTATCTGCCCAGTCCCTCAATTTATCCAAATCACACTGGAGCTTCCTGACCCCCTCTTCTGTGCACACAACCCCTCCTAGCTTAGTGTCATCTGCAAATTTGGAGATATTACATCCAATCCCTTCATCCAGATCATTAATGTAAATTGTGAACAGCTGGGTTCCCAGTACAGATCCCTGTTGCACCCCACTGGTCACCGCCTGCCACTCAGAAAACGAGCCATTTATCCCAACTCTCTGTCTTCTACCTGCCAGCCAGTTCTCAATCCACATCAATACTTTGCCCCCAATCCCATGAGCCTTGATTTTGGAAGCCAGTTATTTATGCGGGACCTTATCGAAGGCCTTTTGGAAGTCCAGGTACACCACATCCACTGGCTCTCCCCCATTTATTTTACCTGTCACCATCTCAAAGAATTCCAATAGATTTGTCAAGTACGATTTACCTTTTGTAAATCCATGTTGACTCCGTCTGATCCCTTCTCTGCTAGTCATATGCTCCACTATTACATCCTTAATAATGGATTCCATCATTTTGCCCACTACTGATGTAAGGCTCACCGGCTGATAATTCCCCGCTTTTTCTCTACCCCCCTTTTTAAATAGTGGGGTAACATTAGCTACCCTCCAATCCATGGGTACTGATCCTGAGTCTATCAAGTTCTGGAAATTAATTCTTAAAGCATCTGCTATCTGAATGGCCACTTCCTTCAGCACCCTAGGATGTAGATTATCAGGCCCTTGGGATTTATCTGCCTTCAATCCCATCAATTTCCCCAAGACCATGTCCTTAGAGATACTGATTTCTTTCAGTTCCTCCCTTGCATTAGTCTCTATGTTTCCCAACATCCTTGGGAGGTTATTTGTATCCTCTCTTGTAAAAACAGAACTAAAGTAAGAATTTAATTGGTCTGCCATTTCCTTATTCCCCATTATATATTCCCCTGATTCCGACTACAAAGGACCTACTCTGGATTTCACCAATCTTTTCCTCGACATATTTATAAAAGCTTTTGCAGTCGGTTTTTATATTTGCCGCAAGCTTACTTTGATCATTTATTTTTGCTCTCTTGATTAATCCTTTTGTCCTCCTTTGCTGCATCTTGAACTGCTCCCAGTCTTCAGTTGCGGTACTTTTTTTGGCCAATTGATATGCTCTCTCTTTGGACCTAATGCTGTCTCTAATTTCCCTTGTTATCCACGGTTTAGTCACCATTTTTGGTTTATTTTTATGCCAAACCGGTATAAACGATTTTTGCAATTTCTCCATTAGATCTGTGAATGCTTTCCATTGTCTATCCACAGTCAACTCCCCCATAAACACCACCCAATCAACCTTACTCAACTCCCGTCTCATACCATCATAATTCCCTTTATTTAAATTCAGGACCTTAGTCTCAGTTTTAATTTCATCACTCTCCATGTTGAGTGAGAATTCGATCATATTGTGATCGCTCCTACCCAAAGGGCCTTGCACAACAAGATTGCTGATTAGTCCCTTATCATTGCATAATACTCAATCTAAAATGGCCTGCTCCCGAGTTGGTTCCTTGACATATTTGTCTAGATAACCGTCCCGTAAACATTCAAGGAATTCCTCCTCCTCTGTATTTTTACCATTTGACTAGTCCAATCTATATGCAAATTAAAGTCTCCCATGATGACAGCTGTTCCCTTATTGCACGCTTTTCTAATTTCTCTTTTAATGCCTTCCCTCACCTCTACACTACTATTTGGAGGCCTATATACTACCCCCACTAACGTTTTCCGCCCCTTGCTATTCCTCAGTTCTACCCATATAGATTCCGCATCTTCTGAGTTAATATCCTTCCTGTCAATCGTGTCGGTCCCTTCTCTCACCATCAATACTACTCCACCCACTTTTCTTTCTTGCCGATCCCTCCTAAATATCGTATACCCCGGGATGTTAAGTTCCCAGGCTTGCCCACCCTGCAGCCATGTTTCTGTAATCCCAATCAAATCATATTTGTTTATCTCAATTTCCACAGCTAATTCATCTACCTTGTTCCGAATGCTTCTTGCATTAAGATATAAAGCCTTCAGATTTGCTTTTTTCACCCTCCTTGCTCTTTCTGATTTTTCAACTTTCGCTACCTAACCTAACTTTTCCTGTTTTATCTTTTCTGTCCTTTGCCCTATCATACAGGTTCCCACCCCCCTGCCAAATTAGTTTAAACCGCACCCGATGGCTGTACCAAACCTAGCTGCCAATATATTGACCCGTTTTGGGTTTAGGTGTAACCCATCCTTCTTGTAGAGGTCATGCCTTCCCCAAAAGAGATCCCAATGATCCAAGAAGCCAAAACCCTGTCCTTTACACCAGCCCCTCAGCCACACATTCATTTTTCTTAACCTTCCATTTTTGTCCTCAGTTGCACTTGGCACAGGTAGCAAACCAGAGATCACCACCCTGGCTGTCCTATTTCTTAGTCTCTGTCCTAGCTCTCTGTAATCCTTTTTCAGTACTTTCTCCTTTTTATCTATGTCATTGGTACCCACATGTACCAAGACATCAGGCTGTTCGCCTTCCCCTTTTAGAATACCCTGGACCCGATTGGAGATATCCCGCACCCTTGCACCAGGGAGGCAGCACACCATGCGGGCATACCTATCTGGCTCACAGAATCTCCTGTCTGTATTTCTGACAATGGAGTCCCCAATGACCACTGCATTCCTCTTTACCTTTTGGTCCACCATGCCAGGCTCAGTGCCAGTGACCTGGTCACTGCTGCCAGCTTCTGTCAGGTCATCTCCCTCAACAGCATCCAACAAAATATACCTGTTACTGAGATGGATATTCACAGGTGTGCTCTCCATTTTCCTGGTATTTTTCTTCCCACCCCTGACAGTTACCCACTTACCTGACACATCTGGTCTTGGGGTAACTATGTCCCTGAAAGTTGAATCTATCAACTCCTCATTCTCCCTTACCAGCCGTAGGTCCTCAAGTTGCAGCTCCAGTTCCCCAACTCGGTCCTTAAGGAACTGCATCTCGGTGCACCTGACGCAGATGTGGCTATTTGGGAGGGTGGGACTCACCTATGGTTCCCACATCTGACATCCAGTACAAAGCACTAACCCCATAGGCATGGCTGAGCTAAAATAATGCCACTTACCCTTCTCCTCGCCTGCTTTTGCCTAAGCCTGTTGAGCCAAAGGCTGGAAGTCCCACTCCTTCAGTGCCCCACTCACTCAGTGCGCTGCTCCTCGCTGGCCGCTCCCTCCCCTTTTACTCCTTTTACTGGCCCCTTGACCAATTAACCCAGTCACTCTCTCCAAGCTCCTACTCCTCTGACTCACAGCTCAAACTCCAGCTGCTGTCTCCTCAGACTCCCAGCCTGATTTGAGTAGGCCCAAGCCCCAGTAAGCCCTTGTATTTAACTGCTTACCTCCAAGTCACTCTCTCCGAGCTTCTCCTCCTTCGACTCCCAGCTCGAATTTACATATAGATTGGACTAACCAAATTAATAAATCCAGCTATTTATTCTACTCACCTCTCTGATGCTCTCTCTTGGCTCCTCCTCCTCTCACCCGACACCAGGCACTGACTCACTGTCTCCCCCGACCCCGAGTATGGTTCATAGTGTGAAAACAAAAATCTTACAGTACCCCAACCCTTGTCCTGTTACATTGCCCACAATGCTCTCCATCTTACAGTACCGGAAACAGGAAGGCTCATGAGAAGTATAGGTAGCCAGGAAGGAACTTAAGGACTTGAGCTCGAAGGTGGCCTGAGAAGGACTTGGCAAGTAGAATTAAGGATAATTCCAAGGCGGTCTATGTACATGTGAAGAACAGAAGGATGACAAGAATGAAGATGGGTCCACTAAAGGATAAAGGAGGCAACATGTGCCTGGAGGCGGAGGAAGTTGGAGAGGTCCTAAATAAATACTTTGCATCAGTATTCACCAGAGAAAAGGAACTTGATCAGAATGAGGTCAGAAAAGAACAGGCCTGTGTGCTGGATGATGTGGAGATTAAGGAAGATGAAGTGTTGGATCTTAAAAATATTACGATTGATACGTGTCTGGGGCTGGACACGATCTACCCCAGATTGCTGTAGGAAGAGATAGCTGGGACATTTGTGATGATCTTTGAATCCTCTTTGGCCACAGGGGAGGTGCTGGAGGATTGAAAAATGGCAAATATAGTCCCCTTGTTTTAAAAAAAGGTAATAGAGAGAATCCTGGGAATTATAGACTGGTAAGTCTTACGACAGTGATGTCCAAATGGAGAGGATTCTTAAGGATAAGATCTATGAGGATTTGGAGAAGTACAGTTTACTCAAAGATAGTCAGCACCACCATCTTGGCTCAAACCCTGTGGTCTCAGGATTTTAAAATAAATCATCAGCTCCTTTAAGGCAAATAGCGCCTTTGGAAGACTACACAAAAGAGTCTGGAAAAACAACCAACTGAAAAACCTCACAAAGATTAGCGTATACAGAGCCGTTGTCATACCCACACTCCTGTTCGGCTCCGAATCATGGGTCCTCTACCGGCATCACCTATGGCTCCTAGAACGCTTCCACCAGCGTTGTCTCCGCTCCATCCTCAACATTCATTGGAGCGACTTCATCCCTAACATCGAAGTACTCGAGATGGCAGAGGCCGACAGCATCGAATCCACACTGCTGAAGATCCAACTGCGCTGGGTAGGTCACGTCTCCAGAATGGAGGACCATCGCCTTCCCAAGATCGTGTTATATGGCGAGCTCTCCACTGGCCACCGTGACAGAGGTGCACCAAAGAAGAGGTACAAGGACTGCCTAAAGAAATCTCTTGGTGCCTGCCACATTGACCACCGCCAGTGGGCTGATATCGCCTCAAACCGTGCATCTTGGCGCCTCACAGTTCGGCGGGCAGCAACCTCCTTTGAAGAAGACGGCAGAGCCCACCTGACTGACAAAAGGCAAAGGAGGAAAAACCCAACACCCAACCCCAACCAACCAATTTTCCCCTGCAACTGCTGCAACCGTGTCTGCCTGTCCCGCATCGGACTTGTCAGCCACAAACGGGCCTGCAGCTGACGTGGACATTACCCCTCCATAAATCTTCGTCCACGAAGCCAAGCCAAAGAAGAATAGAGTTTTCAGTAGTTGAACTGGGCGGTAGAATTCTGCGGGGAGCACTCTCTCCACTCCTTGCTTTATGCACAATAAAACTATCGGCAAAGTAAGACCGTGCAAAGTCTTTTAACATCCTTTGTGTCATATTTATATACTTTTTATTATTTCTTAACATTAATCTTCTAATTTGCTAGATTACACTGTTGTCATTACAGTGGCGCCTTCTCAATACTCCCCTCTCTGTTGTTTGAGGGACTTGCCCTCAGTCTTAGCCCCTCAATGCCCTGTAATGGCAGGACTCCACTCTGTGGTCCTTCCCCACATTGGCTGCATCAGTATTTCACTCAGCCAGTACTCCTGCAGCCTGGAATATGCCAGTTGGCAGCATTTCCTCACTGACATCTCCTTGTGTTGTAGACCAACAATTTATGGCCAAACCAAAGGGCGTCTTTCACCAAGATGATGATCTTCCAACAGCTCTGGATGTCTGTCTCTGCTTGCATCTGGGAAACAGCCTGTCGATCAGCAGCTGCTGGGGATGAACTGTGACAAGGACCTTTTCATAGTTCTCCATGCACTGTTAGAAAATCCACAGTATGCAGAGATGTGAGTGCTTATCTCCACTCCTCTGCAGACATTTAGAGGAAAATGTGCATTGTGAGTGGCATTCCTGATGTACAGGAGGGATTTGACCGACAGGGCTCCTCTCGTGCCCAGCCAGGCTAAGTCCTGGCGCTTGTTAGTGTGCACTGGTGAGGAGGCATTCTACCAGGTGACCTGGACAGTCTGCTCAGGGAAACACCCCACTGTGTCCATCAAGTCATTGGCCCTTAGCATCTGCAGGACATTCAGTGATGACCACCGCCTTATGGACATGGTCTGGAAAAATATTTCCACGAAGGATAGGTAGTGTGGCAATGTCCAGCTGACTGGGACATTGCGTGCAAAATGGTGCCCTCATACTTTTGTATATCTCTCTGATACCATGTGTGCTGCCCCACTCTCTACAACCAGGTTTCCCTTCATACAATGCCAGTATTCTTCTAATACAAGGTGCTCCAGTCAATCTTGCTCTCCCTGATAGATTCTCTGGACCTCACTGGATATCATGTTCCAATCTTCCTCTGATACAAGCCCCAATCTTCTCACGTGTCTCTGCTCTACTGTCTTTGCCTATCATTGATACAATGCATTTCAGTCGCACTCTGAGACCATACATCTAATTAACACACACATACACGTGCTGGAGCGAATCAGCAGGTCACACAACAATCTGTAGGAAGTAAAGGCAACCAACAGTTTGGGCCTGGGCCCTTCCTCAAGGTATGTGCAAAAAAAACAGGCAGGTGTCAGAATATAAAGGTGGGAGTGGGAGGAGAGGAGGGAGGTAGGGCAGGGGGAGGAGTACCTGCTCGGTCATAGGTGGGAGGGTAGAAGAGCAAAAAGCTGCAAAGTGATGGGGTGGGGAAGGGGTAGCTCTGAATGGACAGGGGAGGGGGTCAGTAGCTTATGGAAAGAAGGAGAGAGAGACTTGGAGAGGGATTTAATGTAAACTGGAGAGGAGGATGTTAATACAATCTGAGTGAGAGTGCCCAGCAACAGTAGGACATGTTATTCTTCCGATTTGCAGGGTAAACTGGGCTTGGCAGAGAATGAGGCCATGGATAGACATGTCAGTGTGGGAATGGGGTGTGGCCACTGGGAGGTCCCCGCGCTTGCAGCTGATATTGTGCTCCAGTCTGCATCCAATTTCCCAGTGTAGAGGAGTCCACAATGGGAGCACTGGATGCAGCTGTTTGTCTTTCCCTTGAGGAAAAGCCCAGGACCAAAACGTTAGGTACCCACTACTTCCAAGGACCTGCAGAGTGTCTCCAGCCCCTTTGTGTGTTGCACACGCCAATAGTCCGTGTGCACATTTCCCGGTGTAACTCCAGTTTAATTAGTACCTCGTTCCCATTGGATTTGTGTCCTGCCGTCGCGGGGGGCAGTCCTGACGCAGCTCCGTGTCGGGAATATTAGCACCCGGACTTCCCGCCTCTGCGCCTGCACACCCCTGCCGTAACCCACGCCACGACTCCCCTCCCGTCCCTATCCCACTCCTCCTGCCCCTCTCCCTCCCTCCCTCCTGCCCTTCCCACTCCTGCCCACCTCACACACCCTCCCTTATCGCACATCCCTCTCCCCCGTCCTCCCTCCTCCCCACAGCCCTCTCTTCACACCATCACTCTCCCTCCTTCCCTCACCCGCATCCCTCACCTTCTGTCCTCGTTGGCTCTCTTCCCCCGATCTCTCTTCGGCTCACAGCATAGCCCGCTCTTCTCCTTCCACACTCCCTCCTTCTCTGGCGTCTCCGAGCAACGGCAGCAACAAAAAACGCGGTCTCCTGACAACTGTGGAAGCGGGAGGGCTCGGAACCCCGCCCAGGAAGCGGCGCCCCGCTCGCTCGGGGAACGGGAAAAGTAACCCGAGCAGGAGCAATGAGGTCCAGAGTGAATCCGGAGCTGGGGCAGTGAGGTTCAGAGTGAATCCGGAGCTGGGGCAGTGAGGTCCAGAGTGAATCCGGAGCTGGGGCTGTGAGGTCCAGAGTGAATCCGGAGCTGGGGCAGTGAGGTCCAGAGTGAATCCGGAGCTGGGGCTGTGAGGTCCAGAGTGAATCTGGAGCTGGGGCAGTGAGGTCCAGAGTGAATCCGGAGCTGGGGCAGTGAGGTCCAGGGTGAATCCGGAGCTGGGGCAGTGAGGTCCAGAGTGAATCCGGAGCTGGGACAGTGAGGTCCAGAGTGAATCCGGAGCTGGGGCAGTGAGGTCCAGAGTGAATCCGGAGCTGGGGCAGTGACGTCCAGGGTGAATCCGGAGCTAAGGCAAACGTACCACACATTGTAACTTACTGCTGCTACACAGGAGCGTGTAGATAGTGTAAATAGAGTCAGCCAAGGCAGGAAAGGAGAATATAAAATTATGGTTAAATGTTCACAGTTGCTGTTGGTGAAAGGTAAAAGAAAGTTACGGTTCAATGGTGCGGACAGATTGTTTCGTGATCCAGCGCAGGGGTAGGTAGCGAGGTACAGGGTCACCTGAAGCAGGGTCTCTGACCCTCTCAACAATCTTACTGATGGTCATAAATACGTCAATTTTAAAACTCAAGAAAATTAGCAGGAATTAGATGAGCACCTCAATTTGTGTTTAATCTGTTCGAAAAAGTGCTGTAGAAACTCAATAGGTCACACACAGATCCTGATGTTGCCTCCTCTACATCGATGAGACTGGGAGAATAATTGGTTGAACTCCTTCCCAACTTCCGGGGCAGCAGCAAGGACTTCCCAGTTGCCAGCCATTTCAATTCCACACACCACCAACCGCACCGACACCGACCTCCATGGCCTTGTACACTGCCAAACCTGAGGCTACCCGCAAATTGGAAAAACACCTTATATTCTGCCTGGGCACTCTGCAACCAGACGGCATGAACATCAACCTCCAATTTCTGTTCACCCCCTATGCTGAGTCTCTCTCTCTCCTTATTCCTTTCCTCCATCTCCCCGCCCCTTCCCAGTTCAGAGAGCCACCCTCTTCCACTATCACCTCAGCTTTTTTCTCTTCAACCCCTCCCCCACACCTCTTACCTGTGCTTCTCTGGTCCCTTCCACCTTTCTCCATAACCGCCCCCCCTTTTTATTCAGACAACTGCCTGTTTTTGCTTTTCCTTGACAAAAGGTCCAGGCCCAAAACATTGATCACCCTTTATTTCCAGTAGATGCTGAAATGACCTGCTGAGTTTCTCCTGCACATTTGTGTTTTGATCTTACAGCTTGCTGTCCAGACCCACCAGCTTGGACCCACAAGGACCTAATGCACACGTGGGAATTGTTCACCTCCTTGGCAATTAAATTCCTGCTCTGGATGGATTGCACAGTAAAGGGTGATTGAATGGACAGTACAGACACTGTTGTGTACAAACATTAAGCCATGAGGAGAGGGATCCCATCAGGAGAGAGTTCTGGGCAGAGAGTTAATGCCAGCAGCAGCAAAGCAAATAGAAACGATGTGTCAAAGATGTCATGGAAAAAACATATCAAAACAAGCTACAAGACTTCAAAATATAAAGATCATGCATCATTATGGAATTTAACTGGGACAGATGGCAGGTATTGGATTTACACCCAGTCGGGGCATATATAATATGGCCCTGGAGAGAGTTGCAGAACAGAGGGGTACATAGTTCCATCAAAGTGGTGATGCAGGTGTTTGGTCAGGGCACCGAGCAGAGAAGCAGGGACAGATATGTGAGGATAGAGGGGATCTTTCTCCCTGGAGCGTAGGAGGCCGACAGAGGACCTTAGAGCGGTTCATAAAATCATCATTGGTGGGTGGTCAGTCTTTTTGCAAGAGTAGGGGAATCTAAATCTAGAGGACACCGATTTAAGGTGAGATGTAAAAGGAACAGGAAGAGCAATGTTTTCCACGGAGGGTGGTGGGTGTGTGAATTGAGCTGCCAGAGGAAGCACTGGAGGTGAGACAATTACATTGTTCAAAAGACATTCAGACAAGTACGTGGACAGGGAAGGTTTTGAGGGATATGGGGTGAACACAGACCAATAGGACTAGTGCAACACACAAATGTTTTGGAGCATATCACCCAGCATCTCTAGGAAATAAAAGGATAATCAACGTTTCTGGCCTGAGCCTTGTGTCAGGACTCAGGAAAAGGTGGGGGGAGAAGCACAGGCCAACAAGTAGGTGAAATGAGACTAGCTCAGGTACGCAACTTGGTCTGCATGGACAACTTGGGTTGAAGGACCTGTTTCCGTGGGGCTGTTGAACTCTACGACTGTAATTGTTATTGAGTTCACTGAAACAGTAATAGAACAGGATAATGCAGAACATAGAAGATCTTCAATGCAGTGGTACACAATATGTCCACTTCTGAAGCCAGGCAGAGTCAAAGGACGGTGTGGAGGAGATGGAAAATTGAAAAAAAAACACAGATGCTGTAAATCTGAAACAAAACACAAACGCACATGAGCAACTTAGCAGATCAGGCAGCATATGTGGAAAGAGAAACCATCAACATTTTGTGTTTATGAATCTTTGTAAATGAAAATCAAAGCTCGCTAAATAACCTGCACTAACCTTTTTCCTTCTGTTTTGGGATGCTTTTCCAGCAGTTTCCTCTTTTTAGTTTTATGTCGTAGCTGGCTGCTACAAGCTATGGCTCTGCGGAGCCTACAGCGCAGGAGAGGTTCTAGTTGTTCGCAGTTAGCTCAGAACACGCTGTTCCCAGAAAGAACGACGTGAACCCCAGTTGAGTAGTTAAACCTGAGCCTTGTTGGGCTCACAGCCCTACTTTTATTCTAAAGCTGAGGGGTGTGGTCAAAGCCCCCTCAACACTGATTGGTAGATTTGGGATCTGCTTTCCTTGATAGGCCAGTTACCCCTTTAGTCGTGGCCAATTGGAGGCCTCATGCAGCCCGCTGGATCGTCACGTTCGACCTTCATTTTAAGAGGGGCCCCAAGGGGCTGCTGCAATGTCATATTGGCTGTTTCTTTTTTAATTTAATTTAGACATACAGCACAGTACCAGGCCATTTTGGCCACAAGCCTGTGTTGCCCAATTACACCTAATTACAACCCCCGGTATGTTTTTTTTTTGAACGGTGGGAGGAAACTGGAGCCCCCAGGGAAAAACTCTCGCAGACATAAGGAGAACGTACAAACTCCTTATGGACAGCCTGGGATTCAAATCTCGGTCCTGATCGCTGGCGCTGTAACAGCATTGTGCTAACCAAGCCACCCAGTCTAGCCTGCCAGACAGTCCCACCACCTTGCATACACAGCCAAGAATCTGTGATGGTAACTTCCCCATTTCAATCATCACAGACATTCCCTTTTGTTCCACACATCCCTCACCCTCCTTTCCCGCTGCATCTATTTCTGGTCTTGAAGAACATGGACAATATCTCATTTCAGATCTGTGGAGTTTTTTTCCAACATTTTCCTTAATCTTGGAATGCATCCTAATGGGATCGCTGTGGAATGGCAAAAGGTCAGCATTGTCATGGAGGTCCAACAGGCTTGTCTCCAACTGAATGGATGATAAGCTGGATAGCAGCATGGTTAGCACAATGCTATTTCAGCACCGGCGACCCGGGTTTGAATCTGCTGCTGTCATTCTCCCCGTGACCCGTGTGGGTTTTCTCCGGGTGCTCTGGTTTCCACCCAGTTCCAAAGTTGGACGGGGCTAGAAGGTCGATGGTTCACATGGATAGACTTGGGTGACATGGACTCAAGGGCCTGTTACTGTGCTGTATCTCTAAAAATACAGGAGGGGTTGAAAGGAGGTGCACAGCCCAGTAAAAGTTGGGATGTGGTGTTCTGTACAATTCAGTGCTGATTCACCATCAACACTAACCAACTTTGAGAGAGTGATGAAGTTCATAAAGGCATTGGTAAACTTGCTGAATTGCAAGTAATCTTATCCCACAAAAGTTACACAGCCGAAATTTCAGAGATGTGTTTCAGATGTGGGACTGAGACAGGAACATTTCTACGTGCCACATGGTCGTGCATGAAAATGAGGCAATTTTGGCAAGAAATCACTAAAAAATTAACCAGATACAGTAATAAAAAGGAACATAGAAGGGTATCTATACAAAAGCGTAGTTTCCCCAACAGCATATACTTAAAAAATATGTAAGATCTGATGGTGAATGGATCTGTATGTATGGAAGTTTTGATGAGAAAAGCAGATTATTTTATTGAACAGAATGCACATGACTTTATTGCGAGTTTAATTGTTTAGCAGGACCAGCCCCCATCTTGACATCATTTTAAAGGAGCACAATTGAGAGTGTCTGTCAAAGATGGGAATCAGACTTGGGTGAGGTGATTTCAGGAAGAAGCTGGTCAGATTGGTGCAAGGACAGCATGACATCAATTAGAAATGCAAAATATGGATTGGTTTTTACACCAATTATATCTTATCCCACAAAAGTTACACAGCTGAAATTTCAGAGATGTGTTTCAGATCTGGGACTGAGACAGGAACATTTCTACATGCTACGTGGTCGTGCATGAAAATGAGGCAATTTTGGCAAGAAATCACTAAAAAATTAACCAGGATAACAGAAGTGACCTTCATGGGCAACCCAGAGTGATATCTATTAGGTAATTTCATGGAAATAAGTAACAAATTGACCAAATATCAAATCTCATTTATAAAAATAGCTTTGGTGGTAGCAAAAAAAGTATTGTGATCACTTGAACGTTCAACTCCCCTCTATTTATATATCGCATGACGGATTGTGGAACTGAACACCTATGGAAAAAAAATATAACTTAAAGAATAGATATGACAATTTTGTAAAGGACTATAGCCATACATGGACCACATAGGGGCCCAGATACAGTAATAAAAAGGAACATAGAAGGGTATCTATACAAAAGCGTATTTTCCCCAACAGCATATACTTAAAAAATATGTAAGATCTGATGGTGAATGGATCTGTATGTATGGAAGGGGAGGAGGGGGGACTTTTGTGTTTTTGTTGTGTAATAAAAAGTTTAAAATATTGTATATTTAAAATGTTACTATGTATATTTTTTTTTAAAGTGTCCTGTCTGGCTGTAGCACTGTGTGGTCTGGTAGCTGCAAACATCGGACCAGAAGTCAATACAGAGCATCGTCCAAATGGCCAAGATGATCACTGGGATCTCCCATTCCTCTAAATGACATTCACCAGGAGCGTTGATAAAATAGGGTTCAAAGAATTATTGAGGACCCTTTCCAACCAAACCTCAGTATCTTATGACCCACTACCATCAAAAGGTACAGAAGCATCAAAATCAGGACTGCCAGGCTGGAAAATAGTTTCTTCCTACATCTTCTTCTTTCATCTTTGGCTTGGCTTCGCGGACGAAGATTTATGGAGGGGTAATGTCCACGTCAGCTGCAGGCTCGTTTGTGGCTGACAAGTCTGATGCGGGACAGGCAGACACGGTTGCAGCGGAAAATTGGTTGGTTGGGGTTGGGTGTTGGGTTTTTCTTCCTTTGTCTTTTGTCAGTGAGGTGGGCTCTGCGGTCTTCTTCAAATGAGGTTGCTGCCCGCCGAACTGTGAGGCGCCAAGATGCACAGTTTGAGGCGCTATCAGCCCATTGGCGGTGGTCAATGTGCAGGCACCAAGAGATTTCTTTAGGCAGTCCTTGTACCTCTTCTTTGGTGCACCTCTGTCTCGGTGGCCAATGGAGAGCTCGCCATATAACACGATCTTGGGAAGGCGATGGTCCTCCATTCTGGAGACGTGAACTACCCAGCGCAGTTGGATCTTCAGCAGCGTGGATTCGATGCTGTCGGCCTCTGCCATCTCGAGTACTTCGATGTTGGAGATGAAGTCGCTCCA
The DNA here is from genome assembly GCF_036971445.1 of Narcine bancroftii. Classification (NCBI taxonomy): domain Eukaryota; kingdom Metazoa; phylum Chordata; class Chondrichthyes; order Torpediniformes; family Narcinidae; genus Narcine; species Narcine bancroftii. The sequence continues at coordinate 250,198,776 of NC_091469.1, read as the reverse complement.
ATGAATGTTGAGGATGGAGCGGAGACAACGCTGGTGGAAGCGTTCTAGGAGCCGTAGGTGATGCCGGTAGAGGACCCATGATTCAGAGCCGAACAGGAGTGTGGGTATGACAAATACCCACACTCCTGTTCGGCTCCGAATCATGGGTCCTCTATACGGCTCTGTATACGCTAATCTTTGTCATACCCAAAAAAAAGATTCTTCCTACATACTGCGAGATTAATGAACAGTGTCCTATAACCAAGTAAATCATTACAAAATATTTATATTAAATTATATATATGACCCACCACCCCCCATATTTTATTCTGTGCTGTATATTGTTTATGTGTGTGGACCATGGTCTGGAGAAACGCTGTTTTATCCAGTTCCACATGTTCAGTCAGATAATACATCAATCAAAAGTAATTACTGGGAAATTCTGTACAATTTTCCATGAACTACAAGTTGATCTGATAAGAAGCTTCCATAAGAATGTCATGGAGGGTCTTAATGTTTCAGATGAGGGAATGGGATGCTGTCTCCTGGATGGCGTTGAGCTCCTGGAGTAGTTGGGACTGCACACATGCAGGCAAGCAGCAAGGATTCCAACACACTCAATGTGGAGAGGGCTTGAGGTGTGGGGATGATTCGCTCATTGTCTTGTTGCCAGTTATCCCTCACCCTAACTATCCAGCACACAGGACCTAGCACAATCAAGGATATACAGGCGCATCAAAATTAAGACTGCCAGGCTTGGAAATAGCTTATTTTTGCAGGCTGGGAGATTGATGAATGGTATCCTGTAACCTTTTAGTTCTGGATTCTCTTGGAAGAGGAAACATCTTCTCCATATTCACCCTCTCAACATTCCTCAGGAATTTGCTTCAGTAAAGTTGCCTTCACTATGTATTGACCTCTGGTCCAATGTCTTGCAACTACCAGACCACACAATACAGCCAATATATCAACATCCTTCCTTGGACAAGGATTCGAATACTGTCTGCATTACTGCAGAAGAGACCACCAATGTCTTGTACAACTGAAACTCAACATTTCATTTCCCCCACTCACCGGGTCAACCAGCATTTGTGGTAGAAAAAGAATGGTTGATGTTTCAAACTAGAATCCTTCATCAAGGATGTTGCCAGAACTTGAGAAGCTGAGTTATAGGGAACGGTTGAATAACTTAAGACTTTATTCCCTGGAGCTTTGGAAAATGTGGGGAGATTTGATAGAGAAGATGCAAGCAGGCTTTTCCCATTGAGGTTGGGTGAAGAGAGGACATGGGGAGAGGGTGAAAGATGAAATGTTTGAGAGGAACTTCTTCACACAAAGTGGAGAGTGTGGTACGAGCTGCCAGTGGAGCTAGTGGATGTGGGTTCGATTTCAACATGGATGGGAGGGGACTGGAGCGCTATAATCCAGGTGCATGTCAATGGGTCTATGTGGAATAAATAGTTTGGCACAGACTAGAAGGGCCAAAAGGCCTATTTCTGTGCTAGTGTTCTTTGACTGCAGTGTCCTGTGTGTTTCCAAATAAATACCCTGGATGCTGAAAACCTGAAATTTAAACAAGTGTGCTGGAGACACTTGGCAGGTTAGGCAATGTGTACAAAGAGAAACTCTTCAGGCAGGTCAGAAACTCTTCAATGAAGTGGAAAATGATAACTATGCTGGCCACACCTTGTCAGGCACCAAACCCCTCAGCATCTCTCTTTGGTTTGGATGTCTCCCAGCCAGCCTTCAGTCCCCTTATTCTTCAGTCTTCCTGTTCTTTGTTTTTACCTTGAAGAGCTCAGGTTTGAAATAGCTTTACCTCTGATGGACGCTGCGAGTCCTGCTGAGGTCCTCCAGCACTTCTGTGTGTTTACTACAATTACGGCGACTGCAGCCTATCGTGTTTCACTCAGTTCAGTTGATCCACTGTGAAATCTCTTCAAGGGATGCCTGCCTGAAGAAGTTCTCCTCTCCTTGAAGGGAGTTCTGCGAGAGTCTCTCTCACTGCTCCCCATCTGCACTCCCTGCTGCTCTCAAGCTCTAGGACCATGTTCTCACCCAGACTCACTTCCACAGCCACGTGTCTTTCCTGGCTCTTTGCCCCATCACAATTGGTGCCCATCTTATTGTTTCCCAATCTTGCACTGCCCGTTTTTACTGCCTAAGACCCACAAACCTAATTGTCCTGACAGACCCATTGATTCTGCGTTGTCCTGCTCCACTAAACTGGTATGAACTTGCCTTGATGGTTTTATCCCCCTGATCCAGTCACTCCCCACCTACATTCAGGACACTTCACACTCCCTTCATCACTTCAACAACTTCCAGTTCCCGGAACTCAATCACTTCAACTTTACCACGGACGTTCAATCAATATACAATTCCCATCACCCATACTGAAGGCCTTAAAGCCCTTCATTTCTTTTTGGACAATAAATCCAACCAGCCCCCTGCTCCACCACCACCCTCCGGCTGGCAGAATATCCTCACCTTTAATAACCTCCTGACTCATCCCACTTTCTCCAGGTCAAAGGGGAAACCATGGGTATCCAGCTATCCCTGCCTTTTTGTTGGCTCCGTGGAGCAATCCTTGCTACAAGCCAACACAGATAAAGTCCCTCAGCATCTCCGCTTCATCAATGACTACTTTGGTGTAGCCTCAAGCACCCATGAGCTCATCAACTTCATCCACTTTGCAGCCAACTTCCACCCCGACCTTAAATTCACTTCTGATTTATATCACTGTAGTTACAAACTAGTTCAGAAGTAATTATGAAGCACTTTTAAACATTATCTTCAGATCTCTTTAAACTCACAAGTGTCTTGATGAGTGGACTTTCAGAGATATTCTTCAAACAGGAGTGACCATCTTCCGGACAGAAATGAGGCTGCCTCTCTTCTTAAAAGAGCATTTGTAAGTGGTCTTAATTATTTAAAAGCCACTTATGTTGTGCATCTCCTACAAGGACATCATTTCCCTCTTTTCAGAGAGACCACTGTTTCAATCCGTCTTTTCACAGGAAGGTCAATCTTCTTCAGTGGTTCAAAATGTCTCTCTGCCTTTATTTTATGGTTCTCTGAAATCATGTGACATGACACCACCACAATTTTAGTTTCATTTTTGCAAAACTTCCTGCCTTTCTTTAAAACCATTTCATATCCATAAAAACATATGACCTCATCTTAGTGCAAGAGGCTTAACTGGTTTACGATGTTGGAAAGTCTACATAGATCATTCCAAATGATACTTGAGGTTTGAAACAGCTGCCAGAAAAATGTTGATTGTACATAAAAAATTATTTTAAGAACCACACCTGCTACTTGAGTTTCAATTAAGAACACATCTTTCAGTTTTATGGTGGTTTTTACCAGATTTCAACTCCAACTGAACTCTTTCTCTTATTGCAATGGTGTTTCTGCAAATGTGCTGTGACCCAGTATTGAGCCCACAATTCCCTCACTAAAATATATTTAACTCTATATCTTATTTTACTAAGAAATGTAAATTTTATAATGAAAGATTTTAACTTTAAATATGAACACAAATCCATTATAATACATACATGACATCACATTACAACTATGAGCTTTTTCCTGTGGACCAGGGAGAATTAAGACTTATTGGTAATGAAAAAAAACTGTACATAATGTACACACGTAAACAAATAGAACCATATTACAAATAGAACCATATTAAAATTACAACACAGAAACAGGCCACCTTGGCCCCTCTAGTCTGTGTCAATTTTTTTTTGCTTAGTCCCACTGACCTGCACCCTGTCCAGAGTCCTCCATACCTCTCCTATCCATGTACCTGTCCAAATTATCTTTAAATGTTAAAATAGAGCCCATATTCAATACCTCAGCTGGAAACTCATTCCACACATACTGTGTGGAAAAAGTTCCCCCTAAACTTTTTGCCTTTCACCTTTGACCCAAGTTTTCTGGTTTATATCTTTCCTATAGTTAGGTGTCCAAAACCACACACAATACTCCAAATTTGGCCTCATCAATATCTCACAACTTTACAATAACATTGCAACTCCTGTATTCAATACTTTGATTTATGAAGGCCAAGATGTCAAAAGCTCTCCTTACAACCATATCCACCTGTGATGCCACTTTCAGGGAATGATGTATCTGTATTTCCAGTTCTACCGCACTCCTCAGTGCCCTCCCATTTACCATGTACTTCTTTTCTTGGTTTGTCCTTCCAAAATGCAACATCTCACTTGTCTGTATTAAACTTCATCGGCTGTTTTACAGTCCATTTTTCCACCTGGTCCTGATCCCTCTGCAAGCTTTGAAAACCCTCCTCCCTGTCCACAACACCACCAATCTTAGTGTCATCTGCAAATTTGCTGATCCAATTTACCACATTATCATCCACATCATTGATAAAGATGACAAACCACAGTACCCATCCCTGAGGCCCACCAATAGTCAGTCCTTCAGTTTGAGAAGCAATCATCCACCACTACTCTCTGGCTTCTCCCATCTAGCCATTGTCGAATGCAGTTCACTATTTCACCATGAATACCTAGTATATGAACTTTTCTGACTACCCTCCCAATTGTCAAACTCCACGTAGACAACATCCTCAGCCTTTCCTGGTAACCTCCTCGAAAATCTCTAAGATTGGTTAAACATGATCTATCGTACACAAAGCCATGTTGACCTATCCTAATCAGTCCTTAGCTATCCAAATAATTGTATATCCCAATTCTTAGAACACCTTCCAATAATTTACCTACTATTAATGTCAGGCTTACCAGCCTATAATTTCCAGGGTTACTTTTGGCATTTTTTTTAAACAATGGAACGTGAGCTATCCTCCAATCCTCTGGCACCACACCCATGGACAAGGACATTTTAAATATTTCTGCCAGACCCCCTGCAATTTCTGCACCAGCCTCCCTCAAAGTCTGAGGGAATATCTTGCCAGGCCCTGGGGATTTATTCACCCTTATTTGCTTTGAGAGAGCGATCTCCTCCTGCTCTTTAATCTGTACAGATTCCATGACCTCACTGGTTGTTTTCCTTATTTCCCATGACCCTGTGCTCGTTTCCTGAGTGAATCCTGATGGAAAAAAAAATTAAGATCTCCCCCATCTCTTTTGGCTCCATATAAAGCAGCCCACTCTGATCTTCAAGGGGACTATTTTCTTACTATCCTTTTACTCTAAAGAGTTTCCTTCACATTATCTCCCAAAGCAACCTCCTGTCTTCTTTTACCTTTCCTCATTTCTCTCGAGGTTTTTCTGCTGAAGATCCAGCTGCGCTGGGTGGGTCACGTCTCCAGAATGGAGGACCATCGCCTTCCCAAGATCGTGTTATATGGCGAGCTCTCCACTGGCCACCGTGACAGAGGTGCACCAAAGAAAAGGTACAAGGACTGCCTAAAGAATCTCTTGGTGCCTGCCACATTGACCACCGCCAGTGGGCTGATATCGCCTCAAACCGTGCATCTTGGCGCCTCACAGTTTGGCAGGCAGCAACCTCCTTTGAAGAAGACCGCAGAGCCCACCTCACTGACAAAAGGCAAAGGAGGAAAAACCCAACACCCAACCCCAACCAACCAATTTTCCCCTGCAGCCGCCGCAACCGTGTCTGCCTGTCCCGCATCGGACTTGTCAGCCACAAACGAGCCTGTAGCAGACGTGGACTTTTACCTCCTCCATAAATCTTCGTCCGCGAAGCCAAGCCAAAGAAGAAAATTTTATACTCTACAAATACCTCATTTGCTCCATGCAGCCTATACCTGCTATACACCTCTCTTTTCTCCTGAACCAGATCCCTAATATCCCTCTAAAACCAAGGTTCCCTTGTGCCTATTAACCTTGCCTTTGATCCTGACAGGAAGCTACAAACTCTGTACTCTGAAAATGTCACCTTTGAAGGTCATCTACTTACCTTGCACAACCTTGCCCGAAAACAACTTATCCCAATCCTTTCTCATGTCCTCACAATTGGTCTTTCTCCAATTTACAATCTCAGTCTGAGGCCCAGACCTATCCCTCTCCATAATTAACTTGAAACTAATGGTGTTATAATCACTGGACCCAAAATGTTCCCCTACACATACTTCTGTCACCTGTCCTATCTTGTTTTCTATCAGGAGATCCACTATTGAACTCTCTCTAGTTGATACCTCTATATATTAATTTAGAAAACTTTCCTGAACAGATGTGATAAACTCCAAGCCATCCAGCTCTTTTACAGTATGGGAGTCCCAGTCAATATGTGAAAAGTTAAAATCTCCTATCACAACTTTGTTCCCTGCAGCTGCCTGTTCTCTCTCTACAGATTGGCTCCTCGAATTTATGCTGACTATATAATCCCATGAGTTGCACAACTGACTGCAATACAGAGAAGAAAAAAACGAACTGCAAAAGCAAAAGTCCTTAAATGAGTCCCTGAATTTGTTGTTAAGGATTCTGATGGTGGAGGTGTAGCAGCTGTTTCTGGTGGCACCTATACCTCTTTCCTGATGATAGCAGCAAGAACAGAACGTGTGCTGGTTATGTGGATCCTTGATTGCTGCTGCTCTCCAACAGCATCGTTCCCTGTAGATCATTGACTCTCAAGTCGATTAGGTATGATTAAAACAGTGATTTTCAACCTTTTTCTTTCTACCTACATACCACCTTAAGTAATCCCTTATTAATCACAGAGCACCTATAAAGTGGTATGTGAGTGGAAAGAAAAAGGTTGAGAACTATTGCTGTAGATGTTGTTGATAGTGGGAAGGGGTTCGCCTGTGATGTCCTGGGCTGCGTCCACTATCTTTTGCAGGGCTTTACGCTTGGGGGTATTAGTGTCTCCACGACAGAATGATGTAGCTGGTTGGCACACCATCAGAACTGATACATGGGAGACCAGGAAGGACCACATGGGATGGAAATGTGGGCAAAGATTTGCAATTATATTTTTGTCAATTGACAGCTTCTTTAAAGTTTCTCCACTCATAGGTTCAAGAGGCTTTCAGGACAACTGAAGGACAATTGGATTGGTCCCAGGTTACAAGCAGGGATCAGGTCCTAATCAGAGACTGGGAAAGAGTTAAGTTGAGACCTCGGTAGAAAGGTCCATTCCAGATACTTCTGAAAATTCCGACAGCTGTGAAAGTGCAAGGAATTGATCAGTGGATCCACCTCAGTGTCTGCAAATAATGGGAACTGGGTGGAATGTGAATTATGGACCTGAACTTTATTTTAAAGTATATTTCCTTTACTGTTTGGTTATGGCTAAGGGGAGATCTATTGAGGCCCTCTCAGATATTTGTTGGATAATTTGTTTTATCAAACGTATTTAAAATTGTATGGGAACAGGACAGTTTGTTACCCTCTCATGTGCTCAGGCTCAGCTGACAAATGAAAACTGGGAAAATCTAATCATATACAATAACACAAATAAATTCTAGTGCGGTAAAGGAAGGCGTCTAGAGAGCCAGCCACACTTATTTGACCAGACAGACAGCCCAATTAGAGGGGATTGCCATGGTACTCACTTTTATAACATGATCACATCGAATTGTTTAAATAAGAGTTACCCCATGTCATTTGATGGTATGGGATGGGGATGTGGAATAGTAAAATTTAAGGATGAATTGCCTTGTGCAGAACACTGCTGGGAACACAATTGTAGTATTAAGGAAGGACACTTCTCATGCACTTGTTTAAGAAAGGAATGCTTGAATCTAACTTGAACTCGGTTGGTTTGTGGAGATTCTGCTAGGAAAAACCATCCTCGAGTTTGCTGGCATCTACAGAGATCTGTGACACTGGTACCAACAAATGTACTGAGACCCCACTACATATTATTGGTTTAAAAAAAAAAGACTATGTATTCCTTTTTAATGTAAGTTTTACTACTGCTATTACAGGAAACCACCTTCCTGCCTTGTTTGCCATCAGGACATTAGAACCTCTTGGCCCTTCCCCAGAAAAAGCTAGAGTCAGAAGACGAATCATCGCTCGAGGAGTGACAAAGGTATTTTGTGTGGACTACGATAATCTTGTTACCCTAGGATCCGACTTCGGATGGGGAGTCCTCAGCTCCATATCCCTTGGCTGGGATGGTGGCTATGAAGAATTGCAATGATCTCATCTGTGGCTTAACAGCATTGGGCAAGGGTTGGAGGCAATCAATCGAGAATTAGAATTGAGACCTTTCTTCTATGAAAACCTCTATGCAGTGGATTATTAGTTGGCTACCCAGGGTGGTGTACTCTCTACTGTAGGGGATAAGTGCATTACAATCCTTCAATATTTTCAAGGCACTACAGGATATCCATAATCAGTTAGACTGGGCCCAAGGGGACAGGATGAATACTAGCGGCAGCATTGGTTGCTCTGTGCTGCAATGACTTGTATAAATGTTGGCTGTAAAACCATACTAATGTAGCGGGAGCTACAGCAGAGAAACTCACAGCCACCACCTTGAATGCTCTCAACAACTGTTTTATTCAAATCTCGCACACGCCCCTTTAAGGACAGCGTGTGAGTGGTGACGTCATAACAGCTCCTGAGTCATGCGCTGGGCTGGAACCATGGGGTAAGGAGGACCCCCGACGGCGCCCTCTTCTCATGGCTGCCCCGCCACATGTTGGTACAAGCGGGGCCAGTTCGCCACATGGTGGTACAAGCGGGGCCAGTTCACCACAAGAGAGTGCGCTGCCACACAAACCCCCCCCCCCCAGAACTGGTTTACATGTCCCGCCGCTTGGGTGGACGGCCTCGGCACTTGGGCTTAGCCATTTGAACTCATCGCAATAGGTCCAAGTGTGTTGCCTTGAGGCAGTCTACTGTGAACAGTTCATTTTTGCCCCCATTGTCTAAGGTAAAAGTCTTGCTGGACCACTGGAGGACTTTAAACGGGCCCTTGTAAGGGAACTGCCAAGGTGCAGTGTGCGGTCCATGCCAAATGAAAATGAATTCCGCCGAATCCAGCTTTTTAGGAAGACGGGCTGGTCGGGCGCCGTGATGCATGGGAGGTGTGGGGCTAGCGAGGCGAGCTTGCTGCATAGGTCTGCCAATAGGTTCAGGTGCTCGGTCGCAGAGTCAGATTCCGGGCCGAAGAACTCACCAGGCAACGAGAGTGGCATGCTGAACACCAGCTCTGCAAATGACGCCCGTAGATCCTCCTTGGGTGCTGTTCTGATGCAGGGCAGGACCCAGGGTAGTTTATCTGCCCAGTTGGGACCTGTGAGGCGAGCCATGAGGCCTGACTTCAGGTGGCGGTGAAATCTCTCCACCAGACCATTTGCTTGCGGGTGATAAGCCGTGGTGTGGTGGAGTTTAACACCCAGTAGCTTCACCAATTGAGTCCAGAGGGCGGAGGTGAACTGGGCGCTCCATCGCTGGTGATGTGCGCCAGAACTCCGAACCTGGTGATCCAATGGACGATCAAACTCCTGGCACGTCTCGGTAGAAGCCTCCTTGATGGGAATGGCTTGTGGCCATCCCGTAAGCAGATAGCGCACCTCCCTGGACACCGGCAGGGGACCCACGACATCAACATGCATGTGTTGGAATTTTTTGACTGCTGGGTCGAACTGCTGAATTGGGGCCTGCGTATACCGGTGGACCTTGGACGCCTGGCACTGAGTACAGCTCCTCGCCATCTCAGATACCTCCTTCTTGAACCCATGGCACACGAACCACTCCACCACCATTCGCACCGATGCCTTCACCAAGGGGTGTGCTAGATCGTGGACCATGTTGAAAGCCTGTGATCTCCACTGCTGCAGAACTACCGGGCGTGGCGTCACAGAGAAGCATGTCTGGGCTGTTCGGCAACCGAATGCCCTGGAAGTGGAGCCCCAAAATGGCGGTACGGAGGGCTTGCGTATCTACGTTTCCCCTCTGTGTCTGCGCCAGTTGAGGCCGGGGGCGAAGGTGTTGATTGCCGGTCGGGAAAGCACGTCCGCCACGACATTATCTCTACCTGCCCTGTGCTGGATGTCGGTGGTGAACTCCGACACATAGGAGAGATGGCATTGCTGGCGGGCTGACCATGGATCCTTGGCCATTGCGAGGGCCTGCATGAGAGGCTTGTGGTCAGTGAATGGCCTGCCCTCCAGGAAGTAGCAGATGGCCAGGTATAGCGCCAGGAGCTCCTGGTCAAAGGCACTGTATTTGAGCTTCGGCGGTCGAAGTTGCCTGCTAAAGAAGGCCAGCGGGTGCCACTGCTCAAGTATGCCCCCAACGGCTGTGGCTGAGGGGTCTACTGAGAGCGCAGTGTGTGCCTCTGGGCACGGGTGAACTAATAAGGTGGCGCTGGCCAGTGCGTCCTTTGTGGCCGCGAAAGTGCCCTCTGCCTCTTCAGACCAAACCAGGACTTTGTCAATGAGAACAGCGGCCGCATGATGCAGGCGGCACCAGGAATGAAATGATGATAAAAGTTCACCATCCCTACAAATTCTTGCAGGCCCTTGAGGGTGGTGGGTTTGGGGAACTGCCGGACGGCCACGACTTTTTCTGGTGCTGAGGCAGCTCCTGCTGCCAAGATGGTGTGTCCCAGGAACTGCGGCATCTGCTTGCTGAACTGGCACTTGGTCACGTTGACTGTGAGGCCAAATTCTGCCAAGTGGGCAAACAAGGTGTGGAGATGGGCCTTGTGCTCCTCGTGGTCGCGACTGGTGATAAGAATGTCAAAGTCCAGGTCCATGAGGAGCTGAAAAGTCTGGGCCACGTTTTTAAGCCTGAAGGACATGCGCAAGAATTCAAACAGGCCGAATGAGGTGATGATTGCCATCTTACCAATGTCCTTGGGGAAGACTGGGATTTTATGATAGCCCTGCACCAGGTCGACTTTCAAGAAGACCTGGGCGTTGTGGAGGTTGGCTGTAAAGTCCTGGATGTGAGGGATTGGGTACCTATCCGGCGCAGTCGCGTCGTTCAGGCATCGATAATCCCCGCAGGGTCACCAGCCTCTGGAAGACTTGGGGACCATGTGAAGAGGGGATGCCCAGGGGCTGTCAGAGCGGAGGATGATACCCAACTCTTGCGGGTGAGAGAACTCTCCCTTGGCTAACTGCAGCGGGGGGCCTTGCATGGAGATATGGTGGTAGATCCCATGCTGGGGCAAGGAGGATGCAGGATGCAGGATGGAGGATGGAGAGGAATTCGTCGAGTATGCTGGAATACTTGTCCCTGGGGGTGGTGATGGCAGCTATTTCAGGCTTGCAGGTGTCGGTGGCATCAAGGCAGACTGAGTGGAACTTGTGGGCATTAACTAGACCTGCCCCTCACGTCTACCAGCAGGCCATGTGCCCGGGGAAGTCAGCGCCCAAGAGCGCGGTACCCACTGAGGCCAGCACGAACTTCCACGGGAATTTATCTTTCCCGATCTGAATTTGCGCCCTGCGGGTGCCGAAAGTTTTGATGGCGGAACCGTTGGCTGCTCGCAGGGTGGGACCACGAGATCAGGTGTGGGTCTCGATGGCGGTCGGGGGCAAGACTCTTAGTTCCGCTCCAGTGTCCACAAGGAAACACTGGCCGGTGGACATCGGTCACGTGCAGAAGGCTGTTCACGTGGCTAGCCACCGTACCCATCAATGGCGGCTGGCCGAGTCGTTTCCCTGGTAGGTACAGGGTTGCTTGCACTTATGAGCTTGAGCATTGACGATAGAAGCACCAAGTTGGGTGGTGCTCCTCTGGCTTGTGCTGGGGGGGGGGGGGGGGGGGCTGGCTCCTGGATGGGTGACCTGGCTGAGGGCGGCTTCGTTCTCTCTCTTGGTGTGCCAGAGGATGTCTGCTCGGGCAGAAACTCGCCATGGGTCACTGAAGTCTTCGTTCGCCAGCAGGAGCAGAATGTCCTCGGGCATCTGCGCCAGGAAGATCTGGCGGAACAAGAAACAGGGTTTGTGATCTTCCGCCAGCACCAGATCTCACCCATGAGGGCCAATGGCATTCGGTCTCCCAGCTCGTCTAGATGCAGGAGTCTGGAGGCACGCTGTTGTGGGGAGAGATCGAAGGTGCCTAGAAGAAGATTTTTGAGGGCAGGGTATTTACCCTCAGCTGGTGGGTTGTGGATGAGATCATCCACCCTGGCTGCCGACTCCTCGACTAGCACTCTCACGACGTGGTAAAACATAGTGGCGTCTGCGAAGATGTTCCTGAGGCGAAACTGTGCCTCTGCCTGCCCACGAACATGGGCGATGGGTCCAGAAGGGGGGCAGTTTCACAGCGACGGCGTTGATCTCGGCTGGATCCATGTTGGGAGACCAGAAAAGTGTCTGAGCTCGTTAGGGTCACCAGTACAGCCAAGAAACTCACAGCCACCACCTTGGATGCTCTCAACGACTGTTTTATTCAAATCCCACGCGCGCCCCTTTAAGGGCAGCGTGAGCTCGGCCAAAGCATGAGCAGTGACATCGTAACGGCTGCCTGAAACCACGGGGAAGGAGGACCCCCCCCCCCCCGCACGGTGCCTTCTTCTCATGGCTATCCTGCCATGCAGCAGTACAAGCGCAGCCGGTTTGCCACGAGAGAGTGCCGCCACACTAACACATTTATCTGCCTCTATCCACTATAATCCTCCATCCCACCTTTTGTTTGTGGTTCACTCATTTATTAATGATCTTTAACCACTTAAATGCTATAATCTAATTACCGGTAGTTATCATCTAATGATAAAAAGGAAGGAATGTAGTATTAAAGTGAATATTAAAATGATTCAGAAGTATTAAAATGACAAAGTATTAAAACATAAAATGGAAGCCAAATGCTGGAAAGATTAAGGGGGTCACCGCGAGTGTGCTGCAGATACCAACAGATGGTTTTGGAATGCAGGCAATACAAGGTAAGGAGTGCATGTTTTTGTTGAATGTGAAGTTATTGTAACTGTTACAATAACTTCCATTTATCCACCTTTTCTACGATTTCAGGGAGGACAGGGAAGCCAACCCATAGAATTACCCTCTCGATATTCATTGGAAATAGTAGTAACCCCGTCAGCTCCCCTTTCAATCCAGCCTCTGCTCTCCCTTCCATCCCCCTCCATATTACCTCTAACTCAATATACAGATCCAGTTGCCTGGCAATAGCAGGAGTCATGCCTCCAGTCAACTTCAAATGCTCCCTTATGTTACTGAGCGGAAAAAAAATTAGAAACCCCAAAAGAAACTACAGGCAATGAGTGAGAAAACAAGAGGTGGAGGCTCTGGGATTGAACCAAGAGGGGACAACAATGATCTGTTTTGGACAGGGACGACACCCACAAGAGCCCTTCCATCTCGAACTGTTCCCAACCCCCATGGAGACTCCCCCAGAAGCCCCATGAGATGTGCATGATTTATGAGCCAAGCCCCTAGTCGAAAAACAAATCCAGAAGAATTCAGATTTTATAATGAATACTATTCTTACATTTCAAACTACCCCTTTAATACTCCTAAATTATTTTAATATTCACTTTAATACTACAGAGGCACTGACATGCTTCTTCATGATACCATTTGTGTGTTGGCACCAGGAAAGATCTTCGAAGATAGTGACTCCCAAGAACAAATTTGCTCACCCTTTCTATCCATCTCTAGCAACACTCTCGCTTTCCTCGATCTTTCGGTCTCATCTCTAGAGACAAACTCTCGACAGACACCTTTGACAAACCCATCAACTCCCACAGCCACCATGACTACACCCCTTCATACTCTGCTGGCTGCAAGGATCCCATTCCCTTCTCTCATTTCCTCTGTCTCCATCGTATCTGCACCCAGGGTTCCATGCCAAATTATCAGAGATGTCCTTCAATGTGACTTTCCCTCCACCACCATCAACTCGTCCCTTACTAGCATATCTTCCATTACCCACACATCTGACCTGGCACCCTCTGCCCCCACACTAAACAAGGACAAGATACCTCTTCTCCCACCAGCCTCCATGTCCAACATATTCTCCTCTGCCATTTCCACCACATACTACGTGATTCCACAACTATACACTTTCCTTCCCTCTCCACCATCCGCAGGGACCGCTCTTTCCATGACTCCCTCGTCCACTCCTTGCTCCCCTCCAATCAACTCCATTACTGCAGGAAATGCTCCACTTGCACCCAAACCTTCTCCCTCTCCACTATTTGGAGCCCCAAACAGTCCTTCCAAGCGAAGCAGCATTTCACATGCGAATCGGCAGGGGTCATCTACTGCATCTGATGTTCCCATTGTGGTCTTCTCTACATCGGAGACTGGACACAGACTGGGAGATTGCTTTGTTGAGACCCTTGGCTCTGTCCACCGCAATAGTGTGATCTTCCAGTGGCCATTCATTGTAATTCCTCATTTCATTCCCTTGCTGACATGTCATCCACAGCCTCATGCACTGCCAGACTGAGACCACCATAAATTGGAGGAACAAAACCTCACCTTCTGTCTGGACACCCTCCAACCAGATGGTATTAATATCGACTCCTCTGGTTTCTGTTAAACCTCCCCCCTTCTTTCCCCATCACCTTTCCCCTCAGTCTCCTTTCAGAGAGCCAAAATTAATTCTCACCTCTCCTCTTATCCAATTAACATCTCCCCCAACCAGTCTTCAGTCTCTTTATTCTGAGGCCTTCCTGTACTTTGTTTATTCCTTGAAGAAGGGCTCAGGCCTAAAACATCAGTAATATATCTGTACCTCCTGTGGACACTGTGAGACCGGCTGAGTTCCTCCAGCATTTCGGTGTATTTTTTACTTTCTTTTCCCTGCCAAGTTCACATTTTGTTACATTTAATTTTGTTTTAAAAATGGTATTTTTAATACAGATCAGGCAAAATCTCTGAGGCCCATGAGTGTTTGGGATTCTGTCTCAAAAGGGCAATGGAAGGAGTTTGAATATTTTTAAAGCAGAAGTAAACACACGTTATAACACATCAGGAGATCAGCCATGACCTTACTGAATGGGAGGGACTGTTCCTACTCTTGTAGACGCCAGTTGGAAGCCCACAGCTTTTGAAGTAGTTAGTTCTGGAGCACATCCCTCAAGTGCCACATTTGGGACACTGCCTAATCCTGAGGCACTCACTGGTTTCTTGGCACCAAATGGTGGAGATTGTGCTAAGAGATCATCCACTCACTGAACCTGGTTCAGCCTAGATCCAGCCTGTGCTCCCCCATCGTTGAGGACGCTCCTGCAGTCTCTTCCCCCATTCTTGTTCCCATGGCCTTTGAACAAGTTAATATCTTTCCTTGCAAAGAATTCAGGGAGGTAGCTGCTAAAGTGGTCGTACAAGAGACTATAAATCACAGAAGCAAACCAAGGTGTTTGCTTCAAATGTCTTCACTCATCCCATTAAGCTAACTGGTTTCTCATCTCCTTAAATATTAAAATCTATAATAAACATTAGTTATCTAGCACACATACACGGGAATAGGATGTAGCATGTTGGATGTAAGCAACAAAATACATGCTAAGTTCAGACAAAAGGGATTCCAATCTATTGTTAAAAAAGGTTTATTGTTATATACAAATGTACAGCACATATGAAACTAGAAATAGGCACCATTCGTTCACAACTTGGATGCACATCATTTTATTACTTAGAATTATTTTGTTGCTCAATACTAGAAAATTGAAAGCAGGATACACTTTACCAAATATGCCCATGCACCAAACTGCTTACAGACCCACTATCTAACTCAGTCACAGTGATTTACACAAATATAAACAGTTCTGTATAAAGATAGAAAAATAGTTTACCCGCGGTACAAAACGCAGCATTAGGAGTTTGAAGTCATTTTCCTCCTCTTCAGCCGCTCTCGCCAGTCTTCTGGTAACGCTTCAAAGTTGGCATTTTTCTCAGCTTGCCCACTGCCGATGTAATCACAAAAAGGGCGGGTGATTGAGTCATGAGAAATACACAGAAACACACCAATATCTTAACATCACCTTCTCCCAAATCTAGTGTCCGAAAAATATCCTTCAATATCCCGCCCCATTGAAAACCCCAATTTTTAAAAACACAAGACACAGGAGTCAACTATCCAACCTGTTGACCCTGCACCCCATTTATTAAGAGGATGGCTGATCTAGCTGTGGACTCAGTTCCATCCACCTGCCCATTCTCCATAACCCTCAACTCCCCACTGTGCAAAAATCTAGCCGCCTTTTAAATACATTCAACGAGGCCACTTCCATTGCTTCCTTGGGTAGAAGATTTCAGATTTGCCACTCTCTGGAGAAGCTGTTACTCTTCTTCTCCATCCTAAATCTACTCCCCAAATCTGAATTTTTAAAAAATATTTTATTTTTCATAAAAATTAACAATAACATTTCAATAACAATATACATTTATTAAATGATGTAAAGCAAAAGAAAACACATACACATACAGAAACCTTAACTCTACTCCTCTCCCCACCTTTATTAAATACTTTCTCGTACACCATCAGAGCTCACAGTTTGAATTAACCTCAAGATTCAGGGAGAGATCTCTTTTGAATTTAGCAGCATTATTAAAGTTCAAATACAGTTACCATATTTTAAGAAAGATGTTGTACTTGTTCCTTAAACTGTTGGTATGTTTTCTATTGGTATATATAACGATCCCTCACCAAGGTAACTGGAGAGCTTGACTTATATGTGCTTACAACTCACTTTTTAGCCACCGCTAGCACTATTTTAAACCAAATTTGAAACTCTGTAAGATTATTACTTATATCTATAAAGTTGCCCAACAAAAAGTTGTGGAAAACCTGGAAAGATCCTTGCAATTTTTGTTAATACTTAAGAAATTTCTTGCCAAAAGGGTCTAACCTTCAATCATAACCAGGTTGAATGAAAGAATGTTCCCTCTTCTATTTCAAATCTAAACTACAATTCTGATATTTCTGACTTAGATTTATGCAACTTCTGTGGAATGAGATACAGATGGCGTAAAAAAAATTATATTCAACCAACCCATATCTTGCATTTGTAGCGGCCTGCAGCTTGGGCCGACACACCTCACATGGGCTGAGATGCCCATTTCCATAGGCCGCCAGTAGAACAGTGAAACTGGCCAACCACCGCTGGTGGATCGCATGGCCCCCAATCTGGGCCCGGATGCTGGAATCAACCAATCGGTGGCCGGCCCACTCAAGCCATGCCCCAGTAGTGTCGTGGCCAAACTCACTATAAAGGGCAGAGCTTCCCTAAATAAACCCAGTGTCGAATACACTCTACCAGGGTGTGGGTCTTCTTTCTTCCACAAGTCTCGAGCTACAGTCCAGGAGCTATAACCTTATGCCTTTGGCTGTCGTCGCAGCCATTAACGATGCTGCTGTAGCAGTAACGACCCCGGTACAGTATTGACTCCGACCGATCCAAACGGTGCTTTGGACCCAACGATGGAGCAACAACCCAAGATCAATGCCGTAACATTGAAAGTTCCCTGCTTCTGGATCACCCAACCACGAGGCACAGTTCACCATTCGAAGGATATCCGAGGACAGTTCACTGCAGCCCAGATTATTGATTTCCTCCAATAGCCCCCAGAACAAGGAAGTTATGTGGCCATCAAAGAGCTACTAACCTGCACTTTTGGCCTCTCAAAGCGTGAGCGTGCTGCTGCTCTACTGTATATTGACAGTATGGGGGCAGGGCCCCATATACCCTCAAGCTCGCTCTGCAATTGCCACACCTCCTGCCTGCTGTTCCAGCAAATATTTCTGGAGAGACTGCCTAAGGTCATCGGCTGCTCATCACAGAGGAGGATTTCGAAAAATGAAAGGTGGCCACCTGAGCAGACATACTATGGGTGGCGAAGATGGACACCTGCGCTTCAATTGACCAGGTGACACCACCACATCAACAGTGCCTGGCCACAAGGTACATTGACCAAATAAGACGCCCCACTGGTGAGCTGTACTGTTATCATCAATGGTGAGGCTCCAATGCCTGGTGATGCTGCTCACCCTGTGCGTTCCAGGGAAATGCCCAGGCCGGCCATCGTTAATGGCTGCGACGACAGCCAAAGGCATAAGCCTCGTATCTATCCAGGACTCGTCAGGCCGATCCTTCTTAGTGCACATTGGGGTACAATACAGTGTCATTCCCCCCACCAGCCTCAAGGCTCGCTGTGGCAAAATGGGCTGAAAACTCCAGGTGGTAAATGGCTCCAGTATCCAGACTTTTGGCACCTGTTCCATGGCCCTCTGTTTTGGGGACTGGAAATTCACCGTGGCAGCCATGCAGCAATCACTTTTAGGTGCCGACTTCCTAAGGGCCCACTCCCTCCTGGTGGGCATCAAGGGGTGTCAACTTGGTACTCGCAGAAGATCTCACGCTTATATGGCTGGTATCTGCTCCGGGTATATACGACAATGGCTATTGGAACAAGATGTTCTCTATCTGCAAAGGGCGGTTGAACTTAGAAACTCTGGAGGTGGCCTTCCAGAACTCAGATGCCGCTTGGTCACCGCAGGTGCTGCTATCTTGGAATGGGGCATCGTCCCACCCTGTGAGTGACTTGTTCCTTACATCATCCCACTACTCTAGTGATCTGACCTCGGCCATCGTCGTGGGAGATCTCTCCAAGTGCTACTTTTATGGGCAGGGTCAGTATCCGAGGAAATGCAGCCCTGCCAAGGATGTGCGTGCTTCAGGTGCCAGAAAAAAGGGGCATCACCCCAAAGTTTGACAGTCCAAACCATCCACAAGGTCCAGCAGCACCGCTGCATAAAATCACCACTCCAGCAGCACAAGCAGCACCATCTTCCCTGCATTCAGCAACACCATGTGAAAATCCTGTAGGCTTGCGCACCAAACGTCATCATCCCAGGCACATGATACTTCCAAGGGTTGAGGGCAGCCATCTCGTGCACAGGAGCACCCATCAGACTCTGACAATGAATCCACACTGGCCTCCATCACGCTGAACCAGGAGGCCCACATAAACTCACCAGGTGCAATATCAACTGTTTATTCGATAGCAGGAGTACAGAAAGCTATTCACCCCAATACTGCTGAACAACTATCCTTTAAAGTACAGCCCACCAAGCACAGGATATCACTCGAGTCCAAATCATACATGGCAGCCACCCTGGGGTCCTTCATAGTAACCCACACTGTTGGAGGCATAGTGTACAAACGCTTCAGAATGCTCGTTATGCCACAACTCTGTGCCCCTTCCTACTGAGGCTGGATTTCCAGTGGCAACTTCAGAAAGTGACATTGAAATTAGATGGGCCCCATCCCCCCCCCTCAGTGTCTGCAACGAACAGTTCACAGACGGCCCCCCTGCAGACAACTGGTCTCTTAATCCTCAAGGTTGACCCCCTCTGCTGTTCGCCAACCTCACCCCCGACTGCAAGCTGGTGGCCACCAGTAGACTGTACTGTATGGCTGATAGGGCACTCATTATGGCAGAGGTTCAGCGCTTATTGAGCGAGGGCATCATCGAGGCCAGTAATAGCCCTTGGAGGGGACAGGTGGTTGTGGTGAAGAATGAGGATAAGAATAGAATGGTGATAGATTATAGCCAGACCATCAACTGGTATACGCAGCTTGATGTGTACCCCTTTCCCCATATCTGATATGGTCAATCAGATTGCACAATATCACAAGAAGGTTGACAGGATTTCAAGGTTTGAGTTACAGGGAAAGGTTGTGCAGACTGGGGCTTTTTTCTCTGGAGCGTAGAAGATTGAGAGGGGACTTGATAGAGGTGTTTAAGATTTTAAAAGGGACAGACAGTGTAAACGTGGATAGGCTTTTTCAATTAAGAGTGGGGGAGATTCAAACTAGAGGGCATGGTTTAAGATTGAAGGGGGAAAATTATAAGGGGAACATGAGGGGAAATTTCTTTACGCAAAGGGTGGTAGGGATGTGGAATGAGCTTCCAACAGACATGGTCGAGGCGGGATCATTGGTTACATTTAAGGAAAGACATGGATAGGAGAGGACTGGAGGGGTATGGACCGGGCGCTGGTCAGTGGGACTAGGAGGGTGGGGATGTTACGGCATGGACTAGTAGGGCCGAACTGGCCTGTTCTGTGCTGTAAGTGGTTATATGGTTATAATATCGGGTATTCTCATCGACTGACCTGAAGTCAGCGTATCACCAGCTTGCTAATCCGCCTCGAGGACCATCAGTATGTGGTGTTCAAGGCAGATGGCCGCTTCTACCACTTCCTCAATGTCCCTTTCGGCATCATAAATGGGGTCTCAGTTTTACAGCAGGAGATGGAGCGCATGGTGGACCACTATGATCTACACAGTGTCTTCCCATATCTAGACAACGTTACTATCTGCGGCCACGACCTGCAGGATCATGATGCAAACCTCCGCAAGTTCCTCGGGCAGCAAAACACATGAATCTCACTTAAAACAAGGATAAATGTGTGTCCTGGACAGTATGACAAGCCTATTTGGCTGCATGCTCAAGATCAGAGTCAATGGCCCTGGCCTGGACCGTATGTGTCCGCTGATAAAGCTACCCCTCCCCACATACCCTCAAAGTTCTGAAGAGATGCCTCGGATTCTTCTCATACTGCGCTCAATAGGTCCCCAACTATGTGGACAAGATTTCCCATTGGTCAAAGCCACGTTTTCCCTGCCAGCAGAAGCCCAAGCAACCTTCAACAGTATCAAAGACAACATCGCCAAGGCAACCATGCATGCCATAGACAAGTCCACACTGTTCCAAGTGGAGAGTAATGTGTCTGACTTTGCCTTGGCTGCCACACTCAACCATCGCCCCTTTCTTACATATCCTCCAGGGCCTGAAACTCACCACTCCTCCGTTGATGAGGCCCAGGTCATTGTGGAGGCTGTACACCAATGGAGGCATCATCTCGTAGGGAAACTGTTCTTCCTCCCCACATCAGCGAGCGGTAGCATTCATGTTTAATAATAAGCAATGGGGCAAAATCCAGAATGATAAAATCCTCAGCTGGAGAATTGAACTGTCCACTTACAACTCTACTAGCCCGGCAAACTTAACGAGCCCCCGATGTTCTTTCCCGAGGAACGTGCTAGTGTTCAAATGGACAGACTGCAGGGTCTCCATAATGACCTTTGCCACCCCAGATTTACTCAGGCTATCCATTTTATCAAATTTCAGAACTACCATACTCCATTAAGGATGCCCGGACTACAACTAAAAACTACCAGGTCTGTGCCGAATGCAAACCCCAATTCTACCGGCCAGTCAAAGTGTATCTGATCATGGCTACCTGCCCCTTCGAGCGCCTCAGCATCGATTTCAAGGGTCCCTACCCCCTCCAAATGGAATGTCTACTTCCTCATCATCAATGAATACTGTACTAAATGAGAGTTATTCCACTCAGTTTACAAACAGAATTCAAGTGGCATGTTGAATAAAGATGTTTTCTGAGTCTGTATCAGAAGAGTTGAGCACTATTACTGTGTAACTCCATGAAGATGCCTATTGGGATGCTGCAGTTGAACACTGACGTGGCAACTGGTGTTTCCTCAGCAGTTCAATCCCCCAAGTACCCCGAACAATGCCAGTGACCATGGTGCTCACCTGATTAGCTGCTGTTGCTTCCACTCTTCAATCCGCTTGTGCGCCAGAAGTGTTCTCTGCTCATCTTCACTAGAGCTCGATTGCTCATCCTCGTCCAACTCCCGTTGAATGCTCTGCCACTTCTTTACCAGCAATGGCATCTTCGTTTTACTCTTCTTATTCTGAAAAGAGTAGACGAGTGCGTTTCTAAAAATGGGCCACATTATGGATCTATTTTCAATGGCTGGCTTCACACCAGCAGCAGATCTGTCAGGACTAGCCTGCAAAATGTAATGGGAAGCTGACCCCATGACCCATATCCTGAATCCCCCCTCATAACTTACACAAGAGCTGGCAATGGCTAAAAGGTAGAGGCTGGTAGGACATCTGTTGGAGAGTTTGCTTGCTTATATTAACACAATATGGAAACAGATCCTTCATTCTAACGCCAGCATTGACCAAAACATCCCACTAATGCTAGTCCTACCTGCCTGCATTTGGCCCTTGCCTTTCAAACCCATCATTCCATCTAGTTTTTAAAACAATGCCACAGTTTACTGCCTCAACCACCTCTTCGAGCAGCCCGTTCCATACATCCACCACCCCCTGTGTAAAAACAGTTACCTCTTAGATTCCTGTTAATCGTCTCTCTCCCCTCTCACCTTAAATCTCTGGTTATCGATTCTCCTGCTCTGGGAGAAAGATTCTCTACATTCTATTCCTCTCATGATTTTGTACACCCCTAGGAGATCATCCCTCATTCTCCTGTGTCCTGTGTTCCAGCCCCAGCCTGCTTAACCTCTCCCTGTAGTTCTGGCAACCTTCTCTGCACTCTCTCCAGCGTGACACCTTCCTGCAGCACAGTGACCAAATATGAACACAATACTCCAAATAGTGCCTCACCAATATCTTATACAATTCCTGTATTCTTCCCACATTACAGCTGCATGGAGAAAACAAATGCTCAAATTGGTGCAGGACCAATTTTTGCAATACTGAAACAAAACCCAGTTCTCTCTATCAGGAACTAAATCCCCAGGGTAAAGTAATTCACTGGAGTTGTGAAGAAGCCTCAGCTGCAAGGGTTTCTCCAAATCTGATCACAGCCACAACACTCCTAGAAAGCCAAACTCTCAAAATCGAGGCAGGACTGGAATGGAAACTGAAGTATTAAGTACAAATATTTTGTCAGCAATTACTTAGAACAGTACATGTCCTTCGGCCCACAATATTGTGCCAACACACGTAAACCCACTTTAAAACAATCTAACCTTTCCCTTATATCCATAACCCTCTATATTAATTACATTCATGTGTCTAAGATACTTTTGAATGTCCCTATTGATCCAGCCTCAATCACCATCTCCATTAATGCATTCCAGACACCCACCACTCTGTTTAAAAAAAAAACATACTGTTGACATTGCCCCATAAACCTCCTCCACTCACCTATTAGTGTCCCAGGAAAAAGGTGCTGGCTGTCCACCCATCTAAGCCCCCTCAATCTTTTATTTAATATTTTATTTAAAAATTTTAAAAACCACATCTACAGGTATTATGAATTGAAAAAACAATACATATGTGGTACATATATATCCCTTAATCCCTCCCTCCTCACTCCCCAACCACCCATAACCCCCAAAATAAAAGAAAAAAGAGAATGTCAAAAAATACAAATATAATTCAAGTAGCTATGGAGCTGAAAATTCCACCGGAACAAGTTATTGAGAGCTCTAAAACTTTTTAACCAACATATTGTAAATATGGGCTCCATATTTTCAAAAAGAAATGATACTTATTATACACATTTTAAGTTATTTTTTAAAGTGGAATGCAAGATCAAAGTTTGCATGCCATCTCTGCATTCCTAAATCTATATCTGATTTCCAAGTAACAGCTATGCATTTTCTAAAAACAGCTAAAGCTAATCATAAGATTCAATTTGATACATAGTTAATCTTAAGACTAATCATTTTAACATTGGCCATCAAAAATAAAATTGGATCAAGAGTGAGTTCTTCCTTTAATATTTTTTCCAAAAATACTTTCACCTCTTTCCAGAAGGGTTTTACTCTGAGACACTGCCAAGTAGAATGAAAAAATGAACCTACTTCTTGACCATATCTAAATGTTGTATTAATTTTTTTTAATTTTTGGAGTAAAATATAGTTGATGTTAAAAAAAATTATATTGAATCAGTCTATATCTTACATTCATAATTCATACTATCGTTACATTAACTGCATCCAATCATTCTCATCTATCTATCTAATTCAACCTCCCATCTTAATCTTGATTTATGAATTTTCTTTGAAGTAATTTATACATTTCTGAAATAAATTTATTCATATCACCCTTAGTAATCAATAATTCTAATTAATTCTGTCTAGGTAGTCTTAAATTTTGACCTAATTTATCAGCCAACAAGGCTTTAACTTGATAATAACAAAAGAGAGTCTTATTTGGGACATTAAATTTTTCCTTCATAATAAATTTACCAGCTTCAAAACTATCTTTTTTTTGATCCCCATTTGACTCCAAAAATTGATTATTCATAGAAAAGGGAAGTCTTCTGATCTAAAGGCATTTTCTGAGAAATTAAACCTTGTCCACCCATCTCATAGTCTATTTTATTCCATAATTCAATTAAATGTTTCAGAAAGGTGCATCTTTAGTTCCTGATAACAGTTTTGAATTCCATTTATAAATAAATTCCTTCATGTGTTCTTCATCTATTTTACTTAATTCTATTTTAACCCAAGTTAAAGATTTCTCCAAATCAAACATCCTATTAATAAACTTCAGTTGGGCTGCTTTATAATTCTTGAAATGTGGAAGTTGTAAACCTCCTAATTCAAACATCCGTTAATTTTTCTAAACAAACTCTAGCCATTTTTCCTTTCCATAAAAACTTCCTAATAATTAAATTCAAATCCTTAAAGAATTTTTGAAGTATATTACAAGGAATAGACTGAAAAATTATTGAATCCTTGGAAAAATATTCATTTTAATACAATTTACTCTACCCATTAAAGTTATAGGCAAGTCATTCCATCTATTTAAATCATACTTAATTTTATTAAATAATGGCAAATAATTCAATTTATATAAATTATTCAAATCTTTATCAATTTTGATCCCTAAATATTTAATTCCATTATCTGACCATCTTAATTGAACAAATTGTTTACATTGAGTATAATCCTCATTAATCACCCCAAATAATCTTTTATACCTCTATCAAGTCATCTCTCAGTTCAAATCTGATTGCTGAGTATTAACAACTTGGACTGTCTTCATTTGTAAAACAATTACTATCAGGAGAGAGTCTCACAATTTTGCAAAAGTACCCAGAGAAGCAGCTGAAAGACCAAGGCATAGAAGGCGATGGACCAAGTGCTGGTAAACAAGATGAATATGATGGGAACAATAGTTAGCATGGTCATGGAGGGCTGAAGAGCTTTTCTTTGTGCTGTTTGACTCCATGATAAGAAATAAAAAGACATTGAGAATATCTGTATATCTGCTGTACGATTTCTCTGTCGCTCAGTCACCAGGAATTGTACCCTCAGACATAAAGAGAAATAAACTGTGGCCTACCTTGTCCTTCTTCACCTTCCTGCTTTTCTCTGCTGCCTGACCCACTGTAGCAGCTGGAACTACCTCGGGCACGTGTGGGGGCTCTGGAATAGCTGGTGCGACCAGCATTCGGTGCTGTGGTACAGTGTGCGTGACCTGCATGATGTGGGTCGGTCTGGATAGAAGGAGGGGTCGTGGGGCAGGCATGGGCTGGTGTACAGGAGGAAGAGGCATCATTGTGGCCAGCACTTGTGGACCTGCAGCTCAATCAAAATGGGAACAATGGTCAGAAGGAAGCAATAAGGTTGCAATGCTCGGCATTCCAAGGGGACCAACATCAGAGATGCAATCAGACATCCAAACCCCACTGCATGAAACAGATCACGCAAAGCAACTACAACCTCGGCAGCCCAACGATCATGTCTCAACATGCACAGACTGGGGAGAGTAGAGAAACATTGCTCCTTTGTGGTAAATTGGTTTAGAAATTGGCCTTGCGGGAGAAGCCAGAGAAGATGACCATGGTAGCAGACCAGGTATCAGGAGTGTGCCAAAGGTAAGAAGGGCTCCCAAAGGGCTTCAGGCACCGAAACCCTCTTGATTGTATTGGAGATTCTGATCTAGATTCGCTGCTAGAACGGACAGGAGGTCATGCGGCTGCAGAGGCTGCGGGAGTGTAGGAGCCAAGTCCGCGGTCACACTTGGTGTCTCTAAAGTGATTCCCTCCTGCTTCTCTCATCTCCGATTGGTGGAAGAGCTGGGCTAATGGCGCCTGTTCGTGACTTCATGACAAGCAAGTGTGAACAAATTTTATGTATTACATTTTGCTTATTATTACATGTCAATAATCTTGAATACATGCAAGCTGTACAGAGACATGACCTGTCAGCTCAAATAATGGGGATGATAGCTCTCTTTTCTAGCAGATCACAGATACCCCCAGTCCCATTAACTGATGGACATCAAAGTGGGCAGTGCCAGGGAGAGAAGTGATAGAGAGCCAGAGGTGCACAGGCTGCTGTGCAAAACTAACATTCCTCACTCCCATTTAGAGTTTAAGCTGGGAACATGCACTTTAGAAATGCAGTAAGTTACAGTGGATAACTGTAACCTCCACTTGCTCAGTATCACTGCAGCATACCCTATTCACAGACACCACATCTCAATGCCACTTGCTCACGACAACTCAACAGCCCAAGAGCATCAAGTGGCACCGTACATCAGGTTTACCTGCGACCATGATTGACTGACTGTAGAGGACAGGACTGCTGCCGATGGTTACAGCCCGTGGCATCGCTGTGGCAGTCAACACTGCTGCTTTCCTCTTGCCTGGTTTGGCTGCTGGGGCTGGTGGATTCGAAGGAGTGCCCGAAGTAGAGTTACTCTGAAAAGATAATTAGCTGTGTTGACAAGCAACCTGGGTGTCTTTGCATTAGGCTGTGGGCAGGAGCTGCTTTACAGACCCTGCCCACAGCACCGAGAGAATTGCCAATGGCAGCACGGTTAGCGTGACACCATTACAATACCAGTGTCTCGGGTTCGAATCCACTGCTGTCTGCAAGTTTGCTTGTTCTCCATGTCTGAGTACGTTTCCTTTGGGTGCTCTGGTTTTGTCCCCACATTCCAAAGGTTAGTAGGCCTGATAGGTTAATTGGGCACTAGAGGCTTTGAGTGCTGGAAAGGCCTTCATTAAAATTAAATTTTTAAAAATTAAGATATCCTGAGAAGGTGACACCATAACGGTAATTTGAGTCAGATTATGACAGAGTGGATGAGCCTCACCAGTTTCCTCGAGTGCATAAAAGATGGCAGATGCACTGTACTAATAACTATGGTTTCTTAGTAGCTTACATGTAGGACTGACTGTGCACTGTCTCTGCTACATTTTACAGAAGGCACAGATAATAGAGAACAGAAAACTTTCCTCACAAATTTCGCAAACCATCAGGATACTGCAGCTGGACTTTGACCTCACAATCCGATTCAGCTCACCTTCATTGCCAGGTGGAGGCCAGAGGACAGAAAACCTTCCTCTTGGGCTACACACATGACCCACTGAGCTTGGGTGAGGTATGGGAGGAGCTGGGGGAGGAAGGAGGGAAGAAGGATCTGGTCTGAAAACTGTGCAGACTCTACAATCTCACCACCTTGACTGCTGGAGGCTGGACTGTTGTCACTGGGATGGCAGGGAGAAGGGCTCTCTCCAGACAGTCTTCTTCAGTCCCTGGCGCCGGGGGCTCCTTGCTCTCCACTTCCATCTCCACTTCCTGGATGTCGCCGTCATCACTTGGAGGGGGTGGAGGGGGGGGGCGGGGGTGGAGGGGAAGAGGGAGGGGGCGGGGGAGGAGGAGGGAGGTCCAGGGGGAGGGGGGGCTGAGGGGGGAGGGGAGGCTGGTCAGCAGGCCCTGCAGGAGGTTGGCCGCCAGAGAGCTCCACATGTGAGGAATCTGGGTTCAAGCAGAACAGGTGAAGCAGTATCAGTAAACTTGAACATAAGAGAAAAAACAAGAGCAGGGATCCTATAGAACCATGGAAGATTACAGCATAAAAACAAGCCCTTCGGCTTATCAAGCATGTGCAGAACTATTAATCTGCCTCATCCCATTGGCTTGCATCCAGACCAGAGCCCTCCAAACCCTTTCATCCATGTACCTATCCAAATTTTTCTTTAATGTTGAAATTGAGCCCACATTCACCATTTCAACTGGCAGCTTGTTCCACACTCCCACCACTTTCTACATGAAGTTTCCTTTAAACGTTTTCCCTATAACTCTAGTCCTTTTGTTCTCATCTCACCCAATCTCAGTTGAAAAGGCCTGCTTACATTCACTCTATCAGGGTCTGGATGCTGGCAGCAGAGGTTCCTCAGCAGTCTCCTCTGCTCAGCGAGCATTCGTGATGACTTTTTGTGAACCCACCTCCCCACCTTTATCACATTCCTGAATGAACCTGTACCAGTAACACAGCAGAGAAATGATGCAGAGCACAGACTTTTGAACCTTGAAGAAACAGGCCAGGCAGCATCTGCTGAGAGAAAATTTCAGTCAACATTTAAGTCAACCCTTTATCGATAAGGCGGTCCAACTATTTTTGTCCACGGATGCTGTCTGACCTGCTGAACCTTCCCAGCAGCTCATTATTTGCACCAATGTTATCTTTGCTCTGTACAAACTGATCAGTCTCTGTAACTGTATGCTCTTTTTTGACTACTATATTAATATATGGGGTGACTGGCTGCATTGCACACAGCACAAACTTTTTACCATATCATGATACATGTGATTATAAATGAACTCGGCAGCAAAAAAGGCCTAGTCAAGGCCAATTCCATCCAACCCCACAATTGCATGAAGAATCATGGGTTTGCTACAGTGAATTTCTCTGCCAAGCCACTGCATCTGCATAGCATGCAATGAATCCATTCATTCAATGTACCCTTGCAAAGGGCAAACCTGAACTTCCAGCGAGCCCACCCCCCCCCCTCCTATTTCAAGTACAGTGAAACCTCATTAGAACTCGATTTGTTAATCTACAGAATCGCTTATAACGTGGGTATCTGTGGACCCCTAACTGGGGCAGGCTGATAGCAATCAGCCAGTGACCCAACTCCCCGCGCCTGACAGCCCCCCTGCCCCGATGTCCCACGCCAGCCGCCCCTGCATCTGTTCCGCAACTCAGCTGTAACGTGGTATGAAATCTTGGACACCAACTACCACGTTCTTACGAGGTTTTACTGTAATTCTTTCTAGATCAGAGGCCAGTGCACAAGAGCCTTCATTCCAGCATCATCTCAGAGGGACAAGGAACCCAATGGCAACTTGACAGGTGCAGCTGAGACCAGGAGGTTAGTCCAGGCTCACTGCCTGCCCCTCTTTCAGGGTTAAGTCCATGCCCCTGGAGAAGGTACAGGCAGTTTACATGGGTACAATGGGAGCTTTCTGGGACTTGTGGACTCGAGTGCATTCTGGACATGATGTCTGTCATAATTTGAACTTGTCGATAATTAATGAAAGAACTCTATAGCACAGAAACAGACCCTTTGGCCTATATAGTTTGTGATATACTATTCTGCCTAGTCTCACTTACTTGCACCTAGGCCATCGCCCTCTCCTATCCATGTACCTATCAAAATTTTTCTAAATGTCAAGATCAAGCCTGTGTTCACCACTTCAGCTGGTAGCTCATTCCATGCTCTCACTCTCTGTGAGAAGTTCCCACAAATGTTCCCTTTAAACATTTCACCCTTAACCCATGTCCTCTAGTCCTTGTCTCGCCTCACTTCAGCAGAAAAAGCCGACTTGCATTTACTCTATCTATACATCTCAACTTTTGTAAACCTCTATTAAATTTCCCTTCATTCTCTACACTCAGGGAATAAAGTCCTAACCTTTTTAACCTCTCAGTTTCACAAGTCCTGGCAAAATTGTTGTAAATCTCTCTGCACTCTTAATCTTGCATCTTTCCTATAGTTGGGTGACCAAAACTGCGCGCAATACTCCAAACTTGGTCTCACCCATGTCTCGTACAATTTCACCATAATGAGAAGCACTTAGTGAAACCAGGAAGTCTGCAGATGCTGAGATTGCGTGCAACACACAAATATACTAGTGAAATTTAACAGGTCACGCAGCATCATAGCAAGTAAATGGTGACCAGCGTTACAGGCCTGAACTTTGGTTCTTTGTCATGTTGGAGAATTTTTGTCAGAGTAGGGCATCCCTTGAACAGACTTTGCAATGGACCAGCAGAATGCAGTTAAACAAGTCTGCAGATGCTGGGGCCCATAGGGATGTTTTTTGGTAACCAAAGTTTTGTGTATATACCCGACAAAGGGCCTAGGCTTGAAACATTGATTACCCTTCACATGACCACTGAATGTGTATCACACTCAGCCCCAGTGTCAGCAAACTTTCTTGCTTAATTCCATTCCAAAGTCTCTTGGAGGAATCCCCACCCTGAAGAAGTTGGTCTCCTTGCCCGACGAAGAGCCAAGGGCCCAGGCCTGGAACATTAGTTCCCCTTTACTTCCTTTGGATGTTGTGTGACCTGAGTTTCTTCATCACTTTTATGCATAACTGGATGTAATATTGTTTTAATGGGATTTTTTGTAATCACTGAACCAAACACCTTTGTTTGGGGTGAGGGTGCAGGGGAAGGACCAGGTTTAACAAATCAGCAGCTAACCCCCTCACCTGCGGGATCACTTGTCTTGCCCGCAGTTTCCTTCCCTGGCACGCCAAAAGCGCTTCGGCCAACAGCCAGCCTCGGAGTGCACTCGGCCGCATCCTCCTCCTCCACATCCGGGAACTCCCACTGCGACTGGCCCGTCTGTTCATTGAGATAGAAATAGCGCCGGTGCTCCCTACGGCGTGACAGAAAGGACACACTTAGTACGGGTGGGGCAGCACCAGCAGGTGGTCCCTGCCAAAAGGTGAAAAAAAAGTGATGAGTTTTTTTTTGCTGGCAGGAGGCTTGGCACCTCCTGCTCCTAGATGTCTAGGACAGCAGAGGTCAGACAGAAAACCTCATGATTCAAGTTTGTTTTGGATTCAATTGTTTTTTTAGAAAAATAGATCAGCCATTTGAAAAGAAAGTTAGTAATTTCAGCCCAATTATTGATGCTTTCGAAGAGAGTAAATATGCCTGATATTGATGGCATTGAGGGTGTCTGATGTGTCACTCAAACAACCCTTTTTATTCTAGAAGCAAATAAGTAATTAGTGCAAAATTATTCTTTGAGCTGAAAAATAAAACTAATTTTTAAAAATATATATATTTGAATTTGTAAAAACGCCATTAACATGTTTTACAGATGCAGTAAACAGTAAAAAGAGGAGAAAAGAAAATAATTCTGACCTGTACTTCCGGCAGTAATCTTGGTCTTGTCTCGCAGCTGCGGCAGGAGGCACCTTCCCACTGTCTGCGGCGTGGTCGATTCAGGAATTCCATCCCAGAAATTTCCAGCAAAGCGCAGACATTTCTTGCATGCGCACTCTCTCTCTCCCGCCCCTTTCCCCTTTATCGTTACTCCCATCCTCAACAAAATTTATATGAGCAGTCTATCTGTCCAATTCCAACACTCTACCCTCAGCAAGAGAAATTGGCAAAAATTTGTGGGCGACATTTTAGGCTGGTCCAATACTTTGTTTGGCTTTTGGGGATTTTGCACGCATGCGGGAGTGCCACCAGATTAGTAGTTTTGCTTTTAAAGGAAGCTGTCAGTCTGCAACCATTGTTGCCACGTCGTCAAGTGGTGATGGGGAGGGCGAGGGGGGTCACAGTTCAGTTGTCACGTGTCAAAGGTGAAAGGTGAAAAAGTAGAAGAGTGCGTACCTGTCCCAATGGCAGGACCAGCCTTTTGGGGATGCATTAGATTCATAGTGTTTAATCTGTAAATCAGCTTCCTGCAGTTTACGTTTGAGATAGTGGCCATTCAATGCTCCTTCTCGCCAGTCTGATATTCGAGTCTGTAACCAAACAGGAGGAAAGGGGAATTAGAATAGAGCAGGAGAATCACAACAGCGCAGGCATGGAAGGAAAGATGACAACAATCTCGCATGCTTTGGCAAAGCTCAGCAGAAGTGGACTATCAGCCCTTGGGCCACAACCAAAAACAAGGAGAAGGATTTGGAGGGAAGGAAGGTGAATAGATTCCCCAGCACAAAGTTATCCATCCTGCCCACCAGGAAGTGGTGGGAAACAGATGGTGGAGTAGAGTGACTGGGCAGATGGGTCCACTTCAGGCTGGGGTGGGAGCAGATGGGCTGACATTAGGGGAGGATGCAGAACTGGGCGCACAGGTCCATCATTGACATTGGGCAAGGGCAAGAATTCAAATGAGGTCACAAATGGGGCAGAGGTAGCAAGGAGATGCTGTGACTGGGCAGACCCCACCCCCACTCTGCTCATGGGCAGACAGATACTTGTACATCCTTTCAAGAGTCTATTAATTTTAAGACTCTTATTTTTTCACTGTCATTTACCACAGAGTCTATACTGATTCTCTGCATTCAATGGAGCACAAGATGCTGAGGGACAAATTCATGAAAGGCATGTAAAAGGTAAAGGTTCCATTATTGTCACATACTACTACATTTAGAATGCAACATATGTAGCCAACTGCAACAAGAAACACACACACTCGCAGTGTGGGAGGTTAAGCTCAAGCCGCTTTCAGGTGCATTCTCCGCCAAGAATGCGCCTGCAGAAGCAGATGCAGAACTTTGGAATCATCGTTCAGGTGGCAGCCCTGAAAGTGCTGCGCTGTCCTCCTGAAAGGGACAGCTGCACAGGAGGAGCCTCAGAGTGCACTCCGGCTCCTGTCCACTGTAGCTTTCAGGCAGTGCCATTCAGGTGCCTGGGGGGACTTCAGTGCTCCGGTGATTATCCCTCCTGGAGGGTTAGAAAGTACGCCTCGGAGGCGCCGCCTGCTCTTTCAGGTGGGCACTGGAGAGCAGCATAAGGGTAGAATATGCAGCTTGACAATGAGGTATTCTGGCCTTCAGATTTATTGAGGCTGGAAAGGCTCCTTTTATACAGTTGGAGTTCCCACTGACATCAGCTGCATGAATAACAATAGTGGGCAGGAACATTCTTGCATGTGAATACCTTTCTTTCCCAACCTGTTACTGATCTGTTAGCTGGGCAGCTTGGCCAGTGTCATTTTAGGTCTGCTGGTCTTGTACTGCTTCAGCTTTCAACCGCGCTGGTTCACTGGTGTTAAGGGACGCGTCAGTGTGTTTTGCTGCTGTTTATTACTGCGCAATGTGCCTGCTTGATCTCCACGGTGGCGGGCCACCACACATACATGAAATTCCTTAATTTTTGTTCAAATCCCATGCTGTCTGTAAAGAATTTATACTTTTTCCCCATGTCTATGTGGGTTTTCCCCAGGGACTCAGTTTTCCCCTCACTGTTTGAAACATATCATTTGAAATGTATCGGGATGTAGGTTAATTGGGTGGCACATTTGTGGGCCAAAATGGCCTGTTACTGTACTGCATGTCTAAACTAAATTTAGACAAGTAGATGGTTAGGAGAGGTTCAGAGGGAAATAGGCCAAGCTGAGGTAGACAAATTAATCTGGACAAGTTGGGCTGAAGGGCCCATTTCCGTACGGAATAACATCTATAACTCTAGGAGGAATGAATGAGTCAGTCTCAAACCTCAATCTGGAGCAGCAGGAAGTGAAAGTTGGAGATAGATTGTCTGCTAATTCCAAGGAATTCCAGTTTACTGGAAAGAGTGTTTGCCAGTTCTGCAATCTGAAACTGATCAAAAATCTAGAGTCAATATTCCCATGACGACAAGAACCATATCCCAGAACAAGTTTCTATCCCCCTGAAATAATCCGCTTTATTTAAATCTACCGCTAGCTCGAGGCATCACTTACCATAAACCACTCACCACAGGCAAAGCACTCAATTTTAGACAGTTTTCTCTGAAGACTACTGGTACAAACATAGCCCATCTCCTAGTTGACCACTCCCACCATCCCTCTGCCACAACCTCCTGCCCCAGCTCATGACTGATCAGGGGACAATCGGCTCTGCAACGTTCCACAGAATTGATAGCACTAATGCGCCCTGTTCCAAATCCTGCAAAAGCAGGGTATTATCAGCACACTCCAATCATCCCACCTTCACTTCATTCTCTTCATCCTTTTCTTCTGGAGCAGGCTTTGGTGCAGCCACCGGCTTTTCTGCAGCCCCCTCAAGGTCCATGTCTCCATCTTCTTCAGGATTAGCACTTGATTTTTCAGAAGCTGCAGGAAGCACATTTATGGAGAAAATAAGCTGCCCTGAAAATTCCTGCTCCTAAATATCTAATACTGAGAAAACAGCTACAAGTTTTGTCAATTTACCACATTGAGTTTGATGGCCTGTAGGAACAGCTGCTAGACACAACTGAGACCAAAAATTATGTTTATCTGGCATAATTATTGGTCTTTCCCAGTAACTATTCAAAATGGTACAAAAGGGCCATGATGATGTTGGAACATCCAACATACTCATTTTGACTATGCCTCTGATCAGTGAGCCAGTGGACACCACCAAATGTGGGCAGTGAAGGAGGTTTGGCTACGATGACAACAGCATCTGGACGGATTGGGAAAGTGGGCTCATGTGGTCAATGGAATTTAAATGGAAAGTGGTGCATTTTGGGAATGTAATCCTGAGCAGGGACGGTTGGGGGGGGGGGTGTTGCAGAGGAGAGATTTTGAGGGGAATGGGGGGAGGCGCGCGAAAGGGTGAAGGTACTTCAAATTCCTATAAAAGGTGACCCAGGTATAAAAGATAGTAAAGAAACTCTTGCGTCCATTGGAAAGATTATTGAGTACAAGGGCTGGGTCAGCATATTACACATGGGAGAATTGTTCCATCACTTAGCTGCAGGAAGGATGCTATTAAGCTAGAGAGGGTGCAGAAAACATTTGTGAGATGTTCCTGGGACTAGAGGGTTTCAGTTATAGGAAAAGACAGAATAAGGTGGGACCAATTTCCAGCCTTAGGGTGATGAAGGGAGAACTTGGAAGTTTATATAATTGGACAGCATAAAGTAGCTAGTCACAGTCCTTTTCCCTAGGGTAGGGGACACTAAGTTGAGAGGGGAGTGATTTAAAGGGAGCCTAAGGGGCAACTCTTTCTCACTCAGAGGCTTGTGAGTATATGGAACACAGTGCCAAAGAAAGTGATAAAGAGGAGGTAAATTAGAACATTTAAAATAGAGGCAAGATAAATAGCAAAGGTTTAGCAGGGATGGGTCCAAATGCAAGCAAATGGGACGAGTTCACAAAACCTCCTAGTGCAGCATGGACAGGTTGGGCTGTAGGGTCTATTTCCATGTTCAACCACTCTATCACTTATACCACAAAAACCCAATTGGGAGATCCATTCCCACTGTGCTCACCCGATAATCACACACCATGATTAAAACCACTTTCTTTTTGACATCTTGTATCCTCTCAATTAATTCATATGAGGTTTGCAGATACTGTAATAGTCAGGCTAGACCGAAAATGGATCATAAAAACTAGTTATAGTCCTTGTAGTCAGCGAGCCCTCAGAGAGATAATACTCTGTTTAAAAAAAAATTCAGCATTTTGAGGGCACCCAAAATATATATTTCCATGTGGCAAGCCAAAAGTTCTCTCTTGGAAGTTAAGAACCAAGAGGCTGGGTTGGGGTTAAATTTATCTCATAACTTACCAGGTTCGGCAGAATGCACCCCCTCTGAGGCAGTGTCCTGTTCTGGGTTATTTGAAGCATGGCTCGAAGGTTCAGGGCTGAAGGTGCGAGCAAGTGCCTGCCACTTCCCCTTCCTGTGGATGTGTTTATTGTTCTCGGACCCCTGCCCATCCTGCACTGTGATCTGGCTGCAATCAGACCGTGGACTCGACCCACTGGCATCACCCTCCTCCAGCGCACGCAGCTCTGCCTGTGAAGACG
Source organism: Narcine bancroftii (assembly GCF_036971445.1). NCBI lineage: Eukaryota > Metazoa > Chordata > Chondrichthyes > Torpediniformes > Narcinidae > Narcine > Narcine bancroftii. The sequence continues at coordinate 250,163,337 of NC_091469.1, read as the reverse complement.
TGGACTCAGTTCAATAGGATTTCATCTCTCTTTTTCTATTTATCTGCTCTTTTGCTATTTTAGCATATTGTGATCATTTAATTTAGACTGTGTAGCTGTGTCTCTCATTTACCCGTGTGCCTTCTGCAAGTAAGGAGTTGAGTCCATCTGGACAATAAACTCTCCGTTTACCAGCACGGAAACATGGACACAAAATGCATCTAAAACAGTTCGACACAATGCATGGGCATTTTCCAGAGGTAGATGTCAAAGCCTACTCTGGGTTTTATCCCGGAGGGAGTGTTCGCTCTGGCACGGAATATGCGAATTCCTGTTGGTAGCTCTCAATGTCGTCTCTAAACATCAAAGCAACTCCACTTGCAGACAAGCTTTATCTTCCCTTCACCTCAACAACCATCACAGTGTTCTGTTCGAGCCATTCATCTTTCCAAATCTTCCAGAGTTATTGTCAGCACCAGGCATTACTTCAGGCAACTTTGCAAGAACGTCGCAAAGTAATGACGACACTGACACCTCAGCAAAATAAAGTTAGGGAGGAAAATGCAGTTTAGACATTCACACATTCCTGATAGCTTGAACTCAGGGATCATGGTGATCACCACTGTACGAAATCTCAGTATTTCTATTAGTATAGATAATAGCATTTATAATTATTGGATGCAACAACAGTCCATATAATTAGTATATAGCAGGGGTGGCCAAACTTGCTTTGCACCAGAGCCACATACGATAAACTTCATGTTTGTGAGCTGCAAGACATAAACCTTTTTACTCTTACATGCACTGTGAGCCATAAATTTTATAAATACCAGTATTAAGAAATACATGTATGTAATATTTATTCATGCATGCAGTTTTTAAACTTCTAATTTGTATTAATTTCAATAATAAAAGTGCACATATCCATACCAAATACTTACACAATCCTGAATGATTTTCTGTGGAAATCTTTGACCAAGGAAGTAGTAGAGGCTGCCTTATTAAATACATTTAATATACAGTAAGAGAGATTTTTGCATCATAGGGGAATTAAGGTTTATGGGGTATGTTGGAGCTGGGTCCACAGCCTGAATGTCAGATGAGGCTCGATGGACAACTCCTGCTCCTGATTTGTTCTCTTCAGGAACGCTGCTGTTACTGGTCTCTACAGAGACCTGCACCATGGCAGCATCAACAGATGAGTGCAAGATGCAGGAAACGGCCCGATGCAAAGCTGTCTCCTGCAGCAGGGCGAGGCCAGGGGACCAAAATTCAGAGTGTCCCGGGTCAGCTAGGAGAGCACTGGTATCTCCTCCAGCCAACACATTCCTGCGAGCTGCACATTACATGTCAAAGAGCCGCATGTAGCTCGCAAGCCATGGTTTGGCCACCCCTGGTCTACATAATATTCTGTGTGTATAAGTGCAAATATACTGTCATTATATAATACCAGTATATATTCTGTACATACAAAGGCATATATAATCGGTATGTACCAACATAAAATTAGTATAAACAAGGGCACACAAACTCAGTGCAGAGTGACAATATATCAATACACAATGCCTTATATAATAAAAATAGAACTATATATGTGCACGTGCCCCCCCCCCCCCCCCCCAATCTTCCCACTTGCATCCTACTTTAAGTAGTCCCTATGCCATCTGTGCTCTGTGATTAGTAAGAGATTGCTTAAGGTGGTATGTGAGTGGGAAGGGAAGGTTGAGAATCACTGCTCTGGTTCTAATTGATACTGAAATATTTTGCTTGAGAAAAATTGTCATAACAAGTCAACTATGAATGATTAAAATAGTGGTTTTCAAACTTTCTCTTTCCACCCACATACCTCCTTGAGCAATCCCTTACTAATAAAGGTGGTATGTGAGTGGAAATAAAAAGGTTGAGAACCACTGGGTTAAACAGCAACAACAGGGCTTTTTGAGCGCTGACATAATGCCACAAGTGGAAAATTCGCATGAAATACTCAGCTTACAAATAAAAACACCTCCCCACTGGCACCACTCCTGCCCGGGAGCCCGAGGCGACTTCTTCAATGTGGACACCAGAGACACCACTTTGAGAATGGAGTGGCCATTGCCAACTCCAGCTGCAGCTGATGAAGAAGACTTGGACCCAGCTCTGTTTGTGGTACCTTCACGGCCAGAAGCAAAGATATCATTTTTATTTACTGTAATTGTGATTCAACCCACTCCACGGAGCGTCAGAAGCCCACATGGGCAAGCCAGGTGTTTAATTCCCCCCTCCCCCACTTGTGACGTCATGCCAGCACTAAAAAAAAACTCGATTTTTGGATCTTCAGATAAGGGGTACTCAATCTGATCCCTCTGTTTCCCTCGTCTCTCTATGTATAAACTTGTATATATAGCAGCATGTATAATCAGAATATATACATGCACGTAAAAAACGTTATGAAAGCCACATATGAAATAGTTGAAAGAGGCAACCCACTCACAGGTGCAATCTCACCTTCTTTCTCTCTAGCACCAGCTCCAGCTCACGTGTGTACTCCTCCTCCTCCTCTTTCTCTTTCTCTTTCTCTTTCTCTGCCCCTTCCTCCTCTTCCTCCATGTTCTCCTGGGAAAGGTTGGAGCTCTGTCGATCCTCTGGAGGGGCCTCTTCCACCCGGCCAGCGCCCCCGCCAACGTCCTCTGCTATTTCTGCCGCCTTCTCTGGTGATTGTTCCTCCTGGCAAATCAACTTCTTCCGCCACTTCTCTTCAGCTTTCTTCACCTCCTCTGGGATGAGCGGAGCCAGCAGAGATGCAGCGACGCCCGAACGTTCCTCCTTTTCACCAGTCAGTGCAAACACACTCTCGTTAACTTCCTTTGGAAGTAGGAAAGGGCCGGTTAGGGAGAGACAATAACCACAGGTGCCAGCACGGGCCACAACCCAGAAGTTACCTGTACATCAATGGCCCCACTGAAACAAATGCAGCCTTCCTTCCACACAAGAACTTTATTTCTCTTGCCCCTGTACCCTGTGGAAAGCATCAGATATCACCTTAATTCACCCTACCTTCTTCTTCAGTTTCCTGCCATCAGGCTTTGCCGGAGTATGGTCGTGGTGGTAGACACCCACATGTTGATAAGTGCTCTCCGCTTCACCGACAGACAGGGCCACAGAGCTGAAAGACAACACACAATAACATGCACCTTTTCTCGACCTGCTCAATGATTAATTGAGAATGCACATTTTCAAATATCAGTGTCTCTTCCATTCAATCTTTAGAAGGAACAATAACCAACCCTGCCACCCCTTCCACCACCTCCCCCAGTGTGGGTTGCCAAATGGCGTTGAGGGGCCCGATTGATTCAAATCCATCATAACGGGCTCAGAGCATTATCCTGTAAGTGACAACGCTCTCATTAGACCGCAACTGGAGCTCCATACTTCAGGAAGGAAGGAAATGTAGTGGGTGCAGATTCATAGGAATGATACAAGAGGAATAGAGGCTGCCTAACTTAACTGGCTGCTGAACTGGGATTGCATTCCCATGAATGAGAGAAATAATTGAGAAAAAGGGAAGCTATTTCCTCCAGGGAGGGGCTCCAAAACAATCATGCGATGTGAAGAATATATTTGCAGAAACGCTTGTGTGAATTGCAACCAACAAGAAAGTGCTGAGGAGGATGCTCTGGAAATATTAAAATATTTTTATTAGCAACAAGAGCCTTAATGGACAATAAAAGGTGCATGGGAAACACTATCTTCAGACACTTAATTCTCACGAGAAAATCTAAACTTGCCTTTGTCAGTACTTACAATGCAAAATTTAATCCAGTCCTGCTTGACAATTGTAGCATTGCAAAATGGCAAATTGCCACCCCCCCCACCAAATAAATCACACTACGCTGTGATACTTAGCCTAAAGTTTTTGTGTGGCATGACAGAATGCCAATCACATTTACCAAATCTAAAATTTAATTTAAAAAAAAATTTAGACATACAGCACAGTAATGAGCCCTTCTGGCCCACTAGCCTGCGCTGTCCAAATATTTCAATTAACCTACAACTCCCCTACATTTTGAAAGGTGGGAGAAAACGAACGCTGACACAGGGAAAAGTACAAAGTCCTTATAGACAGAGCCAGATTCAAACCTGGGTTGCAGGCACTGTAAAAATAGCGTTGCGCTAACTGCTACACTAACTGTACCACCCTCAAGTAGAGTAGTACCTGTTTTCTGGATCTTGGGAAAATGAGATGATCTCCAAAGCCATTGATCCTTCTTGTAACCCTGAATCCAGGCCTTTACTCAATTAATGAACACCCAATCTTTTGAGGCAATGAACTGGAAAGGTTTATTAACCACCAATGAAAAGCACTCTGTGATTGTAATTGCTGGTTCTTTATCTCAAGGCAAGTTTCAGGTGCAGCACCCAGGGACAAGAGCATTCATGCCTCAAGATTAACTTTTCATTGGAGATCATCTCATATTCCCAAGATCTAGAAAATGTTGGCACTATTCCACTTGAACCTCTTTGTAGAAGACCATGGCGATCAGTGAAGTAAACCTTCGTTATCTCTCCCAAGGACAATATCCTTTGTTTAAACCAAAACTGTACAGGTTACTCCAGGTGCGGTCTCACCCATGCCCCACCTTGTTATGGGCAGGGATCATTGCAAGAACTTTGCACACATCCCACTTTCAAGCTGAACAAAATTTAATCCAGTCCTGTCTTGGCAATTGTAGCATTGCAAAATGGAAATTGCACCCCCCCCCCAAAAAAAATCACACTGCGCCGTGATACTTAGCCTAAAGTTTTTGTGTGGCATGACAGAATGCCAATCCATTACCTTTTGCACGCCCTCAATAGTAAGCGAATACAGGAACAGACATGGGTAGGTCTAAGATCATCACTTGTACTACCCAGCATCGAGCCACTGGTTGAATCACCCTTGCTCCTGAATATCGAGGTGTTGGACCCTGGTGAGACAGCCCTTCAACTTTTCACACTATGCTAGGAATGGAGAATTGCAAACCGTCTTTTTGGTTAGAAACACTGTAACATTTGACATTCTTTCACTGATTGTTCATCCAAGGAGGCGCTGCCCCTTGCCTGACCTCGATCCTCTTGCATACTCGATTCATTCCATCCTTTGGTTTCAACGCCCTCAAAATGGGCCTCGGGTTTTGCCAGGTGTTGTGTCTTCTTCATTAACAATGTTTAACTTTCTCTCATGAAAGATACAAATGAATGTGAACAACCGTCAAGTGTGCATTTCCACGTATTCCACATCACTAAAACACGTCACATTCTGTAAAATCATAGCAAGCACTCGCATTATTGCATAGGCTCAAATATCTTACAAGTTACAGAGGCTGGCAACGAGAACCAAAAAATACTTGGGGAACTTTTAGTTTATTTGCACACAACGTTTGTAGTTCACCTTGCCCTCTGGGGGACAAGCCAGAACCATCGAGTTGACACAAACGATTTAAAAGTGATGGGCAACAAGGTTTGACCTCTTTTGATGGCCGAGTTAAGGGTAACCTGTAGCATATGACGTACTTTGTTTCCTTTTATATTAACGAAAACAGTAAACATGTAATTTAAGCCAGTTAACACCACTATGTCAGTTAACACCACTGAGTTGATGGCACTGGAATGCATACAAGCATGCAGCGTGAGGGTGTTGAGGTTGAGTACCCACCTGGCCTGGTAATGGACCCCTTGAAGTTGAGTGGCTAGGTATTGGGGTAGTTCCCACGTCACTTCATTGGTTTGGATGTTCCAATAGTAGTAACAACCCGTGTTCTCATCCCATACCTCTTGCCAGTCACCCATCTCCACGTTAACTGTAGCAATTAAATGTACAAGAACATTTTTGTTACTATTGGACACACATCTGGCCGCTGCTTACCCCCTCTCAGCACACATTTCATCAGTAGTGAGGGTAAAGTTGTATAGGCCACAGACTGACTGCAAGGATCACCACTTTCGAGGTGTCCAACCATACAACTATAAAAATTATGATTTTCCCATGTCTCCTAAATGATTATAGGGAAAAATACCAAGCATGACACTATTCATCCATTCTAAATGACAGAATACCGGAATCTTGACCAGATAAAATTGCTGGAGGAACTCTAATATTAGGTCTCTTATCCACAAAACAAGAAAATTATTCCAAAATATTCAGAAATTCATTTTATCTTGTTTTTTTTTATGTATACATGTGATTATTATGCGCTGTGCATTGTGTTCATGAATTGTGGTCTGGAGAAACGTTTTGTCTAGTTGCACATGTAGTCAGAAATAAGGCAACGTGGTTAGCACGCAATTACAGCTTGTGACCCAGGTTCAAATCCATTGCCGTCTGTAAGGAGTTTGCAACATTCTCACCATGGGCTGGAGTTTTCTCCCACATTCCAAAGATGTATGGGGTTAGGAGATTAATTGGCCTCACAGGTGAATTTGGGCTGCGCAGGCTCGTGGCTAGAAGTACCTGTTATCATGCAGTATCTCCAAATTAAATAAACTTGAAGACCGTGCAGGACAGTAGTTGTTAAGGAGGAATGTGAGGCTGGACAAGTCCTGAATAGTGAGATGCCTTCATGGTATAAGGTAGAGGATACCCTTCAGAGGATGAAATAGTTAGGCACAGCCCAAGCTCAAAAGCAATATCAGGAGTGTGAAGATTCCATAGTCTGACTGTTAGGGGGCCACAAGTTTAAAAGAACAGAACTTCAATACAGCGCTGATCTCTGGGGCAATTCCAGTACCACAAAGAACTAAAGAAACAGGAAACCAGTGCAGATGGACGAGAGCTCGGAGAAGTGGCGCAGAAGAGAAATGTCACAACTCTGGGGATTCAGTTTGGAATGGAGCTGAAGGGGAGTGTACAACATGGAAAGGTTTCATAGAGCAGGGCTGGTGCAGTGGCTCCAATGGTAGGTTAACAAATGAATGGCACCAAGCCCATCTAAAGAGGCCCAAAGTTAGAAGGGGGAGAAAAAAAGGACAATAGAAAAAGAATGACATTTATTCAACACAACGTTTATGCTGATTACAAGATCCCTATGCTCTAACCCCACCTCCTCACAAAGTCTAGCCAAGCAGACAGTGAGCTCCAGACCTCAGTCACTCTCGGTGAAATTTCCTTATCTTCTCAACACCCTTCAATTACTTTAAGCATTTGACACATGGCTTTGGACCCTTCTGCCATCTCACCTACTTCTTTCATGGCCTTTCAGCTTTGATACCTAACTTAAATCTCCTATCAAAAAAATCCCAGTCAAAATAACCTTTCCTCAAAACTGCAGCTTCCCACTTCCTTGCCCATCTCCCCTGGAATCACATAACATGCAAACGAGAAGTGTAGCCAGAGCTCAATGTGGTTTGACTAACATCATGTTGACTTCTACCATCATCTCCCCAATCCTATATCCAATACCTTAGATAATAATGGGAAACACCTTGTCCTCTTTTGCAAACATCTATTAAACTGCCTGCCACAAGGACCTTCAGTGTTCCCACACAAAACACCAACCCTGATTATAGTGTCTTGTACCTTATATTTTACTCATCTTTTCCACCCAACTCACCAGAGCACTTACAGCTGCTGCTGAGTCAAGGTATTTAGGTGGTTTTTGTATTTTTGTATTCTGGTATAATTTAAGGGATAGGGAGTGGAGGGTGCAAGGAGGGGGAAATAAGGGCTTTGTAAATCATAGTAAAACACAAAATTCTATAGGCACCGTGGTTAGAGTAAAAACACAAGGTGCTGGAGGAGCTCAGCAGGTCAGTGTCCTTTATGTAGGCTGGAGGAGCTCAGCAGGTCAGTGTCCTTTATGTAGGCTGGAGGAGCTCAGCAGGTCAGTGTCCTTTATGTAGGCTGGAGGAGCTCAGCAGGTCAGTGTCCTTTATGTAGGCTGGAGGAGCTCACTGTTTGACCCGCTGAACTTCTCCAGCATCGTGCGTTTTTACTTAGTAAATCATATTATGTGGAAAGAGAATTAAATATTGAAAAATCAAAAATATTAAAAAAGTTTAAAAAAATGTGATTGGTGGAGAAGCACATTCAACTTGCAAAGTTCCCATGGCTGGAGGGCAGGACTATCTTTCCACATTGCAATTATAATAGATCTCACTTTTTAAATGGACAGGAACAGCCACCAAACATTACAACGCAAGGGAAAAGGAACCAGCTGGGAATAGTATGGCAAATGATTGATGCCAGGTTACAAGTTGAAGATTGGATAAAATACAGCATGTATAAGGGAAATTTAGAGGATACAGGTACAAAGTATTAAGTTGAAATATTCTCAGCAAGTCACTTAAAATGAGATTAAAAGTCTATTCTTCTTCTTCTTTGGCTTGGCTTCGCGGACGAAGATTTATGGAGGGGTAAATGTCCACGTCAGCTGCAGGCTCGTTTGTGGCTGACAAGTCCGATGCGGGACAGGCAGACACGGTTGCAGAGGAAAATTGGTTGGTTATAAAGTTAAAAGACAATTTATAAAGGAATTGTTCACCCATTAGGAACTAAAGTACACATGGATTCAAGAGAGCATGCCTGAATTAGTGAATGAGGGTAAAAAAAAATTTAACTTTAGAGAAGATGTTTAAAAAGTTCTGTTCTTGCTGCAGCCATCAGGAAAGAGGTCTCGGTGCCACAAGACTCGCACCACCAGTTTCAGGAACAGCTGCTACCCCTCCACCACCCGACTCAACGACAACCTCAGAGACTCTTTTAGGGACTCTTGCTTGTGCATTTTATTGATTTTCTTTTGTTCTCTCTGTATTGCAGTCAGTTTGTTTACATTTGTTATCTGTTTACAGTTACATGTATATGCTGTACAGTTTTTTTATATTACATTGCTAATTGGTGGTGGATCTGCCACGCCCGCGGGAGGAAAGAATCTCAGGGTTGTATGCGATGTCATGCATGTACTGACAATAAATCTGAAATCTGAATCAAGATTCCTTCATTGTCATGTAATAAAACAGGTGTTATATTACACTAAATCAACTTTAGTCTGTTATAAGCCAAAGATTTGTCATCAGCAGAAATTGCTTGGCACCTCTTCCAGTCAGAGAAAGGAGCAAGAGACTCTACCCACTCCCATGTATTCTCCTCCAGCCGCCAACCACAGACTTTAGTACAAACTATCAGCAATCCGAGCTCCAAATCCAAACCTCCAACATCATCGGGAAGCCTTTAGTGCCCTCGACACCCGGGTTTTGCTATCTGCAACCCTTTCAGCTGGTCTCGAGCCAGTTTCCAGCAGTCTGCAGTCTGATGGAAAGCCTTTGACCTCAGTTGCCAGCAGCCCGCAGACTGCGTGGATTATTTGCCTCGTCAACAACCACCCGCTGTCTTTGTGTTCTTCAGCAGCAAAGCCCCTCACTGGTCTGCCTCTGTGGTCACCATCCTGTGTTCTCCCTGTTCTCTGCTTCCCTTGGGTCTGCAACCCCTTGAGGCCGATGCTGACCACAGGTCATGGGCCCAGACCCCACAGTTGCGGGATTTTAAAATAAGTCATTGTTGGGTCCCTTAACAGCCCTAATGGAGCCATCGGTAGTTGGACTTGCCGTGGAGCTCTGTATCTCCTTCTCCCTGCAGCACCACAATTTTTTTTTGAAGATGGGAAGAGCATAAAAAAACAGGCGGAAAGGCCTTTTGGCACCAGCCAGTGTCACCTGACCCAGGCAGGAAGCACTTGAAACTACCAAGGGAAAACACCGTTCAAACAGCAGAAACTCTGATCAAAATATTACTCTTCTGGCATCAACATCGAAGAACTGGGACAGCTAGAGCTAAATCAAATAGAAAAAAGGGGAGGATAAACATGATAATTACAGGATATTTAGTCTATCATCAATAGTGGGAGAAAAGATCATACACAAGGATACAATTATCTGTCACTTGGAAGAGTTTAGGTTAACAATAGACAAATACATTGTATTAAAAGCTAACAGTGACTATCCAGATTAGTGCTGTGGCAAAAAGTCCAAATGAACAGCTTGTAAATGGCACTAGAGCGTTGAGTGAGAAACCAGGGAAAGACCCACTTTTGTCTAGGGGGCTTTGGGAATGACAGAAAATGACTGAGGAAGCAAACTCCTGAGCTCGAATCTCTGGCATTTTTGATCATGAAGGGAGTAGAACCTCACTTTCACAAATTTCTCCACAGCTTCCTTTAAAACAAATTTTGGAAGGTATAACTCAAGAGGGAGAACCATTTTCTTTTGAAAGATCTCAAAGGATTTACAAGAACAGCAGGTGGCCACTCAAACCAGAAAGCACTGCATGAAAAGGGGGAAGTAGTAGATTCAATGGGAGCCTGCAAAAGGAAAGGAAGCATTTACTCAAGGGCCAAGAACAAAAAAAAACTGGATTATGTTATTGAACTGAATGGCACTATCTTTGAGTTTAGTTCACCTCGAGGTTCAGGAACATTTTACTTTTCCTCCTCAATAGCTATCAGGCTCTTGACCTTCCTAATCATAACAGCATTCCAGGACCAAAGATCTGTCAGAGCCACTACAATTAATTTTTTTGCACAAATTACCCCTATGAATATTTATCTATCCTTTCCTAGTTAACTTTTTCCTCTCGTGTCCCAAGTTAATATATACTTAGTGTATTTTATGCCCTGTAACTACAGCAGGCAATTTCAGCGAATTTGTACAATGAACCCATGTGAGACAAACTCTCTTTGCATTATCTTTCAGCACACAGTGGCTCACCTCTGTTCTAAAATCAGTCGATGTAAAAGACAGAGCTGAAGTTTGTATCCTAAGAAGCGATAAGGTCAGTATATCCAACGGGCTCTGCACACAGTAACAAACTATATACAGCACATTTTGACTGTATAATTCGAATCTTGCACATACCTCCAGCCAATGAGTACTGCGTATCATAGTGCCAATCAGCTGCCATGTTACTGCTTGCCACCAGAGCATTCATCTCACTGTCAATATGGCTGTTTGTAGTCTTCTGAGCATTTGGTACCGGTTTAGGTTCTGGCCGTGGAGGTGTGGGTGCTGGGGCTTGTGTCTCGGTGGAAGCAGCCAACAATTCAGAAGCAGGCAAAGGTGCAGTAATTGCATCAATCTCCTTTGAACAAAACCACAAACATTACACTTTGGCAAGGTACGTGCATGACCCAGGGCTTCCTGCAAGGTTCAAACTCACACTTTTCACAACTTCACACCCAATGGGAAGGAAAATATCACCAGAAGCAAGACAAGAAAGTCAAAACAGAGATCGGCTTGTAGTTCAAGGAGAAGTGGAGTTCTGGAGAGCAAGAATGTGGAAATTCAGTGGATGTGCTGGGGGGGGGGAGACAACAGTGGGGTTAAGACGAAGAGGGCAAAAGGAAGGCCAAGTAATTGCTTAAATAGGGCTTAAAGAATTATGAGGATCCCAACCATCTTTCATACCTTTGACATACTATCATCAGGAAGAAAATAAAGGTTATGAAATTGATGAATGATATCCTGTAACCTTGGGTCTCATAAATAAAATATTGCAAAATATTTACACATTTATATGATTATTATGTGTTGTGCATTGTGTTCGTGAGTGCACTGTGGTCCCGAGAAACACTGTTTCGTCTTGTTGTATATGTACAGTCAGATGATAACATACTTGAACTTGAGAGAAAAGTGGTGGAACTGTGAGGACAGAGACAAAAAGGTCATAGTGATCCTGGAGGGGTTGGACAAAAAGAAAGTGGATAACCGCAGAGTGCATTTGGGGGTGGAGGTGGGAGAAGAGGAAGGAGAGGAAGGAACCACATGCAGTGCTAGAGAAGATCAAATGTCATCTAATCCTCACCGCCATGAAATTAGCCAAGGTGCTGTCGATGTCTGCGGGCTTACTGGGCCGCGGCTCAACCTCCTGTGGCTCAGCAGCAGGACTATCTTCATCGTCACTGTCTGTGTAAGCACCCAGCAAGCCTAGCCCACCTGAGGGAGAGCAAGTTACAGTAACACATTACAACCACCGCATACCTGGTCATTCCAGCCCAATATGCAAGTAATGAGTGCCTGCTTGAAATACTGCATTGCCAGCATGTCAACGGTTTACCCCTGGGTTAGGAGGGATGGTAAAATGTGCTGCCAAATAATGGGAGGTTATCCAAACCTAAAAAGGTATTAATGAGGTTGTCCACCATCTGATCCAAGAGAAAAATTGCAGCATTTTCTAAATGAAGGCAAGGAGTAGATCAGAGAGATCTGTAGATTTGTGCACATAACTTAGACTGGAATACAAAGTTAATGAATAGGCTTCAACTGAGCAATCTCTCATGTGGAATACAATTTTCCACAATTTTTTGCCTGGTATATTTATTGGGTTCTGTTCTGATTCAACTCACTGACACCCAACTAATTCTACTTCCTCCATGGCATTTTTTTTTAAGCTGTTATAGCATTTTTCACATTCCTTCTACCCCCCCCCCAAACAATTTTTCACTGGTCTCTGCTTCCCTCACTCTCCCCTCCAAATGGGGATTGCTTAACCTCTGACCAATCCTCCCATCTTCTGTTCCGATAGCAGATTCTTGGCTTGATTGTGCTGTTGTAATAAAATACCCTGGGCATCACTTTTGTAAATGCTCAAGGGAATGGAGTAACAATTTGTACATCAGAATGAAAGCTGAGCAATTTGAGTAACACGCTTAAAACATTTCAGATGGAATGCAGAGAGGAGTCCAGGATAAGGACACACCATCATAAAGTATTGAAACCAGGATGCAGTTACCTGTAGTCCGCATGGTAGGATCTTTCGCTGTCCCATTATTTGCATTTCCTGAACTGGGATTCACGCATAATTGATCCGACCCATCTTCTTGCTCATCTGCAAAGAAGGGAGCATAATCTGAATTAAGTAATACACTGGTCAGGGAATTTGCAATACAATGATTTAATAAAAAAAACAAATCCATCATGTAGCCCCTCACAATTTTCTCATCTCTCAGACCAGTGACCATTCACTTATCCCACCGTGTGGCCAGAGTGTTCCTATGATGGCTTTTTTTTGGGGGGGGGGCAGAATAAATATATTACAACACATTTAGGTCAATAAACAAAGCAATAAACAATAAACAAAACTGGTTCAGAGCCAACAAAGGATCAAATGAAGAGAAACAATTCAATGTAGGTTGCAATGGGAAGAGACAGCCCCAAAGGTGTAACAAGTACTCCCCTGAAACTAGTTCTACTCCAAGGTGCCAAGAATCATAGCAATTTATTGTAATCACGTCATTCAAAACATTTCAAACCAATGAGTTAACCAAAACATGAGGTGAGGACAGAGAAAAGAAAGTGTCCGAAATTAATAACTTGGAAAGCTTAACTTCAATTATCAGCCCGACTAGGGCATTTCCAGTGTGATGCAGAGCAGGTTTGTTTCTCAATTTGTATAAATAAGCCCATGGAATGAATGGTCAAGGGACTAATCACTTGACTTGCTCCTACACCATGAGTGAAGCATCAGCACAGAAAATTTCTTTTAAAAACTGCAGCTGCTGGATATTTGCAGCCAACACTGAAAATATGCAGCACTCAGGCAGCACCTAAAGAGAAAGAATTAATTAACATTTCACTTCAACCTGAATGCGAGGCAGTGACGTGTTCTGGCCCATTAACGGAAGCAACAGTGTTGAATCAGTTTGTAATCTTGTGGCTTGACACATTTTCTACACCCCAATCACTATCTGACTGAAGTACTGATGCGGATTGCTGAGCATGGAAGCCCACACCAGGGGCAGCAGACAGCAAAACTGGTGCCAACCTGACATAGAGGCGCCAATAAACTGCATGCCCAGCAAACAGAAAATAGCGCATCATCAAAAGTTCGGATCAAAGCCCTGCAGACTGGCCACATCCAGGTGTATTTAATGGAGGGCATCTCCAAAAACATCCTCAAGCAATGTCAGAGACCAGCACAGGGGCTCTGAAGTCAGAAGTGCCAAAAGCTGAGGAAGCCAAGAATGGTTGGTCCAGGACCCGCTGCTGGTCCTGGGGCAGCGTTTATTAGCTTCCAAAAACATACCAGGTGCAACACTTGTGCAATCCTGTTTTACAAGGGCTTCCCGATGCCTCATTTGGTCAAGAGTTACCTTGATGCACCACCATTTTCACTTTCGAGGAATTCACCACTAGAAGTCCCCAAAATCACAGAAGCTGGTCTGTCAATTTACTCCACACAATATAACAAAATGGCCAACTGAAAGAATAGAACACCAGAAAACATTCCTGAAGCAAAGCCAAGCATTACCAGAAAAGATTTAACACCAGGATCTGAAAACACATGCTGGGTATCTGTTATTGAAAAGTAAAAAACAAAAATCTGCAGACACTGGCTGAAGTAAAAACACTGCTGGAGACACTCAGCAGATCAAACAGTGTCCTTTATATAGCAAATACATAACTGATAAAGAAATACAATATATAATATTGAAATGCTGTAAAGACTCAGCAATTCAAGCAGCATCTGTGAAGAGGGAATCAGAGCTATTGATTCATGTTAATAACATTTGTCAAAACTGGCCAGCTTCAACACAAATTGGATTAAAGGTCATCTCATAGGTTGTTCTGTGTACAAATGAGATGAAATAAAGACAAGTGCATCTATGTGCGATGAAGGTTCAGTGTCATCCTTGCAAATTTAATGGAGGTGCTCTGCAAAGTAATTTGATATGCCTTTGGTTTCTCTGATGTAGGCAAAACCACAGTCAGGATCAAATTCAGGGCTTCCCCTGGAAGGACTGGCCTTCATTCCCACTCTTTTGATCAATTCAATAGAACGATCACCAAAATGTCTACATGCAGATCAAATTGACAAGGGGGCCCATTCCATCCACACCAACTATGTCAGGTTACCTCTTTTCCATCAATGGATTCATGCATGCATTGTACATGAAGCATGAAAAGACTGCAGGAAGCAAAAGATTGAGCATTTCCTGTTTATTTGATCGCCAGCATCTACACACCTAGATGGAAAACTGCCCACATACATCTTAGCACCAAAAACAGAACAAATCCAGTCTAACTAATTACTACATCAGTCTGAACTCAATCACTGACTGCTCTTACCAATTACTCAATTTGGGTTTTGCCCAGATCATGAGCCTTCAAACCTCATCACAATCTATTGCAATAAGAGTGCGATTCCTGAGGAGGGGTGAAAATGACAAGGCAATGATTACATGGGCCATCAAAAGCTTCGATAAAATTGTCCTGCCGACATCCTGTGCCAAGGAAAATAAACCCAGACTATGGAGCAGGGGTGCCTTAATGCAGGAGCCAGATAATAAACTTCAGATGTTTGAGAGCCACAAGAAATGAAAAATTATACATACATTTTCACTCTTACATGCACTTTGTTACAAAAAATTATATAATCAAGAAATACATGTATGTAATATTTATTCACGTATGTAGTTTTTAAACTGATAATTTGTATTTGTTTCAATAATTAAAAGGGTACACATACCAAATATTTAAAAATTTTCATTGGAAATCTCTGCCCAAGGAAGCAGTAGAAGTTGCCTCATTAAATATATTTAAGACCAATTTTTGCAGCATGGGGAATTAAGGTTTATGTGGGAAAGGCAGAGCTGGTTCCACAGCCTGATCAGCTGTGATCTCATTGAATGTAGGGGCAGGCTCGAAAGGCCGATGGACAGCTCCTGTTTCTGGTGTGTTCTCTTTGGAAATGCCACTGGTCCCTGCAGATACCTGCACCATTAAGGAATCCACAGCCAAGCATGATGCGTGAAGTGACTCAATCCAAATTGGTCTCCTGCTGTGGGGCGAGGCCAGGCAGTCCACAGCTCTGCTTCTCCCTGTCCCACCATCCACACTCCTCTTCCCAGTTGCCAGTGGATAGGGGGGAGGTGGGGAGCGGCTGCTGGGAGCAGAGGCTGGGGTATGGAGTGGTCCAAGCTCTGTGCTGCCTGGCGTTCACTCTCCATCTGGTGGGGCCAGAGCTTGCCCATGGCCACTGACAGGATCGTCACTGTTGCAGCCAGAACATAATTGGGGACCCTCGTCGCCATCTTGATTTCCTATACCAGGGTGCCTGGACAAGAAACCCCCCCCCCCCCACCCACCCCAACGGCAGGCCATGTCTCATCCGAGCTCTCCTAGCCCAGGCCAGCTTCCCAACCTGTGGCTTCTCCCTGCACCTCAGCTTTGCCTGATCCCCCCCACTGCACACCCCACATTGGCAGTGTTCTGCTGTAGCTTGCCCCAAATGAGATCTTTTCCTATGCAGGAGCCATTCCTCCAGTGTTTATTCCTCTCTCCTCACATAGCCCTGGCTGTGACCCCTGGTCTGATTGCAGGGATTTAGAGTGTCTCGGGGTGGCTTCGGGAGTGCTGTTTTCCTCCAGCCAACATGTTTTCGTGAGCTGCACATTACACATCAGAGCCGCAAATGTCTTGAGATCCTCAGTTTGTCTATAAAGTCTCTCCCCGCAACTCCTTTGTTTCAAACACCATCCTGGTGAATCTACCCAGAATCCTCTCAGGTGTAATTACATCCTATTATTCCACAGTGACCACACAAATCTAAACTGTAGCCAAGCAAAAGTTTTTAAATCAACTTATACCATAGCCTCCCCTCTCTTAAATTCTATGTTCCAGCTTAGAAAAGCAAGTCTATCATATTTAAAGGACTATCTGCAAGCTCTACCTCCTTCAGACATCTTTGGACATGTACACCATGGTTCTTCTGTTCCTCAGGACATTCTTGGGCCCCAACAATCAGTGACTGAGACTCCTCAATCTCAATACTGCTAATTTTTTGTCACAGAATTAGATTTGCAAGACTCACATAACCAAAACACTCACACCACCAGGTTCAGGAACAGCTGCTCCCCCTCCACCACCAGACTCCTCAACAACAAACTCAATCAGGGACACATTTAAGGAATCTTACTTATGTACTTTTATGATTTTTTTCCCCTCTGTATTGCAGTTTCTTTACATTTATTTATTTACATGTACATTAAAATACTTTTTTTGGCACTCCCAATAAGTGGTAATTCTGCCTTTCCCACAGAAAATAAAGAATCTCAGGGTTGTATATGATGTCATGTATGCACTCTGACAATAAATCTGAAATTTGTAATTCAACTTTCTAAAACTATACAGCTCTAGAAAGCACTGGTTAAACCAAACTTGGGAGTATTGCTCTCAGTTCTGGTCGCCTCATTCTAGGAAAGATGTAGATGCTTTAGAGAGGATGACTTAATAGAGGTTGAGATTATGAGGGGAATAGGGTGGACAACATTGCACTTTTTTGCTGGGCAACAATAGGAAATATCAGTGGACTTCTGTTTAAGGTGAGTGGAATGAAGTTCAAGGGGAGATATCAAAGGTAGGTTTTCTTAAATTTATTTATTTCAGTGGTACAATTGGAACATTTAAAGACTTTTGGAATGGCACATGGATATATGAATAAAGGGTTATGGGTGCGAGGAAGGGAAGAATTAGATGGTTGTGGAGTAAATGTTTATTTTTAAAAAATGTAGACATACAGCAGTTACAGGAATTTCGGCAAACAAACCGATGCCGCCCAATTACACCGCCACCCCTGGTAAGTTTTGAACAGTGGGAGGAAATCGAAGCCCCTGGGGAAAACCCATGCAGACACAGCGAGAACGTACAAACTCCTTACAGACAGCGCCAGATTCAAACCCCAGGCCTGATCGCTGGCACTATAACAGTGCTGCGCTAACCGTGTCACCCGAGTAGGTTTGTATAGGTCAGTACAAAATTGCAGGCTGAATGGCCTGTATTGTAATGCTTTATAATGGAAACCTGTCTTTGGCCCAACACATCTATGCTGACCAAGTTGCCCATATGAGCTAGTCTCAATTCCCCATACTTGACCTATATAGTACCAATCCTTTTCTATCAAATCATAATTGTATTCACCTCTATCACTTCCATGTGCCCACCACTTAGGTGTGGTAAAAGTTGCCTCAAGTCCCCCTTTTAAATATCCCACCCTCCCATCCCCAACCTTACACCTATGTCTTCTAGTCTTATATTCTCCTACTATTGAGAAAATATTTTATTCATGTCCCTCATGATCTTAGATACCTTTAAGATCATCTCACAGCCACCTATATTCCAACATGAGAAAACAAATCCAAGCACATCCAGCCATAACATCCTCGTGAAACTTTTCTGCACCCCTTCGTTTAAGGGCATCCTACCTTTTACTGAGTGACTAGAACTGCACACATCAAATCCAAATATTGCCTGATCAATGTCTTACACAACATGACGTCCCAACTCCCATATGCAATGTGCTGAGCAAAGACAGCGAGTGTGTCACATCATCTTCATCACAGTCTGTGTCGTCACTTTCTGGAAACCACATGCTCTATCCCTAAATCTCTGTTCTACCACACCCTCCAGGGTCCCAATATTTAGTGTGCAAATTCTGGCCTAGTGCATCTTCCTAAAATGCAGACTTTTGCTCTTGCCCAAATAAGATGCAGCTATGGACCATATAAGCGACTCCATGAGTCATTTGTGAATCATCGATGGATATAGTAGAGGATCTAATCACTGTGTTCGCACATTGGTCGTGAGGAACCCTCCATTATCACCCTCTGCCTCCAGTCACTAACCCAATTTGTAGACCTGACTTGGTTCCAATAGGTTCTAATTTTTTTTGAGTAGTCTGTCATGAGGAACTTTGTCAACAGTCTTACTGAAGACTATGAGCCAATAGTCCTTGGTCACTCCAGGATTCCCGTTGTGCATCAATTAAGTGAAGTATTCTTGTTTTATACCAGAAAACAGATTTTATTGTATTAATATACCCTGCAGCTGAAAGTCATCCATTATGCCCAGATATTTTCTGTGAACTTGCCTGGAGTACAACCAGCCCAAACTCAGGGCATCTTTCTTAATGATTGGAAGTCTATTGCACATGGCTTGAAATGAAGCTCACAATGGAGAGATTAAATCAATTTTACCACAGGAGATTACAGCTCCAGCTAAGGATACTGACAATCGAGTATCTTCTTTTTTGAGAATGAGAAACCATTACCCATGGCAGCTTAGCAAAGGTCAAAGATATAAAATGATTGTCAACAATGATAATTAGAATATTTATCAGCAGGGTTTGCTACAACTAGCTGAAGGGTAAAAGAAGCAGATTCCATGGGAACCTTAAAGGACAATTGAAAATTAACCTGAAAAGGGGTAAGCAGAGTTATGGGAAAAACTGGTGTAATGTATCTTTAGAAGTATAAAAAAGTGCTAAGAGGTCGCTTTGTTAAGTACTTTGGCTCTGTCTGCCTGCAATAGTGTGGATCTCCCAGTGGCCTCTCATTTCAATTCTCCATCCCATTCCCTCGATGACATGTCTGCCCATGGGCTCATGTACTGCCAAACTGAGACCACCCACAAACTCGAGGAACAACACCTCATCTTCCACCTGGGCAACCTCCAACCAGATGGCAATAATATCAACTTCTCTGACTTTCGTTAAATACCCCCCTTCCCCCATATGTCACCCATTTCCATCTCCTTTCACACAAACATGATAAATTCTTACCTCATTCCTCATCATATCTAATTAACACATTTTGTTGGTCTGGATTCCTCCCTCAGCCAGCATTGTCTGAATTCTGAGACTTCCAGCTTCAGGCTTATTGCTTGAAAGGTTCAGATCCAAAATATTGGCAATATATCATTGTCTCCTATAGATGCTGAAAGAATCAGTTGAGATCATCCAGCATTTCAGTTTTTACTACAATCACAGCAAATGGAGACTTTCAGGTTTCACTCTGTTTACACTTTTAAAAAGGCAACTATTGGGTTCCATTCTGTTTCTGAGCATGGCACGGTGCCACATCACATCTTCTGTCTACAAAGACTATATTATAAAAAAAAATCTTCCACTGAACACATTTCATAAAGAACAGTACAACAGCTTTCAAATGTTTATAATACCATTATAAATTGTATTAAAATTTGTATTATGTTTTAATCCTGTTTTTTAGGGCCTTACACAAAGTTTCAAATCAAATTTTAAAAATTTAGACATACAGCACAATAGCAGGCCCTTCCAGCCCATGAGCCTTGCAGGTCAATTGCACATTAATATGGTAACATTAATGTGACAACTTTTACACATTTTCATGCAAAAATTAATAATTAAATATCTCGCTTCCATTTATTGTCAATTGTGCTGAGGTACAGTGAATACAGGCTGGTATAATTAATTTTGCTAAAGAATCAACATTCACAATGTGGAATAAAGAATCTACTCCATATTAAAAATATAAATCATAAACTTAGATAGAAATATGACTATCCAATGACTAGTGTGTGACAGAATCCTATGTTTTTGGGAGATAAATTGGGTAGGGTTTGTTGATGTAGGTCACATACAAACACTTTAAAACAGATCTTATTTAAAATACTGGAGCTCTGCTAATGCTAGACATGTTGGAGCCTCAGAGCCTTTGCAAAAACTTTGGAGAGTGCCCAAGAGACTTCACTAATGGACTGTTGTTTACAAAAAGGCAACAGATGAAAGAGCTTGTTGGACCCGCAGACAGTCTGGAGCGGAACTTGCTGTTCTAAGGTGGTTATTGTGGTTTTGCAAGCAGAGAGAGTCAAATAGGCTTTTATTCTCAGAAAACGAGACAGAGAGACAGAGAGACAGAGAGACAGATCAGTTCTACAGTTTTAAAGTCAGCAGCAGCAACTGGAACTGGAAGAGGACAAGCTGGGAAGCTTGTGGAAACCCCAATTGGAAGATGGGTTGTAAATGCTTAGTTCAGCCTGGTCAAAGCCCTTGTGGTTCATGAAAGAGGACTGGCTGTCTAATGTTTCACTTGGAATAAGAGAAACAAAAAGGCACTCACTCTGTGGTGATCTGAAAGAAAGAGGTTATCATCTGGAGAACCCTGTGGGGACAAGTTTCGTCAGCAAGATACTGAAGTAGCTGATGGAACTAAATTAGTTGTGGGTGTCTAGGAACAACAAATCTCTCTTAGAAAACCGACAAGAACCTTCCTGAGCGGTAACCATTTATCTTTCAAGCACCAAAGCTTGATGAACTTTATACATGTTAAATTCTATGGATAGTATAAGAATTGCCTGCAACCAGTGAACTTGGAGGAATGAGAACTGAGATTGGACTGTGAATCAAAGAACTTTTCTGAACTTACATACAAATGTGCTTAGAATTGGAAGGGGGTTAAATTAGGTTAGTTAAAGTGTGATTCTGTTTTCATGTTTAATGATAATTAAAAGCAACTTTTGTTTAAGTAACAATTTTTCTTGGTGAATATCTATTGCTGTTGCGTTTTGGGGTCCTCTGGACTCCTAACAAGTGCAACACACAAAAGTGCTGGAGAAACTCAGCAGGTCGCGCCATGTTCAGAGGAAGTAAAATGTAATCAATATTTCGAGCCAGAGGCCTTCAGTGGGAATAAGTAAATACCTGAGTGAAAAGGACGAGGCGGGGGTGGGGAAAGAGAGGAGAGCAGTGAGGAAGTGTGACCTGCTGAGTTTCTCCAGCATATTTGTGTATTGTACTCGACATCAGCATCTTTTGACTTTCTTGTTTAATTGTAATGACGAGCTTTTGGCAATTGAGTTTATTATTTAGATGAAATGTTTTCAAAATTAGAACTCTAGTGTTTAATGAATTTTGGGCTTATAGTATGAAATGCAGATTCAATATTGTCCAATATTTCAATCACTACTAATTAAAAATGCATATTTCTATTACATAGCAAATTGCTGAAAATTAGTATGAGGAGATCAACTAGAGCAAGATGAATTGAAAGAATGGCACTTAAATTCCTCTATCTAATGGACTGATTTAAATATATTTTCCTTTATGAATAAATATAAATAATTCACCTAAACTGCTTTAATGTTTGCCTGACTACAGATTAGAAACACAGATTATCGATTTATGTCAACAATGGTCAGACTTTGTCTAATTTGGGAAAAGTAGATGGGGGTATGGGGTCTCTTGTGGGTCAGTCACCAGGTGCTTGACGAGGTGCACAATGAGGTTGTCAAACACCATGGCCGAAACAGCTGAGATGAATGGCCCGAATAATTTTATTTCCATCTAAGCCATTGTTATGCTTTGTAAATAACCAAGGATCCTAATACTAATCCTTGTGGTGATGAAATGGCAAGTTGGAAACCCAATTAAAATCTGATTAACCAATACTCTTGCCATCTTAACATATGACATCCAATCCTGAGAGCTGTTTCCATTGCATTTAAAATAATTTAAATAGGAGTAAACTACACAATGCCACCTAGCCTGTTCTGCCATTCAATATGGCCAATTTGATCTTTGACTTCAACTTAAAAACCCACAAGCCTTGAATCCACAATGACTCACATTCACAGTTTTCCAGGATATAGAATTCAATTTACAAAATCCTCCCACATGCAACCCATCCATTTATCCAATGCTCCAAGTCTGAGATTGCTACACAGGGGGAACAGGTATCTAAACGATCATATACATTTAAATGCCCAAATCTTCTTTTTGTAAATTCTAAATGACATAGACCCAAACTCCTTAGTCATTCCTCATGGGAGAATCTCCATTCTAGGAACTGATCTACTAAGCCTCCACTTCAAAGTCACTAGACTTCTTCAGGTAGATTCGCCGCTAAGAATGTGCCTGAAGAGGAAGTGGCCCTTTGACTTTTTGTTCAGGTGGCAGTGCTAAAAACGCAGCGCTGGCCACCTGAATGAACAGCTGCACCAGATGCGCATTTGAGCGCACATCGGCTCCTGTCCCTCGGGGTGTCGGATTTGAGATGGCAGGCTGTCAGAGCTGGGTCAGCCAGCTTGGGCATGTCCCACATGGGAGGTCCCCACACTGATCGCTCTGCCCCGGCAGGGGAGTATGGGGCTGGGGTGGCCGGCGGCCCCCTTCTCCCCCGCCGGCCCGTCCCAGACCCACTTTTAGGCGGATGCATTCAGATGGCTGGGGAGGCCACTGTTCTGCGGCAATTATCCCTCTCGGAGGAGGGTTACAAAGTTTGCCTCGCAGGCGCCTCCTGCGCATTCACGTGGCCTCCTGACAGCCGCATATTGCCAAAATATGCAGGTTTACAAGCGGGGCAAATGGCCACCTGAAAGTGTCATTGGGCAAGGATTCACCATCATCCTATACATCATTCCCAAGACAGCTTCCTCTGGTCACTCTACTCCTTACAATAAAAGCCAGTTCAATTTGCCTCCATAATTATTACTCCACCCAACTTTCTGTTTCAAGTAAGATTGCAGTCATATCTACATCCCTAAGGAGGTTGAGGAGGGCAAGGCTACCAGCTCCTGTCTTGACAACATTTTGCAGGAGTACAATTAAGTATCCTGTTTGACTCTGTCATTGTGTGGTCTGTTAGCTACAAAGGATCAGACAGGAAATCAATAAAGAGGATCATCAAAATGGCCACAATCACTGGGGTCTCCCTTTCCTCTATTGACGATATTCACCAGGAGCATTGCTTAAATAGGGCTCAAAGGACCCTTACCATCCATCACACAGTATTTTTGACCCACTACCATCAAAGAAACAATGAAGGAAGTACCAGGACTGCCAGGCTGGGAAATAGCCTCTTTCCTCAAGCTGTGAGACTGAGATACCTTGTAACTGATATACATATTTAAAATTATATCTTTATGAATGTATGTGATTACATCCAAAAATTTAAATAACATTTGCCATTATGGAGGAAGAACATGCCATTCTTATTCTTCCTTCTGTAAAGGATGACCTCACATAGTCCCTTGTTATATTCAATCTCCAATATATTAAAGGCTCCGATAGTTTAGTTGTTCGAGCAGTGGTCTTGTAAATCAGGGGTCGTGAGCTCTTTCCTCGCTCGGGTCTCATTTCTGCGACTCTGTCTTCCTTATGGTAGACAAAGTTAAAGAATTTCATGTATATGACAATAATGGAAACTTTACCTTTCTCACTTTATATAAACCGTAAACATTTCTCCGGCTGGGAAGGAGCAGGAGAGTCAGAACCTTTAAGTTCCTGGGAGTCTATATTAAAGAACTTTCTTGGAGCCAACCATAAAGACACATCAACACCTCTACTTTCTAAGGACTGAGAGGGCATTTGGTATGTCATTGAATATCAAACTTCTCCAAGTGCACTGTGGAAAGTATATTGACTGGTTGCATCACAGCCTTGTTTGGCAATATAAGGGTCTAGGAATGCAGAAGGGTCCAGAAGATAGCAAACATAGCCAGGTCCATCACAGGCTCCAATGTTCCATCTACTGAAAATATATGATGCGCTTCCTCAAGAAGGGGAGGTACTGTTGGCGTAGTGGTTAGCGCAACACTTCACAGGGCCTACGACCGGGGTTCAAATCCCGTGCTATCTGTATGGAGTTTGCACGTTCTCCCCATGTCTGTGTGGGTTTTCTCCAGTTTCCTCCCACTGCTCAAATCAAATCAGGGGTGGAGGTTAATTGGGTGTAAATTGGGCAGCGTGGGTTTGTGGGCCAAAATGGCCTGTAACTGTGCTGTAAATCTAAAAAAAAATCCCCACCCTTCCTTCTCCCCTTCCTCTCTCCCTCCCTCCTTCCTCTCTCCCTCCCTCCTTCCTCTCTCCCTCCCTCCTTCCTCTCTCCCTCCCTCCTTCCTCTCTCCCTCCCTCCTTCCTCTCTCCCTCCCTCCTTCCTCTCTCCCTCCCTCCTTCCTCTCTCCCTCCCTCCTTCCTCTCTCCCTCCCTCCTTCCTCTCTCCCTCCCTCCTTCCTCCCTCCCTCCTTCCTCTCTCCCTCCCTCCTTCCTCTCTCCCTCCCTCCTTCCTCTCTCCCTCCCTCCTTCCTCTCTCCCTCCCTCCTTCCTCTCTCCCTCCCTCCTTCCTCTCTCCCTCCCTCCTTCCTCTCTCCCTCCCTCCTTCCTCTCTCCCTCCCTCCTTCCTCTCTCCCTCCCTCCTTCCTCTCTCCCTCCCTCCTTCCTCTCTCCCTCCCTCCTTCCTCTCTCCCTCCCTCCTTCCTCTCTCCCTCCCTCCTTCCTCTCTCCCTCCCTCCTTCCTCTCTCCCTCCCTCCTTCCTCTCTCCCTCCCTCCTTCCTCTCTCCCTCCCTCCTTCCTCTCTCCCTCCCTCCTTCCTCTCTCCCTCCCTCCTTCCTCTCTCCCTCCCTCCTTCCTCTCTCCCTCCCTCCTTCCTCTCTCCCTCCCTCCTTCCTCTCTCCCTCCCTCCTTCCTCTCTCCCTCCCTCCTTCCTCTCTCCCTCCCTCCTTCCTCTCTCCCTCCCTCCTTCCTCTCTCCCTCCCTCCTTCCTCTCTCCCTCCCTCCTTCCTCTCTCCCTCCCTCCTTCCTCTCTCCCTCCCTCCTTCCTCTCTCCCTCCCTCCTTCCTCTCTCCCTCCCTCCTTCCTCTCTCCCTCCCTCCTTCCTCTCTCCCTCCCTCCTTCCTCTCTCCCTCCCTCCTTCCTCTCTCCCTCCCTCCTTCCTCTCTCCCTCCCTCCTTCCGTCTTCCCTTCCTTCCTCCCTCCCTCCCCCCGTCTCCCCTTCCTTCCTCCCTCCCTCCCTCCCCCCGTCTCCCCTCCCCCGTCTCCCCTCCCCCCGTCTCCCCTCCCCCCGTCTCCCCTCCCCCCGTCTCCCCTCCCCCCGTCTCCCCTCCCCCCGTCTCCCCTCCCCCCGTCTCCCCTCCCCCCGTCTCCCCTCCCCCCGTCTCCCCTCCCCCCGTCTCCCCTCCCCCCGTCTCCCCTCCCCCCGTCTCCCCTCCCCCCGTCTCCCCTCCCCCCGTCTCCCCTCCCCCCGTCTCCCCTCCCCCCGTCTCCCCTCCCCCCGTCTCCCCTCCCCCCGTCTCCCCTCCCCCCGTCTCCCCTCCCCCCGTCTCCCCTCCCCCCGTCTCCCCTCCCCCCGTCTCCCCTCCCCCCGTCTCCCCTCCCCCTTCTCCCCTCCTCCTCCCCTCCCTTCTTCCTCCCTCCTCCCCTCCCTTCTTCCTCCCCTCCCTTCTTCCTCCCCTCCCTTCTTCCTCCCTCCTCCCCTCCCTCCTCCCCTCCCTCCTCCCCTCCCTTCTTCCTCCCTCCTCCCCTCCCTTCTTCCTCCCTCCTCCCCTCCCTTCTTCCTCCCTCCTCCCTCCCTTCTTCCTCCCTCCTCCCTCCCTTCTCCCCTTCCTCCCTCCCTTCTCCCCTTCCTCCCTCCCTTCTCCCCTTCCTCCCTCCCTTCTCCCCTTCCTCCCTCCCTTCTCCCCTTCCTCCCTCCCTTCTCCCCTTCCTCCCTCCCTTCTCCCCTTCCTCCCTCCCTTCTCCCCTTCCTCCCTCCCCTCTTCCTTCTCCCCTTCCTTCTCCCCTTCCTCCCTCCCCTCTTCCTTCTCCCCTTCCTCCCTCCCCTCTTCCTTCTCCCCTTCCTCCCTCCCCTCTTCCTTCTCCCCTTCCTCCCTCCCCTCTTCCTTCTCCCCTTCCTCCCTCCCCTCTTCCTTCTCCCCTTCCTCCCTCCCCTCTTCCTTCTCCCCTTCCTCCCTCCCCTCTTCCTTCTCCCCTTCCTCCCTCCCCTCTTCCTTCTCCCCTTCCTCCCTCCCCTCTTCCTTCTCCCCTCTTCCTTCTCCCCTCTTCCTTCTCCCCTTCCTCCCTCCCCCTCTTCCTTCTCCCCCCCCCTCTTCCTTCTCCCCTCCCCTCTTCCTTCTCCCCTTTCTCCCTCCCCTCTTCCTTCTGCCCTCCCTCCCTCCTCCCCCTCTTCCTTCTCCCCTTCCTCCCTCCTCCTCCCCCTCTTCCTTCTCCCCTTCCTCCCCCCTCCCCTCTTCCTTCTCCCCTTCCTCCCTCTTCCTTCTCCCCTTCCTCCCTCCTCCCTTCTTCCTTCTCCCCTTCCTCCCTCCTCCTCCCCCTCTTCCTTCTCCCCTTCCTCCCTCCTCCTCCCCCTCTTCCTTCTCCCCTTCCTCCCTCCTCCCCTCTTCCTTCTCCCCTTCCTCCCTCCTCCCCTCTTCTCCCCTTCCTCCCTCCTCCACTCTTCCTCCCTCCTCCACTCTTCCTCCCTCTCTCCCTCCATCCTTCCTTCCTTCCTCCTCTTTCTTCTCCCCTCCCTCCTTCCTTCTCCCCTTCCTCCCTCCAACTCACCCTCGGAGCCCGAGCCGCGCTCCTCCTTCTTCTGACCGGAATCCAGCTGCAGGATGGGCCGACGCCGGCTCTGTGGTAAGACGATTCGCGTTTTCTTCCCCATCGGACCGGATTCCAGACCTAGACCGCCGCCCGCTCCCGGAGCTCCGGCGTTGGCCTGTTGCTCTCGGCGCTTCGCCACAGGCCTCAGTCCCGCTGCTCCACCCGCTCTCGGCACTTCGCCACAGACCTCGGGCCCGCTCTCGGCGCTTCACCACAGGCCCCGGGCCCGCTGCTCCAACCGCTCTCGGCGCTTCGCCACAGGCCCCAGGCCCGGTCCTCCACCCGCTCTCGGCGCTTCGCCACAAACTGGCGCGCACGCAATGACGTAACCGCGCAAACGCTTCCACGACGTCATGACGCCGTTGCTATTGAGGAGACCGCCCCCCGAAAAAAAATCCATAACGAAGTATTTACAAAAGAAACCAATGAAAAGTCTTTTCACATTCTCAGTGTCGTTTCTATACACCTTTGTGTCTCCTCCCTCTCTTGGAGATGGTCTTCCCCTTGGCCCCAGCCCTTCAGCGGCCTGTAATGGGCGGGCTCACTCCAGTGTAGGGGTGGCCAAACTTGCTTAAGGTAAGAACCACGTTCGAGAGCCGCAAGACATGGACAAATATTATATACACGTTTTTACTCTTGCATGCACATTTTGTTACAAACCCTTTGTGTAAATATTAAGAGATACATGTAATAATATTCATTCATGCGAGTTTGTATTAGTTTCAATAATGGTGTATAATCCAGTGACCATGGGGGGATCCGAGGTGGGGAGGCAGAGCACATTTAGGGTCTATGGAGTCACTATCTTGGAGGATCTTTCCTGGGCCCAACAGACTAATGGCATCATGAAGAAAGCACGTCAGCACCTCGACTCCCTCAGCTACAGAGGTGTGATGGAAAGTGAGCTGACTGGCTGCATCACGGTCTGGTATGAGGGCACCAGAGCATAAAGCCCTGCAAAAGGTAGACACAGTCCAGGACGTCACAAACAAAACCCTCCCCACCACTCTCCATGGGAAGGCTGCTTGTCGGAGGGCAGAAGCAATCAGCAAAGACCCACACCACCCAGCGCACATTTTGTTCTCGCTGTTGCCATCAGGAAAGAGGTGTCGGTGCCACAATACTCGCACCACCAGGTTCAGGAACAACTGCTATCACTCCACCATCAGACTCCTCAACTACAAACTCAATCAGCAACTCATTTAAGGACTCTTATTTGTGCACTTTATTGATTTTCTTTTTGTTCTCTGTGTTACACAGTCAGTCTGTTTACAGTTATTTTATTTGTTTACATGTTTACGCTGTGTACAGTTTATTTTTTGCAACTGTGACAACCTACCTTTTGCAAAGGTGATCTGTACACTGCAACAGCATTGTTTTCTGATGTTGCATAGCATATTACTACAGGGGCTTAGCATTGGCAGACAGGATCAAGACGACTGAAACCAGGGAGTTAATGAGGAGCTCTGAAGCTGCAGGCCTCCTTTTTGAAGCAAGGCCTTGTCTGCGAACAGAGATGTTTTGCCAGTTTAATATCCAAGTTGGTCACAGCTTAACCTGATCAATTTGGGACTGAGTGCATCCAGAAAAAGCAACCAAACAAATCCACCCCCCCCCCCCCACTCCCACCGAGGAGGAGGTATTGCTCAAGGTAGAAGTATGATTCTTCCTCATGTCCAGCGAGACATCTTCCTCACAGGGCTTAGGACACCTGAGCATGACTACGGTGTTTACAGATAAAATTATCGGGCACCTTCAGCTCTTTGGAGATGCTAATCTTGCATATTTTCTGGACACGTGAATGTTATTTCTAATGCATTTGATTTATTTTACACAATGGTACAATTTTTAATTGAACTCAGGGAGTGTAAAGGAGTGGAAAGTAGAATCTAATGAATTTCCACCTGCATCCCAGTACCCAAGAAGAGCAGGGTGAGCTGTCTCAATGACTATCGCCCTGTAACAATCACACCCACTGTAATGAAATACTTTGGTCATGGCCAGAATCAACTCATGAAACACGAAAGTTTGCAGACGCTGTGATTGTAGTAACAGCACACCGAAATGCTGGAGGAGCTCAGTCGATCGTTCAGTATCCATAGAAGACAAAGATATATCGCTGACATATTGGAATAAGCTGAATGAGCAAAAAACAGGAAATCTCAGAATACAGGCAACGCTGGGGGAGGAATCCAGACCACAAAAGGTGTTAATTAGGTATGATAAGGGGAGAGGTGAGAATTGATTATGTCTGTGCCAAAGGAGGCAGGGAAAAAGGACAGAGAGAGAACTGGGGGAAGAAATGAGGGGGGGTCTTTAACGAGAGACAGAGATGTTGATATTAATGCCATCCAGTTGGAGGGTTCCCAGTCAGAAGATGAGGTGTTATTTTTCCAATTTGCAGGTGGTTTCAGTCTGGCAAATCATACCTAAGTAAAGATCTGGACTCAGTGCAATTCGCCTACTGTCACAATTGCTCCACAGCAGATGCAAAATCACTGGTACTCCACTCAGCTCTGGATCACCTGAACAACAGTAACAGTTCAGCTCAGTTCAGCTTTCAACATAATCATACCCTCATATGCTGATCAACAAGCTTCAAAACCTTGGCTTCTTCACTCCCCTCTGCAACTAGATCCTTGATTACATCATCGAAAGTCCACAGTCAGTACGAATCAGAAACAACATCTCCTCACTGATGATCAACGTAGGAACAATTCAAATTTGCCGTTGACATGACAGTCATTGGCACAATCACAGACCAGCAATGAGGAAGTGTACAGGAGGGTGAGAAATCAGCTCGTTGAGTGGTCACAACTTGCACTCAATCCTATCAAAACCAAACAGCTGATTGTGGACTTCAGGATGGGGATGGGGCGGGGGGGGTGGGGGAGGGAACATCAGAAGAACACGAACCAATTCTCATAGAGGAGTCAGCAGTGGAAGTTCAAATTCCTGGGTGTCAACATCTCTGAAGATCTGTCCTGGGGCCTCCATGTTGATGCAATCATAAAGAAGGCTCACCAGTGGCAATACTTCTTGGGGAGTTTGGTACGTCGCTAAAAGACTTGTAAATTTCTACAGATGTACCATGGAAAGCATTCTTACTAGATGCATCACTGGCATAGGACAGGAAAAAAACTCAGCCAGTGCCAGCATGGGCACCAGTCTTCACTTCATCAGGGACATCCACAAGAGCTGTTGTCTTAAGAAAGCAGCCTCTATCCTTGAGGACCTTCACCACCCAGGCCATGCCCACTTCACTCTGCTACCATCAAGAAGGAGGCACAGGAGCCTGAAGACGAACACCCAGTGCCACAAGAAAAGCTTCTTCCCCTCTGCTTTCAGATCTCTGAATGGACAATGAACCATAGATAGTACTTATTTTTACATGAATGTATTAAATGTAATTTATTGCAGTATTTCCACTATAATGATGTTGCAAAACAACAAATTTCATGACATGTTCATAACAATTAATTCTGATTCTGAATTTCCACTTGTAAGTTTCACCATATCAGAACAAGCTGAAATATACAAGCCCCCAATTCTGGCCACAAATCTATGAACTGTTCTGATCCCCAATATTTCTGATGCCAGGCCTAGCTATCATTCCAAACTGCCGGCTCACAGTCTGGACAGATGAGCCAGATGTCAAACCATCAGGATTTGCAGTGGAGAGAAATCTGCAAGACTGCATGGCAAAGTTTATATCTAATTCAAGAGTATGTTTGAGAATGAAGAGATTTTGTTTCCTCTCATGCCAGAGGGATATGATCTGACTGAATTAAATGGGTTCAATAAATCTAGTTTTTGCTTAAGAATTGTTGAGAACTCTTTCCATCCAGCACACAGTATCCTTAACCCACTAGCTTCAAGAAGGAAGTACGGGAGCATCAAAATCCGAACTGCCAGGCTGGGAAATAGCTTCTTACTGCAGGCTGTTATGCTGAGGAACAGTATGCTGTAACCAAGTAAATAATATATATAAAACTGGTTGACCGTTTTGAGTTTTGTGTGCCCGATGGAGATGTGGGGGGGCTGGTAGTCATGGTAGGGAGCTGGCTGATGGAGGACCTCAGTTTTCTTCAGGCTGACTTCCATCGGGCACACAAAACTCAAAACGGTCAACCAGTTTACCTATCTCGGCTGCACCATTTCATCAGATGCAAGGATCGACAATGAGATAGACAACAGACTCGCCAAGGCAAATAGCGCCTTTGGAAGACTACACAAAAGAGTCTGGAAAAACAACCAACTGAAAAACCTCACAAAGATAAGCGTATACAGAGCCGTTGTCATACCCACACTCCTGTTCGGCTCCGAATCATGGGTCCTCTACCGGCACCACCTACGGCTCCTAGAACGCTTCCACCAGCGTTGTCTCCGCTCCATCCTCAGCATCCATTGGAGCGCTTTCATCCCTAATGTCGAAGTACTCGAGATGGCAGAGGTCGACAGCATTGAGTCCACGCTGCTGAAGATCCAGCTGCGCTGGATGGGTCACGTCTCCAGAATGGAGGACCACCGCCTTCCCAAGATCGTGTTATATGGCGAGCTCTCCACTGGCCACCGTGACAGAGGTGCACCAAAGAAAAGGTACAAGGACTGCCTAAAGAAATCTCTTGGTGCCTGCCACATTGACCACCGCCAGTGGGCTGATAACGCCTCAAACCGTGCATCTTGGCGCCTCACAGTTTGGCGGGTAGCAACCTCCTTTGAAGAAGACCGCAGAGCCCACCTCACTGACAAAAGGCAAAGGAGGAAAAACCCAACACCCAACCCCAACCAACCAATTTTCCCCTGCAACCGCTGCAACCGTGTCTGCCTGTCCCGCATCGGACTTGTCAGCCACAAACGAGCCTGCAGCTGACGTGGACTTTTTACCCCCTCCATAAATCTTCGTCTGCGAAGCCAAGCCAAAGTAATATATATAAAATAAAAAAATATATATAAATAAAATTAGTAATTATTAATCTGAAATTAGTATGGGCTGTATGTGTGTGCACTATGGTCCAGAGAAACACTATTTTGTTTGGTTGTACACATACTGTGTCAGAAGATCATAAACTTGAACTTGAGATTGAACAATTGTGAGAACAGCAGAACAATATTTCAGTTTATTTATAATAAAAGAATTTCTAAAATATTCTAAAGCAAGCAGCATTTAAGCTCTGACAGGCAAGAACCAGGAATGCAATAGGTGAATAGTAGACCATTACAGAGAAGCGAAAATGTGGGTGGTGTGGTGAGGAGTGCCTGACATAGGTATCATTGGGGAACATTTAGAAGGTCGGCCCCAACTTCAATGTGTTTATTTTTTTCACCAACTGGCTCTTGGGACAGGCTGGAAATGTGGTTTGTAAATTTGGAGAAGGCAAGTTGAAAGGGTCACAGCATTAGAGCGGATCTGTTCCTTTGGGTTATTAAAGAAGGACGTATAGTCTGTCACATATAAATGGATCCGATCAGGAAATTCCTTAATGAACTGTTTTGAAATGTCCCTCAAGAATCCTGTTTAGTCCAGCATTGGCTCCCTTAATTATTTATCAATCTGTGAGAATGCCTCGGGTGAACCAATAAGGGGGATGACCAAATGAAGGGTTGAGTTACAAGATCTGCACACCTCAGTGCTGCTTCCATTCAGATGCAACAACAAGCGAACCAAGTTTGAATGGAACTGTTGGAACAAGTAGGATTTGGGATCTCGACTCGCACACTTGGCTAATTTCCCCAACACACAAAATGCTTCAGCACACACTTTATCACACATGGCATCAAAGAATTGTTGGATCCCAGTGACAATTTTCAATATGAAGGGCCTGATGGCATTTGCTCTCAGTTGTTCTAAGTACCTTGACAGGCACCACAGCACTTCAAACATAAGCAGATCGTTGTCAGTTTCCCCAGTTGTCATCAGTTATATCATTGCACACAGCATTGGTTGAGAATATTTCTCAATGCTGTAAGGAGATCCTTTTGTAATGTTGCACAAGAACTGTACAACCGAAGAGGACTCAAGTAAACTTCGAAGCAATCCTGTAATCAGGGTGTCTGTGAGCTTCAGTTTCAAAGCTAATGGAGACTTTAAGAGTTCTGCAAAGAAGGCAGCTACTGTGACTTTCTGACACTCTTGCACAGTGAGCATAAACATTGAGACCTGAGCTACAATCGCAGTCAGACTAGGGGCAGCATATTGAACCATTGCTTTGGCCAGCGGTGTAACACCCCTGTGGGACTTGCATAGGTCCATCATCTGGTCCCAACCTCCAGTTTCTGCCATCAACTGGACCACTTGCTGATTGTTTGACTGATCCAGAAGCTTTATTAGCAGCTCCACACAGTTCACACACACGTCTCTACTGCTAGATGTCTGAGGCTCAGCTGAGAATTCTCTCTGCTTCAGATCCTGATGGGGAAGAAAGATCTTGGGCAAGTGCACATTGACAGAGATGAGTAGAGTGCTGAATAATTGGGGGAATAACTTGATTACAGTCTCTTTAGACTCTGGTGTGGTTATCATTACATCCAATGCACACACAGGTGCGAGGGTTTCAAGTGCTGAAGGTTGAATCAGGTTTTCACTCACAGAACAGGTCTTCTTTTCCCCAGAAGACAGCTGTTTGTTTAGTGTATCCAATAGTTCTGTCATTGTCAGCAGGATACACTGTCTGTCCTCAGCAAGTGATCTCCAAATATCGCGGATGTACTCGTTTGAAAGAACAGGGTAAGTGAGGAGACAGGCCACAACAGTTGCTGTGTTATGTGATGCGAGAATGGCAATGCTACGTAGAACTGAAAGTTTCACCATCTTGTAAGGGACACACTGCAGTGGAACCTTCAACATTTCAAGGATTTCTGAGACCTGGTCCCGAAGTTCACTGCCCCGTCTTTGAATAATGGTTTTCATGAGGATAACTGCTGCACTGGAACAGCTGGGGTGTTGGACAGCCAGTCCTTTGAAGAGTGTTATGAGCAGGTTGCCCAGCTGGTCACGGGGCAAACACTTGGAGATGACTTCTGTGATCTGACAGCATGTCTGGAAGAAAATGGAACAGCCGCCAATGGCTAAATGTTCTTTGACTGCTTTCAGAACCTCCAGGTCCTCATTTCGCTGGTCTAGGTCAGTGCTTTCATATATTAATTGAATGGTCAGAATAATATCCAAGCTGTCCACAGCCATCTGCCCAATGGAGGGCAATGGATCTGCACAGCGTGGCATCAGTTGTCCAATCAGCGACCCCAGGTTTTTTAGTGGTGTGACATTGTTCACGTGGAGTGTCTGCAAGTAATACTTCAGCAGCTTCAAAGTAGTGTCCATTGCTCTCTCTCTTTCATAGTCCTTTCTTGACACAATCCACTCTTCTAGATGCATGAATATTGCCTGAAGACCTTCTGAGGATAGGTCCTGAAGTAGAATTGGCTTCAGGAGATCTTGTAGTGCAGTCATGGTTTGGCCAAAAAGTGTTGAAGGCTCCTTGGTCTCACCATTCATGTGCTCATCTTTCTCCAGCTCAGAAGGGACCAAACTAAAAGTGCTCATCAGGCAGGTGTGAACTAGTTGTGAGGTGTCAGCTTGGTTGGATTCACTGTGTAGTTGTACAAGATGGGCACAGGCCATCATGGCTAATTGTCGAACAGGAGTGTGCAGTTGGTCTGGTGGCTCAGACCTAATGAGTTGCTGCATGTATCTCAGGAGCTCCCCTTTCCTGCTGAAATGGAAGGGAATTATCTGGTGACTTGAACGTAGGGATTTTGCAATCAGAGTGGTGGTCTTTATCAAGCTGAGCTTCAACGTAAGGTCTCTGGATTCGAGCTTTATACCTTGTCGACAAGGATTAAATTGGCTTATCACAGCTGGGAGAATGTGGGACTCAATTCTGGATTGAGCCAGTTCTGCAGGTGCATACAGTGCTATGTTCCCATAGCACAGAAGCAATGTGCTTTTAGCTTTATCCCCATTCACATCAGGCTTATCTTGGAGAATATTGAAAAAACTATTCCCGTTCTTTGATCTACTGGAGTGTGCGATCTCCTCCAGGCTTCCAAGGGTGTCATCAAAGTGAGCCATGGCACATAGACCAATGGCAATGGCCACACCCTCTCTCTCTGAACTCTCGCGATGCCGCACACTCTGTAACATTTGACGAAGCTCTTCCTTTATATTTTTACTGGGCATCTGATGGAGCACTGTCCCAAGAGATTTATAAAGGAAAGCTTTCTCTTCTGGGCAACAATGGTCGATCTCAATCTGTTTGCACATTTCATCACTTAGCTTGTTCATCCACTCCTGATCATCAATGGCATTCAGGGTCCTGGACAAGAAGAGCAGCAGCTTCTCCTCCCATTCCTTTTGTGGCAGAGATGCTTCTGTATGCTCCTGTAAATAGTCAACTAATGAAGGAAGCTGCTCCTTCCACTCTGGCACTGTTGCTGGGTGGATACTGAAGCTCAAGACTTGCATTAGCCTCAGCGCAGCAGCTCCTCGCCCTCCTCCCTGATAAGGGCAACAAGATACAAGGAGGAGTTGGGCCAATAGTGCCTGTGGTCTTGGGAGATTGGCAGCCTCATCATAAGTTGGTAAGAACTGTGCACTGCTAGTTTGTAGTTTCCTTTTGGCAATATGTGCCACGCAATTGCAGATTGTTGTGAAAGCCTTGGTATACTGAGTCTTGGTAATCCATTCCAATAAGAATGGCCAGAGAGCTGCTTCCATCTTCACGGAATCTGTGATCATAAATATTGCCGTTTCACAGATTGCAACTAAATCTTTTTTTGTATCCTGATCTGGATGGTGGCGGGATGTTGCTGGGGTCCTTGAATTAATGGGTGCAGAACACTGCTTGATGAGGAATTCTACCATCATCTCTCCTCCCTCCGGCTCAAGGTATCCTTGTTGGGCCATGGCACATATTTTTTGAGCAACGTGCTTCTTCTCCATATTGCTGCTCTTGTCCAAAAGGGCTGGGTTTATTGCAGCCACAATTTGGGACTTCTGTGGCTCCAGGTGTGAGGAGAGGGAGCTGATGAGGTGTCTCAGCACATCAAGTGTTCCTGCTCTAACTTGCTGATCACCATTTTCTAACTTCCCTAAGAGAAAATTGACCACTGAATCTGTGTAAGTTGATGCCAGAACTGTGAAACAGCAAAGAATTGCAGTGTGGCTCTTTGTGACAAGTTGGTTATCAAGATTTACTGATAGACAGACCTGCCGGTGAAGACTGTTGAGTAGAGTGTCCATTAGGGTTTTCAACCCGGCACTCCTCATTTCTGTGGCAATTTCCAGAACCCGACGTAGACACTCTGTGATGGAAAAATGTCTCAGCTGTTTTTCAAAAAGAGTTAAGATGACTCGAATTAACTTGGACAGCTCTTCCTCCAGCTGGTCCTTGGGGAGTAGGTTACTGACATAGCCAAGAGCTTCTACTGTGGGGATGTTAAACTTGGAGGGCTTCTTCTCAAGCCACACCTTAAACAACAGATTGTAGACGATGCTGATCTCTGTAGAGAAGAACTTTCTGGTGATTGTTGGGTCTGCACCTTTCCCACTATTTCCTAGGTAATCAGGATGCTCTTACTGAAACTCCCTAATGCTGAGGCAAATGCAGATTTCAGCTCCTCCTCCTTAACTTTAATGAGAACTGGAATCATGGTGGTCAAGATAGGTTTGAGGAGTGGCACCATCCCATACACGTTTTCTATTGACATTTTGGTCAGTGTCTTTACTGTGTACACATGTGGAAGGTGGCCTTGTTGGAAATTCTCCATCATCAATTGGACAATTTCATATGTGAACCGAAAGCTCATGGTGGCCAGGAGATTGCTGGCAGCTTCCTGGATCTCAGCTTTGGCTTCTGACATTGTCATCCACAGGACAGCCAGAGAAAAAGTTTGCTGCCCTATTGCCTGGCTCATTTGATCACGGGTGTCTTTGATAATCCTTGTCATAATCTCTAAAACTACAACCCCCGGTGGTGTTGCTTGTGTGCTCCTGTGGGACAGATATTCATGGCAGGTGGTGAATACTATTTCAGGGTGATGGCAGCCTAGTGCGTGGAGGGTGTTTGATATTTTCTGCTGACAACTTTCATCTTCCTCTTCAGTCATTTTCAGCAGGGCAACTGAGAATGATTTTGCACTACTGAACATTTTAGGAGCCTTTTTGTATCCTCAGACAGGAAGGTGAAATTGCCCAGATTGATATCAACTGGATGACTTGTGCTTTGTCACAAACAAATGTTACCTTTCAGGATTCTAACTCTGGGGTGTCTGTTATTTTTCAAGTAGCTGGATCCTGATTGTTGTTCTGAGTTTCGACTACTGCTCTTCAACCTGGAACAATTTATTGACTAAAAGCTTTCAGTGCCTGATCTTCAGTTAAAGTTGTCCATGTTCAGACTCTCTCAGCCAGAAAGAATCCTCCTGTTAACTGACAATTTATTTTTCCTGTTCTTTCTCTCTGTTCACTAGCACTGTTCCTTTACGCTCTCTCTGGTGATCTCCCCAGGTGTGGATGGTTTGATGAACATTGTCCTTTCGATTTGCCTCTCTCACTACAAATGTGTATTTTTGCCTCTTTGCTGTATTTACCTCCTCTCGTCTTGTCTCTGGGTTGTTATGGTTTTCATTGTGAAGTCACATGGTGTGACATAACTTCATGGTTGTGAAGCGGTTATTGATTGTACACTCATAAAAAAGATTGTCAGATGGTTGGGGTAAAAACACATTGCCAGAGCCAGAGAATGGTGATGAGAAAACATCTGTTTTATGCTACTTCTGGTGGTCATATTAGTACAGAAACATGCTGGAGAAAGTCAGCTGGTTATGCAGCACCCATATGAATAAAGGGTAACCAGTGTTTCGGGCCTGCCCTTTGTCAAGGTATGAGTAAAATACAGACAGGCACCTGAATAAAAAAAGTGGTGGAGGAGAGGAAAGGAAGGAGGAAGTGAAAGGGGGAGGGACACAGCCTAACAGTTAAGAGGTATAGGTGATACAGGTGGGAGGGTAGAAGAAAAAAAAAGCTGAGTGATAGAGGGAGGGGTCTTATTAGGCTGTGTAGCATCCTGTCCCACAAAAAAACAGTCTTTCAGGGTTTGTCCCAAAATAGCTGGAAATGGGAAGGATAGGCTGAAAATGCAAGGTGGAAGATGGTCTCCCTTACCATTGTCTCATTCTGACCCCTCTGTCGGCAACAAAAGGAAAAATGAGCTGCAGATGTTGGAGATCTGAAATAAATACAAAAGTTGTCGGAAATGCTCAGAACATACTATCGTTCTTGAGGCCGAAGGTTACACTCAGCTATAGTCAATTATGTTATCTCTCATTAAGCTCTTCTGATTGGTCCAGACTAAAATGTTGGCTGTCAGTCTTTGCTGGTTTTGGATATGTACTGGTGCCTGTGTGCTGGTTGGGGGAGAAGTCAGCGATCCGTGGATAGTTCCCCGGTTTCACCCAGCCATGTGAGAACTACCTGGTGAGAATTAAATGTTGGTTCTCGGTCAAAGTAGCATTGAAACTGACTTTTCACTTTAATTCTGGGTCCATGCTTTCTCAATGTGAAAACAACATCGAGAAACTCAGCAGGTCAAACAGTGTAGCAGAAACCAGAGAAGTCGATACCATCTGGTTGGAGAGTGCCCAGAAGAAAAAATGGGTGTTGCTCATCCAATTTATGAGTGGTCTTGGTTTGACAGTGCATTTGGCTATGGACATGCATGTCATAGCAGATGTGGAGAACAAAATTGAAATGGTTGGCCCCTGGGAGATCCCAGTCATTGATGCAAACAGAGTGAAAGTGCTCAGTGAAGTGATCTCCCAGTCCGCATCCAGTCTCTCCTATGTAGTGACGTCCTTATCCAACCTTAGACCATTGAGCTTTCTGAGCACCTTCTCCCTTGAAATAGTAACTGCACTTACTTCCCTTCCCTGATACCCTTGGACATCTGGCACACTGCTGGTGTCTTTCACTGAGAAGATTGATGCAAAATACTCATTTAGCTCCTCTGCCCTCTCCTTGTCTCCCATTATTATTTCTCCAACGTCACTTTATAGTGGTCCATTATCTACTCTTTCCTCTCTTTTACCCTTTATATACTTGAAGAAGGCTTTTGTATCCTTCTTGATGTTATATGCTAGCCTATATTCTTACTCCATCTTTTTTCTTTTAAAATTACTTTTATTGAGTTTTATCATACATCCAAACATTATAAAGCCATATATATTGAATACAATATTTTACATTTGGATTGGTATGTCATATAGAAATAATAATGCATGGACTCATATTCCAATCTAAGCATATAGTGAAGAGCCAAAAAAAAGTAAAAGAAAAAGAAAAAAAATCTAATCCCATCCACCACCCAAGGTTGAAATTGGTAAGCAAGCAGACTTGAAATGAGCAATGGTCTGCAGAGATCTGACGAAACATGCCCATTTACCGCATTCTCGCACCTTGATCATTCCAATTATGAAAGTAATCTATAAATGGAGCCCAAGTCTTATTAAAAGAGATCGTAATCTTCCTAACATTATTTCTGATTGTTTTTTCAAACTTAGAAAGGACATTATATCAATATTCCACTTCTCGCCAGTAATATAGAAAATGATAAGACCTATTTTTGGTTCGACATTAAATATGCATTAACATCACTGGAAACATTGGTTCTAGATCAATCCCAAAAATAGCCAAAAATATTCTGCTAAATTGGGACAAAACCAAAACATTTGTATTGTTACAAGATCAAACCAGCAACCACAAAGAAGGCATATCACACAGGGGTAAAGATGAACAATTACTTTATTAACAAAAAATCACCTTCAAACTTTAATTCAAAATCCCCCCTTTTATAACAATGCCCACTGGTGACTATGCAAATCTCTATAACAGTGTAAAACTAATACATTCTCCAGCCTAACTCTAACATATGTAATTAAAGTCTAAGTTATATTTCCAACCAGCCCACAGATAAAAACTTAGACACAAAACACACAAGACTCACAAAACTTCGATCTCAACTGAAGCAAATATCATAAACAAAATTCAGTTTGTTTGGTAAACTGAAGCCAAAAGATCTTTGAGCGAGAGAGAGCACAAAATTCGAAGTTGTCTGATGTTGCTTGCAGAGAGACGAACCACTGGCTTGGTCCGGATCTTTCTGGCTGCCTTCAGAATGTTCATCCTTTTTGAAATTCCAACATTCTAAACTTTCTTCCAGACCATGACTCATGCTCTGGGCCTTCTTCCACTCCACAGCACCCCCAGTGGTGGTTTATCATCCAAGTCCAGAAATTTTTAGATCATTTTCTGCACATGCCCAGTCTGTCTCCCACTCTCTCAGCAGTCCACCTTCACCCTGGCTCTCTCAGGCAAACTGTCACTTTTTAACAGAAAACTACACAACCCATAGGCAATACACAACACAGAACTCTGTAATACCTCCCCTGCTTAAAAAATTGGTCCACAAGAACAAATTTTTAACAATGAATGAAAGTATTACATAAAAATAATAAAATAAACACTCCATTTTTTTTTACAATAAGTATGTGATTAGATTCATATCTATCCAGATTAACATCTTGACAAACAATCTGGTATTACATTATGTGTGTAATAATTAAATCATACTCTTGTAATAGTAAGCTCCAATTCAATAACCGTCTGTTCTTATTTTTCATTTTAGACAGAAAAACTAATGGATTATGATCAGTATATATTATTAATGGTTTTTGAGCAGTACAAATATACACATCAAAATGTTGCAATGCTGGGGAGGAGTCACGTGATGGAGTAGTGGCCAGACGGTGAACTCCAGCCCTCTCCAGAAAAGTCGGGAAAAACAAGAGAAAATACAAAGGCACAGAAATACAAGTTAAAGAAAAGTGAGTATAAAGGTGGAAAGAAGATGGAGACAAAAGGAGAAAAATCAAAATCAACGGAAAGAAGAGAGGAAGAGAAGACAACGGAGGAAAAAGGTGAAGGCCTTACCTGTCCGAAGAGGCCCGCTGTGGTGAGAAGACCCCACTACCTCAGGTTGGTAGAAAGAGAACTACAACAATGGCTCACAGAGCCGAGTAAAAGTGCGCAACCGCGCATGAAAAAAAACACACCGACGGGAGGGGGGACCAGCTGGGGAGTCGATCTCCACAGCCGGCAACGACAGCTGCAGAACACCTGCAGCAAGAAGAGACCACAGAAGACAATGGAAACAAGAAAGAAGAGGAGGAAAGGGCAGCAAAGAAACAACAGATGGTCAACCTAGAGGAAGAAGAAGAGGAAGAATACAGTGAAATAGATAAAGGGAAAGGCAAGGTAAAGGATATACTTGCTCTTGTTAGAGGATACATGGAGTCATTTAAAGAATGGCAAACACAGGAATTCAATGATTTAAGAAGAAGAATAAACAACACAGAAAAGAAAATAAATAAAATGGATATGACCTTAACAGAAATGGGGAAAAAAATGGACAAGATGGAAGAACGGGCAATAGCAGCAGAAATGGAGGTAGAAGACTTAAAAAAGAAATTGGAGGAATCTAATAAAAAAACTAAAGAGACACAAGAATTACTAGCCCAAAAAATAGATATAATGGAAAATTATAACAGAAGAAATAACATAAAGATAGTGGGCCTTAAGGAAGATGTAGAAGGCAAGAATATGAGGGAGTTTATAAAAGAATGGATCCCTAAGGCCCTAGGATGTCCAGAACTACAGCAAGAAATGGAAATAGAAAGGGCACATAGAGCATTGGCCCCTAAACCACAACCACAACAAAAACCAAGATCTATTGTAGTAAAATTCCTAAGATATACTACAAGAGAAAAGGTACTGGAGAAGACAATGGAAAAAGTAAGAGAGGGCAACAAACCACTGGAGTATAAAGGGCAAAAAATCTTCATTTATCCAGATATAAGCTTTGAACTCCTAAAGAAGAGAAAAGAGTTCAATGCAGCAAAAGCGATTTTATGGAAGAAAGGATATAAATTTACACTGAAGCATCCTGCGGTATTGAAAATATTTATTCCAGGACAACAAAACAGACTATTCTCGGATCCAGAAGAAGCACGAAAATTTGCAGAACAATTACAAAAATAGACTGAGGGATGAAGACGGGTAATGAGAGCAAAAATCATCACGATTGATATGTATGTGGGTAAAGACAAAAATAGACTGAGGGATGAAGACGGGTAAGGAGGGTAAAAATGACCACGATTGATATGTATGCGGGTAAAGAGGTATAAGAGTGAATAGAGACAATGGGCATATGTGAAAGTATCTGTAATTAGAGGAAAACATAGAGAGTATAGACAAGAATTAATAAGGGAAGGTAATGGAATAGAGAGAATAAAGAGGGAATTAAAAGAGTGACCTTTGTGACATATAAAAAGCGAAATCTTTTCTGGGGGGGGCTGGGTGGGGGAAAAGAGCGGTCACTGCAAAATCAGTTGACGCTTGCGAGGGGATTCGCAAATCCAAATGGAGAGGGGAGATGTGGTTGTCCGACAAGGGATAAAGGGCAACTCAGGAGGGGAAGGGGAGATTGGGGATAAAGAAGATAGAAATAGGAGAATAAGGAAAATGTTGGATGTTGTAGGAATGTTGTCTGGTAAAGAGTTGAAAATAAGAAAACAGAAATGGAAAAGGAGGAAAGGTAATGATGGAAAAACGGAAAGAGAAGATAAACAAAATATAAAATGGCTACGCTGAACTATATGACTCTAAATATTAATGGAATACATAACCAAATTAAAAGGAAGAAACTACTAAATTTACTGAAAAAGGAAAAAATAGATATAGCATTTGTCCAAGAAACACACTTAACTGAATTGGAGCACAAGGAATTAAAGAGAGATTGGGTAGGACATGTAACAGCAGCATCGTATAATTCAAAAGCAAGAGGAGTGGCTATATTAATTAGCAAAAATGTGCCATTTAAAATAGAAGAGGAAATAATAGATCCAGCAGGGAGATATGTTATGATAAAATGTCAGATATATTCAGAGCTTTGGAATCTACTTAATATATATTCACCTAACGAAGAAGATCAAAAGTTTATGCAAGATATCTTTTTGAAGGTAGCTAATACGCAAGGGAACATACTAATAGGAGGGGATTTCAATCTGAATTTGGATCCAAATATGGATAAAACGGGGAAAAAAATTAACAGGAAGAACAAAGTAACCAAATTTATAATTAAATCAATGCAAGAAATGAAACTTGTGGACATATGGAGGAAACAAAACCCAAAAGAAAAGGAATACTCATACTACTCGACTAGACATAAAACATACTCAAGGATAGACCTATTCCTGTTATCAGCCCACATTCAAGGGAGAGTTAGGAAAACGGAATATAAAGCTAGACTATTATCGGACCACTCACCCCTGTTATTGGCAATAGAGCTAGAGGACATCCCTCCAAGAATGTATAGATGGAGATTAAACCCCATGCTACTTAAAAGACAGGATTTTAGAGAATTTATTGAAAAACAATTAAAAATGTACTTTGAAGTAAATACGGAATCAGTGGAAGATAAGTTTATACTATGGGACGCAA
Organism: Narcine bancroftii; assembly: GCF_036971445.1. NCBI lineage: Eukaryota > Metazoa > Chordata > Chondrichthyes > Torpediniformes > Narcinidae > Narcine > Narcine bancroftii. Next base: position 250,119,687 of record NC_091469.1, on the reverse strand, counting down.
TGAAAGCATTCATTAGAGGGCAAATAATAAGTTATGCAACCAAGATGAAGAAGGACTATAATCAGGAAACAGAGCAGTTGGAAAGGGAAATAATAAACATAGAAAAAAAATTAGCAATAAAGGAAGATACAACCAAAAGAAGAGAATTGGCAGATAAAAAAATAAAATATGAAACATTACAAACATATAAGGTGGAGAAGAATATAATGAAGACAAAACAGAAATATTATGAACTAGGGGAAAAAACACACAAAATCCTAGCATGGCAGCTTAAGACAGAGCAAACTAAGAAAATGGTATTGGCAACAAGGAAAAAAGACAAACAAATTACATATAATCCAAAAGAAATTAAGGAAAACTTCAGAGAATTCTATGAACAATTATACCGAACCGAAAACGAAGGGAAAGAAGGGAAAATAGATGAATTTTTGACTAAAATTGAACTACCAAAACTACAAATAGAGGAACAAAATAAATTAACAGAACCATTTGGAACAGTAGAAATACAAGAGATAATAAAAAATTTACCAAATAATAAGACACCAGGAGAGGATGGACTCCCAATAGAATTCTACAAAACATTTAAAGACCTAATAATACCGCCCCTCCTGGATGTAATCAACCAGATTGATGAGACACAAAACTTACCAGATTCATGTAAAACAGCAATAATTACAGTGATACTAAAACAAGGGAAAGATCCACTCTCACCAGCGTCATACAGACCAATATCTCTGCTAAACACAGATTATAAGATAATAGCTAAACTATTAGCGAACAGATTAGCAGAACAGGTACCGAAAATGGTAAATTTAGACCAAACTGGATTTATCAAAAAAAGACGCACAACAGACAATATTTGTAAATTTATTAACTTAATTCATGCAGTAGAAGGAAATAAAGCACCGGCAGTAGCAGTTGCTTTAGACGCAGAGAAGGCCTTCGACAGAGTAGAATGGAATTACTTGTTCAAAGTATTGCAAAAATTCAGTTTACCGGAGAAGTATATTAATTGGATTAAAGCATTATATAAGGGACCGTTAGCGAAAGTGACAGTAAATGGACATGTATCAAAGCAATTTAACTTAAGCAGGTCAACGCGGCAGGGATGTCCACTATCACCATTATTGTTTGCGCTAGCTATAGAACCACTAGCAGAATCGATAAGAAGAGATAATAATATAAAAGGAATAAAAATAAAAGACAGGGAATATAAAATCAGTCTGTTTGCGGATGATGTGATAGTGTACTTAACAGAACCAGAACTATCAATAAAAGAACTATATAAGAAATTGAAGGAATATGGAGAAGTGTCGGGATACAAGATAAACGTAAATAAAAGTGAAGCAATGCCTATGAATAACGCGGATTTCTCAAAATTTAAGGAGGAATCCCCATTCAGATGGCAAACGCAGGCAATAAGATACCTAGGTGTGCAAATAAACAAAAATCTAGACCAATTATATAAACTCAATTACAATCCACTAATGAAAAAATTACAGGACGATTTAGAGCATTGGAAAGAGCTACCACTAACACTGATAGGAAGGATAAACTGTATTAAAATGAACATTTTTCCAAGGATACTATACTTATTTCAGGCATTGCCAATACAACTGACAGAAAAATTCTTCAAAGAGTTAAAGAAAATAATAAGGAGATTTTTATGGAGAGGGGGGAAACCGAGGATAGCACTAGATAAATTAACAGAATGGTATAAACAAGGAGGCTTACAATTGCCAAACTTCAAAAATTATTATAGAGCCGCACAATTAAGGTACCTATCAGATTTTTATCAAACAAGGGAAAAACCAGACTGGACGAGACTAGAATTAGATAAAATAGGGGAAAAGATACCTGAACACATATTATATAAATGGGACGAAAAATTGGTACAACATAGAACTTCTCCAGTATTACACCATCTCCTCAATATATGGAAGAAGATTCATGTAGAAAGAAATAAAATAAATTACCAAATACCAAAACTAATATTGACGCAAAATAAGCTACTCCCTTTTACAATAGACAACCTTGCCTTTAGAAAATGGGAAAAAAAAGGGATTAAAAGAATAGAAAATTGTTTTTCAGGAAGTAGATTCTTATCCTTTGAACAAATGAGAGATAAGTACAATATAACTGGAGATACAGCACTGGCATATTACCAACTGAGATCCTACTTGAAAGATAAATTAGGAAGCAACTTGAGTTTACCAGAGGGAAGTAACCTTGAATATGTGATTACAGATACAATGTTAATCAAAAGATTTATAAAAAATATGTATATTAAACTGCAAGAAAAGGAAAATGAGGAAACAAATGGTAAAACTAAACAAAAATGGGAACAAGATTTAAATATAAAGATAAAAAAGGAAACATGGGAGAAGTTATGCTCTGGAACGATGAGAAATACAATAAATACGAGGCTGCGTATGATACAATATAATTGGTTACACAGACTATACATTACACCGCAAAAGTTAAATAAATGGGACCCAACAGTATCTGATAGATGTTTTCGATGTAAAAAAGAAAGGGGAACAACAATTCATGCAATCTGGACATGTGAGAGAGTAGAAAAATTTTGGGATGATCTCAATCAGATATTAAATAAAATAACAGAAAACAATATACCAAAGAATCCAGAGATCTTTCTCCTAAGTAACATAAAAAATAAAGAATTTGGAATTGACTTGGAAGATGCACAAAAAAGATTTGTCAAGATAGCCCTAGCCGTAGCAAAAAAATGTATTATGTCAACCTGGAAATTGGAAGATAATTTGAAAATACAACAATGGTATATAGAAATGAATAAATGTATTCCATTAGAAAAAATAACATATAGTTTAAGAAATAATATTGAAATATTCGAACAAGTATGGGAGCCTTACATTAAATACAATAGCGAAAACCTACCGGGAACAAACATTACCTAAGTTGATGGAAGGAGAAGAAAAGAAAAGAATGGACTCAGTAGAATTTCTGGTGTATTTTTGTTGAATGACAACATTGTCTAACTGAATTAATGCAACCTAGATTGTATACCTAAAATGGATGAGAGGGGGGGGGGGGGTGGGGGGGTGGCTTGGGAGGAGGGAGAAAAAGTCACTGTAAATGTGTGGAAAAGAAAAAGTGTATATCATGGCTATTGTGATTTATGGTGTGAAAAATAAAAAATTTTAAAAAAAAAATGTTGCAATGCTAAAACAAGTGATAATAACTCCTTCTCAATGGTCGAGTAATTTCGTTGATGGTCATTAAAACTTTTTGAGAAGTACGAAATAGGATGTTCTACTCCATCACTATCCTTCTTCTGTAACAGTACAGCACCAACCGCTTCGTCACTGGCGTCCATGGCTAAAAAGAATGGCTTTTCAAAGTTAGGGGACAAAAGTACAGGCTGATGGCATAAAATGGCCTTTAACTTCAGAAATGCTTCCTGGCATGCATCTGACCAGAAAAATTTTTCTTTCTTTCCAAGTAGTTTTGTTAATGGGAGTGCAATTTCTGCAAAGTTTTTTCAAAATCTACGATAGTAGCCAATCATACCTAGAAATCTCCGAAGAGCTTTCTTATTACCTGGGATAGGGAACGCAGTGATAGCCAATACTTTCACTCCAACCAGTACCACATGTCCCTGTCCTACAACATAACCCAGATAAATTACAGTGGTATGTCCAAACTCACTCTTGTGCAAATTCACTGTGAGGTGTGCTTCCAACAGTTTCTGAAATAACTCCTGTAATTAGTGCTCTGTACTAATTACTAAATCATCGATATAAGATCCTGTGTGCTCTAAACCCCGAATTACTGCATTAATTATTCTCTGAAATGTGCCAGGTGCATTTTTCATACAATCCCGAAGGTGTAACAAATGCAGAAATCTCCCTGCCTTTTTCTGTCAAAGGAACACACCAGTATCCTTTTAAGAGATCAATCTTTGTAAGAAACTTAGCCTTCCCCACCTTATCGATACAATCATCTATTCTGGGAATAGGGAACGGATCAGTCTTTGTCACCATGTTTACCTTTTGATAATCTGTACAAAACCTAATTGAGCCATCTGGCTTAGGCACCAGAACACAGGGTGAACTCCAATTTGAACTTGATTTTCGTTAATGAATTTATGGACAAGTAAATTACATAAAATGGGACTGAAAAATAAGTGGTCGGGAAGATTACCATTATATAATAATCAACTTGTTCCTTTCACGGTATCTAATACTATTTTGAAACAATGGGAGGAGAAAGGAATACATAATTTATCTGACTGTTTTTTAGAAGGTCATTTTTGTTCTTTTGTAGAATTGCAAAAGAGATTTGATATAAGTGGTTATTCTATATTTGTGTATTATCAGTTAAGATCTTTTGTAAAACAGGTATGCGGTCGTCAAATGAATTTACTGTCTGAAACTGATTTTGAGAAATATGTGCTCTCATTTCCAAAAAAGGGTTATATATCAGGTTTGTATCGTATTTTGTTGGAAAGTGAAAGTAAAATAGATTGGGATAAAGATAAAATGAAATGGGAAAAAGATTTAAGTTTAACAATAACTGAAGAAGATTGGTCTGAAATCTGCCGTAATAGTGTTCGAAAATTGATTAATGCTAGATTGGCAATGATTAATTATAGTTTTATACATCAATTATATTTAACACCTGAAAAATTAAAAAAATTTGGTTTTAGTAAGTCAGATCTTTGTTTTCGTTGTGATCAGGTTTCTGGTACTTTTTTTACATGCTGTTTGGTTGTGTGATCGGTTACAACAATTTTGGAAAGATATTCAATCTGTATTTAATAATCTATATAATCTTCATATTGTATTAGACCCTGATATATTTTTATTAGCGAATATGCAACCGTTGATTGATTTAGAATTAGATAATTACCAATTCTCTTTTATTTACTTAGCGCTGGCAGTGGCCAAGAAATGAATAGCGATTACTTGGAAGAATAGAAATGTATTGTCTTTAGAAAGGTGGTATTCAGAGATGAAGTTTTGTTTGGTTATGGAAAGAATATCTTTTTCTATACAAGATAAGATGTCTTTTTATGAGTTAAAGTCGACCCCATTTATTGATTATATACAATTTAAATAAGTTTGAATTAATCATTTTTATTTCTTTAAAAAAACTTTTTTTAATTATATATTTTTTCCATATATATGTTTTCTTTTTTCTTTTTTTTCTTTTTCTTAGTTTTTTTTATTATTAGTTTTTTTTCATTTAAGTTCTTTTTGTTTTTGTTTTTTCATATATTATATAATAAAATTTTTTTGGATTAATAATTAATACTTAATTAATTTTTTGTTTTTTTATATATATATCAATCTTTTTTTAAGATATATTTTTTATTTTTTTTATTATACTAATAATATTAATTCTTCACTCTTTATCGTGGGGGTGGGGGGGGTTTAGGGGTTAAAAATATTTTTTTTTTAGTCTTCGTTTTTAGTTGTTAGGGGGAGATGCCGAGATTGGTATTGTATTAACTATGTTACTTTGTACTTGTATTACTTTATTTTGTATTTTTTCTGTACGTGAATTACTTACTTTCTTCATATGTTAAAATTAATAAATAAAGTTTCGAAAAAAAAAAAAAAGAACTTGATTTTCGGATGATGTCATTTTTGAGCATATAATCCACCTCTTGATCCAATAATCTGCTCTTTTCCTGAGTAACTCAGTAAGTATGCTGCTTAATAGGTTTAGCATCACTGACCACATCATGACAAGCCAAGGTAGTTCTTCTTGGAACATCTGGGAATATATCCTTAAATTTCATAAGTAATGTCTTCATTTCTTCCCTTTCTGATTTATTCAAATGCATTAACTTGGTGTCTAAGTTTTGCAAAACTATAGAATTTTCCAGCCTGGGGCTTATCACTTTCTGTGCTCCATGACCTTCCACAAAACTTATCTCCTCCTTACTTTCCTCTATAACTAGCACCTTGGTTGGAATTCTAGTCTCCTCCTCAGTCATTTTCTCAAAGTAAGGTTCAAGCATGTTCACATGACAGACCTGTGTTTCTCTTCGTATATCAGGCATTTCAATGACATAAAACTACACAACCCATAGGCAATACACAACACAGAACTCTGTAATACCTCCCCTGCTTAAAAATTGGTCAACAAGAACAAATTTTTAACAATTAATGAAAGTATTACATAAAAATAATAAAATAAACACTCCATTGGAGTTCACCCTGTGTTCTGTTGCCTAAGCCAGATGGTTCAATTAGGTTTTGTACAGATTATCAAAAGGTAAACCAGGTAACCTGGTTAATTTTTGATTTCACCTTATATGGTCCTGAAAACTGACCTTTCAAAGGGTTTGACTGCATTGGAAACAAAACCAATACTTTGTCGCCAGGTTTAATGTCCCTAATTTTTGCTTTTTGATCATACCGAATTTTCATTTTTCTCTGAGCAGTTTTTAAATTTTTCCTTCCCATCTCGCAATTCTGATGTAATCTGTTTTTAAATTTGAAAACATAATCCAACAGATTTAATTGTATATCATTATGTATCCACTGTTCCTTCAACAATAGTAATGGACCCCTGACTTCATGATCAAACACCAACTCAAATGGACCAAAGCCAAGAGATTCCTGAGTTGCCTCTCTAACAGCAAACATTAACAAATAGATTCCTTCATCACAATCCTTATTATTTTCCATGCAATAAGCCCTCATCATATTTTTCACAGTTAAATGGAACCTTTCCATGGCCCCTTGACTTTGAGGATGATAGGTTTGATGGGTTTCCAATTCATACATCATCTGTTGAAATATTCCAGACATTAAATTACTCCCTTGGTCCGATTGAATTTCCCTTGGTAGGCCAAGCAGTGTGAAAAATTTTAGCATAGCCTTCACAATCGTCTTCGCTTTAATGTTTCTCAGGGGAATAGCCTCTGGAATCCTTGAGGCCGTACACGTGAGTGTTAACAAATATTCATTTCCTGCTTTGGTTTTTGGCAATGGGCCAACACAATCCACTATCACTTTTAAGAAGGGCTCCCCGAAAGCAGGGATGGGTTGTAAAGGTTCCACTGGTGGTCCTTGATTAGGCTTGCCCACTAGTTGACAAGTGTGACAGGTTCTACAAATTTCAGCCAATAAAACTGTTTCCTTATCTTTTCTACTGTCTTCTTCACTCCAAGATGACCTCCTAAAGGTGTACTATGAGCCAACTTTAATATTTCATTCCTGTAAATTTTGGGAATTACAACTTGCCATACTACTGCGCAGTTTTCACTGGCAGGATTCATTTGTGGTCTCCACTTTCTCATCAATATTCCATCTTGAACAAAGTAACCTACTGGCATTGTTTCAATTTCCAGGTTAGACAGAATCTTATCTCTTATCCCAGCAAGATCAAGATCATGCTTTCGTCTACCTATTAATTCTTCTCTTGACAACAGCAAAGGTGGATCCTTAGGTTTGTCCTCAATGCTTGCCTCCATTACAGGATCATCACAGACTTTGTCTACCTCTACCTTTTTTCTAGACATGGCTCTAGTAATGGCACATGGAGGGTAGATTTCCAAATCCTTTTCGGACTCATAAACCAATGTCTTACTTGTGAGTTTCACCGCAGGTATGACTTTAACCTCTGCTAAATCATTCCCTAACAAAAGAGAAACTCCATCCACCGGTAGACTTGATCTTATCCCTATTGTAACCGGGCCATTAACTAAGTCTGATTTCATCACTATTCTAAGCAAAGGTATAGTCTCTGGTTCACCACCAATCCCTTTAATTAAATTTACATCTCCAGTATCGGCCTCCTCATCAAAATTCAAAACTTTGCTTAATACAAGCAATTGGGCTGCTCCGGTATCCTGCAGGATTTTTACTGGCACTTGATTGGATCCTTCTTTAACCGAAATGAAACCTTCAGTCATGAATGGTTTAAAAATATCCCTAACTTTCTCACTCTGAGCACAAGCAGTTGGTACCACCCCTTTCTCTTTCTTCCTTTTCAGTACAGGACAATTTGCTATTATATGCCCTGGCTTCTTACAGTAGTGGCAAATAACACTCAAAAATTTTTCCTTCACCCATTTCTCTTCCACTCTTCCTTTAACCTCACTTCTCGATTTTCTGTCTACTCTACTTGGATTATCAGCAGTATTCCTTTGAAAGGTTTTCCCTGGTGTCCACTTAGGCTTGCGAATTTAGCCAATTCTTGCCAAGTTTTTATATTTTTCTCTGCTGAGTACAATTGAATATCATCAGGAACACAATTTTTAATCTCAGTCAGAATGATTTCCCTCAATTAATCAAAGTTATTTTCTACTTTCATTGCGACACACCACTGATCAAAACACACAACCTTCCTATAAGCAAAATCCAGGTCAAATTGGGTTGCTGCTTTTTTAAACTCCTGAACTTTTGTCTATAAGCCTCTGGAACTCGTTCATAAGATTGGAGTATAGTCTGCTTTACAAATTCGTAATCAGCTGCTTGTTGTTCAGTGAGACATGAGTACACCTGTTGGGCTTTCCCTTTAAGAACACTTTGTAGCAGGAGTGACCACTAGTCTGGTGGCCATTTTAAATTTACAGCTACTTTCTCAAAATGCTGAAAATACTGGACTATTTCAGTTTCCTCAAATGGAGGAACTAACCTCACTTCTCTACTGACCAGAAACCTCTCCTCCTGACCAGCACATGGGTTTTGGGCTTCTCGCTCTCCTTGCATTAGGGTCAGCTTTAGTTTAGCTAGTTCTAACTCATGCTTCCGTTCTTTCTCTCTCTCCTCCATTTCTGCCTGCCTTACTGCTTCCTATTTGGCTTTCCTTTCTGCCTCTCTTTTATCCTCTCTCTTCCCTTTCTGCCTGCCTTACTGCTTCCCGTTCGGCTTTCCTTTCTACCTCTCTTTTTTCCTCTAACTCTCGTTTTCTCAAAGCCAACTTTACTTCCTCTGAAGTTTTCTCCTTTGGAAACTGTTCTAATGCAGCTTTTTCAAATACCTCCTTTCTTACATAGTGCTTAATAATCTTTAGGGTAATTTCCTTTTTTTTCATCCCAGTTCTTACTGTAAGAAGTTTTAACTTGCCAACTATAACCATCAGTTCTAACTTTTTAGCCATTTTTAAATTAACCACTGAAGGGTTAGCGATGAACTGGTCAATATTCATAGTTGCTGTTTTTTCTGCTGGTGATTTATACACTCACCGTTTATTTTTTATTTCAAGCTGGAGGTTGAGTCAAACTCAGATGACCGATAACTAAGCTCCAGTCAATCGCCCCTAAAGTTTCCAAATTGGTGGTTGTCCGACAAGGGATAAAGGACAACTCAGGAGGTGAAGGGGAGGTTGGGGATAAATAAGATAGAAATAGGAGAATAAGGAAAATGTTAGATGTTGTAGGAATGTTGTCTTATAAAGAGTTGAAAATAAGAAAACAGAAATGGAAAAGGAGGAAAGGTAATGATGGAAAAACGGAAAGAGAAGATAAACAAAATATAAAAGGGCTACGCTGAACTATATGTCTTTAAATATTAATGGAATACATAACCAAATTAAAAGGAAGAAACTACCAAATTTAAATGAATAAATGTATTCCATTAGAAAGAATAACATATTGGTTAAGAAATAATATTGAAATATTCGAACAAGTATAGGAGCCTTACATTAAATACAATAGCGAAAACCTACCGGGGACAAACATTACCTAAGTTGATGGAAGGAGAAGGAAAGAAAAGAATGGACTCAGTAGAATTTCTGGTGTAATTTTGTTGAATGACAACATTGTCTGACTGGCTTAATGCAACCTAGATTGTATACCTAAAATGGATGAGAGGGGGGGGTGGGGGGGTGGTTTGGGAGGAAAGGGGGGGGGGAGAAAAAGTCACTGTATATGTGTGAAAAGAAATAGTGTATATCATGGCTAATGTGATTTATGGTGTGAAAAATAAAAAAAATTAAAAAAAAAAAAAAAGTTTCCAAATTGGTTTGATCTTGGACGATGTCCCCAAATTATGTTACAAGATCAAACCAGCAACCACAAAGAAGGGATATCACACAGGAGTAAAAATGAACAATTACTTTATTAACAAAAAATCACCTTCAAACTTTAATTCAAAATCCCCCCTATTATAACAATGCCCACTGGTTACTATGCAAATCTCTATACATTCTCCAGCCTAAATATAACATATGCAATTAAAGTCTAAGTTATATTTATAACCATCCCACAGAAAAAACTTAGACACAAAACACACAAGACTCACAAAACTTCGATCTCAACTGAAGCAAAGATCATAAACAAAATTCAGTTTGTTTGGTAAACTGAAGCCAAAAGATCTTTGAGCGAAAGAGAGCACAAAATTCGAAGTTGCTTTATGTTGCTTGCAGAGAGATGAACCACTGGCTTGGTCCGGATCCTTCTGGCTGCCTTCGGAATGTTCATCCCTTTTGAAATCCCAACATTCTAAACTGTCCTCCAGACCATGACTCATGCTCTGGGCCTTCTTCCACTTTACTCCACAGCACCCCCAGTGATGGTTTATCATCCAAGTCCAGAAATGTTTTGATCATTTTTCTGCACATGCACAGTCTGTCTCCCACTCTCTCAGCAGTCCACCTTCACCTTGGCTCTCTAAGGCAAACTGTCACTTTTTAACATAAAACCACACAACACATAGGCCAATACACAACACAGAACTCTGTTGCGGTATCAAAGAGGCTTCAAATCTTTTGTCACACAGTTGATATCTGGGAAGATTCAAGCGAGCTTAACTTTAGAAAATGTATTCTAAGCACCACTTTAAATTGAATCAAACTGTGCTGAGCACATAGAGATGAGTCATGGATAAGAGCCAAAATTGAAATCCAATCTTCTTCTGAAATAGACATATTCAGATCATTGTCCCATTCGGTTTTTAAATTCAATATTTTATAATATAAGGCAGATATTATACCTTTATGTACAATTTGTAATTTAAAAAGTTTGTCGATGAAATTCAGATCCAGAAGATATGGAAATACTGAAAGTTTAAAATGAATAAAATGTCTAATTTGATAATATCTAAAAAAATGTCTGCTTGGCATTTAAATTTCAGCATCAATTGTTGTAAAGATGGGGGAGTCATGTGATGCAGAGGACGTAGGATATGGGATCCTAAAACTCCTAGGAAAATAGAAAATGAATATTTAGCTAAAGTGAACAGAGATTAAAATACGAAGGAAGAAGATAAGAATAGTCCATTTACTTTTTTAAATGCCTTTGAAGAAAGGAATTGTTGTTGCTGGAGTGGATGAAGGTGTTGTTCCTTGATATGAAAAGAGGCCTCTAACGCAGAGAAATCCCAGATCTGGAGTGACAACTAAGGCCCGTCAGAGAGTTGAGTTGCTGGGAGTAGCAGTGAGCGTGACCAGCCTTTTGGCTGGCGAAGATGGCATCGGGCCAAAGAAAACAGATTCTTTAAGCAAACTCAGAATGTTGAGTTCGAGTGAAATGATTTATTTCAGTGGTGAATTAGCAAGTGTTTGTCTTGGGTAAACTTGTACCTCTCACTTTGTTCATTTTAGATTGATCACAGTGTTTGAGCTACCGAAAGAAAATAGACACACACACACCGAGAGCAGTTCAGTTTATACAAATGTTTATTACAAATTCAAAAGCTGATTTCACACTACAATATGCAAGCCCTTCCCAACGCTTGGACTGTTCCCAACTGCCGAAGCGAGGCAACGACTGCACACTTGTAGTTGGTTGTCAGGGCGCCGGTAGCAGCTTCTCCACCTCCCCTGACCGGGACGTTGGCTGGACTCTAGAAGTTCTTCTTCTTGCTGAGAGATGTTGCCACCTCTCGGAAAGTCTCTCTCTTCAGCAGAGGGACCATGGCTTATATTACCCAAAAACTGCTTACCCAAGCACCTATTCCCAGCACAGCAAGAAAGATAAGCAAGCAAGCTAGCATGCTAGGCTATTAACGAATAACATAATTTTCAGCTTATCACTTTGAATACAATGATTTATTTTGCATCAAGGCTAGGTCTCTGACAGTCTGTGATCAAAACAAGCAGGAAGATTAAATGTTCTTGATACACAGATGTCCTTTCTTCAGATAACAGCATCTCTGGCCCCTTGGTGGAATTTAGCTTATGTCTGCTGATTCTAAAACATAAGCAGGTTCTCAGCCTTGCAAAACCAAGAGCAGCAAATTAAAAAACAGGTTAGAATCTTCCATTACAGTGTTGTAGAACAAAGACAGACAAGATTTAGAGAAGTTACTTCAGTCTATGAATATGTTAAGTTAAATATAAAACTAAGGCTATACAAAAGGATAAAGAGAACTCTGATGGTGAACTGCAACAAATAGTATGGGAAATGTGGGATTATATTAAAATAATGTGAAAAGAAATAAATTATTTTAGATTTGAAGTTAAAGATATGAATGAAAAATACAAGCAGTTATCAACAAATATGGAAGTACAAGAACAACAGAATGAGGAAAATCAGAATATTATGAAAGTTTATGAATTTAAGGTCCAATTGAAATTGATAAAGCACATACAGCCCTCAGACAATGACCTCAGTCAAATGAGAAACCTTGCTCTATAGTAATTAAGTATTCAAAATATCAAGACAGGAAAAGCAAAAAAAGTCCACCTGAATATCATGGTTCAAAGGTTTTTTTTTAACCTGGATATTACTGTACAGCAGTTGGCAAAGAGGAGACAGTTTAATGAAGTCAAGAGAAGTCTTTGGGAAAAGGTATACAAGTTTACATTACGTTATCCAGCAATGATGAAGATTGTATTACCGGATGGCAAAAATAATTTTTTTATGGATTACAAACAAGCATCAGATTTTGTGGAAACTTTGCCTTCTAATAGGTCGAATAAATGTGAAGGAATTATTTGCAATGAAACAATGGACGAGTAAATCAGAGACTGTTTTGATGTAACCCCTGGGAGGTGGAGGGTGACGGAGTCCATCGGCTGCTGTTCATAGGCTCATTTGTGGCAATGAGCCACATCCCGTACAATAGAGGGGGGTGGTGCTTTTTTCCTTATTGTAAATGGGGAGAGGGAAGGGGAGGAAGTTCCACTATTATATATAGATATATATATAGATAGATAGATAGATATATATAGATATCTATATCTATATATATATAGATATATATATATCTATATATATAGATATATAGATATCTATATAGATATCTATATAGATATCTATCTATATATCTAGATATATCTAGATATATATCTAGATATATATGTCCATGAGTGGAGTTGTATTGATATTTTATTTTACTTTACTTTAGAGAATTGATTCAATATGGAATTTAAATTGGATGTTGGAGAGATGTGAGATTTTTAATGGATATATGATTAATTAGGATTATTGTTAGATATATTGGAATATAACATTTAGAACTGATTTAAAATATAAGAGGTCCAATTGAAATGGAAAAGCACATAGAACTCTCAGACCACGGCTGTAATCAAATAAGATTTGGTGGAAACTTTGCCTTTTAATAGGCTGAGTAAATGAGAAGGAAATATTTGGAATGGGGCAATGGACTAGTAAATTAGAGACTTTGTTCTAATGTAATATTTGGGAGGTGAAAGGTGCCGGAGTCCATCGGACACTGTTTAAGGGCTTGTTTGTGGCAATGAGCCACATCTCGTATGATGGGGGGGTTGGGGGGAGTGGTGCTATGGAGGGAGTTGGGGGGAGTGGTGCTTAGTGCCATGGAGGGAGTTCTATTATTATTAAATATATGTTTATGAATGGAGTTATATTGATACATTGATGTTTTATTTTACTTTAGAGAATTGATTTAATATAGAATTTAAATTGGATGTTGGAAGAGATATGAGATTCTTAATAAATATATGATTAATTAGGAGTAATGTTAGATATTTTGATATTTAACATTTAGAATTGATTTAAAATATAAGATTTATGTGTTTGGATATGTTACAATATGTTGGTTAATGTAATCTCTAAAAAAAATCCACTCCATTTTTTTTTTTCTTTTGTGCTTTCTTTCTTCCTTTTTGGGTGGAAGGGGGAATAAAAACAAAATTATGCATAATTTTGCATTGCTTCTATTGTATTGTTCAAGACGAAGAAATATATGTTTATGTTTGAAAAAAATTGTAAAGATGCAAAATTTTGTTGGATAAAAAGATCGTTTAAAGTTTTAATTTTCCATTCTTCATAGTTTGCTTCTAAAATGGCGGGTTGGAATAAATGATCGAATAGGACTGGTAAATATTAATCCCATTATTCAAAAAAAATCCTAAATTGAGTCCAAATCTTTTCTCTATGTCTCATTATTAAATTCGTTGTTAGTTTTGGAATAGAGAGAGGTAAAGGTAAGTCGAATACTGCCCGTAAGAAAGTATTCTTAAGAGATTTCAATTCTATTTCCATCTAATTGGGGCAGACATCCCTATTATCAAATTGTAAGAACAGTAACATATTCCTTATATTCATTGCCCAATGGTAAAATCTATAATGAGGTTATGACGGTCCTTCATTATTTCTTGTGTTCTGAGATAACTTATTTATTCATGGTTTCTTTCCTTGCTATATATATATATATATATATATATGTGTGTGTGTGTGTGTGTGTGTGTGTGTGTGTATATATATATATATATATATATATACATTTGATATAATGGATGATTCCAATGTGTCAAAGAAAGACTTGGAAAGAAAAATTGGTAATGATTGAAATAAATATAAAAACTTTGGTAAAATATTTATTTTAATTGAATTAATACCCTCGTTATGTTTTTTAATTGCCTTCTACAGTTTTTAAAAACTTCACAATCCTCTATCTTCCCTCGAATTTTTGCTTCCTTCTATGCCCTCTCTTTTGCTTTTACATTGGCTTTGACTTCCCTTGACAGCCACAGTTGAAACATTTTTCCACTTGAATATTTCCTCTTTTTTGGTCTGTATTTATCCTGCATCTTCCTCATTTCTTGTAGAAACTCCACCCATTGCTGCTCTGCCATTGTTGCTAGTGCCAATCAACTTTGGCCATTTCCTCTCTCATGCCACTGTAATCTCCTTTACTCCACTGAATAGTTTTTACTTGTTACATCTCAAATTGAGCTCAATTATAATGTGATCAGCTGGAGGTCATGGTACAGTGACATAGGCAGGAGTGGGGAATAGATCCTTCAAAGTAGGTTTAGGGAGTTAGGAAAGAGGCTCAAGAGCAGGACCTCCAAGTTAATCATCTCTGGATTCTCCCAGTACCATGAATTAGGGAAGGTCAGAACAGGAAGATAGCGCTGACAAATGAGTGGCTGAAGAGATGGTGTAGGGGTCATGGTTTCAAGTTCTTGGATTATTGGAACCTTTTCTGGAGAAGGGTGACTTGTACAAGTGACATGGGTTGCACCTGAACTGGAGGGGAAAAAATATCCTGGCAGGGAGGTTGGTTCATCCCTTTGGGCAGAGTAGGGGAGGGGGATTAAACTAGATTCGCAGGGGGGTGGGAACCAAAGTGGAGACGAAGGAAGAGGTGGTTGACGCACAAGTATAGATCAGCTGGTAGGGAGTTTATGTGGAGGATAGACAGACCTTATTCTAAGGTCTCCAATCCCCTATGGTGCATTATATAACACCCAATCCAGTACAGCCGATCACCTCAGAATCAGAATCAGAATATATTGTCACGAACAAGTTACAAAATTCTGTGTTTTGTGGCAGCATCATTGTGCAAACGTTCATATTATAAACCACCTTACAACAAAATTAAAAAATATATAATAATAGTGATTATTCAGGAATCTGATGGCAGCGGGGAAGAAGCTGTTCTTGTGCCGTTGAGTGCTCATCTTTAGGCTCCTGTACCTTTTCCCTAATGGTAGTAGAATGAAGAGGGGCTGGCCTGGATTGTGGGGGTGTTTGAGGATAGAGGCTACTCATGGGTTCATCAACAAGCTGCTATAAGGGAGTCACGTGATGGAGTAGTGGCCGGTAGGGGAACTCCAGCCCTCTCCAGAAAAGTTAAAAAAAAGATAGAGAAAAAGCAAAGGCACAAACTTAAAAACCAAAACAAAGTGAAAGTAAAAGTGTGAAGAAAATGGCAGCAAAGAAAGAAAAACCAAAAATAACGGGAAGAAAAGAAAAAGGAAAGACGTCGGAAGAAGAAGGTGAAGGCCTTACCTGTCTGAAGAGGCCCGCTGCGGAGAGAGAGGCCCGCTCCCACAGGTCAGTGGAGGTCCCGGGCTCGGGACTACAAAAATGGCTCGCAGAGCCGAGTAAAAGTGAGCAACCGCGCATGAAAAAAAACACACTGACGGGAGGGGGGAACAGCTGCGGAGTCGATCTCCACAGCTGAGAGAGACACCTGCAGCACAGCAGCAGGTGCAGAACACAGACAATAATGACAACAAGAAAGAAGAGGGTTCTTTTTTTAAAGAATATATGGAATCAGTGAAAGAATGGCAATTACAAGAATTTAATGAGATAAAAAGAATTAAGAATGCAGAAGAAAGAATGAATAAAATGGAAGTGGCCATATCAGAATTGGCAAAAAGAGTGGAAAATATGGAAAAACGAGAAACATTTGTAGATATGGAAGTAAAAGACTTAAAAGAGAAATTAGAAGAATCTAATAAAAAAGCTAAAGAGGCACAGGAGCTGTTAGCTCAGAAGATAGATATAATAGAAAACTATAATAGAAGAAATAATATAAAGATAGTGGGCCTTAAGGAAGATGAAGAAGGCAAGAATATGAGAGAATTTATAAAAGATTGGATCCCCAGGGTCCTAGGAAGACCAGAATTACAGGAAGAAATGGAAATAGAGAGGGCACATAGAACTTTAGCCCCGAAACCACAACCGCAGCAAAAACCAAGATCCATTTTAGTAAAATTCTTAAGATATACAACAAGAGAAAATATATTGGAGAAAGCAATGAAAAAAGTAAGAGAGGACAAAAAGCCACTGGAATATAAGGTCAAAAAATTTTTTTCTATCCAGACATAAGTTTTGAATTCCTGAAGAAGAGGAAGGAGTTCAATACAGCAAAAATGATCTTATGGAAAAAAGGATATAAATTTATGTTAAGGTACCCAGCGGTACTTAAAATAATTATTCCAGGGAAACAAAACAGACTATTCTCGGATCCAGAGGAAGCAAGGAAATTTGCAGAACAACTACAAAACAAGCAGAGATGAAGACATGTAATAAGAGTAAAAATGACCATGATCTATATGTATGTGTGTAAAGGGGTATACGTGTGTATATATATAGTGTGCATATATGAATGTATCCGTATTTAGAGGAAAATATATAGAGTATAGACAAGAATTAATAAGGGAGGGAAATGGAATAGAGGGAATAAGGAGGGAATTAAAAGAGTGACCTTTGTTACATATGAAAATTGAAATCTTTTCTGCGGGGGGCTGGGTGGGGAGGAGTTACGGTCACTGCAAAATCAGCTGACGTTTGCGAGTGAATTCGCAAATCCAAATGGAGAGGGGAGATGAGGTTGTCCGACAAGGGATAAAGGACAACTCAGGAGGGGGAGGGGAGAATGGGGTTAAAGAAGTTTTAAATAGGAGAATAGGGAAAATGTTTGATGTTTTAGAAATGTTGTCTTATAAAGTGTTCAAAACAAGAAAGCAGAAATGGATAAGAAGGAAAGGTAATGATGGAGAAACGGAAAGGGAAGATAAACAAAGTATAAAATGGCTACGCTGAACTATATGACTTTAAATATTAACGGAATACATAACCAAATTAAAAGGAAGAAACTGCTAAATTTACTGAAAAAAGAAAAAATTGATATAGCATTTGTGCAAGAAACACATTTAACTGAATTGGAGCACAAGAAATTAAAGAGAGATTGGGTAGGACACGTAACAGCAGCGTCGTATAATTCAAAAGCAAGAGGAGTAGCTATATTAATTAGTAAAAATGTGCCAATTAAAATAGAAGAGGAAATAATAGATCCAGCAGGGAGATATGTAATGATAAAATGTCAGATATATTCGGAGTTTTGGAATCTACTCAATGTATATTCACCTAACGAAGAAGATCAAAAGTTTATGCAAGATATTTTTTTGAAGATAGCAGATACGCAAGGGAACATATTAATAGGAGGGGATTTCAACCTGAATTTGGATTCAAACATGGACAAAACTGGGAAAAAAATTAACAGAAAGAACAAAGTAACCAAATTTATAATTAAATCGATGGAAGAAATGCAACTTTTGGATATATGGAGGAAACAACACCCAAAGGAAAAGGAATATTCATATTACTCGGCTAGACATAAAACATACTCAAGAATAGACCTATTTTTGTTATCAGCTCGTATGCAAGATAGAGTAAGAAAAACAGAATATAAAGCTAGAATATTATCGGACCATTCACCCTTAATATTGACAATAAAGTTAGAGGACATCCCTCCAAGAATGTATAGATGGAGATTAAACTCCATGTTACTCAAAAGGCAGGATTTTAGAGAATTCATTGAAAGACAAATTAAAATGTATTTTGAAATAAACACGGAATCAGTGAAAGATAAGTTTATACTATGGGATGCAATGAAAGCGTTCATTAGAGGGCAAATAATAAGTTATATAACCAAGATGAAGAAGGACTATAATCAGGAAACAGAGCAGTTGGAAAGGGAAATAGTAAATATAGAAAAAGAATTAGCAATGAAGGAAGATACAACTAAAAGAAGAGAATTGGCAGATAAAAAAATAAAATATGAAACACTACAAACATATAAGGTGGAGAAGAATATAATGAAGACAAAACAGAAAAATTATGAACTGGGGAAAAAAACGCACAAAATTCTAGCATGGCTGCTTAAGACAGAACAAGCTAAGAAAATGGTATTGGCATCAAGGAAAAAAGACAAACAAATCACATATAATCCAAAGGAGATCAAGGAAAACGTTAGAGAATTCCATGAACAATTATACCAAACTGAAAACGAAGGGAAAGAAGGGAAAATAGATGAATTTCTAACTATTGAACTACCAAAACTACAAATAGAGAATCAAAATAAATTAACAGAACCATTTGGAATAGTAGAAATACAAGAGATAATAAAAAAATTACCAAATAATAAAACACCAGGAGAGGATGGATTCCCAATAGAATTCTATAAAACATTTAAAGATTTATTAATTCCTCCCCTCCTGGAAGTAATCAACCAGATTGATAAAACACAAAGCTTACCAGATTCATGTAAAACAGCAATAATTACAGTAATACTAAAGCAAGGGAAAGATCCACGTGCACCAGCGTCATAGAGACCAATATCTTTACTTAACACAGATTATAAGATAATAGCTAAACTATTAGCAAACAGATTAGCAGAGTATGTACCGAAAATGGTAAATCTAGACCAAACTAGATTTATTAAAAAAAGACGCACAACAGACAATATTTGTAAATTTATTAACTTAATTCATGCAGTAGAAGGGAGTAAAGCGCCTACAGTAGCAGTTGCTTTAAACGCAGAGAAGGCCTTTGACAGAGTAGAATGGAATTATTTATTCAAAGTATTGCAAAAATTCAGTTTACCAGAAAAGTATATTAATTGGATTAAAGCATTATATAAGGGACCATTGGTGAAAGTGACAGTAAATGGATATATATCAAAGCAATTTAACTTAAGCAGGTCAACACGGCAGGGATGCCCACTATCACCTTTATTGTTCGCGTTCAGCATGATGCTGAACCAAGCCATGAAAGACCCCAACAATGAAGACCCTGTTTACATCCGGTACCGCACGGATGGCAGTCTCTTCAATCTGAGGCGCCTGCAAGCTCACACCAAGACACAAGAGAAACTTGTCCGTGAACTACTCTTTGCAGACGATGCCGCTTTAGTTGCCCATTCAGAGCCAGCTCTTCAGCGCTTGACGTCCTGCTTTGCGGAAACTGCCAAAATGTTTGGGCTGGAAGTCAGCCTGAAGAAAACTGAGGTCCTCCATCAGCCAGCTCCCCACCATGATTACCAGCCCCCCCACATCTCCATCGGGCACACAAAACTCAAAACGGTCAACCAGTTTACCTATCTCGGCTGCACCATTTCATCAGATGCAAGGATCGACAATGAGATAGACAACAGACTCGCCAAGGCAAATAGCGCCTTTGGAAGACTACACAAAAGAGTCTGGAAAAACAACCAACTGAAAAACCTCACAAAGATAAGCGTATACAGAGCCGTTGTCATACCCACACTCCTGTTCGGCTCCGAATCATGGTTCTCTACCGGCACCACCTACGGCTCCTAGAACGCTTCCACCAGCGTTGTCTCCGCTCCATCCTCAACATCCATTGGAGCGCTCACATCCCTAACGTCGAAGTACTCGAGATGGCAGAGGTCGACAGCATCGAGTCCACGCTGCTGAAGATCCAGCTGCGCTGGATGGGTCACGTCTCCAGAATGGAGGACCATCGCCTTCCCAAAATTGTGTTATATGGCGAGCTCTCCACTGGCCACCGTGACAGAGGTGCACCAAAGAAAAGGTACAAGGACTGCCTAAAGAAATCTCTTGGTGCCTGCCACATTGACCACCGCCAGTGGACTGATATCGCCTCAAACCGTGCATCTTGGCGCCTCACAGTTTGGCGGGCAGCAACCTCCTTTGAAGAAGACCGCAGAGCCTACCTCACTGACAAAAGGCAAAGGAGGAAAAACCCAACACCCATCCCCAACCAACCAATTTTCCCCTGCAACCGCTGCAATCGTGTCTGCCTGTCCCGCATCGGACTTGTCAGCCACAAACGAGTCTGCAGCTGACGTGGACTTTTTACCCCCTCCATAAATCTTCGTCCGCGAAGCCAAGCCAAAGAAGAAGAGCTATAGAACCACTAGCAGAATTGATAAGAACAGAAAATAATATAAAAGGGATAAAAATAAAAGGCAAGGAATATAAAATCAGTTTATTTGCGGATGATGTTATAGTATACTTAACAGAACCATAACTATCAATAAAAGAATTATATAAGAAATTGAAGGAATATGGAGAAGTGTCGGGTTACAAGATTAACGTAAATAAAAGTGAAGCAATGCCTATGAATAATGCGGATTTCTCAAAATTTAAGAAGGAATCACCATTCAGATGGCAAATGCAAGCAATAAAATACCTAGGTATACAAATAAATAAAAATCTTGGCCAACTATATAAACTCAATTATTATCCACTAATGAAAAAATTACAGGACGATTTAGAGCATTGGAAAGATTTACCACTAACACTAATAGGAAGGATAAACTGTATTAAAATGAACATTTTCCCAAGGATATTATACCTATTTCAGGCATTGCCAATACACTTGACAGAGAAATTCTTCAAGGAGTTAAAGAAAATAATAAGGAAATTTTTATGGAAAGGGGGGAAACCGAGGATAGCACTAGATAAATTAACAGAATGGTATAAACAAGGAGGCTTACAACTGCCAAACTTTAAAAATTATTATAGAGCCACACAATTAAGATACCTATCAGATTTTTATCAAACAAGGGAAAAGCCAGATTGGACTAGATTAGAACTAGATAAAATAGGGGAAAAGATACCTGAACACATATAAATGGGATGAAAAATTGGTACAACATAGAACTTCTCCAGTATTACATCATCTACTCAATATTTGGAAGAAGGTTCATGTAGAAAGAAATAAAACAAATTATCAATTACCAAAACTAATATTGACACAAAATAAGTTACTCCCTTTTACAATAGATAACCTTTCCTTTAGAGAATGGGAGAAAAAAGGGATCAAAAGAATAGAAAATTGTTTTTCAGGAAATAGATTATTATCCTTTGAACAAATGAAAGATAAATACAATATAACTCAAGATACAGTGCTGGCATATTACCAATTGGGATCCTACTTGAAGGACAAATTAGGAAGCAGTCTGAGTTTACCAGAGGGAAGTAACTTTGAATATGTGATTACAGATACAATGATAATTAAAAGATTTATAACAAATATGTATATTAAACTGCAAGAAAAGGAGAATGAGGAAACAAATGGTAAAACTAAACAAAAATGGGAACAAGATTTAAATATAAAGATAAAAAAGGAAACATGGGAGAAGTTATGTTCTGGAACAATGAGAAATACAATAAATACGAGGTTACGTATGAT
The DNA here is from genome assembly GCF_036971445.1 of Narcine bancroftii. Taxonomy (NCBI): domain Eukaryota; kingdom Metazoa; phylum Chordata; class Chondrichthyes; order Torpediniformes; family Narcinidae; genus Narcine; species Narcine bancroftii. Next base: position 250,097,564 of record NC_091469.1, on the reverse strand, counting down.
ACAATATAACTGGATACACAGGCTATACATTACACCTCAAAAGTTAAATAAATGGGACCCAACAGTATCTGATAGATGTTTTCGATGTAAAAAAGAAATGGGAACAACAATTCATGCAATCTGGACATGTGAGAAAGTAGAAAAATTTTGGGAAGACCTAAACCAAATATTAAATAAAATTACAGAAAACAATATACCAAAGAATCCAGAGATCTTCCTCCTAAGTAACATTAAAAACAAAGAATTTGGAATTGATTTGGATGATGCACAAAAAAGATTTGTTAAGATAGCGCTAGCCGTAGCAAAAAAATGTATTATGTCAACCTGGAAATCGGAAGATAATTTGAAAATACAACAATGGTATATAGAAATGAATAAATGTATTCCATTAGAAAAAATAACATATAGTTTAAGAAATAATATTGAAATATTTGAACAAATATGGGAGCCTTACATGAAACACAATAGCGAAAACCTACCGGGGACATTCACTACCTAAATTAACAAAAGGAGAAGGAAATGAAAAGAATTGACTCAGTGGAATTTCTTGTTTATTTTTATTGAATGACAACATTGTTTGACTGGTTTAATGTATCCTAGATTTTGTACTTTAAATGGACGGGAGGGGGGAGGTATGGAGGGTGGGATGGGAGGAGGGGGGGGGGAAGAAAATGGCACTGTATATATTTGAAAAGGAAAAAGTATGTATCATGGTTAATGTGGTTTATGGTGTGAAAAAAAAAAAATAAAAAAAAAAACAAGCTGCTATAAAAAGCCATTTTGTTGGCATTCTAAAAATTCTATCCCTTGAGATCCAGTCCCAACCAGGTTTCCCAATCTACTTGCATGTTAAAATCCTCCGTGACTACCAAAACATTTCCCTTCTGAATCACCTTTTCTATTTGCTGTTGTAATTTGTTGTCCACATCCTGGCTTCTGTTTGGAGGTCTATTTACAACTGCCAATAGTGTTTTTTTTTTACCCTTGCCATTTCTTAACTCAACCCACAATTGTTCTATATCCTCAGAGCCTATGTCACCTCTTTCTAATGATTTAATGTTATTCCTTAACCAACAGAGCCACACCCTCTCACACTCCCTTGGCTTACCTGCTTAACTTTTAGGTACACTGTGTATTCTTGGACATTTAGTTCCAAATAATATCCATCCTTTAGCCACAACTCTGTGATAGCCACAACATCATACCTGCCAATCAGTGGCTGGACAACAAGGTCATCCACTCTATTTCTTAAGCTGAATGCATTTAAATATTAAACTTTTACTTTTTTATTTGATACTTTTTTTTGACTCTGTGTCCCTGTTGCATTGCAACACATCCCAATGGCTGCAATTTTGCCCGATCTGTCTGTCCTCCACACAAACTCCCTACCAGCTGATCTATAGTTATGCACCAACCACCTCTTCCTTTGTCTCCACTTTGGTTCCCACCCCCCTGCGAATCTAGTTTAATCCCCCTCCCCTTCTCTGCCCAAAGTGATTAACCAACCTCCCTGCCAGGATATTTTTTCCCCTCCAGTTCAGGTGCAACCCATGTCACTTGTACAAGTCACCCTTCTCCAGAAAAGGTTCCAATAATCCAAGAACTTGAAACCCTGACCCCTACACCATCTCTTCAGCCACTCATTTGTCAGCGCTATCTTCCTGTTCTGACCTTCCCTAATTCATGGTACTGGGAGTAATCCAGAGATGACCACCTTGGAGGTCCTGCTCTTGAGCCTCTTTCCTAACTCCCTAAACCTACTTTGAAGGATCTATTCCCCACTCCTACCTATGTCACTGTACCATGACCTCCAGCTGAACCAGCTGACATGAGCACCCATGAGGCCAAATACTATCCTAGAGTCTCTTTAGCCACCACAAAATCTCCTTTATATGTTCCCTATGACTATTGCTGTACCTGCCTCCACCCTTCCCTTCTGGGGCACAGAGCTGACTACGGTGCTATTGGTCTGTGTAAGGGTTTAAATTGATTGCAAATTTGCAAACGTTTCTGTTTGTGGCTTTCAAGATGTTGTTTACATATTTTTTCAGTCTTCTAGCAACATCTTCGAGCCAAGGTGTCGGCAATGTTAAAGATTACATGTTCTTAGTTTAGTTCCTTTCTTCTATGAAATGGTAAGGAATTAGAATGTTCCAACAACTTCTATTGATTGTTTAACAAAGTTTTAGCACCATCTAATAATGTTTAATGGCTTGTAATAATGTATAGCAACTGATAATAATGTTAACAATGTTTACTAAACTTTGGAAAACTCAACTTTAGTATGGATTTTTTTGAACGAGTCATAGACACTAAAACATTCTGATATCCTCCAAGTAATTATAAAGGAAAATAGTTGCTACAATTTTAGTCAATAAAATATGGGAATTTAAGACAATAGAAAGTTGGAAATCAGATTTGGAATTTGGATTGGATTGATTGGGCTCTGTTTTGAGCATTTCAAACTCAAGGAGGCACAATTGTCAACAGCCCCACCAAGGCCATTGAAAAAGCTGTAAATCTTGCTAAAGGATTCCTTCTGTGTGTTTATTTCAAGTTAGAACACAACTTGGAAAAACTACTGCTTGTCCTTTGAGGACTGTTTGGTTTTGGCGTTATTGTTGTGCATGTTTGATGTCTGAGTGCGATGGTTGGCTGAATGGATAATCTGGCAGCCGCCACTGAAGCTGCTGCCCCTGAGGTCACAGAATTTAAAGAAGAATTACAATTTCAGGGATTAGATTCAAATGGAGCCAAACTACTCCAAGTAAAAAACCAATAGAAACTAAGATCAGCCACATGGAAATGGCTGAAAATGTACCACAAGATGGTGGTGAAGGAGGATGGTCAATTGAGAGTGGAGACAAAGTCAGATATTAAGACGACATCTGACATACAGGATGACATATGACCAGAAGATAGTACATCAAATACTGGTAGCAGGAGAAGCAAGAGGAGTTCCAGAGCAAGCTCCAGTGTTTCAAGTACTGCATGTACAGGTGTAAAAGTTCAGAGTGAAAAGGCCACTCTTAAAGCAGAACAAGAATGGCTTTAGCATAAATATTGCCTGAGAAGAACTAGAGGAAGAGCAGGAGGAGCAGCTACAAAGAGAAGAGAAGCAGCTATGGAGAGAAGAGGAGCTGAAACGGGAGCAGCTAAGGAAGAAAGAGCAGCAGCTAAGAAGGAAAAAGGAGCAACAGGAACTGAGAGAAAAAAATAGCTGTAAATGAGTCCAAGTCGAGGGTACTAGAAGGTGTCTGGTGCTCAAAGTAAATTATCTAAAGCATCTAATGTTTTGGAGTCATGTTTTGAGGAAGGACAACATAAAAATAAAATATTTAATACCAAAGAAAAGCCAGTGATACGGTTACGAGACTTGTATGGACCTGACCAAGCCATGTTAAGGCACGGTGCTTCCAAATCTCAAACCCCAATAGTGACCCCAGTGGACAGAGATGTGAACCTACTGCCATCTTACGAAGCAGAATACTACCTGTTCCCAACAGGTAATAGAAATCCAGGTCAACAAAGTAATTTACGACCAGGCATGAGAAGACCAGATGAAATGGCTGCACCGTTAATTCAATTACAGACATTCTCTTCCCTGTCCAAGAGAAAGATTCCAGTTTTTGATGGTGACCAACTTCAATTCCAAGTGTTGCGATAAACTTTGAATGCAGTATTGAAATTAAGAACCAAAATTTGGAGGATTGTCTATATTATTTGAAACTGTTCATGAGTGGACAACCACAAGAACTTGTAAAGACTTGCCTTCATTTAAGGATGAAGGATTCAAAAAGACTAAGTTTTTACTAAAGAAGTATTTTGGCAACAAGCATAAAAATGCAACTTCCATGGTTGTCAATAAAACTGGATGACACAAAGAGATTACAAGCTTACTCCCTCTTTGTCCTGTAATAATAAGCATGATTTGGAAAAAGTGTGCACAGTTGGAAAAGAAGACGCATAATGAGAAAATTGCCTTTTTTGAAGGAAAATAGAGTAAAGGACACATCAGCAAAAACTGCAAAAAGTGACTCAGCTGTGACTTATGTAGTCAAAAACATCTCAAAATGCTACATATCTTCCAGGAAAAGAAGAATATGGAAAAGGAACAAACGGAAGGAAAGAAGCAGATGTAAACAGAGCTGAAGCCCAGTGGCATATCAAGAGAAAATAGTGCCCATGGCAAGCACTGAAATTGTGCCTCCCATTAAAACTTACTTCAACCTTTCACCCCTCAACCATCTCTTGCTGCCACCACCCCATCTATTTCACCTTCCCTACCTGTCCTTGCTGCAGTAGAATCCTAAAATAGTCATATCCAACATTGTGATGGATATTTTGAGATATTGGAAAACAATCTACACCTTAAAAAAATTATGACAGTTTCAATTAAAAAAGTCCTCTGCCTACTTCAAAGGCCAGCCTTTTCTGAATGAAAGAAGTGAATGGAGCGGAATAGCCAAAATTAAAGGTGTTGAGTGATTGTCACCGTCCCCACGAGCGACTTGTCTTACCTTTCGTGGAAAGGTGACTCTCGGTGCTGAGCACCCGGTGGGCGAGAAGCAGGATGATCCCAAAGTCCATGCTGAAACTCATCCTTCAGCGCATACCCCTCCTCAGCCCTGGCTCCAAGACAAGTGACTGGGCTCCACTCACTCTGGCTGAGACAGGAAGGCACCAGGTCAGCCTGCCAACTGTCAAAAATTAAAAAAAATACGAGAGGAATAACCAAAGAAGTGAATTAATGTTGCTGCCCTCCTCTAGTCATCAGCTCACATCCAGAGTGAGAGAGCCATCCTCTGGGAATTGTAGTCACCATTCACACCTCTGTTCATCCAGTGAGTGCCTTCTTCATTTACATTAGCTACAAGCCACTGAACAAACGCTTCAAACCAACAACATGCTGCTCTCGTGAACAATACAAATAATTTTTTTCATGTTCATTTTACAAGTGTTTAGAGGATAGTGGCAGAAGGTGTATTCAATGTCCTTATGATTTTCGCAGTTAAATAAAACTTCATTTGGAACAACATTTTTTCGCAAGTTGTCACATTGATGCTGTGTCACAGACTTGTAAAACAAGGCAGTGTATTAATGCTGGATCAGGATGGTTTATCGCCAGTCATTTAGCTAGCTACCTTTTGTGCAGGAGATGACATCGTTGAGCAGATGAAATGGAAACTTTCGAGGGGGGTGGGTCACGTGATACTCTGGGTCTCCTCAGAAGAATTCAGTTAAACACCATTAAAAAAAACACTCAAAAGTGCCTTTAAACTAGCTGAACAGCTAAACCAAGAGCAAGAAATGAAGAATCAAGCAAAGAAATACAGGTACTGACCAGAATTCAACCGAAATAGTGAAGTTCAACTCGGCAACGGGATGTCGGCAAAACAGCAAAATCTCCTTTAAACTAATTACATACCTAGAGTGTGAGCAAAAAAATGAGAACTTAAACAAAGAATCCAACCTTGATAGTGGAATCCTTCTCAGCAAAGAGACTTCGGCAAAACAGCAAGATGGTAGCTGCAAACAAGGTCTGCAGAGAGATCCATCCCTGGTACAGGGCCAGCTCAGGAGGAACCACTGAAGGAGGGAGATTGACATGACCTCCTTCAGGAGGTTCAAGGAGGTAACAAAGCCCCCTCTAATAAGTTACAGGAGGAGATTAACAAGTCCAACTCAGGACCTAAAGTCATATTCAATCAGTTGGCCACCCGAGTGGCTGCACGGACGGTAGAGGACCAAGTAACAGAGATGGACTCCTCCCTTGAGATGATAAGGAAGGAAACTGACTTTCTGCTTGGAAAGATAGACCAACTGGAAAATTACAGTAGGGAGGTTATGATGAAATTGTACAAGGCATTGGTGAGGCCAAATTTGGAGTAAAGATATAAACAAAATAGAGAGAGTGCAGAGAAGGTTCACGAGAATGTTGACAGGATTTCAGGGTCTGAGTTACAGGGAAAGGTTGTGCAGACTGGGGCTTTTTTCTCTGGAGCGTAGAAGATTGAGAGGGGACTTGATAGAGGTGTTTAAGATTTTAAAAGGGACAGACAGAGTAAATGTGGATAGGCTTTTTCAATTAAGAAAGGGGGAGATTCAAACTAGAGGACATGGTTTAAGATTGAAGGGGGAACATGAGGGGAAATTTCTTTACGCAGAGGGTGGTGGGGATGTGGAATGAGCTTCCGGCAGACGTGGTCGAGGCGGGATCATTGGAAAGACTGGATCGTTTAATGGATAGGAGGGGACTAGAGGGGTATGGACCAGGTGCTGGTCAGTGGGACTAGGAGGGTGGGGATTTGCTACGGCATGGACTAGTAGGGCCGAACTGGCCTGTTCTGTGCTGTAAGTGGTTATATGGTTATATGTCGATATTTTTAACCTGAAGGAAGGCTCTGAGGGAAAGGATTCCACAGAATTTTTTAAAGGCTGGATCCCAGACATTCTGGGATGAGAACACTTTAGTGAACCAATAGTGATTGAAAGGGCCCATTGAGTCTCTGTCTGTGGATCAGAGATCACGACATGTCCTGATACATCTGGTTTGGTATCAGGACTGGGATAAAATCCTGCACACTGCTGCGTGGCGAGTGAGAGAGGACAAGGATCCTGTGGTGATACACCACTAACCTACTCCAGGGGACAACCTGTGTACCTGAAGGAAGAGCACTGGAGGACAAGGCAACACCTGAATGGACCAAGCCCCACCCGGTCGGCTGCCAATCACCCTTCGGGATATAAGCTATATCCGGCCCTAGAGGTCAGTCTCAGAGCCAGCACGGCTACTCTCACAGCCAGCTCTGTGGACATTTGTGTGGAATATAGCCTGTTGAACAGTCTTTATGATTTGTGTCTGCTTTTCTGGTTGATAGTGCATCACAATTTATTCCACACAAAATTTGAAGCTGTAATGGAGAAGCTCCCAAGCGCCAGGAACTCGAAGTCGACCCACGTCATCCGGAAGCACAGGCACACTTCGAAATCTGGAAGCACACGGATGAAGCGACCATCGAGGCACACGCCGATGACATCCTAGATTCCAACAGGAAAAGGCTCATCTTACTCCACTCGAAGCTGGGTCCCCAAGCCTTCCAGGCCCTCAAAGACTGCACTGTGTATTCTGAAGCAATGAACACCCTAGAAACCATGTACAAACCTCCCACAAACGTGGTCTTCGCGAGTATTCGTGTCCAGCAGCCCAGAGAAACAGCTGAGTCCTAACTGGGAGCGCTACATGAATTAGCCCAACCATGCTTGGTAAAACTCGGGGTGACCGAAAGGGAGATCAGGGACGCCTGCATCTGGGGTCTACACTCGAGAGCCATCAGGCAGAAGCTGCTGGAGGATCATATTTACTCCCTGGCCAAACAAGTGGAGGTAGTCCGAGCCCTGGAGGCAGCAGTCCTGCACACCAAAGCCTTTGACTCCAGCCTTCCCCAGATCTTCACGTGGTTAGCACAAACCGCAGCTGTGGCCCAAAATCAGATGGTGGACGAGAACATTACTGCTGTGGGTGCCACAAGCCCTTGTAAGTATTGTGGGTCCCGGTGTGGGTCAGATCGACGATCACGCCAAAACTGCCCAGCCAGAAATCAGTACTGCTCAAGATGTGGCAAGAAAGGTCATTTCAATAAAGTATGCCTTTCGAAGCCTGTCGGTAGCTCAGTGGCCCTCTATGACCTGCCCCCCTCCCACCTGTTCCTGGCCACATGTGATTGCCGGGCGACACCATTGCCCCTGCACCAACTTCCGACCTCCCCAACCTTGGCAGCCCTACTTCTGGCCTCGCCGGCAATGATCGCTGCGTGCTCACCATGCGCCCGGACCAGCCCTTGACCACGCCAGCGCCACCCCGCTAAGACGCCATGTCCACGGACTACAATGACATCACTTCCAGTCCACAGAGTGACATCACTTATGCTGCCCACGATGACGTCACCAGCACTGTCGGCCAACGGCGTGACGTCACTTCTCCTGACATAACCAGCGCAACCGGGGAGGAAGGCCAGCCATGCCACCACCACGCACCCCCACGTGGCGCTGCCATCTTGTGCCGGGCAGACTCAGGCACCACAGCCACACGGGCCCTCCCATGCCTACAATGAGCACAGCACCAATGACGATTATGACGTGGTCAACACGGGCACTGAGCAGGTTGCCCTACTGAAGCACCCCATGCCTCCTGCACCACCAATTGCCACCTGATACACCCCAAGCCTCCGGACACCGTCGATCGCCACCCACCGCACCCCACACCTATGGAAGCACCTCCGGCCCACATTCACCTCTCGCGACACAGCCCATGCTTGCACTCTTCTCACACCTCACGCCAGACTGCAAGCTGATAGCCACCAGAAGTAGGCTCTATTGTGCCGCAGACAGAGACTTCATCAGGGCAGAGGTGCAGAGGCTTCTGACGGAAGGTGTCATAGAGCCCAGCAATAGCCCATGGAGAGCCCAAGTCCTGGTAGTCAAGGGGGGGAAAACAAGCCAAGGATGGCCATGGATTAGTCAGACCATCAACCAGTACACCCAGCTGGATGCCTACCCCTTACTGAGGATAGCCAAGATGGTCAACGAGGTAGCCCGCTACAGGGTCTTCTCCACGAATGACCTGAAGTCAGCCTATCACCAACTCCCCATCCACCCGCGGGACAAGCTTTACACGGCCTTCGAGGTGGATGGGCACCTCTACCAGTTCCTCCGAGTTCCATGTGAGGCGACTTTCCCATTTCTGGATAATGTCATCACCTGAGGCCACGACCAGCAGGACTACGATGCCAACCTGGAGAAATTTCTCCAGAAGGCCAAGGAGCTGAACCTCAGAACAAAGAGAAGTGGGTGTTCAGCACTACCCGCCTCGCCATCCTGGGGATGTGGTACATTGTGGCACATGGTGTCATCGGCCCAGATCCAGAACAGATGTGCCCATTAATGGAGATGCCCCACCTCCCCACGTTCAAAGCCCTCCACAGGTGCCTTGGCTTATTCTCTTATTCACAGTGGGTTTCCCGCTTCTCAGATAAGGTCCACCCACCGGCCCAGGCCACAACTTTCCCTCTCCCACCTGAGGCGCAGGCAGCCTTCACACGCATCAGACAGGATATCACAGACATCACGATGCATGCCATGGATAAGGACTTCCCCTTCCAGGTGGAGACGATGCCTCCGATATAGCCCTCGCCGCTACCCTCAACCAAGGGGGAGGGGGGCGCCCAGTCGCCTTCTTCTCCAGGACTCTCCACGGTTCCAAGCTAGGGCACTCCGCCGTTGAAAAGGAGGCCCAGGTGATCGTGGAAGCAGTCTGTCTCTGGCACCACTACCTGGCTGGTAGGAGGTTCACCCTCCTCACCAACCAGCCAGTGGCATTCATGTTTAGCACCACCCACAAAGGCAAGATCAGGAGTGATAAGATCTTGCACTGGAGATTCGAGCTGCCAACATACAGCTTATGACATCCAGTACCAACCAGGGAAATTTAACGACTCACCTCTCCCAGACCTGTGCGTTGTTCCACGCCCTGCACGAGTCCCTCTGCCACCCGGGCGTCACCCGCTTCAACCACTTTATCATGTCCCAAAGCCTCCCGTACACCGTCAGGGACATCAGGACCATGACTGAGGTGTGCTGGGTCTGCACGGAATGCAAGCCCCGCTTCTTCCTCCCATTGCAAGCCCACGTCGTAAAGATCATTTGGCCCTTCAAGCACCTCAGCATAGACTTCAAGGCCCCCCACCTTACACGAATCGGAATGTCTATTTTCTTGCAGTCATAGACGAATACTCCCACTTCCTTTTCGCCATCCCATGCCTAGACACCTCTACGGCCACTGTCATCAGGGCACTGATGCAGATCTTCACCATGTTTGGCTACCCAACATTCATCTACAGTGACCAGGGGGTTGAGCTTCATGAGTGAGGAACTGCGCCAGTACTTGACAGCAAGGGACATTGAAACTAGTCGCATGACAAGTTACATCCTGAGAGGTAATGGACAGGTGGAGCATGAAAACAGGGTAATCTGGAAGGCAGTCCTTCTGGCCCTTAAGCCTAAAGAGTGGTCCGTAGAGTACTCTCAGGACACCCTCCCCAAGGCGCTCCATGCCACTCCTGAGCATGGCTACCAAGAAGACTCCTCACGAACACCTGTTTTCGTTCCCCAGAAAATAGGCAATGGGAACATCCCTCTCAGCATGGCTCACGTCCCTGGGACTGGTGCTCCTCCATAGACACATGCAGGCCCACAAGGCCAATCCCCTGGTTGAGCAGGTGTTCCTCCTACACTCAAACCATAACTACACCTACATTATGTTTAGCAGCGGCAGGGAGGACACTGTCTCAACTAGGGACCTGGCATCAGCAGGAGCACTCACCTCAACACAACAGCATCCTTCATCCCCCAACCCTGGACAGCAGTGGGCACCCAAGACCATGCTGGCCTGCGCGCCTTCCCCATCCTGCTCCAACCGTGGGGGATGAACCCGCCCCCCCCCCCCACACATCCAATGCCTCACATGCACTGCACCACGCCAGCCGCTCTGGCCCCCACCCCTGCTCCCCCCTGATTATCCCCCGCTTACCCTCGCCAACCTTTGACCAGGAGCCAACCTTGCAATGGTTGCAGAAACTCCAACGGCTGCCGGACTGTCTAAACTTTTAAATAATGTACATATATTTGGGGCTTTGTAGAATATGGAATGTAACCTCCCCGCCCGCCCCCCCCCCCCCGGGACAATTTTAAAGAAGGGGGTGAATGTGGTGATATACCACTAGCCTACTGCAGGGGGAAACCTGTGTACTTGCAGGAAGAGTACTGGAGGACACCTGGCTGGCTGTCAATCACCCTCCGGGATATAAGCTACATCTGGCCCCTCAAGGTTAGTCTCAGAGCCAGCACAGCTACTCTCACAGCCGTTTATGTGGAATAAAGTCTGTTGAACAGTCTTTATTTTTGTGTCTGCTTTTCTGCTCTCAGGTCCCATTACGTATGACAGTTATTTTTTTCCTGACTTGAGTGCAGGTCGAATGAAGAATAGGAAGAATATGGAGGGAGTTCGATCAGGTAAAGAAGGAACTCTAGTCTAAGAATATCCCATTTGCCTTGCTTCACCCAGCAACACTGACGGTTGTACTCCTTGATGGAAGGAAGAGTTTCTCCAAGGTGCCCAGGGAAGTGATGACACTCTCGTGCAATTGGCCAGGAGGAAAATTAAATCTCAAGCAAGAGAAGGTGGAGGAAAATGGGATAAACAGTCATGGTCTTCATGAACCTCTGAGGATGTGTGCCTTAAACACTGGTCACTTTTTCCACCTATAATAGATAAGCGAGTTCCTATTTAAACTGTCTAGTTTTTTATGACCACTAGTTTTCACAGTTACTGTTTCTGAGCTGAGCATTTTTTAAAAACAAACCATGTTGCATTCAAAATTGAATAATCTTATATGATAGTTTATATTTGTTTTGAATATATTATTTAAAATTTTTAAAAAGCACAATTGCATTCAATTAACAACCCCCCTCCCTCCTATCTACTCCCTAAAAAGAAAGAGATTATTAAAATAGAAATACAAATTCAAATCAATTGCTGTGAAACCGAGAACCACCACCAAGATGAGTTATTGAGAGCTTAAATTTTCAGACCAACATATTGTAAATATGGGCTCCATATTTTCAGAAAAAAAAATATTTATCACATAAACTATATTTTTACATAGGAGCCCTGGACCAGGAAAATGTTTGAGTTAGTTAAATATGAGGTACTTAGTGAGAGCAGGATGTACATCTCAGCTTAATGAGGGAGGTAATGCAGAATGTTCAGAGGTTGGCATTGGGAGGGGGGAGGGAGGGCTCTTTATATTTATTTTTATTCTTAGTCTTATTTTTAAATTTGTCAACTATGTCAGTGCCTTATTCAATTTTTTTGCTTCTTTGTCACTGGAGACACATTTTTACTTGTATGTTGATTTTACATGCCATAGCAATTCAGTGTATATATATTATATATATATGATTATTATTAATGAATAAGGTAGTGAAATATGTTAACGTTAATGTGAATGGGCGGAATGGTCTGGTTAAAAGGAAATGAGTCTTGGCACACTTGTAATCCACAGAACATTAGAATCTGAATACCTATCTAGAACCCTGTTGGATCCCTCACCTCTGACTCTATTCTGCTGCCAGAAAAATTAACTTTGTAAAGATGGAGTCTGAATCCTACCCTACTCTGAAAACCATTAGAGACTAGATAAAGCTGTTTTGTGAGATAAACTATCCTTCTGCTCCCAAAAGTTTTATTTTATGGGATGCTAAAAGCCTGCCTTATGGGACAGATAATCTCATATACAAAAAGTGTTAAGAAGAAATACATGGCAGACATAGAAGGACTGGAAACAGAAATTCTGAAATTGGAAAAAGAGTTACACAGTCCAGCTCCAAAGAAACATATAAAGTGCTTGTAAACAAAAAACTCAAGTATAGCACACTGCACACTTATAAAACTGATTCTAAGAACTAAACAAAGATATTATGAACTGGGAGAAAAAAACACATAAAATCTTTGTTCTGACAATTGAGGGCACAGGAGAGTTCGAGAACAATAAATTAAAACCAGACTGAAATGGGCTCAATTTCACATAATCCAACATAAATCAATAATACGTTTAAACAGTTTTATACAAACCTATATACATCGGAATCCCCAGAAGACCTGACTAAGATTGATGAATTTTTATCCACTGTTGAACTGTCCAAACTTGACCAAGATATGAAAAAAATTTGGACCTCTCTTTACTTCAAAAGAAATTGAAAAAGCCTTTGGCTCACTGCAGTCCAATAAATCACCAAGGGAGGATGGTTTCCCACCAGAATTTTACCAAGAATTTAAGGATCATCTTATACCCCTGTGGTGATCCTTGGTATTGCATGCATGTATGTAGAATGTAGTTGCTTGTAGTTGCTCACTGCTAGCTGGTATGGAGGACCAGCGCTATAGGCTGATGAGCGGCAAGTAGCCCCCTTGCTTGCACATAAGTGTTCCCGTCCACTGCTCTCAGCTCAAATTGGGACTAGCCTTGTAGATGGCCAAAACTGCCATGCTCTTGCTAATAATAGCCTATGTTATTCATATAACTCCTGTCTCATGAGTTATTGCCTGCGGTTCAATTTTATTAGTAATGTTTGTTTGAGATGACTTCAAAAGCAGTGCCCGATCCGAAAACAGAGTCGGGGGATGAAGACAGTGGGGTAGTCAGAGGAGCATGGGCTCACTGATTGGAGGCTCAATAACCACCTCCTCTGCCTCTGCTCCCTCCTCTGGAGGCTGCAGGACTGGTGCATGTTTAAGCCCCACAGCCAATGCAGCCTCCTGAACTGCCAGAACAGATACCTGACCTCTGGTAAGAATGGAACAAATTATTAAACCTGACAGGCTTGAGCTCGACCCATGAGCCATGGAGGCTGCGACTCACTTTGAGTATTGGCTGTGGTTCCTGGAAACATTTTTAAATGTGGCTGGGATAGTGGAAAATGAGCAGAAGCTACTCCTACTTCTCTCCCGGATGGGCACCAAGGCTGATAAGAGACAAAGGGACTTATTCGGCTACTATCGCTGCTCTGAGAGAAAAACTATATGAGCTGGCGGAAAGAAATGCATGCCAGACACTTGGTGGCTACACGCAAGCAGCAGCCAGGGGAGTCGATCAGTGGCTTTATCCTGACCCTTCATGATCTGGGGAGAGGATGCTTAAGGAAAGTGGAGTCTGCTGAAGAATTTGTTGATATACTGGTCCTGGACTCATTGGTCTCAAGTGAAATCAAACTCTGTGAGACTGCGGCTGCTAGAGACAGACAAGCTGGATTTAAATCAAGCTATAAGAATCGTTGAGTCCCTAAACCTTGCGCTTAGAAGGGGGACATCTACTCGTCTGAACCAGCAGCTGAATCATGGCCACGTGCCCCTACTCTACTTGATACTCTGCTGAACCGCCTGAACGGCTGGACTCAAGACTCGGCTGTTGACCCTGTCGTGGCTGCAGCACCACAAAATCAGTTGAAATGCTACTTCTGTGGATGAGCAAAGCATCCGAGATCCCGATGCGCTATTAGAGAGGCCATGTGCATTAAATGTGGTAAGAGGGGTCATTACAGAAAGGTCTGCAGAGGGCTCTCTAAAAGGACTGCCCAAACTGCTGTTATCTCAGGCAAAGAGTGGGAACAGCCATCAATCCCTCCTACCTGCTTATCTCAAAATCTTCCACTGGCTCACAATGCTTTGTGTGAGTCTTGTTGGACAGCGCCCCCTGGAGACGAGTGACGTGAAGAACAGGATGATGCAACACTGACAACGCTGGCCTCGCTGGAACTAAATCAAGCAAGTAGCCATGATTTAACCTGTTCCATGCTGAATGTAAATGGACACTCTACGAACTGCCTGTTCGACAGTGGAAGCATCAAGAATTTTAACCACCCTCGTGTGGCTGCCCTCTGCGCTCTCAAAGAGTGAAACATGGATCGTAAAATTCGCCTAGACTCTTGCTCTCACACTGCAGAGGTACATGGCTACTGTCTTGCCGACCTGTCAATCAAGGGCACTGAATATAAAGATTTCCGATTGCTCATCCTACCCAATCTCTGCACCAGCACAAAAGTGTAACCCTAGATTCCAATGGACCTCATCCACCTCTGGGAGTCGGACAACCCTCCTCCAATCTCTCGATGCTGAGAGTGTCCCTGTTGCGACTATTCACCAATCTCTCGCCCGATTGCAGACCCATAGCAACCAAGAGCCAGCTCTACTCTGCTGCCGACTGGTCATCCATCAAATTAGAGGTACAACGACTACTACAGGAAGACGTTATTGAACTCAGCACCAGTCCCTGGCGTACTCAAGTCGTGGTCTTAAAACAAGGGACAAAGAATCGGATGGTTGTCGATTACAGCCAAACTATAAACAAATTCACTCAATTGGATGCTTATCCCTTACCAAGAATAAATGACATGTTGAACAAAATAGCCCACTACAAGGTTTTCTCCACCATAGACCAATCAGCAGCTGCCATCCATGAAAGTGACTGTATTTATATGGCTTTCGAAGCTGATGGTAGGCGGTATCAATTTATCCATGTCCTTTTTGGGGTCACTAACAGAGTGCCTGCATTCCAGAGAGAGATGGACTGCATGGTGATGGTGGATAACAATAACCTAACCACCAGCTATCCCTACTTAAACAACGTCACAATATGCAGTCACAACCTATAGGACCACATTGCTAACCTTGACAAATTTCTCAAAGTTTCCCAGAATCTAAATCTCACGTACAATAAGCAAAAGTGCATTTTCCATGCAATCAAATTTTCCATCCTGGGCGATGTGGTCAAAAGGGGTATGATCAGCCCAGATCCAGGCCAGATGCACCCTCTCACGGAACAACTGGTCCCTACAACTCATAAAGCCGTTAAAAGATGTCTGGGATTTTTCTCCTACTCTGCCCAGTCGGTACCTCGCTATGACGACAAAGCCCAACCTCTTATCAAAACTTCCTCTTTCCCCTCTCAGAACAAACTCTTGCTGCTTTCACTAATATCAAGCAAGATATTGCCTGAGCCTCCATGCATGCTATCGACAACTCTAAGCTATTCTAAGTTGAAAGCGACACCTCAGATTTTGCCCTGGCCGCTACCTTGAATCAAGTGGACAGACCCATTGCTGCCTTCTCCTGCACCCTGCAGGGCCCTGAAATATGACACTCCTCAGTTGAGAAAGAGGCTCAGGCAATTGTCGAAGCTATTAGGCACTGACGACATTATCTAGCAGGAAGACGATTCACCGTAGTCACTGACCAACAACAAAATACTTCGCTGGAGATCAGAACTATCCACCTTCAACTACAACATTCTATACCACCTGGGCAAACTCAATGAACCCTCTGATGCCCTATCCAGAGGTACTTGTGCCTCTGTAAATTGCGCTCAACTCCAAACATTATACAACCAATTATGCCACCCTGGGATAATAAAGTACCACTTTGTAAAATCCCGCAACTTCCCTTACTCTGTTGATGAGGTTCGCAAAGTCACTTGCAATTGCCAAACCTGCACAAAGTGCAAACCACAGTTTTAATGACCACCATCCACCAACCTCATCAAATCCACCTGTCTCTTCGAACGCCTCAGTATTGACTTCAAAGGGCTTCTACCTTCCACTAATCCCAACATATACATCCTCACCATTATTGATGAATTCTCCTGTTTCCCTTTCATAATTCCCTGCAAAGACACTTCCTCCTCTGTAGTGATCACCTGTTCTCCCTCTTTGGTTATCCAGTGACAGGGGAATCCTCCTTCATGAGTGATGAACTCTGCCAGTACCTACTGGCCAGAGGCATTGTCAGCAGCCAGACTACTAGCTACAACCCACAAGGTAATGGACAAGTAAAGAAATAAAACTTCACAATCTGGAAGCCCATACTCCTTACTCTCAAAACTAAACGCCTTCCTGTCTCCCACTGACAGGAATTTCTCCCAACCGTCCTATGTTCCATCCGCTCCCTCCTTTACATGGCCACCAATGTAACGCCCCACAAACATATGTTTTCTTTCCCAAGGAAATCGACTACTGGAACAAGTATGCCCAGCTGGCTCACTACCCCTGGAACTGTGCTGCTCAAGCGTCATATCAGACCCCACAAATCAGATCCATTAGTCGATCCAGTTCAACGCCTTCATGCTAACCCACATTATGCTTTTGTCATTTTCCCAGACAGATGGAGGACACCATGTCTGTCCAATACCTTGCATCAGCTGGGGCCAAGGGGATGAACAATTGTCGACCCCACTGAAGGGCCCTTCACCCCACCAAGAATCTTCCACAAGAATCTAACCATACTCCTACAGATGGCGGCACTGGACATCCACCTATGACACCATAATTTCCACTATCCCCTATGACACTGACCATTGGACCTTCTCCAATCACCACCACAAGAGTCTCCAACTCCAATCTCACCACAGCAGGAGGTGAGATAGTCCAAATGTCACATCAAGCCTCCGGACAGACTCAACTTGTTGATGTAACTACTAATACTCCACTTGTGTTTAGCCTTTAGCCCATTATTTTACTAGTCTGTCATGGCTGAGTTTTGTTTTTTTTTTAAAAATGGGGGGGGGTGAGGGGGAGTGATCCTTGGTGTTGCATGCTTGTATGTAGAATGTAGTTGCTTGCTGCTAGCTGGTATGGAGGACCAGTGCTACAGGCTGACTAGGAGTAGCCCCTTTCCTTGCACATAAGTGTTCCCGTCCACTGCTCTCAGCTCAGATTGGGGCTAGCCTTGTAGATGGCCAACATTGTCATGTTCTTGCAAATAATAGCCGATGTTATTCACATAATGCCTGTCGCATGAGTTAATGACTACGGTTCAACACCTCACCATGGATGTAATTAACCCAAACTCTCCCTGAATCATTTTCTACTGCCACAATTACTGTAATTCATAAAAAGAACAGGGACCCATTGAATTGCTCCTCATTTCGGCCATTTCTTTACTAAACTCAGATTACAAATTGATTTCAAGGCCTTACCTAACAGGCTTGGCCAGTACTTGCTGAAATTAAGAAATCCAGAGCAGAGTGGCTTTATTTTGAAACACTGGTCAGCCAACGACCTCTCTCGGCTCTTCATTATTATCCACTATGCAAAGTATAAGGCTGAACTGAGTGTCATTGTGTCCCTGGAAGCTGAGAAAGTCTTTGACAGGCTGGAATGGCTATATTTATTTAGCAACTTGGCCAAGCTTAGATTTGGGGAACTGTTTGTTAATTGGGCAAAAACTTTTTATTACAGACCCAAAGCTAGGGTTGCCAGTAATGGACACATCTCAGCAGGGTTTCCATTGAGCAAATTGAGCTGACAGGGTTGCCCCTTGTCTCCGGGACCTTTTGTCTTGTCTATTGAGCTCTTGGCAGAGGCAATTAGACAAGACCTGAAGATAAAGGGTTTTATGGTGGGTCAGACAAGCCACAAAATTAATCTAAAAGCAGACAATATAATCCTATATTTAACATCTGATCAATTCCCTTACTAAATTACAGACCTTATTAAAAGCTTATGGCCAATTTTCAGGATACAAGGTAAACTGGGGAAAAAGTAAAATCATCCCACTAACAAATTTTGATCACACTGAGCACCAGCAAACAAGTTCATTCAATGGTCTTTGTGTGGCATTCAATACCTTGGAATAATGGTGGATAATCGTCTTCAGAATTTATACAAACTTAATTACCTCCCACTACTTAATAAAATTGAGGAAGACTTAAATAGGTGGCTGAACCTGCCCATCACTCTAATTGGTAGAGTCAACTGTGTAAAGATGAATATATTGCTGAGACTGCAGTACTTTTTCCAGTCCTTGTCAATTCCACTACCTCAAACCTTTTCTAAAACCCTTAATACACTGCTGGAATCATGTGGGGGATTATGGGTAAGAAAGATGGCCATTGCTCCCGCACTTCCATGTTAAGCCATCACCGTGAACAGGACTGATGTTCACAGCAGCGGCACATCGCAGCTCCCCCACTCTCACCCTGATCACAGTAGTGACCATTTCCCCCCCTTCAATTGTGGCAGTGACCTCTCTCCCCCTGATCACAGCAACAACCACTCTCCCCCATTGCAGTAGCGACCTCTCCCCCCCCCCCCCCCGATCACGGCAGTGACCTCTCCCTCCAATCATGGCAGTAATCTCTCTTTCCCCCCCGATCACAGCAGCGACCTCTCTCCCATGATTACAGCAGTGACCTCTCTCTCCCCCACACCCCCCCCTGATTGCAGCAGCGACCTCTCTCCCCCAATCATGGCAGTGACCTCCCTACCCCTGATTGCAGCAATGACCTCTCCCTGATCGCGGCAGTGACCTCTCCCCTGATCATGGCAGTGACCCTCCTATCCCCGATCGCAGCATTGACCTCTCTCCCACCTATTGCAGCAGCAGTCTTTCTTTTCCTAATTGTGGCAGCGGCCACTATTCCTCCCCTCACCCCCGGTTGAAGCAGCAACATCTCTTCCCCCAATCGCGGCAGTGGCACTTCAGCCCTGTGACGCGTGGACGCAAGCACTGATGTCACCAGAGTACCTGGGTCAGCCATTTCCCCTTTCAAATCACCACAACAGGACGCCTGGGTAAGTTTAACTGGGTTCAAGAAACGCTTTCAAGTTGCCATGTAACTGGGTCGCTAACCATGAAATTTGCAGTTTGAAAGGGCCTTCTGTGGTGGTGAACTGCAAGCTTGTATCTCATTAAATTTAAGGAATGCCATGGACTGAAATCATTTAAAAAAATGTTTTTTCTGTACAGTATGTGGAGTGACAGCTTCACATCCTTCCTGTATTCTCTGCCTACCTGCAGTCTGAAAGACCTGGGGACTGGAAGTGATTGAGTTTATGCGCCAAGAGCTTTTAAGGACGTCTGAGTTAATCACCTCTATTCTCAGGTAACCACGAAACCAGAGAGGTGGAGACAGGAAGTTTCTTGTTCACATTACTGACTTCCCCATTGATTTGGGTTTATCGTGAAGTTCAAGCAAATCCCATTTGTGGGGGGTGGGCACTTGTCAAGTAAGAATGATGCAGGGCCTGTCTAAGGGTGGACATGGGAAGGTACAGGATGGTGAAGTATGCCTTCTGTCTATGCAGGATGCAGTGTACATATAGAGTGGAAACAAGCTCTAGGACTCATTTACACAGAGTGGTGTGGAGATTCTGTCTCAAAGTGGGGAAGAACATAGCTGTCAAAGAGCCACATGCAGGTGGCCAATCAGAAAGAGATCTGGTGGAAAGGTCTGGAGAGTCACATGGGAAAGAACCTTCTATCCGTTGCAGACATCCATGTGAGGTGCTACCTCAAGAAGACAGCCAACCTCATCAAGTACCCTCATCACCCTGGTCACAACTTCTTCTCACTGTGAACTTTGGGGAGAAGGTACAGGGGTGGCATGGTTGGTATAGCAGTTAGTGTAATGCCTTTACAATGCCAGTGATCAGGACCAAGGTTTAAATCCCATGCTGTCTGTAAGGAGCTTATATGTTCTCCCTGGGTCTGCTTGGGTCTGCTTGGGTTTTCGCCGGTGGGAGGGCTCCAGTTTCTTCCCACCAGTCAAAATGTACCTGGAGTTAATTGGGTGTAAATTAGGTGTCATGGACTCGTGGACTGAAATGACCTGTTACCGTGCTGTAAAATAGGTTCTGTGTATGTGTGATAGAGAGAGAGATTAGGACAGCCATAGAGGATGCTATTGCCCTTTCTGTCTCTGGGCCTGTGAATCACAATGGGACAGACAATGAACAGATGTTTCTTGGTGAGTTCATGATAGACATGTGCCCTAAATGAAAGTTGTGCCATTCAAGGCAAGAAGTGCAGTAGCCGGCTGATTTGGTTATGACATCAGTGAGCTAAACCCCTGCACATAATCTGCAGATTTGAGGTCAAATCCAAAGGTGGGGGGGGGATTTCTGAAAATGTTCAATTCAGTTCATTTAATCTTTTAAAATAAAGGTAAGCACCACTAAAAAGTATCAACTGATTCACCAATACCATTTAGAGATGGAAATATATCACTTGCAAATGGGCTAGTCCAGCCATTCACAATGTTTTTATGGTTATGCCCCCCCTCCTTTAGGACTCTGTTTCAAGTTTATGGGCCCCCTTCCCTGTGAAGCAGTCAAGTTTAGTTTGTTTTCTGTACTTCTCTCCTACTGATTATAGAAAAAACAATTTTTTAAATGATTTCAGTCCATGGCACTCCTTAAATTTGTTGTAACATAAGCCTACAGAACATCATGGCCTGAAGGCCTGTACTATATTGGAATGATGTACTGTGACA
The DNA here is from genome assembly GCF_036971445.1 of Narcine bancroftii. Lineage (NCBI taxonomy): Eukaryota > Metazoa > Chordata > Chondrichthyes > Torpediniformes > Narcinidae > Narcine > Narcine bancroftii. The sequence goes on along the minus strand of NC_091469.1, from coordinate 250,076,682 downwards.
GATTATAGATATGTTTTTTGGGAGATAGATTTTGGGCAGGTTTTTTTAGTGTAGGTCACATAAAAACTCTTCAAAAACGATCTCATTTAAAATGCTGAAACTCTGCTCAAACCAGACAGGCCGGATCCAAGAGCCTTTGCAAAAGCTTTGGATTGTTATTTTGAAAAGCAACAGATAAAAGAACTTGGAGCTGCAGGCTGTCTGGGAGTGCTGCTTGCACTAAGAGGGTCATGTGGTTTTAGCAGCAGAGAGGGAGTAAAACTGTTTTTCTCACAGAGAGGGAGAAAGAGAGAGAGAGAGAGAGATTAGTTCTACAGTGTTACAGTCAGTAGCAGCAGCAGCTGGGACTGGAACAGGACAAACTGGCAAGCTTGTGGAAAAAACCCCATTTGGAAGACAGTTTGTGATTGCATAGTTCAGGCTGGTCAAAAGCCCTTGAGGTCCATACAAGAAGAAAGGACTGGCTGTCTAATGTTTCACTTGAAATAAGACCTGAAAGAAAGTAGTTATCATCTGGAGAACCCTGAAGAGGCAGGTTTCTTCGGCAAGACACTGAAGTGGCTAATTAAAAAGAATCAGTGTTGGGTGTCTAGCAAACAACCAATCTCTCTCTGACAACTGACAAGAACCTTCCTGAGCGGTAACCATTTGCCTTTCAAGCACCAAAGCCTGGTGAAATTCATAAATGTTAAATTCTGTGCACAGTATAAGAATTGCCTGCAACCAGTAAACTCGGAGGATTGAGAAGTGAGATTGGTCTGTGAATCTAACACACACACATTAAATACACCTGCGCTTAGAATTAGAAGGGGTTTAAGTAAGTTGAGAGTAATAAGTTAAAGTTTGATCCTGTTTTCATGTTTAAAGATCATTAAAAGTAACTTTGTTTAAGTAATTATCTGTCTTGGTAAATATCTATTGCTGCTGGGTTTTGAGGTCTTCTGGACTCATAAAAATTTTGGGGTCTCGTATTGAAAATCAGGGTTTTGGGACCTAAAAACTTTTGGAGTTTTTGTAATTTATTAATTAATTGGTTTTTTCCAAGCTAATTTAAAGCTTGTGTGTGTGGAAAAAGAGCAGCAATGGATGTTGATAGATTTTTGTCACAACCATCACCTGCAGAGCTGCAGAGCAAAAGAGGAACTGATGATTATTTCTAAAGCATTAAAGTTGACTGAAGTCAAGCATTGGTTGGGGAAAATACAAATACAGAGGATTATAGTGAAATATTATATAGGTGAGGGAAAATTTGTTGAGAAAGGCTTAGATAATTTTCCAGAGAATAGATCTTTTGAATTGCATTGGAATTGGAGAAATTGAGGGAGTTGGAGGCTGAGAAACAGAGAGAAGAGGCTGAGAAACAGAGAGAAGAGGCTGAAAAACAAAGAGAAGAGGCTGAAAAACAAGGATGAGGCTGAAAAACAGGAAATATAATGCAGAGGAAACTGAAAAATAGAGGAAATATGAGTCAGATGAAGCTGATAAATGGAGGGAGGATGATGAAAGACAAAGAAAATATGACTTGGAAAAGATTGAAAGAGACAGACGGTTTCAATTAGTGAAGTTAAAAATTGAGATGGAGGGAGGTAAGAGAATTGAGGCTGTAACTCCTGGGGAGAGATTTTTGGCTAGTAGAGAGGTACATCTAGTTCCTCCTTTTGATAAAGGAGATATAGATACCTATTTCAGCTTTTTGAAAAGGTTGCTTTTTGCAAGGTGGCCAAACAAAAACAAAGTCTATTGCTCCAAAGTCTATTGAAAGGAAAAGCACAATTTTCATACTTTAGTTTGAATTCAGAGCAAGTGATAAGAGCAAGTGATACTGATAAACAAGCAGTATTGAAAGCATATGAGTTGGTTCCAGAAACATTTAGGCAAAAATTTAGGAGTCTGGTGAAATCATGGAACCAAACTTATATGGATTTTCCTCATGGAAAATCTGTATATTTTCACCATTGATGCGCCTCAAAAGGAATAAATAATGTTTTGACAGATTGAGAGAATTGATATTAATTGAAAAGATTAAAAGGTGTGTTCCAAATGAGATTAAATTATATCTGGATGAGAGATGTGGGGACGTGGCAGCAAATGGCAAGATTAGTGGACAAATTTGCCCTAATATACAAAAATAAAATTCAGAATAATAATCATTTTCAGAGAATTAATGCGGAACAGATTAGTCAGACTGATCAGAGGGTTAATCTGGGGCAGACGAGTGAGCCTGATATTAAGTCTGGGGAGAATGTTAAGAGAAAAGATGAAGCTAAGGTGGGAAAGGATGGCATGTCTGGATTTGTATGTTATTTTTTAAGAATCGGTCATTTTATTGCGAATTGTCAAGTGTTGAAAAAGAGATGAGAAAAGAAGACAGTTTTACATTCAGACAGTTGAATTTAAGGAGAGCAGGTGTTCCAAACCTGGTAAGGGTGACATTGATGTTTCTAATCCTTTTGTGTCAGAGGGCTTGGTTTCAGTAAAGGAGGGAGAATCATAGGTACCAGTTAAAATTCTTAGAGATACTGGGACTGCTCAGTCACTTTTGTTGGAAAATGTTTTAATTCTTGCTCAAAAGACTGACATAGGGAAGATGACTTTAAAGATTTTGGAGGTGAGATAGAGTCAATATATCTTCACAACATAGTGCTGAATTCAGAATTAGTTAAAGAACCTGTTGTAGTTGGAGTAATTTCAAAGTTACCCATGCAAGATGTCTCATATTTATTAGGGAATAATTTGGCAAGGATAAAGTTGGGTCAGTTTTGTGATTAACAAATTGACCTAATAAGGATGAGGTTGAAGAGGGTTGTGAGATATATCCTGGATGTGCTGTAACAAGGTCTTTGTCTAAGAAAATGATGAGAGCTGAGGAATATCCAGTTGACAGAGACTTGCCCAGTGCTTCTGAAATAGTTATGAAAGAGTAGGGTAATTGTGAGAGGAAGGATTTCTCTTTGTCAAGGAAAGAGTCAATTCAGCAACAGAAAACAGATACAGATCTTAGTGACTTAAGGGACAAAGCAGTAAGTGAACAGGAAATTAAAGAAATGGCTGGTGGATATTACTTGAAGGGTGAATTGTTAATGAAACTTTATTATGAGGATAAGGGTAGTGGAGAACAATCTGTGTCAGAGGTGTTAGTTGTTGACAGGGTTGAGGAAGTTATGGGTCATAAGATTATGGAAACAGAATCTTGTGAGGGTAACCTTAAAGAAACCATGGTTCCTGAGAGCCTGTCTAACTCAGCAATTTTGAAATATCTGGAGGAAAATTTAAACCATCGTAAGTCACAAGAACAGATGCAGTTGAAAGAATTAATTTTGAAATATACAAATTTGTTTCCTGATCTGTCAAAAAGTGCATCAGTGACATGGGAGCAGCAAGTCCCATAAAAGAACACCCATATAGAATAAACATTCAGAAGAGTAAAATCATGGATCAGGAGGTTATTATTCAACCTTCGAACTCAGATTGGAGTTCTCCTTGTGTTCTGGTACCTAAACCAGATGGAACTGTTAGGTTCTGTACAGATTACAGGAAGGTTAATTCAGTAACTCAAACAGATGCTTATCCTACTCTGAGAATAGATGACTGTATTGATAAAATTGAGAAAGCAAAATTTCTTACTAAGTTGGATTTGTTGAAGGGTTACTGGTGTGTGCCTTTAACTGAGAGAGGAAGGAATATTTCAGCTTTTGTAACTCCATCCGGTTTATACAAGTATAATGTGTTATCTTTTGGCATGAAAAATGCTCCTGCAACATTCCAAAGGATGATTAATTTGGTAATCCAAGGGTTAACTCATACAGATGCTTATATTGATGACTTGGTCAAAAAAGTGACATATGGGAAGAACGTCTAAGGGAATTGAACAAATTGTTTGCAAGATTATCCAAAACAAACTTAACTGTAAAGTTAGCAAAAAGTCAATTTACAAATGCAACTGTAACATATAGTTGGCCATGGCAAAGTTGCACTTATTCAAGCTAAGGTGAATGCAATTTCTGAGTTTGCTATTCCTAATGGCAAGAAAGCAGTGAGATGGTTTTTAGGAATAGCAGGATATTATAGGAAATTTTGCTGAGTTTGCTCTTCCTTTAACCAATCTTTTGAAGAAGGGGGAGAAATCTTTGTGGACTAAAGTTTGTCAGACAGCTTTTGAAAATTTAAAGGAGATGCCATGCCATTACCCTGTGTTTAAAATCTCCTGATTTTGACAGACCTTTTTTTTTTAGCAGTGGATGCCAGTGAGAGAGCTGCAGGTGCAGTTTTATTACAAAAACACAATGAAATTGACCATCTATTTGCCTACTTTTCAAAAAATTTCAATGTTCATCAAGGAAATATTCCACTATTGAGAAGGAACTGTTGTCTATAATACTTGCTCTGCAGAATTTTGATATATATCTCGGTTCCTCTCATGAACCAATTGTGATATTTACTTACCACAATCCTCTGGTGTTTTGAATAAAATGAAGCATAAAAATAGAAGATTGTTAAACTGGAGTTTAATATTGCAAGAATATAATCTGCAAATTAATATATCAGAGGTGCAAATAATGTGATAGCAGATTGTTTGTCAAGATGTTAAAATTGATCATGTATAGAATATATACACTCAACATTGAGGTACATTATTATAACATGTTATATATTATGTATTGTTATCACTTTACAAAAAGGCAACAGATGAAAGAACTCGTTGGAGCCACAGGCTGTCTGGAGTGGAACTTGCTGTTCTAAGAGGGTCATGTGATTTTTGCAAGCAGAGAGAGTAAAACAGGCTTTTCTCTGAGAGAGAGAGAGATCAGTTCTGCAGTTTTACAGTCAGCAACAGCAGCTGGGACTGGAACAGGACAAGCTGGAAAGCTTGTGGAAAAACCCTATTTGGAAGGTGGGTTGTGAGTGCTTAGTTCAGCCTGGTCAAAGCCCTGTGGTTCATACAAGAGGAGAGGACTGGCTGGCTAATGTTTCCCTTGAAATAAGAGAAACAAAAAGGAACTCTGTGGTGACCTGAAAGAAAGTGGTTATCACCTGGAAAACCCTGATGGGGCAATTTCTTTGGCATCAGTTGTGGGTGTCCAGTGAAATCTCTCTCTGAAAACCAACAAGAACCTTCCTGAGCAGTAAAATTCATAAATGTTAAATTCTGTGCACAGTGTAAGAATTGCCTGCAACCAGTAAACTTGGAGGAATGAGAAGTGAGATTGGACTGTGAATCAAAGAACATTTCTAAACTTGCACACACACATTACATACATGTGTGCTTAGAATTAGAAGGGGGTTAAGTGAGGTTAAGTAAGTTAATAGTGATAAGTTAAAGTGTGATTCCATTTTCATGTTTAAAGATAATTAAAAGCAACTTTTGTTTAAGTAACCATTTGTCTGGGTGCTAGGTTTTGGGGTCTTATGGGCTCGTAACTACGTTTAATGTATCATCAAAGCACTGACATTTCCACATGCTTTCAGGATGATGCAGGCCTGCTGGAGACCAGATTGCTCCTTCTCTGTAAGTGCTGAGGAAGGCCAGACCATGAGGGAAAGAAAAGAACCCTTCATTTCCAGTAGTTCACCTTTGGTTTTAAATGTTCTGTGAGGTGGAGTGGCCATCGTGTGAATGGGCCAGAGTTGTTGGGAAGGGGGGGGGGAGGGTGGTGGGGGAAACCAGGCACTGAGCCGGGTCCTGTGGCACTAAAGGGAAGGAGAAAAGGTAGTGTGATAGTGATAGGAAATTCAGTAGATAGAAGGTCTGTGCCAAATGAAAACTCTGCTACTAGCTTGTGATCCATATGCCTCCATCTCCTACATATTCATGGGTCTATCTGGAAGCCTCTAAACATTACTATTATATCTGCTTCCACCACTGCTCCTGGCAGCCCATTCCAATCACCCAGCACTCTTTGTGTAAAAGCCCTACCCGTCCCCCCCCCACCTTAAATGCATATCCTCTAATATGTATTCCGATCAACCCATAGTACCACCGAACATACAAACAGGCCCTTTGACCCATCAATTCTACCATGATCTGCAGCCACGTTTTGACACTAAGTCATTTTATTTATTTATTTTATAATTTTAGAGACAACACGGTAACAAGCCCTTCTAGTCCTGAGCTCGTGCTGCCCAAATACACCCCTGTGACCAATTAAACCTACAAACCCCGTATGTGTTTGGAATGCGGGGGGGGGGGGGGGGGCGGAACTGGAGCACTTGGAGAAAACCTATGCACGTCATGGGAAAAAGGTACAAACCCCTTGCAGCCAGCAGTGGATTTTAACCTGGGTAGCTAGCACTGTTATAACATTGCACTAAGCTTTATGGTAACCATGCCAACCCAAATTCCCTCATCCCCATATTCCTATCAACTCCCTCTAGGCTCTACGTCTCATCAATACACAGCAGCCAATTAATCAACCAACCCTTGAGGAAATCCATGCAGACACAGGGAGAAGATGCAAACTAGATGCAGAGGTTGGAAATGAAGCTAGATAGCTGGACCTGTGAGGAGGAGTCCCTGCTAGCTGCTCTATGTGTTTGTAGCGTTGATAAAAGCTCTCATGACTGGAGGGGGAGCATATGCTTTTATTAGCTTATAACTGAGGGTCTTCAGAGGGGCTCAGGGTTTAGATGGGAACCAGTGTGATATATGGGTAGATGGGGGCGAGCCAGCCATCAGTGTAACACACCACCAGTGAATCTCAGTTCATTGCAGTGTTGTAACACACCAGGAATCTGCCCTATCCTTTCTCCCATTGCTCCCAAACCATCACTGCAGAATTCCCTTGGCACTGCCACTTGTTCCTGTGATGACAGAATTTTATCTGCAGGATGGTCATTGGTTCACCTGGAAGCTGATCTGACATTTTGAGTGCCAGTCTCCCCCTGATGCCGAACCCCAGATGGGCAGACGTGCCTTTATGATCCATCCTGTACCCCTCACCAGGTGTCAGACGCTGATGGTGTGCCTGGCAGGGTACGGAAAATCTGTGCCAACCAGTTAGCCAGAGTCCTCACATACATCTTCATTCTCTCATTGCTTCAGTTGGGCATTCCCATCTGCTTCAAAAGGGCATTAATTCTCCCAGTGCTGAAGAAGAACAGAGTGAGCTGCCTCAGTAGCTCTCACACCCCCTGTGATGAAATGCTTTGAGAGGCTGGTCATAGCCAGAATTAACTCGTACCTAAGTAAAGATCTAAACCCACTACAATTCACCCACCGTCACAATTGCTCCACAGTAGATGCCATCTCACAGGACCTCCACTCAGCTCTGGATCATCAAGACAGCAGCAACACATACATCAGCTGGCCTCTGTCCTCAAAGACCCTCACCATCTAGGCCATGCCTTCTGCACTCTGCTACCAACAGGAAGGAGCCTGAAGGTGAACACCCAATGGTACAAAAACAGCCTCTTGCCCTCCTCCTTCAGATCCCTGAATGGACCATGAACCACAGACACTGCCTCACTTTCTTTGCACTCGTTTTTTAATTGTAACTTATGGCAATTTTGCACGTGCAATGCTGCCACAACAATGAATTTCATAACACATGCACTTGATAATAACTTCTGAGTTTACCGATTACATACTCATTAAACTGGTCTGTCTGGGGGAGAATGTTGCTAGGTCAGACTTCAAAACCATAAGCAGTCAAAGAATTACTGGAGGAACTCAGCAGGACAGGCGGAATCCATGGGTGGAAATGGCCACTTAATTTCTGGGTCATTTCTCCCTGTGGATGTTGCCTGACTTGCTGAGCTCCTCCAGTAACTTGTTGGTTCAGACCAGATCCAGAATCCCCCTGCCAGTTCTCAAGCTGCAGTACAATTAATGGTGAGTAACCTTCATTCTCCCAAAATGGTGATTTCTCTATTTATATACAAAGGAAGCAAACGAAGGCTAGAGTGCTGCTTGAGCTCAGACTGTGTGGTTAGTGATTTAATCACAGCTGCAGGGAAAATCTGAGGACAATTCTGGAGCTTAAATTCACCACTTAAATCCCAGGATATCCTGTGGTTTGATTTCAACAGGAGAGTGATCAAGAACACCAAGATCAGAGCAAGAATGAGGGAGTGCGAGATAGAGGGGGGGGGGGGGGGGGAGAGAGAGAGAGAGAGAGAGAGGAAAAAGAGGGAGGACTGTGGGTGTGATGGAGAGAGAGAGAAAGAGGGAGAGATGAAGCGAGAGATAGAGGAGGAGAGGGGGGACTGTGGGTGTGATGGAGAGAGAAAGAGGGAGAGAAGAAGGAAGAGATAGAGGAGGAGAGGGGGGACTGTGGGTGTGATGGAGAGAGAGAGAGGGAGAGATGAAGCGAGAGATAGAGTAGGAGAGGGGAGACTGTGGGTGTGATGGAGAGAGGGAGAGATGAAGCGAGAGATAGAGGAGGAGAGGGGGGACTGTGGGTGAAGGAGAGAGAGAAAAAGAGGGAAAGAAGAAGCGAGAGATAGAGGAGGAGTGGGAGGAATGTGGGTATGATGGAGAGAGAGAGAAAGAGGGAGAGATGAAGCGAGAGATAGAGGAGGAAATGGGGGACTGTGGGTGTGACGGAGAGAGAGAGAAAGAGGGAGAGATGAAGTGAGAGATAGAGTAGGAGAGGGGAGACTGTGGGTGTGATGGAGAGAGAGAGAAAGAGTGAGAGATGAAGCGACAGATAGAGGAGGAGAGGGGGACCGTGGGTGTGATGGAGAAAGAGAGAAAGGGAGAGATGAAGCGAGAGATAGAGGAGGAGAGGGGGACTGGGTATGATGGAGAGATGAAGTGAGAGAGAGGAGGAGAGGGGATACTGTGGGTGTGATGTAGAGAGAGAAAAAGAGGGAGAGATGAAGAAAGAGATAGAGGAGGAGAGGGGGACTGTGGGTGTGATGGAGAGAGAGAGAAAGAGGGAGAGATGAAGGAAGAGATAGAGGAGGAGAATGGGGGCCTGTGGGTGTGATGGAGATTGAGAGGGAGAGATGAAGCGAGAGATAGAGGAGGAGGGGGGGACTGCGTGTGATGGAGAGAGAGAGAGAAAGAGGGAGACAGCAAGCGAGAGATAGAGGAGGAGAGGGAGGACTGTGGGTGTGATGGAGAGAGAGAGAAAGACAGAGAGATGAAGCGAGAGATGGAGGAGAGGGGTGACTGTGGGTGTGATGGAGAGAAAGAGGGAGAGATGAAGTGAAAGATAGAGGAGGAGAGGGGGGGACTGTGGGTGTGATGGAAAGAGGGAGAGATGAAGAGAGAGATAGGGGAGGAGACGGGAGACTGGGTGTGATGGAGAGAGAGAGAGTAACAGGGAGAGAAGGAGCGAGAGATTGAGGAGGAGAGGGAACTGTGGGTGTGATGGAGAAAGAGAGAAAGAGGGAGAGATGAAGCGACAGATAGAGGAGGAGAGGGGGACTGTGGTTTTGATGGAGAGAAAGAAAAAGAGGGAGAGATGAAGTGAGAGATAGAGGAGGAGAGGGGGGACTGTGGGTGTGATGGAGAGATGAAATGAGTGATAGAGGAGGAGAGGGGGGGTGTGATGGAAAGAGAAAGAGTGAGAGATGAAGCGACAGATAGAGGATGAGAGGGGGACTGTGGGTGTGATGGAGAAAGAGAGAAAGGGAGAGATGAAGCGAGAGATAGAGGAGGAGAGGGGGGACTGTGGGTGTATTGGAGAGAGAAAAAGAGGGAGAGATGAAGTGAGAGATAGAGGAGGAGAGGGGGGATGATGGGAGTGATTTAGAGAGAGAGAGTGGCAGAGATGAAGCGAGAGATAGAGGAGGAGAGGGGGGACAGTGGGTGTGATGGAGAGAGAGAGGGAGAGATGAAGCGAGAGATAGAGTAGGAGAGGGGAGACTGTGGGTGTGATGGAGAGAGGGAGAGATGAAGCGAGAGATAGAGGAGGAGAGGGGGGGATTGTGGACGTGATGGAGAGAGAGAGAAAGAGGGAGAGATGAAGCGAGAGATAGAGGAGGAGTGGGGGACTTGGAATGATGGAGAGAGAGAGAAAGGGAGAGATGAAGCGAGAGATAGAGGAGGAGAGGGGGGACTGTGGGTGTGATGGAGAGAGAAAAAGAGGGAGAGATGAAGTGAGAGAGAGGAGGAGAGTGGGGACTGTTGGTGTGATGGAGAGAGAGAGAGGGACAGATGAAATGAGTGATTAAGGAGGAGGGGGGACTGTGGGTGTGATGGAGAGACAGAGAAAGAGGGAGAGATGAAGCGAGAGAGAGGAGGAGAGGGGAGTCTGTGGGTGTGATGGAGAGAGAGAGGGAGAGATGAAGCGAGAGATAGAGGAGGAGAGGGGGGACTGTGGGTGTGATGGAGAGAGAGAGAGGGAGAGATGATGTGAGATAGAGACGGAGAGGGGTACTGTGGGTGTGATGGAGAGAGAGAAAGAGGGAGAGATAAAGCGAGAGATAGAGGAGGAGAGGGGGACTGTGGGTGTGATGGAGAGAGAGAGGGAGAGATAAAGCGAGAGATGGAGGAGGAGAAGGGGGACTGTGAGTGTGATGGGGAGAGGGAGAGATGAAGCGAGAGATAGAGGAGGAGAGGGGGGCCTGTGGGTGTGATGGAGAGTGAGAGGGAGAGATGAAGCGAGAGATAGAGGAGGAGAGGGGGACTGGGTGTGATGGAGAGATGAATCGAGAGATAGAGGAGGAGAGGGGGAACTGCGTGTGATGGAGAGAGAGAGAGAAAGAGGGAGACAGGAAGCGAGAGATAGAGGAGGAGAGGGGGGACTGTGGGTGTGATGGAGAGATGAAATGAGTGATAGAGGAGGAGAGGGCGGGTGTGATGGAAAGAGAAAGAGTGAGAGATGAAGCGACAGATAGAGGATGAGAGGGGGACTGTGGGTGTGATGGAGAAAGAGAGAAAGGGAGAGATGAAGCGAGAGATAGTGGAGGAAAGTGGTGACTGTGGGTGTGACAGAGAGAGAGAGAAATTGGGAGAGATGAAGCGAGACATAGAGGAGGAGAGGGAGGATTGTTGGTGTGATGGAGAGAGAGTGAAAAACGGAGTGTAGAAGCAAGAGATAGAGGAGGAGAGGGGGTCTGTGGGTGTGATGGAGAGACAGAGGAAGAGGGAGAGATGAAGCGAGAGATAGAGGAGGAGAGGGCGGAGTGTGGGTGTGATGGAGAGACAGAGAGAGAGGGAGAGATGAAGCAAGAGATTGAAGAGGAGACGGGGACTGTGGGTGTGATGGAGAGAGACACAAAAGGGAGAGATGAAGCGAGAGAGAGGAGGAGTGTGTAGACTGTAGGTGTGATGGAGAGATAGAATGAGGGAGAGATGAAGCGAGAGATAGAGGAGGAGAGTTGGAACTGTGGGTGTGATGGAGAGAGAGAATGAGGGAGAGATGAAGCGAGAGATAGAGGACGGGAGGAGGAACTGTTTGTGTGATGGAAAGAAGGAAAGAGGGAGAGATGAAGTGAGACATAGAGGAGGTGAGGGAGGATTGTTGGTGTGATGGAGAGAGAGAGAAGGACGGAGTGTAGAAGCAAGAGATAGAGGAGGAGAGGGGGTCTGTGGGTGTGATGGAGAGACAGAGGAAGAGGGAGAGATGAAGCAAGAGATTGAAGAGGAGACGGGGACTGTGGGTGTGATGGAGAGAGACACAAAAAGGGAGAGAGGATGCGAGAGAGAGGAGGAGTGTGGAGACTGTGGGTGTGATGGAGGGATAGAATGAGGGAGAGATGAAGCGAGAGATAGAGGAGGAGAGTTGGAACTGTGGGTGTGATGGAGAGAGAGAATGAGGGAGAGATGAAGCGAGAGATAGAGGAGGGGAGGAGGAACTGTTTGTGTGATGGAAAGAAGGAAAGAGGGAGAGATGAAGCGAGACATAGAGGAGGTGAGGGGGGATTGTTGGTGTGATGGAGAGAGAGAGAAGGACGGAGTGTGGAAGCGAGAGATAGAGGAGGAGATGGGGTCTGTGGGTGTGATGGAGAGGGAGAGAAAGAGAGAGATGAAGTGAGAGTTATAGGAGGAGAGTGGGGACTGTGTGTGTGACAGAGAGAGAGAGAGAAAGAGTGAGAGAGGAAGTGAGAGATAGAGGAGGAGAGGGGGGACAGTGGGTGTGATGGAGAGAGTGAAAAGAGGGAGAGATGAAGCGAGAGATAGAGGAGGAGAGGGCGGAGTGTGGGTGTGATGGAGAGACAGAGAGAGAGGGAGAGATGAAGCAAGAGATTGAAGAGGAGACGGGGACTGTGGGTGTGATGGAGAGAGACACAAAAGGGAGAGATGAAGCGAGAGAGAGGAGGAGTGTGTAGACTGTAGGTGTGATGGAGAGATAGAATGAGGGAGAGATGAAGCGAGAGATAGAGGAGGAGAGTTGGAACTGTGGGTGTGATGGAGAGAGAGAATGAGGGAGAGATGAAGCGAGAGATAGAGGACGGGAGGAGGAACTGTTTGTGTGATGGAAAGAAGGAAAGAGGGAGAGATGAAGTGAGACATAGAGGAGGTGAGGGAGGATTGTTGGTGTGATGGAGAGAGAGAGAAGGACGTAGTGTAGAAGCGAGAGATAGAGGAGGAGAGGGGGTCTGTGGGTGTGATGGAGAGGGAGAGAAAGAGAGAGATGAAGCGAGAGTTATAGGAGGAGAGTGGGGACTGTGTGTGTGACAGAGAGAGAGAGAGAAAGAGGGAGAGAGGAAGTGAGAGATAGAGGAGGAGAGGGGGGACAGTGGGTGTGATGGAGAGAGAGAAAAAGAAGGAGAGATGAAGCGAGAGATGGAGGAGGAGAGGGGGGACTGTGGGTGTGATGGAGAGAGACACAAAAAGGGAGAGATGAAGGGAGAGAGAGGAGGAGTGTGGAGACTGTGGGTGTGATGGAGAGATAGAATGAGGGAGAGATGAAGCGAGAGATAGAGGAGGAGAGGGGGGACTGTGGGTGTGATGGAGAGAGAGAGAGAAATTGGGAGAGAGGAAGTGAGAGATAGAGGAGGAGAGGGGGGACAGTGGGTGTGATGGAGAGAGAGAAAAAGAGGGAGAGATGAAGCAAGAGATTGAAGAGGAGACGGGGACTGTGGGTGTGATGGAGAGAGACACAAAAAGGGAGAGAGGATGCGAGAGAGAGGAGGAGTGTGGAGACTGTGGGTGTGATGGAGGGATAGAATGAGGGAGAGATGAAGCGAGAGATAGAGGAGGAGAGTTGGAACTGTGGGTGTGATGGAGAGAGAGAATGAGGGAGAGATGAAGCGAGAGATAGAGGAGGGGAGGAGGAACTGTTTGTGTGATGGAAAGAAGGAAAGAGGGAGAGATGAAGCGAGACATAGAGGAGGTGAGGGGGGATTGTTGGTGTGATGGAGAGAGAGAGAAGGATGGAGTGTAGAAGCGAGAGATAGAGGAGGAGATGGGGTCTGTGGGTGTGATGGAGAGGGAGAGAAAGAGAGAGATGAAGCGAGAGTTATAGGAGGAGAGTGGGGACTGTGTGTGTGACAGAGAGAGAGAGAGAAAGAGTGAGAGAGGAAGTGAGAGATAGAGGAGGAGAGGGGGGACAGTGGGTGTGATGGAGAGAGTGAAAAGAGGGAGAGATGAAGCGAGAGATAGAGGAGGAGAGGGCGGAGTGTGGGTGTGATGGAGAGACAGAGAGAGAGGGAGAGATGAAGCAAGAGATTGAAGAGGAGACGGGGACTGTGGGTGTGATGGAGAGAGACACAAAAGGGAGAGATGAAGCGAGAGAGAGGAGGAGTGTGTAGACTGTAGGTGTGATGGAGAGATAGAATGAGGGAGAGATGAAGCGAGAGATAGAGGAGGAGAGTTGGAACTGTGGGTGTGATGGAGAGAGAGAATGAGGGAGAGATGAAGCGAGAGATAGAGGACGGGAGGAGGAACTGTTTGTGTGATGGAAAGAAGGAAAGAGGGAGAGATGAAGTGAGACATAGAGGAGGTGAGGGAGGATTGTTGGTGTGATGGAGAGAGAGAGAAGGACGGAGTGTAGAAGCAAGAGATAGAGGAGGAGAGGGGGTCTGTGGGTGTGATGGAGAGACAGAGGAAGAGGGAGAGATGAAGCAAGAGATTGAAGAGGAGACGGGGACTGTGGGTGTGATGAAGAGAGACACAAAAAGGGAGAGAGGATGCGAGAGAGAGGAGGAGTGTGGAGACTGTGGGTGTGATGGAGGGATAGAATGAGGGAGAGATGAAGCGAGAGATAGAGGAGGAGAGTTGGAACTGTGGGTGTGATGGAGAGAGAGAATGAGGGAGAGATGAAGCGAGAGATAGAGGAGGGGAGGAGGAACTGTTTGTGTGATGGAAAGAAGGAAAGAGGGAGAGATGAAGCGAGACATAGAGGAGGTGAGGGGGGATTGTTGGTGTGATGGAGAGAGAGAGAAGGATGGAGTGTAGAAGCGAGAGATAGAGGAGGAGATGGGGTCTGTGGGTGTGATGGAGAGGGAGAGAAAGAGAGAGATGAAGCGAGAGTTATAGGAGGAGAGTGGGGACTGTGTGTGTGACAGAGAGAGAGAGAGAAAGAGTGAGAGATGAAGCGAGAGATAGAGGAGGAGAGGGGGGACTGTGGGTGTGATGGAGAGAGAGAGAGAAATTGGGAGAGAGGAAGTGAGAGATAGAGGAGGAGAGGGGGGACAGTGGGTGTGATGGAGAGAGAAAAAAAGAGGGAGAGATGAAGCGAGAGATGGAGGAGGAGAGGGGGGACTGTGGGTGTGATGGAGAGAGACACAAAAAGGGAGAGATGAAGGGAGAGAGAGGAGGAGTGTGGAGACTGTGGGTGTGATGGAGAGATAGAATGAGGGAGAGATGAAGCGAGAGATAGAGGAGGAGAGGGGGGACTGTGGGTGTGATGGAGAGAGAGAGAGCCGGAGAGATGAATCGAGAGATAGAGGAGGAGAGGGGTGTCTGTGGGTGTGATGGAGATAGGTGGGAGAGATGAAGTGAGAGATAGAGGAGGAGAGGGGGGACAGTGGGTGTGATGGAGAGAGAGAAAAAGAGGGAGAGATGAAGCGAGAGATGGAGGAGGAGAGGGGGGACTGTGGGTGTGATGGAGAGAGACACAAAAAGGGAGAGATGAAGGGAGAGAGAGGAGGAGTGTGGAGACTGTGGGTGTGATGGAGAGATAGAATGAGGGAGAGATGAAGCGAGAGATAGAGGAGGAGAGGGGGGACTGTGGGTGTGATGGAGAGAGAGAGAGCCGGAGAGATGAATCGAGAGATAGAGGAGGAGAGGGGTGTCTGTGGGTGTGATGGAGATAGGTGGGAGAGATGAAGTGAGAGATAGAGGAGGAGAGGGGGGACAGTGGGTGTGATGGAAAGAAGGAAAGAGGGAGAGATGAAGCGAGACATAGAGGAGGAGAGGGAGGATTGTTGGTGTGATGGAGAGAGAGAGAAAGACGGAGTGTAGAAGCGAGAGATAGAGGAGGAGAGGGGGTCTGTTGGTGTGATGGAGAGGGAGAGAAAGAGGGAGAGATGAAGCAAGAGATTGAAGAGGAGATGGGGACTGTGGGTGTGATGAAGAGAGACACAAAAAGGGAGAGATGAAGCGAGAGAGAGGAGGAGTGTGGAGTCTGTGGGTGTGATGGAGAGATAGAATGAGGGAGAGTTGAAGCGAGAGATAGAGGAGGAGAGTTGGAACTGTGGGTGTGATGGAGAGAGAGGAAGAGGGAGAGAGGAAGTGAGAGATAGAGGAGGAGAGGGGGGACAGTGGGTGTGATGGAAAGAAGGAAAGAGGAAGAGATGAAGCGAGAGATAGAGGAGGAGAGGGGGGCCTGTGGGTGTGATGGAGAGTGAGAGGGAGAGATGAAGCGAGAGATAGAGGAGGAGAGGGGGGACTGTGGGTGTGATTGAGAGAGAGAGAAAGAGGGTGATATGAATCGAGAGAGTGGAGGAAAGGGGGTCTGGGTGCGATGGAGAGAGAGAGAAAGAGGAAGAGATGAAGTGAGAGATAGAGGGGGACTGGGTGTGATGGAGAGATGAATCGAGAGATAGAGGAGGAGAGGGGGGACTGCGTGTGATGGAGAGAGAGAGAGAAAGAGGGAGACAGGAAGCGAGAGATAGAGGAGGAGAGGGGGGACTGTGGGTGTGATGGAGAGATGAAATGAGTGATAGAGGAGGAGAGGGCGGGTGTGATGGAAAGAGAAAGTGTGAGAGATGAAGCGACAGATAGAGGATGAGAGGGGGACTGTGGGTGTGATGGAGAAAGAAAGAAAGGGAGAGATGAAGCGAGAGATAGAGGAGGAGAGGTGGGACTGTGGGTGTGATGGAGAGAGAGAAAAAGAGGGAGAGATGAAGCGACAGATAGAGGAGGAGAGGGGGACCGTGTGTGTGATGGAGAAAGAGAGAAAGGGAGAGATGAAGCGAGAGATAGTGGAGGAAAGTGGTGACTGTGGGTGTGACAGAGAGAGAGAGAAATTGGGAGAGATAAAGCGAGACATAGAGGAGGAGAGGGAGGATTGTTGGTGTGATGGAGAGAGAGTGAAAAACGGAGTGTAGAAGCGAGAGATAGAGGAGGAGAGGGGGTCTGTGGGTGTGATGGAGAGACAGAGGAAGAGGGAGAGATGAAGCAAGAGATTGAAGAGGAGACGGGGACTGTGGGTGTGATGGAGAGAGACACAAAAAGGGAGAGAGGATGCGAGAGAGAGGAGGAGTGTGGAGACTGTGGGTGTGATGGAGGGATAGAATGAGGGAGAGATGAAGCGAGAGATAGAGGAGGAGAGTTGGAACTGTGGGTGTGATGGAGAGAGAGAATGAGGGAGAGATGAAGCGAGAGATAGAGGAGGGGAGGAGGAACTGTTTGTGTGATGGAAAGAAGGAAAGAGGGAGAGATGAAGCGAGACATAGAGGAGGTGAGGGGGGATTGTTGGTGTGATGGAGAGAGAGAGAAGGATGGAGTGTAGAAGCGAGAGATAGAGGAGGAGATGGGGTCTGTGGGTGTGATGGAGAGGGAGAGAAAGAGAGAGATGAAGCGAGAGTTATAGGAGGAGAGTGGGGACTGTGTGTGTGACAGAGAGAGAGAGAGAAAGAGTGAGAGAGGAAGTGAGAGATAGAGGAGGAGAGGGGGACAGTGGGTGTGATGGAGAGAGTGAAAAGAGGGAGAGATGAAGCGAGAGATAGAGGAGGAGAGGGCGGAGTGTGGGTGTGATGGAGATACAGAGAGAGAGGGAGAGATGAAGCAAGAGATTGAAGAGGAGACGGGGACTGTGGGTGTGATGTAGAGAGACACAAAAAGGGAGAGATCAAGCGAGAGAGAGGAGGAGTGTGTAGACTGTGGGTGTGATGGAGAGATAGAATGAGGGAGAGATGAAGTGAGAGATAGAGGAGGAGAGTTGGAACTGTGGGTGTGATGGAGAGAGAGAATGAGGGAGAGATGAAGCGAGAGATAGAGGACGGGAGGAGAAACTGTTTGTGTGATGGAAAGAAGGAAAGAGGGAGAGATGAAGTGAGACATAGAGGAGGTGAGGGAGGATTGTTGGTGTGATGGAGAGAGAGAGAAGGACGGAGTGTAGAAGCGAGAGATAGAGGAGGAGAGGGGGGGTCTGTGGGTGTGATGGAGAGGGAGAGAAAGAGAGAGATGAAGCGAGAGTTATAGGAGGAGAGTGGGGACTGTGTGTGTGACAGAGAGAGAGAGAGAAAGAGGGAGAGAGGAAGTGAGAGATAGAGGAGGAGAGGGGGGACAGTGGGTGTGATGGAGAGAGTGAAAAGAGGGAGAGATGAAGCGAGAGATAGAGGAGGAGAGGGCGGAGTGTGGTTGTAATGGAGAGACAGAGAAAGAGGGAGAGATGAAGCAAGAGATTGAAGAGGAGACGGGGACTGTGGGTGTGATGGAGAGAGACACAAAAAGGGAGAGATGAAGCGAGAGAGGAGGAGTGTGGAGACTGTGGGTGTGATGGAGAGATAGAATGAGGGAGAGATGAAGCAAGAGATAGAGGAGGAGAGTTGGAACTGTGGGTGTGATGGAGAGAGAGAATGAGGGAGAGATGAAGCGAGAGATAGAGGAGGGGAGGAGAACTGTTTGTGTGATGGAAAGAAGGAATGAGGGAGAGATGAAGCAAGACATAGAGGAGGAGTGGGAGGATTGTAGGTGTGATGGAGAGAGAGAGAAAGACGAGTGTAGAAGCGAGATATAGAGGAGGAGAGGGGGTCTGTGTGTGTGATGGAGAGGGAGAGAAAGAGGGAGAGATGAAGTGAGAGATAGAGGAGGAGAGGGGGGGACTGGGTGTGATGGAGAGAGAGAGAAAGAGGGAGTGAAGAAGTGTGAGATAGAGGAGGAGAGGGGGACTGTGTGTGTGATGGAGAGGGAGAGAAAGAGGGAGAGATGAAACGAGAGATAGTGGAGGAAAGTGGTGACTGTGGGTGTGACAGAGAGAGAGAGAGAAATTGGGAGAGAGGAAGTGAGAGATAGAGGAGGAGAGGGGGGACAGTGGGTGTGATGGAGAGAGAGAAAAAGAGGGAGAGATGAAGCAAGAGATTGAAGAGGAGACGGGGACTGTGGGTGTGATGAAGAGAGACACAAAAAGGGAGAGATGAAGCGAGAGAGAGGAGGAGTGTGGAGACTGTGGGTGTGATGGAGAGATAGAATGAGGGAGAGTTGAAGCGAGAGATAGAGGAGGAGAGTTGGAACTGTGGGTGTGATGGAGAGAGAGAAAGAGGGAGAGAGGAAGTGAGAGATAGAGGAGGAGAGGGGGGACAGTGGGTGTGATGGAAAGAAGGAAAGAGGAAGAGATGAAGCGAGAGATAGAGGAGGAGAGGTGGGCCTGTGGGTGTGATGGAGAGTGAGAGGGAGAGATGAAGCGAGAGATAGAGGAGGAGAGGGGGGACTGTGGGTGTGATTGAGAGAGAGAGAAAGAGGGTGATATGAATCGAGAGAGTGGAGGAAAGGGCGTCTGGGTGCGATGGAGAGAGAGAGAAAGAGGAAGAGATGAAGCGAGAGATAGAGGAGGAGAGGGGGACTGGGTGTGATGGAGAGATGAATCGAGAGATAGAGGAGGAGAGGGGGGACTGCGTGTGATGGAGAGAGAGAGAGAAAGAGGGAGACAGGAAGCGAGAGATAGAGGAGGAGAGGGGGGACTGTGGGTGTGATGGAGAGATGAAATGAGTGATAGAGGAGGAGAGGGCGGGTGTGATGGAAAGAGAAAGTGTGAGAGATGAAGCGACAGATAGAGGATGAGAGGGGGACTGTGGGTGTGATGGAGAAAGAGAGAAAGGGAGAGATGAAGCGAGAGATAGAGGAGGAGAGGTGGGACTGTGGGTGTGATGGAGAGAGAGAAAAAGAGGGAGAGATGAAGCGACAGATAGAGGAGGAGAGGGGGACCGTGTGTGTGATGGAGAAAGAGAGAAAGGGAGAGATGAAGCGAGAGATAGTGGAGGAAAGTGGTGACTGTGGGTGTGACAGAGAGAGAGAGAGAAATTGGGAGAGATGAAGCGAGACATAGAGGAGGAGAGGGAGGATTGTTGGTGTGATGGAGAGAGAGTGAAAAACGGAGTGTAGAAGCGAGAGATAGAGGAGGAGAGGGGGTCTGTGGGTGTGATGGAGAGACAGAGGAAGAGGGAGAGATGAAGCAAGAGATTGAAGAGGAGACGGGGACTGTGGGTGTGATGGAGAGAGACACAAAAAGGGAGAGAGGATGCGAGAGAGAAGAGGAGTGTGGAGACTGTGGGTGTGATGGAGGGATAGAATGAGGGAGAGATGAAGCGAGAGATAGAGGAGGAGAGTTGGAACTGTGGGTGTGATGGAGAGAGAGAATGAGGGAGAGATGAAGCGAGAGATAGACGGGAGGAGGAACTGTTTGTGTGATGGAAAGAAGGAAAGAGGGAGAGATGAAGTGAGACATAGAGGAGGTGAGGGAGGATTGTTGGTGTGATGGAGAGAGAGAGAAGGACGGAGTGTAGAAGCGAGAGATAGAAGAGGAGAGGGGGGTTTGTGGGTGTGATGGAGGGAGAGAAAGAGAGAGATGAAGCGAGAGTTATAGGAGGAGAGTGGGGACTGTGTGTGTGACAGAGAGAGAGAGAGAAAGAGGGAGAGAGGAAGTGAGAGATAGAGGAGGAGAGTGGGGACAGTGGGTGTGATGGAGAGAGTGAAAAGAGGGAGAGATGAAGCGAGAGATAGAGGAGGAGAGGGCGGAGTGTGGTTGTAATGGAGAGACAGAGAAAGAGGGAGAGATGAAGCAAGAGATTGAAGAGGAGACGGGGACTGTGGGTGTGATGGAGAGAGACACAAAAAGGGAGAGATGAAGCGAGAGAGGAGGAGTGTGGAGACTGTGGGTGTGATGGAGAGATAGAATAAGGGAGAGATGAAGCAAGAGATAGAGGAGGAGAGTTGGAACTGTGGGTGTGATGGAGAGAGAGAATGAGGGAGAGATGAAGCGAGAGATAGAGGAGGGGAGGAGAACTGTTTGTGTGATGGAAAGAAGGAATGAGGGAGAGATGAAGCGAGACATAGAGGAGGTGAGGGGGGATTGTTGGTGTGATGGAGAGAGAGAGAAGGATGGAGTGTAGAAGCGAGAGATAGAGGAGGAGATGGGGTCTGTGGGTGTGATGGAGAGGGAGAGAAAGAGAGAGATGAAGCGAGAGTTATAGGAGGAGAGTGGGGACTGTGTGTGTGACAGAGAGAGAGAGAGAAAGAGTGAGAGATGAAGCGAGAGATAGAGGAGGAGAGGGGGGACTGTGGGTGTGATGGAGAGAGAGAGAGAAATTGGGAGAGAGGAAGTGAGAGATAGAGGAGGAGAGGGGGGACAGTGGGTGTGATGGAGAGAGAGAAAAAGAGGGAGAGATGAAGCGAGAGATGGAGGAGGAGAGGGGGGACTGTGGGTGTGATGGAGAGAGACACAAAAAGGGAGAGATGAAGGGAGAGAGAGGAGGAGTGTGGAGACTGTGGGTGTGATGGAGAGATAGAATGAGGGAGAGATGAAGCGAGAGATAGAGGAGGAGAGGGGGGACTGTGGGTGTGATGGAGAGAGAGAGAGCCGGAGAGATGAATCGAGAGATAGAGGAGGAGAGGGGTGTCTGTGGGTGTGATGGAGATAGGTGGGAGAGATGAAGTGAGAGATAGAGGAGGAGAGGGGGGACAGTGGGTGTGATGGAGAGAGAGAAAAAGAGGGAGAGATGAAGCGAGAGATGGAGGAGGAGAGGGGGGACTGTGGGTGTGATGGAGAGAGACACAAAAAGGGAGAGATGAAGGGAGAGAGAGGAGGAGTGTGGAGACTGTGGGTGTGATGGAGAGATAGAATGAGGGAGAGATGAAGCGAGAGATAGAGGAGGAGAGGGGGGACTGTGGGTGTGATGGAGAGAGAGAGAGCCGGAGAGATGAATCGAGAGATAGAGGAGGAGAGGGGTGTCTGTGGGTGTGATGGAGATAGGTGGGAGAGATGAAGTGAGAGATAGAGGAGGAGAGGGGGGACAGTGGGTGTGATGGAAAGAAGGAAAGAGGGAGAGATGAAGCGAGACATAGAGGAGGAGAGGGAGGATTGTTGGTGTGATGGAGAGAGAGAGAAAGACGGAGTGTAGAAGCGAGAGATAGAGGAGGAGAGGGGGTCTGTTGGTGTGATGGAGAGGGAGAGAAAGAGGGAGAGATGAAGCAAGAGATTGAAGAGGAGATGGGGACTGTGGGTGTGATGAAGAGAGACACAAAAAGGGAGAGATGAAGCGAGAGAGAGGAGGAGTGTGGAGACTGTGGGTGTGATGGAGAGATAGAATGAGGGAGAGTTGAAGCGAGAGATAGAGGAGGAGAGTTGGAACTGTGGGTGTGATGGAGAGAGAGGAAGAGGGAGAGAGGAAGTGAGAGATAGAGGAGGAGAGGGGGGACAGTGGGTGTGATGGAAAGAAGGAAAGAGGAAGAGATGAAGCGAGAGATAGAGGAGGAGAGGGGGGCCTGTGGGTGTGATGGAGAGTGAGAGGGAGAGATGAAGCGAGAGATAGAGGAGGAGAGGGGGGACTGTGGGTGTGATTGAGAGAGAGAGAAAGAGGGTGATATGAATCGAGAGAGTGGAGGAAAGGGGGTCTGGGTGCGATGGAGAGAGAGAGAAAGAGGAAGGGATGAAGCGAGAGATAGAGGAGGAGAGGGGGACTGGGTGTGATGGAGAGATGAATCGAGAGAGGAGGAGAGGGGGGACTGCGTGTGATGGAGAGAGAGAGAGAAAGAGGGAGACAGGAAGCGAGAGATAGAGGAGGAGAGGGGGGACTGTGGGTGTGATGGAGAGATGAAATGAGTGATAGAGGAGGAAAGGGCGGGTGTGATGGAAAGAGAAAGTGTGAGAGATGAAGCGACAGATAGAGGATGAGAGGGGGACTGTGGGTGTGATGGAGAAAGAAAGAAAGGGAGAGATGAAGCGAGAGATAGAGGAGGAGAGGTGGGACTGTGGGTGTGATGGAGAGAGAGAAAAAGAGGGAGAGATGAAGCGACAGATAGAGGAGGAGAGGGGGACCGTGTGTGTGATGGAGAAAGAGAGAAAGGGAGAGATGAAGCGAGAGATAGTGGAGGAAAGTGGTGACTGTGGGTGTGACAGAGAGAGAGAGAAATTGGGAGAGATGAAGCGAGACATAGAGGAGGAGAGGGAGGATTGTTGGTGTGATGGAGAGAGAGTGAAAAACGGAGTGTAGAAGCGAGAGATAGAGGAGGAGAGGGGGTCTGTGGGTGTGATGGAGAGACAGAGGAAGAGGGAGAGATGAAGCAAGAGATTGAAGAGGAGACGGGGACTGTGGGTGTGATGGAGAGAGACACAAAAAGGGAGAGAGGATGCGAGAGAGAGGAGGAGTGTGGAGACTGTGGGTGTGATGGAGGGATAGAATGAGGGAGAGATGAAGCGAGAGATAGAGGAGGAGAGTTGGAACTGTGGGTGTGATGGAGAGAGAGAATGAGGGAGAGATGAAGCGAGAGATAGAGGAGGGGAGGAGGAACTGTTTGTGTGATGGAAAGAAGGAAAGAGGGAGAGATGAAGCGAGACATAGAGGAGGTGAGGGGGGATTGTTGGTGTGATGGAGAGAGAGAGAAGGATGGAGTGTAGAAGCGAGAGATAGAGGAGGAGATGGGGTCTGTGGGTGTGATGGAGAGGGAGAGAAAGAGAGAGATGAAGCGAGAGTTATAGGAGGAGAGTGGGGACTGTGTGTGTGACAGAGAGAGAGAGAGAAAGAGTGAGAGAGGAAGTGAGAGATAGAGGAGGAGAGGGGGGACAGTGGGTGTGATGGAGAGAGTGAAAAGAGGGAGAGATGAAGCGAGAGATAGAGGAGGAGAGGGCGGAGTGTGGGTGTGATGGAGATACAGAGAGAGAGGGAGAGATGAAGCAAGAGATTGAAGAGGAGACGGGGACTGTGGGTGTGATGGAGAGAGACACAAAAAGGGAGAGATGAAGCGAGAGAGAGGAGGAGTGTGTAGACTGTGGGTGTGATGGAGAGATAGAATGAGGGAGAGATGAAGCGAGAGATAGAGGAGGAGAGTTGGAACTGTGGGTGTGATGGAGAGAGAGAATGAGGGAGAGATGAAGCGAGAGATAGACGGGAGGAGGAACTGTTTGTGTGATGGAAAGAAGGAAAGAGGGAGAGATGAAGTGAGACATAGAGGAGGTGAGGGAGGATTGTTGGTGTGATGGAGAGAGAGAGAAGGACGGAGTGTAGAAGCGAGAGATAGAAGAGGAGAGGGGGGTTTGTGGGTGTGATGGAGGGAGAGAAAGAGAGAGATGAAGCGAGAGTTATAGGAGGATAGTGGGGACTGTGTGTGTGACAGAGAGAGAGAGAGAGAAAGAGGGAGAGAGGAAGTGAGAGATAGAGGAGGAGAGTGGGGACAGTGGGTGTGATGGAGAGAGTGAAAAGAGGGAGAGATGAAGCGAGAGATAGAGGAGGAGAGGGCGGAGTGTGGTTGTAATGGAGAGACAGAGAAAGAGGGAGAGATGAAGCAAGAGATTGAAGAGGAGACGGGGACTGTGGGTGTGATGGAGAGAGACACAAAAAGGGAGAGATGAAGCGAGAGAGGAGGAGTGTGGAGACTGTGGGTGTGATGGAGAGATAGAATAAGGGAGAGATGAAGCAAGAGATAGAGGAGGAGAGTTGGAACTGTGGGTGTGATGGAGAGAGAGAATGAGGGAGAGATGAAGCGAGAGATAGAGGAGGGGAGGAGAACTGTTTGTGTGATGGAAAGAAGGAATGAGGGAGAGATGAAGCGAGACATAGAGGAGGTGAGGGGGGATTGTTGGTGTGATGGAGAGAGAGAGAAGGATGGAGTGTAGAAGCGAGAGATAGAGGAGGAGATGGGGTCTGTGGGTGTGATGGAGAGGGAGAGAAAGAGAGAGATGAAGCGAGAGTTATAGGAGGAGAGTGGGGACTGTGTGTGTGACAGAGAGAGAGAGAGAAAGAGTGAGAGATGAAGCGAGAGATAGAGGAGGAGAGGGGGGACTGTGGGTGTGATGGAGAGAGAGAGAGAAATTGGGAGAGAGGAAGTGAGAGATAGAGGAGGAGAGGGGGGACAGTGGGTGTGATGGAGAGAGAGAAAAAGAGGGAGAGATGAAGCGAGAGATGGAGGAGGAGAGGGGGGAATGTGGGTGTGATGGAGAGAGACACAAAAAGGGAGAGATGAAGGGAGAGAGAGGAGGAGTGTGGAGACTGTGGGTGTGATGGAGAGATAGAATGAGGGAGAGATGAAGCGAGAGATAGAGGAGGAGAGGGGGGACTGTGGGTGTGATGGAGAGAGAGAGAGCCGGAGAGATGAATCGAGAGATAGAGGAGGAGAGGGGTGTCTGTGGGTGTGATGGAGATAGGTGGGAGAGATGAAGTGAGAGATAGAGGAGGAGAGGGGGGACAGTGGGTGTGATGGAGAGAGAGAAAAAGAGGGAGAGATGAAGCGAGAGATGGAGGAGGAGAGGGGGGACTGTGGGTGTGATGGAGAGAGACACAAAAAGGGAGAGATGAAGGGAGAGAGAGGAGGAGTGTGGAGACTGTGGGTGTGATGGAGAGATAGAATGAGGGAGAGATGAAGCGAGAGATAGAGGAGGAGAGGGGGGACTGTGGGTGTGATGGAGAGAGAGAGAGCCGGAGAGATGAATCGAGAGATAGAGGAGGAGAGGGGTGTCTGTGGGTGTGATGGAGATAGGTGGGAGAGATGAAGTGAGAGATAGAGGAGGAGAGGGGGGACAGTGGGTGTGATGGAAAGAAGGAAAGAGGGAGAGATGAAGCGAGACATAGAGGAGGAGAGGGAGATTGTTGGTGTGATGGAGAGAGAGAGAAAGACGGAGTGTAGAAGCGAGAGATAGAGGAGGAGAGGGGGTCTGTTGGTGTGATGGAGAGGGAGAGAAAGAGGGAGAGATGAAGCAAGAGATTGAAGAGGAGATGGGGACTGTGGGTGTGATGAAGAGAGACACAAAAAGGGAGAGATGAAGCGAGAGAGAGGAGGAGTGTGGAGACTGTGGGTGTGATGGAGAGATAGAATGAGGGAGAGTTGAAGCGAGAGATAGAGGAGGAGAGTTGGAACTGTGGGTGTGATGGAGAGAGAGGAAGAGGGAGAGAGGAAGTGAGAGATAGAGGAGGAGAGGGGGGACAGTGGGTGTGATGGAAAGAAGGAAAGAGGAAGAGATGAAGCGAGAGATAGAGGAGGAGAGGGGGGCCTGTGGGTGTGATGGAGAGTGAGAGGGAGAGATGAAGCGAGAGATAGAGGAGGAGAGGGGGGACTGTGGGTGTGATTGAGAGAGAGAGAAAGAGGGTGATATGAATCGAGAGAGTGGAGGAAAGGGGGTCTGGGTGCGATGGAGAGAGAGAGAAAGAGGAAGAGATGAAGCGAGAGATAGAGGAGGAGAGGGGGACTGGGTGTGATGGAGAGATGAATCGAGAGATAGAGGAGGAGAGGGGGGACTGCGTGTGATGGAGAGAGAGAGAGAAAGAGGGAGACAGGAAGCGAGAGATAGAGGAGGAGAGGGGGGACTGTGGGTGTGATGGAGAGATGAAATGAGTGATAGAGGAGGAGAGGGCGGGTGTGATGGAAAGAGAAAGTGTGAGAGATGAAGCGACAGATAGAGGATGAGAGGGGGACTGTGGGTGTGATGGAGAAAGAAAGAAAGGGAGAGATGAAGCGAGAGATAGAGGAGGAGAGGTGGGACTGTGGGTGTGATGGAGAGAGAGAGAAAGGGAGAGATGAAGCGAGAGATAGTGGAGGAAAGTGGTGACTGTGGGTGTGACAGAGAGAGAGAGAAATTGGGAGAGATAAAGCGAGACATAGAGGAGGAGAGGGAGGATTGTTGGTGTGATGGAGAGAGAGTGAAAAACGGAGTGTAGAAGCGAGAGATAGAGGAGGAGAGGGGGTCTGTGGGTGTGATGGAGAGACAGAGGAAGAGGGAGAGATGAAGCAAGAGATTGAAGAGGAGACGGGGACTGTGGGTGTGATGGAGAGAGACACAAAAAGGGAGAGAGGATGCGAGAGAGAGGAGGAGTGTGGAGACTGTGGGTGTGATGGAGGGATAGAATGAGGGAGAGATGAAGCGAGAGATAGAGGAGGAGAGTTGGAACTGTGGGTGTGATGGAGAGAGAGAATGAGGGAGAGATGAAGCGAGAGATAGAGGAGGGGAGGAGGAACTGTTTGTGTGATGGAAAGAAGGAAAGAGGGAGAGATGAAGCGAGACATAGAGGAGGTGAGGGGGGATTGTTGGTGTGATGGAGAGAGAGAGAAGGATGGAGTGTAGAAGCGAGAGATAGAGGAGGAGATGGGGTCTGTGGGTGTGATGGAGAGGGAGAGAAAGAGAGAGATGAAGCGAGAGTTATAGGAGGAGAGTGGGGACTGTGTGTGTGACAGAGAGAGAGAGAGAAAGAGTGAGAGAGGAAGTGAGAGATAGAGGAGGAGAGGGGGACAGTGGGTGTGATGGAGAGAGTGAAAAGAGGGAGAGATGAAGCGAGAGATAGAGGAGGAGAGGGCGGAGTGTGGGTGTGATGGAGATACAGAGAGAGAGGGAGAGATGAAGCAAGAGATTGAAGAGGAGACGGGGACTGTGGGTGTGATGTAGAGAGACACAAAAAGGGAGAGATCAAGCGAGAGAGAGGAGGAGTGTGTAGACTGTGGGTGTGATGGAGAGATAGAATGAGGGAGAGATGAAGTGAGAGATAGAGGAGGAGAGTTGGAACTGTGGGTGTGATGGAGAGAGAGAATGAGGGAGAGATGAAGCGAGAGATAGAGGACGGGAGGAGGAACTGTTTGTGTGATGGAATGAAGGAAAGAGGGAGAGATGAAGTGAGACATAGAGGAGGTGAGGGAGGATTGTTGGTGTGATGGAGAGAGAGAGAAGGACGGAGTGTAGAAGCGAGAGATAGAGGAGGAGAGGGGGGGTCTGTGGGTGTGATGGAGAGGGAGAGAAAGAGAGAGATGAAGCGAGAGTTATAGGAGGAGAGTGGGGACTGTGTGTGTGACAGAGAGAGAGAGAGAAAGAGGGAGAGAGGAAGTGAGAGATAGAGGAGGAGAGGGGGGACAGTGGGTGTGATGGAGAGAGAGAAAAAGAGGGAGAGATGAAGCGAGAGATGGAGGAGGAGAGGGGGGACTGTGGGTGTGATGGAGAGAGACACAAAAAGGGAGAGATGAAGGGAGAGAGAGGAGGAGTGTGGAGACTGTGGGTGTGATGGAGAGATAGAATGAGGGAGAGATGAAGCGAGAGATAGAGGAGGAGAGGGGGGACTGTGGGTGTGATGGAGAGAGAGAGAGCCGGAGAGATGAATCGAGAGATAGAGGAGGAGAGGGGGGACAGTGGGTGTGATGGAAAGAAGGAAAGAGGGAGAGATGAAGCGAGAGATAGAGGAGGAGAGGGGGTCTGTTGGTGTGATGGAGAGGGAGAGAAAGAGGGAGAGATGAAGCAAGAGATTGAAGAGGAGACGGGGACTGTGGGTGTGATGAAGAGAGACACAAAAAGGGAGAGATGAAGCGAGAGAGAGGAGGAGTGTGGAGACTGTGGGTGTGATGGAGAGATAGAATGAGGGAGAGTTGAAGCGAGAGATAGAGGAGGAGAGTTGGAACTGTGGGTGTGATGGAGAGAGAGAAAGAGGGAGAGAGGAAGTGAGAGATAGAGGAGGAGAGGGGGGACAGTGGGTGTGATGGAAAGAAGGAAAGAGGAAGAGATGAAGCGAGAGATAGAGGAGGAGAGGTGGGCCTGTGGGTGTGATGGAGAGTGAGAGGGAGAGATGAAGCGAGAGATAGAGGAGGAGAGGGGGGACTGTGGGTGTGATTGAGAGAGAGAGAAAGAGGGTGATATGAATCGAGAGAGTGGAGGAAAGGGGGTCTGGGTGCGATGGAGAGAGAGAGAAAGAGGAAGAGATGAAGCGAGAGATAGAGGAGGAGAGGGGGACTGGGTGTGATGGAGAGATGAATCGAGAGATAGAGGAGGAGAGGGGGGACTGCGTGTGATGGAGAGAGAGAGAGAAAGAGGGAGACAGGAAGCGAGAGATAGAGGAGGAGAGGGGGGACTGTGGGTGTGATGGAGAGATGAAATGAGTGATAGAGGAGGAGAGGGCGGGTGTGATGGAAAGAGAAAGTGTGAGAGATGAAGCGACAGATAGAGGATGAGAGGGGGACTGTGGGTGTGATGGAGAAAGAGAGAAAGGGAGAGATGAAGCGAGAGATAGAGGAGGAGAGGTGGGACTGTGGGTGTGATGGAGAGAGAGAAAAAGAGGGAGAGATGAAGCGACAGATAGAGGAGGAGAGGGGGACCGTGGTGTGATGGAGAAAGAGAGAAAGGGAGAGATGAAGCGAGAGATAGTGGAGGAAAGTGGTGACTGTGGGTGTGACAGAGAGAGAGAGAGAAATTGGGAGAGATGAAGCGAGACATAGAGGAGGAGAGGGAGGATTGTTGGTGTGATGGAGAGAGAGTGAAAAACGGAGTGTAGAAGCGAGAGATAGAGGAGGAGAGGGGGTCTGTGGGTGTGATGGAGAGACAGAGGAAGAGGGAGAGATGAAGCAAGAGATTGAAGAGGAGACGGGGACTGTGGGTGTGATGGAGAGAGACACAAAAAGGGAGAGAGGATGCGAGAGAGAAGAGGAGTGTGGAGACTGTGGGTGTGATGGAGGGATAGAATGAGGGAGAGATGAAGCGAGAGATAGAGGAGGAGAGTTGGAACTGTGGGTGTGATGGAGAGAGAGAATGAGGGAGAGATGAAGCGAGAGATAGAGGAGGGGAGGAGGAACTGTTTGTGTGATGGAAAGAAGGAAAGAGGGAGAGATGAAGCGAGACATAGAGGAGGTGAGGGGGGATTGTTGGTGTGATGGAGAGAGAGAGAAGGATGGAGTGTAGAAGCGAGAGATAGAGGAGGAGATGGGGTCTGTGGGTGTGATGGAGAGGGAGAGAAAGAGAGAGATGAAGCGAGAGTTATAGGAGGAGAGTGGGGACTGTGTGTGTGACAGAGAGAGAGAGAGAAAGAGTGAGAGAGGAAGTGAGAGATAGAGGAGGAGAGGGGGGACAGTGGGTGTGATGGAGAGAGTGAAAAGAGGGAGAGATGAAGCGAGAGATAGAGGAGGAGAGGGCGGAGTGTGGGTGTGATGGAGATACAGAGAGAGAGGGAGAGATGAAGCAAGAGATTGAAGAGGAGACGGGGACTGTGGGTGTGATGGAGAGAGACACAAAAAGGGAGAGATGAAGCGAGAGAGAGGAGGAGTGTGTAGACTGTGGGTGTGATGGAGAGATAGAATGAGGGAGAGATGAAGCGAGAGATAGAGGAGGAGAGTTGGAACTGTGGGTGTGATGGAGAGAGAGAATGAGGGAGAGATGAAGCGAGAGATAGACGGGAGGAGGAACTGTTTGTGTGATGGAAAGAAGGAAAGAGGGAGAGATGAAGTGAGACATAGAGGAGGTGAGGGAGGATTGTTGGTGTGATGGAGAGAGAGAGAAGGACGGAGTGTAGAAGCGAGAGATACAAGAGGAGAGGGGGGTTTGTGGGTGTGATGGAGGGAGAGAAAGAGAGAGATGAAGCGAGAGTTATAGGAGGAGAGTGGGGACTGTGTGTGTGACAGAGAGAGAGAGAGAAAGAGGGAGAGAGGAAGTGGGAGATAGAGGAGGAGAGTGGGGACAGTGGGTGTGATGGAGAGAGTGAAAAGAGGGAGAGATGAAGCGAGAGATAGAGGAGGAGAGGGCGGAGTGTGGTTGTAATGGAGAGACAGAGAAAGAGGGAGAGATGAAGCAAGAGATTGAAGAGGAGACGGGGACTGTGGGTGTGATGGAGAGAGACACAAAAAGGGAGAGATGAAGCGAGAGAGGAGGAGTGTGGAGACTGTGGGTGTGATGGAGAGATAGAATAAGGGAGAGATGAAGCAAGAGATAGAGGAGGAGAGTTGGAACTGTGGGTGTGATGGAGAGAGAGAATGAGGGAGAGATGAAGCGAGAGATAGAGGAGGGGAGGAGAACTGTTTGTGTGATGGAAAGAAGGAATGAGGGAGAGATGAAGCGAGACATAGAGGAGGTGAGGGGGGATTGTTGGTGTGATGGAGAGAGAGAGAAGGATGGAGTGTAGAAGCGAGAGATAGAGGAGGAGATGGGGTCTGTGGGTGTGATGGAGAGGGAGAGAAAGAGAGAGATGAAGCGAGAGTTATAGGAGGAGAATGGGGACTGTGTGTGTGACAGAGAGAGAGAGAGAAAGAGTGAGAGAGGAAGTGAGAGGTAGAGGAGGAGAGGGGGGACAGTGGGTGTGATGGAGAGAGTGAAAAGAGGGAGAGATGAAGCGAGAGATAGAGGAGGAGAGGGCGGAGTGTGGGTGTGATGGAGAGACAGAGAGAGAGGGAGAGATGAAGCAAGAGATTGAAGAGGAGACGGGGACTGTGGGTGTGATGGAGAGAGACACAAAAAGGGAGAGAGGATGCGAGAGAGAGGAGGAGTGTGGAGACTGTGGGTGTGATGGAGGGATAGAATGAGGGAGAGATGAAGCGAGAGATAGAGGAGGAGAGTTGGAACTGTGGGTGTGATGGAGAGAGAGAATGAGGGAGAGATGAAGCCAGAGATAGAGGAGGGGAGGAGGAACTGTTTGTGTGATGGAAAGAAGGAAAGAGGGAGAGATGAAGCGAGACATAGAGGAGGTGAGGGGGGATTGTTGGTGTGATGGAGAGAGAGAGAAGGATGGAGTGTAGAAGCGATAGATTGAGGAGGAGATGGGGTCTGTGGGTGTGATGGAGAGGGAGAGAAAGAGAGAGATGAAGCGAGAGTTATAGGAGGAGAGTGGGGACTGTGTGTGTGACAGAGAGAGAGAGAGAAAGAGTGAGAGAGGAAGCGAGAGATAGAGGAGGAGAGGGGGGACTGTGGGTGTGATGGAGAGAGAGAGAGAAATTGGGAGAGAGGAAGTGAGAGATAGAGGAGGAGAGGGGGGACAGTGGGTGTGATGGAGAGAGAGAAAAAGAGGGAGAGATGAAGCGAGAGATGGAGGAGGAGAGGGGGGACTGTGGGTGTGATGGAGAGAGACACAAAAAGGGAGAGATGAAGGGAGAGAGAGGAGGAGTGTGGAGACTGTGGGTGTGATGGAGAGATAGAATGAGGGAGAGATGAAGCGAGAGATAGAGGAGGAGAGGGGGGACTGTGGGTGTGATGGAGAGAGAGAGAGCCGGAGAGATGAATCGAGAGATAGAGGAGGAGAGGGGTGTCTGTGGGTGTGATGGAGATAGGTGGGAGAGATGAAGTGAGAGATAGAGGAGGAGAGGGGGGACAGTGGGTGTGATGGAGAGAGAGAAAAAGAGGGAGAGATGAAGCGAGAGATGGAGGAGGAGAGGGGGGACTGTGGGTGTGATGGAGAGAGACACAAAAAGGGAGAGATGAAGGGAGAGAGAGGAGGAGTGTGGAGACTGTGGGTGTGATGGAGAGATAGAATGAGGGAGAGATGAAGCGAGAGATAGAGGAGGAGAGGGGGGACTGTGGGTGTGATGGAGAGAGAGAGAGCCGGAGAGATGAATCGAGAGATAGAGGAGGAGAGGGGTGTCTGTGGGTGTGATGGAGATAGGTGGGAGAGATGAAGTGAGAGATAGAGGAGGAGAGGGGGGACAGTGGGTGTGATGGAAAGAAGGAAAGAGGGAGAGATGAAGCGAGACATAGAGGAGGAGAGGGAGGATTGTTGGTGTGATGGAGAGAGAGAGAAAGACGGAGTGTAGAAGCGAGAGATAGAGGAGGAGAGGGGGTCTGTTGGTGTGATGGAGAGGGAGAGAAAGAGGGAGAGATGAAGCAAGAGATTGAAGAGGAGATGGGGACTGTGGGTGTGATGAAGAGAGACACAAAAAGGGAGAGATGAAGCGAGAGAGAGGAGGAGTGTGGAGACTGTGGGTGTGATGGAGAGATAGAATGAGGGAGAGTTGAAGCGAGAGATAGAGGAGGAGAGTTGGAACTGTGGGTGTGATGGAGAGAGAGGAAGAGGGAGAGAGGAAGTGAGAGATAGAGGAGGAGAGGGGGGACAGTGGGTGTGATGGAAAGAAGGAAAGAGGAAGAGATGAAGCGAGAGATAGAGGAGGAGAGGGGGGCCTGTGGGTGTGATGGAGAGTGAGAGGGAGAGATGAAGCGAGAGATAGAGGAGGAGAGGGGGGACTGTGGGTGTGATTGAGAGAGAGAGAAAGAGGGTGATATGAATCGAGAGAGTGGAGGAAAGGGGGTCTGGGTGCGATGGAGAGAGAGAGAAAGAGGAAGAGATGAAGCGAGAGATAGAGGAGGAGAGGGGGACTGGGTGTGATGGAGAGATGAATCGAGAGATAGAGGAGGAGAGGGGGGACTGCGTGTGATGGAGAGAGAGAGAGAAAGAGGGAGACAGGAAGCGAGAGATAGAGGAGGAGAGGGGGGAACTGTGGGTGTGATGGAGAGATGAAATGAGTGATAGAGGAGGAGAGGGCGGGTGTGATGGAAAGAGAAAGTGTGAGAGATGAAGCGACAGATAGAGGATGAGAGGGGGACTGTGGGTGTGATGGAGAAAGAAAGAAAGGGAGAGATGAAGCGAGAGATAGAGGAGGAGAGGTGGGACTGTGGGTGTGATGGAGGGATAGAATGAGGGAGAGATGAAGCGAGAGATAGAGGAGGAGAGTTGGAACTGTGGGTGTGATGGAGAGAGAGAATGAGGGAGAGATGAAGCGAGAGATAGAGGAGGGGAGGAGGAACTGTTTGTGTGATGGAAAGAAGGAAAGAGGGAGAGATGAAGCGAGACATAGAGGAGGTGAGGGGGGATTGTTGGTGTGATGGAGAGAGAGAGAAGGATGGAGTGTAGAAGCGAGAGATAGAGGAGGAGATGGGGTCTGTGGGTGTGATGGAGAGGGAGAGAAAGAGAGAGATGAAGCGAGAGTTATAGGAGGAGAGTGGGGACTGTGTGTGTGACAGAGAGAGAGAGAGAAAGAGTGAGAGAGGAAGTGAGAGATAGAGGAGGAGAGGGGGGACAGTGGGTGTGATGGAGAGAGTGAAAAGAGGGAGAGATGAAGCGAGAGATAGAGGAGGAGAGGGCGGAGTGTGGGTGTGATGGAGATACAGAGAGAGAGGGAGAGATGAAGCAAGAGATTGAAGAGGAGACGGGGACTGTGGGTGTGATGGAGAGAGACACAAAAAGGGAGAGATGAAGCGAGAGAGAGGAGGAGTGTGTAGACTGTGGGTGTGATGGAGAGATAGAATGAGGGAGAGATGAAGCGAGAGATAGAGGAGGAGAGTTGGAACTGTGGGTGTGATGGAGAGAGAGAATGAGGGAGAGATGAAGCGAGAGATAGACGGGAGGAGGAACTGTTTGTGTGATGGAAAGAAGGAAAGAGGGAGAGATGAAGTGAGACATAGAGGAGGTGAGGGAGGATTGTTGGTGTGATGGAGAGAGAGAGAAGGACGGAGTGTAGAAGCGAGAGATACAAGAGGAGAGGGGGGTTTGTGGGTGTGATGGAGGGAGAGAAAGAGAGAGATGAAGCGAGAGTTATAGGAGGAGAGTGGGGACTGTGTGTGTAACAGAGAGAGAGAGAGAAAGAGGGAGAGAGGAAGTGGGAGATAGAGGAGGAGAGTGGGGACAGTGGGTGTGATGGAGAGAGTGAAAAGAGGGAGAGATGAAGCGAGAGATAGAGGAGGAGAGGGCGGAGTGTGGTTGTAATGGAGAGACAGAGAAAGAGGGAGAGATGAAGCAAGAGATTGAAGAGGAGACGGGGACTGTGGGTGTGATGGAGAGAGACACAAAAAGGGAGAGATGAAGCGAGAGAGGAGGAGTGTGGAGACTGTGGGTGTGATGGAGAGATAGAATAAGGGAGAGATGAAGCAAGAGATAGAGGAGGAGAGTTGGAACTGTGGGTGTGATGGAGAGAGAGAATGAGGGAGAGATGAAGCGAGAGATAGAGGAGGGGAGGAGAACTGTTTGTGTGATGGAAAGAAGGAATGAGGGAGAGATGAAGCGAGACATAGAGGAGGTGAGGGGGGATTGTTGGTGTGATGGAGAGAGAGAGAAGGATGGAGTGTAGAAGCGAGAGATAGAGGAGGAGATGGGGTCTGTGGGTGTGATGGAGAGGGAGAGAAAGAGAGAGATGAAGCGAGAGTTATAGGAGGAGAATGGGGACTGTGTGTGTGACAGAGAGAGAGAGAGAAAGAGTGAGAGAGGAAGTGAGAGGTAGAGGAGGAGAGGGGGGACAGTGGGTGTGATGGAGAGAGTGAAAAGAGGGAGAGATGAAGCGAGAGATAGAGGAGGAGAGGGCGGAGTGTGGGTGTGATGGAGAGACAGAGAGAGAGGGAGAGATGAAGCAAGAGATTGAAGAGGAGACGGGGACTGTGGGTGTGATGGAGAGAGACACAAAAGGGAGAGATGAAGCGAGAGAGAGGAGGAGTGTGTAGACTGTAGGTGTGATGGAGAGATAGAATGAGGGAGAGATGAAGCGAGAGATAGAGGAGGAGAGTTGGAACTGTGGGTGTGATGGAGAGAGAGAATGAGGGAGAGATGAAGCGAGAGATAGAGGACGGGAGGAGGAACTGTTTGTGTGATGGAAAGAAGGAAAGAGGGAGAGATGAAGTGAGACATAGAGGAGGTGAGGGAGGATTGTTGGTGTGATGGAGAGAGAGAGAAGGACGGAGTGTAGAAGCAAGAGATAGAGGAGGAGAGGGGGTCTGTGGGTGTGATGGAGAGACAGAGGAAGAGGGAGAGATGAAGCAAGAGATTGAAGAGGAGACGGGGACTGTGGGTGTGATGGAGAGAGACACAAAAAGGGAGAGAGGATGCGAGAGAGAGGAGGAGTGTGGAGACTGTGGGTGTGATGGAGGGATAGAATGAGGGAGAGATGAAGCGAGAGATAGAGGAGGAGAGTTGGAACTGTGGGTGTGATGGAGAGAGAGAATGAGGGAGAGATGAAGCGAGAGATAGAGGAGGGGAGGAGGAACTGTTTGTGTGATGGAAAGAAGGAAAGAGGGAGAGATGAAGCGAGACATAGAGGAGGTGAGGGGGGATTGTTGGTGTGATGGAGAGAGAGAGAAGGATGGAGTGTAGAAGCGAGAGATAGAGGAGGAGATGGGGTCTGTGGGTGTGATGGAGAGGGAGAGAAAGAGAGAGATGAAGCGAGAGTTATAGGAGGAGAGTGGGGACTGTGTGTGTGACAGAGAGAGAGAGAGAAAGAGTGAGAGAGGAAGCGAGAGATAGAGGAGGAGAGGGGGGACTGTGGGTGTGATGGAGAGAGAGAGAGAAATTGGGAGAGAGGAAGTGAGAGATAGAGGAGGAGAGGGGGGACAGTGGGTGTGATGGAGAGAGAGAAAAAGAGGGAGAGATGAAGCGAGAGATGGAGGAGGAGAGGGGGGACTGTGGGTGTGATGGAGAGAGACACAAAAAGGGAGAGATGAAGGGAGAGAGAGGAGGAGTGTGGAGACTGTGGGTGTGATGGAGAGATAGAATGAGGGAGAGATGAAGCGAGAGATAGAGGAGGAGAGGGGGGACTGTGGGTGTGATGGAGAGAGAGAGAGCCGGAGAGATGAATCGAGAGATAGAGGAGGAGAGGGGTGTCTGTGGGTGTGATGGAGATAGGTGGGAGAGATGAAGTGAGAGATAGAGGAGGAGAGGGGGGACAGTGGGTGTGATGGAGAGAGAGAAAAAGAGGGAGAGATGAAGCGAGAGATGGAGGAGGAGAGGGGGGACTGTGGGTGTGATGGAGAGAGACACAAAAAGGGAATGAAGGGAGAGAGAGGAGGAGTGTGGAGACTGTGGGTGTGATGGAGAGATAGAATGAGGGAGAGATGAAGCGAGAGATAGAGGAGGAGAGGGGGGACTGTGGGTGTGATGGAGAGAGAGAGAGCCGGAGAGATGAATCGAGAGATAGAGGAGGAGAGGGGTGTCTGTGGGTGTGATGGAGATAGGTGGGAGAGATGAAGTGAGAGATAGAGGAGGAGAGGGGGGACAGTGGGTGTGATGGAAAGAAGGAAAGAGGGAGAGATGAAGCGAGACATAGAGGAGGAGAGGGAGGATTGTTGGTGTGATGGAGAGAGAGAGAAAGACGGAGTGTAGAAGCGAGAGATAGAGGAGGAGAGGGGGTCTGTTGGTGTGATGGAGAGGGAGAGAAAGAGGGAGAGATGAAGCAAGAGATTGAAGAGGAGATGGGGACTGTGGGTGTGATGAAGAGAGACACAAAAAGGGAGAGATGAAGCGAGAGAGAGGAGGAGTGTGGAGTCTGTGGGTGTGATGGAGAGATAGAATGAGGGAGAGTTGAAGCGAGAGATAGAGGAGGAGAGTTGGAACTGTGGGTGTGATGGAGAGAGAGGAAGAGGGAGAGAGGAAGTGAGAGATAGAGGAGGAGAGGGGGGACAGTGGGTGTGATGGAAAGAAGGAAAGAGGAAGAGATGAAGCGAGAGATAGAGGAGGAGAGGGGGGCCTGTGGGTGTGATGGAGAGTGAGAGGGAGAGATGAAGCGAGAGATAGAGGAGGAGAGGGGGGACTGTGGGTGTGATTGAGAGAGAGAGAAAGAGGGTGATATGAATCGAGAGAGTGGAGGAAAGGGGGTCTGGGTGCGATGGAGAGAGAGAGAAAGAGGAAGAGATGAAGCGAGAGATAGAGGAGGAGAGGGGGACTGGGTGTGATGGAGAGATGAATCGAGAGATAGAGGAGGAGAGGGGGGACTGCGTGTGATGGAGAGAGAGAGAGAAAGAGGGAGACAGGAAGCGAGAGATAGAGGAGGAGAGGGGGGAACTGTGGGTGTGATGGAGAGATGAAATGAGTGATAGAGGAGGAGAGGGCGGGTGTGATGGAAAGAGAAAGTGTGAGAGATGAAGCGACAGATAGAGGATGAGAGGGGGACTGTGGGTGTGATGGAGAAAGAAAGAAAGGGAGAGATGAAGCGAGAGATGGAGGAGGAGAGGTGGGACTGTGGGTGTGATGGAGAGAGAGAAAAAGAGGGAGAGATGAAGCGACAGATAGAGGAGGAGAGGGGGACCGTGTGTGTGATGGAGAAAGAGAGAAAGGGAGAGATGAAGCGAGAGATAGTGGAGGAAAGTGGTGACTGTGGGTGTGACAGAGAGAGAGAGAAATTGGGAGAGATAAAGCGAGACATAGAGGAGGAGAGGGAGGATTGTTGGTGTGATGGAGAGAGAGTGAAAAACGGAGTGTAGAAGCGAGAGATAGAGGAGGAGAGGGGGTCTGTGGGTGTGATGGAGAGACAGAGGAAGAGGGAGAGATGAAGCAAGAGATTGAAGAGGAGACGGGGACTGTGGGTGTGATGGAGAGAGACACAAAAAGGGAGAGAGGATGCGAGAGAGAGGAGGAGTGTGGAGACTGTGGGTGTGATGGAGGGATAGAATGAGGGAGAGATGAAGCGAGAGATAGAGGAGGAGAGTTGGAACTGTGGGTGTGATGGAGAGAGAGAATGAGGGAGAGATGAAGCGAGAGATAGAGGAGGGGAGGAGGAACTGTTTGTGTGATGGAAAGAAGGAAAGAGGGAGAGATGAAGCGAGACATAGAGGAGGTGAGGGGGGATTGTTGGTGTGATGGAGAGAGAGAGAAGGATGGAGTGTAGAAGCGAGAGATAGAGGAGGAGATGGGGTCTGTGGGTGTGATGGAGAGGGAGAGAAAGAGAGAGATGAAGCGAGAGTTATAGGAGGAGAGTGGGGACTGTGTGTGTGACAGAGAGAGAGAGAGAAAGAGTGAGAGAGGAAGTGAGAGATAGAGGAGGAGAGGGGGACAGTGGGTGTGATGGAGAGAGTGAAAAGAGGGAGAGATGAAGCGAGAGATAGAGGAGGAGAGGGCGGAGTGTGGGTGTGATGGAGATACAGAGAGAGAGGGAGAGATGAAGCAAGAGATTGAAGAGGAGACGGGGACTGTGGGTGTGATGTAGAGAGACACAAAAAGGGAGAGATCAAGCGAGAGAGAGGAGGAGTGTGTAGACTGTGGGTGTGATGGAGAGATAGAATGAGGGAGAGATGAAGTGAGAGATAGAGGAGGAGAGTTGGAACTGTGGGTGTGATGGAGAGAGAGAATGAGGGAGAGATGAAGCGAGAGATAGACGGGAGGAGGAACTGTTTGTGTGATGGAAAGAAGGAAAGAGGGAGAGATGAAGTGAGACATAGAGGAGGTGAGGGAGGATTGTTGGTGTGATGGAGAGAGAGAGAAGGACAGAGTGTAGAAGCGAGAGATAGAGGAGGAGAGGGGGGTCTGTGGGTGTGATGGAGAGGGAGAGAAAGAGAGAGATGAAGCGAGAGTTATAGGAGGAGAGTGGGGACTGTGTGTGTGACAGAGAGAGAGAGAGAAAGAGGGAGAGAGGAAGTGAGAGATAGAGGAGGAGAGGGGGGACAGTGGGTGTGATGGAGAGAGTGAAAAGAGGGAGAGATGAAGCGAGAGATAGAGGAGGAGAGGGCGGAGTGTGGTTGTAATGGAGAGACAGAGAAAGAGGGAGAGATGAAGCAAGAGATTGAAGAGGAGACGGGGACTGTGGGTGTGATGGAGAGAGACACAAAAAGGGAGAGATGAAGCGAGAGAGGAGGAGTGTGGAGACTGTGGGTGTGATGGAGAGATAGAATGAGGGAGAGATGAAGCAAGAGATAGAGGAGGAGAGTTGGAACTGTGGGTGTGATGGAGAGAGAGAATGAGGGAGAGATGAAGCGAGAGATAGAGGAGGGGAGGAGAACTGTTTGTGTGATGGAAAGAAGGAATGAGGGAGAGATGAAGCAAGACATAGAGGAGGAGTGGGAGGATTGTAGGTGTGATGGAGAGAGAGAGAAAGACGAGTGTAGAAGCGAGATATAGAGGAGGAGAGGGGGTCTGTGTGTGTGATGGAGAGGGAGAGAAAGAGGGAGAGATGAAGTGAGAGATAGAGGAGGAGAGGGGGGGACTGGGTGTGATGGAGAGAGAGAGAAAGAGGGAGTGAAGAAGTGTGAGATAGAGGAGGAGAGGGGGACTGTGTGTGTGATGGAGAGGGAGAGAAAGAGGGAGAGATGAAACGAGAGATAGTGGAGGAAAGTGGTGACTGTGGGTGTGACAGAGAGAGAGAGAGAAATTGGGAGAGAGGAAGTGAGAGATAGAGGAGGAGAGGGGGGACAGTGGGTGTGATGGAGAGAGAGAAAAAGAGGGAGAGATGAAGCGAGAGATGGAGGAGGAGAGGGGGGACTGTGGGTGTGATGGAGAGAGACACAAAAAGGGAGAGATGAAGGGAGAGAGAGGAGGAGTGTGGAGACTGTGGGTGTGATGGAGAGATAGAATGAGGGAGAGATGAAGCGAGAGATAGAGGAGGAGAGGGGGGACTGTGGGTGTGATGGAGAGAGAGAGAGCCGGAGAGATGAATCTAGAGATAGAGGAGGAGAGGGGGGACAGTGGGTGTGATGGAAAGAAGGAAAGAGGGAGAGATGAAGCGAGACATAGAGGAGGAGAGGGAGGATTGTTGGTGTGATGGAGAGAGAGAGAATGACGGAGTGTAGAAGCGAGAGATAAAGGAGGAGAGGGGGTCTGTTGGTGTGATGGAGAGGGAGAGAAAGAGGGAGAGATGAAGCAAGAGATTGAAGAGGAGACGGGGACTGTGGGTGTGATGAAGAGAGACACAAAAAGGGAGAGATGAAGCGAGAGAGAGGAGGAGTGTGGAGACTGTGGGTGTGATGGAGAGATAGAATGAGGGAGAGTTGAAGCGAGAGATGGAGGAGGAGAGTTGGAACTGTGGGTGTGATGGAGAGAGAGAAAGAGGGAGAGAGGAAGTGAGAGATAGAGGAGGAGAGGGGGACAGTGGGTGTGATGGAAAGAAGGAAAGAGGAAGAGATGAAGCGAGAGATAGAGGAGGAGAGGTGGGCCTGTGGGTGTGATGGAGAGTGAGAGGGAGAGATGAAGCGAGAGATAGAGGAGGAGAGGGGGGACTGTGGGTGTGATTGAGAGAGAGAGAAAGAGGGTGATATGAATCGAGAGAGTGGAGGAAAGGGGGTCTGGGTGCGATGGAGAGAGAGAGAAAGAGGAAGAGATGAAGCGAGAGATAGAGGAGGAGAGGGGGACTGGGTGTGATGGAGAGATGAATCGAGAGATAGAGGAGGAGAGGGGGGACTGCGTGTGATGGAGAGAGAGAGAGAAAGAGGGAGACAGGAAGCGAGAGATAGAGGAGGAGAGGGGGGACTGTGGGTGTGATGGAGAGATGAAATGAGTGATAGAGGAGGAGAGGGCGGGTGTGATGGAAAGAGAAAGTGTGAGAGATGAAGCGACAGATAGAGGATGAGAGGGGGACTGTGGGTGTGATGGAGAAAGAGAGAAAGGGAGAGATGAAGCGAGAGATAGAGGAGGAGAGGTGGGACTGTGGGTGTGATGGAGAGAGAGAAAAAGAGGGAGAGATGAAGCGACAGATAGAGGAGGAGAGGGGGACCGTGTGTGTGATGGAGAAAGAGAGAAAGGGAGAGATGAAGCGAGAGATAGTGGAGGAAAGTGGTGACTGTGGGTGTGACAGAGAGAGAGAGAGAAATTGGGAGAGATGAAGCGAGACATAGAGGAGGAGAGGGAGGATTGTTAGTGTGATGGAGAGAGAGTGAAAAACGGAGTGTAGAAGCGAGAGATAGAGGAGGAGAGGGGGTCTGTGGGTGTGATGGAGAGACAGAGGAAGAGGGAGAGATGAAGCAAGAGATTGAAGAGGAGACGGGGACTGTGGGTGTGATGGAGAGAGACACAAAAAGGGAGAGAGGATGCGAGAGAGAAGAGGAGTGTGGAGACTGTGGGTGTGATGGAGGGATAGAATGAGGGAGAGATGAAGCGAGAGATAGAGGAGGAGAGTTGGAACTGTGGGTGTGATGGAGAGAGAGAATGAGGGAGAGATGAAGCGAGAGATAGAGGAGGGGAGGAGGAACTGTTTGTGTGATGGAAAGAAGGAAAGAGGGAGAGATGAAGCGAGACATAGAGGAGGTGAGGGGGGATTGTTGGTGTGATGGAGAGAGAGAGAAGGATGGAGTGTAGAAGCGAGAGATAGAGGAGGAGATGGGGTCTTTGGGTGTGATGGAGAGGGAGAGAAAGAGAGAGATGAAGCGAGAGTTATAGGAGGAGAGTGGGGACTGTGTGTGTGACAGAGAGAGAGAGAGAAAGAGTGAGAGAGGAAGTGAGAGATAGAGGAGGAGAGGGGGACAGTGGGTGTGATGGAGAGAGTGAAAAGAGGGAGAGATGAAGCGAGAGATAGAGGAGGAGAGGGCGGAGTGTGGGTGTGATGGAGATACAGAGAGAGAGGGAGAGATGAAGCAAGAGATTGAAGAGGAGACGGGGACTGTGGGTGTGATGGAGAGAGACACAAAAAGGGAGAGATGAAGCGAGAGAGAGGAGGAGTGTGTAGACTGTGGGTGTGATGGAGAGATAGAATGAGGGAGAGATGAAGCGAGAGATAGAGGAGGAGAGTTGGAACTGTGGGTGTGATGGAGAGAGAGAATGAGGGAGAGATGAAGCGAGAGATAG
This sequence comes from Narcine bancroftii, assembly GCF_036971445.1. Taxonomy (NCBI): domain Eukaryota; kingdom Metazoa; phylum Chordata; class Chondrichthyes; order Torpediniformes; family Narcinidae; genus Narcine; species Narcine bancroftii. Next base: position 250,035,012 of record NC_091469.1, on the reverse strand, counting down.
ACGGGAGGAGGAACTGTTTGTGTGATGGAAAGAAGGAAAGAGGGAGAGATGAAGTGAGACATAGAGGAGGTGAGGGAGGATTGTTGGTGTGATGGAGAGAGAGAGAAGGACGGAGTGTAGAAGCGAGAGATAGAAGAGGAGAGGGGGGTTTGTGGGTGTGATGGAGGGAGAGAAAGAGAGAGATGAAGCGAGAGTTATAGGAGGAGAGTAGGAGGAGAGTGGGGACTGTGTGTGTGACAGAGAGAGAGAGAGAAAGAGGGAGAGAGGAAGTGAGAGATAGAGGAGGAGAGTGGGGACAGTGGGTGTGATGGAGAGAGTGAAAAGAGGGAGAGATGAAGCGAGAGATAGAGGAGGAGAGGGCGGAGTGTGGTTGTAATGGAGAGACAGAGAAAGAGGGAGAGATGAAGCAAGAGATTGGAGAGGAGACGGGGACTGTGGGTGTGATGGAGAGAGACACAAAAAGGGAGAGATGAAGCGAGAGAGGAGGAGTGTGGAGACTGTGGGTGTGATGGAGAGATAGAATAAGGGAGAGATGAAGCAAGAGATAGAGGAGGAGAGTTGGAACTGTGGGTGTGATGGAGAGAGAGAATGAGGGAGAGATGAAGCGAGAGATAGAGGAGGGGAGGAGAACTGTTTGTGTGATGGAAAGAAGGAATGAGGGAGAGATGAAGCAAGACATAGAGGAGGAGTGGGAGGATTGTAGGTGTGATGGAGAGAGAGAGAAAGACGAGTGTAGAAGCGAGATATAGAGGAGGAGAGGGGGTCTGTGTGTGTGATGGAGAGGGAGAGAAAGAGGGAGAGATGAAGTGAGAGATAGAGGAGGAGAGGGGGGGGACTGGGTGTGATGGAGAGAGAGAGAAAGAGGGAGTGAAGAAGCGTGAGATAGAGGAGGAGAGGGGGACTGTGGGTGTGATGGAGAGGGAGAGAAAGAGGGAGAGATGAAACGAGAGATAGTGGAGGAAAGTGGTGACTGTGGGTGTGACAGAGAGAGAGAGAGAAATTGGGAGAGAGGAAGTGAGAGATAGAGGAGGAGAGGTGGGACTGTGGGTGTGATGGAGAGAGAGAAAAAGAGGGAGAGATGAAACGAGAGATAGTGGAGGAAAGTGGTGACTGTGGGTGTGACAGAGAGAGAGAGAGAAATTGGGAGAGAGGAAGTGAGAGATAGAGGAGGAGAGGGGGGACAGTGGGTGTGATGGAGAGAGAGAAAAAGAGGGAGAGATGAAGCGAGAGATGGAGGAGGATAGGGGGGACTGTGGGTGTGATGGAGAGAGACACAAAAAGGGAGTGATGAAGGGAGAGAGAGGAGGAGTTTGGAGACTGTGGGTGTGATGGAGAGATAGAATGAGGGAGAGATGAAGCGAGAGATAGAGGAGGAGAGGTGGGACTGTGGGTGTGATGGAGAGAGAGAGAGCCGGAGAGATGAATCGAGAGATAGAGGAGGAGAGGGGTGTCTGTGGGTGTGATGGAGATAGGTGGGAGAGATGAAGTGAGAGATAGAGGAGGAGAGGGGGGACAGTGGGTGTGATGGAAAGAAGGAAAGAGGGAGAGATGAAGCGAGACATAGAGGAGGAGAGGGAGGATTGTTGGTGTGATGGAGAGAGAGAGAAAGACGGAGTGTAGAAGCGAGAGATAGAGGAGGAGAGGGGGTCTGTTGGTGTGATGGAGAGGGAGAGAAAGAGGGAGAGATGAAGCAAGAGATTGAAGAGGAGACGGGGACTGTGGGTGTGATGAAGAGAGACACAAAAAGGGAGAGATGAAGCGAGAGAGTGGAGGAGTGTGGAGACTGTGGGTGTGATGGAGAGATAGAATGAGGGAGAGTTGAAGCGAGAGATAGAGGAGGAGAGTTGGAACTCTGGGTGTGATGGAGAGAGAGAAAGAGGGAGAGAGGAAGTGAGAGATAGAGGAGGAGAGGGGGGACAGTGGGTGTGATGGAAAGAAGGAAAGAGGAAGAGATGAAGCGAGACAGAGGAGAGAGGGAGGATTGTTGGTGTGATGGAGAGAGAAAAAGACGGAGTGCAGAAGTGAGAGATAGAGGAGGAGAGGGGGGACAGTGGGTGTGATAGAGAGAGAGAGAGGGAGCGAAGAAGCAAGAGATTGATGAGGAGAGGGGACTGTGGGTGTGATGGAGAGAGAGAGAAAGAGGGAGAGATGAAGTGAGAGATAGAGGAGGAGAGGGGTGTCTGGGTGTGATGGAGAGAGAGAAAGTGGGAGATATGAAGCGAGAGATAGAGAGGGAGAGGGGGACTGTGGGTGTGATGGAGAGAGAGTGGGTCGGATGAAGCGAGAGATGGAGGAGGAGAGGGAGGACTGTGGGTGTGATGGAGAGAGAGAGCAGGAGAGATGAAGCGAGAGATTGAAGAGGAGAGGGGGGACTGTGGGTGTGATGGAGAGAGAGAGAGAAAGAGGGACAGATGAAGTTAGAGACAGAGGAGGAGAGGGGGTCCGTATGTGTGATGGAGAGACGAAGCGAGAGATAGAAGAGGAGAGGGGTACTGTGGGTAAGATGGAGAGAGAGGGACAGATGAAGTGAGAGAGAGTGGTGCGGAGGGGGGGGGACTGTGGGTGTGATGAAGAGAGAGAGAAAGAGGGAGAGATAAAGCAAGAGAGATGAGGAGAGGGTGACTGTGGGTGTGATGGAGAGAGAGAGGGAGAGATGAAGCGATAGATAAAGGAGGAGAGGCGGGACCGTGGGTGTGATGGAGAGAGATAGAGCGGGAGAGATGAAGCGAGAGATAGAGGAGGAGAGAGGTGACTGAGGGTGTGATGGTGAGAGAGAGGGAGAGATGAAGCGAGAGATAGAGGAAGAGTGGGGGTTCTGTGGGTGTGATGGAGAGAGAGAGGGAGAGATGTATCGAGAGATACAGGAGGAGAGGAGGACTGTGGGTGTGATGGAGAGAGAGAGAGGGTGAGATGAAGGAAGAGATCGAGGAGGAGAGGGGGGACTGTGAGTGTGATGGAGAGAGAGAGAGAGAAAGAGGGACAGATCAAGTGAGAGAGAGGAGGAGAGGGGGGAAAGTAGGTGTGATGCAGAGATGAAGCGAGAGATAGGAGAGGAGAGGGGTACTGTGGGAGAGATGGAGAGAGAGAGGGACAGATGAAATGAGAGATAGAGGAGGAGAGGACGGACTGTGGGTGTGATGGAGAGAGAGAGAGTGGGAGAGATGTAGCGAGAGAGAGGGGTGGAGAGGGGGGACTGTGGGTGTGATGTAGAGAGAGAGAAAGAGGGAGAGATAAAGCGAGAGATAGAGGAGGAGAAGGGGACTGTGGGTGTGATGGAGAGAGAGGGAAAGAGGGAGAGATAAAGTGAGAGATAGAGGAGGAGAGGGGGACTGTGAGTGTGATGGAGAGAGATAGGGAGAGATGAAGCGAGAGATAGAGGAGGAGAGGGGGGACTGTGGGTTTGATGGAGTAAGAGAGCGGGAGAGATGAAGCGAGAGATAGAAGAGGAGAGAGGCGCCTGTGGGTGCGATGGTGAGAGAGAGGGAGAGATGAAGCGAGAGATAGAGAAGGAGTGGGGGGTCTGTGGGTGTGATGGAGAGAGAGAGGGAGAGATGAGGCTAGAGATAGAGGAGAGGGCGGACTGTTGGTGTGATGGAGAGAGAGAAAAAGAGTGAGAGATGAAGCGACAGATAGAGGAGGAGAGGGGGACCGTGTGTGTGATGGAGAAAGAGAGATAGGGAGAGATGAAGCGAGAGATAGTGGAGGAAAGTGGTGACTGTGGGTGTGACAGAGAGAGAGAGAAATTGGGAGAGAGGAAGTGAGAGATAGAGGAGGAGAGGGGGGACAGTGGGTGTGATGGAGAGAGAGAAAAAGAGGGAGAGATGAAGCGACAGATAGAGGAGGAGAGGGGGACCGTGTGTGTGATGGAGAAAGAGAGAAAGGGAGAGATGAAGCGAGAGATAGTGGAGGAAAGTGGTGACTGTGGGTGTGACAGAGAGAGAGAGAAATTGGGAGAGATGAAGCGAGACATAGAGGAGGAGAGGGAGGATTGTTGGTGTGATGGAGAGAGAGTGAAAAACGGAGTGTAGAAGCGAGAGATAAAGGAGGAGAGGGGGTCTGTGGGTGTGATGGAGAGACAGAGGAAGAGGGAGAGATGAAGCAAGAGATTGAAGAGGAGACGGGGACTGTGGGTGTGATGGAGAGAGACACAAAAAGGGAGAGAGGATGCGAGAGAGAGGAGGAGTGTGGAGACCGTGGGTGTGATGGAGGGATAGAATGAGGGAGAGATGAAGCGAGAGATAGAGGAGGAGAGTTGGAACTGTGGGTGTGATGGAGAGAGAGAATGAGGGAGAGATGAAGCGAGAGATAGAGGAGGGGAGGAGGAACTGTTTGTGTGATGGAAAGAAGGAAAGAAGGAGAGATGAAGCGAGACATAGAGGAGGTGAGGGGGGATTGTTGGTGTGATGGAGAGAGAGAGAAGGACGGAGTGTAGAAGCGAGAGATAGAGGAGGAGATGGGGTCTGTGGGTGTGATGGAGAGGGAGAGAAAGAGAGAGATGAAGCGAGAGTTATAGGAGGAGAGTGGGGACTGTGTGTGTGACAGAGAGAGAGAGAGAAAGAGTGAGAGAGGAAGTGAGAGATAGAGGAGGAGAGGGGGGACGGTGGGTGTGATGGAGAGAGTGAAAAGAGGGAGAGATGAAGCGAGAGATAGAGGAGGTGAGGGCGGAGTGTGGGTGTGATGGAGAGACAGAGAGAGAGGGAGAGATGAAGCAAGAGATTGAAGAAGAGACGGGGACTGTGGGTGTGATGGAGAGAGACACAAAAAGGGAGAGATGAAGCGAGAGAGAGGAGGAGTGTGTAGACTGTGGGTGTGATGGAGAGATAGAATGAGGGAGAGATGAAGCGAGAGATAGAGGAGGAGAGTTGGAACTGTGGGTGTGATGGAGAGAGAGAATGAGGGAGAGATGAAGCGAGAGATAGAGGACGGGAGGAGGAACTGTTTGTGTGATGGAAAGAAGGAAAGAGGGAGAGATGAAGTGAGACATAGAGGAGGTGAGGGAGGATTGTTGATGTGATGGAGAGAGAGAGAAGGACGGTGTGTAGAAGCGAGAGATAGAGGAGGAGAGGGGGTCTGTGGGTGTGATGGAGAGGGAGAGAAAGAGAGAGATGAAGCGAGAGTTATAGGAGGAGAGTGGGGACTGTGTGTGTGACAGAGAGAGAGAGAGAAAGAGGGAGAGAGGAAGTGAGAGATAGAGGAGGAGAGGGGGGACAGTGGGTGTGATGGAGAGAGTGAAAAGAGGGAGAGATGAAGCGAGAGATAGAGGAGGAGAGGGCGGAGTGTGGTTGTAATGGAGAGACAGAGAAAGAGGGAGAGATGAAGCAAGAGATTGAAGAGGAGACGGGGACTGTGGGTGTGATGGAGAGAGACACAAAAAGGGAGAGATGAAGCGAGAGAGGAGGAGTGTGGAGACTGTGGGTGTGATGGAGAGATAGAATGAGGGAGAGATGAAGCAAGAGATAGAGGAGGAGAGTTGGAACTGTGGGTGTGATGGAGAGAGAGAATGAGGGAGAGATGAAGCGAGAGATAGAGGAGGGGTGGAGAACTGTTTGTGTGATGGAAAGAAGGAATGAGGGAGAGATGAAGCAAGACATAGAGGAGGAGAGGGAGGATTGTTGGTGTGATGGAGAGAGAGAGAAAGACGGAGTGTAGAAGCGAGATATAGAGGAGGAGAGGGGGTCTGTGTGTGTGATGGAGAGGGAGAGAAAGAGGGAGAGATGAAGTGAGAGATAGAGGAGGAGAGGGGGGGACTGGGTGTGATGGAGAGAGAGAGAAAGAGGGAGTGAAGAAGCGTGAGATAGAGGAGGAGAGGGGGACTGTGGGTGTGATGGAGAGGGAGAGAAAGAGGGAGAGATGAAGCGAGAGATAGTGGAGGAAAGTGGTGACTGTGGGTGTGACAGAGAGAGAGAGAGAAATTGGGAGAGAGGAAGTGAGAGATAGAGGGGGGACAGTGGGTGTGATGGAGAGAGAGAAAAAGAGGGAGAGATGAAGTGAGAGATGGAGGAGGAGAGGGGGGACTGTGGGTGTGATGGAGAGAGACACAAAAAGGGAGAGATGAAGGGAGAGAGAGGAGGAGTGTGGAGACTGTGGGTGTGATGGAGAGATAGAATGAGGGAGAGATGAAGCAAGAGATAGAGGAGGAGAGGGGGGACAGTGGGTGTGATAGAGAGAGAGAGAGGGAGCGAAGAAGCAAGAGATTGATGAGGAGAGGGGACTGTGGGTGTGATGGAGAGAGAGAGAAAGAGGGAGAGATGAAGTGAGAGATAGAGGAGGAGAGGGGTGTCTGGGTGTGATGGAGAGAGAGAAAGTGGGAGATATGAAGCGAGAGATAGAGAGGGAGAGGGGGACTGTGGGTGTGATGGAGAGAGAGGGGGTCGGATGAAGCGAGAGATGGAGGAGGAGAGGGAGGACTGTGGGTGTGATGGAGAGAGAGAGCAGGAGAGATGAAGCGAGAGATTGAAGAGGAGAGTGGGGACTGTGGGTGTGATGGAGAGAGAGAGAGAAAGAGGGACAGATGAAGTTAGAGACAGAGGAGGAGAGGGGGGACCGTATGTGTGATGGAGAGACGAAGCGAGAGATAGAAGAGGAGAGGGGTACTGTGGGTAAGATGGAGAGAGAGGGACAGATGAAGTGAGAGAGAGTGGTGCGGAGGGGGGGGGGACTGTGGGTGTGATGAAGAGAGAGAGAAAGAGGGAGAGATAAAGCAAGAGAGATGAGGAGAGGGTGACTGTGGGTGTGATGGAGAGAGAGAGGGAGAGATGAAGCGATAGATAAAGGAGGAGAGGCGGGACCGTGGGTGTGATGGAGAGAGATAGAGCGGGAGAGATGAAGCGAGAGATAGAGGAGGAGAGAGGTGACTGAGGGTGTGATGGTGAGAGAGAGGGAGAGATGAAGCGAGAGATAGAGGAAGAGTGGGGGTTCTGTGGGTGTGATGGAGAGAGAGAGGGAGAGATGTATCGAGAGATACAGGAGGAGAGGAGGACTGTGGGTGTGATGGAGAGAGAGAGAGGGTGAGATGAAGGAAGAGATCGAGGAGGAGAGGGGGGACTGTGAGTGTGATGGAGAGAGAGAGAGAGAAAGAGGGACAGATCAAGTGAGAGAGAGGAGGAGAGGGGGGAAAGTAGGTGTGATGCAGAGATGAAGCGAGAGATAGGAGAGGAGAGGGGTACTGTGGGAGAGATGGAGAGAGAGAGGGACAGATGAAATGAGAGATAGAGGAGGAGAGGACGGACTGTGGGTGTGATGGAGAGAGAGAGAGTGGGAGAGATGTAGCGAGAGAGAGGGGTGGAGAGGGGGGACTGTGGGTGTGATGTAGAGAGAGAGAAAGAGGGAGAGATAAAGCGAGAGATAGAGGAGGAGAAGGGGACTGTGGGTGTGATGGAGAGAGAGGGAAAGAGGGAGAGATAAAGTGAGAGATAGAGGAGGAGAGGGGGACTGTGAGTGTGATGGAGAGAGATAGGGAGAGATGAAGCGAGAGATAGAGGAGGAGAGGGGGGACTGTGGGTTTGATGGAGTAAGAGAGCGGGAGAGATGAAGCGAGAGATAGAAGAGGAGAGAGGCGCCTGTGGGTGCGATGGCGAGAGAGAGGGAGAGATGAAGCGAGAGATAGAGAAGGAGTGGGGGGTCTGTGGGTGTGATGGAGAGAGAGAGGGAGAGATGAGGCTAGAGATAGAGGAGAGGGGGGACTGTTGGTGTGATGGAGAGAGAGAAAAAGAGTGAGAGATGAAGCGACAGATAGAGGAGGAGAGGGGGACCGTGTGTGTGATGGAGAAAGAGAGATAGGGAGAGATGAAGCGAGAGATAGTGGAGGAAAGTGGTGACTGTGGGTGTGACAGAGAGAGAGAGAAATTGGGAGAGAGGAAGTGAGAGATAGAGGAGGAGAGGGGGGAAAGTGGGTGTGATGGAGAGAGAGAAAAAGAGGGAGAGATGAAGCGACAGATAGAGGAGGAGAGGGGGACCGTGTGTGTGATGGAGAAAGAGAGAAAGGGAGAGATGAAGCGAGAGATAGTGGAGGAAAGTGGTGACTGTGGGTGTGACAGAGAGAGAGAGAAATTGGGAGAGATGAAGCGAGACATAGAGGAGGAGAGGGAGGATTGTTGGTGTGATGGAGAGAGAGTGAAAAACGGAGTGTAGAAGCGAGAGATAGAGGAGGAGAGGGGGTCTGTGGGTGTGATGGAGAGACAGAGGAAGAGGGAGAGATGAAGCAAGAGATTGAAGAGGAGACGGGGACTGTGGGTGTGATGGAGAGAGACACAAAAAGGGAGAGAGGATGCGAGAGAGAGGAGGAGTGTGGAGACTGTGGGTGTGATGGAGGGATAGAATGAGGGAGAGATGAAGCGAGAGATAGAGGAGGAGAGTTGGAACTGTGGGTGTGATGGAGAGAGAGAATGAGGGAGAGATGAAGCGAGAGATAGAGGAGGGGAGGAGGAACTGTTTGTGTGATGGAAAGAAGGAAAGAGGGAGAGATGAAGCGAGACATAGAGGAGGTGAGGGGGGATTGTTGGTGTGATGGAGAGAGAGAGAAGGATGGAGTGTAGAAGCGAGAGATAGAGGAGGAGATGGGGTCTGTGGGTGTGATGGAGAGACAGAGGAAGAGGGAGAGATGAAGCAAGAGATTGAAGAGGAGACGGGGACTGTGGGTGTGATGGAGAGAGACACAAAAAGGGAGAGAGGATGCGAGAGAGAGGAGGAGTGTGGAGACTGTGGGTGTGATGGAGGGATAGAATGAGGGAGAGATGAAGCGAGAGATAGAGGAGGAGAGTTGGAACTGTGGGTGTGATGGAAAGAAGGAAAGAAGGAGAGATGAAGCGAGACATAGAGGAGGTGAGGGGGGATTGTTGGTGTGATGGAGAGAGAGAGAAGGACGGAGTGTAGAAGCGAGAGATAGAGGAGGAGATGGGGTCTGTGGGTGTGATGGAGAGGGAGAGAAAGAGAGACATGAAGCGAGAGTTATAGGAGGAGAGTGGGGACTGTGTGTGTGACAGAGAGAGAGAGAGAAAGAGTGAGAGAGGAAGTGAGAGATAGAGGAGGAGAGGGGGGACGGTGGGTGTGATGGAGAGAGTGAAAAGAGGGAGAGATGAAGCGAGAGATAGAGGAGGAGAGGGCGGAGTGTGGGTGTGATGGAGAGACAGAGAGAGAGGGAGAGATGAAGCAAGAGATTGAAGAAGAGACGGGGACTGTGGGTGTGATGGAGAGAGACACAAAAAGGGAGAGATGAAGCGAGAGAGAGGAGGAGTGTGTAGACTGTGGGTGTGATGGAGAGATAGAATGAGGGAGAGATGAAGCGAGAGATAGAGGAGGAGAGTTGGAACTGTGGGTGTGATGAAGAGAGAGAATGAGGGAGAGATGAAGCGAGAGATAGAGGACGGGAGGAGGAACTGTTTGTGTGATGGAAAGAAGGAAAGAGGGAGAGATGAAGTGAGACATAGAGGAGGTGAGGGAGGATTGTTGATGTGATGGAGAGAGAGAGAAGGACGGTGTGTAGAAGCGAGAGATAGAGGAGGAGAGGGGGTCTGTGGGTGTGATGGAGAGGGAGAGAAAGAGAGAGATGAAGCGAGAGTTATAGGAGGAGAGTGGGGACTGTGTGTGTGACAGAGAGAGAGAGAGAAAGAGGGAGAGAGGAAGTGAGAGATAGAGGAGGAGAGGGGGGACAGTGGGTGTGATGGAGAGAGTGAAAAGAGGGAGAGATGAAGCGAGAGATAGAGGAGGAGAGGGCGGAGTGTGGTTGTAATGGAGAGACAGAGAAAGAGGGAGAGATGAAGCAAGAGATTGAAGAGGAGACGGGGACTGTGGGTGTGATGGAGAGAGACACAAAAAGGGAGAGATGAAGCGAGAGAGGAGGAGTGTGGAGACTGTGGGTGTGATGGAGAGATAGAATGAGGGAGAGATGAAGCAAGAGATAGAGGAGGAGAGTTGGAACTGTGGGTGTGATGGAGAGAGAGAATGAGGGAGAGATGAAGCGAGAGATAGAGGAGGGGTGGAGAACTGTTTGTGTGATGGAAAGAAGGAATGAGGGAGAGATGAAGCAAGACATAGAGGAGGAGAGGGAGGATTGTTGGTGTGATGGAGATAGAGAGAAAGACGGAGTGTAGAAGCGAGATATAGAGGAGGAGAGGGGGTCTGGGTGTGTGATGGAGAGGGAGAGAAAGAGGGAGAGATGAAGTGAGAGATAGAGGAGGAGAGGGGGGGACTGGGTGTGATGGAGAGAGAGAGAAAGAGGGAGTGAAGAAGCGTGAGATAGAGGAGGAGAGGGGGACTGTGGGTGTGATGGAGAGGGAGAGAAAGAGGGAGAGATGAAGCGAGAGATAGTGGAGGAAAGTGGTGACTGTGGGTGTGACAGAGAGAGAGAGAGAAATTGGGAGAGAGGAAGTGAGAGATAGAGGGGGGACAGTGGGTGTGATGGAGAGAGAGAAAAAGAGGGAGAGATGAAGTGAGAGATGGAGGAGGAGAGGGGGGACTGTGGGTGTGATGGAGAGAGAGAGAGCCGGAGAGATGAATCGAGAGATAGAGGAGGAGAGGGGTGTCTGTGGGTGTGATAGAGATAGGTGGGAGTGATGAAGTGAGAGATAGAGGAGAAGAGGGGGGACAGTGGGTGTGATGGAAAGAAGGAAAGAGGGAGAGATGAAGCGAGACATAGAGGAGGAGAGGGAGGATTGTTGGTGTGATGGAGAGAGAGAGAAAGACGGAGTGTAGAAGCGAGAGATAGAGGAGGAGAGGGGGTCTGTTGGTGTGATGGAGAGGGAGAGAAAGAGGGAGAGATGAAGCAAGAGATTGAAGAGGAGACGGGGACTGTGGGTGTGATGAAGAGAGACACAAAAAGGGAGAGATGAAGCGAGAGAGAGGAGGAGTGTGGAGACTGTGGGTGTGATGGAGAGATAGAATGAGGGAGAGTTGAAGCGAGAGATAGAGGAGGAGAGTTGGAACTGTGGGTGTGATGGAGAGAGAGAAAGAGGGAGAGAGGAAGTGAGAGATAGAGGAGGAGAGGGGGGACAGTGGGTGTGATGGAAAGAAGGAAAGAGGGAGAGATGAAGCGAGACATAGAGGAGGAGAGGGAGGATTGTTGGTGTGATGGAGAGAGAGAAAGACGGAGTGCAGAAGCGAGAGATAGAGGAGGAGAGGCGGGACCGTGGGTGTGATGGAGAGAGATAGAGCGGGAGAGATGAAGCGAGAGATAGAGGAGGAGAGAGGTGACTGAGGGTGTGATGGTGAGAGAGAGGGAGAGATGAAGCGAGAGATAGAGGAAGAGTGGGGGTTCTGTGGGTGTGATGGAGAGATAGAATGAGGGAGAGTTGAAGCGAGAGATAGAGGAGGAGAGTTGGAACTGTGGGTGTGATGGAGAGAGAGAAAGAGGGAGAGAGGAAGTGAGAGATAGAGGAGGAGAGGGGGGACAGTGGGTGTGATGGAAAGAAGGAAAGAGGGAGAGATGAAGCGAGACATAGAGGAGGAGAGGGAGGATTGTTGGTGTGATGGAGAGAGAGAAAGACGGAGTGCAGAAGCGAGAGATAGAGGAGGAGAGGGGGGACAGTGGGTGTGATAGAGAGAGAGAGAGGGAGCGAAGAAGCAAGAGATTGATGAGGAGAGGGGACTGTGGGTGTGATGGAGAGAGAGAGAAAGAGGGAGAGATGAAGTGAGAGATAGAGGAGGAGAGGGGTGTCTGGGTGTGATGGAGAGAGAGAAAGTGGGAGATATGAAGCGAGAGATAGAGAGGGAGAGGGGGACTGTGGGTGTGATGGAGAGAGAGGGGGTCGGATGAAGCGAGAGATAGAGGAGGAGAGGGAGGACTGTGGGTGTGATGGAGAGAGAGAGCAGGAGAGATGAAGCGAGAGATTGAAGAGGAGAGGGGGGACTGTGGGTGTGATGGAGAGAGAGAGAGAAAGAGGGACAGATGAAGTTAGAGATAGAGGAGGAGAGGGGGGACCGTATGTGTGATGGAGAGACAAAGCGAGAGATAGAAGAGGAGAGGGGTACTGTGGGTAAGATGGAGAGAGAGCGACAGATGAAGTGAGAGAGAGTGGTGCGGAGGGGGGGGGACTGTGGGTGTGAAGAAGAGAGAGAGAAAGAGGGAGAGATAAAGCAAGAGAGATGAGGAGAGGGGGACTGTGGGTGTGATGGAGAGAGAGAGGGAGAGATGAAGCGAGAGATAAAGGAGGAGAGGCGGGACCGTGGGTGTGATGGAGAGAGATAGAGCGGGAGAGATGAAGCGAGAGATAGAGGAGGAGAGAGGTGACTGAGGGTGTGATGGTGAGAGAGAGGGAGAGATGAAGCGAGAGATAGAGGAAGAGTGGGGGTTCAGTGGGTGTGATGGAGAGAGAGAGGGAGAGATGTATCGAGAGATAGAGGAGGAGAGGGGGACTGTGGGTGTGATGGAGAGAGAGAGAGGGTGAGATGAAGGAAGAGATCGAGGAGGAGAGGGGGGACTGTGAGTGTGATGGAGAGAGAGAGAGAAAGAGGGACAGATCAAGTGAGAGAGAGGAGGAGAGGGGGGAAAGTAGGTGTGATGCAGAGATGAAGCGAGAGATAGGAGAGGACAGGGGTACTGTGGGAGAGATGGAGAGAGAGAGGGACAGATGAAATGAGAGATAGAGGAGGAGAGGTCGGACTGTGGGTGTGATGGAGAGAGAGAGAGAGTGGGAGAGATGTAGCGCGAGAGAGTGGTGGAGAGGGGGGACTGTGGGTGTGATGTAGAGAGAGAGAAAGAGGGAGAGATAAAGCGAGAGATAGAGGAGGAGAAGGGGACTGTGGGTGTGATGGAGAGAGAGGGAAAGAGGGAGAGATAAAGTGAGAGATAGAGGAGGAGAGGGGGACTGTGAGTGTGATGGAGAGAGATAGGGAGAGATGAAGCGAGAGATAGAGGAGGAGAGGGGGGACTGTGGGTTTGATGGAGTAAGAGAGCGGGAGAGATGAAGCGAGAGATAGAAGAGGAGAGAGGGGCCTGTGGGTGCGATGGCGAGAGAGAGGGAGAGATGAAGCGAGAGATAGAGAAGGAGTGGGGGGTCTGTGGGTGTGATGGAGAGAGAGAGGGAGAGATGAGGCTAGAGATAGAGGAGAGGGGGGACTGTTGGTGTGATGGAGAGAGAGAAAAGAGGGAGAGATGAAGCGAGAGATAGAGGAGGAGAGGGGGGACAGTGGGTGTGATGGAGAGAGTGAAAAGAGGGAGAGATGAAGCGAGAGATAGAGGAGGAGAGGGCGGAGTGTGGGTGTGATGGAGATACAGAGAGAGAGGGAGAGATGAAGCAAGAGATTGAAGAGGAGACGGGGACTGTGGGTGTGATGGAGAGAGACACAAAAAGGGAGAGATGAAGCGAGAGAGAGGAGGAGTGTGTAGACTGTGGGTGTGATGGAGAGATAGAATGAGGGAGAGATGAAGCGAGAGATAGAGGAGGAGAGTTGGAACTGTGGGTGTGATGGAGAGAGAGAATGAGGGAGAGATGAAGCGAGAGATAGACGGGTGGAGGAACTGTTTGTGTGATGGAAAGAAGGAAAGAGGGAGAGATGAAGTGAGACATAGAGGAGGTGAGGGAGGATTGTTGGTGTGATGGAGAGAGAGAGAAGGACGGAGTGTAGAAGCGAGAGATAGAAGAGGAGAGGGGGGTTTGTGGGTGTGATGGAGGGAGAGAAAGAGAGAGATGAAGCGAGAGTTATAGGAGGAGAGTAGGAGGAGAGTGGGGACTGTGTGTGTGACAGAGAGAGAGAGAGAAAGAGGGAGAGAGGAAGTGAGAGATAGAGGAGGAGAGTGGGGACAGTGGGTGTGATGGAGAGAGTGAAAAGAGGGAGAGATGAAGCGAGAGATAGAGGAGGAGAGGGCGGAGTGTGGTTGTAATGGAGAGACAGAGAAAGAGGGAGAGATGAAGCAAGAGATTGGAGAGGAGACGGGGACTGTGGGTGTGATGGAGAGAGACACAAAAAGGGAGAGATGAAGCGAGAGAGGAGGAGTGTGGAGACTGTGGGTGTGATGGAGAGATAGAATAAGGGAGAGATGAAGCAAGAGATAGAGGAGGAGAGTTGGAACTGTGGGTGTGATGGAGAGAGAGAATGAGGGAGAGATGAAGCGAGAGATAGAGGAGGGGAGGAGAACTGTTTGTGTGATGGAAAGAAGGAATGAGGGAGAGATGAAGCAAGACATAGAGGAGGAGTGGGAGGATTGTAGGTGTGATGGAGAGAGAGAGAAAGACGAGTGTAGAAGCGAGATATAGAGGAGGAGAGGGGGTCTGTGTGTGTGATGGAGAGGGAGAGAAAGAGGGAGAGATGAAGTGAGAGATAGAGGAGGAGAGGGGGGGGACTGGGTGTGATGGAGAGAGAGAGAAAGAGGGAGTGAAGAAGCGTGAGATAGAGGAGGAGAGGGGGACTGTGGGTGTGATGGAGAGGGAGAGAAAGAGGGAGAGATGAAACGAGAGATAGTGGAGGAAAGTGGTGACTGTGGGTGTGACAGAGAGAGAGAGAGAAATTGGGAGAGAGGAAGTGAGAGATAGAGGAGGAGAGGGGGGACAGTGGGTGTGATGGAGAGAGAGAAAAAGAGGGAGAGATGAAGCGAGAGATGGAGGAGGATAGGGGGGACTGTGGGTGTGATGGAGAGAGACACAAAAAGGGAGTGATGAAGGGAGAGAGAGGAGGAGTGTGGAGACTGTGGGTGTGATGGAGAGATAGAATGAGGGAGAGATGAAGCGAGAGATAGAGGAGGAGAGGTGGGACTGTGGGTGTGATGGAGAGAGAGAGAGCCGGAGAGATGAATCGAGAGATAGAGGAGGAGAGGGGTGTCTGTGGGTGTGATGGAGATAGGTGGGAGAGATGAAGTGAGAGATAGAGGAGGAGAGGGGGGACAGTGGGTGTGATGGAAAGAAGGAAAGAGGGAGAGATGAAGCGAGACATAGAGGAGGAGAGGGAGGATTGTTGGTGTGATGGAGAGAGAGAGAAAGACGGAGTGTAGAAGCGAGAGATAGAGGAGGAGAGGGGGTCTGTTGGTGTGATGGAGAGGGAGAGAAAGAGGGAGAGATGAAGCAAGAGATTGAAGAGGAGACGGGGACTGTGGGTGTGATGAAGAGAGACACAAAAAGGGAGAGATGAAGCGAGAGAGTGGAGGAGTGTGGAGACTGTGGGTGTGATGGAGAGATAGAATGAGGGAGAGTTGAAGCGAGAGATAGAGGAGGAGAGTTGGAACTCTGGGTGTGATGGAGAGAGAGAAAGAGGGAGAGAGGAAGTGAGAGATAGAGGAGGAGAGGGGGGACAGTGGGTGTGATGGAAAGAAGGAAAGAGGAAGAGATGAAGCGAGACATAGAGGAGAGAGGGAGGATTGTTGGTGTGATGGAGAGAGAAAAAGACGGAGTGCAGAAGTGAGAGATAGAGGAGGAGAGGGGGGACAGTGGGTGTGATAGAGAGAGAGAGAGGGAGCGAAGAAGCAAGAGATTGATGAGGAGAGGGGACTGTGGGTGTGATGGAGAGAGAGAGAAAGAGGGAGAGATGAAGTGAGAGATAGAGGAGGAGAGGGGTGTCTGGGTGTGATGGAGAGAGAGAAAGTGGGAGATATGAAGCGAGAGATAGAGAGGGAGAGGGGGACTGTGGGTGTGATGGAGAGAGAGTGGGTCGGATGAAGCGAGAGATGGAGGAGGAGAGGGAGGACTGTGGGTGTGATGGAGAGAGAGAGCAGGAGAGATGAAGCGAGAGATTGAAGAGGAGAGGGGGGACTGTGGGTGTGATGGAGAGAGAGAGAGAAAGAGGGACAGATGAAGTTAGAGACAGAGGAGGAGAGGGGGTCCGTATGTGTGATGGAGAGACGAAGCGAGAGATAGAAGAGGAGAGGGGTACTGTGGGTAAGATGGAGAGAGAGGGACAGATGAAGTGAGAGAGAGTGGTGCGGAGGGGGGGGGGACTGTGGGTGTGATGAAGAGAGAGAGAAAGAGGGAGAGATAAAGCAAGAGAGATTAGGAGAGGGTGACTGTGGGTGTGATGGAGAGAGAGAGGGAGAGATGAAGCGATAGATAAAGGAGGAGAGGCGGGACCGTGGGTGTGATGGAGAGAGATAGAGCGGGAGAGATGAAGCGAGAGATAGAGGAGGAGAGAGGTGACTGAGGGTGTGATGGTGAGAGAGAGGGAGAGATGAAGCGAGAGATAGAGGAAGAGTGGGGGTTCTGTGGGTGTGATGGAGAGAGAGAGGGAGAGATGTATCGAGAGATACAGGAGGAGAGGAGGACTGTGGGTGTGATGGAGAGAGAGAGAGGGTGAGATGAAGGAAGAGATCGAGGAGGAGAGGGGGGACTGTGAGTGTGATGGAGAGAGAGAGAGAGAAAGAGGGACAGATCAAGTGAGAGAGAGGAGGAGAGGGGGGAAAGTAGGTGTGATGCAGAGATGAAGCGAGAGATAGGAGAGGAGAGGGGTACTGTGGGAGAGATGGAGAGAGAGAGGGACAGATGAAATGAGAGATAGAGGAGGAGAGGACGGACTGTGGGTGTGATGGAGAGAGAGAGAGTGGGAGAGATGTAGCGAGAGAGGGGTGGAGAGGGGGGACTGTGGGTGTGATGTAGAGAGAGAGAAAGAGGGAGAGATAAAGCGAGAGATAGAGGAGGAGAAGGGGACTGTGGGTGTGATGGAGAGAGAGGGAAAGAGGGAGAGATAAAGTGAGAGATAGAGGAGGAGAGGGGGACTGTGAGTGTGATGGAGAGAGATAGGGAGAGATGAAGCGAGAGATAGAGGAGGAGAGGGGGGACTGTGGGTTTGATGGAGTAAGAGAGCGGGAGAGATGAAGCGAGAGATAGAAGAGGAGAGAGGCGCCTGTGGGTGCGATGGCGAGAGAGAGGGAGAGATGAAGCGAGAGATAGAGAAGGAGTGGGGGGTCTGTGGGTGTGATGGAGAGAGAGAGGGAGAGATGAGGCTAGAGATAGAGGAGAGGGGGGACTGTTGGTGTGATGGAGAGAGAGAAAAAGAGTGAGAGATGAAGCGACAGATAGAGGAGGAGAGGGGGACCGTGTGTGTGATGGAGAAAGAGAGATAGGGAGAGATGAAGCGAGAGATAGTGGAGGAAAGTGGTGACTGTGGGTGTGACAGAGAGAGAGAGAAATTGGGAGAGAGGAAGTGAGAGATAGAGGAGGAGAGGGGGGACAGTGGGTGTGATGGAGAGAGAGAAAAAGAGGGAGAGATGAAGCGACAGATAGAGGAGGAGAGGGGGACCGTGTGTGTGATGGAGAAAGAGAGAAAGGGAGAGATGAAGCGAGAGATAGTGGAGGAAAGTGGTGACTGTGGGTGTGACAGAGAGAGAGAGAAATTGGGAGAGATGAAGCGAGACATAGAGGAGGAGAGGGAGGATTGTTGGTGTGATGGAGAGAGAGTGAAAAACGGAGTGTAGAAGCGAGAGATAAAGGAGGAGAGGGGGTCTGTGGGTGTGATGGAGAGACAGAGGAAGAGGGAGAGATGAAGCAAGAGATTGAAGAGGAGACGGGGACTGTGGGTGTGATGGAGAGAGACACAAAAAGGGAGAGAGGATGCGAGAGAGAGGAGGAGTGTGGAGACTGTGGGTGTGATGGAGGGATAGAATGAGGGAGAGATGAAGCGAGAGATAGAGGAGGAGAGTTGGAACTGTGGGTGTGATGGAGAGAGTGAAAAGAGGGAGAGATGAAGCGAGAGATAGAGGAGGTGAGGGCGGAGTGTGGGTGTGATGGAGAGACAGAGAGAGAGGGAGAGATGAAGCAAGAGATTGAAGAAGAGACGGGGACTGTGGGTGTGATGGAGAGAGACACAAAAAGGGAGAGATGAAGCGAGAGAGAGGAGGAGTGTGTAGACTGTGGGTGTGATGGAGAGATAGAATGAGGGAGAGATGAAGCGAGAGATAGAGGAGGAGAGTTGGAACTGTGGGTGTGATGGAGAGAGAGAATGAGGGAGAGATGAAGCGAGAGATAGAGGACGGGAGGTGGAACTGTTTGTGTGATGGAAAGAAGGAAAGAGGGAGAGATGAAGTGAGACATAGAGGAGGTGAGGGAGGATTGTTGATGTGATGGAGAGAGAGAGAAGGACGGTGTGTAGAAGCGAGAGATAGAGGAGGAGAGGGGGTCTGTGGGTGTGATGGAGAGGGAGAGAAAGAGAGAGATGAAGCGAGAGTTATAGGAGGAGAGTGGGGACTGTGTGTGTGACAGAGAGAGAGAGAAAGAGGGAGAGAGGAAGTGAGAGATAGAGGAGGAGAGGGGGGACAGTGGGTGTGATGGAGAGAGTGAAAAGAGGGAGAGATGAAGCGAGAGATAGAGGAGGAGAGGGCGGAGTGTGGTTGTAATGGAGAGACAGAGAAAGAGGGAGAGATGAAGCAAGAGATTGAAGAGGAGACGGGGACTGTGGGTGTGATGGAGAGAGACACAAAAAGGGAGAGATGAAGCGAGAGAGGAGGAGTGTGGAGACTGTGGGTGTGATGGAGAGATAGAATGAGGGAGAGATGAAGCAAGAGATAGAGGAGGAGAGTTGGAACTGTGGGTGTGATGGAGAGAGAGAATGAGGGAGAGATGAAGCGAGAGATAGAGGAGGGGTGGAGAACTGTTTGTCTGATGGAAAGAAGGAATGAGGGAGAGATGAAGCAAGACATAGAGGAGGAGAGGGAGGATTGTTGGTGTGATGGAGAGAGAGAGAAAGACGGAGTGTAGAAGCGAGATATAGAGGAGGAGAGGGGGTCTGTGTGTGTGATGGAGAGGGAGAGAAAGAGGGAGAGATGAAGTGAGAGATAGAGGAGGAGAGGGGGGGACTGGGTGTGATGGAGAGAGAGAGAAAGAGGGAGTGAAGAAGCGTGAGATAGAGGAGGAGAGGGGGACTGTGGGTGTGATGGAGAGGGAGAGAAAGAGGGAGAGATGAAGCGAGAGATAGTGGAGGAAAGTGGTGACTGTGGGTGTGACAGAGAGAGAGAGAGAAATTGGGAGAGAGGAAGTGAGAGATAGAGGGGGGACAGTGGGTGTGATGGAGAGAGAGAAAAAGAGGGAGAGATGAAGTGAGAGATGGAGGAGGAGAGGGGGGACTGTGGGTGTGATGGAGAGAGACACAAAAAGGGAGAGATGAAGGGAGAGAGAGGAGGAGTGTGGAGACTGTGGGTGTGATGGAGAGATAGAATGAGGGAGAGATGAAGCAAGAGATAGAGGAGGAGAGGGGGGACAGTGGGTGTGATAGAGAGAGAGAGAGGGAGCGAAGAAGCAAGAGATTGATGAGGAGAGGGGACTGTGGGTGTGATGGAGAGAGAGAGAAAGAGGGAGAGATGAAGTGAGAGATAGAGGAGGAGAGGGGTGTCTGGGTGTGATGGAGAGAGAGAAAGTGGGAGATATGAAGCGAGAGATAGAGAGGGAGAGGGGGACTGTGGGTGTGATGGAGAGAGAGGGGGTCGGATGAAGCGAGAGATGGAGGAGGAGAGTGAGGACTGTGGGTGTGATGGAGAGAGAGAGCAGGAGAGATGAAGCGAGAGATTGAAGAGGAGAGGGGGGACTGTGGGTGTGATGGAGAGAGAGAGAGAAAGAGGGACAGATGAAGTTAGAGACAGAGGAGGAGAGGGGGGACCGTATGTGTGATGGAGAGACGAAGCGAGAGATAGAAGAGGAGAGGGGTACTGTGGGTAAGATGGAGAGAGAGGGACAGATGAAGTGAGAGAGAGTGGTGCGGAGGGGGGGGGGACTGTGGGTGTGATGAAGAGAGAGAGAAAGAGGGAGAGATAAAGCAAGAGAGATGAGGAGAGGGTGACTGTGGGTGTGATGGAGAGAGAGAGGGAGAGATGAAGCGATAGATAAAGGAGGAGAGGCGGGACCGTGGGTGTGATGGAGAGAGATAGAGCGGGAGAGATGAAGTGAGAGATAGAGGAGGAGAGAGGTGACTGAGGGTGTGATGGTGAGAGAGAGGGAGAGATGAAGCGAGAGATAGAGGAAGAGTGGGGGTTCTGTGGGTGTGATGGAGAGAGAGAGGGAGAGATGTATCGAGAGATACAGGAGGAGAGGAGGACTGTGGGTGTGATGGAGAGAGAGAGAGGGTGAGATGAAGGAAGAGATCGAGGAGGAGAGGGGGGACTGTGAGTGTGATGGAGAGAGAGAGAGAGAAAGAGGGACAGATCAAGTGAGAGAGAGGAGGAGAGGGGGGAAAGTAGGTGTGATGCAGAGATGAAGCGAGAGATAGGAGAGGAGAGGGGTACTGTGGGAGAGATGGAGAGAGAGAGGGACAGATGAAATGAGAGATAGAGGAGGAGAGGACGGACTGTGGGTGTGATGGAGAGAGAGAGAGTGGGAGAGATGTAGCGAGAGAGAGGGGTGGAGAGGGGGGACTGTGGGTGTGATGTAGAGAGAGAGAAAGAGGGAGAGATAAAGCGAGAGATAGAGGAGGAGAAGGGGACTGTGGGTGTGATGGAGAGAGAGGGAAAGAGGGAGAGATAAAGTGAGAGATAGAGGAGGAGAGGGGGACTGTGAGTGTGATGGAGAGAGATAGGGAGAGATGAAGCGAGAGATAGAGGAGGAGAGGGGGGACTGTGGGTTTGATGGAGTAAGAGAGCGGGAGAGATGAAGCGAGAGATAGAAGAGGAGAGAGGCGCCTGTGGGTGCGATGGCGAGAGAGAGGGAGAGATGAAGCGAGAGATAGAGAAGGAGTGGGGGGTCTGTGGGTGTGATGGAGAGAGAGAGGGAGAGATGAGGCTAGAGATAGAGGAGAGGGGGGACTGTTGGTGTGATGGAGAGAGAGAAAAAGAGTGAGAGATGAAGCGACAGATAGAGGAGGAGAGGGGGACCGTGTGTGTGATGGAGAAAGAGAGATAGGGAGAGATGAAGCGAGAGATAGTGGAGGAAAGTGGTGACTGTGGGTGTGACAGAGAGAGAGAGAAATTGGGAGAGAGGAAGTGAGAGATAGAGGAGGAGAGGGGGGAAAGTGGGTGTGATGGAGAGAGAGAAAAAGAGGGAGAGATGAAGCGACAGATAGAGGAGGAGAGGGGGACCGTGTGTGTGATGGAGAAAGAGAGAAAGGGAGAGATGAAGCGAGAGATAGTGGAGGAAAGTGGTGACTGTGGGTGTGACAGAGAGAGAGAGAAATTGGGAGAGATGAAGCGAGACATAGAGGAGGAGAGGGAGGATTGTTGGTGTGATGGAGAGAGAGTGAAAAACGGAGTGTAGAAGCGAGAGATAGAGGAGGAGAGGGGGTCTGTGGGTGTGATGGAGAGACAGAGGAAGAGGGAGAGATGAAGCAAGAGATTGAAGAGGAGACGGGGACTGTGGGTGTGATGGAGAGAGACACAAAAAGGGAGAGAGGATGCGAGATAGAGGAGGAGAGGGGGGAAAGTGGGTGTGATGGAGAGAGAGAAAAAGAGGGAGAGATGAAGCGACAGATAGAGGAGGAGAGGGGGACCGTGTGTGTGATGGAGAAAGAGAGAAAGGGAGAGATGAAGCGAGAGATAGTGGAGGAAAGTGGTGACTGTGGGTGTGACAGAGAGAGAGAGAAATTGGGAGAGATGAAGCGAGACATAGAGGAGGAGAGGGAGGATTGTTGGTGTGATGGAGAGAGAGTGAAAAACGGAGTGTAGAAGCGAGAGATAGAGGAGGAGAGGGGGTCTGTGGGTGTGATGGAGAGACAGAGGAAGAGGGAGAGATGAAGCAAGAGATTGAAGAGGAGACGGGGACTGTGGGTGTGATGGAGAGAGACACAAAAAGGGAGAGAGGATGCGAGAGAGAGGAGGAGTGTGGAGACTGTGGGTGTGATGGAGGGATAGAATGAGGGAGAGATGAAGCGAGAGATAGAGGAGGAGAGTTGGAACTGTGGGTGTGATGGAGAGAGAGAATGAGGGAGAGATGAAGCGAGAGATAGAGGAGGGGAGGAGGAACTGTTTGTGTGATGGAAAGAAGGAAAGAAGGAGAGATGAAGCGAGACATAGAGGAGGTGAGGGGGGATTGTTGGTGTGATGGAGAGAGAGAGAAGGACGGAGTGTAGAAGCGAGAGATAGAGGAGGAGATGGGGTCTGTGGGTGTGATGGAGAGGGAGAGAAAGAGAGAGATGAAGCGAGAGTTATAGGAGGAGAGTGGGGACTGTGTGTGTGACAGAGAGAGAGAGAGAAAGAGTGAGAGAGGAAGTGAGAGATAGAGGAGGAGAGGGGGGACGGTGGGTGTGATGGAGAGAGTGAAAAGAGGGAGAGATGAAGCGAGAGATAGAGGAGGAGAGGGCGGAGTGTGGGTGTGATGGAGAGACAGAGAGAGAGGGAGAGATGAAGCAAGAGATTGAAGAAGAGACGGGGACTGTGGGTGTGATGGAGAGAGACACAAAAAGGGAGAGATGAAGCGAGAGAGAGGAGGAGTGTGTAGACTGTGGGTGTGATGGAGAGATAGAATGAGGGAGAGATGAAGCGAGAGATAGAGGAGGAGAGTTGGAACTGTGGGTGTGATGAAGAGAGAGAATGAGGGAGAGATGAAGCGAGAGATAGAGGACGGGAGGAGGAACTGTTTGTGTGATGGAAAGAAGGAAAGAGGGAGAGATGAAGTGAGACATAGAGGAGGTGAGGGAGGATTGTTGATGTGATGGAGAGAGAGAGAAGGACGGTGTGTAGAAGCGAGAGATAGAGGAGGAGAGGGGGTCTGTGGGTGTGATGGAGAGGGAGAGAAAGAGAGAGATGAAGCGAGAGTTATAGGAGGAGAGTGGGGACTGTGTGTGTGACAGAGAGAGAGAGAGAAAGAGGGAGAGAGGAAGTGAGAGATAGAGGAGGAGAGGGGGGACAGTGGGTGTGATGGAGAGAGTGAAAAGAGGGAGAGATGAAGCGAGAGATAGAGGAGGAGAGGGCGGAGTGTGGTTGTAATGGAGAGACAGAGAAAGAGGGAGAGATGAAGCAAGAGATTGAAGAGGAGACGGGGACTGTGGGTGTGATGGAGAGAGACACAAAAAGGGAGAGATGAAGCGAGAGAGGAGGAGTGTGGAGACTGTGGGTGTGATGGAGAGATAGAATGAGGGAGAGATGAAGCAAGAGATAGAGGAGGAGAGTTGGAACTGTGGGTGTGATGGAGAGAGAGAATGAGGGAGAGATGAAGCGAGAGATAGAGGAGGGGTGGAGAACTGTTTGTGTGATGGAAAGAAGGAATGAGGGAGAGATGAAGCAAGACATAGAGGAGGAGAGGGAGGATTGTTGGTGTGATGGAGAGAGAGAGAAAGACGGAGTGTAGAAGCGAGATATAGAGGAGGAGAGGGGGTCTGTGTGTGTGATGGAGAGGGAGAGAAAGAGGGAGAGATGAAGTGAGAGATAGAGGAGGAGAGGGGGGGACTGGGTGTGATGGAGAGAGAGAGAAAGAGGGAGTGAAGAAGCGTGAGATAGAGGAGGAGAGGGGGACTGTGGGTGTGATGGAGAGGGAGAGAAAGAGGGAGAGATGAAGCGAGAGATAGTGGAGGAAAGTGGTGACTGTGGGTGTGACAGAGAGAGAGAGAGAAATTGGGAGAGAGGAAGTGAGAGATAGAGGGGGGACAGTGGGTGTGATGGAGAGAGAGAAAAAGAGGGAGAGATGAAGTGAGAGATGGAGGAGGAGAGGGGGGACTGTGGGTGTGATGGAGAGAGAGAGAGCCGGAGAGATGAATCGAGAGATAGAGGAGGAGAGGGGTGTCTGTGGGTGTGATAGAGATAGGTGGGAGTGATGAAGTGAGAGATAGAGGAGAAGAGGGGGCACAGTGGGTGTGATGGAAAGAAGGAAAGAGGGAGAGATGAAGCGAGACATAGAGGAGGAGAGGGAGGATTGTTGGTGTGATGGAGAGAGAGAGAAAGACGGAGTGTAGAAGCGAGAGATAGAGGAGGAGAGGGGGTCTGTTGGTGTGATGGAGAGGGAGAGAAAGAGGGAGAGATGAAGCAAGAGATTGAAGAGGAGACGGGGACTGTGGGTGTGATGAAGAGAGACACAAAAAGGGAGAGATGAAGCGAGAGAGAGGAGGAGTGTGGAGACTGTGGGTGTGATGGAGAGATAGAATGAGGGAGAGTTGAAGCGAGAGATAGAGGAGGAGAGTTGGAACTGTGGGTGTGATGGAGAGAGAGAAAGAGGGAGAGTGGAAGTGAGAGATAGAGGAGGAGAGGGGGGACAGTGGGTGTGATGGAAAGAAGGAAAGAGGGAGAGATGAAGCGAGACATAGAGGAGGAGAGGGAGGATTGTTGGTGTGATGGAGAGAGAGAAAGACGGAGTGCAGAAGCGAGAGATAGAGGAGGAGAGGGGGGACAGTGGGTGTGATAGAGAGAGAGAGAGGGAGCGAAGAAGCAAGAGATTGATGAGGAGAGGGGACTGTGGGTGTGATGGAGAGAGAGAGAAAGAGGGAGAGATGAAGTGAGAGATAGAGGAGGAGAGGGGTGTCTGGGTGTGATGGAGAGAGAGAAAGTGGGAGATATGAAGCGAGAGATAGAGAGGGAGAGGGGGACTGTGGGTGTGATGGAGAGAGAGGGGGTCGGATGAAGCGAGAGATAGAGGAGGAGAGGGAGGACTGTGGGTGTGATGGAGAGAGAGAGCAGGAGAGATGAAGCGAGAGATTGAAGAGGAGAGGGGGGACTGTGGGTGTGATGGAGAGAGAGAGAGAAAGAGGGACAGATGAAGTTAGAGATAGAGGAGGAGAGGGGGGACCGTATGTGTGATGGAGAGACAAAGCGAGAGATAGAAGAGGAGAGGGGTACTGTGGGTAAGATGGAGAGAGAGCGACAGATGAAGTGAGAGAGAGTGGTGCGGAGGGGGGGGGGACTGTGGGTGTGAAGAAGAGAGAGAGAAAGAGGGAGAGATAAAGCAAGAGAGATGAGGAGAGGGGGACTGTGGGTGTGATGGAGAGAGAGAGGGAGAGATGAAGCGAGAGATAAAGGAGGAGAGGCGGGACCGTGGGTGTGATGGAGAGAGATAGAGCGGGAGAGATGAAGCGAGAGATAGAGGAGGAGAGAGGTGACTGAGGGTGTGATGGTGAGAGAGAGGGAGAGATGAAGCGAGAGATAGAGGAAGAGTGGGGGTTCAGTGGGTGTGATGGAGAGATAGAATGAGGGAGAGTTGAAGCGAGAGATAGAGGAGGAGAGTTGGAACTGTGGGTGTGATGGAGAGAGAGAAAGAGGGAGAGAGGAAGTGAGAGATAGAGGAGGAGAGGGGGGACAGTGGGTGTGATGGAAAGAAGGAAAGAGGGAGAGATGAAGCGAGACATAGAGGAGGAGAGGGAGGATTGTTGGTGTGATGGAGAGAGAGAAAGACGGAGTGCAGAAGCGAGAGATAGAGGAGGAGAGGGGGGACAGTGGGTGTGATAGAGAGAGAGAGAGGGAGCGAAGAAGCAAGAGATTGATGAGGAGAGGGGACTGTGGGTGTGATGGAGAGAGAGAGAAAGAGGGAGAGATGAAGTGAGAGATAGAGGAGGAGAGGGGTGTCTGGGTGTGATGGAGAGAGAGAAAGTGGGAGATATGAAGCGAGAGATAGAGAGGGAGAGGGGGACTGTGGGTGTGATGGAGAGAGAGGGGGTCGGATGAAGCGAGAGATAGAGGAGGAGAGGGAGGACTGTGGGTGTGATGGAGAGAGAGAGCAGGAGAGATGAAGCGAGAGATTGAAGAGGAGAGGGGGGACTGTGGGTGTGATGGAGAGAGAGAGCAGGAGAGATGAAGCGAGAGATTGAAGAGGAGAGGGGGGACTGTGGGTGTGATGGAGAGAGAGAGAGAAAGAGGGACAGATGAAGTTAGAGATAGAGGAGGAGAGGGGGGACCGTATGTGTGATGGAGAGACAAAGCGAGAGATAGAAGAGGAGAGGGGTACTGTGGGTAAGATGGAGAGAGAGCGACAGATGAAGTGAGAGAGAGTGGTGCGGAGGGGGGGGACTGTGGGTGTGAAGAAGAGAGAGAGAAAGAGGGAGAGATAAAGCAAGAGAGATGAGGAGAGGGGGACTGTGGGTGTGATGGAGAGAGAGAGGGAGAGATGAAGCGAGAGATAAAGGAGGAGAGGCGGGACCGTGGGTGTGATGGAGAGAGATAGAGCGGGAGAGATGAAGCGAGAGATAGAGGAGGAGAGAGGTGACTGAGGGTGTGATGGTGAGAGAGAGGGAGAGATGAAGCGAGAGATAGAGGAAGAGTGGGGGTTCAGTGGGTGTGATGGAGAGAGAGAGGGAGAGATGTATCGAGAGATAGAGGAGGAGAGGGGGACTGTGGGTGTGATGGAGAGAGAGAGAGGGTGAGATGAAGGAAGAGATCGAGGAGGAGAGGGGGGACTGTGAGTGTGATGGAGAGAGAGAGAGAAAGAGGGACAGATCAAGTGAGAGAGAGGAGGAGAGGGGGGAAAGTAGGTGTGATGCAGAGATGAAGCGAGAGATAGGAGAGGACAGGGGTACTGTGGGAGAGATGGAGAGATAGAGGGACAGATGAAATGAGAGATAGAGGAGGAGAGGACGGACTGTGGGTGTGATGGAGAGAGAGAGAGAGTGGGAGAGATGTAGCGCGAGAGAGTGGTGGAGAGGGGGGACTGTGGGTGTGATGTAGAGAGAGAGAAAGAGGGAGAGATAAAGCGAGAGATAGAGGAGGAGAAGGGGACTGTGGGTGTGATGGAGAGAGAGGGAAAGAGGGAGAGATAAAGTGAGAGATAGAGGAGGAGAGGGGGACTGTGAGTGTGATGGAGAGAGATAGGGAGAGATGAAGCGAGAGATAGAGGAGGAGAGGGGGGACTGTGGGTTTGATGGAGTAAGAGAGCGGGAGAGATGAAGCGAGAGATAGAAGAGGAGAGAGGGGCCTGTGGGTGCGATGGCGAGAGAGAGGGAGAGATGAAGCGAGAGATAGAGAAGGAGTGGGGGGTCTGTGGGTGTGATGGAGAGAGAGAGGGAGAGATGAGGCTAGAGATAGAGGAGAGGGGGGACTGTTGGTGTGATGGAGAGAGAGAAAAAGAGTGAGAGATGAAGCGACAGATAGAGGAGGAGAGGGGGACCGTGTGTGTGATGGAGAAAGAGAGAAAGGGAGAGATGAAGCGAGAGATAGTGGAGGAAAGTGGTGACTGTGGGTGTGACAGAGAGAGAGAGAAATTGGGAGAGAGGAAGTGAGAGATAGAGGAGGAGAGGGGGGACAGTGGGTGTGATGGAGAGAGAGAAAAAGAGGGAGAGATGAAGCAAGAGATTGAAGAGGAGACGGGGACTGTGGGTGTGATGGAGAGAGACACAAAAAGGGAGAGAGGATGCGAGAGAGAGGAGGAGTGTGGAGACTGTGGGTGTGATGGAGGGATAGAATGAGGGAGAGATGAAGCGAGAGATAGAGGAGGAGAGTTGGAACTGTGGGTGTGATGGAGAGAGAGAATGAGGGAGAGATGAAGCGAGAGATAGAGGAGGGGAGGAGGAACTGTTTGTGTGATGGATAGAAGGAAAGAGGGAGAGATGAAGCGAGACATAGAGGAGGTGAGGGGGGATTGTTGGTGTGATGGAGAGAGAGAGAAGGACGGAGTGTAGAAGCGAGAGATAGAGGAGGAGATGGGGTCTGTGGGTGTGATGGAGAGGGAGAGAAAGAGAGAGATGAAGCGAGAGTTATAGGAGGAGAGTGGGGACTGTGTGTGTGACAGAGAGAGAGAGAAAGAGTGAGAGAGGAAGTGAGAGATAGAGGAGGAGAGGGGGGACAGTGGGTGTGATGGAGAGAGTGAAAAGAGGGAGAGATGAAGCGAGAGATAGAGGAGGAGAGGGCGGAGTGTGGGTGTGATGGAGAGACAGAGAGAGAGGGAGAGATGAAGCAAGAGATTGAAGAGGAGACGGGGACTGTGGGTGTGATGGAGAGAGACACAAAAAGGGAGAGATGAAGCGAGAGAGAGGAGGAGTGTGTAGACTGTGGGTGTGATGGAGAGATAGAATGAGGGAGAGATGAAGCGAGAGATAGAGGAGGAGAGTTGGAACTGTGGGTGTGATGTAGAGAGAAAATGAGGGAGAGATGAAGCGAGAGATAGAGGACGGGAGGAGGAACTGTTTGTGTGATGGAAAGAAGGAAAGAGGGAGAGATGAAGTGAGACATAGAGGAGGTGAGGGAGGATTGTTGGTGTGATGGAGAGGGAGAGAAGGACGGAGTGTAGAAGCGAGAGATAGAGGAGGAGAGGGGGTCTGTGGGTGTGATGGAGAGGGAGAGAAAGAGAGAGATGAAGCGAGAGTTATAGGAGGAGAGTGGGGACTGTGTGTGTGACAGAGAGAGAGAGAGAAAGAGAGAGAGAGGAAGTGAGAGATAGAGGAGGAGAGGGGGACAGTGGGTGTGATGGAGAGAGTGAAAAGAGGGAGAGATGAAGCGAGAGATAGAGGAGGAGAGGGCGGAGTGTGGTTGTAATGGAGAGAAAGAGAAAGAGGGAGAGATGAAGCAAGAGATTGAAGAGGAGACGGGGACTGTGGGTGTGATGGAGAGAGACACAAAAAGGGAGAGATGAAGCGAGAGAGGAGGAGTGTGGAGACTGTGGGTGTGATGGAGAGATAGAATGAGGGAGAGATGAAGCAAGAGATAGAGGAGGAGAGTTGGAACTGTGGGTGTGATGGAGAGAGAGAATGAGGGAGAGATGAAGCGAGAGATAGAGGAGGGGTGGAGAACTGTTTGTGTGATGGAAAGAAGGAATGAGGGAGAGATGAAGCAAGACATAGAGGAGGAGAGGGAGGATTGTTGGTGTGATGGAGAGAGAGAGAAAGACGGAGTGTAGAAGCGAGATATAGAGGAGGAGAGGGGGTCTGTGTGTGTGATGGAGAGGGAGAGAAAGAGGTAGAGATGAAGTGAGAGATAGAGGAGGGGGGGGACTGGGTGTGATGGAGAGAGAGAGAAAGAGGGAGTGAAGAAGTGTGAGATAGAGGAGGAGAGGGGGACTGTGGGTGTGATGGAGAGGGAGAGAAAGATGGAGAGATGAAGCGAGAGATAGTGGAGGAAAGTGGTGACTGTGGGTGTGACAGAGAGAGAGAGAGAAATTGGGAGAGAGGAAGTGAGAGATAGAGGGGGGACAGTGGGTGTGATGGAGAGAGAGAAAAAGAGGGAGAGATGAAGCGAAAGATGGAGGAGGAGAGGGGGGACTGTGGGTGTGATGGAGAGAGACACAAAAAGGGAGAGATGAAGGGAGAGAGAGGAGGAGTGTGGAGACTGTGGGTGTGATGGAGAGATAGAATGAGGGAGAGATGAAGCAAGAGATAGAGGAGGAGAGGGGGGACTGTGGGTGTGATGGAGAGAGAGAGAGCCGGAGAGATGAATCGAGAGATAGAGGAGGAGAGGGGTGTCTGTGGGTGTGATGGAGATAGGTGGGAGAGATGAAGTGAGAGATAGAGGAGAAGAGGGGGGACAGTGGGTGTGATGGAAAGAATGAAAGAGGGAGAGATGAAGCGAGACATAGAGGAGGAGAGGGAGGATTGTTGGTGTGATGGAGAGAGAGAGAAAGACGGAGTGTAGAAGCGAGAGATAGAGGAGGAGAGGGGGTCTGTTGGTGTGATGGAGAGGGAGAGAAAGAGGGAGAGATGAAGCAAGAGATTGAAGAGGAGACGGGGACTGTGGGTGTGATGAAGAGATACACAAAAAGGGAGAGATGAAGCGAGAGAGAGGAGGAGTGTGGAGACTGTGGGTGTGATGGAGAGATAGAATGAGGGAGAGTTGAAGCGAGAGATAGAGGAGGAGAGTTGGAACTGTGGGTGTGATGGAGAGAGAGAAAGAGGGAGAGAGGAAGTGAGAGATAGAGGAGGAGAGGGGGGACAGTGGGTGTGATGGAAAGAAGGAAAGAGGGAGAGATGAAGCGAGACATAGAGGAGGAGAGGGAGGATTGTTGGTGTGATGGAGAGAGAGAAAGACGGAGTGCAGAAGCGAGAGATAGAGGAGGAGAGGGGGGACAGTGGGTGTGATAGAGAGAGAGAGAGGGAGCGAAGAAGCAAGAGATTGATGAGGAGAGGGGACTGTGGGTGTGATGGAGAGAGAGAAAGAGGGAGAGATGAAGTGAGAGATAGAGGTGGAGAGGGGTGTCTGGGTGTGATGGAGAGAGAGAAAGTGGGAGATATGAAGCGAGAGATAGAGAGGGAGAGGGGGACTGTGGGTGTGATGGAGAGAGAGGGGGTCGGATGAAGCGAGAGATAGAGGAGGAGAGGGAGGACTGTGGGTGTGATGGAGAGAGAGAGCAGGAGAGATGAAGCGAGAGATTGAAGAGGAGAGGGGGGACTGTGGGTGTGATGGAGAGAGAGAGAGAAAGAGGGACAGATGAAGTTAGAGATAGAGGAGGAGAGGGGGGACCGTATGTGTGATGGAGATACGAAGCGAGAGATAGAAGAGGAGAGGGGTACTGTGGGTAAGATGGAGAGAGAGGGACAGATGAAGTGAGAGAGAGTGGTGCGGAGGGGGGGGGACTGTGGGTGTGAAGAAGAGAGAGAGAAAGAGGGAGAGATAAAGCAAGAGAGATGAGGAGAGGGGAACTGTGGGTGTGATGGAGAGAGAGAGGGAGAGATGAAGCGAGAGATAAAGGAGGAGAGGCGGGACGGTGGGTGTGATGGAGAGAGATAGAGCGGGAGAGATGAAGCGAGAGATAGAGGAGGAGAGAGGTGACTGAGGGTGTGATGGTGAGAGAGAGGGAGAGATGAAGCGAGAGATAGAGGAAGAGTGGTGGTTCTGTGGGTGTGATGGAGAGAGAGAGGGAGAGATGTATCGAGAGATAGAGGAGGAGAGGGGGACTGTGGGTGTGATGGAGAGAGAGAGAGGGTGAGATGAAGGAAGAGATTGAGGAGGAGAGGGGGGACTGTGAGTGTGATGGAGAGAGAGAGAGAAAGAGGGACAGATCAAGTGAGAGAGAGGAGGAGAGGGGGGAAAGTAGGTGTGATGCAGAGATGAAGCGAGAGATAGGAGAGGAGAGGGGTACTGTGGGAGAGATGGAGAGAGAGAGGGACAGATCAAATGAGAGATAGAGGAGGAGAGGACGGACTGTGGGTGTGATGGAGAGAGAGAGAGTGGGAGAGATGTAGCGAGAGAGAGTGGTGGAGAGGGGGGACTGTGGGTGTGATGTAGAGAGAGAGAAAGAGGGAGAGATAAAGCGAGAGATAGAGGAGGAGAAGGGGACTGTGGGTGTGATGGAGAGAGAGGGAAAGAGGGAGAGATAAAGTGAGAGATAGAGGAGGAGAGGGGGACTGTGAGTGTGATGGAGAGAGATAGGGAGAGATGAAGAGAGAGATAGAGGAGGAGAGGGTGGACTGTGGGTTTGATGGAGTAAGAGAGCGGGAGAGATGAAGCGAGAGATAGAAGAGGAGAGAGGCGCCTGTGGGTGCGATGGCGAGAGAGAGGGAGAGATGAAGCGAGAGATAGAGAAGGAGTGGGGGGTCTGTGGGTGTGATGGAGAGAGAGAGGGAGAGATGAGGCTAGAGATAGAGGAGAGGGGGGACTGTTGGTGTGATGGAGAGAGAGAAAAAGAGTGAGCGATGAAGCGACAGATAGAGGAGGAGAGGGGGACCGTGTGTGTGCTGGAGAAAGAGAGAAAGGGAGAGATGAAGCGAGAGATAGTGGAGGAAAGTGGTGACTGTGGGTGTGACAGAGAGAGAGAGAAATTGGGGGAGAGGAAGTGAGAGATAAAGGAGGAGAGGGGGGACAGTGGGTGTGATGGAGAGAGAAAAAGAGGGAGAGATGAAGCGACAGATAGAGGAGAAGAGGGGGACCATGTGTGTGATGGAGAAAGAGAGAAAGGGAGAGATGAAGCGAGAGATAGTGGAGGAAAGTGGTGACTGTGGGTGTGACAGAGAGAGAGAGAAATTGGCAGAGATGAAGCGCGACATAGAGGAGGAGAGGGAGGATTGTTGGTGTGATGGAGAGAGAGTGAAAAACGGAGTGTAGAAGTGAGAGATAGAGGAGGAGAGGGGGTCTGTGGGTGTGATGGAGAGACAGAGGAAGCGGGAGAGATGAAGCAAGAGATTGAAGAGGAGACGGGGACTGTGGGTGTGATGGAGAGAGACACAAAAAGGGAGAGATGAAGCGAGAGAGAGGAGGAGTGTGTAGACTGTGGGTGTGATGGACAGATAGAATGAGGTAGAGATGAAGCGAGAGATAGAGGAGGAGAGTTGGAATTGTGGGTGTGATGGAGAAGAGAGAATGAGGGAGAGATGAAGCGAGAGATAGAGGACGGGAGGAAGAACTGTTTGTGTGATGGAAAGAAGGAAAGAGGGAGAGATGAAGTGAGACATAGAGGAGGTGAGGGAGGATTCTTGGTGTGATGGAGAGAGAGAGAAGGACGGAGTGTAGAAGCGAGAGATAGAGGAGGAGAGGGGGTCTGTGGGTGTGATGGAGAGGGAGAGAAAGAGAGAGATGAAGCGAGAGTTATAGGAGGAGAGTGGGGACTGTGTGTGTGACAGAGAGAGAGAGAGAAAGAGTGAGAGAGGAAGTGAGAGATAGAGGAGGAGAGGGGGGACAGTGGGTGTGATGGAGAGAGTGAAAAGAGGGAGAGATGAAGCGAGGGATAGAGGAGGAGAGGGCGGAGTGTGGTTGTAATGGAGAGACAGAGAGAGGGAGAGATGAAGCAAGAGATTGAAGAGGACACGGGGACTGTGGGTGTGATGGAGAGAGACACAAAAAGGGAGAGATGAAGCGAGAGAGGAGGAGTGTGGAGACTGTGGGTGTGATGGAGAGATAGAATGAGGGAGAGATGAAGCAAGAGATAGAGGAGGAGAGTTGGAACTGTGGGTGTGATGGAGAGAGAGAATGAGGGAGAGATGAAGCGAGAGATAGAGGAGGGGAGGAGAACTGTTTGTGTGATGGAAAGAAGGAATGAGGGAGAGATGAAGCAAGACATAGAGGAGGAGAGGGAGGATTGTTGGTGTGATGGAGAGAGAGAGAAAGACGGAGTGTAGAAGCGAGATATAGAGGAGGAGAGGGGGTCTGTGTGTGTGATGGAGAGGGAGAGAAAGAGGGAGAGATGAAGTGAGAGATAGAGGAGGAGAGGGGGGACTGGGTGTGATGGAGAGAGAGAGAAAGAGGGAGTGAAGAAGTGTGAGATAGGAGGAGAGGGGGACTGTGGGTGTGATGGAGAGGGAGAGAAAGAGGGAGAGATGAAGCGAGAGATAGTGGAGGAAAGTGGTGACTGTGGGTGTGACAGAGAGAGAGAGAGAAATTGGGAGAGAGGAAGTGAGAGATAGAGGAGGAGAGGGGGGACAGTGGGTGTGATGGAGAGAGAGAAAAAGAGGGAGAATGAAGCGAGAGATGGAGCAGGAGAGGGGGGACTGTGGGTGTGATGGAGAGAGACACAAAAAGGGAGAGATGAAGGGAGAGAGAGGAGGAGTGTGGAGACTGTGGGTGTGATGGAGAGATAGAATGAGTGAGAGATGAATCGAGAGATAGAGGAGGAGAGGGGGGACTGTGGGTGTGATGGAGAGAGAGAGAGCCGGACAGATGAATCGAGAGATAGAGGAGGAGAGGGGTGTCTGTGGGTGTGATGGAGATAGGTGGGAGAGATGAAGTGAGAGATAGAGGAGGAGTGGGGGGACAGTGGGTGTGATGGAAAGAAGGAAAGAGGGAGAGATGAAGCGAGACATAGAGGAGGAGAGGGAGGATTGTTGGTGTGATGGAGAGAGTGAAAAGAGGGAGAGATGAAGCGAGAGATAGAGGAGGAGAGTGCGGAGTGTGGGTGTGATGGAGAGACTGAGAAAGAGGGAGAGATGAAGCAAGAGATTGAAGAGGAGACGGGGACTGTGGGTGTGATGGAGAGAGACACAAAAAGGGAGAGATGAAGCGAGAGAGAGGAGGAGTGTGGAGACTGTGGGTGTGATGGAGAGATAGAATGAGGGAGAGATGAAGCGAGAGATAGAGGAGGAGAGTTGGAACTGTGGGTGTGATGGAGAGAGAGAATGAGGGAGAGATGAAGCGAGAGATAGAGGAGGGGAGGAGGAACTGTTTGTGTGATGGAAAGAAGGAAAGAGGGAGAGATGAAGCGAGACAGAGGAGGTGAGGGAGGATTGTTGGTGTGATGGAGAGAGAGAGAAAGACGGAGTGTAGAAGCGAGAGATAGAGGAGGAGAGGGGGTATGTGGGTGTGATGGAGAGGGAGAGAAAGAGAGAGATGAAGCGAGAGTTATAGGAGGAGAGTGGGGACTGTGTGTGTGACAGAGAGAGAGAGAGAAAGAGGGAGAGAGGAAGTGAGAGATAGAGGAGGAGAGGGGGGACAGTGGGTGTGATGGAGAGAGTGAAAAGAGGGAGAGATGAAGCGAGAGATAGAGGAGGAGAGGGCGGAGTGTGGGTGTGATGGAGAGACAGAGGAAGAGGGAGAGATGAAGCAAGAGATTGAAGAGGAGACGGGGACTGTGGGTGTGATGGAGAGAGACACAAAAAGGGAGAGATGAAGCGAGAGAGAGGAGGAGTGTGGAGACTGTGGGTGTGATGGAGAGATAGAATGAGGGAGAGATGAAGCGAGAGATAGAGGAGGAGAGTTGGAACTGTGGTCGTGATGGAGAGAGAGAATGAGGGAGAGATGAAGCGAGAGATAGAGGAGGGGAGGAGGAACTGTTTGTGTGATGGAAAGAGGGAAAGAGGGAGAGATGAAGCGAGACATAGAGGAGGAGAGGGAGGATTGTTGGTGTGATGGAGAGAGAGAGAAAGACGGAGTGTAGAATCGAGAGATAGAGGAGGAGAGGGGGTCTGTGTGTGTGATGGAGAGGGAGAGTGGGAGAGATGAAGTGAGAGATAGAGGAGGAGAGGGGGGGACGGTGTGATGGAGAGAGAGAGAAAGAGGGAGTGAAGAAGCGTGAGATAGAGGAGGAGAGGGGGACTGTGGGTGTGATGGAGAGGGAGAGAAAGAGGGAGAGATTAAGCGAGAGATAGTGGAGGAAAGTGGTGACTGTGGGTGTGATGGAGAGAGAGAGAGCCGGAGAGATGAATCGAGAGATAGAGGAGGAGAGGGGTGTCTGTGGGTGTGATGGAGAGTTGTGGGAGAGATGAAGTGAGAGATAGAAGGGGAGAGGGGGGACTGTGTGTGTGATGGAGAGAGAGCAAGAATGAGGGTGAGATTAAGCGAGAGATAGAGGAGGAGAGGGGGACTGTGGGTGTGATCAAGAGAGAGAGAGGGAGAGATGAAGGACGAGATAGAGGAGGAGAGGGGTGACTGTGGGTGTGATAGAGAGAGAGAGGGAGAGATGAAGTGAGAGATAGAGGAGGAGAGGGGTGACTGTGGGTGTGATGGAGATTAAGAGAAAGAGGGAGAGATGAAGTGAGAGATAGAGGAGGAGAGGGGGGGACTGTGGGTGTGATGGTAAGAGGGAGAGATGAAACAAGTGATAGAGGAGGAGAGGGGGGACTGGGTGTGATGGAGAGAGAGAGAACGAGGGAGTGAAGAAGCGAGAGATAGAGGAGGAGAGTGGGACTGTGGGTGTGATGGAGAGGGAGAGATGAAGTGAGAGATAGAGGAGGAGAGGGGAGACTCTGGGTGTGATGGAAAGAGGGAGAGATGAAACGAGAGATAGAGGAGGAGAGGGGGGACTGGGTGTAATGGAGTGAGAGAGAAAGAGGGAGTGAAGAAGCGAGAGATAGAGGAGGAGATGGGGACTGTGGGTGTGATGGAGAGGGAGGGAAAGAGGGAGAGATGAAGTGAGAGATAGAGTAGGAGAGGGGAGACTGTGGGTGTGATGGAGAGAGTGAGAAAGAGTGAGAGATGAAGCGACAGATAGAGGAGGAGAGGGGGACCGTAGGTGTGATGGAGAAAGAGAGAAAGGGAGAGATGAAGCGAGAGATAGAGGAGGAGAGTGGGGACTGTGGGTGTGTCAGAGAGAGAGAGATAGAGGGAGAGAGGAAGTTAGAGATAGAGGAGGAGAGGGGGGACTGTGGGTGTGATGGAGAGAGAAAAGAGGGAGAGATGAAGTGAGAGATAGAGGAGGAGGGGGGACTGTGGGTGTGATGGAGAGAGAGAATGAGGGAGAGATGAAGCGAGAGATAGAGGAGGGGAGGAGGAACTGTGGGTGTGATGGAAAGAAGGAAAGAGGGAGAGATGAAGCGAGACATAGAGGAGGAGAGGGAGGATTGTTGGTGTGATGGAGAGAGAGAGAAAGTGGGAGAGAGTAAGTGAGAGATAGAGGAGGAGAGGGGGGACAGTGGGTGTGATGGAGAGAGAGAAAAAGAGGGAGAGATGAAGCGAGAGATAGAGGAGGAGAGGGGTGACTGTGGGTGTGATGGAGAGAGAGAGAGCCGGAGAGATGAATCGAGAAATAGAGGAGGAGAGGTGGACTGCGGGTGTGATGGAGAGGGAGACAAAGAGGGAGAGATGAAGTGAGAGATAGAGGAGGAGAGGGGGGACTGGGTGTGATGGAGAGGGAGAGAAAGAGTGAGAGATGAAGCGATAGATAGAGGAGGAGAGGGGGACCGTGGGTGTGATGGAGAACGAGAGAAAGGGAGAGATGAAGTGAAGGATAGAGGAGGAGAGTGGAGAATGTGGGTGTGACAGAGAGAGAGAATAAGAGTGAGAGATGAAGCGACAGATAGAGGTGGAGAGGGGGGACTGTGGGTGTGATGGAGAGAAAGAGGGAGAAAGGAAGTGAGAGATAGAGTATGAGAGGGGAGACTGTGGGTGTGATGGAGAGTGAGAGAAACAGTGAGAGATGAAGCGACAGATAGAGGAGGAGAGGGGGACCGTGGGTGTGATGGAGAATGAGAGAAAGGGAGAGATGAAGCGAGAGATAGAGGAGGAGAGTGGAGACTGTGGGTGTGACAGAGAGAGAGAGTAAGAGTGAGAGATGAAGTGACAGATAGAGGAGGAGAGGGGGGACTGTGGGTGTGATGGAAAGAGGGAGAGATGAAACGAGAGATAGAGGAGGAGAGGGGGGACTGGGTGGAATGGAGTGAGAGAGAAAGAGGGAGTGAAGAAGCGAGAGATAGAGGAGGAGATGGGGACTGTGGGTGTGATGGAGAGGGAGACAAAGAGGGAGAGATGAAGTGAGAGATAGAGGAGGAGAGGGGGGACAGTGGGTGTGATGGAGAGAGAGAAAAAGAGGGAGAGATGAAGCGAGAGATAGAGGAGGAGAGGTGGACTGCGGGTGTGATGGAGAGGGATACAAAGAGGGAGAGATG
This sequence comes from Narcine bancroftii, assembly GCF_036971445.1. Classification (NCBI taxonomy): domain Eukaryota; kingdom Metazoa; phylum Chordata; class Chondrichthyes; order Torpediniformes; family Narcinidae; genus Narcine; species Narcine bancroftii. Next base: position 249,998,091 of record NC_091469.1, on the reverse strand, counting down.
AAGTGAGAGATAGAGGAGGAGAGGGGGGGACTGTTGGTGTGATGGAGAGAGAGAGAAAGAGGGAGAGATGAAGTGAGAGATACAGTAGGAGAGGGGAGACTGGGTGTGATGGAGAGGGAGAGAAGGAGTGAGAGATGAAGCGACAGATAGAGGAGGAGAGGGGGACCGTGGGTGTGATGGAGAACGAGAGAAAGGGAGAGATGTAGCGAGAGATAGAGGAGGAGAGTGGGGACTGTGGGTGTGACAGAGAGAGAGAGAAAGATGGAGAGAGGAAGTGAGAGATAGAGGAGGAGAGGGGGGACTCTGGGTGTGATGGAAAGAGGGAGAGATGAAACGGGAGATAGAGGAGGAGAGGGGGGACTGGGTGGAATGGAGTGAGAGAGAAAGAGGGAGTGAAGAAGCGAGAGATAGAGGAGGAGATGGGGACTGTGGGTGTGATGGAGAGGGAGAGAAAGAGGGAGAGATGAAGTGAGAGATAGAGGAGGAGAGGGTGATACTGTTGGTGTGATGGAGTGAGAGAGAAAGAGGGAGAGATGAAGTGAGAGATAGAGTAGGAGAGGGGAGACTGTGGGTGTGATGGAGAGAGTGAGAAAGAGTGAGAGATGAAGCGACAGATAGAGGAGGAGAGGGGGACCGTAGGTGTGATGGAGAAAGGGAGAGATGAAGCGAGAGATAGAGGAGGAGAGTGGGGACTGTGGGTGTGTCAGAGAGAGAGAGATAGAGGGAGAGAGGAAGTTAGAGATAGAGGAGGAGAGGGGGGACTGTGGGTGTGATGGAGAGAGAAAAGAGGGAGAGATGAAGTGAGAGATAGAGGAGGAGGGGGGACTGTGGGTGTGATGGAGAGAGAGAATGAGGGAGAGATGAAGCGAGAGATAGAGGAGGGGAGGAGGAACTGTGGGTGTGATGGAAAGAAGGAAAGAGGGAGAGATGAAGCGAGACATATAGGAGGAGAGGGAGGATTGTTGGTGTGATGGAGAGAGAGAGAAAGTGGGAGAGAGTAAGTGAGAGATAGAGGAGGAGAGGGGGGACAGTGGGTGTGATGGAGAGAGAGAAAAAGAGGGAGAGATGAAGTGAAAGATAGAAGAGGAGACGGGGGACTCTGGGTGTGATGGAGATAGACACAAAAAGGGAGAGATGAAGCGAGAGAGAGGAGGAGTATGGAGACTGTGGGTGTGATGGAGGGATAGAATGAGGGAGAGATGAAGTGAGAGATAGCGGAGGAGGGGGGTACTGTGGGTGTGATGGAGAGAGAGAGGGATAGATGAAGCGAGAGTTAGAGGAGGAGAGGGGGGACTGGGTGTGATGGAGAGATGAAGCAAGAGATAGAGGAGGAGAGTGGGAACTGTGGGTGTGATGGAGAGAGCGAGAGAGAGGGAGAGATGAAGTGAGAGACAGAGAAGGAGAGGGGGACTGTGGGTGTTATGGAAAGACAGAGAAAGAATGAGAAATGATGCGAGAGATGGAAGAGGAGATGGTCCACTCTGGGTGTGATGGAGAGAGTGACAAAAAGGGAGAGATGAAATGAGAGAGAGGAGGAGAGGGGGACTGTGGGTGTGATGGAGAGAAAGAGAAAGAAGGAGAGAAGAAGCGTGTGATAGAGGAGGAGAGGGGGGACTGGGTGTGATGGAGTGGGAGAGAAAGAGGGAAAGATGAATGAGAGATAGAGGAGGAGAGGGGGGACTGTGGGTGTGATGGAGAGAGAGAGGGGGAGAGATGAGGCAAGAGCTAGAGGAGGAGCAGGGGGACTGTGGGTGTGATGGAGAGAGAGAGAAAGAGGGAGAGATGAAGTGAGAGATAGAGGAGGAGAGGGGGACTGTGGGTGTTATGGAAAGACAGAGAATGAATGAGAAATGATGCGAGAGATGGAAGAGGAGATGGTCCACTCTGGGTGTGATGGAGAGAGTGACAAAAAGGGAGAGATGAAATGAGAGAGAGGAGGAGAGGGGGACTGTGGGTGTGATAGAGAGAAAGAGAAAGAAGGAGAGAAGAAGCGTGTGATAGAGGAGGAGAGGGGGGACTGGGTGTGATGGAGTGGGAGAGAAAGAGGGAAAGATGAACGAGAGATAGAGGAGGAGAGGGGGGACTGTGGGTGTGATGTAGAGGAGAATGTGGGAGAGATGAAGCGAGAGATAGAGGAGGGGAGGAGGAACTGTGGGTGTGATGGAAAGAAGGAAAGAGGGAGAGATGAAGCGAGACATAGCGGAGGAGAGGGAGGATTGTTGGTGTGATGGAGAGAGAGAAAGAGGGAGTGAAGAAGCGAGAGATAGAGGAGGAGAGGGGAGAATGTGGGTGTGATGGAGAGAGAGAGAAAGAGTGAGAGATGAAGCGACAGATAGAGGAGGAGACGGGGACTGTGGGTGTGATGGAGAAAGAGAGTAAAGGAGAGATGAAGCGAGAGATAGAAGAGTAGACGAGGGATTGTTGGTGTGATGGAGAGAGACACAAAAAGGGAGAGATGAAGCGAGAGAGAAGAGGAGTGTGGAGACTGTGGGTGTGATGGAGAGATAGAATGAGGGAGATAAGAAGCGAGAGATAGAGGAGGAGAGGGGGGACTGTGGGTGTGATGGAGAGAGAGAATGAGGGAGAGATGAAGCGAGAGATAGAGGAGGGGAGGAGGAACTGTGGGTGTGATGGAAAGAAGGAAAGAGGGAGAGATGAAGCGAGACATTGAGGAGGAGAAGGAGGATTGTTGGTGTGATGGATAGAGAGAGAAAGAGGGAGAGATGAGGCAAGAGATAGAGGAGGAGCGGGGGGACTGTGGGTGTGATGGAGAGAGAGAGAAAGAGGGAGAGATGAAGTTAGAGATAGAGGAGGAGAGGGGGGACTGTGGGTGTTATGGGGAGACAGAGAAAGAATGAGAAATGATGCGAGAGATGGTAGAGGAGAGGGGCGACTCTGGGTGTGATGGAGAGAGTGACAAAAAGGGAGAGATGAAATGAGAGAGAGGAGGAGAGGGGGACTGTGGGTGTGATGGAGAGAAAGAGAAAGAAGGAGTGAAGATGCGAGTGATAGAGGAGGAGAGGGGGGACTGGGTGTGATGGAGTGGGAGAGAAAGAGGTAAAGATGAACGAGAGATAGAGGAGGAGAGGGGGGACTGTGGGTGTGATGGAGAGAGAGAATGAGGCAGAAATGAAGCAAGAGAGAGGAGGATAGAGGTGACTGTGGGTGTGATGGAAAGAGAGAGAAAGAGGGCGAGATGAAGCAAGAGATAGAGGTGGAGACGGGGGCCTATGGGTGTGATGTAGAGAGAGAGAGAGAGGGAGAGATGAATCTGGAGATAGAGGAAGATAGGGGGTACTGTGTGTGTGATGGAGAGAGAGGGAAAGAGGGAGAAATGAAGTGAGAGATAGAGGAAGAGAGGGGGACTGTGGGTGTGATGGAGAGAGAGAGGGACAGATGAAGCGAGAGATAGCGGAGGATGGGGGAACTGTGGGTGTGATGGAGAGAGAGAGAGAGAGGGATAGATGAAGCGAGAGTTCGAGGAGGAGAGGGGGGACTGGGTGTGATGGAGAGAGATAGAGTGGCAGTGATGAAGCGAGAGATAGAGGAGGAGAGGGGGATTTGGTGTGATGGAGAGATGAAGCAAGAGATAGAGGAGGAGAGGGGGAACTGTGGGTGTGATGGAGAGAGAGAGAGGGAGAGATGAAGCAAGAGATAGAGGAGGAGAGGGGGACTGTGGCTTCGATGGAGAGGGAGAGAAAGAGGGAGAGATGAAGTGAGAGATAGCGGAGGAGAGGGGTGACTGTGGGTGTGATGGAGAGAGCGTGAAAGAGAGAGACACAGTGAGAGATAGAGGAGGAGAGGGGGACTGTGGGTGTGATGGAGAGAGAGAGGGACAGATGAAGTGAGAGATACAGGAGGAGAGGGGGGACTGTGGGTTTGATGGAGAGAGAGAGAGCGGGAGAGATGAAGCGAGAGATAGAGGAGGAGAGGGGTGACTGTGGGTGTGATGGAAAGAGAGAGAAAGAGGGGGAGATGAAGCGAGAGATAGAGGAGGAATTGGGGGCTGTGGCTGTGATGGAGAGAGAGAGAGAGAGGGAGGGTAATAGAAATCTGAGATAGAATGAAAGATTGAGAGAAGGGAAAATAACGGGGGGGGGGAGTGAGAGGGAGAGAGCGAGCAGAGAGCGCAAAATGATCAGAAAGAAAGAACAGTGAGAAATTGAGTGAGAGAACTACAGGAGAAGTTAAAAACAATGGTGGAGAAGTTCTGCTGGTCAAACAGTGCTTTATATTAAGGTACATGATGCACCATCATTCACGACAAAAGAGTGAGGTGGTGAAACTGATCGGCCGCAGCGTAGATAAAAGCCCACCCTCAACTGGAGGGACAACTAACACTTTTATCAGCTCACAACACAGGTCGGTTTCATGAACAGGCTTCAGAGGGGCTCAGGTCTTAGGCAGGAAACCAGGGTTATTTATGGGCTTCCGGGGGAGGAGCCAGCAGGCGGGGCCAGTCGTCATTACAGCACACTTCAAGTGAATCCCAGTTCACTTTGTTTACCCCTTCCTTCAGAATTAAGGGTCTGTGGATAAAGAGAGCAAGGATCAGAAGCCGGTAATTGACTCAGAAGGGGAATATTTACAATTCTATTTATAGATTCAAGTGGTCTGGGGATCTGGAGATCCTGGTGGAGTGCCTTAACTCCGGGGGGCCTAGGGCTCCTTGATTCTCCTGGTCCACCTGTGATAGAAGGTTAGTGGGCTGGTGTTTCGGGTTGACGATAGAGGGGGATTCACTCTCCTCCTGAACCAGGTCCCCTGAGACCCTGAGCAGGGGTGGGGTAAAAAACCTCAGTAGCTTGTGGGGCACATGAGGCAACAGATCCTCTGTTGTGGTGGGTTCCAGGTCACTGATGGAGACGATGTCCTCCCTGCCATCTGGGTACTCCAGGTAGGCGTATGTGGGTTTGGCATGAAGCAATTTCACCCTTTCCACCAGGGTGTCAGTCTTACTCCTTGTCACATGCTTCTTGTGAGCCAGGCTGGTTATGTAGTTCCTGATGCTGATCTTCTGTTGAATGTAAACATGAGCTCATGAAGAGTAGCATTGGTCGCTGTGCAGAGTAGCGACTAAATTGAGTGGAGCGTGATGGGGAGGACATCCTGCCAGCGAGAGACTGGAAGGCCTTTTGCTTCAGTGCAAGTTTGACAGCCTTCTTGTTCTCTTTTTCAACCTGTCCATTCCCCCGGGGGTTGTAGTTAGTAGTCCTGCTGGATGCGATGCCCCTCACCAGCAGGTACTGACGCAGCTCGTCATTCATGAAGGAAGGTCACTATGAATATAGCTGGGATACCCGAACGGGGTTAAAGTAGAGTCTAGGGCCTTCATAACGAATGAGGCAGATGTGTCTGGGCACGGGATGGCAAAAGGGAAGCAGGAGTGCTCATCAATGACCGAGAGAAAGTAGATGTTCCTGTTCGTGGAGAGGAGAGGTCCCTTAAAATCGACGCTGAGCCATTCAAAGGGCCTGGATGATTTAATCAGATGCGCTTCTGCGGGACAAAAATAGTGCAGCTTGCACTCAGCGCAGACCTGACATGACCTGGTCATTTCCCTGACGTTTTCTATTGAGTAGGGCAAATTGCAGAACTTGACAAAATGAGCCATGTGGGTGATACCTGGATGGCAGAGCTCATTATGTACGGACCGCAGTTGGCTGGTGAGTGCGAGACACAGCATCCCCTGGACAAGGCATCTGGAGGGTGATTGAGGGCTTATAGCTGATGTCATAATTGTAGGTGGCGAGTTCAATCCTCCACCTAGCAATTTTGTCATTCTTGATTTTGCCCTTCTTGGCATTGCTGAACATGAATGCGACCGAGCGCTGGTCCATGAGGAGCATAAATCTTCTACCACCCAGGTAGTGCCTCCAGTTCCTTACGGCTTCTACAATGGCCTGAGCTTCCTTTTCTGGAGCTCGTGGCCTTGACGCATATGTGAGAAAAAGGCTACCGGCCTACCTGCCTGATTGAAGGTAGCTGACAGGGCTTTGTCCAAAGTGTCAATTTCCACTTGGAAAGGTACATTCTAGTCTACAGCTGCATGGCGGCTTCGGAGGTAATTGAAAGCCGTCTGGGCTTCAGCCGAGAGGGAGAAAGTAGTGGCCTTTAAAAATGGGCGAACCTTGTCTGTTTATTGGGCGTAATATGAGAAAAATCCCAGGCATCTCCTCAAAGTGTTTGTGTTCCCAGGGAGGGGGCACTCTAACAGGGGATGCATCCTATTGGGATCGGGGCCAATCATGCCATTCTGCACCACTTAGCCAAGGATAGCCAGTTGTGTAGTCCTGAATACACACTTGGAATTGTTGGTGAGATTCAGGGCTCTTGCTGTGTGGAAAAAGCTCTGGAGATTGTCATCATGGTCTTCCATGGTGTGGCCATAGATGGTGACATTATCGAGGTCAGGGAAGGTAGCCTTCAACCCATACTCGCCCACCATCCTGTCCATCTGCTGCTGGAAGATAGACACCCCCGTTGGTAACACCAAAAGGGACCCTCCAGAACTGATAGAGTCGACCGCTAGCCTCAAATGCCGTATACAGGTGGTCCTCAGAATGGATTGGCAGCTGGTGATAGGCAGCTTTCAGGTTGATGGTCGAATAGACCTGATACTGTGCGATATCATTCACCATATCCGAAATACGAGGGAGGGGGTATGCGTCCAGGAGTGTGTATCGGTTATATAGTCAATTACTAGCCCGGACTTGTTTTCCCCCTTTACTACCACCACGTGCTCTCCACGGGCTGGTGCTCTGGTCGATGATCCTCTCCTCCAGTAGGCACTGGGACTCCATCTTTATGAACTCCCTATCTGCCGTGCTGAACCTCCTGCTCTTGGTGGTGATGGGCTTACAATCGGCAGACAGGTTTGGGAACAAAAGGTGGGGGGGGGGGTCGATGTTCAGCGTGGAGAGGCTACAAGTGGGTTCTTGTTTTGAGGGCCCTCTGTTCCGAACCGTTACAGGGGGAAGGGGACCAGAAAACTCCAAGGTCATGTTTTTAAGGTGACACAGGACATCCAGACCCAACAATACTGGAGCACACAATTAATCTAAAATGTACATGTGAAATTTACAAACCCTCCCCCCTTAAAATGACAGATGAACTGTACAATGTTTCTGTACATGCACTGAATAGAACTCGGACGCTAGGAAGATTCAGTAATTAGATGGGTACATTTATAGGTTATATTTTTGCAGAGCCCATGAAGCTATGAAACTTTCCGTGGAGCCTGTGTCAATCAGGCACTTGGTTGAATGTCCGTTTACCTTCACGGTCACCATCAAGTTGCTGAGCTGGTGAGGTCTATTCTGGTCAAGGACCAGCGATGCCTGGTCGCCGTAGGCACCATGTTCTTCCCTTGAGTGGCCCTCTCCATTCTGAGTCGACCTGTGCAGGTAAGATGGTGCCAACCTTGCGGCACAGCAAGATGACCGCCCTCCTTCCTCCTCTGACGATGGCGCTGAATTCAAAATCAGGCTGCTGCAAGATGGCAACCGAGCCTTTATGCACCGTTTCTGGAGGCAGCGGGTTGCACAGCAATCGATATCGGGTGAGTCCAGCACAGATGACTTGAGGCTGGAATCAGATCCAGGAGCAATACAGGCCATAGACTTCCCCAGTCCTCCCTTCATGCGGCAGATCCTTGGCCAATGCCCCTTCTTCTCACAGCTGGAGCATGTAGTGTCTTTGGCTGGGGAATGGGCACAGGGGTGCTGTGCCTTGCCGCAGATAAAGCACTCCTGGGAAGCGGCAGCCATTAGAGTGGGGGCCACTGTAGCGAGATCAGCTGGTCCTTGGAGGTGCTCACCCGAGAGCGTGAGTTCACTGGCCTCAAGGTCGTCATTCTGAGACTGGCCTGTTCCAGCAATTTGGCCAGCTCGATGTGACTAGCGAGGTCCTTCCTTCCCAACTCGTGCAGTCACTGCCTCACGAACCTCAAGCGGACCCCTGCAACTAGGGTGTCCCAGATCTGTTCACCTTCCTGGACGTGGCCCAAAGCGGCCTCATACCTGCCCTGAGCCAGTGTCCGCAGATCAGCAGATAGTTTCAATCGACTCTCCAGGCCATTGGTGGCGTAGGGTGAGCCGTGCCTCATTAGGACCTCATTCAGGGCCTTTATGTAGCCGGCCTTCAGCACCTCGATGGGGGCTTTGTATGTCAGGCAGTCTCAGACGACTGCGTACCCCTTCGTCTCTACCCTGGAGATGAGCACCAACCTCCAGAACTCATCTGTATGGAAGATGTCCCTGGTCGCATGTAGATAGGTCTGGAAGCAGAACTTCCATGAAGTTCAGATTAAATATGTGGGGAAGGGGGTATTGGTTAACTAGATCAAATACACGGGGGAGGGGCTACTAGTTAACCAGATTGGATATGCAGGGCAGAGGTACTAGTCTTAGTTGGTTAACTAGATCAAATACACGGGGGAGGGGCTACTAGTTAACCAGATCGGATATGCAGGGCAGAGGTTCAATGCGAACTCCTCAGCCGCATTGGGGGACTGGGGGGAGGGGGTCTATGAACAGCAAACTGGGCTTGAGCAACACCTCCATCCTTGTTTGTAAGCTAATAAAATTATAGCATAGATAAAAGCTCACACTCGACTGGAGGGAGAACTAACACTTTTATTAGCTTACAACACAGGTAGGATTCACGAACAGGCTTCAGATGGGTTCAGGGTTTAAGTGGGAAACCAGGGTTATGCAGGTCAGTGGGACCAGGCAAAAAAAAATTGTTTGACACAGACTGGAGGGGCCAAGGTGGCCTGTTTCTGTGTTGTAATTGTAATATGGTTTGTAATATATGAACCCCCAGGAGAGGATCTGGGAGGCGGGACCAGTCATCACTTCTAGTGAATCCGTTCACTACACAGGCTTTTTAGTGACTGTAGACTGGGGCAGTAACCAACCCTATCGACTGATCGTGGCGGGAAGAGTGGGGAGCTGCAAAGGGTTATGGGTAGGATCAGCCTTGGGAGGCATGTTCAGGTGGCAGTAGCCAATCCAGTATCACAATGGTTTACCACATTCGCCCCTCCTTTTTAAGAAGAGTCCTGCGGGGTGAGAGACGCCTCTGCCGCAGCGAATGATGTGGTAATGGTTGGGGTGTTGCCCATGATGCCCCAGGCAGCTTGTGTGGCTGGTTTGTCATCACTAGTTACAGTTCACCGGTGGTGGGGGGAGGGACAGGTGAAGGGAGTATGGTGCTGCTGCATTATGGGTGACAACAGTTGCTGAGAGTGGAGTGTGGTGGGCAGCAGGTTCAGGGACTCCCAAAATGGCAGTGGAGGAGTGTTTGTTGGTGGTTGATAGCGGTCAGAAGGGCTCCTGATAGTGCCAAATCCTGGATGGAGACCGTGTTCTCGCACCCATCAGTGAAGGCCACGTAGGCACGTTGAGGATTTGTGTGGAGAAGGTGGACCCTCTCGACCAGTGAGTCAGTCTTAGATGGCCTGGCCTGCTTCTGAAGAAGGACCAGTCCTAGGGAGGCCAGCCAGGAAGGCAGCATAGGCCCTGATGTTGACATCCTAGGGAAGGGAAACATTTCATGAGGCATATTGTTAGTGGTCGTACATAAGAGCGACTGTACAGAGTGGAGCGTGTCTGGGAGGACCTCCTGCCAGCAGGAAATAGGGAGGCTTGTGACCTCAGGGCCAGGAGGATAGTGTTCCAGACTGTGGCATTCTCCCTTTCTACCCGCCCATTTCCTATGGGATTGTAGCTGGTGGTCCTGCTCATGGCGATGCCCCTGGCCAGCAGGTCACTCGTGAATGAGGTACCCCAGTCGCTGTGGATGAAACAGGGTTACCCAAAGAGTGGGCAGACTTTGTGGGTGGCTTTGATACCTGTAGCTGTGGTCATGTCCGGGGAGGGGATGGTGAAAGGGAAGCGAGAATACTCATTGACAATGATGAGGAAGTAGACGTTCTGATTCGAGGAAGGGAGAGGCCCCTTGAAGTTGATGCTCAGGTGCTCGACGGGGCGAGCAGCTTTGATCAGGTGCACCTTGTCCAAAAGGTAGAAATGTGGTTTGCACTCAGTGCCGACCTGGCATTTTTCGGTCATTGTTCCAACTTCCTCGATGGAGTACGGTAGGTTTCAGGCTTAACTAAAATGGGAGAACCTCATCCCCCCGGGGTGGCAGAGGTTGTTGTGGAAGGTCTGAAATCTGTCCATTTGGATGCTGGCATGTCCTGTGGGAGAAGGTGTCTGAGGGCTCTTGAGTTTGCCAGGCTGGTACAGGATATCGTAGTTACAGGTGGACAGTTCGATTCGCCACCTGAGGATTTTATCATTCTTGATTTTCACCCTCTTCTTGTTGTTGAACATGAAGTTGACCGCCCACTGGCCCGTGAGGAGGGTGAAGTGTTTGCCAGCGAGGTAGTGCTTTCAGTGATGTACTGCCTCCACGATGGCCTGGGGCTCCTTTCTGACTGAGGAATGGTGGACTTCAGGGCTTTGGAAGGTGCGTGAGAAGAAGACGATGGGTCTGTCCACTTGACAGGTGGCTTTACTAATAGACGAGCCTTGTCCATAAGGTTAGGGAGCCACTGAGCGTAGTACAAGAAGAAACCCAGGCATTTTTTCAGGGCTCTGAGGGTGTGGGGGAGGGAGAGCTCCAGTAGAGGGTGCATACGGTCAGGGTCAGGCCCATTGACACCATTTACAACCACGCAGCCAAGAATGGCTCTTTGAGTAATCTGGAGCACACATTTCTCTTTGTAATAAGTAAGGTTTAGGAGCATCGCAGCCCAGAGGAATTTTCAAAGGTTGGCATCATGGCCCTGCAGGTCTTGGCCACTAATGATCACATTGTCAAGCTATGGAAAAGTGGCCTGCAGGTTATAGCGGTCCATCTCCCACTGGCAAACGGAGACCCCGTTGGTGACACCAAAGGAGACCTGGAGGAAATTGTAGAGAATACTATCTGCCTCAAATGCAGTGTATTGGTGGTCCTCAGGGCAGATCAGGAGCTGAAGATAGGCTGACTTCAGGTCAATCATGGAGAATACCCGATGTTGCACAATCTGGTTAACCAGATCAGATATGCGGGGGAGGGGGTACTGGTTAACCAGATTGGATACGTGGGGGAGGGATATTAGTTAACCAGATTGGATACGAAGGGAAGGGGTACTGGTTAACCAGATCAAATACACGGGGGAGGGGCTACTAGTTAACCAGATCGGATATGCGGGGATGTGTCGGAAGGGGGTACTGGTTAATCAGATTGAATATGTGGGGAAGGGGGTATTGGTTAACTAGATCAAATACACGGGGGAGGGGCTACTAGTTAACCAGATCGGATATGCGGGGAAGGGGGTACTGGTTAACCAGATTGGATATGCGGGGAAGGGGTACTGGTTAACCAGATTGGATGTGTGGGAAGGGGGTACTGGTTAATCAGATTAAATATGTGGGGAAGGGGGTATTGGTTAACTAGATCAAATATACGGGGGAGGGGCTACTAGTTAACCAGATCGGATATGCAGGGCAGAGGTACTAGTTAACCAGATCAGATACTCGGGGATGGGGTACTGGTTAACCAGATTGGATATGTGGGGGAGGGTGTACTGGTTAACCAGATTGGATATGCGGGGGAGGGGGTACTGGTTAACCAGATTGGATACGTGGGGGAGGGATATTAGTTAACCAGATTGGATACGAAGGGAAAGGGTACTGGTTAACCAGATCAAATACACGGGGGAGGGGCTACTAGTTAACCAGATCGGATATGCGGGGAAGGGGTACTGGTTAACCAGATTGGATGTGTGGGAAGGGGGTACTGGTTAATCAGATTGAATATGTAGGGAAGGGGGTATTGGTTAACTAGATCAAATACACGGGGGAGGTGCTACTAGTTAACCAGATCGGATATGCGGGGAAGGGGGTACTGGTTAACCAGATTGGATACGTGGGGCGAGGGTACTGGTTAACTAGATTGGATATTCGGGGAGGGGGTACTAGTTAACCAGATTGGATACGCGGGGAAGGGGTTACCTGTTAACCAGATCGGATATTGTGGAGGGGTTACTGGTTAACCAGATTGGATATGCGGGGAAGGGGGTACTGGTTAACTAGATCGGATATGTGGGGAGGGGGTACTGGTTAACCAGATTGGATACATAGGGAAGGAGTACACCTCGAGGTGCATTTACTGGTTTATGATCTGACTCTAATCTATGACCATTCTGTTCTTTTTCCCGCTTTTCACTACGACCACCTGGGCCCTCGAGGATCTATTGCTGACCTCGATGATGAGCCTCTGACTTGATGAATACTCTGTCTGTGGTGCAGTATCACCTGTTCCTGGTGAGATTCATGAACAGCAGTGGAGGGGTGATCTTTAGGGTCAAGAGCCCTCAGTTCATGTGCAGAGGGCCATCTGTGAACTGCTCATTACAAACGGTGAGGAGGGATGAGGCCCATCGAACTCCAATGTAACATTTGTAAGTTGGCCCTGGAAGGCCAGCCCCAGCAGCGAGGGGGCACAGAGCGGTGGCACAACAAGGAACTGGAAGTGTTTGTAACCCATGCCTCCAATGGTCAAAGTCACTATACAGGACCCGTGAACGTCTGTTGTGTGGGATTTGGACGTGAGTGATATCTTGTGGCTGACTGGCTGCACTCCGAGGGATAGGCGCTTAGTGGTATTGGGGTGACTAAAGCCTTCCGTACTCCTGCTATCAAACAAACAGTTCGTTATGCGCCCGTTCACCTGGACGTCCATCTTTGGCCTGGTGAGTTCGTGTGGACCCTCTTGCTTCAGGGTGATGGAGTCCAGTATAGACTCTCTGTCCGTGTTTCCCCATGGTGATGCAGGCCCGAAAAGATGATGCCTTTGCGTGGTCCAAAATGGTGGCCCCCATGATTTGCATGTGGCATTGCTGGTCCACAGAGGAGATGGTGCCAATCATGCTGCCCGGATGGCAGTTATCCACATGCAGTGCTGCTAGGTTTTGAGGGTGAGCTAGATTGGCAGACTCTTGTGTGATGTCCTCATTTCCCACATCTAGTGTATACTGCCATCTTGGCAGGGCAGTGTTTCCTCTAGTGCTTGCCATGCCCGCAGAAGTAACATTTGATGCGATCACCTGCTATGGCAGCCAAGGTCATATCACTAGAGGAGTGCGATGATGCCTGTGACCATTTGCTCACAGTGCGAGTCCCCTGTCCCAAGATAGCAGTGCCCACGGTGGCTAAGAGGTGGTCGAGTAGTCGTTCAAGTTTTGGACGGCCACCTCCCATGTCTCCTGCTCCAGGAGTTGCTGTTTCATGTATTCAGACCAGATGCCGGCCACGTTGGCATCCTGGATGAGGTTCTCCGCATTCTGGGTAGCCCACACAGCTTTACAGTTGCACGCCCCGTAGAGGGCCCATAAGTACTCAGCTCACCAGGTGGCTGCTTCCTGGTGGGCAGGAAGTGCCTTGCGTGGACCTCATTCACCCTTCTGGCATATTGGACTTTCAGTGTAGCCATGGCCTCCACATACGGTTTGGCATCGTTGATCATTGGGAAGACCAGGGTCCGATGTGAAAAGCGGAGCTTCAGCCTGTCCTTGTCCACATTAACAACATTCACGGTCACCATCAGGAAGTCCTCAAAGCAGTGTAGCCAGAGTTCGAATGTGTTTGGGGTGTCAGATGATTGAGGGTCGACATTGAGTCTCTCTGTTTTCAGATATTGGTCCATTTTATTTGAAAAATATAGTCAATAAAATTGATGCACCATCGATTACCATAAAAGACTGAGGTGGTGAAACTGACAGGCTTTTAGTGACTGTAGACTGAAGCCACAACCAACTTTATTGACTGATCATGGCGGGAAGATTGGGGAACATGTAAGGGGTTATGGATAGGATTGGTCTCATGTGGTGTGTCCAGCCGGCAGTAGCCAATCACAGTATCACAGTGGTTTACCACAATACATAACCAATGTTTTGGGATTGAGCCCTCCATTAAGGTATGGAAAAATGTTGGCAGGCTCCCGAAAAAAAGGTTAAGGGGGAGGGGATAGATGGGGGAGGAGCACAGGCCTAAAGGCAGGAGGTAATAGGTGGAGAAGGGAGGGAGGACATAGCAGCAAGAGGGGGAGGAGGGGGAACAACAGGAGAAAAAGAGAGAGGGAAGAAATATCAGAGGAGGAGAGCACGTCAGAGGGAGTGAGAGACGTCAGTAGGAGAGAGCTGTGAGCTGACATCTCTGCAGATTCATCCCAGGGTCCCAGCAGATGTGGTTGTATTGGTTTTAATTTTTCAAAACTCCCTTGATTCAGGGAACGTTTCATTAGGTTAAAAATAGTCAATGTTGCTGCTTTATTCAGGAAACCTCAGACCGAATAGCTTGACATCTTTGAGGGGTGGGGGAGGGGAGTTGATTGAAGGAAGTGATAGTGATGTTGTAGGGGACACAGACAAATAGCAAGATTATGAGAGCAGGCCAAAGTGAATTTGTGAAAAGGAAGCCATGCTGGACCAATTGAATTGAATTCTGAAGAAGAAGGTGGTGGGGCAGCTCAGTGGTGCAATGGGTTGAGGTGCTGCCACAGAGCTCCAGGGACCCAGGTCCGATCCTGACCTCAGGCATTGTCCTTGAGGAGTTTGCACATCCTTGCTGAGTTTCAACTCTGGGTGGTCTGGTTTCCTTCCACATCCTAAATCTGGGTAGGTTGGTAGGTTAGCAGGCTGTTGTAACATCTCTTGGTGGTTAGTGGAACCTGGTGGGGGGGGTGGGGTGGTGGGGGGAGTTGGTGCAAGTGCGAGAAAAATAAATTGGGAGTCGTGTAGGACGTGTGTAAATGGAGAAACACAATAGCTGCAACGGCTGGAAAGTTGAACAAAGAGTCACTGGAGGAACTCAGTAGGTCCCACAGAATCCATGGATAGAAATGGCCAGTCAATGTTACGAGTTGAAAGGTTTCAACTGTAAACATTGATGGATAATTTCTACCCATAGTTATTGTCTGACCTGCTGAGTTCCTCTGGCGATTCTTCGTTTTTGAATATTGTTACGGGTTATATTATTATGGTTATGGATAAATATGTATTTAAAGAAGATAGATTATGGGGGGTTTAGTGTAGGTCACTTCACAAAAGCTATCTCATTTAAAATGCAAGAGCTTTGCTGAAGCCAGGCATTCAGGCTCTGGTTGGCCTTGCAAAAGACCATTGCAAATGGAAAGGTCCGGGCTCAAGTGCTGATAAGATCATTCAAGATTGAGTTTGGAGCTTTGGGGGAGAGGTTTTGGTTTTTACAAGCAGAGAAAGGAAAGAACAAACAGGGTTCTTCTCTGAGAGAGGGAGAGAGAGGAGTCAGTTCTACAATAGCAGTTGAGTCTGTAACATGTCAAGCTGGCAGGTTTGTTGAAAGACCCCATTTTGAAGACAGGTTGTGAGTTCTGAGTTCAGCCTGTTGAAAAACCCTTGTAGTCCTTACAAGAGGAAATATCTGACTGGAGTGTTTCTCCTGAAATAAGGGAAACAAGAGGAACTTTGTGATGCCCTGGAAGAAAAGGGTATTTGGAAAACCCATGTTGGGGGAAGTTTCTCCAGCAAGACACTGAAGTGACTGATCATGGGAAATTAGTTTGTGTGTGTCCAATGAGCAACAAATTTCTCTATGAAAACAACAAGAAACTTCCTGAGTGGTATCCATTTAACTTTAAACACCAGTGCCTGGTGAAGATTCATAAATGTTAAATTCTGCGCACAGTATAAAAATTGTCTGATACAAGTGAACTCGGAGGAGTAAGAAGTGACATCGGACTGTGAATCAAATAACTTGCTGAACATATACACATTACATACACATGCGCTTAGAATTAGAAGGGGGTGTTAGGTTAAATTAAGTTAATAGTAATAAGTTAAAGTTTGATTTTTGTTTTTATGTTTAATGAAAATTAAAAGCAACTTTGTTTAAGTAAATATTTGTCTTAGTTAATTTCTATTGCTGCTAGGTTTTGGAGTCCACTGGGCTTGTAACAAAGTGGGGGATCATCTTTTTGGATTGAAATATTTGGAATTTTGGGATCTTAAACTCTTAGAGTTTTTGAGGTTAGAGAGGATTGTGATATATATCTTGCATGTGCTGTAACAAGGTCTTTGTCTCAGAAAATGATGAGAATAGAGGAAGATCCAGTTGATAGAGACTTGCCCAGTAATTCTGAAATAGTTCAGAAGGAGCAGGTTAAATTTGAGTGTCAGGATTTGTCTTAATCAAGGAAAGAGTTAATTGAGCAGCAAAAGACAGTTAATTGTTTTTTCAAGCTAATTTTAAGCTTGTGTGTGGAAAATACCACCAATGGATGTTAGTACATTTTTGTTGCAACCATTACCTGCAGATCTGCAGAGCAAGAGAAAAGAGGAACTGATGGTTATTTCCAAGGCATTAAAGCTGACTGAAGTCAAGCATTGGTTGGGGAAAATACAAATACAGAGAATTATAGTGAAATATTATATAGGTGAGGGAAAATTTGTTGAGAAAGACAGACAATTTTCTGGAGGACAGATCTTTTGAATTGCAATTGGAGTTGGAGAAACTGAGGGTGGAAGAAGAAAGAGAGAAATGGAATTTTTGGAGTTGCAGAGACAACAAAATGATGCAGATGAAGCTGAAAAATGGAGAGAGGATGATGAAAGACAAAGGAAATATGATTTGGAAAAGATTGAAAGGAACAGACGGTTTCAATTAGAGAAGTTAAAAATTGAGATGGAGGGAGGTAAGAGAATTGAGGCTGTAACTCCTGGAGAGAGGTTTTTGGCTAGTAGAAAGGTAAATCTAGTTCCTCCTTTTGATAAAGGAGATATAGATACCTACTTTCAACTTTTTGAAGTTGCTGAGAGCTCAAGATGGCCAAAAAAAATGGCCTCTTATGCTCCAAAGTGTATTGAAGGAAAAAGTACAAATTGCATACTCTAGCTTGACTGCAGAGCAAGTGGCAAATTATAATGCTGTTAAACAAGCACTATTAAAAATCTTATGAGTTGTTTCCAGAAGCATATAGACAAAAAATTAAGAGTTTGGTGAAAACATGGAACCAATCTTATATGGATTTTGCTCGAGGAAAATCTGTATGTTTTGACCATTGGTGCGCCTCAGAAGGAATAAATAATGATTTTGACAGATTAAGAGAATTGATATTGAGGAAATTAAAAGGTGTGTTCCCAATGAGATTAAATTATAACTAGATGAGAAAAACGTGGGGATATAGCAACAAATGGCTAGGTTAGCAGATGAATATGCCCTGATTCACAAAAGCAAATTTCAGTATAGGAAGCCTTTTCAGAAGGTTAATGTGGAGCAGACTAGTAAACCTGAAATTAAGTCTGGGGAGAATATTAATAAAAAGATGAAGGTAATGTGGGAAAGGACAGAACTTCTGGATTTGTATGTCATTTTTGTGGGAAACCTGGTCATCTTATTGCGAATTGTCTAGTATTGAAAAATAGATGGAAAAACGTTTTACCAGAAATGGGGTTTCAGACAGTTGAATTGAATGAGAGCAGATGTTCTAAACCTGGTAAGGGTGCTATGGATGTTTTCAAATCTTTTGTGTCAGAGGGCTTGGCTTTAGTAAAGGATGGACATTTCCAGGTTCCATTTAAAATTCTTAGAGATACTGGGGCTGCTCAGTTATTGTTGTTGGAGAATGTTTTAACATGATCAAAAGACGGACCCAGGGGAGACAATTTTGATTAAAGGTGTTGGAGGTGAGGTGGAGTCAATATCTCTTCACAACATAGTGCTAAATTCAGAATTAGTTGGAGTAATTTCAAAGTTACCCATGCAGGGTGTCTCATTTTTATTAGGGAATGATTTGGCAGAAGATAAAGTTGGGTCAGTTTTGAGATGAAAAAATCGGCCTAGTAAGGATGAGGTAAGAGAGGATTGTGATATATATCTTGCATGTGCTATAACAAGGTCTTTGTCTAAGAAAATGATGAGAATAGAGGAAGATCCAGTTGATAGAGACTTGCCCAGTAATTCTGAAATAGTTCAGAAGGAGCAGGTTAAATTTGAGTGTCTGGATTTGTCTTCATCAAGGAAAGAGTTAATTGAGCAGCAAAAGACAGATTCTGATCTTGTAGACATAAGGGAGAAAGCTGTGAATAAGGAGATTAAGGAAATGCCCTGTGGATATTACTTGAAGGGTGAATTGTTAATGAGGAAATGGAGGCCTCGTGATGTTCCTGCAAATGAAGAGTGGGAAGAGATTCATCAGGTGGTCATTCCTAGAATTTACTAGAATGACATTTTAAATTTGGCCCATTGTACAACTTTGGGTGGTCATCTTGGTGTAAAGAAAACCATGAATAAAATTTTGAAACAATTTTTTGGCCTGGTTTGAGGAAGGATGTTGTAAATTGGTGCCAGACATATCACCTTTGTCAGGTTGTGGGGAAACCTAACCAGGGTCCTCCAGTAGCTCCATTACCATATAAACATATAACCATATAACCGTTTATGATGCGGAAACAGGCCATGTCAGCCCTTCAAGTCCGCACCGGTTCACTAGAACAACTCCTTTAGCTCAACCCTCTACCTATAACCTGCCAACCCCCTCACCTCCATGAGGTTCACTAGAACAACTCCTTTAGCTCAACCCTCTACCTATAACCTGCCAACCCCCTCACCTCCATGAGGTTTATTTGACTAACCTTCTCTTAAATGACAGAAGGGACCCTGCTACAACTATCTCATTTGGAAGATTATTCCATTCTGCCACCACTCGCTGAGTGAAAGAGCATCCTCTAATATTTCTCCTAAAGTTTTTCCCCCTTACCCTTAACTCATGCCCTCTTGTTTCAACCTCCCCTGACCTCAGGGGAAAGAGTCTGTTTATGTCTAGTCTATCTATTCCTTTCATAATTTTAAATACATCTATCAAGTCCCCTCTCAGTTGTCTACATTCCAAAGAATAAAGTCCCAGTCTCCTTAATCTCTCCCAGATGCTGCAAGCCAGGCAACATCCTTGTAATCCTTCTCTGCACCCTCTCCACTTTTTCTATATCCTTTCTATAATTTGGAAACCAGAAATGAGCACAGTACTCCAATCCTGGCCTCACCAACAGCTGCAGCATCACTTCCCAGCTCCTATACGCTATACTATGATTTATGAAGGCCAGCATACCATATGCCTTCTTAACCACCCAGTCTACATGGGAATCCACCTTCAGTGAACTCTGTATCATAACCCCCAGGCCCTTCTGCTCCTCTGCGTGCCCCAATGCCCTCCCCATAACTGCATATGTCCTATTCTGGTTATTTTTACCAAAATGCAGCACCTTGCATTTGTCTACATTGCATTCCATCTGCCATCTTTCAGCCCACTCTTCCAAACAAACCAAATCCTTCTGTAATCCAAGAAAACCTTCCTCACTATACACCACTCCCCCTATTTTCATATTATCCGCATATTTGCTTACCCAGTTAACCACATCCTCCTCTAAATCATTAATATAAATTATAAACAACAAGGGACCCAGCACCAATCCCTGAGGCACCCCGCTTGTAACAGGCTTCCAACCTGACAGACAGTTTTCCACCATGACTCTCTGCTGTCTATCTCCCAGCCACCTCTGAACCCATGTCACAATCTCTCTACTAATTCCTAGTGACTGAACCTTCCTTATTAATCTTCCATGCGGAACCTTATCAAAAGCCTTACTAAAATCCAACCTATTCCTGTTGTTGGTGAACCTTTCATAAGGGTTATTGTGGATTGTGTAGGTCCCCTGCCAAAAACTAAGACTGGGAATCAGTACTTATTAACAATTATGTGTACAGCGTCGAGATTTCCAGAAGCTGTACCTTTGCGGAATATTAAAACAAAAATTGTGGTAAGGGCTTTGTAAAAATTTTCACAGTTTTTGGATTACCTAAAGCGATCCAGAGTGATCAAGGATCTAACTTTATGTCTAGATTGTTTCAACAGTTGATCTATGAGTTGGGAATAAAACAGATCACTTCATCTGCGTACCATCCTGAAACTCAGGGAGCTTTGGAAAGATTTCATTCTACTCTTAAAAATATGATGATGATTTATTGTCTGGAGAATGGAAAAGATTGGGATGAAGGTATTCATTTATTGTTATTTGCACCAAGGGAGGCTGTGCAGGAGTCATTAGGTTTCAGCCCCTTTGAAATTGTGTTTGGACATCAGTTTAGAGGACCGTTAATGTTGATAAAAGAACATTAGGTTAATGAGGATGTGGAGTTAAATTTGCTGGATTATGTTTCTAAATTTAAAGATAGGTTTTAAAAAGTGGGGACTTTGGCTCAAGAGGATTTAGAAATGGCGCAGGGTAAAATGAAGCGTTTATTTGACAGGAAAGCTCAAGTGAGGAATTTTAAGACAGGAAGTAAAGTGTTAATTTTGTTCCCAACACATGACAATCCTCTTAGAGCAAAGTTTTCTGGACAATACGAAGTGAAATCAAAATTGAATGATGTTAACTATGTTGTTAACGGTCCAGATCATAGGAATAAAACTCAGGTTTGTCGCATAAATATGTTGAAATCTTATTATGAGGAAAAAAGTAGTAGAGAACAGTTTATATCAGAGGTGTTAGTTGTTGATCGGGTTGAGAAATTTATGGATCATAAGATTATGGAAACAGAATCTTGTGAGGGTAATCAATGAAACCATGATTCCTGTGCACCTGTCTAACTCAGCAATTTTGGAAAATCTGAAGGAACAGATGGGTCATCTTAAATCACAAGAACAGAACCAGTTGAAGCAGTTGCATTTGAAATATGCAAATTTGTTTCCTGATGTGCCAAAAAGGACATCAGTGATTTATCACAATGTGGATGTGGGAGAAGCAAGTCCCATAAAACAACACCCCTATCTCAAAAACATTCAGAAAAGTAAAATCATTGATCAGGAGGTAGAATATATGTTGAAAAATGATATTATTAGACCTTCAAACTCAGATTGGAGTTCTCCTTGTGTTCTGGTACCTAAACCAGATGAAACTGTTAGCTTTTGTACAGATTACAGGAAGGTTAATTCAGTAACTAAATCAGATGCTTATCCTATTCCTACAATAGATGACTGTATTGATAAAATTGAGAAAGCTACATTTCTTACTAAAATGAATTTGTTGAAGGGTTACTGGTGTTGTCACTAACAGACAGAGGAAGGATTATTTCTGCTTTTGTGACACCATCTGGTTTATATGAGCATAATGAGTTGCCTTTTGGCATGAAAAATGCCCCTGCAACATTCCAAAGGATATTTAATTCGGTAATCCAAGGGTTAACACATACAGATGCTTATATTGATGACTTGGTCACAGAAAGTGACACATGGGAAGAACATCTGAAGGAATTGGACAAATTGTTTGCAAGATTATCCAAAGCAAACATAATTAGCTAAAAGTGAGTTTGGACATGTTACTGTGACATACTTAGGTCATATAGTTGGTCATGGCAAAGTTGCACCTATTCAAGCTAAGGTGAATGCAATTTCTGAGTTTGCTATTCCTAATAGCAAGAAAGCAGTGAGATGGTTTTGCAAAATTTTCCTTTAACCAATCTTTTGAAGAAAGGGGAGAAATTTGTGTGGACTAAAGTTTGCCAGACAGATTTAGAAAATTTAAAGGAGATGCTAAGCCCTGTGTTAAAATCTCCTGATTTTTACAGACCATTTTGTTTAGCAGTGGATGCCAGTGAAGGAGCTTCAGGTGCAGTTTTGTTACAGAAACATGATGAAATTGACCATCCAGTTGCCTACTTTTCAAAAAAAAATTCAATGTTCATCAAAGGAACTGTTCCACCATTGAAAAAGAATTGTTGTCTATACTATTTGCTCTGCAGTATTTTGATGTGTATCTTGGTACCTCTCATGAACCAATTGTGATATTTACTGACCACAATCCTTTGGTGTTTTTGAATAAAATGAAGAATAAAAACAGAAGATTGTAAAAATGGATTTAATTGTACAAGAATATAATCTGCAAATTTATCATATCAGAGATACAAATAATGTAATAGCAGATTGTTTGTCAAGATGTTAAATTTGATCATGTATAGAAATATAACAATGTAATCCAATGTTGAGAGTGTAGCGGCTGCTACACACACAGAAACACACCACAGGACATGGTTTAGGTTTCAGTTGAACTGTATATTCAAACTACGTGCGCGCCCTTTAAGGGCGGTGTGAGCTCCGCCCCTGCACTGGCGGTGACATCATCATGTTCATCCAGGCACGCACTTTGGCCTAAGCCATGAGGCACTGAGGTCACCTGATGGTGCCATCTTCTCGTGGCTGCCCCGCCGGTGCGGCAATACAAGTGGGACCGATTCACCACAAGCAATGTGTGCCGCCACACAACCCTCCTCCCCCAGAACCGCCTCGTGTGTCTCGCCGCTTGGGCAACTGACCTCGTCATTTTAGTTGGGCCATCAGTATTGTGCTGTGTTGAGTCTGTCAACTGTGAATATCTTCTCCCTGCCCCCAATGTTCAAAGTGAATGTCTTGTCTGAGCATTTCAGGACTTTGTAGAGGCTCTTGTAGGAGCGCTGCAGGAGCGCAGGATGTGGGCCTCGCCAGACTATAATGAAGTCAGTTATGGTCAGTTCCTTGGAGATGCAAGATGGACAGTTGCCATGGTGGGTTGGTAGTGGGGGTGCTAGTGAGTTGAGCTTACGCCACAAGTCTGCCAGTAAGGACCGATTCTTGGTCGCGGAACCAGGTAGTGACAACGGTGCACCGTAGACCAACGCCGTGGATGATATCTGTAGATGTTCCTTTGGAGCCATTCTGTTGCCGAGCAGGTCCCAGGGTAATTCGTCCATCCATTTGGGGCTGGTGAGGTGAGCCATGTGTGCTGACTTGAAGTGCTGGTGGAAACACTCCACTAGACTGTTAGCCTGCGGATGTTATGTGGTAGTTTGGTGGAGCTTTATCCCCAAGAGGGCACCCCTGTCACCATGTGTGCTGGGACTCTGAATCTGGTGATCCAGTGGGCAAGTAAATTTCTGGTTCAGGACTCAGCAGAAGTGTCTTTCAGTGGGATGGCTTCCAGCCACCTCATTGTGTAGTTGACCACAGTCAACAAGTAGCGGGCATCCCTGGACACCGGTAGGGGGCCTACGATGATGATGTGTATGTGCTCGAACCTCTTGGCCGTGGAGTCAAACTGCTGTACTGGGGTCTTAACACAGCACTGGACTTTGGAGGCCTGGCACCGCATGCAGTTTCTCGCCATCTGGGTTACCTGCTTCTTGAGGCTGTGCCACATGAATCATTCTGCCACCATGAGCACTGAGCCAAGTCGTGGACCATGCTAAAAACCTGCGGCTTCCATTGCTGTGGGACTACTGGGTGCGGTGAGCCGGTGGAGATGTCACAGAGCAACATGTCGGGGCTGTCTGGCAATTTGAGGACCTTAAGTCGGAGGCCCGTGATAGCGGTGTAGAAAGCTTATGTTTCTGTGTCCCCCTTCTGCACCTGTGCAGGCTAGGCATAGTCCAGGTCGTGGGTGAGGCTGTGGATGGTGGATCTTGAGAGCGCGTCTGTAACGACATTGTCCTTACCTGCTCGGTGTCAGATGTTGGTGGTGATCCGATACGTAGGACAGATGCCACTGCTGGCGTGCTGACCAGGGATCCCTGGACATGGCGAGGGCCTAAGTGAGCAGTTTGTGGTCAGTGTAAACCATGAATGACCTGCCCTCCAGGAAGTACTGGAAGTATCTGATGGCCAGATACAGGGCCAGAAGCTTCTTGTCGAAGGCGCTGTACTTTTGTTCCGGGGGGCAGAGGAGCTTGATAAAGAATGCAAGTGGGCGCCACTGGCCATTGACTGATTGCTCCAGGACGCCCCCGACGGCCGTGGCCAAAGCATCGACTGAGAGTGCAGTGTGGGCGTCAGGCTACGGGTGGGTCAGTAGGGTCATGCTCACCAGGGGATCCTTCATCACGGCAAAAGCATTCTCAGCCTCTTCCGTCCACTCCAGGGTCTTGTTTTTGGTGGCAATCACTGTGAACAACAGTCGGATGATGCAAGCTGCCCTAGGGATGAAACAGTGGTAGAAATTGACCGTCCTGTGAATTCTTGTAGACCCTTGAGGGTGTCAGGCTTCGGGAACTGGTGTATGGCTGCAACCTTCTTGTGTGATGGGGTAGCTCCATCCACAGAGATGGTTCGCAAGAACTGCAGGGACTCCTTGCTGAACTGGCACTTGGCTACATTGATGGTGAGGCTGAATTCTGCCAGGCGAATGAATAGTACAAGGAGATGAACTTTGTGTTCATCGTGGTCCCAACTGGCAATGAGGATGTCTTTGAGATAGATAAACACAAAATTCAGGTCCATCACCCGTTGAAATGTGTTTTTAAGGCCGAAAGGCATCCGCAGGAACTCAAACAGGCCAAAAGGGGTGATGATGGTGGTCTTGCCAATGTCGTCAGGATGGACTGGGATTTGATGGCACCCCCATATCAGGTTGACCTTTGAGAACACTCGGGCACCATGCAAGTTGGCCGTAAAGTCCTGTATATGTGGGTTGGGGTATTGGTTCGGTTTGGTTGCATCATTGAGACAACAGTAGTCCCCGCATGGGTGCCAACCCCTGGAAGCCTTCGGGATCATGTGGAGGGGGGCGTCCCAAGGGCTATCCAACCTGCGGATGATCCCCAGCTCCTGTAGTTAGGAAAACGTTTCCTTTGCCAGTTGTAGCTTCTCAAGGGGCAAATGCCTGGCTTTGGCATGGAGTTGTGGGGGGGCCTTGGGTCAAAATGTGGTGGTGGACGCCTTGTTGGGACATGGCGGAAGTGAAATGTGGCTGCAGGATGGTGGGGAATTCATTGAGTATGTGAGAATACTCATCCTTGGGGGCACTGATGGAAGCTATTCCTGGGTTGCATGTGTCTGTTGAATTGAGGTGGATGGATTAGAAAGTGCGGGCATGTACCAACTGCTTGCCTTTGATGTCCACCAACAGGCTGTGCGCCGGAGGAAATCAGCTCCCAGCAGCGCTGTGCCCACCGAGGCCAGTATGAACTTCCAGTGAAACTTGTCCTTGCCAAGCTGAATCTGTGCGCTGCGTGTGCCAAAAGTCTTGATGGAGGATCCATTGCCTGCCCGTAGAGTTGGGCCTCCTGCATGGGTGCGGGTCTCGAGGGTGGTTGGGGGAAGCACACATAGCTCTGCTCTGGTGTTTTCCAGGAAACATTAGCCACTGGACTTCTCAATCACGTGCTGGAGGCCGTTTGTGCGGCCAGCCATTGCACCCATTAACAGTAGCTGGCCGGGTCATTTTCCTGAAACAAACAGGGCTGCCTTCACTTGTGGGCTTGGGTCCCCAGCATTGATGGTAGAAACACCAGGTGGGGTGGTGCTCTTCTGGTTTGTGCTTGGTGGGCACCTGCAACTGGCTGGATCCCGGGTGGATAACCTGGCTGAGGGCGGCCTTGTTTTCTCACTTGGTCTGCCAGAGCACATCCGTGCGAGCCGTGACTGTCAATGGATTTGAGAAATCCTCATCTGCCAGCAGGAGTTGGATGTCTTCAGGCATCTGCTAGAGGAAGGCCTGTTCGAACTTAAAGCAGGGCCTGTGGCCCTCTGCCAGCATGAGCATCTCATCCATGAGGGCAAATGTGGTTCTGTCACCCAGGCTGTCCAGGTGTAGGAGTCTGGCGGCTCGCTGCTGACAGGAGAGGCCAAAGGTCCCGAGGAGGAGGCTTTTAAGAGAGAGGTATTTAACTTCCTCCGGTGGGTTGTGGATCAAGTCATCCACCCAAGCTGAAGTTACTTCATCGAGTGTGTTCACGACTTGGTAGTACATCGTGGTGTCTGAGGTGAAACTGTGCCTCCACCTGTCTGAACCAAGTGATGTGTCCGAGGGGCAGGGGTGGGGGGAGTTTCACCACGACCATGTTGACTGCTGTGGATATCTTGAGGCCAGAAAACCATCTGGGCTTGCTGAGTTCACCAATGTAGCAGCTGCCACACACGCAGAAACACACCACAGGAGCCAGGTGGAGGTTTCAGTTGAACTGTTTCGTCAAACTTCGCGCGTGCCATTTAAGGGCAGCGTGAGCTCTGCCCTGCACTGGTGGTGACATCATCATGTTTGCCCGAGGCACATGCTTTGGCCTAAGCCATGAGGCGTTGACGTTCCCTGTCAGTGCTATCTTCTTGCTGCTGCCCCGCAGAAATACAAACGGGGCCAGTTCACCATAAGCGATGTGTGCCACCACAAGAGTATATATTGTGTATTGTTATCACTGTAGTGATTATAAAGGCAGGTTAGTTATATGACAAGTTATATTACTATGGTTATGGATAAACATCTCTTTAAAAGAGATAGATTTGGGGGGTTTAATGTAGGTTACTTCTCAAGCAGACTTACACATCTCATTTAAAATGCAAGAGCTTTGCTGAAGCGAAAGGTTCAGGCTCTGGCTGGCTTTGCAAAAGACAATGGAACTGCTTTGGAAAGAACTTCAAAAGAAGGAGCAAATAAAAAGGTCTGATAAGGATATGTCCAAGATAAGGTTTGGACCATTTGGAGAGGTTTTGGTTTTTACAAGCAGAGAGAGGAAAGAACAAACAGGATTCTACTCTGTCAGAGAGAGAGAGAGGAGTCAATTCTACAACAGCAGTTGAGGCTGTAACATGACAAGATGGCAGCTTCTTGAAAGACCCCATTTTGAAGAGAGGTTGTGAGTTCTTAGTTCAGCCTGTTCAAAACCCTTGTAGTCCTTACAAGAGGAAATATCTGGCTAGAATGTTTCTCAGGAAATGAGGAACTCTGTGGTGACCTGGAAGAGGAGGTTATCATTTGGAAAACCCATGATAGGGAAGTTTCTTTGGCAAGAAGCTGAAGTGACTGATTGGAGGAAATCAGTTTGTGTGTGTCCAATAAGCAACAAATTTCTCTCTGAAACCAACAAGATCTTTCCTGAATGGTAACCATTTATCATTAAGCACCAGAGCCTGATGAAAATTTAACATTTATAAATTATGTGCAGAGTGTAAGAATTTCCTGATACCTGGTGAACTTGGAGAAGTGAGATTGGACTGTGAAACAAAGAACGTTCCTGAACTTACACACACATTACATACACATGTGCTTAGAATTAGAAGGGGGTTAAGTTAGTTAAGTTGTTAATAGTAATAAGTTAAAGTTTGATTCTGTTTTTATGTTTAAAGAAAATCAAAAACAACTTTTGTTTAAGTAACCATTTGTCTTGGTGAATATCTATTGCTGCTGGGTTTTGGGGTCCTCTGGGCTTGTAACAGGACAAACAACTGCTGCTGGATAAAAATTATCATGGAAAACTTTAGCAGAAGGACCCCTCTCCAAATCATTGGGCTAAAAGAAGGGACTAAAGGGAATGACCTGGCGGGGTCACTGAAGAATGGATTCAACAAATGTTGGGAACAGAAAAATTCAAAAACAACTTCTGGAGAGAGCCAACCTGACCCTTGGCCCCAGAAGACCAGATGATCAAAGATCACGACTGGTATTAGTAAGGTTTCTGTGCTACTGGGATCAGGAAGCAACATTAAGAGCCGCAGTTGATTATGCCTGGGAACATAATGGCCCAGTCAAGTTGGATGGTGGAAAAGTGCTGTTTTATCAAGACCTTAGTGAGAACTTGGGCGAACTAAGAAAGGAGTCTGATGGTATCAAGCAACAATTGTGAACATAAATACTCAATGTTTTACCCAACAATATTGAGGATTGATGTGTTGGAGGGACCCTGAAGAGATATTTACAAGGACAATATGGGTGACTTCAAGATGGATTTGAGGGGGGGCGTGGCAAGATGGCGTAAGTAACAGACATGCCTTCCAGTCCTCTCCTGACTCTGAGTTATTGTTTTGTTTATAAGTGCCCGTTAAAATTCTTTAAAAAGTCTATAAATAGTAAGAGGTGCTGAATTAATATCTAATGGTACATTTGCTAAAAACAAGTGAAAGAAAACGCCAACAGATCGTTAAAAAATTACATTTCCCGAAATTATCTGAGCCTACCTGTTTACAAGAAGTCAGGACTCAGCGTGGAATGGATCCAGGAGAAGAAGTGCAGGATTCGGCATTGGAACTTCGTTCTGTACCAGTAGGGCTCTTTAAAGATGACGCCCGGCAGCCTTTGGAACAAAGGGCTGGCCGGGCGCGTGTATTTCAAACAACGCCCGCTGTGAGCGCTGTCACTGAGAGTTTGACAGCTGAATCAGCTGGGACACCACCAGCTGGAGAGTTAAAGAGCTGACCTCCGATTGATATAGCGGTGGCGCTGCGAAATGCACCACCAGTTATGACGGTTTCTCCAGGTTTAGATATAATGAAGGCTTTTGCTGAGATATGGCTTAAAGATAACCCTGACTATCAGCCTCCTGATATTGTTGAGGGGGCTGTGGCAGGGGTTTCTACAAGGAGCCATACTGCAAGAAAAGCTGCTAAACCAAGGGAAGGGACAGAAGATCCTTTGGTCTCTCAGAAACAGCAGGATCCTACTATGTCTGAATCTACTTTTGCTGATATGCTTATCAAGAATCTTGAATTTAAGTTATATTCTTCAATGAAACAGCTAGACCCAGGTCTATTCCAAGCTTAATACATTGGTGGATATTAACACTCAACAGATGGCTGACTATGGAGCTTTTAAACTTGAAACTAATGAAAGACTTGATATGTGTGATCAAGGTTTAGTCGATGTACAAGATCAATTGCAAGATGTAAACAAAACAATTGAAACATTGCAGATTCAGAATAAAAATTTAGCAAAAAAGGTTGATTATTTGGAGAATCAATCTAGATGGAACAACGTAAAAATTGTTGGTTTGCCAGAAGACATAGAAGGGCCAGATC
The DNA here is from genome assembly GCF_036971445.1 of Narcine bancroftii. NCBI lineage: Eukaryota > Metazoa > Chordata > Chondrichthyes > Torpediniformes > Narcinidae > Narcine > Narcine bancroftii. The sequence continues at coordinate 249,969,252 of NC_091469.1, read as the reverse complement.
CAAGAAAATTTTTTACTGAATGGATTCCACAAGTTCCCCGAAGGTTTAATATTGGAACGTGCTCATAGAGCTTTGAGAAGGAAACCTTTTTCAGGACAGAATCCAAGACCTGTTCTGGTCCGTTGTTTAAACTATTGTGATAGAGAGACAATTTTACGTGTGGCTATTAGAAACGCACAGCAAAATAGATCTCCTTTGATGGTTCAGAACAATTGTGTTTTTTTTAATCCGGATCTGAGTCAAGAAATTATGTTTCAATGACGTGTATTTAATTCCGTGAAAGAGTTGTTGTGGAAAAAAGGATATAAGGCAAAATTTAGGTATTGAAGATTTTTCAGGATGGATATCAGCCAAAGTTTTTTGATAATCCTAAATAAGCTATGGACTTTGCTCAATCTTTACCGATTATGCAATTTCAGGAACGACATAGTCCTCCACAGTCTCCAAACAGAGTGGAGATACAAGATGGGAATCAGATTTCAAGAAGAAATGGAAGCAATGGTGGTTGAAGTGGCAAAGTTGATTAAAAAAAAACAAATCTTTTACTATTTTTTTGAGAAGATTTCAGATAATGTTGATAGTTTAATACGAAATGGGAGTTGGGAGAGGGAACTGGGTGGGCACTATTTTCCAGAAGTCATCAGCTACGTGTGAGTTATCTCACACCCTGTACTTTGTGGGAGTTACCGCATTGTGCGGTTTAAACAGGAGGAGGTAGTTGACCTATTGCCTGTTTTTTTTTTCCTTAATATTTGGGTTAAGGAGTGAAGTTTTTTTTTCTATTACTTTTTTTTAAATATTTTTTTTCTTTTCCTTTTTTTTGTGTTTGATTGTAGTTTTAAGAGGGAATACGGCGAGGGGTTTTTCCTTTATTTTTCTTTTTTTTGGGGGTTTCTTTTTTTTTCTCTTTTTCTTTTTTTTCTTTTTTCTTTTTTTTGTTGAGTTGTTGTAAGGAATGTCTAAATTGAAGTTTGTTTCTTTTAATGTCCAGGGTTTAAATAATCCTATTAAGCATAAGAAAGTACTTGCTTACTGAAAAAAATTAAAAGTTGATGTGGCTTTTTTGCAGGAAACTCATTTAACAGATAAGGAACATTTGAAACTCAAACGTGAATGGGTTGGACAAGTTTTTTATTCTTCATTTAATTCAAAGGCAAAAGGAGTGGCAATTTTGGTGCACAAGAATTTACCATTTCAGTTACAGAATGAAGAGAAAAATGTTGGAAGATTATTAAAATTGAACTGTACAATTTTTAATGAAGCTTGGACTTTGCTTGATGTTTATGCTCCGAATGTTGAGGATACAGCTTTTGTTGTGGATATGTCTTTATTACTTAGACAATCAAATTCTAATGTGATGATTGGGAGAGATTTAAACGTGGTATTGGAGCCTTTATTGGACAAGTATCCAAGAGTAATTAAGAAATCTAAGATGGCAGGTCAAGTAACTAATATGATGTCAGATTTGAATTTAGTTGATATTTGGCGAAGATTTAATCCTACAGAGAAAGATTTTTCTTTTTATTCTTCGTTCCATAATTATTTTTCTAGAATTGATTATTTTTTAATTTCAACACATTTGCAGGTTAGGGTTATATCAGTGGATTATAAGGCAAGACTGGTTTCGGACCATTCTTTATTATTATTAGAATATCAGAGTTCACAAGATGTTCAGAGAGCTCCAAGATGGAGATTTAATACTATGTTATTACAAAAACCAGAATTTATTAGTTATTTAAAACAACAAGTTGAAGTTTTTATTAGTAATAATACTAATTCTGTTTCTAGTCATTTTGTTTTATGGGATGCAATGAAAGCTTTTTTACGAGGTCAAATTATTAGTTATGCTTCTAAAGTAAAGAGAGAGAGAATTAAAGAGATTGAAGATTTAGAGAAAAAGATAACTGCTACTGAAAAAGAATTTCAAAAAAGCGCTACTGAAATGCAAAAGAATCGGTTAACTAATTTAAAATTTAAATATAATGAATTACAAACTTATCGGTTGGAATGTTTAATGAACCGAACTAAACATAAGTTTTATGAATGGGGTGAGAAAGCCCATAAAGTTTTGTCATGGCAGTTAAAAAAGGAACAATTATCCAGGATTATAGCAGCAATTAGAAAGAAATCGGGTATTACTTTTAGCCAAAAGGAAATTAATGAGGAATTTTTAAATTTCTATAAAAAATTATATACTTCGGAATGTAAAGATGTTATTGAAGATGTTATAGATTCTTTTTTGAAAAATATTAAATTGCCACAATTGAATCAAGAAGACAGACAAGAGTTAGATAAATCCTTTACAGAAAATGAAATAGAAATGGCGATAAGAGATATGCCAAATGGAAAGGCACCTGGTGAAGATGGGTTTTCTATAGTTTTATAAAACTTTTTATGCTGATATATCTCTTATTTATAAGGATGTATTACAACAAATTTATAATACTTTTCAATTACCTGAGTCTTGCTCTAATGCAATAATTACAGTTATACCAAAAAAAGATATAGATCCTTTATAGGTTTCTTCTTATAGACCAATATCGCTGTTAAATGTAGATTATAAAATTGTAGCTAAAGTTATGGCTAATCAATTAGCTCAATATTTGCCAAAAATAATACATAGTGACCAAACGGGATTTATAAAAAATAGATATGCGTCAGATAACATTTTGCATTTAATAACTTTGATAAACAAATCTAAATCTCAGATGAATTATCCAATAGTGGTTTCATTGGATGCAGAGAAGGTTTTTGATAGAGTGGAATGGAAGTTTTTGTTTAAAGTACATGAGAAATTTTGTTTTGGTTCTTCATTTATTGGATTGATAAAGGCTTTATATAATAGTCCGAAGGCTAGAATTGCTGTCAATGGGCGGATTTCAGAATCTTTTAATTTACCAAGGTCTACTAGACAAGGATGCCCATTGTCACCTGCTTTATTCGCTATAGTTATTGAGCCTTTGGCACAATTAATACGCCAAAACGAAAATGTTAAAGGTATGAGAGTTTTGAATGAGGAATATAAGATTAATTTATTTGCTGATGATGTTTTATTATACTTGGTGGATCCGGGTATTTCTTTACCAGCAATTCAAGAATGTGTAGAAAATTATGGTCAATTATCTGGTTATAAAGTAAATTGGGCCAAAAGTGAAATTCTATCAATTTGTAAAGATGATTATTCAATATATAAAAGTATTACCAATTTGAAGTGGACTACACAAATTAAATATTTAGGAATTAATGTTAATACGGAATTTCAAGATTTATATTCAATTAGTTATCTTCCTTTAATAAAAAGGATTAAATTAGATTTGATTAGGTGGAAGGATTTACCTTTGGGTTTATTAGGGAGGATTAATACTATAAAAATGAATATCTTTCCTCGAATGCAATATTTGTTTCAATCAATTCCTTATTTTTTAAACAAAAGTTTTTTTAAGGATTTATATAAAGCAATTCGAGACTTCTTATGGAAGGGAAAATTTCCGAGGGTAGCAATGAGAAAGTTGATGTGGGATTTCCAATTTGGAGGTTTAAGATTACCGAATTTTCAGCATTATTATGAAGCAGCTCAATTTAAATTTCTTAGTGCATTAATGAATATGGATGATCCGCCCAGCTGGGCAAAGGTAGAAATGGCGGTTATTTTAGAAAAATTTCCTCATGAGTTTTTGTTTCGATGGAATAAAAATTTATTACGAACTTATGATGTACCAATATTGAAGCATTTATTGAATCTATGGACAAGTAAACTTAACAAATTGGGGCTCAAAAATAAATGGTCTGGATGATTGCCATTATATAATGTTGTTCCTTTTAAACTTGATTAAACTTGTTGATTTAAACTTGTTCCTTTTACAGTCTCCAATATCACCTTGAAACAATGGGAAAGGAAGGGAATAAAAAAATTATCTGATTGTTTTTCTGAGGGATGTTTTTGTTCTTTTGATGAATTACAAAGGAAATTCAGTATTAGTGGAAATTAAGATGTTTTGTAAAACAGATATGTGATCGTCATATGATCTTACTGCCTGATTCTAATTTTGAGGAATATGTACTTTCAATACCACAAAAGGGATATATATCTGATTTGTATTGTATTTTACAAGAAACTGAAAGTAAAAAAGATTGGGATAAAGATAAGTTGAAATGGGAAAAAGATTTAGGTTTTACAATAGCTGAAGAAGCCTGGATGGAAATTTGCCAGAATAGTATTCGGAAATTGATTAATGCTAGATTAGCGATGATTAATTATAATTTTATACATCAGTTATATTTAACACCGGAGAAACTAAAAAAGTTTGGCCTTAGTAAGTCGGATTGCTGTTTTCGTTGTGACCAGATGGCTAATACTTTTTTGCACACTGACAAGTGCGAACCTGACAAGTGTTCACGTATGGTGTGTTGCCTCCCAGGAGCCAGGGTGCGAGACGTCTCGGATAGGGTTCAGAGTATCCTGGGGGGGGGGGAAGGTGAACAGCCAGAAGTCCTGATACACGTGGGTACAAATGACGTGGATAAGATGAAGGAGGAGATTCTGAAGAGGGACTACCGTGAGCTCGGAAGGAGGTTAAGTAGCAGGACCTCCAGGATTGTAATCTCGAGGCTGCTACCTGTGCGTGGGTGGGGGCAAAAATAATAAAATCAGGAGGTTAAATGTGTGGCTGGAGGAATGGTGCAGAGTGCAGGGATTCAGGTTCATTGACCATTGGGATTTCTTCTGGGGAAGACAAGACCTCTACAGGAGGGATGGTTTACACCTGAATGCAACGGGGGCCAATATACTGGCAGTTAGGTTTAATAATGTTGTCGGATTTGATTTAAACTAATTTGGCAGGGGGAAGGGAACAGGACTGATAGGGAAGCAGATAGGAGAGTGAATATAGGGGTGGCTCCGTTAGACGGTGAAACAATAAGGAAAAAGGGAACTATAAGTGATAGGAGAGTCGGGGCAAGTGCATCGAGAACAAAGGTGGAGGGAGAAAGGAGATATGGTATCAAGGTATTGTGTATGAATGCATGGAGTGTAAGGAATAAAATGGATGAGCTTGAGGCGCAAATGGCAATGGGAGGTTATGAAATTGTCGGAGTAATGGAGACATGGCTGCGGGAAGGGCAGGATTGGGAAATAAATGTTCCCGGGTACACGTCCTATAGAAAAGATAGAAAGTTAGGAAGAGGAGGTGGGGTAGCTCTGTTGGTAAGAAATAAAATTCAAGTGTTTGAAAGGAAAAACATTGAAACAGGTGGGGTAGAGTCTGTTTGGATAGAATTAAGAAATTTTAAAGGCATGAGGACCATAATGGGGGTCATTTACAGGCCTCCGAAAAGTAGCTCAGATATTGGTAGAAGTATAAATCAGGAATTAAGAGTGGCATGTCAAAGTGGTAGCAATACAGTAGTTATGGGGGACTTCAACATGAAGGTGGACTGGGATAATCAGACGGGGGCAGGAACACAAGAGAGTGAGTTTATTGAATGTCTACGAGATACTTTCTTGGAGCAGCTAGTGGAGGAACCTACCAGGGGGAAGTCGATTCTGTGCAGCGACGCAGAGTTAATAAGTGACCTCGATGTAGGGGAGCCATTAGGGAATAGTGACCATGGTATGGTTACTTTTGAGCTGCAATTAGAAAGGGAAAAAGAAAGGAAGTCGGAAGGATCTGTACTGCAGTTAAATAAAGGGGATTATGCAGCTATGAGGGAGGAGTTAGCCAAAATAAAATGGAAAGATACATTAGCTGGGAGGACAACTGGAGAAAAATGGCAGGTATTTTTGGACATTTTTCACAGGATTCAGGACAAATTTATTCCAAAGTGGAGGAAAGGCTCTAGGAGACGCAAATGGCAGCCGTGGCTAACTAATGAAATCAAGTGTAATATCAAATCCAAAGGGAGTAAGTATAAGATAGCGAAGCGGAGTGGGAAGTTGGAGGATTGGGAAACCTTCAAAGAGCATTAGAGGGTAACTAAGAAAGTCATAAGAGAGGGGAAAATGAAGTACGAGAGGAAATTAGCAAATAATATAATGGAGGATAGCAAAAATTTTTTTAAATATGTGAAGAGGAAGAAATTGGTTCGGTCTAAAATTGGTCCATTAAGAATGGAAAAGGGTGGAATTATTACCGGAAACAAAGGAGGATGGCTGAGGAATTTAACAAATACTTTGCAACTGTCTTCACCAAGGAGGATATAGGTTATGGTCAGTTAGGGGGTAGTGGTCATGCGGTATCAATAGACTTGGGGAACTTTACTGGGGAAGTAGGGGATCTAATGGATATCCAGATCCAGAAGCAGGAGGTTGTGAGTAAATTGTTGGGACTGAGGGCTGATAAATCCCCAGGGCCTGATGGGCTGCATCCCAGGGTGCTTAAAGAAGTTGCTATGGAAATTGTGGAGGCCCTGGTCGACATTTTCCAAAGTTCCATAGATTCGGGGGAGGTTCCTGAGGATTGGAGAGTGGCTGATGTGGTGCCGACTTTTAAGAAGGGAGGGAGGGAGAAAACGGGAAATTATAGACCGGTCAGCCTGACGTCAGTGGTGGGGAAGATATTGGAATCTATCATAAAAGGAGTAATAGCAGAACACTTAGGCAGAAATAATAGTATAAGGGCTAGTCAGCATGGATTCCTTAAGGGTAAGTCATGCTTGACTAACCTTCTGGAATTTTTTGAGGATGTGACAAAGAGGGTGGACTTGGGAGAGCCAGTGGATGTGGTGTATTTGGACTTCCAGAAGGCCTTTAATAAGGTACCGCACGAGAGAAGAGTGGGCAAGATCAGGGAGCATGGTATTGGAGGTAAGGTGCTGACATGGATAGGAAATTGGTTAAGAAATAGGAATCAAAGGGTTGGAGTAAGCGGGTCTTTTTCAGGATGGCATGATGTGACGAGTGGAGTGCCGTAGGGATCGGTATTGGGTCCTCAGTTGTTTGTAATTTATGTAAATAATTTGGATGAGGGGATTATTAATAACATGAGCAAATTTGCAGATGACACTAAACTGGGTGGCGGTGTGGGGTGTGAGGAGGATGTCAGGAAAATGCAGAGGGACCTGGACAGGTTGGGGGAGTGGGCTGCTGAATGGAAGATGACGTTCAATGTGAGCAAATGTGAGGTTATCCATTTTGGGGGCAATAATAGGAAAGCTGAGTATTATTTAAATGGAGACAAACTAGGGAGTGGGGAGGTGCAAATGGATCTGGGTGTACTTGTTCACCGGTCACTGAAGGCTAACATGCAGGTTCAGAAAGCTGTGAAGAAGGCAAATGACATGTTGGCTTTCATAAAGAGGGGATTGGTGTATAGGAATAGAGACGCCCTTCTGCAGTTGTACAGGGCCCTGGTGAGACCCCAACTGGAATATTGCATCCAGTTCTGGTCTCCAATTTTGAGGAAGGACATACTAGCTATAGAGGGTGTGCAGCGCAGATTTACAAGGTTAGTTCCAGGGATGGCGGGGTTGACATATGCTGAAAGGCTAGAAAAACTGGACTTGTATCCGATGAAGTTTAGAAGGATGAGGGAGGACATGATTGAGGTATACAAAATTATCAGGGGGATAGACAGGGTGAAGTTGGATTACTTGTTCCCAATGATGGGGGAGACGAGGACTAGAGGGCATAGTTTATGAATACAGGGTAGGCCCTTTAGGACGGAGATGACAAAACATTTTTTTTACCCAGAGAAGTGTGAATCTGTGGAATGCTCTGCCACAGAGGGTGGTAGAGGCAGATTCGCTGATTATGTTCAAAAGAAAGTTAGATAAGACTCTAGTGGGCAAAGGAGTTAAGGGTTATGGGGATGGCTGGAAAGGGGTACTGATAGTAGTGATCAGCCACGATCTGTAAAATGGCGGTGCTGGCTCGACGGTCCGAAGGGCCTACTCCAGCTCCTATTGTCTATTGTCTATTGTCTGGCTTTGTGATCGATTGCAACAGTTTTGGAAAGGTATTCAATCTATACTTAATAGTTTATATAATATCTGTCTTGTATTAGATCCTGATATATTTTTATTAGGGAATATGCAATCACTATTTGATTTAGTTTTAAAGGATTATCAGATTTCTTTTATCTATTTAGCTTTAGCTGTGGCCAAGAAATGTATAGCACTTACTTGGAAAGACAGAAATATATTAACTTTAGATAGGTGGCATTTGGAGATGAAATCCTGTTTGACCATGGAAAGGATATCTTTTTCAATTCAGGATAGGATGTCTTTTTATAGGTTAAAGTGGACTCCGTTTGTTAAATATTTGCATTTAAGTTTGATTTGAATATGTTTTTAAGTGTGATATTTTAGTATTGATAACTTTTTTTTTGTTAGTATCTTTACTTGTTATGTTTTATCTTTTTTTTGTAAGTGGGCTTTTTTTTCTTATATATAATATTTTTCACTTTATTAACTCTTCACTCTTTATTTTGGGGGGGTTAGACTAATTTTAAGTTAGGTTATTAATGTTGTGTAATAATTATTGGGGGGTGGTTAGTTTATTTAGTTTACCGATGTGGTACTGTAATTTTATTATCTTACTTTTATTCTTTTTAAATGTAATCTTTTATTTTATTCATGTTATAAAATCTTAAATAAAGTTTAAAAAAAAGATGGATTTGAGGAAGAAGAATGAGGAAAAAGAAGTGAACTGTGAATTTTAAAAATCTGGATAAAAGTAAAAACAGTAATATTTTGAATCATCTTTCATCAGCTTAATTAAAGTAGTATTGAAATGTATAAGGAAAGCTCGAGAGAGAGGGCTAATACTTAGTAAAACAGTAGCAGGGCATATACCCAGGTTTAAGGGGGTCAATGGCACTGGAGAAGAAGATATTTTTACAAAATGGCGCTGAAGTTAAGGGGAAGATTCTCAGATAATACTGCAGGCTTTTTTCAGGCTTTCGGGGTTTCTTGTTTACATCACCATCCATGTAGGGGCATCATGTGTGATTTTTAAAAGGGAAAAATCACTGTATTGTATGAATAAGCAGAAGGGTCATAGGTTAGAGCTTGATATGTGTAAATATGAATACGAGTAAAATGTTAAAATTAATTAGTTATAATATTAATAGTATAAATGGAATTATAAAGAGGAAAATAGTCTTTGGCACACTTAAAAATTTTAAAGGCAGTCATAGTTTTCCTACAGGAAACACACATCACTCTTAATCAAAGATGAGCTCCAGGCAGTAGTGAGGAATGATATAAGATCTAAAGAGCATAATGTTGAGTCCATTTGGGTAGAGATAAAGAATAACAAAGGGAAAAAATTATTGGTGGGTGTTATCTATCGCCCATCAAATAACAGCTTAGTCGAAGCCAAGCCAAACAAAAGAAAGAAGTGGCACAGGAAATAAATAGAGAGATAAGTGAGGCATGTAATAATGATACGGCAGTAGTCATGGGGGACTTTAACTTCCACATAGATTGAGAAAATCAAGTTGGTCGTGGGAGTCTAGAAGAGGACTTCAAAGAATGCATCCACGATAGCTTTCTTGAGCAGCATGTTAAGGAACCCATAAGAGAAAATGCTCTCCTGGATCTGGTGTTGTGCAATGAGATAGGTAGAGTAAATGATGTAATAGTCAGAGACCATCTGGGAAATAGCGATCATAGTATGATTGAATTTCTCATTCAGATGGAAGGGGAAATAGTTAGATCTAAAACTAATATATCATGCTTAAACAGGGGTGACTACCATAGGATGAGGGAGGAATTGGGCAGAGTGGACTGGGAGCACAGACTAATTGATGAAACAGTTGAGGAACAGTGGAAGATTTTCAAAGAAATATTTTGTAATGCTCAACAAAAATATATTCCAGTCAGGAAAAAGGGCAGCAAGGGAGGGAAAAATCAACCAAGGTTAACAAAGGAAATAAAGGAGAGTATAAAATTGAAGGCGCAGGTGTACAAAGCTGCAAAGAGCAGTGGGAAACTGGAAGATTGGGAAAACTTTAAGAGACAACAAGGGGTTACAAAGCGGGTAATAAGAAATGGGAAAAAGGATTATGAAAGTAAATTGGCACAAAATATAAAAACAGAAAGCAAAAAATTTTATAAATATATAAAACGGAAGAGGGTGGCCAAGTTAACATTGGATCCTTGGAGGATGAGAAAGGAAAACTGGTAGCAAAAAATGAGGAAATGGCCGAGGCATTAAACAAATATTTTGTGTCAGTCTTCATGGTGGAAGACACGTCCAGCATTCCCAAGTGCGGAGTTAAGGATGCGAATGTTGGGGAGGGCCTTGATAAAATAGTTGTTACAAAGGAAGTAGTGATGGAGAAACTAATGGGACTAAAGCCAGACAAATCACCTGGTCCTGATGATATGCATCCAAGGGTTCTGAAGGAAATGGCAGAAGTTATAGTTGATGCATTGGTGGTCATATACCAAAATTCCTTGGATTCTGGGCAGGTCCCGGCAGACTGGAAGACAGCAAATGGTCACGCCACTTTTTAAGAAGGGATGTAGGGAGAAGACTGGAAATTATCGGCCAATTAGCTTGGCATCTGTAGTTGGAAAAATGCTTGAAGCCGTCATTAAAGATGAAATAGTGAAACTTTTGGAACGTAAGGGTTCAATCAGGCAGACGCAGCATGGTTTTAGAAAGGGAAGATCTTATTTGACAAACTTGTTAGGATTCTTTGAGGATATAATGGTTGCGGTGGATAGAGGGGAACAGGTTGATGTATATTTGGATTTCCAGAAAGAGTTTGATAAGGTGCCACACTAGAGACTTCTCAGTAAGTTACAGGAAAGTGGAGTCCGTGGAAGTATATTGGCCTGGATTGAAAATTGGTTGTCTGACTGGAGGCAGAGAGTCGGGATAAATGGGAGTTTTTCAGGTTGGCAGAGAGTGGTAAGTGGGGTGCTGCAGGGGTCAGTGTTAGGCCCACAACTGTTCATTATTTACATTGATGACTTGGAGGAGTGGACAAAATGTGGTGTAGCCAAGTTTGCAGATGACACCAAATTGAGTGGAAGAGCAAATTGTAATGAGGATGTGGAGAGTCTGCAGAGGGATATAGTTAAGCTGGATGAGTGGGCAAAAGTCTGGCAGATGGAGTACAATGTTAGTAAGTGTGAGGTTATCCACTTTGGCAAAAAAAATAAAAGAGTTGAATATTATTTAAAGGGTGAAAAACTACAGCATGCTGTTGTGCAGAGGGACTTGGGAGTGCTTGTGCATGAATCGCAAAAAGTTAGGTTGCAGGTGCAGCAGGTTATTAAAAAGGCAAATGGAATGTTGGCCTTCATCGCTAGAGGAATTGAATTCAGGAGTAGGGAGGTAATGTTGCAACTGTATAAGGTACTAGTGAGACCGCACCTGGAGTACTGTGTCCAGTTCTGGACTCCATATTTGAAGAAGGATATACTGGCTTTGGAGACAGTCCAAAGGAGGTTTACTAAGTTGATCCCTGGGATGAAGGGGTTGACTTATGTTGAAAGATTAAATCATCTAGGATTGTATTCGCTTGAGTTCAGAAGAATGAGAGGAGATCTTATAGAAACATATAGGATTATGAAGGGTATGGATAGGATAGATGTAGGAAGGTTTTTTTAGCTGGCCGGGGAAACTAAAATGAGAGGACACAGTCTCAAGATTCGGGGGAATAGATTTGGGATAGAGATGAGGAAAAATAGTTTTTCCCAGAGAGTAGTGAATGTTTGGAATTCTCTAACCAGGGAAATGGTTGAGGCTGCCTCATTAAACATATTTAAAATTCGGTTAGATAAATTTTTACATGATAGAGGAATTAGGGGATATGGGGAGAAGGCAGGTAGGTGGAGTTAGGTCATAAACTAGATCAGCCATGATCGTATTGAATGGCAGAGCAGGCTCGATGGGCCATTTTTGGCCTACTCCTGTTCCTACTTCCTATGTTCCTATGTTCTTATGGAACATAATAAATTAAAAAGGGACTGCATTGGACAAGTTATTTCATCTTATTTCCATTCCAAACTAAAGGAGGAGGGGTAGTAATTTTAATTAATAAAAATATGCTGGTGTAGGTCAAAGACATCCATTGATCCAGCAAGAAGGTTTATAATGTTGGGATATATGCAGAATCCTGGATACCTTTGAATATTTATGTTCCAAATTTTGATGATGAATCCTTTATGCAGAATGTCTTCTTAAAAACAGTGGAAGGAAGACAAAATATATTGGTTGGGGGAGATTATAACTTTTGCATGGACCCCATCCTTGATAAATCAGTGAATACAGTGACAAAAGCTAAGAGCTGCAAAAGTAACTTTATCTTTTATGAAGGATTTAAATCTGATAGATGTATGGAGACAGTCACATGCCAGGGTGAGAGATTATTCATTCTACTCAAAGGTTCACAACTCTTATACGAGAACTGATCTTTTTTTTAAATGTCTGCACAATTAAAAAACACAGTGGTTTCAATGGAGTATCTGATCGTGTACTGCTGACTTTAATGATAGCAATTCCAGAAAAACAAGACAGTGTTTATAGATGGTGTCTTAATTTTAATCTGTTGAGAAGGACAGAGTTCTGTTAGTAGGGGACAAATAGAATTGTTTTGTGAAACGAACTTCCCCTCTACTAATGATAGGTTTTTTTAAAATATGGATATTATCAATGTTTATCTAAGGGGACAGATAATTTCATATACTAAAAAAATAAAGAAGGTATACACGGCAGAGACCAATGGTCTGGAGAAAGAAATAATAGAGCTGGGAAAAGAGTATCAGAGAATGGGAGAGAAAGATAAATACAAAAAAAAAATTGAAATACAATATATTGCAAACATATAAAATAGAAAAAAATTAAAAATCAAAAGAGAAATATTATGAATTGGGAGATAAAGCGCATGAAGTTCTATCATGACAATTAAAAGTGGAGGAGACACCAAGAATAATTATTGCAATCCAAACAGAGCCTAACAAATTAACATATAATTAGAAAAATTAACAAAACGTATAACAATATTATACAAGACTGTATAAAACAGAACTGCTAGGGGATTCTTGTAAGATAGATGAATTTCTCTCAGAGATTGAATTTCCAGAATTGGAAAATAACAATCAGATGGAATTGGATGCCCCATTTTGAAAAATCCTTGAATATATTACAAGCAAATAAATAACCAGGGGAAGATGGTGTCCCACCTGAGGTTTACAGAAAATTTAAAGACCTTCTGATGCCTCTTATTATGGATGTGCTAAACCAGGCGGCAGAAACCCAGACTCTCCTGGAATCCTTCTCAACAGCTATTGTCATGGTGCTACCGAAAAAGAACAAAGATCCACTAAAACTATCCTCATATAGGCTTATTTCCTTGTTAAATGCAGATGATAAGATTCTGGCTAAAATGTTAGCTGATCAACTAGGGCAATATTTACCTAAATTGATAAATCCAGACCTGATAGGCTTCATTACAAAAAGACACTCTGTGCATAATTAAGACACATTATTCATCTGGCTAAATCTAGAGTTTAACTGTATCTTTGGATGCAGAAAAGGCTCTTGAACAGTTTGAGTGGCCATTTCTATTTAAAGTATTAGAAAAGTTTGGAATGGGCTGAAATGGATAAAACCCCCTCTATTATAAACATGAGCTAAAATTATGACTAATGGTTTTATGTTGTTGATGTTTCCTTTGAGTAGATCCAGCAGACAAAGGTGACCATTGTCTCCAGGTCAATTTAATTTGGTGATTGAACCACTAGCAGAGGTTATAAGGAGGGATCTAGACATAAAGGGATTCGGAGTTGATCAAGAAGAGATAAAAATCAAGCTGTTTGCAGACAAAGTGCTGTTGCATTAATCAGATCCTGATGAGTCTTTGGCCAAACTACAGACCACACTGGAGAAATATGGAAGGGTCTCTGGTTACAAAATTAAGTTGGAAAAAAGCAAAATTATGCCACTAACAAATTTTGATTATGGAAGATATCAAAAAGAAAGTCGATTTAAATGGAAACTGGAAGAAATTAAATATTTAGGAAAAAGGTTATATTATCTCCCTTTGCTTGAAGAGATAGAAGGGAAGGAGTCACGTGATGGAGTAGTGGCTGGACGGTGAACTCCAGCCCTCTCCAGAAAAGTCGGGAAAAACAAAGGAAAATACAAAGGTACAAAAATAAAAATTAAAGAAAAGTGAGTATAAAGGTGGAAAGAAGATAGCGACGAAAAAAGAAAAATTGAAGTCAACGGTAAGAAGAGAGGAAGAGAAGACAACGGAAGAAGAAGGAGAAGGCCTTACCTGCTCGAAGAGGCCCGCGGTGGAGAGAGAAACCCGCTCCCTCAGGTCGGTAAAAAGTGGACTACAAAAATGGCTCGCTGAGCCGAGTAAAAGTGCGCAACCGCGCATGCAAAAAAACACACTGTCGGGAGGGGTGACCAGCTGGGGAGTCGATCTCCACAGCCGGCAATGACACCTGCAGAACACCTGCAGCAAGAGGAGAACATAGAAGACAACGGAAACAAGAAAGAAGAGAGGAACAGGGCAACAAAGAAACAACAGATGGCCAACCCAGAGGAAGAAGAAGAGGAAGAGGAAGAGTACAGTGAAATAGAAGAAGAAGGGAAAGGCAAGATAAAGGATATACTTTCTCTTATTAAAGAATACATGGAGTCATTTAAAGAATGGCAAACGCAGGAATTTAATGATTTAAGAAAAAGAATAAACAACACAGAAGAGAAAATGAATAAAATAGATATGACCTTAACAGAAATGGGAAAGAAAATGGACAAGATGGAAGAGCGGGAAGCAGCAGTAGAAATGGAGGTAGAGGACTTAAAAAAGAAATTAGAGGAATCTAATAAAAAAGTTATAGAGACACAAGAACTGTTAGCTCAGAAAATAGATATAATGGAAAATTATAACAGAAGAAATAACATAAAGATAGTGGGCCTTAAAGAAGATGAAGAAGGCAAGAATATGAGAGAGTTTATAAAAGATTGGATCCCCAGGATCCTTGGATGTCCAGAACTACAGCAAGATATGGAAATAGAAAGGGCACATAGAGCATTGGCATTTAAACCACAACCACAACAAAGGCCAAGATCTATTTTAGTAAAATTCCTAAGATATACTACAAGAGAAAAGGTACTGGAGAAGACAATGGAAAAAGTAAGAGAGGGCAACAAGCCACTGGAGTACAAAGGGCAAAAAATCTTCATTTATCCAGATATAAGTTTTGAACTCCTGAAGAGGAGAAAGGAGTTCAATACAGCAAAGGCGATTTTATGGAAGAAAGGGTATAAATTTATACTAAAGCATCTAGCGGTATTGAAAATATTTATTCCAGGACAACAAAACAGACTATTCTCGGATCCAGAGGAAGCACGAAAATTTGCAGAACAATTACAAAATAGACTGAGGGTTGAAGACGTGTAACGAGAGTACAAAAGACTGAGAACTAAAAAGACACATAAGTTTTGAACTCCTGAAGAAGAGAAAGGAGTTCAATACATCGAAAACGACCTTATGGGAAGAAAAAAAACTATTCTCGGATCCAGAGGAAGCAAGGAAATTTGCAGAACAACTACAAAACAACCAGAGACATGAAGATATGTAATAAGAGTAAAAATGACCACGATTTATATGTATGTGGGTAAAGAGGTATTTGTGTGTATATGTACAATGTGCATACATGAATGTATCCGTATTTAGAGGAAAATATAGATAGTATAGACAAGAATTAATAAGGGAAGGAAATGGAATAGAGGGAATAAAGAGGGAAATAAAAGAGTGACCTTTGTTATATATGAAAAGTGAAATCTTTTCTGGGGGGGGTCTGGGTGGGGAGGAGTTGCGGTCACTGCAAAATCAGCTGACGCTTGCGAGTGAATTCGCAAATCCAAATGGAGAGGGGAGATGTGGTTGTCCGACAAGGGATAAAGGACAACTCAGGAGGGGAAGGGGAGATTGGGGCTAAAGAAGTTTTAAATAGGAGAATAAGGAAAATGTTTGATGTTTTAGGAATGTTGTCTTATAAAGGGTTCAAAACAAGAAAACAGAAATGGATAAGAAGGAAAGGTAATGATGGAGAAACGGAAAGGGAAGATAAACAAAGTATAAAATGGCTACGTTGAACTATATGACTTTAAATATTAATGGAATACATAACCAAATTAAAAGGAAGAAACTGCTAAATTTACTGAAAAAAGAAAAAATTGATATAGCATTTGTGCAAGAAACACACTTAACTGAATTGGAGCACAAGAAATTAAAGAGAGATTGGGTAGGACATGTAACAGCAGCATCGTATAATTCAAAAGCAAGAGGAGTAGCTATATTAATTAGTAAAAATGTGCCATTTAAAATAGAAGAGGAAATAATAGATCCAGCAGGGAGATATGTAATGATAAAATGTCAGATATATTCGGAGTTTTGGAATCTACTCAATGTATATTCACCTAACGAAGAAGATCAAAAGTTTATGCAAGGTATCTTTTTGAAGGTAGCAGATACGCAAGGGAACATATTAATAGGAGGGGACTTCAACCTGAATTTGGATTCAAATATGGACAAAACTGGGAAAAAAATTAACAGAAAGAACAAAGTAACCAAATTTATAATTAAATCGATGGAAGAAATGCAACTTTTGGATATATGGAGGAAGCAACACCCAAAGGAAAAGGAATATTCATATTACTCGGCTAGACATAAAACATACTCAAGAATAGACCTATTTTTGTTATCAGCTCGTATGCAAGATAGAGTAAGAAAAACAGAATATAAAGCTAGAATACTATCGGACCATTCACCCTTAATATTGACAGTAAAGTTAGAAGACATCCCTCCAAGAATGTATAGATGGAGATTAAACCCCATGTTACTTAAAAGGCAGGATTTTAGAGAATTTATTGAAAAACAAATAAAAATGTATTTTGAAATAAATACGGAATCAGTGGAAGATAAGTTTATACTATGGGATGCAATGAAAGCATTCATTAGAGGGCAAATAATAAGTTATGTAACCAAGATGAAGAAGGACTATAACCAGGAAACAGAGCAGTTGGAAAGGGAAATAGTAAATATAGAAAAAGAATTAGCAATGAAGGAAGATACAACTAAAAGAAGAGAATTGGCGGATAAAAAAATAAAATATGAAACACTACAAACATATAAGGTGGAGAAGAATATAATGAAGACAAAACAGAAATATTATGAACAAGGGGAAAAAACGCACAAAATCCTAGCATGGCAGCTTAGGACAGAACAAGCTAAGAAAATGGTATTGGCATCAAGGAAAAAAGACAAACAAATTACATATAATCCAAAAGAAATTAAGGAAAACTTTAGAGAATTCTATGAACAATTATACCGAACTGAAAACGAAGGGAAAGAAGGGAAAATAGATGAATTTCTGACTAAAATTGAACTACCAAAACTACAAATAGGGGAACAAAATAAATTAACAGAGCCATTTGGAATAGTAGAAATACAAGAGATAATAAAAAAATTACCAAATAATAAGACACCAGGAGAGGATGGATTCCCAATAGAATTCTATAAAACATTTAAAGACTTATTAATTCCGCCCCTCCTGGAAGTAATCAACCAGATTGATAAAACACAAAGCTTACCAGATTCATGTAAAACAGCAATAATTACAGTAATACTAAAGCAAGGGAAAGATCCACTCTCACCAGCGTCATATAGACTAATATCTTTACTTAACACAGAGTATAAGATAATAGCTAAACTATTGGCAAACAGATTAGCAGAGTATGTACCAAAAATGGCAAATTTAGACCAAACTGGATTTATCAAAAAAAGACGCACAACAGACAATATTTGTAAATTTATTAACTTAATTCATGCAGTAGAAGGGAATACTGTACTGTATTAGCAGTTGCTTTAGATGCAGAGAAGGCCTTTGACAGAGTAGAATGGAATTATTTGTTCAAAGTATTGCAAAAATTCAGTTTACCGGATAAGTATATTAATTGGATTAAAGCATTATATAAGGGACCGTTAGTGAAAGTGACAGTAAATGGACATGTATCAAAGCAATTTAACTTTAGCAGGTCAACACGGCAGGGATGCCCACTATCACCTTTATTGTTTGTGTTAGCTATAGAACCACAAGCAGAATTGATAAGAACAGATAATAATATAAAAGGAATAAAAATAAAAGACAAGGAATATAAAATCAGTTTATTTGCGGATGATGTTATAGTGTACTTAACAGAACCAGAACTATCAATAAAAGAATTATATAAGAAATTGAAGGAATATGGAGAAGTGTCGGGTTACAAGATAAACGTAAATAAAAGTGAAGCAATGCCTATGAATAATGCGGATTTCTCAAAATTTAAGAAGGAATCACCATTTAGATGGGAAATGCAAGCAATAAGATACCTAGGTGTACAAATAAACAAAAATCTCGGCCAACTATATAAACTCAATTATTATCCACTAATGAAAAAAATTACAGGACGATTTAGAGCATTGGAAAGATTTACCACTAACACTAATAGGAAGGATAAACTGTATTAAAATGAACATTTTTCCAAGGATATTATACTTATTTCAGGCATTGCCAATACAACTGACAGAGAAATTCTTCAAGGAGTTAAAGAAAATAATAAGGAAATTTTTATGGAGAGGGGGGAAACCGAGGATAGCACTAGATAAATTAACAGAATGGTATAAACAAGGAGGCTTACAACTGCCAAACTTTAAGAATTATTATAGAGCAGCACAATTAAGATACCTATCAGATTTTTATCAAACAAGTGAAAAACCAGATTGGACCAGATTAGAGCTAGATAAAATAGGGGAGAAGATACCTGAGCATATACTAGGAGAGTAGGGAGAGTGGGATGGGAGGAGGGGGGGGGGGATGAAAATGGCACTGTATATGTGTGAAAAGTAAAAAGTGTGTACCATGGTTAATGTGATTTATGGTGTGAAAAATAAAAAAATAAAAAATAAAATAAAAAAAAAGAGATAGAAGAAGATTAACAAAGATGGAAGAACTTGTCTATTACCTTAATTGGGAGACTTAAATGTGTGAAAATGAAATTGATGCTGAGACTGCAACACCTCTTTTCCAGTCGTTGCCGATTCCTTTGTCCTTGAATATTTTAAAAGTTACTCAATGGACATATAAGACAGTTTCTTTGGAATAATGAAGTGCCTAGGATCTCCATTGAGAAACTGAAGTGGGAATATAAATGGGGGGATTAAGACTGCCAGATTAAAAAAAAATATTATCTAGCAGCCCATGTCAAGTTCCTTTCATCCTTCTTTGAAGAGGAAAGCTCTCCCTCATGGATCCAAGTAGGATCACATACAGTGAGTGAGGGGGCAGCAAAGAATTTTATTTACAAATAGAATGTTAAATTAATAACAAAAAATCAGGATAACCCCATTTTAATACATATGATTAAAATTTTGCATGAGATTAATGAGTGTATTGGGGGAAAATAAGTGGGGATATCATTAAAACACCACTGTGTCAAAATGAATTATTGCCCATGAATTTGGGTAATAAAATTCTTGGTATTAGACATAATGAAGACTTTGAACAATTAAAACAGAAATATGATTTGTCTAATGGAACCTTCACTGCTTCCTTCAATTAAGATCCTTCTTGTGAGAAAGTTCAGGTTCACAATGGCCCCATCCTGAGGTGGAAGGAATGCTTCGGCTGGGAAATGCACCCAAATTTATAACTAGCATATATTTTGTCCTCCAAGGTGAAAGTGCTAAGCCAGGCCTAAAAAGATTGAGAGAGAGATGAGAGTTGGGCCTCTGGGGTGTTGGTCTGACTGGCGTTTGGACAGTACTACATCAATGATCGTTGCGAGATATGGATTGGTTCAATACAATTTTCGACATCAGTTATATCTCACACCACAAAAACTACATAAATCAAAATCTGAAATATCTGAAATGTGTTTTAGATGTGGCATTGAAATAGGAACCTTTTTACATTCTATCTGGTTACGTGCAAAGGTAAGACCATTCTAGCAAGATATCGCTGAAACACTAACAGGAGTGACCTTTCCATGCGACCAGAGCTGTATATGGACGTGAGCTACAAATTTGCTTTGTTAAAGTAGCTCTGGCTGTGGCCAAGAATTTTTTAGCAATCACCTGGAAATCCGACTCTCCCCTTCTTATTGCCCATCAGACTTGGAGTTACGTAGTTTTTTACCCATGGAGAAAATTACTTACAATTTAAAGAATAAATATGATATATTCATCAAGATATGGCAACTGTACATGGATTATGTAGGGGTCCAATTATAAATTTGACCCTTCAATGGCTGTAACAATGTGATATCCCCAAAAAAGAATTTTGAAAAATGAGAGCTCTGATGGTACGCAAAGTTATATTTTTGTATTTGTGGGAGAGGGAGGGAAGGGGGGATCTTTGGAAACATAATATATTTGATGTGTGTAAATGTGTAAAGATTGTATGGAAAATGAAAAATAAAATCTATTTTTTAAAAATAAAATCTATTTTTTAAAAACCTGGCTGGAGTTTTTGCAGACCTTTTCAACCTCTCACTGCAGTGGAATGAGGTCCACATCGACTTAAAAAGTCTACCCATTGTTCCATGTCCAAGAAGAGCAAGGGGATATGCTTCGTTAACTATCGCCGGGTGCTACTGATGTCTCACGAGATGAAGAGCTTAGAGGAGGGAAGACCAAACTATTTTTAAGTGGCCCAGGGTGAGTTTTAAAAATAAAATGGAATATGGCCTGTTAAAATGTAGTCTCTAACAATAAATTGCATTGTATGTAAATTTAGATGTACAGCACAGTAACACAAGTCCATGCCATCCAATTTATGTCCAATTAACCTACACCCCTGGTGCATTTCAAATGGTGGGAGGAAACTGGAGAAATCCCACAGAGACATGGGGAGAACATGCAAACTCCTTACGGACAGCGCGGGATTCTAACCCCGGTGCTGATGGCTGGCACTGTTAAGGCATTGCACTAATCGCTATGCCAATCGTGTCACCCAGTTTCAACACTAGATGCCATTGGCATTTTGAACAACTACTAAACTGGCCGTTGAAATGTTACTCATCGATAAAAATGTGTACCTCGGTTTAAAAAAAACTTTTTACCTCAGTCAACTAAACATGGCAGAACTTAAAACAGAACATAGCAAGGGAGTGCTGAAAATTTTAGATGCAGTGGGAAAATGAATACTTTTTCACAGAAGTCAAGGAGAAGGGAGTTTGTTTGATTGGCTTGAACAGCCCATCGACAGATTTACACATTGCATCATAATCATTAAGGTGGACACTTGAACTGTATTCTTCGGAGGGTTGCAGAGGGATGATGGAGATGGCCTTGTCCCTTTCTTGATCTTTTCTCCTATTCTTATTTTGCACCTAGATTTTTATTTTGTACTATTTTTGAATGAGATTTAAAGAGTTTTATTGTATTCATTTGAATTAAATTTAAGAGCAGCAGATACAGAAATGCTGACTGTAATATGTGAACATATTAATAAATAGCTGTAATGCCAACAGTAAAATATGTAATTTTCCCAGTCTGGATCAAAGGAAAGGCTGGAAGTCATAGGGAGGCTTGGTTTTCGAGGAATATTGGAAATTTTGTTAGGAGAAAAAGGGAGGTGTATAAGAGGTATAAAGAGCAGGGAGGTGAGAAGTTGAAGGAGGACTACAGGGAGCGTAGAAGGAATCTTAAGAAAGAAATTAGAAAGGCCAAAAAAAGGCATGAAGAGGCTTTGGCTGACAGAGTAAAAATAAATCCAAAGGGTTTCTATAAGTACATTAAAAGTAAAAGATTAGTGAGAGATAAAATTGGACCCCTTGTAGATAGCGAGGGTAGGCTGAGTGAGAAGTCTGAGGAAATGGGGGAAATTTTGAATGATTTCTTTGCCTTGGTATTCACTAGGGAAAAAAATGTTGAACCAGTTGAAGTAAAGAAAAATAGTGGGGAGGTCATGAAGCATATAAGGATAACCGAGGAGGTAGTGATGGCTGTGTTAAAAAAGATAAAGGTGGATAAATCTTCCGGAACGGACAAAATATTCCCTAGGACACTCAGGGAGGCTAATGGACAGTTAGTGGGGCCATTAACAGAGATATTTAGGATGTCACTGGCCACGGGGGTGGTACCAAAGGATTGGAGGGTGGCGCATGTGGTTCCTCTGTTTAAGAAAGGGTCCAAATGCAAACCTGGGAATTTAAGTCTGACGTCTGTGGTGGGCAAGTTGATGGAAAGTGTTCTGAGGGATTCTATTTACAAATTTTTGGAGGTACAAGGATTGATAGGGAATAATCAGCATGGTTTTGTCAGGGGTAGATCATGCTTGACAAACCTGATTGAGTTCTTCGAGGGGGTTACAAAAAAGGTTGATGAAGGGAAAGCTGTGGATGTTGTCTATTTGGACTTTAGTAAAGCTTTTGACAAAGTTCCCCACAGGAGGTTAGGAAAAAAGGTGGAGGCATTAGGTATAAATAAGGAGGTAGTGAAATGGATTCAGCAGTGGTTGGATGGAAGGTGTCAGAGAGTAGTGGTAGAGAATTGTTTGTCCAATTGGAGGCCGGTGACTAGTGGAGTTCCTCGGGGTTCGGTCCTGGGTCCACTATTATTTCTTATATATATTAACGATCTGGATGTAGGGGTAGAGAATTGGATAAGCAAGTTTGCGGATGACACAAAGATTGGTGGTGTTGTGGACAGTGAGGTAGATTACTGTAGATTAAAAGGTGATTTAGGAAGGCTGGAGGTGTGGGCTGAGAAATGGCTGATGGAATTTAATACAGATAAGTGTGAGGTGTTACATTTTGGAAAGGCAAATCTAAATAGGTCATATGCATTGAATGGTAGACAATTGAGGAGTGCAGAGCAACAAAGTGATTTAGGAGTTATGGTAAATAGTACCCTCAAGGCTGATACTCAGGTAGATAGTGTGGTGAAGAAGGCATTTGGAATGTTGGCCTTCATAAATCGGAGTATTGAATTCAAGAGTAGGGATGTTATGATGAAATTGTACAAGGCATTGGTGAGGCCAAATCTGGAGTACTGTGTACAGTTTTGGTCACCAAATTATAGGAATGATATAAACAAAACAGAGAGAGGTTCACGAGAATGTTGACAGGATTTCAGGGTCTGAGTTACAGGGAAAGGTTGTGCAGACTGGGGCTTTTTTCTCTGGAGCGTAGAAGATTGAGAGGGGACTTGATAGAGGTGTTTAAGATTTTAAAAGGGACAGACAGAGTAAATGTGGATAGGCTTTTTCAATTAAGAAAGGGGGAGATTCAAACTAGAGGACATGGTTTAAGATTGAAGGGGGAACATGAGGGGAAATTTCTTTACGCAGAGGGTGGTGGGGATGTGGAATGAGCTTCCGGCAGACGTGGTCAAGGCGGGATCATTGGTTACATTTAAGGAAAGACTGGATCGTTACATGGATAGGAGGGGACTAGAGGGGTATGGACCGGGTGCTGGTCAATGGGACTAGGAGGGTGGGGATTTGCTACGGAATGGACTAGTAGGGCCGAACTGGCCTGTTCTGTGCTGTAAGTGGTTATATGGTTATATGGTTATATGGTTAAAACTGTTCAGTAGTGTCAGATAGTTATTTTGATAGAAAATGAATTTTCAATAGCACAGGGGAGTTTTGGTTTAACTGGTTGAAAACTGTCGGGTTTGGTATTATTCGGCCCTCGACTCCTTATATTTTTCTGTATAACAAAACAAGTTTGGTTTTGGAGGGGAAATAACTTCTGTCTCATGAAGAACCTGGACCCATTTTAGTTCCCTTAACATCACAACAGGTAAAGGACAGACACAAGCTCTTCATTTCATTGACCACACTTTGGCCTTCTACAGCATCATTATCAGCTGGACATGACCAAGCTAAAGGACTTCTGCAGCATCCTCGACTTCCTCACTGGCAGACCCTGATCAGTGCAGACCAGCAACACCGCCTGCCCTTTGCTGACCATCAGCACAGGAACATACTGAGGTTCCGGCCCCTACTCCACTCCCTGTACGTTCATGACTGCGTAGCCAGATTCAGCTCCAACTCATTCTTGAAACTCACTGATGACACCACTGCATACATACCTGGAAATTTTGAGTCAGAATACAGAATGCAGATCAAGAACCTGGCTGGGGGGGGGTGGGGGTGACAGAACAACAATCTTGCTTGCAATGTCACCAAGTCCAAGAACCCAGTCACAACCTCTTCTCACTGCTACCTTTGGGCAGAAGGTATCAAGTCCTGAAGACCAACACCTCAGGAAGAATTTCTTTCCATCAGTGATCAGGCTTTTGTTGGTCCAACACCACAAAGGATGGCCTGCACTATTGCAAAGTCACTATTTTGCACTTAGATAATGGAGAATATTTATTATCTATCTTTTGTTGTATTTATTGCCTCATTGTAATTGAATTAAGTATACGATTGTAGTTATTTACATTGTGGATTTATTTTACAAAGACCTGTTTGGCTGCAGCAAATAAGAATTCACATCCCTGTCTATATTAATGGGATTGAAGTCAAAAGAGTAGATCGCTTCAAGTTCTTAGGAATAAATATCTCCAGTGACCTGACCTGGGACAAGGAAATCGATGTGACAGCCAAGAAAGCACCAGCACCACTACTTCTGTGGAAGATGGCGGAGCATGTGCCTCAACAACTTCTGCAGGGGGACACGCCGGATGCATCACAGTGTGGAACCGGAGCTGCCCTGCTCAAGAAGCTTCGGGTGACAGCAAATGCAGCTCAGAGCATAATACAAACTTCCACCTACTCCACCTACATCCCCCGCTGCCCAGGAAAGGAAGGCACCCCAGGCAGACGCTCTTCCCTTTCCTCCTTCAGGGAGAAGGCTGAAGGTGTACAGTAATGGCAGTTTCTTCCCCATGGCCATCAGGCTCCAGGATGAACCCCACAACAATGTTCTCCTGCTGCCCTTGCTTGGTGCTCATTGGTCTTCCTTTTCATAACAATCCCACACTCTGAAAAATGCTCTTTACACGGCTGTCAGAGATAACCTTGCAGAACCCTTTGCAGTGGACTGGGTATTTTGTTACAAGTAAAGATTACAGAGAAATCCTGATGGTTAAGTGAGTGGGCACAGCTCTGGCACAGGGAAAAATATGTAATTATCCATTTTAGCTGAAACAATAAAAAGAATTAAAAAGCAAGAGATTACAGACTTCCGAGGAGCAGAGGGATCAAGCAACCTTTATGGGAACTGAACCCATGTTCTCATTTATTGGTGAGAGCTTGGATGCAAAAGACGGGAGAGTCCACTTCTATTGTACAGTCCCGCATCAGTTGGAGTTTGGGAGAGGGCACTTGATTAAAACATATAATATCCTGAGGGGTCTTGACATGTTGGGAGAATCTAGAACTAGATTAAACAGAAGGGGGGGTCACCTAGTTAAGGTGGAGAAGGAGTGAAAGTATTTATCTTCAAGTCTTCTGAGTTTACTGGGAAGTCACATGATGGAGTAGTGACCGGTAAAAAAATACCAGCCCTCTCCAGAAAAGTTTTTAAAAAGTAAAGAAAAAGCAAAGCTACAAACACAGAAACCATAACAAATTAAAAATAAAAGTGTGGAGAAAATGGCAGCAAAGAAAGAAAAATCAAAAACAACAGGAAGAAAAGAAGAAGGAAAGACGTCAGCAGAGAAAGGTGAAGGCCTTACCTGTACGAGTTGGCCTGCCGTGGAGAGAGAAGCCCGCTCCCTGAGGTCAGTGGAAACCCCGAATCAGGACTACAAAAATGGGTCACGGAGCCAAACAAAAGTGCGCAACTGCAAGACAAAAACAACACCTATGGGAGGGGGGACCAGCTGAGGAGTAAATCTTCACAGCTTAAACAGACAACTACAACACAACAGGAAGACTCTCAACAGGAAAACATAGAAAATAACGGGAACAAGAAGGAAGAGAATAAAAATAAGAAATCAAAGAAACAACAGATGACCAACCCAGAGGAAGAGGACCAACACCAAGACACCTTTAATAAAAATAAGAAGAACAAAAATACCCAACAAAATAAGATAAACAACCCAACAAGAAAATCAGATGAGACAGAGGTTAAGGACACAGATCCTGGAGTGGACTCAGAAGGAGAGGAGGGAGAACATCAAACTCTACACAGAGAAATGGAAGATGAAGGGAGGGGACAGTACATGGATAAAAAATTCTTTAAAGAATATATGGAAACATTAAAAGAATGGCTGACACAAGAATTCAATGAAATAAAAAGAAGAATAAAAGGTACAGAAGAAAAAGTGAGTAGATTAGAGATGGTCATGACAGAAATAGGGAAAAGAATAGACAAGGTGGAAGAGCGAGAAACAGCCATAGAAATGGAGGTAGATGACTTAAAAAATAAATTAGAAGAATCTGATAAAAAAGAAAGAAACACAGGAACTGTTAGCTCAGAAGATAGATATAATGGAAAACTATAATAGAAGAAACAATATAAAGATAGTAGGCCTTAAGGAAGATGAAAAAGGCAAAGATATGAAAGAATTTATAAAAGAATGGATCCCCAGGGTCCTAGGAAGACCAGAATTACAGGAAGGAATGGAAATAGAAAGGGCACACAGAACATTAGCCCCTAAACCACAACCACAACAAAAACCAAGATCCATTCTAGTAAAATTCCTAAGTTATACGACAAGAGAAAATATATTGGAGAAAGCAATGAAAAAAATAAGAGAAGACAAAAAGCCACTGGAATACAAAGGTCAAAAAATTTTTTTCTATCCAGATATAAGTTTTGAACTCCTGAAGAAGAGGAAGGAGTTTAACACAGCAAAAACGACCCTATGGAAAAAAGGTTATAAATTTATGTTAAAATATCCAGCGGTGCTTAAAATAGTTATCCTGGGGCAGCAAAGCAGACTGTTCTCGGATCCGGAAAAAAATCACGAAAATTTGCAGAACACCTACAAAACAGACAGAGAGATGAAGAGATATAACAAGAACAAAAATGACAACAAACTATATATAAAGAAGAATAAAGTATAAGTAAGAACTAAGAAAAGAAAGAAAGGGAAGAAAGGAAGTAAGGAGGGAATTAAGAGAGTGAGCTTTATTATATATGAAAATTAAAATCTTTTCTGGGGGGGCTGGGTGGGGAAAAATAATAGTACTGCGAAATCAGTTGATGCTTGCGAGCAGGTTCGCAAATCCAAATGAAGAGGGGAGATGTGGTTGCCCGACAAGGGACAAAGGGCAACTCAGAGAGGGGAGGGACTATTGGGGTTAAAGGAACTTTAGATATGGGAATAGTGGAAATATTTTATGTTTTAGAAATGTTGTCTTACAATGTGTTCAAAAAAAGAAAACAGAAATGGATAAGAAGGGAAGATGGTGATGAGGAAATGGAAAGGAAAGATAAACAAAGTATGAAATGGCCATGTTGAACGATATGACTTTAAATATTAATGGAATACATAACCAAATCAAAAGGAAGAAGCTGTTAAATTTATTGAAGAAAGAAAAAATTGATATAGCATTCGTGCAATAAACACATTTAACTGAAGTGGAACAGAAGAAATTAAAGAGAGATTGGACAGGACATGTAACAGCAGCATCATATAATTCAAAAGCCAGAGGAGTAGCTATATTAATCAATAAAAATGTACCAATCAAAATAGAAGAGGAAATAATAGATCCAGCAGGGAGGTATGTAATGTTAAAATGTCAGATATATTCAGAATTTCGGAATTTACTCAATGTATACATACCTAATGAAGAAGATCAAAAATTTATGCAAGATATCTTTTTGAAGATCACAGATACGCAAGGGAATATACTAATAGGAGGGGATTTTAACCTTAATTTGGACTCAAAGATGGATAAAACTGGAAAAAAGACTAACAGAAAGAACAAAGTAATCAAATTTATAATTAAATCGATGCAGGAAATGCATCTTTTGGATATATGGAGGAAACAACACCCAAAGGAAAAGGAATATTCATATTATTCGAGTAGACATAAAACATACTCAAGGATAGACCTATTCCTGTTATCAGCCCACATTCAAAGAAGAGTTAAGAAAACGGAATATAAAGCTAGATTGTTATCAGATCACTCACCCCTGTTATTGGCAATAAAGCTAGAGGACATCCCACCAAGAATGTATAGATGGAGATTCAACTCCATGCTACTTAAAAGACAGGATTTTAGAAAATTCATTGAGCGACAAATTAAAATGTACTTTGAAATAAATATGGAATCAGTGAAAAATAAATTTATACTATGGGATGCAATGAAAGCATTAATCAGAGGACAGATAATAAGTTACGTAACTAAAATGAAGAAGAACTAAAATTGAGAAATTGAACAGTTGGAAAGGGAAATAACAAATACAGAAAAAGAATTAGCAATAAAGGAAGATACAACTAAAAGAAGAGAATTGACAGACAAGAAAATAAAATATGAAACACTACAAACATATAAGGTGGAGAAGAACATAATGAAGACAAAACAGAAATATTATGAGCTAGGAGAAAAAACGCACAAAATACTAACGTGGCAGCTTAAGACAGAACAAACTAAAAGAACGCTATTGGCATCAAGGAAAAAGCACAAACAAATTACATATAACCCAACGGAGATCAATGAAAACTTCAGGGAATTCTACGATCAATTATATCAAACTGAAAACGAAGGGAAAGAAGACAAAGTAGATGAATTTCTAACTAAAATTGAACTACCGAAATTACAAACAGAGGAGCAAAATAAATTAATAAAACCATTTGAAATAGAAGAAATACAAGAGATATTAAAAAAAACTACCGAACGATAAAACACCGGGAGAGGATGGACTCCCAATAGAATTCTATAAAACATTCAAAGACTTATTAATTCCTCCTCTCCTGGAAGTAATGAACCAGATTGAAAAAACACAAAACATACCAGATTCATGCAAAACAGCAATAATTACAGTAATACCAAAGACAGGGAAAGATCCATTAACACCAGCATTGTATAGACCAATATCTCTACTTAACACAGATTATAAGGTAATAGCTAAACTATTAGCAAACAGATTAGCCGACTGTGTACCAAAAATAGTAAAACTAGACCAAACTGGATTTAATAAAAGATGAACAATGGACAATATCTGTAAATTCATTAACTTAATCCATGCAGTACAAGGAAACAAAACTCCAACAGTAGCGGTTGCTTTAGACACAGAGAAAGCCTTTTACAGAGTAGAATGGAATTATTTATTCAAAGTACTACAAAAATTCAACCAACCAGAGAAATATATTAATTGGATTAAAGCATTATATAAGGGACCATTGGCGAAAGTGACAGTAAATGGATATATATCAAACCAATTTAAATTAAGCAGATCAACAAGGCAGGGATGTCCACTATCTCCCTCACTGTTCGTGTTAGCTATAGAACCACTAGCAGAACTGATAAGAACAGAAAATAAAATATGAGGGATAAAAATAAAAGAGAAGGAATATAAAATCAGTCTATTTGCAGATGACGTTATAATATACTTAACAGAACCAGAAATATCAATAAAAGAATTACATAAGAAATTGAAGGAATATGGAGAAGTATCGGGGTACAAGATCAACGCAAATAAAAGTGAAGCAATGCCAATGAATAATGCGGATTTCACAAAGTTTAAGGAAGAATCACCATTTAAATGGCAAACACAAGCAATTCGATACCTAGGTATACAACTAAATAATAATCTCGGCCATCTATATAAACTAAATTATCAGCCATTAATGAAAGAATTACAAAATTACAAATTGGAAAGACTTACCCCTAACACTGATAGGAAGGATAAACTGTATTAAAATGAACATCTTCCCAAGGATACAATACCTATTTCAATCATTACCAATTCACCTAACAGAGAAATTCTTCAAGGAGCTAAAGAAAATAATAAGGAAATTCTTATGGAAAGGGGGGAAACCGAGGATAGCACTAGATAAATTAACAGAATGGTACAAACAAGGAGGCTTACAACTACCAAACTTTAAGAATTATTATAGAGCAGCACAATTAAGATACCTATCAGATTTTTATCAAACAAGTGAAAAACCAGATTGGACCAGATTAGAGCTAGATAAAATAGGGGAGAAGATACCTGAGCATATACCCTATAAGTGGGATGAAAAATTGGTGCAACATAGGAATTCACCAGTATTACACCATCTGCTCAACATTTGGAAGAAGATTCACGTAGAAAGGAATAAAATAAATTACCAATTACCAAAATTAATATTGACACAAGATCAACTAATCCCTTTTACAATAAATAACCTTTCCTTCAGTGAATGGGAGAGAAAAGGGATCAAAAGAATAGAAAATTGTTTTTCGAGAAATAAATTATTATCTTTTGAACAAATGAAGGATAAATATAATATAACTCACGATACAAGGTTTACATACCACCAACTGAAAACCTACTTGAAGGACAAATTGGGAAACAGTCTGAGGTTACCAGAAGGAAGCAATTTTGAATATGTAATTACAGACACAATGATAATTAAAAAATTTATAACAAACATGTACATCAAACTGCAAGAAAAGGAGAACGAGAAAACAAACTGAAAACCTAAACAAAAATGGGAACAAGATCTAAACATAAAGATAAAGAATGAAACATGGGAAAAGCTATGCTCCGGAACTATGATAAATACAATAAACACGAGGTTACGCATGATACAATATAATTGGTTACACAGGCCCAAAAGTTAAATAAATGGGACCCCAAAAGTTAAATAAATGGGACCCAACAGTATCAGACAGATGTTTTCGCTGTAAAAAGGAAATGGGAACAACAATACATGCAATTTGGACATGTGAGAAAGTGGAAAAATTTGGGAAGATCTAAACCAGATATTAAATAAAATCACAAAAAGCAATATACCAAAAAAACCCAGAGATCTTCCTCCTAAGTAATATAAGAAACAAAGAATTTGGACTCAATTTGGATGGAGCACAAAAAAGATTTGTTATGATAGCCCTAGCTGTAGCAAAAAAATGTATTATGTCAACCTGGAAATTAGAAGACAACTTGAGAATACAACAATGGTACATAGAAATAAATAAATGTATTCCATTAGAAAAAATAACATATAATTTAAGAAATAACATCACAATATTCGAACAAATATGGGAACCATACATGAAATATAATAAGGAAATCCTACCATGAACCTCCACCACCTAAAATGACAGAAGAGGAAGACAACGAAATGAACTGACTCAGTATATAAAAGTTAAATATAAAAAATTCTTGTTTATTTTATTAAGTGACAACATTGTTTACTGGATTTAATGTATCTTATAGATTCAACTTTGAATAAATGGGAAGGGGAAGAGGGAGGGAGGGAAGGGAGGGGGGAAAAGGGGAGAAAATGACACTATATATTCAAGAGAAAAATGTCTGTATGTATTTTGGTCAGTATGGTTTATTGTGTGAAAAATTTAAAAAAATTAAAAAAATGTCTTCTGAGTTTTCAGATCTCTTCCTCAGAACGGTGGTGGAAGCTGAGTATATGAATATTTATTTGGCAGAGGTTGATGGATTTGCAAGGGGGTGGAAGGTTACCGTGTGTCAGAGGAGTCAGTAAATGGAGGAATAGGTTTGAGGGGATAAATGGCCTCCTGCTAATTCACATCTTCAATAACACTATCAGTGGGTGGGGGAGGGGGAGAGAACATCAGAGGAAGAAAC
This sequence comes from Narcine bancroftii, assembly GCF_036971445.1. NCBI lineage: Eukaryota > Metazoa > Chordata > Chondrichthyes > Torpediniformes > Narcinidae > Narcine > Narcine bancroftii. Next base: position 249,937,577 of record NC_091469.1, on the reverse strand, counting down.
AAAGAGAGGGAGATAGAGAGGGAGAGAGGTATAGAGAGAGAGGAAGAGAGAAATAGAGATAGAGAGGGAAATAGAGGAGAGAGGGGGTAGAGGGAGAGAGAGAGAGAGAAAAAAGGGAGAGAGAGAGACAGGGTGGGAGAAAGAGAAAGAGAAAGAGAGAGAGAGAGAGAGAGAGAGAGAGAGAGAGAGAGAGAGAGAGAGAGAGATCATCAGCTTGAATAAAAGAAGAAAGGCCTGAGGAAAAGAGGGAAAATTAGATTTAAACCAGTCATGGGGGAAAATCAAGATGTCAGAGGAAGGGAGAGAGAGAGTGGTGTGTGTGCGGGGGGGGGGGGGAGAGAGAGAGAGAGAGAGAGAGAGAGAGAGTGGTGTGGGGAGAGAGAGAGTGGTGTGGGGAGTGAGAGAGAGTGGTGTGGGGAGAGAGAGTGATGTGGGGAGTGTGGGGGAGTGAGAGAGAGTGGTGTGAGGAGAGAGAGAGAGAGTGGCGTGGGAGGAGAGAGAGAGAGAGTGGTGTGGGGGGAGAGAGAGTGGTGTAGGGAGAGAGTGGTGTGGGGAGAGAGTGGTGTGGGGAGAGAGTGGTGTGGGGAGAGAGAGAGAGTGGTGTGGAGAGAGAGAGAGTGGTGTGGGGAGTAAGAGTGGTGTGGGGAGTGATTAAGAGTGGTGTGGGGAGAGAGAGAGAGAGTGGTGTGGGGAGTAAGAGTGGTGTGGGGAGTGATTAAGAGTGGTGTGGGGAAAGAGAGAGTGGTGTGGGGAGAGAACACGAGAGGGAGGGAGTGTGCCAATGAGGAAACTTCAAAGGGCCTGAGAAATATAGAGTGGGGGGGGGGGGCAAAATGGAGATAAAAGGGAAAGAGAGGGAAATGTAAAGAATGAGTGGAAAGAGGTGGAGGGAGGGAGCAGGAGAGGTAAAAGGAGAGCAAGGAAGGATGAAAGAGAAAATGGAGAAAGAGAGCAGGGCCAATGGAAAGGGAGGAGCACCGAGGTCAAGAGAGGCAGTGTGTAACAGAAAGGGGATAGATAGAGAGATTGAACAGAGAGAATGATAGATGGGTGTGAGGAAAAGGTAATATTGAGGAAGATGGAGGAGAGAGGGAGAGAGAAAAATGAGGGAGAGAGCAGAGACATGTCTAAAAGGGATGAAGGCAGAGAGCAATGGGGGGGGTGGGAAGGGAGGTAAATGTGGAAAAAGATCATTGAAAGTGGTTGAGCAGGTTGATAAAGGGATTAAAGAACAAGGCTAAGCTTTATCAACAGAGTGCAGAACTGTGATAATGCTTCTGCCACAAGTGGAGTTTTGTCTCCAGCTCTGACTCCAAACCTTGTGAAGGAATCCAACACAGAGAGGCTGGAGGGGCTCAATGGGTCAGGCACCACCGATGGTCAATCAGTGTTTCGGGTTTGGACCTTTTCTGAAGGATATGAAGACTTTGGAGAAGGTGGAGAGAGATTTACTACAATAATCCCAGGGACAATGGACCTCAGATTTGTATAGGGGCAGGATAAGCTCAGTTCAGAGATGGCAGTGAGGGGATCCAATAGGTAGAGTTAAAATCATGAAGGGAACGGACATAGAGAGTGTGCTTGCACTGGGGGAGTGGAACGGAAGGGATTGGAAGGAGTTACTTTATTTGGTAAGCTATCCTGTGACATTTAAAAGGGAGCTGTGTCCAACACAACATTGTTTGCTGGGCCATGGAAAGAAGGTGGGCTTTCTGGTTTGCTCTCACGTGGAGTTGTTACAGACTCAATGAGCTGAATTTCTCTAGCCACTCTGTGATGGGATGAGAAACCACCAGAGACAGGAAAAGGAAGAGGGAACTTAGCTCAGCAAATCCATTGGATTCTGGATTGAGTGAACTTGGAGAAGATGTTTCCAATCGTGGCACAGCCTCAGAGTAAAAGGATGTCCCTTTGGAACAGAGCTGAGGAGAATTTTCTTAGCCAGAGGATGGTGAATCTTTTGCCATATGTGCAGGACATCGTTGGGTAAATAGATTTAAAGCAGAGATGGATCGCTTTTTGATCAGAAAGGGTGTCAAACAGAGAGACGGCAGAAGAGTGCAGTTGGAAGGGAAAATACATCAGCCATGATTCGAATGGTGGAGCAGAGTTGATGGGCTGAATGGCCTAATTCTGCCCTGAGGGGTCAGATTTGGAGAGTGAGTGGACCAAATGACAGCAGATTGGAGTGGAGGGCACCAGCAGAGGATGCCTCAGAGTTGCCAATGGCAACCTGGGGAAACATCACCACCTTCTGTCATCCCTTCCCTCCAGTCCCTAAATCAAGGGCAGATCCACCCGTCTAATCCTTTGTGTACATTATCTTTCCACCTTGTTCGCAAACAGGCCCTTCAGCTCACTGACACTGTGTTGACCAAAAACTCCCATTTTCATCTGTCCCTCTTTATTCCCTCCCTCCCTACTTTCCAGTTAACTCACCTCCCCCCCCCACAACCCCCAATTCTATCCCTTAAAGCACACACACGCAATTCACAGTGGCCAATTAAAGCTCTCCACACGCACACCTTTGGGACACGGGAAGAAACCGGGCTGCTCAGGCAGAGTGTGCAAACTCCACACAGACAACACCAGAAGTTGGGGAATGGACCGAGGCATTTGGGGCAGTGAGGCAGCTTCCCTGTCCAAAATGAACCTTGTGCAGCCCATGGCTTCAGAAAGCATTTGCTGAAGGTTGGTGCCGTGAAGGTTGAACACGGAGCAGAGTCATTGGTCCAGGTGAAGACCTCAGCAAAAAGGCCGTGGCTGGGGCAGAGGGCGACATGACTTAGGCACCATGCATTCTGGGGGGGGCTTTTAATGAACAGGAAGATGAGAGACTAAGAGACCCAAACCCACTGTAGATGGAACACAATGCTGTCCTGGCGAAAAATACCAGAAGCTTAAATGTCAAATCTAATGGGTGCAGGAAAATCAGGGATCAGAACTTAAAAGGATAAAACAGAGCAATTGAGTTTGAGAACAGAGACTATTCCAGCACAGTACACCTCCTTCCGTTCACAATGAGCCCACATTATCCTACTCTACAACCCTTCCCCACCTCACACCTACAACCCTCCATGTGCCTGCCTAAGAGTCTTTGACTGTCCCTGTGGTACCAGCCACCACCACCACCCCCTGGCAATGCATTCCAGGCCCCCACCCCTCTCTGAGTAAAAGGTCTATCTCTGACATCTCCCCTAAATTTTCCTTCACTCAGTTCTGCTATTTGCTATTATTGCCCCGGGATGAAAGGTGCTGGCTATCCAACTGAACTAAGTCCCTTAACATTAAAGCAATTCCATTGTTGGATTGGATGAGGAGAACCAGACTCTGAAATGGTTATGGCTGGCTCAACTAAAGACCGTCGACCTGAAATGTTTGCGCTGATACCTTCCCCTCAGATGCTCCCCTGACCTGCTGAGTATTCTCAATTTGTTTTCAATTTGCAGCAGCTGGAATGTTTTTTTTTAGTTTCCTTGTTTCTGGAGCTGGCTTTGATGAGAAGGATGTGACTCAACGTGTCCTTTTCCCTTCATTCGGGTTATAATGGCACCCACTACAGGCTTTGCACCATGCAGAAAGGTTCCCCGAAGCCACCACCTTAGTATTTTTGGACAAACTTCTGCTTTCTTTGGAAGTACAAGGTTTGGCTCAGACCCTGCAGTCACTGGGGGGAAGGACTGAGACCTGTTCTCTCTGATCCAGCTCCCACTCTGAGAGTGGAAGACGCCAGCGGTGGAGTCCAGGCCGTCCAACCTGCAGAAGGCATTCCCTCTGCCCCGAACCAGTGAGCTGCTCCTTCACCCTTCATCACAGGGGAGGAAGGAAGAAAGACCATGGTGCTCAGAGTGCCAGCACTGGCTTCTGTCTGTGTGGAGTATGCATGCTCTCTCTGTGACTCCCCCATGGACCCCAGTTTCCTCCTATGTATGCGTGCGGGGTGCTGGGTTAGTTGTTATCCTCCCAGTGTGTAGGTGAGTGTTGGGGGGAGTTAGTATGCTTGTGGGAAAATAAAATGGAATCAGTGTGGGGTCACCAGAGGGTATGAGGTCACGAGGTCGAGGGGCCTCTTTTTTGAGACTCTATGGTTGGAGGGGGTCCCGTTGAAATAGATCCAGATAACGATGAGTTTCCTCTGGGGTGCAGTGGGGTCAAGGGTGATATTTAAATGCTGTGTGGGAGGAGGCTCCCTGATGTTACTTACAGTCAACTTCTAGAGTCATCAGACTTATTTTGAGGTGATTGGGGATCGATAAGGAAGGAGGTTAGGGTCATAGAGCGAGCTCACAGCTCTGGGCCCAGGCACCAGATCACCAGGTCATTGGGTCATCAGGTCATCAAGTCATGGGGCATCATGTCACCAGTTTAGCAGGCCATCCAGTCATCAGGACATCTGAATCATCAGGTCACTAGATCATCAAATCACTTGGTCCCCAGGTCACTAGGTTACTAGGTCAAGTAGTCACCAGGTCATAAAGTCACCCAGTCATCTTGTCATCAGGACACCTGGTCACCTGGTCATCTGGTCCTCAGGACATTTGGTAATTAGGACACCTGGTCAACTGATCACCCAGTCATCTGGTCATCAGGGCACCTGGTCATTGGGTCACCTGGTCATCTGATCACCCAGACATCTGGTCATCAGGACACCTGGTCATATGGTCACCTGGTCTTCAGGACATGTGGTCATCAGGTCATCTGGTTATTAGGACACCTGGTCATCTGGTCATCAGGACACCTGGTCATATGGTCACCTGGTCATCAGGACATGTGGTCATCAGGTCACCTGGTCATCAGGACACCTGGTCATCAGGTCATTAGGTTACCAAGTCACCTGGTAATCAGATCAGATTTCAGATTTATTGTCAGAGTGTATACTTGACATAACATACAACCCTGAGTTTCTTTTACTGAATTTCTACATATCGGTAGTGAAAAAAAATCAAGCCTGTATTAATTGAACATGTAAACAAATAAAGAATGTAAAGAACCTTCAATAAAGAGAGAAAAAAACAAAACTGTGCAAAAGTCAGAGTCCTTAAACGAGCCCCTGATTGAGTTTGTTCTTGAGGAGTCTGCTGGTGGAAGGAGAGCAGCTGTTCCTAAACCTGGTGGTGCAAGTCTTGTTTGCAAACCTCTTTCTGCAAACTGGAGTGGCAGTTCATGTCCCTCCCACACTCACCCCTGCAGTAACGAACTCTTCCCCCCAACCCCCAGCAATGTCCCTTCCCCCCCCATGGCAGTGACCCTCTCCCCACCATGACAGTGACCCCTCTCCCCACTGTGGCAGTGATCCCTCTCCCATTGTGGCAGCAACCCCTCTCCCCCACCCCCAGCAGTGACCCCTCCCCCCACGTCAGTGACACCCCTCTCCCTGTGGCAGCGACCCCGCTCTTCCAATGCAGCAACTCCTCTGCCTCCCGTGGCAGTGACCCCTACCCCCCCTGCAGCAGCGACCCCTCTTTCTCTCTCTCCCATCGTGGCAGGCACTTCTGCCAGGGGTTTCCCTGTGATGCCAGCGTGCAAGCCCTAATGTCACCGGAATAACCGGGTTGGCCATTATCCTGTTCAAGTCACTGGTCGACGCAACCTAGGTAAGTTTAACTTGGTTTCCTGACTACCTCTGAGGTAGGTCAGGGAATCAGTTGGATTCCGACGGGGTTGACCTGGTCTGACCCTTTCTAGCTGCAGTGCAACTGGAGCACAAACCAGGAAAATTGCCCGGTTACCCCATTTACATGGCAGTTTGAAAGGGCCTAGTGACTGATGTGTGTGTGTGTGTGTGTGTGTGTGTGTGTGTGTGTGTGTGTGTGTGTGTGTGTGTGTGTGTGTGTGTGTGTGTGTGTGTGTGTGTGTGTGTGTGTGTGTGTAGGATTGCTGTTTCCCAGCCACAAGAACCTGAAGTCAACTGGGACGGAAGGTGCTGAAGAGAGAGAGGAACTAACTGCTTTTAATAATCCCGATTTCAAAGTCTCTGGCTTCCAGCAAAGCCACAGGGGCTGGAGACATCCTGCTGAGAGCAGAACTTTGGGTGCGGGCGATTCAGCAAAGGGGAAGAGTCAGTGAGCATGAGGTTCTCCCAGGGAGAGAATGGCTGGGAATGTGGTGAGGCCAGGTTGTCAGTGGACCACTGGAAGCCAGAGACTTTGAAATCGGGATTATTAAAAGCAGTTAGTTCCTCTCTCTCTTCAGCACCTTCCGTCCCAGTTGACTTCAGGTTCTTGTGGCTGGGAAACAGCAATCCTGGTCAGGGATGGGTATTTGTGCTGACGCCTTTAGCCCAGCCCTTCCACCTATGCTCCAACACTGCTATTCCTCTCAGACACGTCCAGTACAAGCTCTCGAAGCAGGTGGAAGCTGTTTGGCCCCTCATGCTTATTCCATTGATCAATGATCATAGCTGACCTTTAACCTCTACCCTCTTTCCTAACTCTTGAGCCTGAAAAGAATCTCTCCCTCTCTCTCCTTCATGTAGTGACTCTGGGTGAGGGAATTATGTCTCCTCTCTGAATGTCCATTATCAGGCTGTGCCTCATGGTTCAAAGCTTCGTTGACATGTGGTTAGCAGAAGATCGCTGAACGAAAGACTGTGGGCTCAGGGCATTGAACCTTTGCTCATTGCACCACCCCGCGGTGCCGTGTTACTCGCACAAGTGAAGTATTACTTGGAACTCTTTATTGCCATCATCATCATTATGGCCCATCCCTTCGTGAGCGAAGATGAACACGGTGCCTTGTACCTCTTCTTCCCTCACAGAACTTTTTGTAGTTGTTGGGACATTGTGATGTGCCACTGCAAATCGCGCAACGCCATGCAGTGTGATTTTTTGTGGGGACCTTCCAGTCAGTATGGTTGACATGGAATGACTGGAGATCGCACTTGATTACATCCCTGTAGTGAAGACGTGGACGGCCAACAGGGCAGGGAGCATTTGGAAGCCCACTGTAGAGGGCAATTGGCCGTCCTCCATACGGACAATGTGGCCAGCTCACCGCAGGGGACGAGTGCGGATTATTGAGTAGAGGTCCGTACTTCCAGTCTTCTCCAAGACTTGGACGTTTGTGACGGTGTCGTGCCATGAGTAGCCTAGGATGGATCTGAGGCAGAGGAAATGGAATGCGTTAAGGCGGTGTCTTTGCTTTTTGTATGTGACCCAGGATTCACAGCCATAGAGAAGAGTATTCAGCAGACAGGCCTCATAGACTCAGATCTTAAAATTGGTGGAGAGGTGGCAGTTATCCCATACGTGTACACAGAGGTGTCCGAAGGTAGTGAATGCTTTAACAGGCGTCTGTCCAGTTCTGCCTCGAGTGAGTTCGTTGTTGTCATGGTGGAGCCCAAGTAGCAGAATTTCTCTATGTTGGCGAGCACTGACCCATTGATGGGAATTGATGGAGTGTCGTGAGTTTGTTGGCTAAAGACGACTGTCTTGCTCAGGTTGATTTTCAGACCAAATTCACTGCAGGCAGATGCAAATGCATGGATAGGTACATGGATGGGAAGGATATAAAGGGTTAGGGTCCAGGTACAGGTCAAGGACACTGATTCAGCACAAACTAGATGGGCTGAAGGGCCTGTTTCTGTGCTGCAGTATTCTGTGGTTCTAACAGTATAAATAATTGAGTTAAAAAGAGATGATTGGTGTGCACAGTTAACATATTAGAGTGCCAGCAACCTGGGGTTTGAACTCAATGCTGCCAGTTTGTACCTCCTCCCTATGACCCACGTAGGGTTTTCCCAATGCTCTGGTTTCCTCCAAAATCATACAGGGTTTGAAGGTTCATTGGGTGTAATTGGGCTGCCCAAATTTTGTGGGCCGGAAAGGCTTCTGCTGCACCGGGTCTAATAAGAAATATTCGTGTTCATCCTAATTCAGGAAAGAAAAGTGACAGCAATAGTGCAGACAGACCTTTTGTGGTATTGGAGCAGTTCCTAATTATGCATCAAGGGGAGATTCAAGGAATTGCTCTTGAACCTTGAGGTTTCGGTAGCTTCTTCCCAAAGGTAGCAGTGAGACGAGGTGGTGATCTGGGAGATTGGGGTGCTTTGGGATGTTGGCTGCCTTCTTGAGGCAGCGCCTCACAGAGATGTCTGCTGAGACGGAAGGTCAGAGCCTGTGATGGACCTGGCTATGTTTGCAACCTTCTGCATTCCTGTGCACTTGAATTCCCAAACTAGGCTGAGATGCAACCAATCAGTATTCTGCATTGGTGGACATTTGATGGAGACGTGTCAAATCTCCACAGACACTTTAGAGGTGTTTGTGTGCCTTCTTCCCAGTTGCCTTGATGTGTTGGCTCCAGGAGAGGTCCTCTGACTTGTGGACTCCCAGCATCTTGAAGGTTTTAGCTCTCTCCATTAATTTAGGGAGGGACATAATCCCCCAGACTTCCCTTCCACAAATCGAGAAGAAGATCCTTGGCCTTGGTAACGTTGAGAGTGAGATTGATGTTCTGGGATGACCCAACCAGGTTCTCGATCTCCATCCTGTATTCTGATTCATTATTTTCAGTTATTTGGTCAGCGGATTTATGATAGAAGTTGGTGATGCAGTCCTGGGGGCAGAAGGAGTAGATCAGGGGACGAAGCACACAGCAATGATGGCAGCGAGGAGTGTCCACCACCAGCACTGTTTCCCTGAGGATCTACCCTTTTCTTGTTCTTCTCCACGATGAACCTTGCTCTGGAAACACAGCGCGGGTTTTAACGGGGACAGCAGTCCTCACCCTTAACTCTTCAGGCACAGTGGGACCAAATGATGGAGATGTCTGGCGGCGATGCCAGTAATTCCAGACACCAGCGACAGTCCATCTCTTTGCACTGACTCTACCTCCCTTCCCACTCACTGCCTGACATTGGACCAGACCTAGAGCCAGCGATGAATTCTGCAACTCTAGACCGTGCTTTGAATGTCTGCCTGCTTCACTTCCCATCACACCAACCTCTCCCCCTCTGAAAATGATGAATCTTCTGAGAAAATCCTCCTGGCACTCTCCAACAGTCAGCTGGTATATTACTGCAGCTAATGCCAAGTTCCTGCCCGATCACTTTCACTATCAACGCCTATAATAACCATGAACCATGTTGCACCCTTCATTAACCGTGCCAATCTGACATTAACCGTGGCCATCTTAAAATAACAGTGGGACTGACATTAACTGTTCTGCCTCCTGCACTAACCATGTCCCCGACATTAACTGTGTCTCCCTATGGTAACTTTGTCCCCTACATTATCTGTGTCCCCTACAATAACCATGTCCCCTACACTAACTGTGTCCCCTTCACTAACCGTGTCCCCTACACTAACCATGTCCACCTACACTAACCGTTTCCCCTACAATAACCGTGTCCCCTTACACTAACCGTGTCCCCTACACTAACCATGTCCCCGACATTCACCATGCAGTGTCCCCGACACTAACCGTGTCCCCCTTACACTAACTGTGTCCACTACACTAACCATATCCCCTACAATAACTGTGTCCACTACACTAACTGTGTCCACATACACTAACCGTGTCCCCTACACTAACCGTATCCCATACAATAATCGTGTCCACTACACTAACTGTGTCCCCATACACTAACAGTGTCCCATGCACTAACCGTGTCCGCCTACACTAACTGATTCTCCTACACTAACCGTGTTCCCCTTACACTAACCGTGTCACCTACACGAACCGTGTCCCCTACACTAACCGTGTCCACCCTACACTAACCATGTCCCTGACACTAACCATCACCCCGTACACTAACGATATGCCGTACACAAATTGTGTCCCCCCATTACAATAACCGTGACCACCTACACCAGGGGTGTCAAACTCAAATTCACGGAGGGCCAAAATTTAAAACTTGGACTAAGTCGAGGGCCGAACTAAATATTTATTGAAAATTTTCAACAACATCTGCATCTTTTCTCTTCTTTCAACATATGTAATGTTAAACTTTAGGATATAACTTTAGGAGGATAATGTTACAGGTCAGGAGTAGGTAGCTCAAGTTCACCCCTTGCTTGACCTGAGGGGAACCTATTTGGTCCCTGTGGAGATGTAGTCAGCATTCACAGGCTGTGTCCATTTTGGCCTGCATCAGGACTCAGCATTTCCTGCTCACTCCTCAGGCTCTAGGCCTCTATTCACCCTCGACCCACCATCCCTCTACCTGACCAGTCCTTTACCCAACCTCTACTCACCCCTCACTCCACTCGCTCTGCCTCTACCCACCCCATCCTATACACGCCCCTCTACTGCCTCTCCCCTCAACCTGTTCCTCCCTCTACCCGTCTCTCACCCTCTAATCACCCCTCCCCTACTCGCCCTGGCCCTTCCCTTTTACCTCTTCCCTATCCACCCCTCCTTCTACTCATCCCTCCCTCTAACTGCCCCTCGCACCACCATAACTTCCCCTGCCCATTACTCCTCACCTACATCCTCTGCCCACCCCTGCTTACTCACCCACTCAGGCCCAGCGCACTGCCGATCAGCCTTTGTGGAACAGCGGGGGCCGTGCGCAGCCTGCCATGTCCGTCGCGCCGACAGGAAATCACAGGCGCTCGCCAATCCGCCGCACCGCTCGACAGGTGGGAGAAGTGACTGGTTGTGCGGGGAGCCTTCTAACTGGCTTGCCGGCTGATGACATCGACAGACTTCTTGTGTTACAATTTTGTTTTCCCCATTCTCAAAGTTTGCACGGTCAACCTGCAACACTCTTGCTCCCTCCGCGTCCCGTGGATCTGATGCCCGGGTGTTGTTAGGATTCCCAGCAGAAGGTTTGTGGAACTTTACCATTCTGGATTCCTTTTTGAGAATATTCTGGCCATCTTTTAAGGGGGGTGGTTTTAGGGGGGAGGGGATAGTTAGGGGGTGGGGAAGGATGTGCAATGAAGGGGGAGGATGGTGGGGGTGACATTACCAAAAAACAGCATCAGCTCTCGCTTCAGGGCGGGCCACCTCTAGTACATTTTTGAAATGATCTGTGGGCCAAATTTAATTATATCTGGGCCAGAGTTTGACATGTGTGACCTACACGAACCGCGTCCCCTACACTAACCATGTCCCCCTTACACTAACCGTGTCCCCATACACTAACCATATCCCAAACATTAACCGTGTCCCCTACATTAACAGTGTCCCCTACACTAACCGTGTCCCCTACACTAACTGTATGCCCGTACAGTAACCATGTCCCCTACACTAACTGTGTCCTCCTAACAATAACATTGAGCCCTTACACTAACCGTGTCCCCTACACTAATCGTGTCACCATTAAACTAATTGTGTCCCCTACAACAACTGTGTCCGCTACACTAAACATGTCCACCTACACTAACCGTTACCCCCACACTAACCATGTGCCCCATACACTAACCGTGTCCCCTACACTAACAGTGTCCCCTACACTAACCGTGACCCCCTACACTAACTGTGTCCCCATTACACTAACTTTGTCCCCATTACACTAACCATGTTCCCCTGCACTAACAGTGTTCCATACACTAAATGTGTCCCCTACACTAACTGTATCTCCATTACACTAACCGGATCCACCTAATGTCCCCGACATTAGCCGTGTCCCCACTACACTAACTGTGTCCCCCTACGCTAACCATGTCCCCTACACTAATCATGTACACCCTACACCACACATGTCAAACTCAGGCCCTTGGGCCAAATTTGGCCCGTGATATAATTATATTTGGCCCGCAAGATCATATCAAATATGTATTAGAGCTGGTCCACTAACCGCTGCGCCAGTATAGCGTATGCACAGCAAATACTACAAATCCCAGAATGCATTGCAAATGCATTGGCGTCAGCCCGCTAATCGCCCCCACCTCCTCTCTTTACTTTCATTTGCATCTGCGGCCTGTCGCCTCACTCACATGTAATAAACCCCTTACGAAAAATGGCCAAACCAAAGACAGAAAACAGGACCTTTCAAGACAGGTGGGAGGCAGACTATATGTTCATCATTTTAAAAGACAAACCAGTTTGTCATTGAAGCAAGTTGGTATTTTTTTGACTTGTTGGCTTGTGAAAAAAAACTACATTTAAAAGGAGCTTAAAGGCTATAGAGAAATATTATTTATTAAATATTTTATTTCTTATTTGTTAATGCTTCTTCTGGAAAGAGTTTAACCAAAACTATTATTAAACATTTATTTTAATAAGAAAAAGTTTAACATTACATATGTTGAAAGAAGAGAAAACATGCAGATGTTGTTGAAAATTTTCAATAAATATTTAGTTTGGCCCACGACTTAGTCCAAGTTTTGAATTTTGGCCCTCCGTGTATTTGAGTTTGACACCCCTGGTGTAGAGAGTCACATTTAGTAGATGGGGACATGGTTAGTGAAGTGGGACATGGTTAGTGCAGGGGGACACGGTTAGTGTAGGGGACATGGTTAGTGTATTCCAACTCGGTTAGTGTAGGGGGACAGTTAGTGTAGTGGGTCATGGTTAGTGTAGGGGACATGGTTAATAGACAGGAACAATGTTAGTATAGGGGGACATGGTTAGTGTAGGTGGACACAGTTATTGTAGGGGACACGGTTAGTGTAGTGCGACTTGGTTAGTGTAGGGGGACACGATTAGTGCAGTGGGACACGTTTAGGGTAAGGGGGCACAGTTAGTGTCGGTGACAAGGTTAGTGTATAGGACACAGTTAGTGTAGGGGGCATGGTTAGTAGACATGGACAATGTTAGTGTAGCAGGGACAGGGTTATTGTATTTGGACATGGTTAGTGTAGGAGACACGTTTTGTGTTGTGCGACACGGTTAATGTAGGGAGTACACGGTAATTGGAGGGGGACATGGCTAGTCTAGGGGCACTTGGTTAGTGTAAGGGGGACACAGTTAGTGTAGGCGACATGGTTAGTGTAGGGGACACAGTTATTGTAGAGAACACAGTTAGTGTAGCGGACAAGGTTATTGTAGAGGACATGGTTAGTGTAGGGGGATGGGTATTGTAGGGGACATGGTTAGTGTAGGGGACATGGTTAATGTAGGGACATGGTTGGTGTAGGGGGACACTGTTAGTGTAGGGGTACACAGTTAGTGTAGAGGACATGGTTAGTGTAGGGGACATGGTTAGTGTAGGGAACATGGTTAGTGTAATGGGGACACGGCTAATGAAGGAGACATGGATAATGTAGGGGATCACGGTTATTGTTAGGAGGACTCAGTTAGTGTAGGGGATATGGTTACCATACGGGAACATGGTTAGTGTAGGGGACACGGTTAGTGTAGGGGACACGTTTTGTGTAGTGCGACACGGTTAGTGTAGCGAGTACATGGTAAATGGAGGGGGTCATGGCTAGTGTAGGGGCACATGGTTAGTAAGGGGGACACAGTTATTGTAGAGAACACAGTTAGTGTAGCGGACAAGGTTATTGTAGAGGACATGGTTAGTGTAGGGGGATGGGTATTGTAGGGGACATGGTTAGTGTAGGGGACACGGTTAATGTAGGGACATGGTTGGTGTAGGGGGACACTGTTAGTGTAGGGGTACACAGTTAGTGTAGAGGACATGGTTAGTGTAGGGGACATGGTTAGTGTAGGGAACATGGTTAGTGTAATGGGGACACGGCTAATGAAGGAGACATGGATAATGTAGGGGATCACGGTTATTGTTAGGAGGACTCAGTTAGTGTAGGGGATATGGTTACCACACGGGAACATGGTTAGTGTAGGGGACACGGTTAGTGTAGGGGACACGTTTTGTGTAGTGCGACACGGTTAGTGTAGCGAGTACATGGTAAATGGAGGGGGTCATGGCTAGTGTAGGGGCACATGGTTAGTAAGGGGGACACAGTTAGTGTAGGTGACACGGTTAGTTTAGGGGACATGGTTAGTTTAGGGGACACGGTTCATGTAGGGGACATGGTTAGTGTAGGGGGACACTGTTAGTGTAGGGGTACACAGTTAGTGTAGGGGATGTGGTTAATGTAGGTGACACGGTTAGTCTAATGGGGACACGGCTAATGTAGGGGACATGGTTAGTGTAGGGGGGTCACGGTTAGTGTAGGGGTCACAGTTAGTGTAGGGGACAAGGTTAGTGTAGGGGACAAGTTAGTGTATGGGGACACGGATAGTGTGGGGACACGGTTGTTGTAGGGGACACAGTTAGTGTAGGGGATCACGGTTATTGTTAGGAGGACTCAGTTAGTGTAGGGGATATGGTTACCATACGGGGACGTGGTTAGTGTTGGGGACACAGTTAGTGTAATGGGGGGCAAGGTTAGTGTAGGGGACACAGTTAGTGTAGGGGACACAGTTAGTATAGGGTACACAGTTAATGTAGGGGACACACTTATTGTAAGGGCACATGGTTAGTGTAAGGGGGACACAGTTAGTGTAGGGGACATGGTTATGTAGGGGATATGGTTAGGAGAGGGGGACACTGTAAATGTTGGTGACATGGGTAGTGAAGGGGATATGGTTAGTGTAGGGGACACGGTTAGTGTAAGGGGACACCGTTAGTGTAGGGGACAGAGTTAATGTAAGGGGACATGGTTAGTGTAACGGACATGATTAGTGTAGGGGACACTGTTAGTGTAGGTGGAACCAGTTAGTGTAGGGGACACGGTTAGTGTCAGGGGTCATGGTTAGTGTAGGGGTACTGATTTAGTATAGGAGACACGGTTTGAGTAGGGGACACAGTTAGTTTTAGAGGACATGGTTAGTATGGAGGTACACAGTTAGTGTAGAGTACACGGTTAGTGTACTTGACACTGTTAGTGTAGTCGCTCACAGTTATTGTAGGGGACAGGGTTAGTGTAGGGGATATGGTTGGTGTAGTGGGGACACAGTTAATGTAGGATGTGCATGGTTAGTGTAGGGGACATGGTTAGTGAAGGTGACACAGTTAATGACGAGGTCAGAGGTAGTGTAGGGGGACATGATTCGTGTAGGAGGAGAGTGTTAGCATAAAGGACATGGTTAGTATAGGAGACAAAAGCTTAGTTCGGGGAACATGGTTAGTCTAGGGAACACAGATAGTGTAGGGGACATGCTTAATGTATTAGGACACAGTTAGTGCAGTTGGAAATGGTTATTGTAGGGTAAAAGGTTAATGAAGGATAAGGTTAGTGTAGAGGGAAACAGATAGTGTAAGGGTTATTGATAGTGTAGGGGCAAGGATTATTGTAGTGGGACACAGTTAGTCTTAGGGACATGGTGAGTGTAGGGGAAAAGGTTAGAGTAAGGGAAATGGATAGTCTAGGGAATACAGTTAGTGTAGGGGGAAATGGTTAATGTAGGGGACATGATAAGTGCCGGGGAAAATGGTTAGTGTAGGGGTGACATGGTTAGTGTAGGGGAAAAAGGTTAGTGTAGGTGGTACACGGTTAGTGTAGGTGAAATCAATTAGTGTAGGGGACATGATTAGTGTAGGGGACATGGTTGGTGTAGTGGGGACACAGTTAATGTCGGATGTACATGGTTAGTGTAGGGGAAATGCTTAGTGTAGAGGGGACATGGTTAGTGGAGGAGATATGGTCAGTGTAGGGGAAATGGTTAGTGCAGAGGATACCTTGTTAGTTTAGGTGTAAAAGGTTAGTGTAAGAGGGCATGGTTAATGTAGGGGAAAGCGGTTAGTGTAGGGGTACACAGGTAGTGTAGGGGACACAGTTAGTGAAGGGGAACACTGTTAGTGTAGGGGACATGGTTGTTGTGGGTGAAATGGTTAGTGTAGGCATACACTTTTATTGTAGGGGACGCAGTTGTTGCACGGGACACGGTTAGTGTAGAGGGACTCGGTTAGTGTAATTGGGACACGGTTAGTGTAAGGGACATGGTTAGTGTAGGGGTCATGGTTATGGTAAGGGGGACACAGTTAGTGTCGGGCACATCGTTAGTGTATGGGATCATGGTTAGTGCTGGGGACATGGTTAGTGTATGGTGGACACCGTTAGAGTAGGGGACATGGTTAATGTAGGGACTCACAGTTAGTGTATGGAGGATACGGTTAGTGAAGGGTTCACTTTTAGTGTAGGGGGGTCACAGTTATTGTAAGGGGAACACTGTTAATGTATGGGATCATGGTTAGTGCTGGGGACATGATTAGTGTATGGTGGACACCGTTAGAGTAGGGGACATGGTTAATGTAGGGACTCACAGTCAGTGTAAGGAGGATACGGTTAGTGCAGGGGTCACTTTTAGTGTAGGGGGTCACGGTTATTGTAAGGGGAACACTGTTAATGTACGGGACATGGTTTGTGTAGTGGACATGGTTAGTGTCAGGGACATGGTTAGTGTAGAGTGTCACTGTTATTGTAAGGGTGACACAGTTAGTTTAGGGGACATGGTTAGTCTACGGGGACAATGTTAGTATCAAGGACATGGTTAGAGTAGGGTGTACATGGTTAATGTAGGTGACATGGTTAGTATAGGGGTCATGGGTAGTGGAGGTGACCCGGCTAGTGTCGGGGACACGGTTAGTGTAAGGAGGACACGGTTAGTGTAGGGGACATGGTTAGTGTAGGGGTCACGGTTATGGTAAGGGGGACACAGTTAGTGTAGGGTAAATTGTTAGTGTATGGGATCATGGTTAGTGCCGGGGACATGGTTAGTGTAGGCTGTCACAGTTATTGTCAGGGTGACACAGTTAGTTTTGGGGACATGGTTTGTCTACAAGGACAATGTTAGTGTCCAGGACATGGTTACTGTAGGGTGTACATGGTTATGCAACTGTACGAAAACCAACAAGGTCGGGTCAGATACAGCAATGAGCTCTCTGAACCCTTCTCCATTAACAATGGCGTGAAGCAAGGCTGCGTTCTCCCACCAACCCTCTTTTCAATCTTCTTCAGCATGATGCTGAACCAAGCCATGAAAGACCTCAACAATGAAAACGCTGTTTACATCCAGTACCGCACGGATGGCAGTCTCTTCAATCTGAGGCGCCTGCAAGCTCACAGCATCGAATCCACCCTGCTGAAGATCCAACTGTGCTGGGTAGGTCACATCTCCAGAATGGAGGACCATCGCCTTCCCAAGACCGTGTTATATGGCGAGCTCTCCACTGGCCACCGTGACAGAGGTGCACCAAAAAAGAGGTACAAGGACTGCCTAAAGAAATCTCTTGGTGCCTGCCACATTTTCCACCGCCAGTGGGCTGATATCACCACAAACCGTGCATCTTGGCGCCTCACAGTTCGGCGGGCAGCAACCTCCTTTGAAGAAGACCACAGAGCCCACCTCACTGACAAAAGACAAAGGAGGAAAAACCCAACCCCAACCAACCAATTTTCCCTTCCATCCGCTGCAACCGTGCCTGCCTTTCCCACATCGGACTTGTCAGCCACAAACGAGCCTGCAGCTGACGTGGACATTACCCCTCCATAAATCTTCATCTGCAAAGCCAAGCCAAAGAAAGACATGGTTAATGTAGGTGACATGGTTAGTATAGGGGACATGGGTAGTGTAGGGGACACGGTTAGTCTCAGGAACACGGTTAGTGTACGGAGGACATGGTTAGTTTTGGGGACATGGTTAGTGTAGGGGGGGCCACGGTTATTGTAAGGGGCACACAATTAGTGTAGGGGACCCCGTTACTGTATGTTGACACATTTAGTATCGGGGACATGGTTAGTGTCGGGGGGACCCGGTTAGTGTAGTTGACACAATTAGTTTAGGGGACACATTTAGTATAAATAGATATGGTTACTGTAGGAGATGCAGTTAATTTATGGGTACAGTGTTAGTAGAGGGCTGCACAGTATAGTGTAGCAGGACAATGTTGGTGTATGGTGACACGTTAAGTGTAGGGATATATGGTTGGTGTAGGCCGACAATTTTAGTGTAGGGGGAACACGGAGAGTAGAGATGGGTATCGTTAGTAGAGGGGGGACACAGTTAGTGTAGAGGTGCACAGTTAGTGTAATGGACACGGTTAGTGTAGGAAGACACGTTTGGTGTAGTGCGACACGGTTAGTGTTGGGGGACACAGTTCGTTTAGAGGTACACAGTTAGTGTAGTGGTCACGGTTAGTGTAGGAAGACATGTTTGGTGTAGTGCAACACGGTTAGTGTAGGGGACAAGTTAGTATATGGGGGACACAGTTAGTGTAGGGGACATGGTTAGTGTATGGAACACGGTTAGTGTAATGGGGACACGGTTAGTGTTGGGGGACTCAGTTTGTTTAGAGGTACACAGTTAGTGTAGTGCGACACGGTTAGTGTAGGGGCCAAGTTAGTATATGAGGGACACATTTAATGCGGGGGACATGGTTAGTGTAGGGTGGACACCGTTAGAGTAGGGGACATGGTTAATGTAGGGACTCAAAGTTAGTGTAAGGAGGATACGGTTAGTGCAGGGGTCAATTTTAGTGTAGGGGGGTCACAATTATTGTAAGGGGAACACAGTTAATGTAGGGGACATGGTTTGTGTAGTGGAAACGGTTAGTGTCTGGGACATGGTTAGTGTAAAGTGTCACAGTTATTGTCAGGGTGACACAGTTAGTTTTGGGGACATGGTTTGTCTACGAGGACAATGTTAGTGTCCAGGACATGGTTACTGTAGGGTGTACATGGTTAATGTACATGGTTATGCAACTGTACGAAAACCAACAAGGTCGGGTCAGATACAGCAATGAGCTCTCTGAACCCTTCTCCATTAACAATGGCGTGAAGGAAGGCTGTGTTCTCGCACCAACCCTCTTTTCAATCTTCTTCAGCATGATGCTGAACCAAGCCATGAAAAACCTCAACAATGAAGACGCTGTTTACATCCGGTACCGCACGGATGGCAGTTTCTTCAATCTGAGGCGCCTGCAAGCTCACACCAAGACACAAGAGCAACTTGTCCGTGAACTACTCTTTGCAGACGATGCCGCTTTAGTTGCCCATTCAGAGCCAGCTCTTCAGCGCTTGATGTCCTGTTTTGCGGTAACTGCCAAAATGTTTGGCCTGGAAGTCAGCCTGAAGAAAACTGAGGTCCTCCATCAGCCGGCTATCCACCATGACTACCAGCCCCCCCACATCTCCAACCCCAACCAACCAATTTTCCCTTGCAACCACTGCAACCATGTCTGCCTTTCCCGTATCGGACTTGTCAGCCACAAACGAGGCTTCAGCTGACGTGGACATTACCCCTCCATAAATCTTCATCCGCAAAGCCAAGCCAAAGAAAGACATGGTTAATGTAGGTGACATGGATAGTGTAGGGGACATGTGTAGTGTAGGGGACACGGTTAGTGTCGGGAACACTGTTAGTGTATGTGGGACATGGTTAGTGTTGGGGACATGGTTAGTGTAGTGGGGGCCACGGTTATTGTAAGGGACACACAATTAGTGTAGGGGACCCCGTTACTGTATGGTGACACATTTAGTATCGGGGACATGGTTAGTGTCGGGGGGACCCGGTTAGTGTAGTTGACACGATTAGTTTAGCGAACACGGTTAGTGTCGGGGAAATATTTAGTATAAATAGATATGGTTACTGTAGGAGATGCAGTTAATTTATGGATACAGTGTTAGTAGAGGGCTGCACAGTTAGTGTAGCGGGACACGATTGGTGTAGGGTGGCACGGTTAGTGTAGGGGGATACGGTTGTTGTAGGCCGACAAGTGTAGTGAAGGGGGAACACAGAGAGTAGAAATGGGTATCGTTAGTAAAGGGTGGACACAGTTAGTGTAGAGGTGAACAGTTAGTGTAGTGGACACGGTTAGTATATGGAACACGGTTAGTGTAATGGGGACACGGTTAGTGTTGGGGGACTCAGTTTGTTTGGAGGTACACAGTTAGTGTAGTGGTCACGGTGATTGTAGGAAGACACGTTTGGTGTAGTGTGACACGGTTAGTGTAGGGGACAAGTTAGTGTAGGGGGGACAAGGTTAGTGTAGGGGACACGGTTAGTATATGGAACACGGTTAGTGTAATGGGGACACGGTTAGTGTTGGGGGACTCAGTTTGTTTGGAGGTACACAGTTAGTGTAGTGGTCACGGTGATTGTAGGAAGACACGTTTGGTGTAGTGTGACACGGTTAGTGTAGGGGACAAGTTAGTGTAGGGGGGACAAGGTTAGTGTAGGGGACATGTTTAGTGTAGGGAGACTCGGTTAATGTAGGGGACATGGTTAGTGTAGGGGGTCATGGTAATTGTTAGTAGGGCACAGTTAGTGTTGTGGACCTGGTTACCGTACAGGGACATGGCTAGCGTCGGGGACACGGTTAGTGTAGGGGGGACAAGGTTAGTGTAGGGGTCACGGTTGGTGTAGGTGGACGCAGTTAGTGTAGGGTACAAAGTTAACGTAAGGGACACAGTTAGAGTCGGGTACTCAGTTTTTGTAGGGGACACGGTTAATGTATGGGGACACGGTTAGTGTAAGGGGGTCACGGTTAGTGTAGGGGAAATGGTTGTTGTGTGTGAAATGGTTAGTGTAGGCGTGCACTTTTAGTGTAGGGGATGCAGTTGTTGCACGGGACATGGTTAGTGTAGGGGACTCGGTTAGTGTAATTGAGTCACTGTTAATGTAGGGGACATGGTTAGTGAATGGGTTCACGTTTATTGTTAGGAGGACACAGTTAGTGTTGGGGACCTGGTTACCGTACGGGGACATGGTTAGTGTAGGGTACACGGTTGGTGTAGGTGGACACAGTTAGTGTAGGGTACACAGTTAATCTAGGGGACACAGTTAGAGTAGGGGACACAGTTTTAGAAGGGGACATGGTTAGTGTATGGTGACACAGTTAGTGTAAGGGGGACATGGTTAGTGTTGGTTAAATGGTTACTGTAGGGGTCACATGTTATTGTTAGGGGGACACAGTTAGTGTAGGGCACATCATTAGTGTAATGCACACATGTCAAATTCCGGCCCACGGGCCAAATTTGACCCACGATAAAATTATATTTGGCCCGCAAGATCATATTAAATATATATTAGATTTGGCCCGCTGGCCGCTACGCCAGTATAGCGCATGCACACTGAAGGTGAAAATGAAGATGCCGGAGGTGTGGAGGGATCTTAGAGTCCCGAATCCCGGGGATCGGAGCGCCGCACTCAGCCCGCCCGGCTCCCGGACACACAAACGCGGCTGGAGTTGTGGACTATCCTCATTGGGTCTGCGCTTCAGCAGCGACGCCAGACCGAACGTCTCATTGGCGATGCCTTCCCCCTCGCTCCGTGCGCGGTGGACTGTGCCTCCCGCTCCTTTTGTTGGAGACGAGCCCGGCGCCGTGAGATCGGTGTTTAATCCCTCTCCAACATGGGAGGGGGGTGGGAGCAATGCGCTCTTCTCAGCCAATTCCTCCACCGTCCTGGATGCCGGCGTTTCAACGAGGGGTTCGGGTGCCTTCGTCAGGCGACCAACCTGTTGGTCCAAGACAAGGGGAGAGTGTACAAACTCCACACAGACAGCACCTGAACTCGGGTGAACGTTGAGCTGCGACCCCACATTCCACATCAGGACTGTGTGTAAGATTGGGAGCAGTGAGATGGAAGCTTATTTTGTTCCTGTGATTTAAGCCTTTCTTGGGGTGTGGGGGGGGGGTCCTTCTCTGACCACTTGCCTAACAATAGTTTCATGTCACAGTGATAAATATATTCCTGGTTAAAAATGGTCCTGCACCTGGATACAAGCTCATTAGGCATAAAACTTGAAAAGTGTGTAAATCAAAGGATATCTGTACCAATGGAAAAAGGGCATGGCAAATAACCCTGCTAGAGTTCATGCCCACAATCAGTCACCCATTTGATTGTTTCAGGAATCATGTTATTCTCCCACATTCTCAATAGCCCTCAGATTTTACTATTCGACAGCACACCAGCAACATTTGACAAATCCTCTATAGAGAAATATTATTTATTGAATATTTTATTTCTCATTTGTTAATGCTTCTGGAAAGAGTTTATCCAAAACTATTATTAAACATTTATTTTAATAAGAAAAAATTTAACATTACATATGTTGAAAGAAGAGAAAACATGCAGATGTTGTTGAAAATTTTCAATAAATATTTAGTTCGGCCCTCGACTTAGTCCAAGTTTTAAATTTTGGCCCTCCGTGAATTTGAGTTTGACACCCCTGGTGTAATGGATCATGGTTAGTGCCGGGGACATGGTTAGTGTCGAGTGGACACTGTTAGAGTAGGGGACATGGTTAATGTAGGGGCTCACAGTTAGTGTAAGGGGGATACGGTTGTGTAGCGGTCATTTTTAGTGTAGGGGTCACGGTTCTTGTAAGGGTGACACAGTTAGTTTAGGGGACGTGGTTAGTCTACAGGGACAAGGTTAGTGTCCAGGACATGGTTAGTGTAGGGGGTACATGGTTCATGTAGGGGACATGGTTGGTATAGGGGACATGTTTAGTGTAGTGGACATGGTTTGTGTAGGGGTCACTGTTAGTGTAGGGGGACAAATTTATTGTAAGGGGGACACAATTAGTGTAGGGGTCACTGTTACTGTATGGTGACACATTTAGTGTCGGGGACATGGTTATTGTAGGGTGGACACCGTTAGAGTAGGGGACATGGTTAATGTAGGGACTCACAGTTAGTGTAAGGAGGATACGGTTAGTGTAGGGTCAATTTTAATATAGGGGGTCATGTTTATTGTAAAGGGAACACAGTTAGTGTAGGGGACATGGTTAGTGTAGGGTGTCACGGTTATTGTTAAGGGTGACACAGTTAGTTTAGGGGACATGGTTAGTCTACGGGGACAAGGTTTGTGTCCAGGACATAGTTAGTGTAGGGGGGACATGGTTAATGTAGGTGACATGGTTAGTATAGCGGACATGGGTAGTGTAGGGGCCACGGTTAGTGTAGGGTCCTCGGTTAGTGTACGGGGAACATGGTTAGTGTTGGGTACACGGTTAATGTAGGGGAGGTGCTACAGTAATTGTAAGGGGGACACAATTAGTGTAGGGGACACCGTTACTTTATGGTGACACATTTAGTATCGGGGACATGGTTAGTGTAGGGGGGGCCCGGTTAGTGTAGTTGACATGGTTAGTTTAGGGGACACGGTTAGTGTAGTGGACACAGTTAGTATAAATAGATATGGTTACTGTAGGAGATGCCGTTAGTTTATTGGTACACTGTTAGTAGAGGGCTGCACAGTTAGTGTAGCGGGACACAATTGGTGTAGGGTGACACGGTTAGTGTAGGGGGATACGGTTGGTGTAGGCTGACAATTTTAGTGTAGCGGGAACACGGAGAGTAGAGGTGGATATCAATAGTAGAGTGGGGACACAGTTAGTGTAGAGGTGCACAGTTAGTGTAGGGAACATTGCTCGTGTAGGTGGACATATTTAGTGTAGGAGACACGGTTAGTGTTGGGGGACACAGTTACTTTAGAGGAACACAGTTAGTGTAGTGGATACGGTTAGTGTAGGTGGACACGTTTGGTGTAGTGTGACACAGTTAGTGTAGGGGACAAGTTAGTATTGGGGACAGTTAGTGTAGGGGACACAGTTAGTGTAGGGAACACGGTTAGTGTAATGGGGACACGGTTAATGTTGGGGGACACCGTTAGTTTAGAGGTACACAGTTAGTGTAGTGGTCACGGTTAGTGAAGGAAGACACATTTGGTGTAGTGCGACACGATTAGTGTAGGGGACAAGTTAGTACATGGGATCAGAGTTAGTGTAGGGGACATGGTTAGTGTAGGGGACTTAGTTAGTTTAATTGGGACACGGTTAATGTATGGGACATGGTTAGTGTAGGGGTAATGGTTATTGTAAAGGCGACAGAGTTAGTTTAGGGGACATGGTTAGTCTACGGGGACAAGGTTAGTGTCCAGGACATGGTTAGTGAAGGGTACTTGGTTAATGTAGGGGACATGGTTAGTATAGGGGACATGGTTAGTGTAGTGGACACGGGTCGTGGAGAGGACACTGTTAGTGTAAGGGGGAAATGGTTAGTGTTGGGGACACTGTTAGTGTAGGGGACACGTTTATTTTAAGGGGGACACAATTAATGTAGGGGACACTGTTACTGTATGGTGACACATTTAGTGTTGGGGACATGGGTAGTGTAGGGGGAACTGGTTAGTGTAGTTGACAAGATTAGTTTTGGGGACACGGTCCGTGTAGGGGACACAGTTAGTATAGGTGGATCTGGTTACTGTGGGAGAGGCAGTTAGTTTATGGGTACTGGGTTAGGCGAGGGCTGCTCAGTTAGTGCAGCGGGACACGGTTGGTGTAAGGTGACACGGTTAGTGTAGGGGGATACGGTTGGTGTAGGCCGACAATTTTAGTGTAGAGGAACACGAAGGGCAGAGGTGGATATCGTTAGTAGAGGGGGGACACAGTTAGTGTAGAGGTGCACAGTTAGTGTAGGGAACATTGTTAGTGTAGGTGGGCATATTTAGCGTAGGGGACAAGTTAGTATATGGGGGACACAATGAGTGTAGGGTAGGGGACACAGTTAGTGTAATGTGGACACGGTTAGTGTTGGGGGACACAGTTAGTTTAGAAGTACACAGTTAGTGTAGTGGTCACGGTTAGTGTAGGAAGACACATTTGGTGTAGTGCGACACGTTTAGTGTAGGGGACAAGTTAGTATATGGGGTCACAATGATTGTAGGGGACACGGTTAGTGTAGGGGGATGCAGTTAGTGTAGGGTACACAGTTAATGTAGGGGACACAGTTAGAGTCGGGGACACAGCTTTTGATGGAGACACTGTTAGTGTATGGGGACACGGTTAGTGTAAGGGGGTCACGGTTTGTGTAGGCGGATATGGTTGGTGTAGTGAGACAATTTTAGTGTAGGGGAACACGGAGAGTAGAGGCGGATATCGTTAGTAGAGGGGGACACAGTTAGTGTAGGGGTGCACAGTTAGCGTAGGGAACACTGTTAGTGTAGGTGGACACATTTAGTGTAGGCGACACGGTTCATGGAGGGCACATGGTTAAGGTGGGTGAAATGGTTAGTGTAGGTGTACACTTTTAGTGTAGGGGACACGGTTGTTGCAGGGGACACAGTAGTGTAGGGGGACTCGGTTAGTGTAATTGGGACACTGTTAATGTAGGGGACATGGTTAGTGTAGGTGTTCACGGTTATTTCTAGGAGGACACAGTTAGTGTTGGGGACCAGGTTACCGTACGGGGACATGGTTAGTGTCGGGGACACGGTTAGTGTAGGGCGGACAAGGTTAGTGTAGGGTACACGGTTGGTGTAGGAGGACACAGTTAGTATAGGGTACCCAGTTAATCTAGGGGACACAGTTAGAGTAGGGGACACAGTTTTTGATGGAGACACGGTTAGTGTATGGGGACACGGTTAGTGTAAGGGGGTCACGGTTTGTGTAGGGGAAATGGTTGTTGTGGGTGGAATGGTTAGTGTAGGTGAACACTTTTAGTGTAGGGGACGCAGTTGCTGCACGGGACATGCTTAGTGCAGGGGGACTCGGTTAGTGTAATTGGGACACGGTTAATGTCGGGGACATGGTTAGTCTAGTGGTTCAAGTTTATTGTTAGGAGGACACAGTTAGTGTTGGGGACCTGGTTACCATACGGGGACATGGTTAGTGTCGGGGACACGGGCTCGTCTCCAACAAAAGGAGCGGGAGGCAGGGTCCGCCGCGCATGGAGTGAGGGGGAAGGCATCGCCAACGAGACGTTCGGTCCGGCGTTGCCGCTGAAGCGCAGACCCAGCGAGGATGGTCCCCAACTCCAGACGCGTCTGTGTGTCCGGGAGCTAGGCGGGCTGAGGGCGGCGCTCCGATCCCCGGGGTTCGGGATTCTGAGATCCCTCTACACCCCTTGGCGTCTTCATTTTCACCTTCAGTGTGCATGCGCTATACCGGCGCGGCGGCCAGTGAGCCAACTCAAATATATATTTAATATGATCTTGCGGCCAAATATAATTATATCGCGGGCCAAATTATCAGAGTTTGACATGTGTGGTCTACGGGGACAAGGTTAGTGTCCAGGACATGGTTAGTGTAGGGGGTACATGGTCCATGTAGGGGACATGGTTAGATTAGGGGACATGGGTAGTGCAGAGGACACGGTTAGTGTTGGGGACATGGTTAGTGTAGGGGGGCCATGGTTATTGTAAGGGGGACACAATTAGTGTAGGATGATGACACATTACTGCATGATGACACATTTAGTGTCGGAGGCACGGTTTGTGTAGTGGGGACCCGGTTAGTATAGTTGACACGGTTACTTTAGGTGACATGTTTAGTGTAGGGGACACAGTTAGTATAAATAGATATGGTTACTTGAGGAGTTGCAGTTAGTTTCTGGGTAGAGGGTTAGTAGAGGGCTGCACAATTAGTGTGGCGGGACACGGTTGGTGTAGTGTGACATGGTTAGATAAGGGGATACGGTTGGTGTCGGCTGACAATTTTAGAGTAGGGGAACACGGAGAGTAGAGGTGGATATCGATATTAGAGGGGGACACAGTTAGTCTAGAGGTGCACAGTTAGTGTAGGGAACATTGTTAGTGTAGGTGGACATATTTAATGTAGGAGACATAGTCAGTGTTGGGGACACAGTTAGTTTAGAGGTACACAGTTAGTGTAATGGACACGGTTAGTGTAGGAAGACACATTTGGTGTAGTGCGACATGGTTAGTGTAGGGGACAAGTTGGTACATGGGGGACACAGTTAGTGTAGGGGACATGGTTAGTACAGGGAACACGGTTAGTGTAATGGGAACACGGTTAATGTCGAGGACATATTTAGTGTAGGGGGTCATGGTTATTATTAGGAGGGCTCAGTTAGTGCTGTGGACCTTGTTACTGTACGGGGACATGGTTAATGTCAAGGTCACGGTTAGTGTCATGGGGACAAGGTTAGTGTAGGGGGGACAAGGTTAGTGTAGGGTACACAGTTAATCTAGGGGACACAGTTTGAGTAGGGGACACAGTTTTTGAAGGGGACATGGTTAGTGTATGGGGACACAGTTAGTGTAAGGGGGACATGGATAAGTGTAGGGGACATGGTTAGTGTAGGGGTCACAGTTATGGTAAGGGGGACACAGTTAGTGTAGGGCACATCATTAGTGTATGGGATCATGGTTAGTATCAGGGACATGGTTAGTGGAGAGTGGACACCGTTAGAGTAAGGGACATGGTTAATGTAGGGGCATACAGTTAGTGTAAGGGGGATACGGTTAGTGTAGGGGTCACTTTTCGTGTAGGGGGTCATGGTTCTTGTAAGGGGAACACAGTTAGTGTAGGGGACATGGTTTGTGTAGTGGACACGGTTAGTGTCAGGGACATGGTTAGAGTAGGGTGTCACGGTTATTGTAAAGGCGACACAGGTAGTGTAGGGGACATGGTTAGTCTATGGGGACAAGGTTAGTGTCCAGGACATGGTTAGTGTAGGGGTACATGGTTAATGTAGGGGACATGGTTAGTATAGGGGACATGGTTAATGTAGGGGACATTGTTAGTGTAGGGGGTCACGGTTATTTCTAGGAGGACACAGTTAGTGTTGGGGACCTGGTTACCATACGGGGACATGGTTAGAGTAGGGGACATGGTTAGTGTAGGGAACACGGTTAGTTTAATGGGGACACGGTTAATGTAGGGGACATGGTTAGTGTAGCGGATAAGTTAGTATATGGGGACAAAGCTAATGTAGGGTACATGGTTAGTGTAGGTGGTCACGGTTATTGTTAGGAGGGCACAGATAGTGTTGTGGACCTGGTTACCATACAGGGACATGGTTAGTATCGGGGACACGATTAGTGTAGGGGGGGGGACAAGGTTAGTGTAGGGGGGACACAGTTAGAGTCGGGGACACAGTTTTTGTAGGGGACACGGTTAGTGTATGGGGCCATGATTAGTGTAAGGGGGACACGGTTAGTGTTGGGGAAATGCTTATTGTGGGTGAAATGGTTAGTGTAGGTGCACACTTTTAGAGTAGGGGACGCAGTTGTTGCACGGGACATGCTTAGTTCAGGGGGACTCGGTTAGTGTAATTGGGACACGGTTAATGTAGGGGACATGGTTAGTGTAGGAGGTTATGGTTATTGTTAGGAGGGCACAGTTAGTTTTGTGGACTTGGTTTACTGTACAGGGACATGGTTAGTGTCGGGGACACGGTTAGTGTAGGGGGACAAGGTTAGTGTAGGGGGGACACAGTTAGAGTCGGGGACACGGTTAGTGTATGGGGCCACGTTTAGTGTAAGGGGGTAACGGTTAGTGTAGGGGAAATGCTTATTGTGGGTGAAATGGTTAGTGTAGGTGCACACTTTTAGTGTAGGGGATGCAGTTGTTGCACGGGACATGCTTAGTGCAGGGGGACTCGGTTAGTGTGATTGGGACAAGGTTAATGTAGGGGACACGGTTAGTGTAGGGGTTCAAGTTTATTGTTAGGAGGACACAGTTAGTGTTGGGTAACCATGTTACTGTATGGGGAAATGGTTAGTGTCGGGGACACGGTTAGTGTAGAGGGGACAAGGTTAGTGTTGGGTACACAGTTAATCGAGGGGACACAGTTTGAGTAGGGGACACGGTTTTTGAAGGGGACATGGTTTGTATATGGGGACACAGTTAGTGTAAGGGGGACACGGATAGTGTAGGGGTCATGGTTAGTTTTGGGTCAGGTTTAGTGTAGGGTGGACACCATTAGAGTAGGGGACACAGTTAACGTAGGGGCACACAGTTTGTGTAAGGGGGATATGGTTAGTGTAGGGGTCACTTTTAGTGTAGGGGGGTCACAGTTATTGTCAGGGGAACACAGTTAGTATAGGGGATATGGTTTGTGCAGTCGATGAGGTTAATGTTGGAGACATGGTTAGTGTAGGGTGTCACGGTTATTGTAAGGGCGACACAGTTAGTTTAGGGGACATGGTTAATCTTCAGGGAAAAGGCTAATGTCCGGGACACAGTTAGTGCAGGGTGGACACGGTTAATGTAGTTGACACGGTTAGTGTAGGGGACATGTTTAGTGTAGGGGAAACGGTTAGTGTACGGGGAAGGGTTAGTGTAGGGGGCATAGTTAATGTAGGGGACATAGTTAGTGTAGGGGGTCACGGTTATTGTTAGGAGGGCACAGTTAGTGTTTTGGACCTGGTTACCGTACGGGGACATGGTTAGTATCGAGGACACGGTTAGTGTCGGGGGGACAAGGTTAGTGTAGGGTACACAGTTAATCTAGGGGACACAGTTAGTGTAGAGGGCACGGTTAGTGTTGGGGGACACAGTTAGTTTAGAGGTACACAGTTAGTGTAGGGGACACATCTAGTGCAGGGGGATACGTTTGGTGTAGGGCAACATGGTTAGTGTAGGGGACAAGTTAGTATCTGGGGGATAAAGTTAGTGTAGGGAACACGGTTAGTTTAATGGGGACACGCTTAGTGTGGGAAAAACGGTTGCATAGGCAGACACATTTAATATATGGGGCATGGTTATTGTAGGGGACACGGTTAGTGTAGGGGACACATTTAGTGTAAAGGGAACACAATTAATGTAGGGGACATGGTTATTGAAGGGGTTCACAGTTATTTCTAGGAGGACACAGTTAGTGTTGGGGACATGGTTACCATACGGGTACATGGCTAGTGTCGGGGACATGGCTGGTGTAGAGGGTCACGGTTAGTTTTGGGGACGTTAGTATATGGGGGACAAAGTTAATGTAGGGGACATGGTTAGTGTAGGGGACACGGTTAGTGTAGGGAACACAGTTAGTTTAATGGGGACACGGTTAATGTAGGGGACATGGTTAGTGTACAGAAAACAGTTAGTGTAGGGGGACATATTTAAGGTAGGGGACATTGTTAGTATAGGT
Organism: Narcine bancroftii; assembly: GCF_036971445.1. Taxonomy (NCBI): domain Eukaryota; kingdom Metazoa; phylum Chordata; class Chondrichthyes; order Torpediniformes; family Narcinidae; genus Narcine; species Narcine bancroftii. The sequence continues at coordinate 249,907,887 of NC_091469.1, read as the reverse complement.
GACATAATTAGTGTAGGGGACACCATTACTGTACAGTGACACAGTTAGTGTTGGGGTCACGGATAGTGTAGGGGGTTCCCAGTTAGTGTAGTGGTCATGGTTAGTCTAGGGGACACGGTTAGTTTATGGTACACGGTTAGTGTAGGGGAAACAGTTAGTATAGGTGGACATGGTTACTCTAGGAAATGTAGTTAGTTTATGGATACAAGGTTAGTGGAGGGGTACACGGTTAGTGTAGAGGGACACGGTTGATGTAGGGTGACACGGTTAATGTAGCAGGATACGGTTGGTGTAGGGCAACAATTTCAGTGTAGGGGAACACGGTTAGTAGGGGCAGATATCGTTAGGAGAGAGGGACACAGTTAGTGTAGGGGTGCACAGTTATTGTAGGGAACACTATTAGTTTAGGTGGACACAGTTAGTGTAGGGGGCACGGTTAGTTTTGGGGATACAGTTAGTTTAGAGGTACACAGTTAGTGTAGGGGTCACGTCTAGTGTAGGTGGACACATTTGGTGTAGGGCGACGTGTTAGTGTAGGGGACAAGTTAGTATATGTGGGACAAAGTTAGTGTTGGGAACACGGTTAGTTTAATGGGGACATGGTTAGTATGTGAAAAATGGTTGTTTAGGCAAACCCATTTAATATAGGGGACATGTTTGTTGTAGGGGACACGGTTAGTGTAGGGGGACACATTTAGTGTAATGGGAACACAGTTAATGTAGGAGACATGGTTAGTGGAGGGGTTCACGGTTATTTCTAGGAGGACACAGTTAGTGTTGGGGACCTGGTTACCGTTTGGGGACATGATTAGTGTCGGGGACACGGTTAGTGTAGGGGGTCACGGTTAGTTTTGGGGACAAGTTAGCGTATGGGGGACAAATTTAATGTTGGGGATGTGGTTAGTGTAGGGGACACGGTTAGTGTAGGTTGGAAACCGTTAGAGTAGGGGACATAGTTAATGTAGGGACTCACAGTTAGTGTAAGGAGGATACGGTTAATGTAGGGGTCAATTTTAGGGTAGTGTGTCAAGGTTATTGTAAGTGGAACACAGTTAGTGTAGGGGACATGGTTTGTGTAGTGGACAAGGTTAGTGTCAGGGACATGGTTAGTGTAGGGCATCACGGTTATTGTAAGGGTGACACAGTTAGTTTAGAGGACATGGTTAGTCTACGGGGACAAGATTAGTGTCCAGGACATGGTTAGTGTAGGGGGTACATGGTCCATGTAGGGGACATGGTTAGTATAGGGAACATGGGTATTGGAGGGGACACGGTTAATGTAGGGTCCACGGTTAGTGTATGGGGAACATGGTTAGTGTTGGGTACACGGTTAATGTGGGGGGGGGGTGTGCTACGGTTATTGTAAGAGGGACACAATTAGTGTAGGAGACACCGTTACTGCATGACGACACATTTAGTGTCGGAGGCACGGTTTGTGTAGGGGGGACCCAGTTAGTGTAGTTGACACGGTTACTTTAGGTGACATGTTTAGTGTAGGGGACACAGTTAGTATAAATAGATATGGTTACTCTAGGAGTTGCAGTTAGTTTCTGGGTAGAGGGTTAGTAGAGGGCTGCACAGTTAGTGTAGAGGGACACGGTTGGTGTAGGGTGACACGGTTAGTGTAGGGGATACGGTTGGTGTACGCCGACAATTTTAGTGTAGGTGGAACTCGGAGAGTAGTGGTGGATATGGTTATTCGAGGGGGGACACAGTTAGTGTAGAGGTGCACAGTTAGTGTAGGGAACATTGCTAGTGTAGGTGGACATATTTAGTGTAGGGGACATGGTTATTGTTGGGGGACACAGTTAGTTTAGAGGTACCCAGTTAGGGTAGTGGACACGGTTAGTGTAGGGGACACGGATAGTGTAGGGAACACGGTTAGTGTAATGTGGACACGGTTAGTGTTGGGGGACACAGTTAGTTTAGAGGTACACAGTTAGTTTAATGGGGACACGGTTAATGTAGGGGACATGGTTAGTGTAGGGGACAAGTTAGTATATGGGGGATAAAGTTAGTGTAGGGAACATGGTTAGTTTAATGGGGACACGGTTAGTGTTTGGAAAAACGGTTGTATAGGCAGACACATTTAATATAGGGGACATGGTTGTTGTAGGGGACACGGTTAGTGTAGGGAACACGGTTAGTTTAATGGGGACACGGTTAATGTAGGGGACATGGTTAGTGTACGGGAAACAGTTAGTGTAGGGGGACATATTTAAGGTAGGGGACATTGTTAGTATAGGTGACATAATTAGTGTAGGGGACACCCTTACTGTAAAGTGACACAGTTAGTGTTGGGTTCACAGTTAGTGTAGGGGGTTCCCAGTTAGTGTAGTGGACATGGTTAGTCTAGGGGACATGGTTAATTTATGGTACCCGGTTAGTGTAGGGGACACAGTTAGTATAGGTGGATATGGTTACTCTAGGAAATGTAGTTAGTTTATGGGTACAAGGTTAGTGGAGGGGTACACGGTTAGTGTAGAGGGACATGGTTGATGTAGGGTGACACGGTTAATGTAGCAGGATATGGTTGATGTAGGGCAACAATTTCAGTGTAGGGGAACACGGTTAGTAGGGGCAGATATCGTTAGGAGAGAGGGACACAGTTAGTGTAGGGGTGCACAGTTATTGTAGGGAACACTATTAGTTTAGGTGGACACAGTTAGTGTAAGGGGCACGGTTAGTGTTGGGGATACAGTTAGTTTAGAGCCACACAGTTAGTGTAGAGGACACGTCTAGTGTAGGGGGACACGTTTGATGTAGGGCGACATGATTAGTGTAGGGGACAAGTTAGTATATGTGGGACAAAGTTAGTGTAGGGAACGGTTAATTTAATGGGGACATGGTTAGTGTGGGAAAAATAGTTGTGTAGGGAGACACATTTAATATAGGGGACATGGTTGTTGTAGGGGACACGGTAAGTGTAGGGGGACACATTTAGTGTAATGGGGACACAGTTAATGTAGGGGACATGGTTAGTGGAGGGGTTCACGGTTATTTCTAGGAGGACACAGTTAGTGTTGGGGACCTGGTTACCGTATGGGGACATGGTTAGTGTCGGGGACATGGTTAGTGTAGGGGGTCACAGTTAGTTTTGGGGACAAGTTAGTATATAGGGGACAAAGTTAATGTAGGGGACATGGTTAGTGTAGGGGACACAGTTAGTGTAGGGGACATGGTTAGTGTAGGGGGTCTCGGTTAGTGTAGCAGACAAGTTAGTATATAAGGACAAAGTTAATGTAGGGGACATGGTTAGTGTAGTGCAAACGGTTAGTGTAGGGGGTCATAGTTAATGTACGGGACATGGTTAGTATAGGGGACACAGTTAGTGTAGGGTGACACATTTAGTGCATTGGGAAGACAGTTAATGTAGAGGAAATGGTTAGTGTAGGGGACACAGTTAGTGTAGGGAACACGGTTAGAGTAGGGGACAAGTTAGTATATGGGGACAAAGTTAATGTTGGGTACATGGTTAGTGTACGGGGTCACAGTTATTGTTAGGAGGGCACAGTTAGTGTTGTGGACCTGGTTACCATACAGGGACATGGTTAGTGTCAGGGACACGATTAGTGTAGGGGGGACAAGGTTAGTGCAGGGGGGACAAGGTTAGTGTAGGGTACACAGTTCATGTAGGGGACACAGTTCGATTAGGGGACACAGTTTTTGAAGGGGACATGATTAGTGTATGGGGACATGGTTAGTGTAAGAGGGACACGAATAGTGTAGGGGTCATGTTTAGTGTTGGGGTCAGGTTTAGTGTAGGGTGGACACCGTTAGAGTAGGGGACACAGTTAATGTAGGGGCACTCAGTTAGTGTAAGGGGGATACGGTTAGTGTAGGGGTCACTTTTAGTGTAGGGAATCACAGTTATTGTCAGTGGAACTCAATTAGTATAGGGGATATGGTTTGTGCAGTCGATGCGGTTAATGTTGGGGACATGGTTAGTGTAGGGTGCCACGGTTATTGTAAGGGCGACACAGTTAGTTTAGGGAACATGGTTAATCTTCAGGGAATAGGCTAATGTCCGGGACACAGTTAGTGCAGGGGGGACACGGTTAATGTAGGGGACACGGTTAGTGTCGGGGACAATTTTTTGTAGGGGGGATCTGGTTAGTGTAGTTGACATGGTTAGTGTAGGGGACATGTTTAGTGTAAGGGAAATGGTCAGTGTACAGGAAACGGTTAGTTTAGGGGGACATAGTTAAGGTAGGGGACATTGTTAGTATAGGTGACATAATTAGTGTAGATGACACCGTTATTGTACAGTGACATAGTTAGTGTTTGGGTGACGGTTAGTGTAGGGGGTTCTCCGTTAGTGTAGTGGACACGGTTAGTGTAGGGGACGTGGTTAGTTTATGGTACACGGTTAGTTTAGTGGACATAGTTAGTATAGGTGGATATTCTTACTGTAGGAAATTCAGTTAATTTATGGGTACAAGGTTAGTGGAAGTGTACACGGTTAGTGTAGAGGGACACGGTTGATGTAGGGTGACATGGTTAATGTAGCAGGATACGGTTGGTGTAGGGCAACAATTTCAGTGTAGGGGAACACGGTTAGTTAAGGCAGATATCATTAGGAGAGAAGGACACATTTAGTGTAGGGGTGCACAATTATTGTAGGGAACACTGTTAGTTTTGGTGGACACTGTTAGTGTAGGCGGCACGATTAGTTTTGGGGGATACAGTTAGTTTAGAGGTACACAGTTAGTGTAGGGGACACATCTAGTGTACGGGGACAAGTTAGTAAAAGTGGGACAAAGTCAGTGTAGGTAACACGGTTAGTTTAATGGGGACACGGTTAGTGTGGGAAAACAGTTGTGTAAGCAGACACATTTAATATAGGGGAAATGGTTGTTGTAGGGGACACAGTTTGTGTAGGGGGACACATTTAGTGTAATGGGAACACAGTTAATGTAGCGGACATGGTTAGTGTAGGGGTTCACGGTTATTTCTAGGAGTACACAGTTAGTGTTGGGGATCTGGTTACTGTACGGGGATATGGTTAGTGTCGGGGACACGGTTAGTGTAGCAGACAAGTTAGTATATGAGAACAAAGTTAATGTAGGGGACGTGGTTGGTGTAGTGCAAACGGTTAGTGTAGGGGGTCATAGTTAATGTTGGGGACATTGTTAGTATAGGGACACAGTTAGTGTAGGGTGACACATTTAGTGCAATGGGAAGACAGTTAATGTAGGGGAAATGGTTAGTGCAGGGGACACGGTTAGTGTAGGGAACACGGTTAGTGTAGGGGAGAAGTTAGTATATGGGGACAAAGTTAATGTAGGGTACATGGTTAATGTAGGGGGTCACGGTTATTGTTAGGAGGGCACAGTTAGTGTTGTGGACCTGGTTACCATACGGGGAGATGGTTAGTGTCGAGGACACAGTTAGTGTTGTGGGGAAAATGTTGATGTAGGGGACACGGTTGGTGTAGGAGGACGCAGTTAGTGTAGGGTACACAGTTCTTGTAGGGGACACAGTTAGAGTCGGTGACACAGTTTTTGTAGGGACGACGGTTAGTGCATGGGGACACGGTTAGTGTAAGGGGGTCACGGTTAGTGTAGGGGAAATGCTTATTGTGGGTGAAATGGTTAGTGTAGGTGCACACTTTTAGTGTAGGGGACGCAGTTGTTGCACGGGACATGGTTAGTGTAGGGGGACTCGGTTAGTGTAATTGGGACACTGTGTAACAACTGCGTCCCCTACACTAAAAGTGTGCACCTACAAGTTAGTATATGGGGGACAAAGTTAATGTAGGGGACATCGTTAGTGTAGGGGACACGTTTAGTGTAGGGAACACGGTTAGTTTAATGGGGACACGGTTAATGTTGGGAACATGATTAGTGAAGGGGAGAAGTTAGTATATGGGAACAAAGTTAATATAGGGGACATGGTTAGTGTAGAGGACACGGTTAGTGTAGGGGACATGTTACTATGTGGGACAAAGTTAATGTAGGGGACATGGTTAGTGTAGGGGATATGGTTAGTATAGGGAACACGGTTAATTAATGGGAACACAGTTAATGTAGGGGAAATGGTTAGTGTATTGGACACAGTTAATGTAGGGAACATGGTTAGTGTAGGGGAGAAGTTAATATATGGGGACAAAGTTAACGTAGGGGACATTGTTAGTGTATGGGACACAGTTAGTGTAGGGAACACGGTTAGTTTAATGGGGACACGGTTAATATAGGGGACATGATTAGTGTAGGGCAGGGGTGTCAAACTCAAATTCACGGAGGGCCAAATTTAAAAACTTGGACTAATTCGAGGGACGAACTAAATATTTATTGAAAATTTTCAACAACATCTGCATGTTTTCTCTTCTTTCAACATATGTAATGTTAAACCATGTCCCTGACACTAACCGTGTCCACTACACAAACCATGTCCCCTACACTAACTGTGTTCCCCTTACAATAACCTTGACACCCTACACTAAAAGTGATCCCTACACTAACCGTATTCTCCTTACACTAACTGTGAGCCCCTACATTAACTATGTCCCCTACTCTAACGGTGTCCACCCTACACTAAACATGACCCCGGCACTAACCATGATCCCATACTCTAACGATGTGCCCGACACTAACTGTGTCCCCCTTACCATAACCCTGACCCCTACACTAACCGTGTCCCCCTTACACTAACCGTGTCTCCATCAAAAACTGTGTCCCCTACTCTAACTGTGTCCCCTAAATTAACTGTGTATCCTACACTAACTGTGTCCTCCTACACCAACCATTTACCCTACACTAACCTTGTCCCCCCTACACTAACCATGTCCCCATCCAGTAACCAGATCCCCAACACTAACTGTGTTCTCCTAGAAATAACCGGGAACCCCTACACTAACCATGTCCACTATATTAACAGTGTCCCAATTACACTAACCGAGTCCCCCTACACTAACCATGTCCCCTACACTAAAAGTGTACACCTACACTAACCATTTCACCCACAATAAGCATTTCCCCTACACTAACCGTGACCCCCTTACACTAACCCTGTCCTCATACACTAACCGTGTCCCCTACAAAAACTGTGTCCCCGACTCTAACTGTGTCCCCTACATGAACTGTGTACCCTACACTAACTGCGTCCCCCTACACCAAACGTGTCCTCTACACTAACCTTTTCCCCCCAACACTAACTGTGTACTCGACACTAACCATGTCCCTGTACGGTAACCAGATCCACAACACTAAATGTGCCCTCCTAACAATAACTGTGACCCCCTACACTAACCATTTCCCCTACGTTAACTGTCTTCCCATTGCACTAAATCTGTCACCCTACACTAACCATGACCCCAGCACTAACCATGATCCCATACACTAATGATGTGCCCTACACTAACTGTGTCCCCTTACCATAACCGTGAACCCTACATTAAACATGTCCCCTACACCATCCGTGTCCCCCTTACACTAACCGTGTCCCCATACACTAACCATTTCCCCTTCAAAAACTGTGTCCCCTACTCTAACTGTGTCCCCTAGATTAACTGTGTACCCTACACTAACCTTGTCCCCCCTACACTAACCTTGTCCCCCCGACACTAACCGTGTCCTCGACACTAATCATGTCCCCGTACGGTAACCTGATCCACAACACTAACTGTGCCCTCCCAACAATAACCATGACGCCCTGCACTAACCATGTCCTCTACATTAATCGTGTCGCCATAACACTAACCAAGTCCCCCTACACTAACCATATCCCCTACACTAACCATGTCCCTGTACGGTAACCAGATCCACAACACTAACTGTGCCCTCCTAACAATAACTGTGACTCCCTACACTAACCATTTCCCCTACGTTAACTGTCTTCCCATTGCACTAAATGTGTCACCCTACACTAACCATGACCCCAGCACTAACCATGATCCCATACACTAATGATGTGCCCTACACTAACTGTGTCCCCTTACCATAACCGTGAACCCTACACTAAACATGTCCCCTACACCATCTGTGTCCCCCTTACACTAACCGTGTCCCCATACACTAACCATTTCCCCTTCAAAAACTGTGTCCCCTACTCTAACTGTGTCCCCTAGATTAACTGTGTACCCTACACTAACCTTGTCCCCCCTACACTAACCTTGTCCCCCCGACACTAACCGTGTCCTCGACACTAACCATGTCCCCGTACGGTAACCTGGTCCACAACACTAACTGTGCCCTCCTAACAATAACCATGACGCCCTAAACTAACCATGTCCTCTACATTAACCGTGTCACCATAACACTAACCAAGTCCCCCTACACTAACCATATCCCCTACACTAACTGTGTTCCCTATATACTAACTTGTCCCCTACACTAACCGTGTCGCTCTACACCAAACGTGTCTTCCTACATTAACTGTGACCACTAGTCTAACTGTGTACCTCTAAACTAATTGTGACCCCCAACACTAACCGTGTCCACATTACACTAACCGTGTTCTCTATACTAACCATGTCCCTAACTCTAACAGTCCCCAATACTAACTTGTCCGCTACACTAACCGTTTTGCACTACACTAAACGTGTCTTCCTACACTAACTGTGTCCCCTACACTAACCGTGTCCCCTACACTAAATATGTCCACCTTCACTAACAATGTTCCCTACACTAACTGTGCACCTCTACACTAACTGCCCCCTCTACTAACAATATCCACCTCTACTCTCCGTGTTCCCCCTACACTAAAATTGTTGGCCTACACCAACCGTATCCCCTACACTAACCGTGACCCCCTTACACTAACCGTGTCCCCATGCACTAACCGTCATCCCTACAAAAACTGTGTCACCGACTCTAACTGTGTCCCCTACATGAACTGTGTACCCTACACTAACTGCGTCCTCCTACACCAACCGTGTCCCCTACATCAACATTTTCCCCACAACACTAACTGTGTCCTCGACACTAACCATCTCCCCATATGGTAACCAGGTCCACAACACTAACTGTGCCCTCCTAACAATAACCGTGACCCCCTACATTAACCATGTACCCTACATTAAATTTGTCCCCCATATACTAACTTCTCCCCTACACTAACTGTGTCCCCTACACTAACCGTGTCCCCGACACTAAATATGTCCACCTTCACTAACAATGTTCCCTACACTAACTGTGCACCTCTACACTAACTGCCCCCTCTACTAACGATATCCACCTCTACTCTCCGTGTTCCCCCTACACTAAAATTGTTGGGCTACACCAACCGTATCCCCTACACTAACCGTGCCACCCTACACCAACCGTGTCCCGCTACACTAACTGTGCAGCCCTCTACTAAGCCTCTACCCTAGAAATTAACTGCATCTCCTAGAGTAACCATATCTATTTATACTAACTATTTCCCCTACACTAAACATGTCACCTAAAGTAACCATGTCAACTACACTAATTGTGTCCCCCTACACAAACCGTGCCTCCGACACTAAATGTGTCACCATACAGTAATGGAGTCCCCTACACTAATTGTGTCCCCCTTACAATAACCGTGTCCCCCCAACACTAACCGTGTCCCCAACACTAACCTTGTTCCCCATACACTAACCGTGTCCCCTACACTAACCATGTCCCCTACACTAACCGTGTCCCTTCCACTACCCATGTCCCCTATACTAACCATGTCCCCTACATGGACCATGTACTCCCTACACTAACCATCTCCTGGACACTAAACTTGTCGCCGTAGACTAACCATGTCCCCTAAACAAACAGTGTCACCCTTACAATACCCGTGACGCCCTACACTAACCATGTCCCTGACACTAACATTGTCCACTACACAAACCATGTCCCCTACACTAACTGTGTTCCCCTTACAATAACCTTGACTCCCTACACTAAAAGTGATCCCTACACTAACCGTATTCTCCTTACACTAACTGTGAGCCCCTACATTAACTATGTCCCCTACTCTAACGGTGTCCACCCTACACTAACCATGACCCCGGCACTAACCATGATTCCATACACTGACAATGTGCCCTACACTAACTGTGTCCCCCTTACCATAACTGTGACCCCCTACACTAACCGTGTCCCCCTTACATTAACCGTGTCCCCATACACTAACCGTGTCTCCATCAAAAACTGTGTCCCCTACTCTAACTGTGTCCACTAGATTAACCGTGTATCCTACACTAACTGTGTCCTCCTACACCAACCGTGTACCCTACACTAACCTTGTCCAACCTACACTAACCATGTCCCCATACGGTAACCCGATCCCCAACACTAACTGTGTCCTCCTAGAAATAACCGGGATCCCCTACACTAACCATGTCCCCTATATTAACAGTGTCCCAATTGCACTAACCGAGTCCCCCTACACTAACTGTATCCCCTGCAACAACCGTGTCCCCTACACTAAAAGTGTACGCCTGCACTAACCATTTCACCCACACTAACCGTGTGCCCTCCACTAACCGTGTCCACTACACTAAAAGTGTACACCTACACTAACCATTTCACCCACAATAAGCATTTCCCCTACACTAACCGTGTCCCCCTTACACTAACCATGTCCCCATACACTAACCATGTCCCCTTCAGAAACTTTATCCCCTACTCTAACTGTGTCCCCTAGATTAACTGGGTACCCTATACTAACTGTGTCCTCCTACACCAACCGTGTACCCTACACTAACCTTGTCCCCCCCTACACTAACCGTGTCCCCGACACTAACCATGTCCCCGTACGGTAACCAGGTCCCCAACACTAACTGTGTCCTCCTAGAAATAACCATGAACCCCTACACTAACCATGTCCCCTACATTAACAGTGTCCCAATTACACTAACCGAGTCCCCCTACACTACTGTGTCCCCTGCAACAACCGTGTCCCCTACACCAAAAGTGTACGCCTACACTAACCATTTCACCCACCTTAACCGTGTGCCCTTCACGAACCGTGTCACCTACACTAAATGTGTCCACCTACACTAGCAGTGTTCCCTACGCTAACTGTGCACCCCTGCACTAACTGTGTCCCCCTCTACTAACAATATCCGCCTCTACACTAAAATTGTCTTACTACACCAACCATAGCCGCCTACACAAACCGTGACCCCCTTACGCTAACCGTGTCCCCATACACTAACCGTGTCTCCATCAAAAATTGTGTCCCTGACTCTAACTGTGTTCCCTACATGAACTGTGTACCCTAAACTAACTGCATCCCCCTACACTAACTGTGTCCCCTACACTCATTGTGACCCCATATACTAACTTGTCCCCTACACTAAACATGTCACACTACACCAAACGTGTCTTCCTACACTAACCGTGACCACTACACTAACTGTGTACCTCTAAACTAATTGTGTCCCCCAACACTAAGCATGTCCACATTACACTAACCGTGTTCCCTACACTAACTGTGTCCCCTACACTCATTGTGTCCCCCATATACTAACTTGTCCCCTACACTAAATATGCCCACCTACACTAACAATGTTCCCTACACTAACTGTGCACCTCTACACTAACTGTGTCCCCCCTCTACTAACGATATCCACCTCTGCTCTTCGTGTTCCTCTACACTAAAATTGTCGGCCTACACCAACCGTATCCCCCTACATTAACCGTGTCACCCTACACCAACCATGTCCCGCTACACTAACTGAACAGCCCTCGACTAACCCAGTACCTATAAACTAACTGCATCTCCCACAGTAACCATATCTATTTATATTAACTGTGTCTACTACACTAACCGTGTCCCCTAAACTAACCATGTCAACTACACTAACTGGATCCCCCCTACACTAACAGTGTCCCCGATACTAAATGTGTCACCATAAAGTAACGGTGTCCCCTACACTAATTGTGTCCCCCTTACAATAACCGGGGCACCCCCCTACATTAACCGTGTACCCAACACTAACCATGTTCCCCGTACACTAACTGTGGACCCTACACTAACCGTGGCCCCTACACTACCCATGTCCGCTATACTAACCATGTCACCTACATTAACCATGTACCCCCTACACGAACTATGTCCTGGACACAAACCTTGTCCCCGTAGACTAACCATGTTCCCTAAACTAACTGTGTCACCCTTACTATAACCGTGACACCCTACACTAACCATGTCCCTGACACTAACCGTGTCCACTACACTAACCATGTCCCATACACTAACTGTGTTCCCTTTACAATAAACGTGACCCCCTATATTAAAATTGACCCTACACTAACCGTATCCTCCTAATACTAACTGTGAGTCCCTACATTAACCATGTCCACTACTCTAACGGTGTCCACCCTACACTAACCATATCCCTGGCACTAACCATGATCCCATACACTAACGATGTTCCCTACACTAACTGTGTCCCCCTTACCATAACCGTGACCCCTACACTAACCGTATCCTCCTTACACTAACTGTGAGCCCTTACATTAACTATGTCCCCTACTCTAACGGTGTAGGGAACATGGTTAGTTAATGGGGACATGGTTAATGTAGAGGACATCATTAGTGTAGGGGGACACATTTAGTGCAATGGGAACGCAGTTAATGTAGGGGACATGGTTAGTGTAGAGATTCACAGTTAGTGTAGGGGACACTGTTAGTGTTGGGTACAAGTTAGTGTATGGGAGACATGGTTAGTGTGGGGGAAACAGTTAGTGTAGGGGGACACATTTAGTGTAATGGGGACATGGTTAATGTAGGGGACATGGTTAGTGTAGAGATTCACAGTTAGTGTAGGGGACACTGTTAGTGTTGGGTACAAGTTAGTGTATGGGAGACATGGTTAGTGTGGGGGAAACAGTTAGTGTAGGGGGACACATTTAGTGTAATGGGGACACAGTTAATGTAGGGGACATGGTTAGTGTAGAGATTCACAGTTAGTGTAGGGGACACTGTTAGTGTTGGGTACAAGTTAGTGTATGGGAGACATGGTTAGTGTGGGGGAAACAGTTAGTGTAGGGGACACATTTAGTGTAATGGGGACACAGTTAATGTAGGGGACATGGTTGGTGTAGGAGGTCACGGTTAGTGACGTGTACATGGTTAGTGTGGGTGAAATGGTTAGTGTAGGTGTACAATTTTAGCGTAGGGGGCACGGTTGTTGCAGGGGACACGGTTAGTGTAGGGGGACTCAGTGTAATTGGGACACGGTTAATGTAGGGGACATGGTTAGTGTAGGGGTTCACGGTTATTTCTAGGAGGACACATTTAGTGTTGGGGACCTGGTTACTGTACGGGGACATGGTTAGTGTCTGGGACATGGTTAGTGTAGGGGGAAAAGGTTAGTGTAGGGTACACATTTGGTGTAGGGGAAACAGTTACCTTAGAGTACACAGTTAATCTAGGGGACACAGTTAGAGTAGGGGACACAGTTTTTGAAGGGGACATGGTTAATGTATGGGGACACAGTTAGTGTAAGAGGGACATGGTTAGTGTAGGAGACATGGTTAGTGTAGGGGTCACTTTTAGTGCAGTGGGTCACAGTTATTGTAAGGGGAGCACAGTTAGTGTAGGGGACATGGTTTGTCTAGTGGTCATGGTTAGTGTCAGGGACATTAATGTAGGGTGTCACGGTTATTGTAAGGGCGACACAGTTCGTTTCGGGTATACGGTTAGTCTACGGCGACAAGGTTAGTGTCCAGCAAATGGTTAGTGCTGGGGGTACATGGTTAATGTAGGGGACGTGGTTGGTATAGGGGACATGGTTAGTGTTGGGGACATAGTTAGTGTAGGGGGGCCACGGTCATTGTAGATGGGCCACGGTCATTGTAAGGGGTACACACTTAGTGTAGGGGACACTGTTACTGTATGGTGACACATTTAGTGCCGGGGACATGGTTAGTTTAGGGGGGACACGGTTTGTTTAGGGTAAACGGTAGTGTAGGGGACACAGTTAGTATCGGTGTATATGGTTACTGTAGGAGATACAGTTAGTTTTTGGGTACAGGGTTAGTAGTGGGTTACATGGTTACTGCAGGAGGACATGGTTGGTGTAGGGCGACACGGTTAGTGTAGGGGGTACGGTTGGTGTAGGGTGACAATTTAAGTGTTGGGGGAACTCGTTGAGTAGAGGTGTATATTGTTAGTAGAGGGGGAACACAGATAGTGTAGAGGTGCACAGTTAGTGTAGGGAACAATGTTAGTGTAGGTGGGCATATTTAGTGTAGTGGACACGGTTAGTGTAGGAAGACATGTTTGGTGTAGTGCGACACGTTTAGTGTAGGGGACAAGTTAGTACATGGGGAACACAGTTAGTGTAGTGGACATGGTTAGTGTAGTGAACAAAGTTAGTGTTATGGGGACACGGTTGGTGTAGGGGACATAGTTAGTGTAGGGGGTCACAGTTAGTGTAGGGGACACTGTTAGTGTTGGGGACAATTTAGTGTATAGGGAAACGGTTAATGTGGGGGAAACAGTTAGTGTTGGGGGACACATTTAGTGTAATGGGGACACAGATAATGTAGGGGACATAGTTAGTGTAGAGGGTCATGGTTAGTGTGGGGGAAACGGTTATTGTGGGTGAAATGGTTAGTGTAGGCGTACACTTTTAGTGTAGGGGACGCAGTTGTTGCACGGGACTCGGTTAGTGTAGGGCGACTCGGTTAGTGCAATGTGGACACAGTTTATGTAGGTTTACATGGTTAGTGAAGGCGTTCACGGTTATTGTTAGGAAGACACAGTTAGTTTTGGGGACTTGGTTAGTGTTGGGCACATGGATAGTGTAGGGGACACGGTTAGTGTAGGGGTGACAAGGTTAGTGTAGGGGACACAGTTAAAGCAGGGTACACAGTTAGTGTAGGGGACACAGTTAAAGCAGGGTACACAGTTAGTGTAGGGGACACAGTTTTTGTAGGGGACATAGTTAGTGTATGGGGAAGTGGTTAGTGTAATGGGGACACGGTTAGAGTAGGGGATGTGCTTAGTTTAGGTGACACGGTTATTGTAGGGGGCCACTGTTAGTGTAGTGGTAAACGGTTAGTTTAGTGGACACGTTTAGTGTAGGGGACACGGTTAGTATTGGTGGATATGGTTACTCTAAGGGATGCCGTTAGTTTATGAGTACAGGTTTATTGGAGGGGTACAAGATTAGTGTAGAGGGACACAGTTGGTTTAGGGTGACACGGTTAGTGTAGGGGGATCCGGTTGGTGTCGGGTGACAATTTTAGTGTCGCAGGAACATGGTTAGTAGAGGCAGATATCATTAGTAGAGTGGGACACAGTTAGTGAAGAGGTGCACAGTTGGTGTAGGAAACACTGTTAGTGTAGGGGATATGGTCAGTTTTGTGGGACACAGTTAGTTTTGAGGTACACAGTTAGTGTAGGGGACACGTCTAGTGTAGGGGGACACGTTTGATGTAAGGCAACATGGTTAGTGTAGGGGACAAGTTAGTATATGGGGACACAGTTAGTGTAGGGAACACGGTTAGTTTAATCAGGACACGGTTAATGTAGGGGACATGGTTAGTGTCGGGAGTCATGGTTAGTGTAGGGGACATGTTCCTATATGGGGGACAAAGTTAATGTAGGGGACATGGTTAGTGTAGGGGACATGGTTAGTATAGGGAACACGGTTAGTTTAATGGGGACACAGTTAGTGTAGGGCATATCATTAATGTATGCGATCATGGTTAGTGCTGGGGACATGGTTAGTGTAGGGAACACGGTTAGTTTAATGGGGACACACTTAATGTAGGGGACATGATTAGTGTAGGGGGGTCACGTTTAGTGTAGCGGACAAGTTAGTATATGGGGACAATGTCAATGTAGGGGACATAGTTAGTGTAGGGGACATGGTTAGTGTAGGGAACATGGTTAGTTTAATGGGGACATGGTTAATGTAGAGGACATCGTTAGTGTAGCGGGACACATTTAGTGCAATGGGAACACAGTTAGTGTAGGGGACACTGTTAGTGTTGTGTACAGTTTAGTGTATGGGGGACATGGTTAGTATGGGGGAAACAGTTAGTGTAGGGGGACACATTTAGTGTAATGGAGACACAGTTAATGTAGGGGACATGGTTGGTGTAGGAGGTCACGGTTAGTGTAGTGTACACGGTTAGTGTGGGTGATATGGTTAGTGTAGGCGTACAATTTTAGCACAGGGGACACAGTTGTTGCAGGGGACACGGTTAGTGTAGGGGGACTCAGTGTAATTGGGACACGGTTAATGTAGGGGACATGGTTAGTGTAGGGGTTCATGGTTATTTCTAGGAGGACACATTTAGTGTTGGGGACCTGGTTACCATATGGGGACATGGTTAGTGTCGGGGACATGGTTAGTGTAGAGGGGACAAGGTTAGTGTAGGGTACATGTTTGGTGCAGGGGGACACATAGAAACATAGAAACATAGAAGATAGGAGCAGGAGTAGGTCATTCGACCCTTCGAGCCTGCTCCGCCATTCAACGAGATCATGGCTGATCTTAAAGTTCAGTACCCCGTCCCCGCCTTCTCTCCGTAACCTTTAATACCCTTGTACTGAAGAAATAGATCTAATTCCCTCTTAAATATATTTAAAGAACCTGCCTCTACTGCCCTCTGTGGCAATGAATTCCACAGATTCACCACCCTCTGGGTATAGAAATTCCTCCTCATCTCGGTCCTAAATGGTTTGCCTATTATCCTCAAACCATGGCCCCGGGTTCTGGATTTTCCCATCCTTGGAAACATCCCATCTACATCCATTCTGTCCAGTCCTGCCAGAATTTTATATGTCTCTATGAGATCCCCTCTCTATCTTCTAAACTCCAGCGAGTACAATCCCAATTTGCGCAATCTTTCCTCATAAGTCATTCCTGCCATTCCAGGTATCAGCCTGGTGAATCGCCTCTGCATTCCCTCCATTGCAAGAACATCCTTCCTTAGATCAAGTGACCAAAACTGCACACAATACTCCAGGTGGGGTCTCACCAAGGCCCTGTACAGCTGCAGTAAGGTATCCTTGTTCCTATACTCAAACCCTCTTGATATGAAGGCCAACATACCATTTGCCTTTTTAACCGCCTGCTGTACCTGCATGCTCGCCATCAGTGACTGGTGCACAAGTACCCCTAGGTCTCTCTGCACTTCCCCATCTCTTAATCTATTGCCATTCAAATAGTAATCTGCCCTCCGGTTTGTATTACCAAAGTGGATAACCTCACATTTATCCACATTGTAGTGCATTTGCCATGTATCTGCCCAGTCCCTCAATTTATCCAAATCACACTGGAGCTTCCTGACCCCCTCTTCTGTGGACACAACCCCTCCTAGCTTAGTGTCATCTGCAAATTTGGAGATATTACATCCAATCCCCTCATCCAGATCATTAATGTAAATTGTGAACAGCTGGGGTCCCAGTACAGATCCCTGTGGCATCCCACTAGTCACCACCTGCCACTCAGAAAATGAGCCATTTATCCCAACTCTCTGTCTTCTACCTGCCAGCCAGTTCTCAATCCACATCAATACTTTGCCCCCAATCCCATGAGCCTTGATTTTGGAAGCCAGTTATTTATGCGGGACCTTATCAAAGGCCTTTTGGAAGTCCAGGTACACCATATTCACTGGCTCTCCCCCATCTATTTTACCTGTCACCATCTCAAAGAATTCCAATAGATTTGTCAAGCACGATTTACCTTTTGTAAATCCATGTTGACTCCGTCCGATCCCTTCTCTGCTAGTCATATGCTCCGCTATTACATCCTTAATAATGGATTCCATCATTTTTCCCACTACTGATGTAAGGCTCACCGGCCGATAATTCCCCGCTTTTTCTCTACCCCCCTTTTTAAATCGTGGGGTAACATTAACTACCCTCCAATCCATGGGTACTGATCCTGAGTCTATCGAGTACTGGAAAATAATTCTTAAAGCATCTGCTATCTGAATGGCCACTTCCTTGAGTACCCTAGGATGTAGATTATCAGGCCCTTGGGATTTATCTGCCTTCAATCCCATCAATTTCCCCAAGACCATGTCCTGAGAGATACTGATTTCTTTCAGTTCCTCCCTTGCATTAGTCTCTACCTTAACTCACAGTTACTTTAGGGTACACAGTTAATCAAGGGGGACACAGTTAGAGTAGGGGACAAAGTTTTTGAAGGGGACATGGTTGGTATAGGGGATATGGTTAGTGTTGGGGACACAGTTAGTGTAGGAGACAAGTTAGTATATGAGGGACACAGTTAGTGTAGGGGATATGGTTAGTGTAGGAGGACTGGGTTAGTGTAATGGGGACACGGTTAATGTAGAGGACATGGTTAGTGTAGGGGGGTCACGGTTATTGTTAGGAGGGCACAGTTAGTGTTGTGGACCTGGTTACCATATGGGGACATGGTTAGTGTCGAGGACACGGTTAGTGTCGGGGGGCAAGGTTAGTGTAGGGGGAACAAGGTTAGTGTAGGGTACACAGTTAATCTAGGGGATACATTTAGAGTAGGGGACACAGTTTTTGAAGGGGACATGGTTAGTTTATGGGGACATGGTTAGTGTAAGGGGGACACGGATAGTGTAGGGGACATGGTTAGTGTCAGGGACATGGTTAGTCTAGGGTGTCATGGTTATTGTTCGGGCAACACTGTTAGTTTAGGGAACATGGTTAGTCTACGGGGACAAGGTTAGTGTCCAGGACGTGGTTGGTGTAGGGGTACATGGTTAATGTAGGGGCTCACATTTAGTGTAAGGGAGATACGGTTAGTGTAGTGGTCACTTTTAGTGTAGGGGGTACATGGTTATTGTAAGGGGAGCACAGTTAGTGTAGGGGACATGGTTTGTGAAGTGGACATGGTTAGTGTGAGGGACATGGTTAGTGTAGGGTGTCACGGTTATTGTAAGGGCGACAAAGTTAGTTTCAGGGACATGGTTAGTCTACGGGGACAGGGTGAGTGTCCAGGAAATGGTTAGTGTAGGGGGTACATGGTTAATGTAGCGGACATGGTTGGTATAAGGGACATGGTTAGTGTTTTGGGACACAGTTAGTGTAGGGGACACGGTTAGTGCATGGGGGACATAGTTAATGTTGGGGACATGGTTAGTGTAGGGGGGCCACAGTCATTGTAAGGGGTACACACTTAGTGTAAGGGACACTGTTACTCTATGGTGACACATTTAGTGTCGGGGACACGGTTAGTTTAGGGGGGACCCAGTTAGTGTATTTGACATGGTTTGTTTAGGAGACACGGTTAGTGTAGGGGTCACAGTTAGTATCGGTGTATATGGTTACTGTAGGAGATGCAGTTAGTTTATGGGTACAGGGTTAGTATTGGGTTACCTGGTTAGTGCAGTAGGACACGGTTGGTGTAGGGTGACATGGTTAGTGTAGGGGCTACGGTTGGAGTAGGGTGACAATTTTAGTGTAGGGGAACTCGTTGAGTAGAGGTGTATATTGTTAGTAGAGGGGGGACACAGTTAGTGTAGAGGTGCACAGTTAGTGGAAGTTTAATCGGGACATTGTTAGCGTAGGTGGGCATATTTAGTGTAGGGGACACGGTCAGTGTTGGGGACACAGTTAGTTTAGAGGTACACAGTTAGTTTAGTGGACACGGTTAGTGTAGGAAGACACGTTTGGTGTAGTGCGACACGTTTAGTGTAGGGGACAAGTTAGTACATGGGGAACACAGTTAGTGTAGGGGACATGGTTAGTGTAGTGAACACAATTAGTGTAGGGGACACTGTTAGTGTTGGGGACAATTTAGTGTATAGGGACATGGTTAGTGTGGGGGAAACAGTTAGTGTTGGGGGACACATTCAGTGTAATGGGGACACAGATAATGTAGGGGACATAGTTAGTGTAGAGGGTCACGGTTAGTGTAGGGGAAACGGTTATTGTGGGTGAAATGGTTAGTGTAGGTGTACACTTTTAGTGTAGGGGACACAGTTGTTGCACGGGACACTGTTAGTGTAGCGCAACTCCGTTAGTGCAATGTGGACACGGTTTATGTAGGGGACATGGTTAGTGTAGGGGTTCACGGTTATTGTTAGGAAGATACAGTTAGTTTTGGGGACTTGGTTACCGTACAGGGACATGGTTAGTGTCGGGGACACGCTTAGTGTAGGGGACATGGTTAGTGTAGGGTACACAGTTAGTGTAGGGTACACAGTTAAAGCAGGGGACAAGGTTAGTTTAGGGGACATGGTTAGTATAGGTGGATATAGTTACTCTAAGGGATGCACTTAATTTATGAGTACAGGTTTAGTGGAGGGGTACACGGTTGGTGTAGATTCACACAGTTGGTGTAGGGTGACAATTTTAGTGTCGCAGGAACATGGTTAGTAGAGGCAGATATCGTTAGTAGAGAGGGACACAGTTAGTGTAGAGGAGAACAGTTGGTGTAGGGAACACTGTTAGTGTAAGGGACATGGTCAGTGTTGGGGGACACAGTTAGTTTTGAGGTACACAGTTAGTGTAGGCGACACGTCTAGTGTAGGGGGTCACATTTGGTGTAGGGCGACATGGTTAGTGTAGGGGACAAGTTAGTATATGGGGACACAGTTAATGTAGGGAACACGGTTAGTTTAATCGGGACATGGTTAGTATGGGGAAAACGGTTGTGTAGGCAGACACATTTAGTATAGGGGACATGGTTGTTGTAGGTGACACGGTTAGTGTAGGAGGACATATTTAGTGTAATGGGAACACAGTTAATGTAGGGGACATGGTTAGTGTAGGGGTTCACGGTTATTTGTAGGAGGACACAGTTAGTGTTGGGGACCTGCTTAACGTACGGGGACATGGTTAGTGCTGGGGACACGGTTAGTGTAGGGGGTCACGTTTAGTTTAGGGGACAAGTTAGTAAATGGGGGACAAAGTTAATGTAGGGGATATGGTTAGTATAGGGGTTCACGGTTATTTGTAGGAGGACACAGTTAGTGTTGGGGACCTGCTTATTGTACGGGACATGGTTAGTGCTGGGGACATGGTTAGTGTAGGGGGTCACATTTAGTTTAGGGGACAAGTTAGTATATGGGGGACAAAGTTAATGTAGGGGACATGGTTAGTGTAGGGGACACGGTTAGTGCAGCGAACATAGTTAGTTTAATGGGGACACAGTTAATTTAGGGGACATGGTTAGTGTCGGGGGTCACGGTTAGTGTAGGGGACAAGTTAGTATATGGGGGACAAAGTTAATGTAGGAGACATGGTTAGTGTAGGGGACATGGTTAGTGTAGGGAACACGGTTAGTTTAATGGGGGCATGGTTAATGTAGGGGACATCGTTAGTGTCGGGTGACACATTTAGTGCAATGGGAAGACAGTTAATGTAGGGGAAATGGTTAGTGTAGGGGACACGGTTAGTGTAGAGAACACGGTTAGTTTAATGGGGACACGGTTAATGTAGGGAACATGGTTAGTGTAGGGCAAACGGTTAGTGTAGGGGGTCATAGTTAATGTTGGGGACATTGTTAGTATTGGAGACACAGTTAGTGTAGGGGACACAGTTAGTGTTGGGGACATGGTTAGTGTAGGGCAAACGGTTAGAGTAGGGTGGCATAGTTAATGTAGGGGTCATTGTTAGAATAGGGGACACAATTGGTATAGGGGACACCGTTACTGTACAGTGACAAAGTTAGTGTTGGTGTCATGGTTAGTGTAGGGGGTTCCCAGTTAGTGTAGTGTGACACGGTTAGTGTAGGGGGATACGGTTGGTGTAGGCCGACAATTTTAGTGTAGTGGAAACACCGAGAGTAGAGGTGTATATCATTATTAGAGGGGGGACACAGTTAGTTTAGAGCTATACAGTTAGTGTAGTTGTCACGGTTAGTGTAGGAAGACACGTTTGGTGTAGTGCGACATGTTTAGTGTAGGGGACAAGTTAGTATTAGGGTCAGAGTTAGTGTAGGGGACATGGTTAATGTAGGGAACATGGTTAGTGTAATGGGGACACAGTTAGTGTTGTGGGACACAGTTAGTTTAGAGGTACACAATTAGACTAGTGGTCGCGGTTAGTGTAGGAAGACACGTTTGGTGTAGTGCGACACCTTTAGTGTATGGGACAAGTTAGTACATGGGGAACACAGTTAGTGTAGTGGACATGGTTAGTGTAGTGAACACAGTTAGTGTAATGGGGACACGGTTAATGTAGGAGACATAGTTAGTGTAGGGGGTCACACTTAGTGCAGGGGACACTGTTAGTGTTGGGAACAATTTAGTGTATAGGGACACAGTTAGTGTGGGGGAAACAGTTCATGTTGGGGGACACATTTAGTATAATGGGGACACAGATATTGTAGGGACATAGGTAGTGTAGAGGGTCACGGTTAATGTAGGGGAAACGGTTATTGTGGGTGAAATGGTTAGTGTAGGCATACACTTTTAGTGTAGGGGACGCAGTTGTTGCACGGGACACGGTTAGTGTAGGGCGACTCGGTTAGTGCAATGTGGACACGGTTTATGTAGGGGACATGGTTAGTGTAGGGGTTCACGGTTATTGTTAGGAAGACACGGTTAGTTTTGCGGACTTTGTTACCATACAGGGACATGGTTAGTGTCGGGGACACGGTTAGTGTAGGGGACACGGTTAGTGTAGGGGGCCAAGGTTAGTGTAGGAGACACGGTTTGCGTAGTGGGACACAGTTAGTGTAGGGTAGACAGTTAGTGTACGGGACACAGTTAAAGCAGGGGACACAGTTAGTGTAGGGGACACAGTTTTTGTAGAGGACATGGTTAGTGTATGGGGAAATGGTTAGTGTAATGGGGACACGGTTAGAGTAGGGGATGCGCTTAGTTTAGGTGACATGGTTATTGTACGGGGCCACTGTTAGTGTAGGGGTAAATGGTTAGTTTAGTGGACACGTTTAATGTAGGGGACACGGTTAGTATTGGTGAATATGGTTACTCTAAGTGATGCAGTTAGTTTATGAGTACAGGTTTAGTGGAGGGGTACATGGTTAGTGTAGAGGGACACAGTTGGTTTAGGGTGACACGGTTAGTGTAGGGGATACGGTTGGTGTCGGGTGACAATTTTAGTGTCACAGGAACATGGTTAATAGAGGCAGATATCGTTAGTAGAGTGGGACACAGTTTGTGTAGAGGTGCACAGTTGGTGTAGGGAACACTGTTAGTGTAGGGGACATGGTCAGTGTTGGGGGAAACAGTTAGTTTTGAGGTACACAAGTTAGTGTAGGGGACACGTCTAGTGTAGGGGGACACGTTTGGTTTAGGGTGACATGGTTAGTGTAGGCGACAAGTTAGTATATGGGGACACAGTTAGTGTAGGGAACACGGTTAGTTTAATCGGGACACGGTTAGTGTGGGGAAAATGGTTGTGTAGGCAGACACATTTAGTATAGGGGACATGGTTGTTGTAGGGGACACGGTTAGTGTAGGAGGACATATTTAGTGTAATGGGTACACAGTTAGTGTAGGGGATGTGCATAGTGTGGGTCACACGGTTAGTATAGGTGAATATGGTTACTGTAGGGGATGCAGTTAGTTTATGGGTACAGAGTTAGTGGAGGGGTACACAGTTAGTGTAGAGGGACACAGTTGGTGTAGGGCGACATTGTTAGTGTTGGTGTAGGGTGACAATTTTAGTGTAGGGAGAACATGGTTAGTAGAGGTGGATATTGTTAGTAGAGGGGGACACAGTTAGTGTTGGGGTGCACAGTTGGTGTAGGGGACACAGTTAGTGTAGGGGGACACGTTTGGTGTAGGACGACACGGTTAGTGTAGGGGACAATTTAGTATATGGGGACACAGTTAGTGTAGGGAACACCGTTAGTGTAGGGGACATGGATAGTGTAGGGGGTCATGGTTAGTGTAGGGGACCCGGTTAGTGTGGAGGAAACGTTTAGTGTAAGCGTACACTTTTATTGTAGGGGACACGGTTGTTGCAGGGTTCACAGTTAGTGTTGGGGGACTCGGTTAGTATAATGGGGACCTGGTTAGTATAGTTGACATGGTTAGTGTCGGGGACACGGTTAGTGTAGGGGAAACATTTAGTCTAGGGGGACATGGTTAATGTCGAGGACTTTGTTAGTATAGGGGACACGATTAGTGTAGGGGACACGGTTAGTTCAGGCTACTCGGTTAGTGTAGGGGTCATGGTTAATTTAATGGGGACATGGTTATTGTTGAGGACACGGTTAGTGTATGGTACACGGTTAGTTTAGTGGGTCACAGTTATTGTAAGGTGAACACAGTTAGTGTAGTGGGTCATGGTTAGTGTTGGGGACACGGTTATTGTAGGGGGACATGGTTAGTGTACGGGTCACGGTTAGTATAAGGGAGACGGTTAGTGTAAGGGGACATGGTTTGTGTAGGGGAATCGGTTAGTGTTAGGAGACACAGTTAGTGTAGGGGACATGGTTAATGTATGGGACATAGTTAGTGTAGGGGCATGGTAATTGTTGGGGACACTGTGTGCATGGGGACATGGTTAGTGTAGGGGACATGGTTAGTGTACAGGGTCATGGTTAGTGTTGGGGACATGGTTATTGTAAGGGGACATGGTTTGTGTAGGGAAATCGGTTAGTGTAGGGAGACACAGTTAATGTAGGGGACACGGTTATTGTAAGGGACACAGTTAGTGAAGGGGTACATGGTTTGTGTATGGGACATGGTTAGTAGAGTGAGACACAGTTAGTCTAGGTGCCCACGGTTAGTGTAGTGTGACAGTTATTTTAGGGGGTTCACGTTTAGTAGAGGGTGACATGTTTAGTGTAGGGCAACACAGTTATTGTAGGGGGTACACAGTTACTGTAGGGGACACGGTTCTTGTAGGGAGACTCGGTTATTGTAGGAGACATGGTTAGTGTAGGAGGTAAATGTATGGGACATGGTTAGTGTAGGGGAAATGGTTAGTCTTAGGGACCTGGTTAGTGTAGGGCAGGGGTGTCAAACTCAAATTCACAGAGGGCCAAAATTATAAACTTGGACTGAGTCGTGGGCCAAACTAAATATTTATTGAAAACTTTCAACAACATCTGCATGTTTTCTCTTCTTTCAACATATGTAATGTTAAACTTTTTCTTATTAAAATAAATGTTTAATAATAGTTTTGGTTAAACTCTTTCCAGAAGAAGCATTAACAAATGAGAAATAAAATATTCAATAAATAATATTTCTCTATAGCCTTTAAGCTCCTTTTAAATGTATTTTTTTTCAAAAGCCAATAAGTCAAAATAATACCGACTTGCTTCAATGACAAACAGGTTTGACTTTTAAAATGATGAACATATAGTCTGCCTCCCACCTGTCTTGAAAGGTGCTGTTTTCTGTCTTTGGTTTGGCCATTTTTCGTAAGGGGTTTATGACACGTGAGTTAGGCGACAGATGCCTAATGAAAGTAAAGAGAGGAGGTGGGGGCGATTAGCGGGCTGACGGGCCGGCGCCAACGCATTTGCAAAGCATTCTGGGATTTGTAGTATTAGCTGTGCATTTGCTATACTGGTGCGGCGGCCAGCGGGCCAGCTCTAATACATATTTGATATGATTTTGCGGGCCAAATATAATTATATCACGGGCCAAATTTGGCCTGCGGGCCTGAGTTTGACATGTGTGTCCTACACTATCTGTATTCCCCTACACTAACCATTTCCCCATACACTAATCATGTCCTGCTACACTAACCATCTCCCACTACACTAACCATGTCCTCCTACATTAACCATGTCTCCTATGCTATCCATGCCCTCCTACATTAACCATATCTCCTACACTAACCGTGTCCTCCCACATTAACTAAGTCACCTCCAATAAACATGTCCCCCATACTAACCATGTGTCCCCTACACTAACCATGTCCCCGATGCTAACCGTGTCCTCCTACATTAAGCACATGTCCCCTACACTAAGTGCATGACCCCTACACTAAGCGTGTCCTCCTACATTAACCAAGTCCCTTGCAATAACCATGTCCCCATGCACTAACCGTGTCCTCTACACTAACCATATCCCCCTACATTCACCAGGTCCCTAAGACTAACCATGTCCCACTACACTAATCATTGCCCCCTACACTAACAATGACCCCATACACTAACTGTTTCCCTCTACACTAATCTTGTTCTTCATTAATCTTTTCCCCTCTAATAACCTTTTCCAACTAGACTAACAATATCCTCATACATAAACCATGTCCCCTACACTAACTGTGTCCCCTAGACTAACCATGTCCCCCTTCACTAAGCTTGGGTCTCGTACTCTAACCGTGACCCTTACACTAAACATATCCTCCTACACGAATCATGTCCTCCCTACAATAACTGGGTCCCCTACACTACCCGTGTCCCCTTCACTAACCATGTCCACTTCACTAACCATGTCCTCCTATACAAACAGTGTCCTCCTACACTAACCATGTCCTCTACAATAACTGCGTCCTCCCTACACTAACCATTCCCCTACACTAATTGTGTTCCCTACACGAACCATGTTCCCTACACTAAGTGTCCTCCTACAATAAACATGTCCTCTACAATAAATGTGTTCCCCTATACTAACCGTGTTCCCTTAACTAACTTTGTCCATTACACTAACCTTGTCCCTTACACTAACTGTTTTCCCTTACACTAACCGTGTACCCACTACACTAAATATTTTCCCCTACACTAATCTTTTACACCTACACTAACTGTGTACCCTCTATATTAACCGTTTCCCCTAAATAAACCATGTCCCCTACATTAACCATGTCCCCTCTACACTAACCATTTTCCCTACACTAACCTTCCCCCTACACTAACCGTGTTTCCCCTACACTAAACATTTCCCCTACACTAACTCTGTCCCCTACACTACCCATGTCCCCCTAACATTATCCATCCCCCTACACTAACCTTTTATCCTACACTCACCGTATCCCTGTCTACTAACCATTTCCTCCTACACTAATTGTGCACCAACACTTACCATGTCCCCTCTACTAACCATGTACCCCCCTCTACTAACCATGTTGCCCTACATCAACAGTGACCCCTACACTAACTGTGTACTCTTACACTAACTGTTTCCCCTACACTAACCGTGTCTTCCTACACCAACTGTCTCCCTATACAACAACCGTGTACCCCTACACCAACTGTGACCCCTACACTCACTGTCCCTGAGACTAACCATGTCCCACTACACGAATTGTTGCCCCTACACTAACAATGACCCCAGCACTAACTGTTTCGTGCTGCACTAACTTGGTCCTTCATTAACTTTTACAATAACCATTTCCAACTACACTACAATGTCCTCAGACATTACCCATGTCTCCTACACTAACCTCGTCCCCTAGACTAACCATGTCCCCCTTCACTAAGCTTGTGTCTCCTACACTAACTGTGGCCCGTATGCTAACCCTATCCTCCTACATGAATCATGTCCCCCTACACTAACCATGTGGCCTACACTACCCGTGTTCCCTTCACTAATCGTGTCCCCTTCACTAACCATGCCCTCCTACACTAACCTTGTTCTCATTCATTAACCAAGTCGGCTAAAATAGCCATGTCCTCAACACTAACCTTTTTCCCCTACACTAACCTTTTACCCCTACACTAACAATGTATCCTCTGCACTAACCATATCCCCTACACTAACTATGCCCCTACACTAACCGTGTGCCCTCTACACTAAGCAATTCTCTCTACACGAACCATGTACACCCTACATTAACTGTGTCCTCACTCCACTAACGATGTCCCCCTGCACTAATTGTGTCCCCTACACTAATCTTTTCCCCTACATTAACCATTTCCCCTACACTAACTCTGTCCCCTGCACTAACCGTGCCCCTAAACTAACAAATCCCCAAAATCTAACAATATCCCCTACACAAACTGTCTACCCCTACACTAACCATGTCCACTTACACTAACTGTATCCTACTACTCTAGCCATGCCCCTATCTACTAACCATACGCACCCTATACTAACTGTGTACCCTACACTAGTTGTGTGCCCCAACACTAACCGTGTCCCGCTCTACTAACCATATATCCCCTCTACTAACTGTGTCATCCTACACTAACCTTTTACCCCTACACTAACCGTTTCCCAGTCTACTAACTGTGTCCTCCTACACTAACCGTGCCCAACACTTACCGTGTCCCCAAAACTAACCGTTTACCCTACACTAACCATTTCCCGTACACTACCCATATCTCCTACACTAACCGTGTCCCCTACACTAATCATTTTCCACTACACTAACCGTGTCTCCCTACACTGACTGTGACCTTCCACAATAACCATGTGCCTACATTAACCATGTCCCCAACACTAACTGTGTCCCCTAGACTATCCATGTCACCTACACTAACCTTTACCCCCTGCACTAACCATATCCTTCTATACTAACCATGCCCCCTACACTCACCATGTCCCTAAGACTAACCATATCCCGCTACTCTAATCGTTGCCCCTACACTAACAATGACCCCTACACTAACTGTTCCCTTTACACTAACCTTGTTCTTTATTAACCTTTTCCCCTACAATAACTATTTCCTACTACACTAACCATGTACATTAACTGTGACTCCCTACACTAACCATGTCCTCTACCATTATTAGTGTCGGGGAAAAGGTTAGTGTTGGGAAGATGGTTAGTATAGGGGGATGGATATTGTTAGGGAGACACGGGTAGTTTAGTGGACACGGTTAGTGTAGGGGACATGGCTAGTATAGGGGGGACTCAGTTATTGTAGAGGACATGGTTATTGTAGGAGGACACATTTAGTGTAGGGGACACGGTTAGTAAAGGGGACGTGGTAAGTGAAAGGGACACGGGTTGTGTAGGGAACACGGTTATTGTTGAAGACAACGTTAGTAGAGGGGGACATGGTTAGTGTAGGGGTACACAGTTTGTGTAGGGGACATGGTTAGTGTAGGGGGACATGGTTAGTTTAAGGGACACGGTTAGTGTAGTGGGACACAGTTAGTGTAGGGGATACAGTTAGTGGACACAGTAAGTAGACTGTGTAGGGGAAACGGTTAATGTAGGGGGGACACGGTTAATGTAGGGGGATGGTTACTGTAGGGAAAATGGTTAGTGAGAGGGGACACAGTTAGTGTAGGCGACACGGTTAGTAAAGGGGGACATGGTTAGTGTTGGGGGACACGGTTAGTGTCTGGGATATGGTAAGCAGAAGGGGTCATGGGTAGTGTTGGGACATGGGTAGTGTTGGGGACATGGTTAGTGTTGGGGAAATGGTTGGTGTAGGGGTACACGGTTGATGTAGGGGAGACAGTTGATGTAGGGGGACAGGGTTAGTATAGGAGACACGGCTAGTGTAGGGGGACACAGTTAGTGTAGGGGACATGTTAGGGTAGGGGAACATGGTTGGTGTAGGGCGACACGGTTATTAGAGGGGATACACAGTTAGTAGAGGGGAACATGGTTAGTGTAGAGGACACGGTTAGTGTCAAAGATAAGGTTAGTAGAGGGGGTCACGGTTAGTGTAGGTGACACTGTTAGTATAGGGGGTG
The DNA here is from genome assembly GCF_036971445.1 of Narcine bancroftii. Classification (NCBI taxonomy): domain Eukaryota; kingdom Metazoa; phylum Chordata; class Chondrichthyes; order Torpediniformes; family Narcinidae; genus Narcine; species Narcine bancroftii. The sequence continues at coordinate 249,878,494 of NC_091469.1, read as the reverse complement.
TACGGTTAGTAGATGGGGGCACGGTTAGTGCAGTGCGATACAGTTCTTGTAGGGGGACATGGTTAGTATAGGGGTACACATTTTGTGTAGGGTACATGGTTAGTGTTGGGAAACGGTTAGTTTAGGGGATATGGTAAGTGTAGGGGAAAATGGTTAGTATAGGGGTGACATGGTTAGTGTAGGGGAAAATAGTTAGTGAAGGGGGACACGGGGAGTGTAGGGGAGACAGTTAGTGAAGGGAACATGATTAGTGTAGGGGTGGTTATTTTTAGGGAGATATGGGTAGTTTATGGGGACATGGTTAGTGTAGGGGACATGGTTAGTGTATGAGAAACGGTTAGTTTAGGGGACACGGTTAGTGTAGGGGAAAATGGTTAGTGTAGTAGGAAATGCTTATTGTAGGGGAAAAGGTTAATGAAGGAGAGGGTTAGTGTATAGGGAACAGTTAGTGTAGGTGTCAATGTTAGTGTAGGGGGCACTGATTAGTGTAGCGGGACATGGTTAGTCTTAGGGACATGGTGAGTGTAGGGGGCACGATTAGTGTAGAAGGACACTGTTAATGCAGGGGGTAAAGGTTAGTCCTGAGGCAGCTTTCCTTGGTCCCAGCAGAGCATGAAAAACTCATGCAGTTTGTTATGCAGAGCTTTGCCGCCAGCCTTCCAGACCTCTGGGGGGGGGGGGGGGGGGATTCCTTCCATACCTGCTGCTTTGCCACTTTTCAGTTGTTCAATTGCCTTGTATGTCTCTTCCCGGGTAAGGACCTCATCCAGCTCTAGCCTCAAGGGTTGTTGAGGGAGCTGGAGCAGGGCGGATTCTTGGACTGAGTGGTTGGGACTGAAAAGGGATTGGAAGTGTTCTGACCATCGATTGAGGATGGAGATCTTGTCGCTGAGGAGGAATTCACCATCTGAGCTGCGCAGAGGGCTTTGGACTTGGGGTGTTTGGCCTGGAAGTCAGCCTGAAGAAAACTGAGGTCCTCCATCAGCCAGCTCCCGACCATGACCACCAGCCCCCCCCCCCCACATCTCCATCAGGCATACTGAACTCAAAACAGTCAGCCAGTTTACCTACCTCGGCTGCACCATTTCATCTGATGCAAGGAATGACAAAGAGGTAGACAACAGACTTTCCAAGGCAAATAGCGCCTTTGGAAGACTACACAAAAGAGTCTGGAAAAACAACCACCTGAAGAAACACAAAAAGATCAGCGTGTACAGATCCGTTGTCGTACCCACGCTCCTGTTCGACTCCGAATCATGGGTCCTCTACCGGCATCACCTATGGCTCCTAGAACGCTTCTATCAGCCCTGTCTCTGCTCCATCCTCAACATTCATTGGAATGACTTCATCACCAACATCGAAGTACTCGAGCTGGCAGAGTCCGCAAGCATCGAATCCATGCTGCTGAAGACCAAACTACACTGGGTGGGTCACATCTCCAGAATGTACGACCATCGCCATCCCAAGATAGTGTTCTATGGCGAGCTCTCCACTGGCCACCAAGACAGAGGTGCACCAAAGAAGAGGTACAAGGACTGCTTAAAGAAATCTCTTGATGCCTGCCACATTGACCACCGCCAGTGGGCTGATATCACCTCCAACCGTGCATCTTGGCGCCTCACAGTTTGGCGGGCAGCAACCTCCTTTGAAGAAGACCGCAGAGCCAACCTCACAGACAAAAGACAAAGGAGGAAATACCCAACACCCAACCCCAACCAACCAATTTTCCCTTGCAACCGCTGCAACCATCCCTGCCTGTCTCGCATCGGACTTGTCAGTCACCAACGAGCCTGCAGCAGATATGGACATACCCCTCCATAAATCTTCGTCTGCGAAGCCAAGCCAAAGAAGAAGAAAGGTTAGTGTAAGGGACATGGATAGTCTAGGGGTCACAGATAGCATTGGGGGACACAGTTAATGTAGAGGGTACAATAACATGGTTATTGTGGACACTACCCATTACCCCCTAAACTAAATGTGTGCCCTAGACTAACCATGTCCCTTACACTATCTGTATCCTCCTACATTAACCATGTCCCCTACACTAACCATGTCCTCCTGCACTAATCGTGTCCTCCTACATTAAGCACGTGCCCTCCTACACTAAGCATTCCCCTACACTAACCATGTTACACCTACATAAACTCTCCCCACTACATTATCCATGTCCCCCTACACTAACTGTGTCTGCTACACTACCAGTGTCCCCTTAACACTATCCATCACCCTACACTTACCATTTCCCCCTACACTACGCATGTCCCCTACACTAATCGTCTCCCCCTAAACTACTCGTGTCTTCTTAACAATAACCATCCCCCTACACTAACAGTTTTCCCTACACTAATCATGTCCCCTACACTACCCATGTCCAGCTACACTAAACATGTCCCCTAGACAAACCATGTTCCCTAGACCATCCTTGACCCCTATACTAACCATGTCCCCGTACACTAACCGTTTTCCCCTACACTTACCATGTCCTCTTACATTAACCTTATCCTCCTTCAATAACCAAGTCCCCTACAATAACCATGTCCCTTACACTAACCTTTTACATTTGCACTAACCGTGTATCATCTGCATTAACTGTTTCCCCAACACTAATAATGTACCATAAACTAATCGTGTCCCCTCTACTCTAACCGTGTCCCCTACACTAACCATGTCCCCCTCTACTAACCATTTCCTCCTACACTAACCGTGTCAACCTACATGAAATGTATCCCACTACATTAATCATGCCCCCATCTACTAACCGTACACCCTCTGTACTAACCGTGTCCTCCTACACTAACTGTATCCTCCTACAGTAAGCGTGTGTCCCCTACAATAAGCAATTCTCCTACACGAATCATGTACCCCATACATTAACTGTGTCCCCACTACACTAACCACATCCCCGTTCATTAACCATGTTCCCTACACTAACCATTTCCCCTACACTCACTCTGTCCCCTACACTACCAGTCTCCCCTTAACAATGACCATCACTCTACACTTACCATTTCCCCCTACACGAACCATGTCTCATACACTAACCATGTCCCCTACACTACCCATGTCCCCTACACTAACCATTTTCCCTAAACTACCCGTGTCTCCTTAACAATAACCATCCCCTACACTAACCATTTTCCCTACACTAATCCTGTCCCCTACTCTACCCATGTCCTCTACACGTGTCCCTAGACTAACCATGTCCCCTAGACTATCCATGTCCCCCTATACTAACTGTGTCACCCTCTTCTAACCGTGTAACCCCTCTACTAACCATGTCACCTACACCAACCATGTCCCCCTACACTAACTGTGTTCCCTACACTAACCGTGTCCACTACAATAACCGTGTACCCTACACCAACCATCGTGCCTACAACTGTGTACCCCTACACCACTGTGACCCCTACACTAAACTAGTGTCCCCTACACCAACCGTTCCCCAAACACTAACCGTGTCCCCTACACTAACCGTGTCCCTCTACACCAACCGTGTACCCTAACACTAACCTTTTTCCCTACACTAAACTTTTATATCTACACTAACCATGTATCCTCTATACTAACCGTTTCCCCTAAACTAACCATGTCCCCTACACTAACTGTATTCCCTCTACACTAACCGTTTTCCCCACACTAAATGTTCCCCCTACACTAACCATGTACCCCCTACACTAACCGTGTTCCTTCTACACTTACCATGTCCTCTTACATTAACCTTATCCCCCTTCAATAACCAAGTCCCCTACAATAACCATGTCCCTTACACCATCCTTTTACATTTACACTAACCGTGTATCATCTGCATTAACCATTTCCCCTACACTATGTACCATACACTTACCGAGTCCCCTCTACACTAACCGTGTCCCCCTACACTAACCATATTCCTTACACTAACTGTCTCCCCTACACTACCCTTGTCCCCATACACTATCTGTATTCCCCTACACTAAACGTTTCCCCATACACTAACCATGTCCTGCTACACTAACCGTCTCCAATACACTAATTGTGTCCTCCTATATTAACTGTGTCCCCTACACTATCCATGTCCTCCTACATTAACTATGTCTCCTACACTAACCGTGTCCCCATACACTAACCGTGTCCTCCCACATTAACCAAGACCACCCCAATAACCATGTCCCCCTATACTAACTGTGTGGACCCTACACTAACTGTGTCCCCTACGCTAACCGTTTCCTCCTACATTAACAGTGTCCTCCTACACTAAGCGCGTGTCCCCTACACTAAGCATTTCCCCTACACTAACCATATAACACCTACATTAATTGTGTCCCCACGACACTAACCATGTCCCCCTACACTAACATGTCCCCTACACTAACCGTTTTCTCTACACTAACCATCCCCTACACTAACCATGTCCACCTATGCTAACTGTGTCCCCTAGACTATCCACGTCCACTACACTAATCTTTTCCCCTACACTCACCATGTCCTTAAGACTAACCATGTCCCGCTACACTAATCGTTGCCCCCTACACTAACAATGACCCCTACACTAACTGTTTCCCTCTATACTAATCTTGTCCTTCATTAACCTTTTCCTTACAATAACCATTTCCAACTATAGTAACCATGTCTTTGTACATTAACTATTTCCCCTACACTAGCTGTGTCCCCTAGACTAACCATGTCCCCTTTCACTAAGATTTTGTCTTCTTCACTAACCATGTCCCCTATGCCAGATCGTTAATATATATAATGAACACTATCTGTGTCCTCCTACATTAACCATGTCTCCTACACTAACCATGTCCCCATACACTAACCATATCCTCCCACATTAAACAAGTCCCATATAACCATATACAGCACAGAACAGGGCAGTTTGGCCCGACTAGTACATGCCGGAACAAATCCCCACCCTGCTAGTCCCACTGACCAGCACCTGGTCCATACCCCTCCAATCCTCTCCCCTCCATGTAATTATCCAATCTTTCCTTAAATGTTAATAACATTCTTGCTTGAACCACCTCTGCCGGAAGCTTATTCCACATCACAACCACCATTTGCATGAAAGAATTTTCCCTCATGTTCCCCTTATAATTTTCCTCCTGCAATCTGAAACCATGGCCTCTGGTTTGAATAACTCTCACTCTTAATTGAAAAAGCCTATCCACATTGACTCTCTCTGTTCCTTTTAAAATCTTGAACATCTCCATCAAATCCACCCTCAATCTTCTACGCTCCAGAGAAAAAATCCCCAGGCTGGTTAACCTTTCTCTGTAGCTCAAACCCTGACATCCTGTCAACATTCTCGTGAACCTTCTCTGCACTCTCTCTATTTTTTTATATATCCTTCCTATAATTTGATCACCAAAACTGCACACAGTATTCCAAACATGGCCTCACCAATGTGTTGTACAATTCCATCATAACATCCCAACTCTTGAATTCAATACTCCGATTTATGAAGGCCAATGTTCCAAATGCCTTCTTCACCACTCTATCTACCTGAGTATCAACTTTGAGGGTACTATTTACCATAAATCCTAAATCCCTTTGCTGCTCTGCACTCCTCAATTGTCTATCATTCAATGTATATGACCGATTTAGATTTGCCTTTCCAAAATGCAACACTTCACACTTATCTGTATTAAATTCCATCAGCCATTTCTCAGACCACTCCTCTAGCTTTCCTATATCTCTTTTTAAGCTAAGGTAATCTTGCTCACTGTCCACAATACCAACCATCTTTGTATCATCTGCAAATTTACTTACCCAATTCATCACCCCTTCTTCCAGATCGTTAATATATATAATGAACAATAATGGACCCAGGACCGATCACTGAGGAACTCCACTAATCACCGGCCTCCAATTTGACAAACAATTTTCTACCAGTACTCTCTGACATCTCCCATCCAACCATTGCTGAATCCATTTAACTACCTCCTTATTTATACCTAATTCCTTCACCTTTTTTCCTATCCTCCTGTGGGCAACTTTGTCAAAAGCTTTACTAAAGTCTAAATAGACAACATCCACAGCCTTCTCTTCATCAATCTTTTTTGTAACCCCCTCAAAAAACTCTATAAGGTTTGTTAAGCATGATCTACCCCTGAAAAAACCATGCTGACTACTACCTATCAATCCCTGTTCTTCCAAATATTTGTAAATGCCATCCCTCAGAACACTTACCCACCGCAGATGTCAGACTCACAGGTCTATAATTTCCAGGCTTACATTTGGACCCTTTCTTAAACAGTAGAACAACATGAGCCACCCTCCAATCTTCTGGCACTACCCCATGACCAGTGACATCCTAAATATCTCTGTTAATGGCCCCACTATCTGTATACTAGCCTCCCTGAGTGTCCTTGGGAATACTTTGTCCAGACCTGGAGATTTGTCCACCTTTATCTTTTTTAACACTGCCATCACTACCTCCTCGGTCATCCTTATATGATTCATGACCTCTCCACTATTTTTATTTACATCAACTGGTACAATATATTTTCCCTAGTGAATTCCGAGGAAAAGAAATCATTTAAAAATTCCCCCATCTCATCTGACTTTTCACATACCCTACCCTCCCTATCTACAAGGGGTCCAATTCTATCCCTCACTAATCTTTTACTTTTAATATACCTATAGAAACCCTTTGGATTTATTCTTACTCTGTCTGCCAAAGCCTCTTCGTGCCTCTTATTGGCCTTTCTAATTTCTTTCTTAAGATTTTATCTCCACTCCTTGTAGTCCTCTTTCAATTTCTCAGCACCCTGCTGTTTATACCTCTTGTACACCTCCCTCTTTCTCCTAACCTCCCTCTTTTCAATCTTCTTCAGCATGATGCTGAACCAAGCCATGAAAGACCCCAACAATGAAGACGCTGTTTACATCCGGTACCGCACGGATGGCAGTCTCTTCAATCTGAGGCGCCTGCAAGCTCACACCAAGACACAAGAGAAACTTGTCCGTGAACTACTCTTTGCAGATGATGCTGCTTTAGTTGCCCATTCAGAGCCAGCTCTTCAGCGCTTGACGTCCTGCTTTGCGGAAACTGCCAAAGTGTTTGGCCTGGAAGTCAGCCTGAAGAAAACTGAGGTCCTCCATCAGCCAGCTCCCCACCATGACTACCAGCCCCCCCACATCTCCATCGGGCACACAAAACTCAAAACGGTCAACCAGTTTACCTATCTCGGCTGCACCATATCATCAGATGCAAGGATCGACAATGAGATAGACAACAGACTCGCCAAGGCAAATAGTGCCTTTGGAAGACTACACAAAAGAGTCTGGAAAAACAACCAACTGAAAAACCTCACAAAGATAAGCGTATACAGAGCCGTTGTCATACCCACACTCCTGTTCGGCTCCGAATCATGGGTCCTCTACCGGCATCACCTACGGCTCCTAGAACGCTTCCACCAGCGTTGTCTCCGCTCCATCCTCAACATCCATTGGAGCGCTTTCATCCCTAACGTCGAAGTACTCGAGATGGCAGAGGTCGACAGCATCGAGTCCACGCTGCTGAAGATCCAGCTGCGCTGGGTGGGTCACGTCTCCAGAATGGAGGACCATTGCCTTCCCAAGATCGTGTTATATGGCGAGCTCTCCACTGGCCACCGTGACAGAGGTGCATCAAAGAAAAGGTACAAGGACTGCCTAAAGAAATCTCTTGGTGCCTGCCACATTGACCACCGCCAGTGGGCTGATATCGCCTCAAACCGTGCATCTTGGCGCCTCACAGTTTGGCGGGCAGCAACCTCCTTTGAAGAAGACCGCAGAGCCCACCTCACTGACAAAAGGCAAAGGAGGAAAAACCCAACACCCAACCCCAACCAACCATTTTTCCCCTGCAGCCGCTGCAACCGTGTCTGCCTGTCCCGCATCGGACTTGTCAGCCACAAATGAGCCTGCAGCTGACGTGGACTTTTACCCCCTCCATAAATCTTCGTCCGTGAAGCCAAGCCAAAAGACACCTCCCTCTTTCTCCTAACCAAATTTCTAATATTCCTCAAAAACCAAGCCTCCCTATGACTTCCAGCCTTTCCTTTGATCCTCACTGGGACATATCTACTCTGTACTCTCAAAATTTCTTTGAATATTCTCCATTTTTCATTTACATCCTTTCCTGAAAAAAATCAGGTCCCACTCAATACTCCCCAAATCCATTCTCATTCCTTCGAAATTTGCTTTTCTCCAATCCAGAACCTCAACTTTAGGCCCTTCTTTGTTATTCCCTAAAACTACCCTAAAACTAATAGAGTTGTGATCACTAGACCCAATTTGTTCTCCAACATTAACCTCAGACACCTGACCTATCTCGTTCCCTTACAGGAGATCCAGTATTACACCGTCCTGAGTCAGTTCCTCTATGTATTGATTAAGAAAACTATCTTGCACACATATGACAAACTCTAGCCCATCTAGCCCTCTTACTGTATGGGTATCCCAATCAATGTGAGGGAAGTTAAAATCTCCCATGATCACTAGCTTATGTTTATTACACATATATGCTATCTCCTTACAGATTTGTTCTTCCAATTTTCTTGGCCCATTTGGTGGTCAATACCCCTCAATTCCACCCAAACAGCCTCACTGAACGATCCCTCCAAACCATCCTGCCACCTCATGGCAGTAATGTCCTCCTTAAAAAGCAGAGCAACTCCTCCCCCTTTTTTACCCCCTGTTCTATCACATCTAAAACATTTGTATTCTGGAATATTTAGTTGCCAGTCCTGATTCTCCTGTAACCTCTCCAATAAACATGTCCCCCATACTAACCATGTGTCCCCTACACTAACCATGTCCTCTACACTAACCGTGTCCCCTACATTCACCATGTCCCAAAGACTAACCATTTCCCGCTACACTAATCATTGCTCCCTACACTAACACTGACCCCTAAACTAACTGTTTCCCTCTACACTAACCTTGTCCTTCATTAACCTTTTCCCCTACAATAACCATTTCCAACTATACTAACCATGTACTCATACATAAACCATGTCCCCTACACTAATCGCATCCCCTAGACTAACCTGCACTAACAGTGTCCTCCTACAGTAAACATGTCCTCTACAATAACTGTGTCCTCCTTCACTATCCGTGTTCCCTTTACTAACTTTGTCCCTTACACTAACCGTGTCCCCTACACTAACTGTTTTCCCCTACATTAACCGTGTATCCCCTATATTAAATTATTTCCCCTACACTAACCTTTTACCCCTACACTAACTGTGTATCCTCTATACTAACAGTTTCCCCTTAACTAACCATGTCCCCTACACTAACTGTGTCCCCTCTACACTAACCATTTTCCTAACACTAACCTTCCCCCCTACATTAACCATGTCCTCCTACACCAGGGGTGTCAAACTCAAATTCGCAGAGGGCCAAAATTAAAAACTTGGACTGAGTCGTGGGCCAAACTAAATATTTATTGAAAATTTTCAACAACATCTGCATGTTTTCTCTTCTTTCAACATATGTAATGTTAAACTTTTTCTTATTAAAGTAAATGTTTAATAATAGTTTTGGTTAAACTCTTTCCAGAAGAAGCATTAACAAATGAGAAATAAAATATTCAATAAATAATATTTCTCTATAGCCTTTAAGCTCCTTTTAAATGTATTTTTTTTCACAAGCCAACAAGTCAAAAAAATACCAACTTGCTTCAATGACAAACAGGTTTGTCTTTTAAAATGATGAACATATAGTCTGCCTCCCACCTGTCTTGAAAGGTGCTGTTTTCTGTCTTTCGTTTGGCCATTTTTTGTAAGGGGTTTATTACACGTGAGTTAGGCGACAGGGCACAGATGCAAATGAAAGTAAAGAGAGGAAGTGGGGGCGATAGCGGGCTGATGGGCCGGCGCCAATGCATTTGCAAAGCATTCTGGGATTTATCGTATTAGCTGTGCATGGGCTATACTGCCATGGCAGCCAGTGGGCCAGCTCTAGTATATATTTGATATGATTTTGCGGGCCAAATATAACTATATCATGGGCCAAATTTGGCCCGCAGGCCTGAGTTTGACATGTGTGTCCTACACTAACCGTGTCCCCTACACTAAACATTATCCACTACACTAACAATGTCTCCCTACACTGACTGTAAACCTCCACAATAACCATGTCCCCTACATTAACCATGTCCCCCAACACTAACTGTGTCCCCTAGACTATCCATGTCCCCTACACTAACCTTTACCCTCTGGACTAACTGTGTCCTTCTACATTAACCGTGCCCCCTACACTCACCATGTCCCTAAGACTAACCATGTCCTGCTACACTAATGGTTGCCTCCTACACTTACAATGACCCCTACACTAACCTTGTCCTTCATTAACCTTTTCCCCTACAATAACCATTTCCAAATACACTAACCATGTCCTCGTACGTTACCCATGTCCCCTACATTAACTGTGTCCCCTATGCTAACCCTATCCTCCTACATGAATCAAGTCCCCCTACACTAACCATATTCACTACACTACCCGTGTCCCCTTCACTATGTTCCCTTCAGTAACCGTGTCCTCCTACAATAACCATGTCCTCTACAATAACTGCGTCCCCCCTACACTAGCCATATCCCCTACACTAACTGTTCCCTTCACTAACTTTATCCCGTACACTACCCGTGTCCCCTACACTAACCATTGTCCCCTACACTAACTATGTCACCCCTATACTAACCATTTTCCCCTACACTTACCATGTTGTCTTACACTAACCTTGTCCTCCTTCATTAGTAAAGTCGCCTACAATAACGATGTACCCTAAACTAACCATTTTCCCCTACACTAACCATGTCCCCTACACTAACCATGTCCCCTAAACTAACCATTTCTTGTACACTAACCATGTCCGCTACACTACCCATGTCCACTACACTAACCGTGTCCCCTAAACTACCTATGTCTCCCTAACAATGACCACCTCCCTACAGTAACCATTTTCCCTACACTAATCATGTCGCCTACACTACCCATGTTCCCCTACACTAAATGTGTCCTGCTAGACTAACCGCCCCTATAATATCCTTGTCCCCTACATTAATCATGTTCCCTTCACTAACTGTGTCCTATACACTACCCGTGTTCCCTACACTACAAATGTCCCCCTACACTATCCATATCACCCCCTACACTAACCCTTTTCCCCTACACTTACCGTGACCTCTTACATTAACCTTATCCTCCTTCAATAACCAAGTCCCCTACAATAACCATGTCCCTTACACCAACCTTTTACATTTACACTAACCATGTATCATCTGCATTAACCGTTTCCTCTACACTAACAATGTACCCTACACTAATCGTGTCCCCTCTACACTAACCGTGTATCCCCTCTACTAACCATGTTGCCCTACACCAACCATGTCCCCCTACACTACCGTTATCCCTACACTAACCATCCCCCTATTCTAACCGTGTTCACTACAGTACCCATGTCCCCTACACTAAACATGTAACCCCTACACTAACCATTTTCCCCTTCACTTCCCGTGTCCTCTTACACTAACCTTATCCTCCTTCATTAATCAAGTCCCGTCCAATAACCATGTCCCCGACACTAAACGTTTCCCCTGCACTAACTGTGTCCTCCTACATTAATCATGTCCCCTACCCTACCCGTGTCCTCTACACTAAATGTGTCCCCTAGACTAACCATGTTCCCTAGACTATCCTTGTCCCCCTACACTAACCATGTTCCCTTCACTAACTGTGTCCTATACACTACCCGTGTTCCCTACACTACCAATGTCCCCCTACACTATCCATATCACTAACCCTTTTTCCCTATACTTACCGTGTCCTCATACATTATCCTCCTTCAATAACCAAGTCCCCTAATAACCATGACCCCGACACTAAACTTTTCCCCCTGCACTAACCGTGTCCTCCTACACTAATCATGTCCCCCTACACTTCCCGTGTCCTCTTACACTAACCTTATCCTACTTCATTAACCAAGTCCTCTCCAATAACCATGTCCCCGACACTAAACTTTGTCCCCTGTACTAACCATGTCCCCCTACACTAACCGTGTCCTCCCACATTAACGAAGTCCCCTCCAGTGACTATGTCCCCCTATACTAACTGTGTGGACCCTACACTAACCGTGTCCCCTACGCTAACTGTGTCCTCCTACACTAACGTGTCCTGCTACACTAAGCGCATGTCCCCCTACACTAAGCATTTCCCCTACACTAACCATGTAATGCCTACATTAACTGTGTCTCCACTACACTAACCATGTCCCCCTACACTAACTCTGTCCCCTACACTACCTGTGTTCCCTTAACTCTAACCATCTGTGCTGGGTAAACCTGTACCTTTCACTTTGTTCGTTTTAGATTGGTCACAGTGTTTGAGCTACCAAAAGAAAATAGACACACACACCGAGAGCAGTTCAGTTTATACAAATGTTTATTACAAATTCAAAAGCTGATTTCAAACTACAATATACAAGCCCTTTCTAATTATACTTATAAATGCCTGGACTGGTCCCAACTGCCGAAGCGAGGCAACGACCACACATTTGTAGATTGTTGTCGGGGCGCTGGTAGCAGCTTCTCCACCTCCCTCGACCGGGATGTTGGCTGGACTCTAGAAGTTCTTCTTCTTCCCCCTATGCTAACCATATCCAGGTACACTAACCATGTCTCCCTACTCTACCTGTGTCCCCTACACTAACCGTGTCCCCTACGCTACCCATGTCCCCAACACTACTTGTGTCCCCCTCTACTAACCATATCCCCTACACTAACCGAGTCCCCTACACTACACTTGTCTCCTACACTACCCGTGTCCCGCTCCAATAACTGTGTACCCCTACACTAACCTTTTTTCTCTACACTAACCTTTTACCCCTACACTAACCATGTATCCTCTATGCTAACCGTTTCTCCTATACTATCCATGTCCCCTAAACTAACCGTGTACCCTCTACACTAACCATGTCCCTCTACACTAAACATGTCCCCTACACTACCCATGTCCCCAGCACTACCTGTGTCCCCCTCTACTAACCATATCCCCTACACTAACCATGTTTCCTCTACACCAACCATGTCCCCCTACACTAATAGTTTAACCTACACTAATGGTTTGCCCCTCGACTGACTGTGTCCCCTACACTAATCATTTCCAATACACTAAACATTGCCCCTACACTAACCATGACCCATACACTACTCATGTCCCCCTCAACTAAACATGTCCCCTACACTAACCATTTTCCCCTACACTAACCATGTCCCCTACACTGAACATGTTCCCTACACTACCCATTTCCCCTAGACTAACCATGTCCCCCTACACTAACCATTTTCCCCTACACATCCCGTGTCCTCTTACACTAACCTCCTCCTCCTTCATTAATCAAGTCCACTCCAATAACCATGTCCCCAACACTAACCATGTCCCCTACACCAACCGTCTCCCCTACAATAACCATGTACCCCTACACCAACTGTGACCCCTACACTAAACATGTGTCATCCAACACCAACCGTTTCCCCAACACTAACCATGTCCCCTACGCTACCCATGTCCCCAACACTACTTGTGTCCCCCTCTACTAACCATATCCCCCACACTAACCGAGTCCCCTACACTACCCTTGTCTCCTACACTACCGTGTCCCACTCCAATAACTGTGTACCCCTATATTAACCGTATCCCCTACACTAACCATTTACCCCTACACTAACCTTTTTTCTCTACACTAACTTTTACCCCTACACTAACCATGTATCCTCTATGCTAACCGTTTCTCCCATACTATCTGTCCCCTAAACTAGCCATGTCCCCTCTACACTAACCATGTCCCTCTACACTAACCATGTCCCCTACACTACTCATGTCCCTAGCACTACCCATGTTCCCCACTATTAACCATATCCCCTACACTAACCATGTCCCTCAACACCAACCATGTCCACCACTATGAACAGTGTACCCCCTACACTAACCATGTCCCCCTACACTAATAGTTTAACCTACACTAATGGTTTGCACCTTGACTGAATGTGTCCCCTACACTAATCATTTCCAATACACTAAACATTGCCCCTACACTAACCATGACCCACACACTACTCATGCCCCCCTCAACTAAACATGTCCCCTACACTAACCATTTTCCCCTACACTAACCATGTCCCCTACATGAACCATGTCCCCTATACTGAACATGTACCCTACACTACCCATTTCCCCTAGACTATGCATGTCCCCTACACTAACCGTTTCCCCCTACACTTCCCATGTCCTCTTACACTAACCTTATCCTCCTTCATTAACCAAATCCCCTCAAATAACCATGTCCCTGACTCTAAACTTTTCCCCTACACTAACCATGTCCCCTACACTAACCGTGTTCCCCCTCACCAACTGTCTCCCCTACAATAACAGTGTACCCCTACACCAACTGTGACCCTTACACTAAATGTGTGTCACCCTACACCAACCATTTCCCCAACACTAACAATGTCCCCTACACTAACCGTGTCCATGTACATTAACCTTGTCCCCCAACACTAACTGTATCCCCCTACACTATCCATGTTCCCTATGCTACCCATGTCCCCAACACTACTTGTGTCCCCCTGTACTAACATATCCCCTACACTACCCTGGTCTCCTACACTACCCGTGTCCCCCTCCAAATACCGTGTTCCCTACATTAACCGTATCCCCCTACACCAACCGTGTACCCCTACACTAATCTATTTTCTCTACACTAACCTTTTCCCCTACACTAACCATGTCCCACTACAGTAAACGTGTCCCCCTGTACTAATCGTGTCCCCTACACCAACCATTTCCCCTACACTAACAATTTCCCCCTACACTGACCATGTCCTCTACACTTACCATTTCCCCAACACTAACTCTTTCCCTTACACTACCCATGTCCCCATAACACTAACCATCCCCTACACTAAATGTGTTCCCTACACTAATCGTGTTGCATTCTACTAACCATTTCCTCCTCCACTAATCGTGTCCCCAACACTTAGAGTGTCCTCCTACAGTAACCATGACCTCTGCAATAAGTGTGTCCCCTTTCACTAATCATGTCCCCATTACTAACTGTGTCACCTACATTAACCATGTCCCCTACACTAACAGTTTTCCCCTACACTAAACATTGCACCCCAACACTAACCATTTTCCCCTACACTTACCATGTCATCTTACACTAACCTTATCCTCCTTCATTCACCAAGACCCCTACAATAACCATGTTCCCATCATTAACCTTTTTCCCCTACACTAACCTTTTACCCTTACACTAACTGTGTATCCTCCATACTAACCATTTCCCCTAAACTAACCATGTCCCCTACACTAACTTTGTCCCCTCTACACTAACCGTGTCCCGTCTACACTAACCGTGTCCCCTGACATGAACCATTTCCCCTACACTAATGGGTTCCCCTACATTGACCTTGTCCCCTACACCAACTGTTTCCCCTACACCAACCGTTTCCCCTACACTAATTCTTTCCCCTACACTAATTCTTGCCCCTACACAACCTCTGTCCCCTACACAGTTAGTGTCCCCGTCTACTAACAATGTTCCCCTACACTAACCATTTACCCGACACTATATGTATCCCCCTATTAACAGTGTTCCCCTACACTTTTCTTGTCCCCCCCATAGAAACCATTTGTCCTACACTAACCATGTCACCCTAAACATATCATGTCCCCCAACACTAACTGTAGCCCCTCCACTACCCGTGACCCCTACACTAACCTTGTCCCCTACACTAACCATGTCCTCCTACACTAATCATGTCCTCTACAGTAACTGCGTCCCCCTTCATTAGCCATGTCCCTTACACTAACTGTGTTGCCTTCACTAACTGTGTCCCCTACACTACCCGTGTTACCCAACACTAACCGTTTTCCCCTACACTATCCACTATCCGTCACAACTACACTAACTCTGTACCCCCTACACTAACCTTTTACCCCTACACTAACCATGTATCCTGTAGACTAACCATTTACCCTAAACTAACCATCTCCCCATTGAACTCTGTCCCCAACACTACCTGTGTCCCCTTAATACTAACCATCCACCTACACCAACCATATCCCCAACACTTACCGTGTCCCCCTACACTAACCGTTTCTCAAACACTAACCATGTCCCCGACACTACCTATGTCTCCCTACACTAAACGTGTCCCCTACGCTAACTGTGTTCCCTACACTAACCGTGTCCCCCACTACTAATCATGTCCTCCTACACTACCCCGGTCCCCAACACTTAGCTTCCCCTACACTAACCGTTGCTCCACACACTAACCATGTCCTGCTGCACTAACCATCTCCCCTACACTAACATGTCCTCCCACATTAACTGTCCCACTACACTAACCGTGTCCTCATACATTAATCATGTCCCCTACACTAACCGTGTCCTCCCACATTAACCAAGTCCCCTCCAATAACCATGTCCCCATATACTAACCGTGTGTCCCCTACACTAACCATGTCCCCAATGCTAATTATGTCCTCCTACACTAACCGTGTCCTCCTACACTATGCGTGTGTACCCCAACACTAAGTGTGTGTCCCTTACACTAAGCGTGTCCTCCTACATTAACCAAGACCCCTGCAATAAACATGTCCCCTGCACTAACTGTGTCCCCTACACTAACCGTGTCCTCTACACTAACTATTTTTCCCTACACTAACCGCGTCTCCCTACACTGACTGTGACCCCCCCACAATAAACATGTCCCCTATGTTAACCATGTCCCCCTACACTAGCTGTGTCCCCAAGACTATCTGTGTCCCCTACAAATACCATTTCCCCCCCTGCACTAACCGTGTCTGCCTACAACAACTGTGCCACCCTACATCCACCATGTCCCTACGACTAATTGTGTCCCGCTATACTAATCGTTGCTCCCTACACTAACAATGACACCTACACTAACGGTTTCCCTCTACACTAACCTTGTCCTTCATACACCTTTTCCCCTACAATAACCATTTCCAACTACACTAACCATGTTCTCATACATTACTCATGACCCCTACACTAACCTCGTCCCTAGACTAACCATGTCCCCCTTCACTAAACGTGTCCCCTATGCTAAGCCTATCCTCATAAATGAATCATGTCCCCTCTACACTAACCATGTCCCCTACACTACCAGTGTCCTAATGACCAAATGTGTCCACTACACTAACCGTGTCCTCCTACACTAACTGTGTTCACCTACACTAACCATGTCCTCTACAATAACTGCACCCCCTACACTAGCCATGTCCCCTTCACTAACTTTTTCCCCTACAATAACCATTTCCCCTACACTAACTCTGTCCCCTATACTACTTGTGACCCCTTAACACTAACCATCCCCCTACACTAACTGTGTTCCCTACAGTAACCATGTCCCACTCTACTAACCATCCTAACCAATTCCCCAACACTTACTAACCATTTCTCAAATGCTAACGATGTCCCCTACACTACCCATTTCCCCCTACATTAACTGTGTCCCCTAAACTATCCATGTCCCCTAACAATAACAATCCCCCTACACAAACTGTTTTCCCTTAGACTAACCATGTTCTCTACACTATCCGTGTCCCCTACACTAACCATTTTCCATTCATTAACCATGTCCCCTACGTATCCATGTCCCCTTCTCCAACAGTGGCCCATTCACTAAATGTGTCCTGCTACAATAACAGTGTCCACCTACACTAACCATGTCCTCTACAATAACTGCGTCCTTCCTACACTAACCACCCCCTACACTAATTGTGTTCCCTACACTAACCGTCCCCCCTACACTAACCGTGTCCCCACAACACTAACCTTGTTCCCTCTACACTAAACATGTCCCCCTACACCACACATGTCAAACTCTGGCCCGCGGGCCAAATTTGGCCCGCGATATAATTATATTTGGCCCGCAAGATCATATCAAAAATGAATTAGAAGTGGCCCGCTGGCCGCCGCGCCAGTATAGCGCATGGACAGTAACCGCTGTGTCCCAGAGTGAGAGAGAGAGAGAAAAATCCTGGTCCTTGAAAAGTAGTGGTGGGTGGTTTTATAAACACCCTGTCATGTCCCCCCGCCCACGCCCCCACCGCAGCGCGGCCTGGCCGGTGTCAGGTGAAGCCAAGGCTGCTTCCCAGCGCCCGGAACTCCAGTGGCACAGCGTTTCTTGGAGCTGTAGATGGAGTAGGGACGCCGGAGGGAAGATTGGGGCTCCCCGCTGGGCGATGGGGGCGCCGGCCACCGGCCACCCTGCGCTTTCCCACCGGACCAGCGGCAGGTGCCCTGAGTACATGTGGAGAGCGAGGCTGGTCGGGCAGGTAGGGTGGAACCCCCCCGCCAATCTCGGGAGTGGCATGGGCTGGATCGGGATTAGCCGCGCTCACCTGCTCCTCCACCGCTGACCGGGATCCCAGCGCGGTCCTGAGCGCGGAGACTGCCCTGGAAAGGTCCTGGGACACCGGCACGGAAAGAAAAGGGGGTCTGGGAGAAACTCAGCAGGTCAAGGGAGGTCCGGGAGAAACTCAGCAGGTCAAGGGGGGTCTGGGAGAAACTCAGCAGTCAAAAGGGGATCCGGGAGAAACTCAGCAGGTCAAAGGGGGATCCGGGAGAAACTCAGCAGGTCAAAGAGGGGTCTGGGAGAAATTCAGCAGGTCAAAGGAGGTCCGGGAGAACCTCAGCAGGTCAAAGGGGAATCCGGGAGAAACTCAGCAGGTCAAGGGAGGTCCGAGAGAAACTCAGCAGGTCAAGGGGGGTCCGGCAGAAACTCGGGGGGGGGCCTGACCTCGCCAGGACCGTTGCCCACTCCCCCTCCCTGCTGCAGGCCGACCCGCGA
Organism: Narcine bancroftii; assembly: GCF_036971445.1. Lineage (NCBI taxonomy): Eukaryota > Metazoa > Chordata > Chondrichthyes > Torpediniformes > Narcinidae > Narcine > Narcine bancroftii. The sequence continues at coordinate 249,859,640 of NC_091469.1, read as the reverse complement.
CTCATAGTGACGGGGCCGCTGATCTGCCGAGATGCCGCCCTGCAGCGAGAGCCGATGCCCCCGCACTGTCGTTGTCCAACCCGATCGCCTGCAAACCCCGCCCTCCTGTACACAGGCCTGAGTAAGGATTATGAACTTTAATCTCAGGATAAAACGATCTTCCAATAGTTTCATGTCACAGTGATAAATATATTCCTGGTTAAAAATGGTCCTGCACCTGGATACAAGCTCATTAGGCATAAAACTTGAAAAGTGTTACCCCCTCCATAAATCTTCGTCCGCGAAGCCAAGCCAAAGATCTGTACCAATGGAAAAAGGGCATGGCAAATAACCCTGCTAGAGTTCATGCCCACAATCAGTCACCCATTTGATTGTTTCAGGAATCATGTTATTCTCCCACATTCTCAATAGCCCTCAGATTTTACTATTCGACAGCACACTAGCAACATTTGACAAATCCTCTATAGAGAAATATTATTTATTGAATATTTTATTTCTCATTTGTTAATGCTTCTGGAAAGAATTTATACAAAACTATTATTAAACATTTATTTTAATAAGAAAAAGTTTAACATTATATATGTTGAAAGAAGAGAAAACATGCAGATGTTGTTGAAAAGTTTCAATAAATATTTAGTTCGGCCCTCGACTTAGTCCAAGTTTTAAATTTTGGCCCTCCGTGAATTTGAGTTTGACACCCCTGCCCTACACTAACCTTGTATCTTCTACACTAACTGTGTCCCCTATCCTCCTACATGAATCATGTCCCACCTACACTATCCATGTCCCCTACACTAACTGTGTTCCCTTCAGTAACTGTGTCTCCTAAACTACCCGTGTCCTCTACACTAACTGTTTTTCCCTACACTAACCATGTCACCCCTACTCTAACCGTTTTCCCCTATGCCATGTCCTCTTACACTAACCTTATCCTTCATTAACCAAGTCGCCTACAATAACCATGTCTCTGACACTAAACTTTTTCCCCTACACTAACCTTTTACCCCTACACTAACAATGTAAACTCTGCAATAACCAGTTCCCCTACACTAACCATGTCCCCTCTACACTAAGCATTTCCACTACACTAACCATATACCCCTACATTAATTGTGTCCCCACTACATTACCCCTCCATAAATCTTCGTCCATGAAGCCAAGCCAAAAAGAACTACACTAAGTGTGCCCCCTACACTCGCCGTCCCTAATACTAACCGTGTCCTGCTACATTAATCGTTGCACCCTACACTAATAATGATCCCTACACTAGCTGTTTCCCTCTACACTAACCTTGTCCTTCATTAACCTTTTCCCCTACACTAACCATTTCCCTTACACTAACCATGTCCTGTATACTACCTCTATCCCCTACACTAACCGTGTCTCCCTACAGTGACTGTGACCCTCCACAATACCATGTCCCCTACATAAACAGTGTCCCCTTATATTAACTGTCTCCCCTAGACTATCCATGACCCCTACACTAACCTTTTCCCCCTGCACTAACCATGTCCTCCTGCACTAACCATGCCACCAACACTCACCATGTCGCTAAGACTAACCATGTCCCACTACACTAATCATTGCCATTACACTATGACCCCTAAACTGTTTCCCTCTACACTAACCTTGTACTTCATTAACCTTTTCCCCTACAATAACCATTTCCAACTACACTAACCATGTCCTTGTACATTAACCATCTCCACTACACTAACCATGTCCCCTAGACTAACCATATCCCCCTTCACTAAGCTTGTGCCTCCTACACTAACCATGTCCCCTATCCTAACAGTTTTTCCCTACACTAACCATGTCCCCCCTACATTAACCGTGTCCCCCTCTACTAATCTTGTCCTCCTGCACTAACACTGTCCCCAACACTTAGTGTCTCCATAAATTAACCTTTTCCCCTACACTAACCGTCTCCCCTACACCACCCTTGTACCTGCACACTATCTGTGTTCCCCTACACTAACTGTTTCCCCATACACTAACCATGTCCTGCTACACTAACCATCTCCCCTACACTATCCATGTCCTCCTACATTAACTGTGTCCCCTAAACCATCCATGTCCTCCAACATTAACCATGTCCCCTACACTAACCGTGTCCCCTCTAAACTAAGCATTTCCCATACACTAACCCTATAGCCCTACATTAACTATGTCCTCACTACACTAACCGTGCCCCCTACACTCACCGTCCCGAAGACTAACTGTGTCCTGTACACTAAGCTTGTACTCCTACATTAACCAAGTCCCCTGCACTAACCGTGTCCTCCTACATTAACCTAGTTCCCTATAATAATCGTGTTCTCCTACATTAACCCAGTCCACTACAATAACCCTGCTGTCACCTATATGTAATGTACTGTCCCTACAAAAAACTGTTCCCTTCTACCAACTCTGTTACCTCAGCTGTTCTGACACTAGTGTCCCGTGTGTTAACCATGCTGCTCCCTGCACATGATGTGCTCTCCCTCCCCTTCGTACAGCCCTTCACTGACTGTCATTCCCTTTGTCTGGTGATAGTCTGAATCCACCCAGTACTGAACAAAGGTTAGTTCTTTCCGTACATATGAGTCCTTCAGAAACTGTGGCTGGGGATTTGGCGATGAGGAATAAGGAAATGGCATGATATGAACCATATCCTTTTCTTGACTTTGCGGCTGAAGGCACGATGAAACATCTAAAATAGCAGTTTAATAAAATGCAAAATAAAATGAGGAACTTTAAACCCAATCTCATCAGAAATAGAGCTAGGCAAACTCATGGCTGAACAAGGGGCAACAAAAAACATGTTGCCTCGTTTCAAATTTCATTCCTTCTGGAATGCTGCATCTGGCTGGAAAAAAGTAAATGCAACACCTGTATGTTTATAAACCTAAATGTTTATAAGGGCTCATTCAATCAAGATGGAGACAGAGACAATGTTCTTCTCTTTTTCTGTGAGACTCCAACTCTGTTGATCAAGGGCAATGGAAGCAGAGTCTTTGGATGTTTTCTAAGACAGACATGGACATTTAGGCCAAAGGTAACCTGGAAGATGGGAGGGATGCAGAGTTGAGGTTACATTCTACTGAGAACTGATCCTATCAAAATGAAATGTTGCACCATGAGACCAGTTGGGCCAGATAATCTATTTCCGAGCTCTGAAATGAACTGGTGATCTGTCGAACTTGGAGTGATTCTATTCATTTCGGGGCATCTGAAGGAAGGGAATATAGGTGACAGACCAAATGTCCTCAGCCTTCTGATGAAGTAGAGGTGCTGGTGCCCTATCAGTTGGGAAGGTATGTAGGTGAAGAAGTAGCAGAAGGAATTTCACTCTGACCAGTGCGATGTGACGGTGAGTCAAACGAGGGCAGAGCTGACACGGTGAATGGTATGGCCCTGTGGTAGAACAGAGAGGCCTCAGGATACAGGTCATATTTCCTTCAAATTGGCATCTCAGGTGGACAAGGTGGTGAAGAAGTCATCTGGCCTTCATTGGGCAAGGTATTGAATACAGATGTTGGGAATTCATAATCCAGCTGTGAAGGATTGGTGAGACAACACTTGTAAGAGGACTATGTATATTTCTGGTCACCCAGTTACAGGAAGGGCAGCATTAAATTTGAAGAGTTGCAGAGGACATTCACCAGGATATTGCTAGGTCTGGAGGGCTTGAGTTATTGTAGGGAGAGATTGAGTAAGTTGTGTCTTTATTACCAAGAGTGAAGGAGGCTGACAGGTGATCTTATAGATGTTTATGAAATCACAAGGCATGTGGACCAAGCATATGCTCACAGTCTTTTTCTTCCCTAGTGTGGATGAATCTGGAACTGGAGGGCATGGGTTTAAGGTGAGAGGAGTGAAGTTTAAGAGGGACCTGACCACCCAGAGAGTCATCCATATCTGGAAACTATAGAATTTTGATGTTCAATTGACATTTGAATAGATTTATAGGTTAGAAAGGTTAGAACAGTATGAGCCAAATGCACTGGCCCAAAAAGGCAATGTGGCTGCCGTGGTTAAGTTGGGCTGAAGCCGTGTCTGATGCTACATGGTGGTGAGATTCATGGCGATGTTGTTGGGATGGAGGCCCGAGGGAGAGATTGGATAGGTTGGCAACTCAGAGGTTATTGGGGCATCGAACAGAGGTTTATGAAATGATGAGGGGCACAGAGAAGGTGAATGGTCAAAGCCTTTTCCTTGGGAGAAGGGAGTCGAGAACTGGAGGAAATAGATTTGAGGTGAGAGGGAAAAGATTAAAAGGGGGGACCTTCAATACACAGGGTGTGGAATGAGCTGCCAGAGGAAGCGTGAGAGATGGGGACTATTGTAACGTTCAAAAAACATTTAGACTGGTACATGAGGTTTGGAGGGACATGGGCTACATGCAGGCAAATGGGACGAGTTTGGTCAGCATTGATGAGATAGGCTAAGTAGAACTCAGTGACGATCACCCTCTGCTTTGTGCCACTGAGCTCATTTCTGCCCTGAGTTGCCTCTTCAGTGGATCCTACACACTGCTTTGACCAGCCTGCCTAGTCCCACCCCTTGAATAAATCCAGAAGGAGAAATAGAAGCAGTGGGAGGCCATTTGACCATTCATACCTGTCCAGCATCCAACAAAATCACAGTTAACCTTTTACCCGGCTCCATTTCTTGCACTAACCTCAAGTCCCACAATTCCCCTAGTACTAAATATTCATCCATTTTTAAAAATGTAGACATACAGCCATTTCAGCCCATGGTCCATGCTGCCCAACCTTCAACCTCTGGTATGCTTTGAACAGTGGGAGGAAACCGGAGCCCCAGTGGAAAACCCATGCAGACAAGGGGAGAGTGTACAAACTCCTTATAGACAGTGCAGGATTCAAACCCAGGTCACGATCGCTGGCGCTGTGAAGGCGTTGCGCTAACTGCTGCACCAACCGTGCCACCTGCCTGAAACATACTCAGTGACTGAGCCTCCACAGCCCTGGGTTCACAAGGTTTGCGGTGAAAACGTATCTTCTCATCCCTGCCCTGAACGGCCAATCCCTTATTCTGATGCCAGACCTCCCCAGCGTATGACTACACTCTGGAGACATGTGGTGTCTTCAACCAGGGGAACCCTCATCCCTGCATCTGCAGAGCCAAACCCTGTAAGAATTTGGCACATTAATCCTGCCCCAGCACTCTCCAACCAGGTAGCATTACCAGACTACTCCAATCCTGGTGAACCCTCCCTTCCCATTTCACTTTATTCTCTCCCTCCTTGCTTTCTCTCACCCATCTAATTTCCTTCTCTTTCTCCTGCCTATCACCCATACCTTCCTCCACCCCTCTTTCCCCTTCACCTCTCAGTGCCCTTCTTTCCCCAGTCTGCTCGCCTGAGCTCCTCCCCCTTCTCCCTTTTCCCTCCAATTGGCTGCTCGATCTTTGGCATCTCTAAGGGCTCAGGCCTGAAATGTTGACTGTCTCGGTTTCCACGGGACCTGTTTGCCCTGCTGAGCTCCTCCAGCAATTGTGTTAACTTTCACTGGGTAACTGTCAAATTCAGATCTGAAACCCTGAGTAAAACATGCTCACACTAGTCATGGGAACCCCTCAGTACTAAAGGACATGCAGGGTGCTCCCTCCACAGCCTGACTCAAAGCAAAACTTTCAGTTCCCATCTGTGGGATTGGGGGATGAGTTATTCAGTGGATGAAACTCGCTGGTGGAGGTTCAGGCAGTTTCTTTTTAGGACAGAGTGCATCTCCTGCCCCCACAATTCCTGTCAGCAGCCCAGATCATGGGGGAAGAGCAGCTTGCTACCAAAAAGCCAAGGAAACTCAACAGGTCTCACAGGCCATGCTATCAGAAGTGCCTGGCCTCCAGTTCAAAGGTCAAGCCCTGTGGACCTCACTGGGAGAGTGCAGCCAGGAACCAACTCAGTGAATAGTCACCGGTGACTGTCATGAGATTGCAAGTTTGACTACAATAATGGGAACACTGTAATAACAGCCAGATTAGAACAGCTGGAGGACAGTTACAGGTGGGGATGTAACAAGTTAAAAGTAAAACACAAAACTCCGCACACACTGTGGTTGAAGTTAAAAACTCAGTGCTGGAGAAACACAGCAGGTCAAAGGTGTCCTTTAGATAAAGACACATACCCAACGTCTCGCCTTGAGCCCATACCTTGATGAAGGGCTCAAGCCCAAAATGTTGGTTCTGTATCTTTATCTTTGCTGCATAAAGGGCACCGTTTGACCTGCTGTGTTTCTCCAGCACTGAGTTTTTATGTAACAACAGGTTGACTGCAGTAAGGGAAAGGTTGTAGTAACTGGATTAGTGCCTGTAATAAAAGGGAACTTTAAGCATTAACAGGATGTTAAACATCAGGATTGTAATAAGAGCTCATTTATAGCATCACAATTACAATAACCGAATGAAGGTGAGTGTCGGTAATACAACCGTGACGAGAAGTGGAGGCAACAGCAGGATGAGAGCAGTTTAAGGAATCTGTCACAATAGCTGGTGGCTTGTAACAGTGGACAGGGGTGAGACACCTGATCATGATAGCAAATTGTAAAGTGTTGCAGCAGAAAGGTTGAGATGATCTTAATATCAGGAACACAGGAATGAGATGGGAATAATAAAAGTGCAGCATAACCAGACTCAGAACAAGCAGGAAAGGGTGATTTTGCAAAACGGCAGCAATTAGCAATCAGAGGAATAAAAGCGGGAGGAGTAATAACCATGGCCATTTGGCCCATCAATCAGAGGGTGGCAAAATTGCAATGCTCAAGCTGTTGTCCAATAGGTGGATGGTAAAGCGAAAGGCAACAGTCAGCCATGTGTCACTGGTCAGAATGGTATGATGCAGAACAGCATCCTGAAACAGAAGGGAGATAACAGCAGCAACGGGGGAGGGAAAATAACAATAGGGAGAAATAGTGACAATGGGGAAGGAGAGTAACAATGGGGATGGGAGAGTAACAATAGGGAGACACAGTAACAATTGAGAAGGGAGAGTAACAATGGGGAAGGGAGAGTAACAATGGGGAAGGGAGAGTAACAATGGGGATGGGAGAGTAACAATGGGGAAGGGAGAGTGACAATGTGGAAGGGAGAGTGACAATGTGGAAGGGAGAGTAACAATGTGGAAGGAAGAGGAACAATGGGGAGACATAGTAAAATGGGGAAGGGAGATTAACAATGGGGAGACATTGTAACATTGGGGAAGGAGAGTAACAATGGGGAGACATAGTAACATTGGGGAAGGGAGAGTAACATTGGAGAAGGGAGAGTAACATTGGGGAAGGGAGAGTAACAATGGGAAGACATAGTAACAATGGGGAAGGAGAGTAACAATGGGGAAGGGAGAGTAACAATGGGGAAGAGTAACAATGGGGAGTCATAGTAACCATGAGGAAGGGAGGGTAACAATGGGGAGACATAGTGACATTGGGGAAGGAGAGTAACAATGGGGAGACATAGTAACATTGGGGAAGGTAGAGTAACATTGGGGAAGGGAGAGAAACAATGGGGAGACATAGTGACATTGGGGAAGGGAGAGTAACAATGGGGAGACAGTAACATTGGGGAAGGTAGAGTAACATTGGGGAAGGGAGAGAAACAATGGGGAGACATAGTAACAATGGGGAAGGAGAGTAACAATGGGAAGACATACTAACAATGGGGAAGGGAGAGTAACAATAGGGAGACATAGTAACATTGGGGAAGGTAGAGTAACATTGGGGAAGGGAGAGAAACAATGGGGAGACATAGTGACATTGGGGAAGGGAGAGTAACAATGGGGAGACATAGTAACAATGGGGAAGGAGAGTAACAATGGGAAGACATACTAACAATGGGGAAGGGAGAGTAACAATAGGGAGACATAGTAACATTGGGGAAGCGAGAGTAACATTGCAGAAGGGAGAGAAACAATGGGGAGACATAGTGACATTGGGGAAGGGAGAGTAACAATGGGGAGACATAGTAACAATGGGGAAGGAGAGTAACAATGGGAAGACATACTAACAATGGGGAAGGGAGAGTAACAATAGGGAGACATAGTAACATTGGGGAAGCGAGAGTAACATTGCAGAAGGGAGAGTAACAATGGGAAAACATAGTAACATTGGGGAAGGGAGACTAACAATGAGGAGACAGTAACAATGGGGAGGGAGAGTAACAATAGGGAGACATAATATCATTGGGGAAGGGAGAGTAACAATAGGGAGACATAGTAACATTGGGGAAGGGAGAGTAACAATGAGGAGACATAGTAACAATGGGGAAGGGAGAGTAACAATAGGGAGACATAGTAACATTGGGGAAGGGAGAGTAACAATAGGGAGGCATAGTAACATTGGGGAAGCAAGAGTAACATTGCGGAAGGGAGAGTAACAATGGGAAAACATAGTAACATTGGGAAGGGAGACTAACAATGAGGAGACAGTAACAATGGGGAGGGAGAGTAACAATAGGGAGACACAGTAACAATGGGGAAGGGAGAGTAACAATAGGGAGACATAATATCATTGGGGAAGGGAGAGTAACAATAGGGAGACAGCAACTTTGGGGAAGGGAGTGTAACAATGGGGAGACATAGTAACATTGTGGAAGGGAGAGTAACAATAAGAGAGGTATACTGTAATGGGAGAGATAAAAATGGGGATGTATAGTAACATCGGAAAGGAAGAGTAACAAGGATGGCAGAGTAATAAATGGGAGGGAGAGTAAAGATGTGGAAGAGTAACAATAGGTGAGAAAAGCCACCAGGAAGGGTGGGGGCAGAAGAGGGAGGATATCCAGGGCCGGGGTGGGTTGCGGGCGGCTGCAGCAACCCGCCGGAGGAAGACCCTCGCCAGTGTGAACGACCCCGGTGTGTCTGTCCCACCTGGCGCCTGGGCCACGTGGCGAGGACTCTCCCTGCCGGCGCCGTCCTGACTCCCCCATCTCCGTCCCGGTCTGCTGCCAAAAATGTATCCGTCCATAGGTCTGCACGTCAGCAGCGGGGTCCCCGCAAACCCAGAGGGAAGCGGTACCTGGCTCATCGAGATGGTAAAGCGGCGCTACAGAAATGCAGCCCGCTGCGTGTCCCGGGGGACAAGCACCAGGTGTATCACGCACCGCTGTCAAATGCCAAACTTTCCCGAGGGTCCTGTCCGTCGGGGCGAGTCCCGAGTCCTGGACTGGCTGCGCTTAGGGGTGGAGTCCGGGGCAGAAACTCCGATCAGGAGGTTCCTGTTTATCTGCCGGTCGGTGCTGACCCAAGTGTCAGACGCACCCAAGCCCCGTGCCTGCCTCGACTCGTCCGCTCCTTCCACGGTAGGACGTTGGGGATGTTCTCGGTGGCCTGAACTAGCCCGACCCCTGCCCCGTCCGCCCTGCGATCGGGAAGAGCTATGGAAGGTTATCTCATCGCGCCGGTAAGCAAGGGCTGCTTTGGCTCGGTGGCATTCTTCAAGACTTGTCCTGGCACAGCGCTGGTTTTGAGTGTGTCTCTTCCCACTTGCAGTACCCCGAGGAAATTGTCAGCGACGTGTACAGGCAGCCGGAGTACTACACCTACCTGGGCAGCGATGGAGAGAGCCGCGGCGGTGAGTTGCGATCCAGCGGGCGGAGGCGGCCAACTTTCCCAACCATGTGCGGGGAGAGAGAAGGTCCAGGGATCCTTCCTGGAGACAACTGAGCCCACTCTTCCCGCTCGACCTGCTGACTTCCTCCAACAAACTGGGGGCTGCATCTTAGTAATGAATGGTTACATTGCCCAGGGCCAGGGAATTATTCACGACGGGAACACTCTCACTTCCAAAAACAGTATTGTTGGCTTTCAAGGGGAGAGGACTCTGATCAGTGTGGTCAGGATGGGCAGGTGGGCGGCAAGGGGAGAGAACTCTGATCAGTGTGGCCAGGAGGGGCAAGTGGGCAGTAAGGGGAGAGGACTCTGATCAGTGTGGTCAGGATGGGCAGGTGGGCGGCAAGGGGAGAGAACTCTGATCAGTGTGGCCAGGAGGGGCAAGTGGGTGGTAAGGGGAGAGGACTCTGATCAGTGTGGCCAGGAGGGGCAAGTGGGTGGTAAGGGGAGAGGACTCTGATCAGTGTGGCCAGGAGGGGCAAGTCGGTGGTAAGGGGAGAGGACTCTGATCAGTGTGGCCAGGAGGGGCAAGTGGGCGGTAAGGGGAGAGGACTCTGATCAGTGTGGTCAGGACGGGCAGGTAGGCGGCAAGGAGAGAGGACTCTGATCAGTGTGGTCAGGACGGGCAGGTGGGCTGCAAGGGGAAGGGTTTAGTGGGAGAGAGATGGAGAAGGCGAAGGAGAATGATGGGGAGAGAGAGGAAGATAGAAAGGGGAGAGAGGAGAGGGAAGAGAAGCAGAGAGGGAGGGAGAGGGAGACACAATAGGAGAGGGGAGTGATGGGGAGAGAAAGGGGAGGGGAAAGGAAAAAAAGGGTAGGAAACAAAAAGGAGGGAAGGAAGGAGATGGAAAGAAAGAAAAGGGTAGGATATAGGGTGTGAGAGAGGCAGAGAGAGGGAGAGATAGAGATGGGGAGAGAGGGGAAAAGAAAGAGAGATTGAGACAGAGGGAGAGAGATGGGGAGAGAGAGAAAGCAGAGGGATCTGGGGGTCCCTGTCTATTGTTCATTGATAATGGTCACACAAGTAGATCAGGTGGCAAAAAAGGTGCATGGTGCACTGGGCAGGGCATTGAGTTAAGAGCTCCTGTGCAGATCTATAAATATTTGGTTAAGCCACACTTGGAATACTGTTTGCAATTGTGATTGCCCCATCACAGGAAGGATGTGGAGGCTTTAGAAAGAGGGGAAAAGAGGTTTACTAGGATGTTGCCTGGTTTGGAGGGTACGAGTTATGGGGAAAAATTGAACAGTTGGGTTGTTTTCTCTGGAGTGCAGTAGGTTGAGGGGAGACCTGAGAGAGGTGGATAAAATCATGAGGGGCAGCAATAGGGTGGACAGTCAGGATTTTTTCCCCAGGTAGAAAGAATTGCACACTTTTCTTTTAATGGGGTAGGAAGTTTAAAAGAGAAGCATCGGGCAACTATTTTACATGAAAAGTGGTGGGTGCGAGGATTGGGGTGCCAGGAGGAGTGGTGGAAGCAGATTAATAGTGCCATTGAAAATAGACACATGGAAATGAGATTAGAGGAATATCTATCAGCTGCATAAAACATAGTTTTAGTTTAATTTGGAAGCTATAGAGGGATGGGGGCGGGGGGCAGGGGTAGAGAAGGAGAGAGAGAGAGAGAGAGCTTCCGCAGACATCCAGGCATCACAACAATCTCCATAAGATGATGACAAACAACTCCCCTGAAGTGGTAGGAAGCAGACTGTCCTATCCAGCTCAGAGGACATGAGGAAAAAGAGTGGTGGACCCTACCTCCACCATCATAGCATCCCTTCCAAGTGTGCACATAAAGATGAGACCCTCTGCACCAGATGCGAGACTCAGAGCCTAGGAGAGGAGGGGACAAACTCACAAAGAGGAATCGGAAGGAACGTTAAAGGCAGCCACTTACGGAACAGGATTGGGGGCGGCGAGAGAAGTGGGAGATGAAGCTTTGCCAGTCGACAGAGGTTGACCTCACCAAGATAGGGCCCACTGGAGAGATGGCTGGTGTCTCAAAGAGGCACTGAAAAAGTCAGGATGGCTGACAATTCCACCGCTGAAGCTGATGAGGCTACCGGAGTTCTGTTTCCCTTACATATGTGTTGGTAAATTTTGCAAGTCAAAGCTGCTGATTGGATTACAGGCCAGAGGTGTACACAGCTGACTTGGAAGGTGTGTGGGGGGAGGGTGGTAAATACAGAGGAACCTGCCTCCAAGAAGTAAACTGTTATCCTCTGAAACCAGCCTGCTGCAGAGAGGTCTGGCCACATGCTGGTGAACAACAAAAGGGCTCAGCAACATCGATCCCACCATCACATATCCCACCAGCACCGATCCCACCAACACTGATCCTACCAACATCAATCCCACCAGCACTGATCTCACCAACACCGATCCTACCAACACTGATCCCACCAAAACTAATCCCACCAACACTGATCCCACCAACACCGATCTCACCAACACCGATCCCAGCAGCATTGATGTTACCAACACCGATCTCATAAACACCGATCCCATGAACACCGATCACACAAATACTGATCCTACCAATACTGATCCCACCAGCACCAATCTCAGCAACACTGATCTCACCAACCGATCTCACCAACAATAATCCCACCAAAACTGTTTGCACCAACACTGATCCCACCAACACTCATCTCACCAACACTGATTCCACCTGCACTGATCCCACCAACATCAATCAGACCACACTCTTCCCACCAACACTGATCCCACTCAAACCGATCCCACCAACACTGATCCCACCAACACCAATCCCACAAACACCTATCCCACAAACACCTATCTCAACAACACTTATTTCACCAACACCGATCACAGCAACACTCATCTCACCACCACTCATCTCACCAACACTTATCCCTCCAACATCAATCCTTCCAACACCGATCCCACCAACATTGATCCCACAAACACCGATCTCACCAACACTGATCCCACCAACACCGATCTCACCAACGCTCATCCCACCAACACCAATCTCACCAACACTGTTCCCACCAACACCAATCCCACTAACACTGATTTCGCCAACACTGATACCTCCAACAACGATCCCTCAAACACTGATCCCACAAATATCGATCCCACCATTCGCACAAATACCTATCTCAACAACACTAATCCCACTAACACTAATCCCACACAAACCAATCCCACAAACTCTGATCCCACCAGCACCGATCCTACCAACACCAATCCAACTAACACCATTCCCACCAATAGTGCTCCCACCAACTTCGATCTCACCAACACAGATCCCAAAAACACCATTCTCACCGATCCCACCAACACTGAATCCACCAGCAATTATCATACCAACACTGATTCCACAAATCCTAATTCCACCAACATTGATCCCTCCAACACCGATCATACCAACACTCATCTCACCACCACTCATCTCACCAACACACATCTAACCAACACTTATCCCTCCAACATCAATCCCTCCAACACTGATCCCACAAACACCGATCTCACCAACACTGATCCCACCCACACTGATCTCACCAATGCTCATCTCACCAACACTGATCCCAACAACACCAATCTCACCAACACTGTTCCCACCAACACCAATCCCACTAACACTGATTTCACCAACATTAATACCTCCAACATCAATCCCTCAAACACTGATCCCACACTCATCTCACCAACACCGATCCCACAAACACCAATCTAATCAACACTGATCCCACCAATACTGTTCCATAAACACCGAACATACCAACATCCCTCCATCCAGCTCAGATCCTAACACCACCGATCCCTCCAGCACTAATTCCACCAGCACCGATCCCACCAAAACTGTTGCCACCAGCACCGATACCACAATCAATAATCCCACTAGGCCTGTTCTCACCAGCACGGATCCTACCAGCAATGATCCCACCAACACCGATCCCACCTGCACCAATCCCACCAACACCATTTCCACCAACACTGATCTCACTAACACCAATCTCACTAACAATGATCCTACCAACATCGATTCCACCAACACAGACCTAACCAGCACCGATCCCACCAACACTGATCCCACCAACTCCAATCCCACCAACACCAATCCTATCAAAACCAATCCCACGAACACTGATCCCACCAACAATGATCCCACCAACACCGTTCCCACCAACACAAATCCCACTAACACTAATCCCACCCAAACCAATCCCACCAACACTGATCCCACCAACACCAATCCCACCAACACCAATCCCAGCAACACCAATCCTATCAAAACCAATCCCACGAACTCTGATCCAACCAACAATGATCCCACCAACACCGATCCCACCAACACTATTCCCACTAACACTAATCCCACCCAAACCAATCCCACCAACACTGATCCCACCAACACCATTCCCACCAACAGTGCTCCCACCAACTTCGATCTCACCACCACAGATCTCACCAACACTGATCCCAAAAAACACCATTTCCACAAACACTAAATCCATCAGCAACTATCATACCAACACTGATTCCACAATCCCCAATTCCACCAACATCAATCCCTCCAACACCGATTCCACCAACACACATCCCACCAACACTGATCCCACAAACACTGATCTCACCCGCATTCATCTCACCAACACTGATCCGATGAACGTTGATTCCACCAACATTGATCTCTCCAACACTGAGCCCACCAATACCAATCCCACCAACAATGATCCCACCAACACCAATCCCATCAAAATGAATCCCACAAACTCTGATCCCATCAACAATGATCCCACCAACACCGATCCCACCAACACTAATCCCACTAACACTAATCCCACCCAAACCAATCCCACGAACTCTGATCCCACCAGCACCAATCCCATCAACACCGATCCCACCCAAACCAATCCCACAAACTCTGATCCCACCAACACCATTTCCCACCAACACCGATCCCACCAACACTAATCCCAGTAACACTAATCCCACCCAAACCAATCCCACAATCTCTGATCCAACCAACACCATTTCCCACCAACACTGATCTCACCAACCCGCATATTACCAACACCAATACCAACACTGATCCCACCAGCATTGATCTCACCAACACTGATGCCACCAACACCGATCTCACCAACATTGGTCCCATCAACACCATCACACCAGCTCTGATCCTAACAGCACCGATCCCAACTGCACCAATTCTTCCACCATTAATGATCCAAGTAGGACTGATCTCACCAGCACCGATCCCACCAGCAACAATCCTACCAACACTGATACCTCCTGAACTGATCCCACCAGAACCAGTCTCACCAACACTGATCCTACCAACACTGATCCCACCAACACTGTTCCCACCAACAGTGCTCCCACCAACTTTGATCTCACCAATACCGATCTCACCAACACTGATCCCAAAAACACCATTCCCACCAACACCGATCCCACCAACACTGAATCCACCAGCAACTATCATAACAACAGTGATTCCACAAACCCCAATTTCACCAACATCGATCCCTCCATCACCGATTCCACCAACACACATCCCACCAAAACTGATCCCATAAACACTGATCTCACCCGCACTCATCTCACCAACACTGATCCTACGAACCTTGATTCCACCAACATCAATCTCTCCAACACTGAGCCCACCAATACCAAACCCACCAACAATGATCCCACCAACACCAATCCCACCAACACCAATCCCATCAAAGCGAATCCCACGAACTCCGATCCCACCAAAAATGATCCCACCAACACTAATCCCACTGACACTAATCCCACCCAAACCTATCCCATGAACTCTGATCCCACCAGCACCAATCCTACCAACACCAATCCCACCAACATTATTCCCATCAACAGTGCTCCCACCAACTTCAATCTCACCAACACCGATCTCACCAACACTGATCCCAAAAACACCATTCCCACCAACACCGATCCCACCAACACTGAATCAACCAGCAACTATCATACCAACACTGATTCCACAAACCCTAATTCCACCAACATTGAACCCTCCAACACTGATTCCACCAACACACATCCCACCAACACTGATCCCACAAACAATGATCTCACCCACACTCATCTCACCAACACTGATCCCACGAACATTGATTCCACCAACATTGATCTCTCCAATACTGAGCCCACCAATATCAATCCCACCAACAATGGTCCCACCAACAATAATCCCACTAACACTAATCCCACCCAAACCAATCCCTCGAACTCTGATCCCACCAACACCATTTCCCACCAACACCGATCCCTTCAACATGGATTCCACCAACACCAATCCCTCCAGCACTGATCCCACCAGCACTGATCTCACCAACACTGATCCCACCAGCACCAATCCCACCAGCACTGATCCCTTGTGCACCGATCCCAACAGCACCGATCACACCATCACTGATCCCATAAGCACCGATCTCACTAACAGCAATTCTGACAGCACCAAACCCACCAGCAATGATCCCTTGAGCACTGATCCCACCAGCACTGATCTCACCAACACCGATCCCACTTACACTGATCACAACCCTATTCTCACCAAAACTGATCCCAGCAACACTGAATTTACCAACAACGATCATACCAACTCTGATTCCACAAACCCCAATTCCACTAACATCGATCCCTCCAACACCAATTTCACAAACACACATCCCACCAACACCGATCCCACAAACACTTACCTCACTTGCACTCATCTAACCAACACTGATCCCATGAACAATGATTCCACCAACATCAATCTCTCCAACTCTGATCCCACCAACACCAATTCCACCAACACCGATCCCACCAGCACCAAACCCACCAACACTGATCCCACTAACACTGATCCCACCCAAACCAATCTCACAAACACTGATCACATCAACCATGAGCCCACTAACACTGATTGCACCAAGACCATTTCCCACCAACACTGAACCCTCCAACATGGATCCCACCAACACCAATCCCTCCTGTCTGATCGCATCAGCACTCATCTCACCAACACTGATGTCACCTGCACCTATTACATCAGCATCATTTCCACCAACATTGATCCCACCAAAACCAATCCCATCAAAACCAATCCAACCTATATCAATCCCACTAGCACTGAACCCACCAACATCAATGCCACCAACACTGATCCCACCAACATTGATCTCACCAACACTGATCTCACCAACACCGATCCCATCAACACTGATCCAAAAAATGCCGTTCCCAACATCAACAATCCCAGCAACACCGATCCCTCCAACATGGATTCCACCAACACCAATCCCTCCAGCACTGATCCCTTGAGCACCAATCCCAACAGCACCGATCCCAACAGCACCAATCACACCAGCACTGATCCCATAAGTACCGATCTCACTAACACCAATTCCGACAGCACCAAACCCACCAGCAATGATCCCTTGAGCACCGATTCCTTGAGCACCGATCACACCATTACTGATCTCACCAACACCGATCCCACTTACACTGATCACAACCCCATTCCCACCAAAACTAATCCCAGCAACACTGAATTTACCAACAACGATCATACCAACTCTGATTTCACAAACCCCAATTCCACTAACATCGATCCCTCCAACACCGATTTCACAAACACACATCCCACCAACACTGATCCCACAAACACTTACCTCACTTGCACTCATCTAACCAACACTGATCCCATGAACAATGATTCCACCAACATCAATCTCTCCAAATCTGATCCCACCAACACCAATTCCACCAACACCGATCTCACCAGCACCAAACCCACCAACACTGATCCCACTAACACTGATCCCACCCAAACCAATCTCACAAACACTGATCACATCAACCATGAGCCCAATAACACTGATTGCAACAACACCATTTCCCACCAACACTGATCCCTCCAACATGGATCCCACCAACAACAATCCCTCCTGTCCGATCGCATCAGCACTCATCTCACCAACACTGATGTCACCTGCACCTATTACATCAGCATCATTTCCACCAACATTGATCCCACCAAAACCAATCCCATCAAAACCAATCCAACCTATATCAATCCCACTAGCACTGAACCCACCAACATCAATGCCACCAACACTGATCCCACCAACATTGATCTCACCAACACTGATCTCACCAACACCGATTCCACCAACACTGATCCAAAAAATGCCGATCCCAACATCACCAATCCCACCAACACCGATCCCTCTTACATGGATTCCACCGACACCAATCCCTCCAGCACTGATCCCTTGAGCACTGATCCCAACAGCACCGATCACACCAGCACTGATCCCATAAGTACCGATCTCACTAACACCAATTCCGACAGCACCAAACCCACCAGCAATGATCCCTTGAGCACCGATCCCTTGAGCACCGATCACACCATTACTGATCTCACCAACACCGATCCCACTTACACTGATCACAACCCCATTCCCACCAAAACTAATCCCAGCAACACTGAATTTACCAACAACGATCATACCAACTCTGATTCCACAAACCCCAATTCCACTAACATCGATCCCTCCAACACCGATTTCACAAACACACATCCCACCAACACTGATCCCACAAACACTTACCTCACTTGCACTCATCTAACCAACACTGATCCCATGAACAATGATTCCACCAACATCAATATCTACAACTCTGATCCCACCAACACCAATTCCACCAACACCGATCCCACCAGCACCAAACCCACCAACACTGATCCCACTAACACTGATCCCACCCAAACCAATCTCACAAACACTGATCACATCAACCATGAGCCCAATAACACTGATTGCAACAACACCATTTCCCACCAACACTGATCCCTCCAACATGGATCCCACCAACACCAATCCCTCCTGTCCGATCGCATCAGCACTCATCTCACCAACACTGATGTCACCTGCACCTATTACATCAGCATCATTTCCACCAACATTGATCCCACCAAAACCAATCCCATCAAAACCAATCCAACCTATATCAATCCCACTAGCACTGAACCCACAAACATCAATGCCACCAACACTGATCCCATCAACAATGATCCCACCAACATTGATCCCACCAACATTGATCCCACCAACACTGATCTCACCAACACCGATCCCACTAACACTGATCCAAAAAATGTTGATCCTAACGTCACCAATCCCACCAACAGCGTTCCTACCAACTCCGATATCACCAAAACCGATCGCACCAACACCGATTTTACCAACACAAATCTCATCAAAAATGATCCCACCAGCACTGATCCCACAAAACCTGATGCTACAAACACCAATTCCATCAACACTGTTCCCACAAACACTAATCTCACCAACTCCGATCTCACCAACAATGAACCAACCAACACTGATCACAAAAACACCAATCCCAGGTACACTGTTCCTACCATCACCAATCTAACCAACAACAATCTAACCAACACAAATCTCATTAACAATTATCCCACCAGCACAGATCCCACCAACACTGATGCTACGAACACGATCCCTCCAACATGGCAGCCACCAACACTGATCCCACAAGGACTGAACCCACCATCGTCGATCCCACCAACACTCTTCCCACCAACACTGATCCCACCAACACAAATCCCACAACACTCATCCTTCAAAAACTGTTTCCACCAGAATTGATCCCACCAAAACCAATACCATCAAAACCAATCCAACCTATATCAATCCCACTAGCACTGAACTCACAAACATCAATGCCACCAACATTGATCCCACCAACACTGATCTCAGCAACACTGATCCCACCAACACTGATCCAAAAAATGCTGTTCCCAAAATCACCAATCCCACCAACACCGGTCCTACCAACTCCAATATCACCAACTCCGATTTCACCAACACAAATCTCATCAAAAATGATCCCACCAGCACTGATCCCACAAAACCTGATGCTACCAACACTGATTCCACCAACACTGTTCCCACCAACACTAATCTCACCAACTCCGATCTCACCAACAATGAACCAACTAACACTGATCCCACAAACACTAATCCCAGCTACAATGTTCCTATCAACACCAATATCACCAAAAACGATCTAACCAACACAATCTCATTAACAATGATCCCACCAGCACCGATCTCACCAACAATGATGCTACCAGCACCGATCCCATCAACACCAATCCCACCAAAACTGATCCTTCAAAAACTGTTTCCACCAGCATTGATCCCACCAAAACCAATCCCATCAAAACCAATCCAACCTATATCAATCCCACTAGCAAAGAACTCACCAACAACATTGCCACCAACACTGATCCCACCAACATTGATCCCACCAACATTGATCCCACCAACACTGATCCAAACAATGCTGATCCCAACATCACGAATCCCACCAACACCATTCCTACCAACTCCAATATCACCAACACCGTTCTCACCAACACTGAGTTTACCAACACAAATCTCATCAAAAATGATCCCTCCAGCACTGATCCCACAAAACCTGATGCTACTAACACCGTTTCCACCAACACTGTTCCCAACAAGCTTAATCTCACTAACTCCGATCTCATAAAACAATGAACCAACCAACACTGATCCCACAAACACCAATCCCAGCTACACTGTAACTACCATCACCAATCTCACCACCAACGATCTAACCAACACAAATCTCATTAACAATGATCCCACCAGCACCGATCCCACCAACACTGATGCTACCAACATCAATCC
The DNA here is from genome assembly GCF_036971445.1 of Narcine bancroftii. Classification (NCBI taxonomy): domain Eukaryota; kingdom Metazoa; phylum Chordata; class Chondrichthyes; order Torpediniformes; family Narcinidae; genus Narcine; species Narcine bancroftii. The sequence continues at coordinate 249,839,305 of NC_091469.1, read as the reverse complement.
CTCCAACATGGCTGCCACCAACACTTATCCCACAAGGACTGATCCCACCAACACCAATCCCACCAACACTGATCCTTCAAAAACTGTTTCCACCAGAATTGATCCCACCAACACCAATCACACCAGCACTGATCCTTCAAAAACTGTTTCCACCAGAATTGATCCCACCAAAACCAATTCCATCAAAACCAATACAACCTATATAAATCCCACTAGCACTGAACTCACCAACATCAATGCCACCAACACTGATCCCACCAACATTGATCCCACCAACAATGATCCCACCAACATTGATCCCTCCAACACTGATCCAAAAAATACTGATCCCAATATCACCAATCCCACCAACACCGTTCCTACCAACTCCGATATCACCAACCCTGATCTCACCAACACCGATTTCACCAACACAAATCTCATCAAAAATGATCCCACCAGCACTGATCCCACAAAATCTGATGCTACCAACACCGATTCTACCAACACTGCTCCCACCAACACTAATCTCACCAACTCCGATCTCACCAACAATGAACCAACCAACACTGAGCCCACAAACACCAATCCCAGCTACACTGTTCCTACCATCACCAATCTCACCAACAACGATGTAACCAATACAAATCTCATTAACAATGATCCCACCAGCACCGATCCCACCAACACTGATGCTACCAACACCGATCTCTCCAACATGGCTGACACCAACACTGATCCCACAAGGACTGATCCCACCAACTTCGATCCCACCCACACTCTTCCCACCAACACTGATCCCACCAACACATATCCCACCAACACTGATCCTTCAAAAACTGTTTCCACCAGAATTGATCCCATCAAAACCAATCCCATCAAAACCAATCCAACCTATATCAATCCCACTAACACTGAACTCACCAACATTAATGCCACGAACAATGATCCCACCAACATTGATCCCACTAAAATTGATCCCATCAACACTGATCTCACCAACACCGATCCCACCAACACTCATCCAAAAAATGCTGATCCCAACACAAATTTCATTAACAATGATCCCACCAACAATGATCCCACTAAAATTGATCCCATCAACACTGATCCCACCAGCACCGATCCCACCAACACTGATGCTACCAACACCGATCCCTCCAACATGGCTGCCACCAACACTGCCACCACATGACTGATCCCACCACAAGGACTGATCCCACCAACATCGATCCCACCAACACTCTTCCCACCAACACTGATCCCACCAACACCAATCCCACCAACACTGATCCTTCAAAAACTGTTTCCACCAGAATTGATCCCACCAAAACCAATCCCATCAAAACCAATCCAACCTATATCAATCCCTCTAGCACTGAACTCACCAACATCAATGCCACCAACACTGATCCCACCAACAGTATTCCCACCAACATTGATCCCACCAACATTGATCCCACCAACATTGATCCCACCAACACCAATCCCACCAACACTGATCCTTCAAAAACTGTTTCCACCAGAATTGATCCCACCAAAACCAATCCCATCAAAACCAATCCAACCTATATCAATCCCTCTAGCACTGAACTCACCAACATCAATGCCACCAACACTGATCCCACCAACAGTGATCCCACCAACATTGATCCCACCAACATTGATCCCACCAACATTGATCCCACCAACACTGATCTCACCAACACCAATCCCACCAACACTGATCCTTCAAAAACTGTTTCCACCAGAATTGATCCCATCAAAACCAATCCTATAAAACCAATCCAACCTATATCAATCCAACTAGCACTGAACTCAACAACATCATTGCCACCAACACTGATCCCACCAACATTGATCCCACCAACACTGATCACACCAACACTGATCCCACCAACACTGATCCAAAAAATGCTGATCCCAACATCACCAATCCCACCAATACTGTTCCTACCAACTCCGATATCACTAACACCGATCTCACCAACACCGATTTCACCAACACAAATCTCATCAAAAATGATCCCACCAGCAATGATCCCACAAAACCTGATGCTACCTACACCAATTCCAACAACACTATTCCCACCAACACTAATCTCACCAACACCGATCCCACCAACACTGATCCAAAAAACGTTGATCCCAACATCACCAATCCCACCACCACCGTTCCTACCAACTCCGATATCACCAACACCGATCTCATCAACACCGATTTCACCAACACAAATCTCATCAAAAATGATCCCACCTGCACTGATCCCACAAAACCTGATGCTACCAACAGTGATTCCACCAGCACTGTTCCCACCAACACTAATCTCACCAACTCCGATCTCACCAACAATGAACCAACCAACACTGATCCCACAAACACCAATCCCAGCTACACTGTTCCTACCATCACCAATCTCACCAACAAAGATCTAACCTACACAAATCTCATTAACAATGATCCCACCAGCACACATCCCACCAACACTGATGCTACCAACACCGATCCCTCCAACATGAATGCCACCAACAGTGATCCCACAAGGACTGATCCCACCAACATCGATCTCACCAACACTCTTCCCACCAACACTGATCCCACCAACACCAATCCCACCAACACTGATCCTTCAAAAACTGTTTCCATCAGAATTGATCCCACCAAAACCAATCCAACCTATATCAATCCCACTAGCACTGAACTCACCAACATCAATGCAACCAACACTGATCCCAACAACATTGATCCCACCAACATTGATTCCACCAACACTGATCTCACCAACACCGATCCCACCAACACTGATCCAAAAAACGTTGATCCCAACATCACCAATCCCACCACCACCGTTCCTACCAACTCCGATATCACCAACACCGATCTCATCAACACCGATTTCACCAACACAAATCTCATCAAAAATGATCCCACCTGCACTGATCCCACAAAACCTGATGCTACCAACAGTGATTCCACCAGCACTGTTCCCACCAACACTAATCTCACCAACTCCGATCTCTCCAACAATGAACCAACCAACACTGATCCGACTAACACCAATCCCAGCTACACTGTTCCTACCATCACCAATCTCACCAACAACGATCTAACCAACACAAATCTCATTAACAATGATCCCACCAGCACCGATCCCACCAACACTGATGCTACCAACACCGATCCCTCCAACATGGCTGACACCAACACTGATCCCACAAGGACTGATCCCACCAACATCGATCCCACCAACACGCTTCCCACCAACACTGATCCCACCAACACCAATCCCACCAACACTGATCCTTCAAAAACTGTTTCAACCAGAATTCATCCCACCAAAACCAATCCCATAAAATCAATCCAATCTATATCAATCCAACTAGCACTGAACTCACCAACATCAATGCCACCAACACTGATCCCACCAACATTGATCCCACCAACACTGATCACACCAACACTGATCCCACCAACACTGATCCAAAAAATGCTGATCCCAACATCACCAATCCCACCAATACTGTTCCTACCAACTCCGATATCACTAACACCGATCTCACCAACACCGATTTCACCAACACAAATCTCATCAAAAATGATCCCACCAGCAATGATCCCACAAAACCTGATGCTACCTACACCGATTCCAACAACACTATTCCCACCAACACTAATCTCACCAACACCGATCCCACCAACACTGATCCAAAAAACGTTGATCCCAACATCACCAATCCCACAACCACCGTTCCTACCAACTCCGATATCACCAACACCGATCTCATCAACACCGATTTCACCAACACAAATCTCATCAAAAATGATCCCACCTGCACTGATCCCACAAAACCTGATGCTACCAACAGTGATTCCACCAGCACTGTTCCCACCAACACTAATCTCACCAACTCCGATCTCACCAACAATGAACCAACCAACACTGATCCCACAAACACCAATCCCAGCTACACTGTTCCTACCATCACCAATCTCACCAACAAAGATCTAACCTACACAAATCTCATTAACAATGATCCCACCAGCACACATCCCACCAACACTGATGCTACCAACACCGATCCCTCCAACATGAATGCCACCAACAGTGATCCCACAAGGACTGATCCCACCAACATCGATCTCACCAACACTCTTCCCACCAACACTGATCCCACCAACACCAATCCCACCAACACTGATCCTTCAAAAACTGTTTCCATCAGAATTGATCCCACCAAAACCAATCCAACCTATATCAATCCCACTAGCACTGAACTCACCAACATCAATGCAACCAACACTGATCCCAACAACATTGATCCCACCAACATTGATTCCACCAACACTGATCTCACCAACACCGATCCCACCAACACTGATCCAAAAAACGTTGATCCCAACATCACCAATCCCACCACCACCGTTCCTACCAACTCCGATATCACCAACACCGATCTCATCAACACCGATTTCACCAACACAAATCTCATCAAAAATGATCCCACCTGCACTGATCCCACAAAACCTGATGCTACCAACAGTGATTCCACCAGCACTGTTCCCACCAACACTAATCTCACCAACTCCGATCTCTCCAACAATGAACCAACCAACACTGATCCGACTAACACCAATCCCAGCTACACTGTTCCTACCATCACCAATCTCACCAACAACGATCTAACCAACACAAATCTCATTAACAATGATCCCACCAGCACCGATCCCACCAACACTGATGCTACCAACACCGATCCCTCCAACATGGCTGACACCAACACTGATCCCACAAGGACTGATCCCACCAACATCGATCCCACCAACACGCTTCCCACCAACACTGATCCCACCAACACCAATCCCACCAACACTGATCCTTCAAAAACTGTTTCAACCAGAATTCATCCCACCAAAACCAATCCCATAAAATCAATCCAATCTATATCAATCCAACTAGCACTGAACTCACCAACATCAATGCCACCAACACTGATCCCACCAACATTGATCCCACCAACACTGATCTCACCTACACTGATCCCACCAACACCAATCCCACCAACACTGATCCTTCAAAAACTGTTTCCATCAGAATTGATCCCACCAAAACCAATCCAACCTATATCAATCCCACTAGCACTGAATTCACCAACATCAATGCAACCAATACTGATCCCAACAACATTGATCCCACCAACATTGATCCCACCAACACTGATCTCACCAACACCGATCCCACCAACACTGATCCAAAAAACGTTGATCCCAACATCACCAATCCCACCACCACCGTTCCTACCAACTCCGATATCACCAACACCGATCTCACCAGCACCGATTTCACCAACACAAATCTCATCAAAAATGATCCCACCAGCACTGATCCCACAAAACCTGATGTTACCAACAGTGATTCCACCAGCACTGTTCCCACCAACACTAATCTCACCAACTCCGATCTCACCAACAATGAACCAACCAACACTGATCCGACAAACACCAATCCCAGCTACACTGTTCCTACCATCACCAATCTCACCAACAACGATCTAACCAACACAAATCTCATTAACAATGATCCCACCAGCACCGATCCCACCAACGCTGATGCTACCAACACCGATCCCTCCAACATGGCTGACACCAACACTGATCCCACAAGGACTGATCCCACCAACTTCGATCCCACCCACACTCTTTCCACCAACACTGATCCCACCAACATTGATCCCACCAAAACTGATCTCACCAACACCGATCCCACCAACACTGATCCAAAAAACGCTGATCCCAACATCACCAATACCACCAACACCATTCCTACCAACTCCGATATCACCAACACCGATCTCACCAACACCGATTTCACCAACACAAATCTCATCAAAAATGATCCCACCAGCACTGATCGCACAAAACCTGATGTTACCAACACCGATTCCACCAACACTGTTCCCTGCAACACTAATCTCACCAACTCCGATCTCGCCAACAATGAACCAACCAACATTGATCCCACAAACACCAATCCCAGCTACACTGTTCCTACCATCACCAATCTCACCAACAATGATCTAACCAACACAAATCTCATTAACAATGATCCCACCATCACCGATCCCACCAACACTGATGCTACCAACACCGATCTCTCCAACACGGCTGACACCAACACTGATCCCACAAGGACTGATCCCACCAACTTCGATCCCACCACACTCTTCCCACCAACACTGATCCCACCAACATTGATCCCACCAAAACTGATCTCACCAACACCGATCCCACCAACACTGATCCAAAAAACGCTGATCCCAACATCACCAATACCACCAACACCATTCCTACCAACTCCGATATCACCAACACCGATCTCACCAACACCGATTTCACCAACACAAATCTCATCAAAAATGATCCCACCAGCACTGATCCCACAAAACCTGATGTTACCAACACCGATTCCACCAACACTGTTCCCTGCAACACTAATCTCACCAACTCCGATCTCGCCAACAATGAACCAACCAACATTGATCCCACAAACACCAATCCCAGGTACACTGTTCCTACCATCACCAATCTCACCAACAATGATCTAACCAACACAAATCTCATTAACAATGATCCCACCAGCACCGATCCCACCAACACTGATGCTACCAACACCGATCTCTCCAACACGGCTGACACCAGCACTGATCCCACAAGGACTGATCCCACCAACTTCGATCCCACCCACACTCTTCCCACCAACACTGATCCCACCAACACCAATCCCACCAACACTGATCCTTCAAAAACTGTTTCCACCAGAATTGATCCCATCAAAACCAATCCAACCTATATCAATCCAACTAGCACTGAACTCACCAACATCAATGCCACCAACAATGATCCCATCAACATTGATCCCACCAACATTGATCCCACCAACATTGATCCCACCAACACTGATCCAACAAACGCTGATCCCAACATCACCAATCCAACCAACACCGTTCCTACCAACTCCTATATCACCAACACCGATCTCACCAACACCGATTTCACCAACACAATTCTCATCAAAAATGATCCCACCAGCACTGATCCCACAAAACCTGATGCTACCAACACCGATTCCACCAACACTGTTCCCTGCAACACTAATCTCACCAACTCCGATCTCACCAACAATGAACCAACCAACATTGATCCCACAAACACCAATCCCAGCTACACTGTTCCTACCATCACCAATCTCACCAACAATGATCTAACCAACACAAATCTCATTAACAATGATCCCACCAGCACCGATCCCACCAACACTGATGCTACCAACACCGATCCCTCCAACATTGATCCCACCCACACCGATCCCTCCTGTCTGATCACACCAGCATTCATCCCACCAGTACCGACCTCACCAGCACCGATCTGAACAGCACCAATGCCACCAACACTGTTCTCACCAATGCTGATCTCATGAATACTGATCTCACCAACAATGAATCAGCCAACACTGATTCCACCAACAATGAATCAACCAACACTGTTTCCACCAACATAGATCCAACCAACACTGTTCCTATCAACACCGATCACACCAACACTGATCCCAACAACACCAATCCCACCTACACTGTTCCTTCTAATTCCAATCTCACCAAAACAAATCTCATCATCAATGATCCCACCAACACTGATCTCACCAACACCGATCCCACCAACACTGATCCAAAAAATGCTGATCCCAACATCACCAATCCCACCAACACTGTTCCTACCAACTCCGATATCACCAACACCGATCTCACCAACACCGATTTCACCAACACAAATCTCATCAAAAATAATCCCACCAGCACTGATCCCACAAAACCTGATGCTACCAACACCGATTCCAACTACACTGTTCCCACCAACACTAATCTCACCAACTCCGATCTCACCAACAATGAACCAACTAACACTGATCCCACAAACACCAATCCAAGCTACACTGTTCCTACCATCACCAATCTCACCAACAAAGATCTAACCTACACAAATCTCATTAACAATGATCCCACCAGCACCGATCGCACCAACACTGATGCTACCATCCCTCCAACATGAATGCCACCAACACTGATCCCACAAGGACTGATCCCACCAACATCGATCCCACCAACACTCTTCCCACCAACACTGATCCCACCAACACCAATCCCACCAACACTGATCCTTCAAAAACTGTTTCCACCAGAATTGATCCCACCAGAACCAATCCCATCAAAACCAATCCAACCTATATCAATCCCTCTAGCACTGAACTCACCAACATCAATGCCACCAACACTGATCCCACCAACATTGATCCTACCAACATTGATCCCACCAACACTGATCTCTCCAACACCGATCCCACCAACACTGATCCAAAAAATGCTTATCCCAACATCACCAATCCCACCAACACCGTTCCTACCAACTCCGATATCACCAACACCAATTTTACCAACACCGATTTCACCAACACAAATCTCATTAAAAATGATCCCACCAGCACTGATCCCACAAAACCTGATGCTACCAACACCAATCCCTCCAACATGGATCGCACCAACACCGATCCCTCCTGTCTGATCACACCAGCATTCATCCCACCAACACCGATCCCACCAACACTGATCCAACCAACATCAATCCCACCAGCACCGACACCACCAGCACCAATCCCACCAGCACCGATCCCACCAACACTGATCCCACCAGCACCAATGCCACCAACACTGTTCTCACCATTGCCGATCTCATGAACACTGATCTCACCAACAATGAATCAGCCAACACTGATTCTACCAACAATGAATCAACCAACACTGATTCCACCAACATAGATCCAACCAACACTGTTCCCATCAACACCGATCACACCAACACTGATCCCAACAACACCAATCCCACCTACACTGTTCCTACCAATTCCAATCTCACCAAAACAAATCTCATCATCAATGATCACACCAACATCGATCCCACCAGCACTGATCTCACCAAAACCAATCTCACTAATAATGATCCCACCAGCACCGATCCTACCAATAAAAATGCTACCAACACCATTCCCACCAACACCAATCACACCAAAACCGATCTCACCAACACTGATCACACCAACCATGATCCCATCAGCACCGATCCCACCAACACAAATTCCACCAACCTCGAACTCTCCAACACCGATCCTACCAAAGTTGATCCAACTACACCGATGTCACCATCACTGGTCCCACCAACACTGATCTCACCAACACTCATCAAGTCTGATCCCATGAACACCGAGCAAACAAACACCAAACCTACCATCACTGTTCAAATCAACACCGATTCCACCAACGTTGATCTCACTTGCACAGATACCACCAGCACCAATCTCATCAACACCGATCTCACAAACACTGATCCCACCAACACCATTCCCACCAATATCGATCCCACCAACACCGATCCCTCCAACATGGATCCCACCAACACCGATCCCTCCAGTCCCAACCTACCAGCACTCATCTCACCATCACCAATGCCAACTGCACCAATCGCATTAGCACCGATCCCATCAACACCGTTCCCACAAACACTGATCTCATTGACACCGATCTGACCAACTCCAATCCTAACAACACTGATCACACCAACATCAATCCATCCAGCACTGATCCCACCTACATCAATCTCATCAACACTGATCCTACCAACACCAATCCCACCAACACCGATCTCAGCAAATCCTATCCCACCAACTCTAATCCCACCAACAATGATCCCTCCAACACTATTAATGAGTAAGAGACTTTATTGACAAACAACATAAAGATGCACCAAAATTCTTACTTGCTGCAGGTACACATCTACAACAGTTAAATTGCCACAAGAGTGAAAAAGAGAAAAAATATAATGAAAGAGAAATAATTATTCACAGTTGCAGTTGACAAAAGAAAAAAAAGATCTTTCAATAATTAAAAATAGTTTGGGGATTGCAGTTAAGTTTATGTTTAGGTAAGAGTCATACATGGAGGTACAAGGGCCTGCCAGCTGTTAGAAAAAAACTATTCTTGAACGTCAAAGTGATGGACCAGGCTTCTACACTTCCTGCCTGAAGTTAGCAGAGAGAAGAGGTTGCAACCAGAGTCTTTGGGGTTCCTAATGATGTTGGCTTCTTTGAGGCAGCGTCTCACCTGAATGTCTGAAATGGATGTGAAGTCAGAGCCTGTATTGGATGTGGCTACATTTGCCACTTAGTTACCACTCCAGTCTGTGATGCAACTAGTCCATCCACATTCTACAGTGCAGCTGGAGGTTTGATAGAATATTGGATGATGCCAAATTTGCTCAGACCCCTGAAAATGTAGAGGAATGGTTGCTTGGACGTGTTGCCACCAGGAGAGGGCCTGGCTGTTGGTGCAGTGCTGATTGTGGGATCCTGCTGTACACCTTAACTGGCACCTTTCTCACACAACATAGACCACAATCATCAATGGATCAACAGACGCATCAGAGGGAAGGAATGGTCACTGATTGCGGCCACAACTTTGCATCAGTTCCCACAATGAACTATGGGATGAGGTGAGAGTAAACACAAGAAAATGCAGCCCTTTCTTTCCTAGGGATCAGAGACTGGGGAATTATTTCCCACACTAATGTGGTGATTGAATTTTAAAACATTGTACTACAGAATTGACAAAGGTTCAGGGTCAGAAGTAAAAGGTCTAGTTGGGAGAAGAGGAAGATTAATTTTAACTCATTGGGTACAGGTCTAGCCTCCTCATGTGGATAATGAGTCTGCACCGTCTTAAATCCCAGGATGGGAGATTGTCAAATCGAGGGAGATTAAACTGACTGATCCTGCCATCTCCAACACTGGAATAAAGGAGTGGATCACATGTAAAAGAGCATGGAATTGAAGATGAAGATAGTCCCATGGTTGATGAACCCACAAAAGATGTTTCAAAACAAGGTGAAGGGTAGGACAGTGGTGTAGGACAGGACAGTGGTGTGGGACTGGTCACTGGTGTGGGACAGATCAGTGGTGTAGGACATGTCAGTGGTGTGGGACAGGTCAGAATAGGACTAGCTAGTGGTGTGAAACTGGTCAGTGGTGTGGAATTGGTCAATGGAATAGGACAGGTCAGTGGAGTGGGACAGGTCAGTGTAGGACAAGTCAGAGGTGCTGGATGGGTCAATTGTGTGGGAGAGATCAGTGCTGTTTTACTGGTCAGTTGTGTGGGACTGTTCAGATGTGAAGGACATGTCAGTGTGGCACTGGTCAATGGAGTAGGAAAGTGGTGTGGGCCAGGTAAGTGGTGTAGGACAGGACAGTATGGGACTGGTCAGGGGTTTGGAACTAGTCAGTGGTGTGAGACAAGTCAGTGGCGTGGCACTGGTCAGTGTATGATAGGTCATTGGTGTGGGGCAGGTCAGTGGTGTGGGACAGGTTAGTGGTGTGGACCAGATAAGTGGGGTAGGACAGGACAGTGTGGAACTGGTCAGGGGTTTGGAACTAGTCAGTGGTGTGAGAAAACTCAGTGATGTCAGACTGGTTAGTGTAGTATGTCTGTCCAGTGATGTGGGACAGGTCAATGGTGTGGTACAGATCAGTGGTGTGCGACATGTCAGTGGTGTGGAACTGGTCAGTGTGGGAATGGTCAATGGTGTGGTGCAGGTCATTGGTGCATGACAGGTCATTGGTGCGGGACAGCTCAGTGGTGTTGGATGGTTCATTGGTGTGGGACTGATCATTGGTGTGGGACTGGTCATTGGTGTGGGACTGGTCATTGGTGTAGGAAAGGTCAGTGGTGTGGGACTGGTCAGTGTTGTAGGACAGGTCAGTGTGGGGCTGGTCAATCAAGTAGGACTGGTCAGTGGTGTGAGATTGGTCAATGGTGTAGGACATGTCAGAGTTGCTGGACAGGTCAATGGTGTGGGACGGATCAGTGCTGATGGACTGATCAGTGGTGTGAAACTGTACAGTGGTGTTGGACAGTTCAGTATGGGACTGTCAATCAAGTAGGACAGGTCAGTGGTGTGGGTCTGGTCAGTGGTGTGAAACTGGTCAGTGATGTGGGATAGGTCAGTTGTATGTGACACGGTAATGGTGTGGAATAGGTCAGTGGTGTGGCACTGGTCATTGTATGATAGGTCATTTGTGTGGGGCAGGGCAGTGGTGTGGGACAGGTTAGTGGTGTGCAACAGATCAGTGGTGTAGGACACGTCAGTGTGGTTCTGGTCAGGTGTGTGGAATTATCCAGTGGTGTGCGGCAAGTCAATGGTGTGAGATAGCTCACTGGTGTCGGTCTTGTCAGTGTTGTACAGTGATGTGGGACAGGTCAATGAAGTGGGAAAGATCAGTGTTGTGGGACTTGTCAGTGGTGTGGGACTGGTCAGTGTGGGATAGGTCAGTGGTGTTGGACTTGTTAGTGATGTGGGACAGGTCAGTGTGAGACAGGTTAATGGTGGGCGACTGGTCAGTGTGGGACAGGTCATTGATGCGGTACTGGTCAATGGAGTCGGACAGGTCATTGATGCGGGTCTGGTCATTGGTGCGGGACTGGTCATTGGTGTAGGACGTCATTGGTGCAGGACAAGTCAGTGGTGTGGGAATGGTCATTGGTGTGTGACTGGTTATTGGTGTGGTACTGGTCAGTGTATGATAGGTCATTGGTGTGGGGCATGTCAGTGGTATTGGACAGGACAGTGTGGGACTGGTCAGGGTTTTGGAACTAGTCAGTGGTGTGCGACAAGTCAGTGGTGTGAGAAAACTCAGTGTTGTCAGACTGGTTAGTGTAGTATGTCTGTACAGTGATGTGGGACAGGTCAATGGTGTGGTACAGATCAGTGGTGTGGGATTTGTCAATGGTGTGGTACAGGTCAGTAGTGTGCTACTGGTCAGTGTGGGATAGGTCAGTGGTGTTGGAGTTTTTACTGGTGTGTGAAGGTCAGTATGGGACAGGTCAGAGTTGTGGGACTGGTCAGTGGTGTGGGACATGACTGTATAGGGTAGGTCAGTAGTGCGGGCTTTGTAAGGTGGGACTAGTCAGGGGTGTTGAACTGGGTAGTGGTGTGGGACTGGTCAATGGAGTAGGACAAGTCAGTGATGTGGGACAGTTCAGTTTTGTGGAACTTGTCAGTGTGGGATGGATAGTGTGTGATTGGTCAGTGTTGTCGGACAGTTCAGTGTTGGATTGCTCGATGTAGTAGGTTAGGTCAGTGGTGAGGCACTGGTCAGTGGTGTGGGTCTGGTCAGTGGTGCGATACTGGTCAGTGATTTGGGACATGTCAGTGGTGTGGAACTGGTCAGTGAGGGAAAGGTAAAAGGTGTGGTGCAGGTTATTGGTGCATGAAAGGTCATTGGAGCGGGACAGATGAGTGGTGTTGGATGATTCATTGGTGTGGGTATGATCATTGGTGCGGGACTGGTCATTGGTGTAGGAAAGGTCAGTGGTGTGCGACTGGTCCGTGGTGTAGGACAGGTCAGTGTGGAGCTGGTCAATCATGTAGGACAGGTCAGTGGTGTGAGACTGGTCAATGGTGTAGAACAAGTCTCTGGTGTTGGACTGGTCAAAGGTGTGGGACTGATCAGTGGAGTGGGACAGGTCAGTCGTGTGGAAATGGTCAATAGTGTAGGACAGGTCAGTTTGGGAGAGGTCATTGTAGGAGGATAGGTCAGTGGTATGGGACTGGTCAGTGGTGTAGGACATGTCAGAGGTGCTGGACAGGTCAATGGTATGGGACTGATCAGTGTTGATGGACTGGTCAGTGGTGTGGAACTGTACAGTGGTTTTGGACTGGTCAGTGTAGTAATTCCATTCAGTGATTTTGGACAGGTTAATGGTGTGGGGCAGATCAGTGGTGTGGGATTGGTCAGTGATGTTGGACTTGATAGTAGTGTGACACAGGTCAGTGGTGTGGATCATGTCAGTATAGGATAATTCAGTGGTGAAAGACTTGTAAGTGTGGGACTGTCAGGGTGTGGAACTGGGTAGTGGTGTGGGACTGGTCAATGGTGTAGGACATGTCAGAGATTTTGTACAGGTCAGTGGTGTAGGACTGATCAGAGCAGGATGGTCAGTGATGTGGGACAGGTCAGTGGTGTGGAACTGGTCAATGTTGTGGGATAGATCAGTTGTATGTGACAGGAGATGGTGTGGGATAGGTCAGTGGTGTGGGACAGGGCAGTGGTGTGAGATAGCTCAGTGATGTCAGACTGGTCAGTGTATTAGGCCTGTTCAGTTATGTGGGACCGGTCAATTGTGTGCGAAAGGTAATTGGTGTGGGATGTCAGTGGTGTTGGACAGGTCAGTGTGGGACCGGTCATTGATGCGGTACTGGTCAATGGAGTAGGACAGGTCAGTGGTGTGGAACTGTTCATTGGTGCATGACTGGTCATTGGTGCGAGACAGGTCAGTGGTGTGGGATGGTTTGTTGATGTGGAACTGGTCATTGGTGCGGGTATGGTCAATGTTGTGGGAAAGGTCTGTGGTGTGCGACTGGTCAGTGGTGTGAGTCTGGTCAATGGAGTAAGAAAAGTCAGTGGTGCTGGACTGGTCAGTTATGGGGATAAGGCTGGAAAGGGGTACTGATGGTAATGATTAGCCATGATCTAAAATGGCGGTGCTGGCCCGACGGGCCAAATGGCCTACTCCAGCTCCTATTGTCTATTGTCTATTGTCTATTGTGTGGGACTGATCAGTGGAGTGGGACAGGTAAGTGGTGTGGAACAGGTCAGTGGTGTAGGGTAGGTCAAGGTGGGACTGGTCAATGTAGTAGGATTGGTCAGTGGTGTGGGAATGGTCAGTGGTGTAGGACAAGTCAGAGGTGTCAGACGGGTCAATGGTGTGGGACAGATCATTGATGTTGGACTGGCCAATGTAGTGGGACTGTTCAGTGGTGTAGGGCAGGTCAGTGTGGGACTGGTCAATGGAGTAGGACAGGTCAGTGGTATGGAACTGGTCAGTGATGTGGGACTGGTAAGTAGTGTGGAAATGGTCCATGGAGTAGGACACGTTAGTGGCGTGGGAGAGGTAAATTGTGTATGACAGGTCAGTGGTGTGGGATAGGTCAGTGGTGTGAGACAGGGTAGAGGTGTGGGACTAGTCAGTGTATGATAGGTCATTTGTTTGGGGCATGTCAGTGGTGTGGGACTGGTTAGTGGTGTGCAACAGGTCAATGGTGTAGGACAGGTCAGTGTGGTTCTGGTCAAATGTGTGGAATTATCCAGTGGTGTGCGGCAAGTCAATGGTGTGAGATAGCTCACTGCTGTCGGTCTTGTCAGTGTTGTAGGTCTGTACAGTGATGTGGGACAGGTCAGTGTGGGATAGATCAGTGGTGTGGGACTTGTTAGTGGTGTGGGACAGGTCTGTGTGATATAGGTCATTGGTGTGGGACTGGTCATTGGTGCAGGATGTCATTGGTGAGGGACAGGTCAGTGGTGTGGGAATGTTCATTGGTGTGGGACTGGTTATTGGTGTGGAACTTGGTCAATGGTGTAGGTCAGGTCATTGGTGTGCCACTGGTCAGTGTATGATAGGTCATTGGTGTGGGGCAGGTCAGTGGTGTGGGACAGGACAGTGTTGGACTGGTCAGGTGTTTGGAACTAGTCAGTGGTGTGCGACAAGTCAGTGGTGTGAGAAAACTGAGTGTTGTCAGACTGGTTAGTGTAGAATGTCTGTACAGTCATGTGGGACAGGTCATTGGTGTTGTACATATCAGTGGTGTTGGTCTTTTCAATGGTGTGGTACAGGTCAGTGGTGTGCTACTTGTCAGTGTGGGATAGGTCAGTGGTGTTGGAATTTTTACTGGTGTGTGAAGGTCAGTATGGGACAGGTCAGTGGTGTGGGACTGTTTAGTGGTGTGTGACATGTCTGTATAGGGTAGGTGAGTAGTGGTGGATTCGTAAGGTTGGACTCATCAGGGGTGTTGAACTGGGTCGTGGTGTGGGACTGGTGAATGGAGTAGGACAAGTCAGTGATGTGGGACAGGTCAGTGTTGTTGGAACTGGTCAGTGTGGGATGGATAGTGTTGTGTGACTGGTCAGTATTGTAGGACAGTTCAGTGTTGGACTGGTTGATGTAGTAGGTTAGGCCAGTGGTGTGGCACTGGTAAGTGGTGTGGGTCTGGTTAGTGGTGTGAGACTGGTCAGTGATTTGGGACATGTCAGTGGTGTAGAACTGGTCAGTGAGGTAAAGGTCAAAGGTGCAGGACTGGTCATTGGTGTGGGATTGGTTATTGGTGTGGTACTTGTTTAATTGAGTAGGACAGGTCAGTGGTTGGCACTGGTCAGTGTATATAGGTTATTGGTGTGGGGCAGGTCAGTGGTGTGGGACAGGTTAGTGGTGTGGCCCAGGTAAGTGGTGTAGGACAGGACAGTGTAGGATTGGTCAGGGGTTTGGAACTAGTCAGTGGTGTGCGACAAGTTAGTGGTGTGAGAAAACTCAGTGTTGTCAGACTGGTTAGTGTAGTATGTCTGTCCAGTGATGTGGGACAGGTCAATGGTGTGGTACAGATTAGTGGTGTGCGACATGTCAGAGGTGTGGAACTGGTCAGTGTGGGAATGGTCAATGGTGTGGTGCAGGTCATTGGTGCATGACAGGTCATTCATGCGGGAAAGCTCAGTGGTGTTGGATGGTTCATTGATGTGGGACTGATCATTTGTGCAGGACTGGTCATTAGTGTTGGAAGGGTCAGTGGTGTGGGACTGGTCAGTGGTATAGGACAGGTCAGTGTGGGGCTGGTCAATCAAGTAGGACTGGTAAGTGGTGTGAGATTGGTCAATGGTGTAGGACATGTCAGAGTTGCTGGACAGGTCAATGGTGTGGGACGGATCAGTGCTGATGGACTGATCAGTGGTGTGGAACAGTACAGTGGTGTCGGACAGTTCAGTATGGGACAGTGAATGGAGTAGGACAGGTCAGTGGTGTGGGTCTGGTCAGTGTATGATAGGTCATTTGTGTGGGGCAGGGCAGTAGTGTGGGACAAGTTAGTGGTGTGCGCCATGTCAGTTGTGTAGGACAGGTCAGTGTGGTTCTGGTCAGGTGTGTGAAATTAGCCAGTGGTGCGGGACAAGTTAGTGGTGTCAGATAGCTCTCTGGTGTAGGTTTTGTCAGTGCAGTAACTCTGTACAGTGATGTGGGACAGGTCAATGAAGTGGGAAAGATCAGTGGTGTGGAACTGATCAGTGTGGGATAGGTCAGTGGTGTTGGACTTGTTAGTGATGTGTGACAGGTCAGTGTGGGATAGATCAGTGGTGTAGGATTTGTTAGTGGTGTAGGACAGGTCAGTGTGGGGCTGGTCAATCAAGTAGGACTGGTCAGTGGTGTGAGATTGGTCAATGGTGTAGGACATGTCAGAGTTGCTGGACAGGTCAACGGTGTGGAACGGATCAGTGCTGATGGACTGATCAGTGGTGTGGAACTGTACAGTGGTGTTGGACAGTTCAGTATGGGACTGTCAATCGAGTAGGACAGGTCAGTGGTGTGGGTCTGGTCAGTGGTGTGAAACTGGTCAGTGATGTGGGATAGGTCAGTTGTATGTGACAGGGTAATGGTGTGGAATAGGTCAGTGGTGTGGCACTGGTCAGTGTATGATAGGTCATTTGTGTGGCGCAGGGCAGTGGTGTGGGACAGGTTAGTGGTGTGCAACAGATCAGTGGTGTAGGACACGTCAGTGTGGTTCTGGTCAGATGTGTGGAATTATCCAGTGGTGTGCGGCAAGCCAATGGTGTGAGATAGATCACTGGTGTCGGTTTTGTCAGTGTTGTACAGTGATGTGGGACAGGTCAATGAAGTGGGAAAGATCAGTGTTGTGGGACTTGTCAGTGGTGTGGGGCTGGTCAGTGTGGGATAGGTCAGTGGTGTTGGACTTGTTAGTGATGTGGGACAGGTCAGTGTGGGATAGATCAGTGGTGTGGGACTTGTTAGTGGCATGGGACAGGTCGGTGTGAGACAGGTTAGTGGTGGGCGACTGGTCAGTGTGGGACAGGTCATTGATGCGGTACTGGTCAATGGAGTCGGACAGGTCATTGGTGCGGGTCTGGTCATTGGTGCGGGACTGGTCATTGGTGTAGGACGTCATTGGTGCAGGACAAGTCAGTGGTGTGGGAATGGTCATTGGTGTGTGACTGGTTATTGGTGTGGTACTGGTCAGTGTATGATAGGTCATTGGTGTGGGGCATGTCAGTGGTATTGGACAGGACAGTGTGGGACTTGTCAGGGTTTTGGAACTAGTCAGTGGTGTGCGACAAGTCAGTGGTGTGAGAAAACTCAGTGTTGTCAGACTGGTTAGTGTAGTATGTCTGTACAGTGATGTGGGACAGGTCAATGGTGTGGTACAGATCAGTGGTGTGGGATTTGTCAATGGTGTGGTACAGGTCAGTAGTGTGCTACTGGTCAGTGTGGGATAGGTCAGTGGTGTTGGAGTTTTTACTGGTGTGTGAAGGTCAGTATGGGACAGGTCAGAGTTGTGGGACTGGTCAGTGGTGTGGGACATGACTGTATAGGGTAGGTCAGTAGTGCGGGCTTTGTAAGGTGGGACTAGTCAGGGGTGTTGAACTGGGTAGTGGTGTGGGACTGGTCAATGGAGTAGGACAAGTCAGTGATGTGGGACAGTTCAGTTTTGTGGAACTTGTCAGTGTGGGATGGATAGTGTGTGATTGGTCAGTGTTGTCGGACAGTTCAGTGTTGGATTGCTCGATGTAGTAGGTTAGGTCAGTGGTGAGGCACTGGTCAGTGGTGTGGGTCTGGTCAGTGGTGCGATACTGGTCAGTGATTTGGGACATGTCAGTGGTGTGGAACTGGTCAGTGAGGGAAAGGTAAAAGGTGTGGTGCAGGTTATTGGTGCATGAAAGGTCATTGGAGCGGGACAGATGAGTGGTGTTGGATGATTCATTGGTGTGGGTATGATCATTGGTGCGGGACTGGTCATTGGTGTAGGAAAGGTCAGTGGTGTGCGACTGGTCCGTGGTGTAGGACAGGTCAGTGTGGAGCTGGTCAATCATGTAGGACAGGTCAGTGGTGTGAGACTGGTCAATGGTGTAGAACAAGTCTCTGGTGTTGGACTGGTCAAAGGTGTGGGACTGATCAGTGGAGTGGGACAGGTCAGTCGTGTGGAAATGGTCAATAGTGTAGGACAGGTCAGTTTGGGAGAGGTCATTGTAGGAGGATAGGTCAGTGGTATGGGACTGGTCAGTGGTGTAGGACATGTCAGAGGTGCTGGACAGGTCAATGGTATGGGACTGATCAGTGTTGATGGACTGGTCAGTGGTGTGGAACTGTACAGTGGTTTTGGACTGGTCAGTGTAGTAATTCCATTCAGTGATTTTGGACAGGTTAATGGTGTGGGGCAGATCAGTGGTGTGGGATTGGTCAGTGATGTTGGACTTGATAGTAGTGTGACACAGGTCAGTGGTGTGGATCATGTCAGTATAGGATAATTCAGTGGTGAAAGACTTGTAAGTGTGGGACTGTCAGGGTGTGGAACTGGGTAGTGGTGTGGGACTGGTCAATGGTGTAGGACATGTCAGAGATTTTGTACAGGTCAGTGGTGTAGGACTGATCAGAGCAGGATGGTCAGTGATGTGGGACAGGTCAGTGGTGTGGAACTGGTCAATGTTGTGGGATAGATCAGTTGTATGTGACAGGAGATGGTGTGGGATAGGTCAGTGGTGTGGGACAGGGCAGTGGTGTGAGATAGCTCAGTGATGTCAGACTGGTCAGTGTATTAGGCCTGTTCAGTTATGTGGGACCGGTCAATTGTGTGCGAAAGGTAATTGGTGTGGGATGTCAGTGGTGTTGGACAGGTCAGTGTGGGACCGGTCATTGATGCGGTACTGGTCAATGGAGTAGGACAGGTCAGTGGTGTGGAACTGTTCATTGGTGCATGACTGGTCATTGGTGCGAGACAGGTCAGTGGTGTGGGATGGTTTGTTGATGTGGAACTGGTCATTGGTGCGGGTATGGTCAATGTTGTGGGAAAGGTCTGTGGTGTGCGACTGGTCAGTGGTGTGAGTCTGGTCAATGGAGTAAGAAAAGTCAGTGGTGCTGGACTGGTCAGTTATGGGGATAAGGCTGGAAAGGGGTACTGATGGTAATGATTAGCCATGATCTAAAATGGCGGTGCTGGCCCGACGGGCCAAATGGCCTACTCCAGCTCCTATTGTCTATTGTCTATTGTCTATTGTG
The DNA here is from genome assembly GCF_036971445.1 of Narcine bancroftii. Lineage (NCBI taxonomy): Eukaryota > Metazoa > Chordata > Chondrichthyes > Torpediniformes > Narcinidae > Narcine > Narcine bancroftii. The sequence continues at coordinate 249,819,124 of NC_091469.1, read as the reverse complement.
TGGGACTGATCAGTGGAGTGGGACAGGTAAGTGGTGTGGAACAGGTCAGTGGTGTAGGGTAGGTCAAGGTGGGACTGGTCAATGTAGTAGGATTGGTCAGTGGTGTGGGAATGGTCAGTGGTGTAGGACAAGTCAGAGGTGTCAGACGGGTCAATGGTGTGGGACAGATCATTGATGTTGGACTGGCCAATGTAGTGGGACTGTTCAGTGGTGTAGGGCAGGTCAGTGTGGGACTGGTCAATGGAGTAGGACAGGTCAGTGGTATGGAACTGGTCAGTGATGTGGGACTGGTAAGTAGTGTGGAAATGGTCCATGGAGTAGGACACGTTAGTGGCGTGGGAGAGGTAAATTGTGTATGACAGGTCAGTGGTGTGGGATAGGTCAGTGGTGTGAGACAGGGTAGAGGTGTGGGACTAGTCAGTGTATGATAGGTCATTTGTTTGGGGCATGTCAGTGGTGTGGGACTGGTTAGTGGTGTGCAACAGGTCAATGGTGTAGGACAGGTCAGTGTGGTTCTGGTCAAATGTGTGGAATTATCCAGTGGTGTGCGGCAAGTCAATGGTGTGAGATAGCTCACTGCTGTCGGTCTTGTCAGTGTTGTAGGTCTGTACAGTGATGTGGGACAGGTCAGTGTGGGATAGATCAGTGGTGTGGGACTTGTTAGTGGTGTGGGACAGGTCTGTGTGATATAGGTCATTGGTGTGGGACTGGTCATTGGTGCAGGATGTCATTGGTGAGGGACAGGTCAGTGGTGTGGGAATGTTCATTGGTGTGGGACTGGTTATTGGTGTGGAACTTGGTCAATGGTGTAGGTCAGGTCATTGGTGTGCCACTGGTCAGTGTATGATAGGTCATTGGTGTGGGGCAGGTCAGTGGTGTGGGACAGGACAGTGTTGGACTGGTCAGGTGTTTGGAACTAGTCAGTGGTGTGCGACAAGTCAGTGGTGTGAGAAAACTGAGTGTTGTCAGACTGGTTAGTGTAGAATGTCTGTACAGTCATGTGGGACAGGTCATTGGTGTTGTACATATCAGTGGTGTTGGTCTTTTCAATGGTGTGGTACAGGTCAGTGGTGTGCTACTTGTCAGTGTGGGATAGGTCAGTGGTGTTGGAATTTTTACTGGTGTGTGAAGGTCAGTATGGGACAGGTCAGTGGTGTGGGACTGTTTAGTGGTGTGTGACATGTCTGTATAGGGTAGGTGAGTAGTGGTGGATTCGTAAGGTTGGACTCATCAGGGGTGTTGAACTGGGTCGTGGTGTGGGACTGGTGAATGGAGTAGGACAAGTCAGTGATGTGGGACAGGTCAGTGTTGTTGGAACTGGTCAGTGTGGGATGGATAGTGTTGTGTGACTGGTCAGTATTGTAGGACAGTTCAGTGTTGGACTGGTTGATGTAGTAGGTTAGGCCAGTGGTGTGGCACTGGTAAGTGGTGTGGGTCTGGTTAGTGGTGTGAGACTGGTCAGTGATTTGGGACATGTCAGTGGTGTAGAACTGGTCAGTGAGGTAAAGGTCAAAGGTGCAGGACTGGTCATTGGTGTGGGATTGGTTATTGGTGTGGTACTTGTTTAATTGAGTAGGACAGGTCAGTGGTTGGCACTGGTCAGTGTATATAGGTTATTGGTGTGGGGCAGGTCAGTGGTGTGGGACAGGTTAGTGGTGTGGCCCAGGTAAGTGGTGTAGGACAGGACAGTGTAGGATTGGTCAGGGGTTTGGAACTAGTCAGTGGTGTGCGACAAGTTAGTGGTGTGAGAAAACTCAGTGTTGTCAGACTGGTTAGTGTAGTATGTCTGTCCAGTGATGTGGGACAGGTCAATGGTGTGGTACAGATTAGTGGTGTGCGACATGTCAGAGGTGTGGAACTGGTCAGTGTGGGAATGGTCAATGGTGTGGTGCAGGTCATTGGTGCATGACAGGTCATTCATGCGGGAAAGCTCAGTGGTGTTGGATGGTTCATTGATGTGGGACTGATCATTTGTGCAGGACTGGTCATTAGTGTTGGAAGGGTCAGTGGTGTGGGACTGGTCAGTGGTATAGGACAGGTCAGTGTGGGGCTGGTCAATCAAGTAGGACTGGTAAGTGGTGTGAGATTGGTCAATGGTGTAGGACATGTCAGAGTTGCTGGACAGGTCAATGGTGTGGGACGGATCAGTGCTGATGGACTGATCAGTGGTGTGGAACAGTACAGTGGTGTCGGACAGTTCAGTATGGGACAGTGAATGGAGTAGGACAGGTCAGTGGTGTGGGTCTGGTCAGTGTATGATAGGTCATTTGTGTGGGGCAGGGCAGTAGTGTGGGACAAGTTAGTGGTGTGCGCCATGTCAGTTGTGTAGGACAGGTCAGTGTGGTTCTGGTCAGGTGTGTGAAATTAGCCAGTGGTGCGGGACAAGTTAGTGGTGTCAGATAGCTCTCTGGTGTAGGTTTTGTCAGTGCAGTAACTCTGTACAGTGATGTGGGACAGGTCAATGAAGTGGGAAAGATCAGTGGTGTGGAACTGATCAGTGTGGGATAGGTCAGTGGTGTTGGACTTGTTAGTGATGTGTGACAGGTCAGTGTGGGATAGATCAGTGGTGTAGGATTTGTTAGTGGTGTAGGACAGGTCAGTGTGGGGCTGGTCAATCAAGTAGGACTGGTCAGTGGTGTGAGATTGGTCAATGGTGTAGGACATGTCAGAGTTGCTGGACAGGTCAACGGTGTGGAACGGATCAGTGCTGATGGACTGATCAGTGGTGTGGAACTGTACAGTGGTGTTGGACAGTTCAGTATGGGACTGTCAATCGAGTAGGACAGGTCAGTGGTGTGGGTCTGGTCAGTGGTGTGAAACTGGTCAGTGATGTGGGATAGGTCAGTTGTATGTGACAGGGTAATGGTGTGGAATAGGTCAGTGGTGTGGCACTGGTCAGTGTATGATAGGTCATTTGTGTGGCGCAGGGCAGTGGTGTGGGACAGGTTAGTGGTGTGCAACAGATCAGTGGTGTAGGACACGTCAGTGTGGTTCTGGTCAGATGTGTGGAATTATCCAGTGGTGTGCGGCAAGCCAATGGTGTGAGATAGATCACTGGTGTCGGTTTTGTCAGTGTTGTACAGTGATGTGGGACAGGTCAATGAAGTGGGAAAGATCAGTGTTGTGGGACTTGTCAGTGGTGTGGGGCTGGTCAGTGTGGGATAGGTCAGTGGTGTTGGACTTGTTAGTGATGTGGGACAGGTCAGTGTGGGATAGATCAGTGGTGTGGGACTTGTTAGTGGCATGGGACAGGTCGGTGTGAGACAGGTTAGTGGTGGGCGACTGGTCAGTGTGGGACAGGTCATTGATGCGGTACTGGTCAATGGAGTCGGACAGGTCATTGGTGCGGGTCTGGTCATTGGTGCGGGACTGGTCATTGGTGTAGGACGTCATTGGTGCAGGACAAGTCAGTGGTGTGGGAATGGTCATTGGTGTGTGACTGGTTATTGGTGTGGTACTGGTCAGTGTATGATAGGTCATTGGTGTGGGGCATGTCAGTGGTATTGGACAGGACAGTGTGGGACTTGTCAGGGTTTTGGAACTAGTCAGTGGTGTGCGACAAGTCAGTGGTGTGAGAAAACTCAGTGTTGTCAGACTGGTTAGTGTAGTATGTCTGTACAGTGATGTGGGACAGGTCAATGGTGTGGTACAGATCAGTGGTGTGGGATTTGTCAATGGTGTGGTACAGGTCAGTAGTGTGCTACTGGTCAGTGTGGGATAGGTCAGTGGTGTTGGAGATTTTACTGGTGTGTGAAGGTCAGTATGGGACAGGTCAGAGTTGTGGGACTGGTCAGTGGTGTGGGACATGACTGTATAGGGTAGGTCAGTAGTGCGGGCTTTGTAAGGTGGGACGAGTCAGGGGTGTTGAACTGGGTAGTGGTGTGGGACTGGTCAATGGAGTATGACAAGTCAGTGATGTGGGACAGTTCAGTTTTGTGGAACTTGTCAGTGTGGGATGGATAGTGTTGTGTGACTGGTCAGTGTTGTCGGACAGTTCAGTGTTGGATTGCTCGATGTAGTAGGTTAGGTCAGTGGTGAGGCACTGGTCAGTGGTGTGGGTCTGGTCAGTGGTGTGATACTGGTCAGTGATTTGGGACATGTCAGTGGTGTGGAACTGGTCAGTGAGGGAAAGGTAAAAGGTGTGGTGCAGGTTATTGGTGCATGAAAGGTCATTGGAGCGGGACAGATGAGTGGTGTTGGATGATTCATTGGTGTGGGTATGATCATTGGTGCGGGACTGGTCATTGGTGTAGGAAAGGTAAGTGGTGTGCGACTGGTCCGTGGTGTAGGACAGGTCAGTGTGGAGCTGGTCAATCATGTAGGACAGGTCAGTGGTGTGAGACTGGTCAATGGTGTAGAACAAGTCTCTGGTGTTGGACTGGTCAAAGGTGTGGGACTGATCAGTGGAGTGGGACAGGTCAGTCGTGTGGAAATGGTCAATAGTGTAGGACAGGTCAGTTTGGGAGAGGTCATTGTAGGAGGATAGGTCAGTGGTATGGGACTGGTCAGTGGTGTAGGACATGTCAGAGGTGCTGGACAGGTCAATGGTATGGGACTGATCAGTGTTGATGGACTGGTCAGTGGTGTGGAACTGTACAGTGGTTTTGGACTGGTCAGTGTAGTAATTCCATTCAGTGATTTTGGACAGGTTAATGGTGTGGGGCAGATCAGTGGTGTGGGATTGGTCAGTGATGTTGGACTTGATAGTAGTGTGACATAGGTCAGTGGTGTGGATCATGTCAGTATAGGATAATTCAGTGGTGTGAGACTTGTAAGTGTGGGACTGGTCAGGGTGTGGATCTGGGTAGTGGTGTGGGACTGGTCAATGGTGTAGGACATGTCAGAGATTTTGTACAGGTCAGTGGTGTAGGACTGATCAGTGCAGGATGGTCAGTGATGTGGGACAGGTCAGTGGTGTGGAACTGGTCAATGTTGTGGGATAGATCAGTTGTATGTGACAGGAGATGGTGTGGGATAGGTCAGTGGTGTGGGACAGGGCAGTGGTGTGGGACTGGTCAGTTTATGATAGGTTATTGGTGTGGGGCTAGTCAGTGGTATGGGACAGATTAGTGGTGTGGGCCAGGTCAGTGGTGTTGGACAGGTCATTGTGGAACTGGTCGGGTGTGTGGAATTAGTCAGTTGTGTGGGACAGGTCAGTGTTGTGAGATAGCTCAGTGATGTCGAACTGGTCAGTGTATTAGGCCTGTTCAGTTATGTGGGACCGGTCAATTGTGTGCGAAAGGTAATTGGTGTGGGATGTCAGTGGTGTTGGACAAGTCAGTGTGGGACCGGTCATTGATGCGGTACTGGTCAATGGAGTAGGACAGGTCAGTGGTGTGGAACTGTTCATTGGTGCATGACTGGTCATTGGTGCGAGACAGGCCAGTGGTGTGGGATGGTTTGTTGATGTGGAACTGGTCATTGGTGCGGGTATGGTCAATGTTGTGGGAAAGGTCTGTGGTGTGCGACTGGTCAGTGGTGTGAGTCTGGTCAATGGAGTAAGAAAAGTCAGTGGTGCTGGACTGGTCAGTTATGGGGATAAGGCTGGAAAGGGGTACTGATGGTAATGATTAGCCATGATCTAAAATGGCGGTGCTGGCCCGACGGGCCAAATGGCCTACTCCAGCTCCTATTGTCTATTGTCTATTGTCTATTGTGTGGGACTGATCAGTGGAGTGGGACAGGTAAGTGGTGTGGAACAGGTCAGTGGTGTAGGGTAGGTCAAGGTGGGACTGGTCAATGTAGTAGGATTGGTCAGTGGTGTGGGAATGGTCAGTGGTGTAGGACAAGTCAGAGGTGTCAGACGGGTCAATGGTGTGGGACAGATCATTGATGTTGGACTGGTCAATGTGGTGGGACTGTTCAGTGGTGTAGGGCAGGTCAGTGTGGGACTGGTCAGGTGTGTGAAATTAGCCAGTGGTGCGGGACAAGTCAGTGGTGTGAGATAGCTCACTGGTGTAGGTTTTGTCAGTGCAGTAACTCTGTACAGTGATGTGGGACAGGTCAATGAAGTGGGAAAGATCAGTGGTGTGGAACTGATCAGTGTGGGATAGGTCAGTGGTGTCGGACTTGTTAGTGATGTGTGACAGCTCAGTGTGGGATAGATCAGTGGTGTAGGATTTGTTAGTGGTGTTGGACAGGTCAGTGTGGTACTAGTTAATGGAGTAGGATAGGTCAGTTGTGTGGGATTAGTCAGTGATGTAGGAATGGTCAGTGGTTTGGAAATAGTCCATGGAGTAGGACACGTCAGTGGCGTGGGAGAGGTAAATTGTGTATGACATGTCAGTGGTGTGGGTTAGGTCAGTGGTGTGAGACAGGGCAGATGTGTGGGACTGGTCAGTGGTGTGCAACAGGTCAGTGGTGTAGGACAGGTCAGTGTGGTTCTGGTCAGGTGTGTGGAATTAGCCAGTGGTGCGGGACAAGCCAGTGGTGTGAGATAGCTCACTGGTGTCGGCCTTGTCAGTGCAGTAGGTTTGAACAGTGATGTGGGACAGGTCAATGAAGTGGGAAAGATCAGTGTTGTGGGACTTGCCAGTGGTGTCGATCTGGTCAGTGTGGGATAGGTCAGTGGTTTTGGACTGGTCAGTGTGGGACAGGTCATTGATGTGGTACTGGTCAATGGAGTAGGACATCATTGGTGCGGGACAGGTCAGTGGTGTGGGAATGGTCATTGGTGTGGTTCCGTTTATTGGTGTGGTATGTCTGTCCAGTGATGTGGGACAGGTCAGTGTGGTACTGGTTAATGGAGTAGGATAGGTCAGTGGTGTGGGACTGGTCAGTGATGTGGGATTGGTCAGTGGTGTGGAAATGGTCCATGGAGTAGGACACGTCAGTGGCGTGGGAGAGGTAAATTGTGAATGACAGGTCAGTGGTGTGGGATAGGTCAGTGGTGTAAGACAGGGCAGATGTGTGGGACTGGTCAGTATATGATAGGTCATTTGTGTGGGGCAGGTCAGTGGTGTGGGACTGGTCAGTGTGGGATAGGTCAGTGGTGTTGGACTTGTTAGTGATGTGGGACATGTCAGTGTGGGATAGATCAGTGGTGTGGGACTTGTTAGTGGCATGGGACAGGTCAGTGTGAGACAAGTTAGTGGTGTGCGACTGGTCAGTGTGGGACAGGTCATTGATGTGGTACTGGTCAATGGAGTAGGACAGGTCATTGGTGCAGGACTGGTCATCAGTGCGGGGCTGGTCATTGGTGCAGGACATCATTGGTGCAGGACAAGTCAGTGGTGTGGGAATGGTCATTGGTGTGTGACTGGTTATTGGTGTGCTACTGGTCAGTGTGGGATAGGTCAGTGGTGTTGGAATTTTTACTGGTGTGTGAATGTCAGTATGGGATAGGTCAGTGGTGTGGGATTGGTTAGTGGTGTGGGAGATGACTGTATAGGTTAGGTCAGTAGTGCAGGCTTTGTAAGGTGGGACTAGTCAGGAGTGTTGAACTGGGTAGTTGTGTGGGACTGGTCAATGGGGTAGGACAAGTCAGTGATGTGGGACAGGTCAGTGTTGTGGAACTTGTCAGTGTGGGATGGATAGAGTTGTGTGACTGGTCAGTGTTGTCGGACAGTTCAGTGTTGGACTGGTCGATGTAGTAGGTCAGGTCAGTGGTGAGGCACTGGTCAGCGGTGTGGGTCTGGTCAATGTTGTGAGACTGGTCAGTGATGTGGGACATGTCAGTGGTGTGCAACTGGTCAGTGAGGGAAAGGTAATAGGTGTGGTGCAGGTTATTGGTGCGGGACAGCTGAGTGGTGTTGGATGATTCATTGGTGTGGGTCTGATCATTGGTGCAGGACTGGTCATTGGTGTAGGAAAGGTCAATGTTGTGGGACAGGTCAGTGTGGGAGAGGTCATTGTAGGAGCACAGGTCAATGGTATGGGACTGATCAGTGTTGATGGACTGGTCAGTGGTGTGGAACTGTACAGTGGTTTTGGACTGGTCAGTGTAGTAATTCCATTCAGTGATTTTGGACAGGTTAATGGTGTGGGGCAGATCAGTGGTGTGGGACTGGTCAGTGATGTTGGACTTGATAGTAGTGTGACACAGGTCAGTGGTGTGGGTCATGTCAGTATATGATAATTCAGTGGTGTAAGACTTGTAAGTGTGGGACTGGTCAGGGTGTGGAACTGGGTAGTGGTGTGGGACTGGTCAGTGGAGTAGGACTGATCAGTGCAGGATGGTCAGTGATGTGGGACAGGTCAGTGGTTTGGAACTGGTCAGTGTTGTGGGATAGATCAGTTGCATGTGACAGGAGATGGTGTGGGATAGGTCAGTGGTGTGGGACAAGGCAGTGGTGTGGGACTGGTCAGTTTATGATAGGTCATTGGTGTGGGGCAAGTCAGTGGTGTGGGACAGATTAGTGGTGTGGGCCAGGTCAGTGGTGTTGGACAGGTCGGTGTGGAACTGGTCAGGAGTGTGGAATTAATCAGTTGTGTGGAACAGGTCAGTGTTGTGAGATAGCTCAGTGGTGTCAGACTGGTCAGTGTATTAGGCCTGTTCAGTGATGTCGGACAGGTCAATTGTGTGTGAAAGGTAAATGATGTGGGATGTCAGTGGTGTTGGACAGGTCAGTGTGGGATACGTTAGTGGTATTGGACAGGTCATTGATATGGGATTGGTGAATGGAGTAGGACAGGTCAGTGGTGTGGAACTGGTCATTGGTGCATGACTGGTCATTGGTGTGAGACAGGTCAGTGGTGTGGGATGGTTTGTTGATGTAGGACTGGTCATTGGTGCGGATCTGGTCAATGTTGTGGGAAAGGTCTGTGGTGTGCGACTGGTCAGTGGCATTAGACAGGTCAGTGTGGGACTGGCCAATCAATTAGGACTGGTCAGTGGTGTGGGACTGGTCAGTGGTGTGTGTCTGGTCAATGGAGTAAGAAAAGTCAGTGGTGCTGGACTGGTCAATGGTGTGGGCCTGATCAGTGGAGTGGGACAGGTAAGTGGTGTGGAAGAGGTCAGTGGTGTAGGATAGGTCAATGTGCGACTGGTCAATGTAGTAGGATTGGTCAGTGGTGTGGGAATGGTCAGTGGTGTAGGACAAGTCAGAGGTGTCAGACGGGTGGGACAGATCATTGATGTTGGACTGGTCAATGGTGTAGGGCAGGTCAGTGTGGGACTGGTCAATGGAGTAGGACAGGTCAGTGGTATGGAACTGGTCAGTGATGTGGGACTGGTAAGTGGTGTGGAAATGGTCCATGGAGTAGGACACGTTAGTGGCGTGGGAGAGGTAAATTGTGTATGACAGGTCAGTGGTGTGGGATACGTCAGTGGTGTGAGACAGGGCAGAGATGTGGGACTGGTCAGTGTATGATAGGTCATTTGTGTGGGACAGGTCAGTGGTGTGGGACAAGTTAGTGGTGTGCAACAGGTCAGTGATGTAGGACAGGTCAGTGTGGTTCTGGTCAGGTGTGTGGAATTATCCAGTGGTGTGCAGCGTCAATGGTGTGAGATAACTCACTGGTGTCGGTTTTGTCAGTGTTGTAGGTCTGTACAGTGATGTGGGACAGGTCAGTGTGGGATAGATCAGTGGTGTGGGACTTGTTAGTGGTGTGGGACAGGTCTGTGTGATATTGGTCAGTGGTGTGGGACTCGTCAATGTGGGACAGGTAATGGATGCAAGACATCATTGGTGAGGGACAGGTCAGTGGTGTGGGAATGTTCATTGGTGTGGGACTGGTTATTGGTGTGGAACTTGGTCAATGGTGTAGGTCAGGTCATTGGTGTGCCACTGGTCAGTGTATGATAGGTCATTGGTGTGGGGGAGGTCAGTGGTGTGGGACAGGACAGTGTGGGGCTGGTTAGGAGTTTGGAATTAGTCAGTGGTGTGCGACAAGTCAGTGGTGTGAGAAAACTCAGTGTTGTCAGACAGGTTAGTGTAGTATGTCTGTACAGTGATGTGGGACAGGTCAATGGTGTGGTACAGATCAGTGGTGTGTGACTTGTCAATGGTGTGGTACAGGTCAGTGGTGTGCTACTTGTCAGTGTGGGATAGGTCAGTGGTGTTGGAGTTTTTACTGGTGTGTGAAGGTCAGTATGGGACAGGTCAGTGGTGTGGGACTGGTCAGTGGTGTGTGACATGTCTGTATAGGGTAGGTGAGTAGTGGAGTATTCATAAGGAGGGACTAGTCAGGGGTGTTCAACTGGGTAGTGGTGTGGGACTGGTCAATGGAGTAGGACAAGTCAGTGATTTTGGTCAGGTCATAGGTGTGGAACTGGTCAGTTGGGATGGTTAGTGTTGTGGGACTTGTGAGTGGTGTAGGACATGTCAGTGTGTGACTGGTAAATATACTAGGTCAGGTCAGTGGTGTTGCACTGGTCAGTGGTATGTGACTGCTCAGCGTTGTAGGACAAGTCAGAGGTGCCGGATGGGTCAATGATGTGGGACTTATCAGTGCTGTTTTACTGGTCAGTTGTGTGGGACTGTTCAATTGTGTAAGATAGGTCAGTGTGGGACTGGTCAATGGAGTAGGACAGGTCAGTGGCATGGGACTGGTCAGTGATGTGGGATGGGTCAGTGGCATGGAAATGATCCATGGAGTAGGACACGTTAGTGGTGTGGGAGAGGTAAATGGTGTATGACAGGTCAGTGGTGTGGGATAGGTCAGTGGTGTGAGACAGGGCAGAGGTGTGGGACTGGTCAGTGTATGATAGGTCATTTGTGTGGGGCAGGTCAGTGGTGTGGGACAGGTTAGTGGTGTGCACCAGCTCAGAGGTATAGGACAGGTCAGTGTGGTTCTGGTCAGGTGTGTGGAATTACCCAGTGGTGTGCGGCAAGTCAATCGTGTGAGATAGCTCACTGGTATCAGTCTTGTCAGTGTTGTAGGTCTGTACAGTGATGTGGGACAGGTCAATGAATTGTGAAAGATCAGTGGTATGGGACTTGTCAGTGGTGTGGGACTGGTCAGTGTTGGATAGGTCAGTGGTGTTGGACTTTTTAGTGATGTAGGACAGGTCAGTGTGGGATAGATCAGTGGTGTGGAACTTATTAGGGGTGTGGGACAGGTCTGTGTGGGATAGGTCAGTGGTGTGGGACTGGTCAGTGTTGGACAGGTCATTGATGCAGTACTGGTCAATGGAGTAGGACTGGTCATTTGTGTGGGACTGGTCATTGGTGTGGGACTTGTCAGTGGTGTGGGACTGTCATTGTTATGGGACTGGTTATTGGTGTGGTACTTGGTCAATGGAGTAGGACAGGTCATTAGTGTGGCACTGGTCAGTGTATAATAGGTCATTGGTGTGGGGCAGGTCAGTGGTGTGGGACAGGTTAGTGGTGTCGGCCAGGTAGGTGGTGTAGGACAGGACAGTGTGGGACTGGTCAGGGGTTTGAAACTTGTTAGTGGTGTGCGACAATTCTGTGGTGTGAGAAAACTCAGTGTTGTCAGACTGGCTAATGTAATATGTCTGTACAGTGATGTGGGACAGGTCAAAGGTGTGGTACATATCAGTGGTGTGGGACTTTTCAATGGTGTAGTACAGGTCAGTGGTGTGCGACTGCTCAGTGTGTGATAGGTCAGTGGTGTTGGAATTTTTAGTGGTGTGTGAAGGTCATTATGGGATATGTCAGTGGTGTGGGACTGGTCAGTGGTGTGGGACTGGTCAGTGGTGTGGGACATGTCTGTAAAGGGTAGGTCAGTAGGGCAAGATTTGTAAGGTGGGACTAGTCAAGGGTGTTGAACTGGGTAGTGGTGTGGGACTGGTCAATGTGGGATGGATAGTGTTGTGTGACTGGTCAGTGTTGTAGGACAGTTCAGTGTTCGACTCGTCAATGTAGTAGGTCAGGTCAGTGGTTTGAGACTGTTCAGTGAGGGAAATGTCAATGATGTGGTGCAGGTCATTGGTGCATGACAGGTCATTGGTGCAGAACAGCTCAGTGGTGTTGGATGATTCATTAGTGTGGGACTGATCATTGGTGCAGGACTGGTCATTGGTGTATGAAAGATCAGTGGTGTGGGACTGGTCAGTGGTGTAGAACAGGTCAGTGTGGGGCTGGTCAATTGGATAGGACAGGTCAATGGTGTGAGACTGGTCACTGGTATAGAACAAGTCTCTGGTGCTGGACTGGTCAAAGGTGTGGGACTGATCAGTGGAGTGAGACAGGTCAGTAGTGTGGAAATGGTCAGTGGTGTAGGGCAGGTTAGTGTGGGAGAGGTCATTGTAGGAGGACAGGTCAGTGGTGTAGAACATGTCAGAGGTGCTGGACAGGTCAATGGTGTGGGACTGATCAGTGTTGATGGACTGGTCAGTGGTATAGAACTGTACAGTGGTGTAGGACAGGTCAATGGTGTGCTTCTGGTCAGTGGTGTGGGATGGTCAGTAATGTGCGACGTCCGAGGTATTGGACAGGTTAGTGGCGTGGGCCAGGTCAGTCGTCTAGGACAAGTCAGTGTTGGATTGGTCAGGGTTGTGCAACATGTCAGTGTGGGACTGGTCAATATACTAGGTCAGTTCAGTGGTGTGGGACAAGTAAGTGGTGTGAGATAGCTCAGTGGTGTTGGACTGGTCAGTGTAGTAGGTCCGTTAAGTAATTTTAGACAGGTCTGTGGTGTGGGACTGGTCAGTGGTGTGGAAATTGTCAATGGAGTAGGAAAAGTCAGTGGTGTGGGATAGGTCAGTGGTGTGTGACAGGGCTGAGGTGTGGGACTGCTCAGTGTATGATAGGTCATTGGTGTGGGGCTGGTCAGTGGTATGGGACAGGTTAGTGGTGTGGGCCAGGACAGTGGTGTAGGACAGGTCAGTGTGGGACTGGCCAGGGGTGTGAAACCAGTCTGTGGTGTGGGACAAGTAAGTGGTATGAGAGAGTTCAGTGGTGTTGGACTGGTCTGTGAAGTAAGTCTGTTCAGTGATTTGGGACAGGTCAGTGGTGTGGGAGAGATCAGTGGTGTGGGACTTGTCAGTGGTGTTGGACTTGATAGTGGTGTGGGACAGGGCAGTGTGGGACAGCTCAGTATAGGATAGGTCAGTGGTGTAAGACTTGTAAGTGTGGGACTGGTCAAGGGTGTAGAACTGGGTTGTGGTGTGCGACTGTTGAATGGAGTAGGACAAGTCAGTGATGTGGGACAGGTCAGTGATGTAGGAATGATCAGTGTGGGATGGTCAGTGATGTGGGACAGGTCAGTAGTGTGGAACTGGTCAGTTGGGATGGTTAGTGTTGTGGGACAGGTCAGTGGTGTGGAACTGGTCAGTTGGGATGGTTAGTGTTGTGGGACTGGTAAGTATTGTAGGACATGTCAGTGTGGGACTGGTCAATGGAGAAGGATAGGTCAGTGGTATGCGTAAGGTCAGTGGTGTGAAACTGGTCAGTGATGTGGGATAGGTCAGTTGTATGGGAGAGGGTAGTGGTGTGAGATAGGTCAGTGGTGTGGGACTGGTCAGTGTATGATAGGTCATTGGTGTGGGGCAAGTCAGTGGTGTGGGACAGGTTAGTGGTGTGCGCCACGTCAGTGGTGTCGGACTAGTCAGTGTATTTGGTCTGTTCAGTAATGTGGGATAGGTCAATTGTGTGCGAAAGATAAGTGGTGTGGGATGTCAGTGTTGTGGAACAGGTCAGTGTGGGATAGGTCAGTGGTGTGGGACAGCTCATTGATGCAGGACTGGTAAATGGAGTAGGACAGGTCCATGGTGTGGCACTGGTCATTGGTGCATGACTGGTCATTGGTGTGAGACAGGTCAGTAGTGTGGGATGGTTTGTTGGTGTGGGACTAGTCATTGGTGTGGGTCTGGTCTTTGGTGTAGGAAAGGTCTGTGGTGTGCAACTGATGAGTGGTGTAGGACATGTCAGTGTGGGACTGGTCAATATACTAGGTCAGTTCAGTGGTGTGGCACTGGTCAGTGGTGTGAGACTAGTCAGTGTTGTAGGACAATCAGAGGTGCTGGACGGGTCAATGTTGTGGGACTGATCAGTGCTGTTTTAATGGTCATTTGTGTGGGACTGTTCAGTTGTGTAAGACAGGTCAGTGAGGCACTGGTCATTGGTGAAGGACAGGTCAGTGGTATGGGTCTGGTCAGTGGTGTGAAACTGGTCAGTGATGTGGGATAGGTCAGTTGTATGTGACGGGGTAGTGGTGTCGGATAGGTCAATGTTGTGGGATAGGTCATTGATGTGTGACTGGTCAATGGAGTGGGTCAGGTCAGTGGTGTGGCACTGTCATTGGTGAAAGAGTGGTCAATGGTGTGGGACGTCATTGGTGTAGGAAAGGTTTGTGGTGTGTGACTGGTCAGTGGTGTAGGACAGGTCAGTGTGGGACTGGTCAATTGAGTAGGACTTTTCAGTGGTGTGGGACTGGTCAGTGGTGACAGACTGGTCAATGCTGTAGGACAAATCAGTATTGCTGGACTGGTCAATGGTGTGGGACTGATCACTGGAGTGGGACAGGTCAGTGGTGTGGAACTGGTCAGAGGTGTATGATAGGTTAGTGTGGGACTGGTCAATGTAGGAGGACAGGTCAGTGGAGTGGGACTAGTCAATGGTGTAGGACAAGTCAGAGGTGTTGGATGGGTCAATGGTGTGGGACAGGTCAGTGGTGTGTGACTGGTCAGTGTATGATAGATCATTGCTGTGGGGCAGGTCATTGTTATGGGTCAGGTTAGTGGTGTGGGTGAGGTCAGTGGTGTAGGACAGGTCAGTGTGGGACTGGGCAGGAGTGTGGAACTAGTCAGTGGTATGCGACAAGTAAGTGGTGTGAGATAGCTCAGTGGTGTTGGACTGGTCAGTGTAGTAAGTCTGTTCAGTGATTTTGGACAGTTCAGTGTTGTGGGAGAGATCAGTGATGTGGGACTTGTCAATGGTGTTGGACTTGATAGTGGTGTGGGACAGGTCAGTGTGGGACAGGTCAGTCTAGGATAGGTCAGTGGTGTAAGACTTGTATGTGTGGGACTTGACAGGGGTGTGGAACTGAGTAGTGGTGTGGGACTGGTTAATGGAGTAGGACAAGTCAGTAATGTGGGACAGGTCAGTCGCATGGAACTGGTCAGTTGGGATGGTTAGTGTTGTGGGACTGGTGAGTGGTATAGGACATGTCAGTGTGGGACTGGTCAATATACTAGGTCAGGTCAGTGGTGTGGGACTGTTCAGTTGTGTAAGACAGGTCAGTGTGGCACTGGTCAATGGAGTAGGACAGGTAAGTGGTATGGGTTTGGTCAGTGGCCTGAAACTGGTCAGTGATGTGGGATAGGTCAGTTGTATGTGACGGGGTAGTCGTGTGGGATATGTCACTGGTGTGGGATCGGTCAATGGTGTGGAACAGGGCAGTGGTGTGGGACATCAGTGCTGCAGGACTGGTCAGTGTGGGATAGGTCAGTGGTGTTGGACTTGTTAGAGGTGTGGGATAGGTCAGTGTGGGATAGGTCAATGGTGTGAGACAGGTTATTGATGCAAGACTGGTCCATGGAGTAGGACAGGTCAATGGTGTGGCACTGGTCATTGGTGTATGACTGGCCATTGGTGCAGGACAGGTCAGTGGCGTGGGATGGTTTGTTGGTGTGGACGTCATTGGTGCAGGACTGGTCATTGGTATAGGAAAGGTTTGTGGTGTGCGACTGGTCAGTGGTGTAGGACAGGTCAGTATGGGACTGGTCAATTGAGTAAGACTGGTCAGTGGTGTGGGATGGGTCAATGGTGTGAGACTGATCAATGGTGTAGGGCAAGTCAGTGGTGCTGGACTGGTCAATGGTGTTGGACTGATCAATGGAGTGGGATAGGTTAATGGTTCAGAGCTGGTAAGTGATGTAGGATAGGTCAGTGTGGGACTGGTCATTGGTGCAAGACTGGTCATTGGTGTAGGAAAGGTCTGTGGTATGCGACTGGTCAGTGGTGTAGGACAGGTCAGTGTGGGACTGGTCAATCGAGTAGGACTGATCAGTGGAGTGGGATAGGTTAATGGTTCAGAGCTGGTCAGTGATGTAGTATAGGTCAGTGTGGGACTGGTCAAAGTAGGAGGACAGGTTAGTGGTGTGGGCTGGTCAGTGGTGTAGGACAAATCAGAGCTGTCTGACAGTTCAATGGTGTGGGACAGATCTGTGATGTTGGACTGTTCAGTGGTGTAGGCCTGGTCTGTGTGGGACTGGTCAATATACAAAGTCAGGTCAGTGGTGTGGCACTGGTCAGTGGTATGAGACTGGTTAGTGTTGTAGGACAAGTCAGAGATGCCAGACGGGTCAATGGTGTGGGACTGATCAGTGCTGTTTTACTGGTCAGTTTTGTGGGACTGTTCAGTTGTGTAAGACAGGTCAGTGTTGCACTGGCCAATGGAGTAGGACAGGTCAGTGGTGTGGGACATGTCTGTATAGGATAGGTCAGTAGTGCAGCATTGGTAAAGAGGGACAAGTCTGTGGTGTTGGACTGGTCAAAAGTGTGGGATTGATCAGTGGAGTGGGACAGGTCAATGGTGTGGAACCTGTCAGTGGTGTACGGCAGGTCAGTGTGGGATGGGTCATTATAGGAGGTCAGGTCAGATGTGTGGGACTGCTCAGTGGTGTAGGACATGTCAGAAGTGCTGGACAGGTCAATGGTGTGGGACTGATCAGTCCTGTTGGACTGGTCAGTGGTGTGGAACTGTACAGTGGTGTAGGACGGGTCAGAGTGGGACTCGTCAATGGAGTAGGACTGGTCAGTGGTGTGGGTTCGTTCAGTGGTGTGGGACTGGTCAGTTATGTGGGACATGTCAGAGGTATGAGACAGGTTAGTGGTGTAGGCCAGGTCAGTAGTGTGGGTCAGTGGTGTGGGACAGGGCTGTGATGTGGGACTGGTCAGTGTATGATAGGTCATTTGTGAGGGGCAGATCAGTGGAGCGAGACAAGTTAGTGCTGTAGGACAGGTCAGTGTGGAACTGGTCGTGGGTGTGCAACTAGTCAGTGGTGTGGGACAAGTAAGTGGTGTGAGTTAGCTCAGTAGTGTTGGACTGTTGAGTGATTTTGGACAGGTCAGTGGTGTGGGACACATCAGTATGTAATAGGTCATTGGGGTGGGGCAGGTCAGTGGTATGGGACAGGTTAGTGTTGTGGGCCAGGTCAGTGGTGTAGGACAAGTAAGTGGTGTGAGATAGCTCAGTGGAGTTGGACTGGTCAGTATAGTAAGTCCATTCAGTGATTTGGGACCAGTCAGTGGTGTAGGACTTGTCAGTCGTGTTGGACTTGATATTTCTGTGGGACAGTTTAGTGTGGGACAGCTCAGTATAGGATAGGTCAGTGGTGTAAGACTTGTAAGTGTGGGACTGGTCAGGGGTGTGGAACTGGGTGCTGGTGTGGGACTGATCAATGGAGTAGGACAGGTTAGTGATGTGGGACAGGTCAGTGGTGTAGGACTGATCAGTGTGGGATGGTCAGTGATGTGGGACAGGTTAGTTGTGTGGAACTGGTCAGTTGGGATGGTTAGTGTTGTTGGTCTGGTGAATGGTGTCGGACATGTCAGTGTGGGACTGGTCAATATAGTAGGTCAGTTCAGTGGTGTGTCACTGGTCGGTGGTATGAGATTGGTCACTGTTGTAGGACAAGTCAGAGGTGCCAGATTGGTTCATAGTATGGGACTGATCAGTGCTGTTTTATTGGTCAGTTGTGTGGGACTGTTCAGGTCAGTGTGGCACTGGTCAATGGAGTAGGACAGGTCAGTGTTATGGGTCTGTTCAGTGATTTGGGACCGGTCAGTGATGTGGGATAGGTCAGTTGTATGTGACAGGTTAGTGGTGTGTTCCAGGTCAGTGGTGTAGGACAGGTCAGTGTGGTTCTGGTCAGGGGTGTGGAATTAGTCAGTGGTGTGGGAAAGGGCAGTGGTGTGGGACTGGTCATTGTATGATAGGTCATTGATGTGGGGCATCAGTGGTGTTGGACAGGTTAGTGGTGTGGGACAGGTCAGTGGTGTAGGACAGGTCAGTGTGGGACTGGTCAGGGGTGTGAAATTGATCAGTTGTGTGGGACGTCAGTGTTGTGAGATAGCTCAGTGGTGTCAGACTGGTCAGTGTAGTTGGTCTGTTCAGTGATGTGGGACATCTCAATGGTGTGTGAAATATCAGTGATGTGGGACATCAGTGCTGTGGGACTGTTCAGTGTGGGATATATGAGTGGTGTTGGACTTGTTAGAGGTGTGGGACAGGTCAGTGTGGGATAGGTCAGTGGTGTGGGATAGGTAATTGATGTGGGACTGGTCAATGGAGGACAGGTCAGTGGTGTGGCACTGGTGATTGGTGTGGGACTTGTCAGTGGCATGGAAATGATCCATGGAGTAGGACATGTTAGTGGCGTGGGAGAGGTAAATGGTGTATGACAGGTCAGTGGTGTGGGATAGGTCAGTGGTGTGAGACAGGGCAGAGGTGTAGGACTGGTCAGTGTATGATAGGTCATTTGAGTGGGGCAGGTCAGTAGTGTGGGACAGGTTTGTGGTGTGCACCAGCTCAGTGGTATAGGACAGGTCAGTGTGGTTCTGGTCAGGTGTGTGGAATTACCCAGTGGTGTGCGGCAAGTCAATCGTGTGAGATAGCTCACTGGTGTCAGTCTTGTCAGTGTTGTAGGTCTGAACAGTGATGTGGGACAGGTCAATGAATTGGGAAAGATCAGTGGTGTGTGTCTTGTCAGTGGTGTGGGACTGGTCAGTGTTGAATAGGTCAGTGGTGTTGGACTTGTTAGTGATGTAGGACAGGTCAGTGTGGGATAGATCAGTGGTGTGGGACTTGTTAGGGGTGTGGGACAGGTCTGTGTGGGATAGGTCAGTGGTGTGGGACTGGACAGTGTGGGGCAGGTCATTGATGCAGTACTGGTCAATGGAGTAGGACTGGTCATTTGTGTGGGATTGGTCATTGGTGTGGGACTGGTCAGTGGTGTGGGACGGTCATTGTTATGGGACTGGTTATTGGTGTGGTATTTGGTCAATCGAGTAGGACAGGTCATTGGTGGTCATTCGTGTGGGGCAGGTCAGTGGTGTGGGACAGGTAGGTGGTGTAGGACAGGACAGTGTGGGACTGGTCAGGAGTTTGAAACTTGTCAGTGGTGTGCGACAATTCTCTGGTGTGAGAAAACTCAGTGTTGTCAGACTGGTTAGTGTAGTATGTCTGTACAGTGATGTGGGACAGGTCAAAGGTGTGGTACATATCAGTGGTGTGGGACTTTTCAATGGTGTAGTACAGGTCAGTGGTGTGCGACTGCTCAGTGTGTGATAGGTCAGTGGTGTTGGAATTTTTAGTGGTGTGTGAAGGTCATTATGGGACATGTCAGTGGTGTGGGACTGGTCAGTGGTGTGGGACATGTCTGTAAAGGGTAGGTCAGTAGGGCATGATTCGTAAGGTGAGACTAGTCAAGGGAGTTGAACTGGGTAGTGGTGTGGGACTGGTCAATGGAGTAGGACAATTCAGTGATGTGGGACAGGTCAGTGTTGTGGAACTGGTCAGTGTGGGATAGATAGTGTTGTGTGACTGGTCAGTGTTGTAGGACAGTTCAGTGTTCGACTCGTCAATGTAGTAGGTCAGGTCAGTGGTTTGAGACTGTTCAGTGAGGGAAATGTCAATGGTGTGGTGCAGGTCATTGGTGCATGACAGGTCATTGGTGCAGAACAGCTCAGTGGTGTTGGATGATTCATTAGTGTGGGACTGATCATTGGTGCAGGTCTGGTCATTGGTGTATGAAAGGTCAGTGGTGTGGGACTGGTCAGTGGTGTAGGACAGCTCAGTGTGGGGCTGGTCAATTGGGTAGGACAGGTCAATGGTGTGAGACTGGTCAATGGTATAGAACAAGTCTCTGGTGCTGGACTGGTCAAAGGTGTGGGACTGATCAGTGGAGTGGGACAGGTCAGTAGTGTGGAAATGGTCAGTGGTGTAGGGCAGGTCAGTGTGGGAGAGGTCATTGTAGGAGGACAGGTCAGTGGTGTAGGACATGTCAGAGGTGCTGGACAGGTCAATGGTGTGGGACTGATCAGTGTTGATGGACTGGTCAGTGGTATGGAACTGTACAGTGGTGTAGGACAGGTCAATGGTGTGCTTCTGGTCAGTGGTGTGGGATGGTCAGTGATGTGCGACGTCAGAGGTATTGGACAGGTTAATTGCATGGGCCAGGTCTGTCGTGTAGGACAAGTCAGTGTGGGATTGGTCAGGGTTGTGCAACATGTCAGTGTGGGACTGGTCAATATACTAGGTCAGTTCAGTGTTGTGGGACTGGTGAGTGGAGTAGGACATGTCAGTCTGCGACTGGTCAATATACTAGGTCAGTTCAGTGGTGTGTGACAAGTAAGTGGTGTGATATAGCTCAGTGGTGTTGGACTGGTCAGTGTAGTAGGTCCGTTAAGTAATTTTAGACAGGTCCGTGGTGTGGGACTGGTCAGTGGTGTGGAAATTGTCAATGGAGTAGGAAAAGTCAGTGGCGTGGGAGAGGTAATTGGTGTGGGACAGGTCTGTGGCGTGGGACAAGTCAGTGGTGTGGGATATGTCAGTGGTGTGGGATAGGTCAGTGGTGTGGGATAGGTCAGTGGTGTGGGATAGGTCAGTGGTGTGTGACAGGGCTGAGGTGTGGGACTGCTCAGTGTATGATAGGTCATTGGTGTGGGGCTGGTCAGTGGTATGGGACAGGTTAGTGGTGTGGGCCAGGACAGTGGTGTAGGACAGGTCAGTGTGGGACTGGCCAGGGGTGTGAAAACAGTCTGTGGTGTGGGACAAGTAAGTGGTGTGAGAGAGCTCAGTGGTGTTGGACTGGTCTGTGAAGTAAGTCCATTCAGTGATTTTGGACAGTTCAGTGTTGTGGGAGAGATCAGTGGTGTGGGACTTGTCAGTGGTGTTAGACTTGATAGTGGTGTGGGACAGGGAAGTGTGGGACAGCTCAGTATAGGATAGGTCAGTGGTGTAAGATTTGTAAGTGTGGGACTGGTCAAGGGTGTGGAACTGGGTTGTGGTGTGGGTCTGTTGAATGGAGTAGGACAAGTCAGTGATGTGGGACAGGTCAGTGATGTAGGAATGATCAGCGTGGGATGGTCAGTGATGTGGGACAGGTCAGTGATGTAGGAATGATCAGTGTGGGATGGTCAGTGATGTGGGACAGGTCAGTGGTGTGGAACTGGTCAGTTGGGATGGTTAGTGTTGTGGGACTGGTGAGTGGAGTAGGACATGTCAGTGTGGGACTGTTCAATATACTAGGTCAGTTCAGTGGTATGGCACTGGTCAGTGGTGTGAGACTAGTCAGTGTTGTAGGACAATCAGAGGTGCCGGATGGGTTAATGGTGTGTGACTGATCAGTTCTGTTTTAATGGTCAGTTGTGTGGGACTGTTCAGTTGTGTAAGACAGGTCAGTGTGGCACTGGTCAGTGGAGTAGGACAGGTCAGTGGTGTGGGTCTGGTCAGTGGTGTGAAACTGGTCAGTGATGTGGGATAGGTCAGTGGTGTGGGGCAGGTGCGTGGTGTGGGATAGGTTAGTGGTGTGGGCCAGGTCAGTGGTGTTCGGCAGGTCAGTGTGGTTCAGGTCAGGGGTGTGGAATTAGTCAATGGTGTGGGATAAGTCAGTGGTGTGAGATAGCTCACTGGTGTCAGTCTTGTCAGCGCAGTAGGTCTGTACAGTGATGTGGGACAGGTCAATGGTGTTGGAAAGAACAGTGGTGTGGGATTTCTCAGTGGTGTGGGACAGGTCATTGATGCGGGACTGGTCAATGGAGTAGGACAGGTCATTGGTGTGGGACTGGTCATTGGTGTGGTACTGATCATTGGTGTAGGAAGGGTCAGTGGTGTGGGACTGGTCAGTGGTGTAGGGCATGTCAGTGTGGGACTAGTCAATCGAGTAGGACTGGTTAGTGTTGTGGGACTGGTCAATGGAGTAGGACAAGTCAGTGATGTGGGACAGGTCAGCAGTGTAGGACTGATCAGTATGGTATGGTCAGTGATGTGGGCAGGTCAGTGTTGGGGAACTGCTCAGTTGGGATGGTTATTGTTGTGGGACTGGTCAGTGGTGTAGGACAGGTCAGTGAGTGACTGGACAATCGATTAGGACAGGTCAGTGGTGTGGGACTGGTAAGTGGTGTGGGTCATGTCTGTCTAGGTTAGGTCAGTAGTGCAGGATTGGTAAGGTGGGATAGGTCAGGTGTGTGGAACTAGGTAGTGGTGTGGGACTGGTCAATGGAGTAGGAGAAGACAGTGTTTTGGGACAGGTCAGTGGTGTAGGACTGATCAGTGTGGGATTGTCAGTGATGTGGGAAAGGTCAGTGGTGTGGAACTGGCCAGTTGGAATGGTGAGTGTTGTGGGACTGGTAAGTATTGTAGGACATGTCAGTGTGGGACTGGTCAATGGAGAAGGATAGGTCAGTGGTATGCGTAAGGTCAGTGGTGTAAAACTGGTCAGTGATGTGGGATAGGTCAGTTGTATGGGAGAGGGTAGTGGTGTGAGATAGGTCAGTGGTGTGGGACTGGTCAGTGTATGATAGGTCATTGGTGTGGGGAAAGTCAGTGTTGTGGGACAGGTTAGTGGTGTGGGCCACGTCAGTGGTGTTGTACTAGTCAGTGTATTTGGTCTGTTCAGTAATGTGGGATAGGTCAATTGTATGCGAAAGATAAGTGGTGTGGGATGTCAGTGTTGTGGAACAGGTCAGTGTGGGATAGGCCAGTGGTGTGGGACAGGTCATTGATGCGGGACTGGTAAATGGAGTAGGACATGTCCATGGTGTGGCACTGGTCATTGGTGCATGACTGGTCATTGGTGTGAGACAGGTCAGTAGTGTGGGATGGTTTGTTGGTGTGGGACTGGTCATTGGTATGGGTCTGGTCTTTGGTGTAGGAAAGGTCTGTGGTGTGCGACTGATGAGTGATGTAGGACATGTCAGTGTGGGACTGGTCAATATACTAGGTCAGTTCAGTGGTGTGGCACTGGTCAGTGGTGTGAGACTAGTCAGTGTTGTAGGACAATCAGAGGTGCTGGACAGGTCAATGTTGTGGGACTGATCAGTGCTGTCTTTATGGCCATTTGTGTGGGACTGTTCAGTTGTGTAAGACAGGTCAGTGAGGCACTGGTCATTGGTGAAGGACAGGTCAGTGGTATGGAACTGGTCAGTGGTGTGAAACTGGTCAGTGATGTGGGATAGGTCAGTTGTATGTGTCAGGGTAGTGGTGTCAGATAGGTCAGTGTTGTGGGATAGGTCATTGATGTGTGACTGGTCAATGGAGTGGGTCAGGTCAGTGGTGTGGCACTGTCATTGGTGAATGTGGTCAATGGTGTGGGACGTCATTGGTGTAGGAAAGGTCTGTGGTGTGTAACTGGTCAGTGGTGTAGGACAGGTCAGTGTGGGACTGGTCAATTGAGTAGGACTTTTCAGTGGTGTGGGACTGGTCAGTGGTGATAGACTGGTCAATGCTGTAGGACAAATCAGTATTGCTGGACTGGTCAATGGTGTGGGACTGATCACTGGAGTGGGATAGGTCAGTGGTGTGGAACTGGACAGAGGTGTAGGATAGGTTAGTGTGGGACTGGTCAATGTAGGAGGACAGGTCAGTGGAGTGGGAGAAGTCAATGGTGTAGGACAAGTCAGAGGTGTTGGACGGGTCAATGGTGTGGGACAGGTCAGTGGTGTGGGACTGGTCAGTATATGATAGATCATTGCTGTGGGGCAGGTCATTGTTATGGGTCAGGTTAGTGGTGTGGGTGAGGTCAGTGGTGTAGGACAGGTCAGTGTGGGACTGGGCAGGAGTGTGGAACTAGTCAGTGGTATGCGACAAGTAAGTGGTGTGAGATAGCTCAGTGGTGTTGGACTGGTCAGTGTAGTAAGTCTGTTCAGTGATTTTGGACAGTTCAGTGTTGTGGGAGAGATCAGTGATGTGGGACTTGTCAATGGTGTTGGACTTGATAGTGGTGTGGGACAGGTCAGTGTGGGACAGGTCAGTCTAGGATAGGTCAGTGGTGTAAGAATTGTATGTGTAGGACTTGACAGGGGTGTGGAACTGAGTAGTGGTGTGGGACTGGTTAATGGAGTAGGACAAGTCAGTAATGTGGGACAGGTCAGTCGTGTGGAACTGGTCAGTTGGGATGGTTAGTGTTGTGGAACTGGTGAGTGGTATAGGACATGTCAGTATGGGACTGGTCAATATACTAGGTCAGGTCAGTGGTGTGGGACTGTTCAGTTGTGTAAGACAGGTCAGTGTGGCACTGGTCAATGGAGTAGGACAGGTAAGTGGTATGGGTTTGGTCAGTGGCCTGAAACTGGTCAGTGATGTGGGATAGGTCAGTTGTATGTGACGGGGTAGTCGTGTGGGATATGTCACTGGTGTGGGATCAGTCAATGGTGTGGAACAGGGCAGTGGTGTGGGACATCAGTGCTGCAGGACTGGTCAGTGTGGGATAGGTCAGTCGTGTTGGACTTGTTAGAGGTGTGGGATAGGTCAGTGGTGTGAGACAGGTTATTGATGTGAGACTGGTCAATGGAGTAGGACAGGTCAATGGTGTGGCACTGGTCATTGGTGTATGACTGGCCATTGGTGCAGGACAGGTCAGTGGTGTGGGATGGTTTGTTGGTGTGGACTAGTCATTAGTGCCGGACTGGTCATTGGTGTAGGAAAGGTCTGTGGTGTGCGACTGGTCAGTGGTGTAGGACAGGTCAGTGTGGGACTGGTCAATCGAGTAGGATTGATCAGTGGAGTGGGATAGGTTAATGGTTCAGAGCTGGTCAGTGATGTAGGATAGGTCAGTGTGGGACTGGTCAAAGTAGGAGGACAGGTTAGTGGTGTTGGCTGGTCAGTGGTGTAGGACAAATCAGAGCTGTCTGACAGGTCAATGGTGTGGGACAGATCTGTGATGTTGGACTGTTCAGTGGTGTAGGCCTGGTCTGTCTGGGACTGGTCAATATACAAAGTCAGGTCAGTGGTGTGGCACTGGTCAGTGGTATGAGACTGGTTAGTGTTGTAGGACAAGTCAGAGATGCCAGACGGGTCAATGGTGTGGGACTGATCAGTGCTGTTTTACTGGTCAGTTTTGTGGGACTGTTCAGTTGTGTAAGACAGGTCAGTGTTGCACTGGCCAATGGAGTAGGACAGGCCAGTGGTGTGGGACATGTCTGTATAGGATAGGTCAGTAGTGCAGCATTGGTAAAGAGGGACAAGTCTGTGGTGTTGGACTGGTCAAAAGTGTGGGATTGATCAGTGGAGTGGGACAGGTCAATGGTGTGGAACCTGTCAGTGGTGTACGGCAGGTCAGTGTGGGATGGGTGATTATAGGAGGTCAAGTCAGATGTGTGGGACTTGTCAGTGGTGTAGGACATGTCAGAAGTGCTGGACAGGTCA
Source organism: Narcine bancroftii (assembly GCF_036971445.1). NCBI lineage: Eukaryota > Metazoa > Chordata > Chondrichthyes > Torpediniformes > Narcinidae > Narcine > Narcine bancroftii. The sequence goes on along the minus strand of NC_091469.1, from coordinate 249,793,906 downwards.
ATGGTGTGGTACTGATCAGTCCTGTTGGACTGGTCAGTGGTGTGGAACTGTGCAGTGGTGTAGGACAGGTCAGAGTGGGACTCGTCAATGGACTGGTCAGTGGTGTGGGTTCGGTCAGTGGTGTGGGAATGGTCAGTAATGTGGGACATGTCAGAGGTATGGGACAGGTTAGTGGTGTAGGCCAGGTCAGTAGTGTGGGTCAGTGATGTGGGACAGGGCTGTGATGTGGGACTGGTCAGTGTATGATAGGTCATTTGTGAGGGGAAGATCAGTGGAGTGAGACAGATTAGTGCTGTAGGACAGGTCAGTATGGAACTGATCGTGGGTGTGGAACTAGTCAGTGGTGTGGGACAAGTAAGTGGTGTGAGTTAGCTCAGTAGTGTTGGACTGTTCAGTGAAGTAAGTCTGTTCAGTGATTTTGGACAGGTCAGTGGTGTGGGACACATCAGTCTGTATTAGGTCATTGGGGTGGGGCAGGTCAGTGGTATGGGACAGGTTAGTGTTGTGGGCCAGGTCAGTGGTGTAGGACAGGTTAGTGTGGGACGGGTCAAGGGTGTGGAACTAGTCAGTGGTGTGGGACAAGTGGTGTGGGACAAGTAAGTGGTGTGAGATAGCTCAGTGGAGTTGGACTGGTCAGTATAGTAAGTCCATTCAGTGATTTGGGACCAGTCAGTGGTGTAGGACTTGTCAGTGGTGTTGGACTTGATATTGGTGTGTGACAGTTTAGTGTGGGACAGGTCAGTATACGATAAATCACTGGTGTAAGACATGTATGTGTGGGACTGGTCAGGGGTGTGGAACTGGGTGCTGGTGTGGGACTGATCAATGGAGTAGGACAGGTTAGTGATGTGGGACAGGTCAGTGGTGTAGGACTGATCAGTGTGGGATGGTCAGTGATGTGGGACAGGTTAGTTGTGTGGAACTGGTCAGTTGGGATGGTTAGTGTTGTTGGTCTGGTGAATGGTGTCGGACATGTCAGTGTGGGACTGGTCAATATAGTAGGTCAGTTCAGTGGTGTGGCACTGGTCGGTGGTATGAGATTGGTCACTGTTGTAGGACAAGTCAGAGGTGCCAGATTGGTCAATGGTATGGGACTGATCAGTGCTGTTTTACTGGTCAGTTGTGTGGGACTGTTCAGTTGTGCAGGACAGGTCAGTGTGGCACTGGTCAATGGAGTAGGACAGGTCAGTGTTATGGGTCTGTTCAATGATTTGGGACCGGTCAGTGATGTGGGATAGGTCAGTTGTATGTGACAGGTTAGTGGTGTGTGCCAGGTCAGTAGTGTAGGACAGGTCAGTGTGGTTCTGGTCAGGGGTGTGGAATTAGTCAGTGGTGTGGGACAAGTAAGTGGTGTGAGATAGCTCACTGGTGTCGGTCTTGTCAGTGTAGTAGGTCTGTACATTGATGTGTTACAGGTCAATGGTGTGGGAAAAATCAGTGGTGTGGGACTGGTCAATGTGGAACAGGTCATTGATGTGGGACTGGTCAATGGAGTAGGACAGGTCATTGGTGCAGGATGTAATCAGTGTGGGACTGGTCAGTGGTGTGGGACTGGTCATTGGTTTGGGACTGGTTATTGGTGTCGGACTGGTCAATGGAGTAGGACAGGTCAGTGGTGTGGGACAGGTTAGTGGTTTGGGCCAGGTAAGTGGTGTAGGACAGGACAGTGTGGGACTGGTCAGGGGTTTGGAACTAGTCAGTGGTGTGCGACAAGTCAATGGTGTGAGATAACTCAGTGTTGTCAGACTTGTTAGTGTAGTATGTCTCTTCAGTGATGTGGGACAGGTAAATTGTGTGGTACAGATCAGTGGTGTGGGATTTGTCAATGTTGTGAGATAGGTCAGTGGTGTCGGACTGGTCAGTGTGGGTTAGGTCAGTGATGTTGGAATTTTTTGTGTGGGAAGGTCAGTATGGGACAGGTCAGTGGTGTGGAACATGTCTGATAGGTCAGTAGTGCAGGATTGGTAAGGTGGGACTGGTCAGGGGTGTGGAACTGGGTAGTGGTGTGGGACTGGTCAATGGAGTAGGACAAGGCAGTGATGTGGGACAGGTCAGTGGTGTGGAACTGGCCAGTGTGGGACTGCTCAATGTAGTTGGTCGGGTAAGTGGTGTGGCACTGGTCAGTGATGTGGAACTTGTAATTGGTGTGGAACTGGTCAGTATGGGCAAATTGTGTTGGGCAATGGTGTGGGACTGATCAGTCCTGTTGGACTGGTCAGTGGTGTGGAACTGTACAGTGGTGTAGGACAGGTCAGAGTGGGACTCGTCAATGGACTGGTCAGTGGTGTGGACTGGTCATTGGTGTGGGACAGGTCAATGGTGTGGGATGGTTCAGTCATGTGGGACTGGTTATTGGTGCATGATAGGTCATTGGTGTTGGAAAGGTCAGTGGTGTGGGACTGGTCAGTGATGTAGGGCATGTCAGATTGTGAAAGGTCAATCGAGTAGGATTGGGTAGTGGTGTGGGACTGGTCAATGGAGTAAGACAGTCAGTGATGTGGGACGGGTCTGCAGTGTAGGACTGATCAGTGTGGGATGGTCAATGATGTGGGCAGGCCAGTGGTGTGGAACTGGTCAGTTTGGGTGTTTATTGTTATGGGAATGATGAGTGGTGTAGGACATGTCTGTGTGGAACTGCCCAATATACTTGGTCTGGTCAGTGGTGTGGCACTGTTCAGTGGTGTGAGACTGGTCAGTGTTGTTGGATGTCAGAGGTGCCGGATGGGTCAATGGTGTGGGTCAGATCAGTGCTGTTTTACTTGTCAGTTGTGTGGGACTGTTCAGTTGTATAGGACAGGTCCTCTGTGGCACTGACCAATGGAGTCGGACAGGTCAGTGGTGTGGGTGTGGTCAGTGGTGTGAAATTGGTCAGTGATGTGAGATAGGTCAGTTGTATGGAACAGGGTAGCGGTGTGGGCATGGGTCAGTGGTGTGGGATAGGTCAGTTGTGTGGGACAGGTTAGTGGTGTGGGACAGGTCAGTGGTGTAGGACAGGTCAGTGTGGGACTGGTCAGGGGTGTGGAATTGATCAGTTGTGTGGGACGTCAGTGTTGTGAGATAGCTCAGTGGTGTCAGACTGGTCAGTGTAGTTGGTCTGTTCAGTGATGTGGGACATCTCAATGGTGTGTGAAATATCAGTGATGTGGGACATCAGTGCTGTGGGACTGTTCAGTGTGGGATATATGAGTGGTGTTGGACTTGTTAGAGGTGTGGGACAGGTCAGTGTGGGATAGGTCAGTCGTGTGGGATAGGTAATTGATGTGGGACTGGTCAATGGAGGACAGGTCAGTGGTGTGGCACTGGTCATTGGTTTATGACCAGCCATTGGTGCAGGACAGGACAGTGGTATGGGATGGTTTGTTGGTGTGGGACTGGTCATTGGTGCGGGACTGGTCTTTGGTGTAGGAAAGGTCTGTGGTGTGTGACTGGTCAGTGGTGTAGGACAGGTCAGTGCTGGATTGGTCAATTGTGTGGGACTGATCAGTGGAGTGGGATAGGTCAGTGTGGGACTGGTCAATGTAGGAGGACAGGTGAGTGGTGTGGGACTGGTCAGTGGTGTAGGACATGTCAGAGCTGTCAGACAGGTCACTGACTTGGGACAGATCAGTGATGTTGGACTGTTCAGTGGTGTAGGGCTGGTCTGTGTGGAACTGGTCAATGGAGTGGGACAGGTCAGTGATGTGGGACTGGTCAGTGGTGTGGAACTGGTCAGTTGGGATGGTTAGTGCTGTTGGACTTATGAGTGATGTAGGACAGGTCAGTGTGGCACTGGTCAATGGAGTAGGACAGATCAGTGGTATGTGTCTGGACAGTGGTGTGAAACTGGTCAGTGATGTGGGATATGTCAGTTGTATGTCGTGGTGTAGGATAGGTCACTGGTGTGGGATAGATCAGTGTTGTGGGACAGGGCAGTTGTGTGGGACTGGTCAGTGTATGATAGGTCATTTGTGTTGGGCAGGTCAGTGGTATGGGATAGTTTAGTAGTGTGGGCCACCTCAGTGTACAAGACAGGTCTGTGTGGGTCTGGTCAGGTGTGTGGAATTAGTCAGTGGTGCGGGATAAGTCAGTGGTGTGAGATAGCTCAATGATGTTGGACTGGTCAGTGTAATAGGTCTGTACTGTGAGTTGTGACAGGTCAATGGTGTGGGAAAGATCAGTGGTGTGTGACTGGTCATTCATGTGGGATGGGTCAATGGATTTGGGCATGTCAGTGGTGTGGAACAGGTCATTGGTGCAGGACTGGTCATTGGTTTGGGGAAGATCAGTAGTGTGAGACTGCTCTTTGGTGTGGGACTAGCTATTGGTGTGGGACTGGTCATAGGTGCATGACTCGTCATTGGTGCCAGACTGGTTACTGGTGTGGGACTGATCAGTGCTGTTGGACTGGTCAATGGTGTGGGACTGTTCAATGGAGTGGGACAGGTCATTGGTGTGGGATTTGTTAGTTGTGTAGGATAGGTCACTGTGGCACTCATCAATGGAGTAGGACAAGTCAGTGGTGTGGATCTGGTCAGTTGTGAAGTACAGCTCAGTGTGGCACTGGTCAATTGAGTAGGACAGGTCAGGTGTGTGTTTCTGGTAAATGGTGTGAAACTGGTCAGTGGTGTGGGATAGGTCAGTTGTATGGGACAGGGTAGTCGTGTGAGATGGGTCAGTGGTATGGAGCTGGTCAATTTTGTGAGAGGTGAGTGGTGTGGGGCAGGTCAGTGTGTTGGGAGAGGTCAGTGGTATGGACAGGGTAGTGTTGTGGGTCAGTGGTGTAGGACGGAGGAGTGGTGAGGAATAAGTCAGTGGTGTGGGACAGGGCAGTGGTGTGGGATTAGTCAGTGTGGGACTAGTCAATCAAGTAGGACAGTTCACTTGTGTGGGACTAATCAGTGGTGTGAGACTCATGAGTGGTGTAGGACAATCAGTTGTGCCAGATTGGTCAATGGTGTGGGACAGGTCAGCAGTGTGGTTCACGTCAGTGATGTGAGACTCGTCGGTGTGGCCCAATTAATGTAGTAGGACAGGTGTGTGTTGTGGGACTGATCAGTAGTGTGGGACAGGTCAATGTAGGACAGGTCAGTGATGTGGAACTGGTCATTGATGAGGGACTGGTCATTGGAGTAGGAAAGTTCAGTGGTGTGGGTCTGGTCAGTGGTGTAGGACAAGTCATTGTATGTCTGGTCAATGGATTAGGGCAGGTCAGTGGTTTTCTGCTGGTCAGTGATGTGGGACAGGTCAGTGGTCTGGAACTGGTCAATGGAGTAGGACAAGTGAGTGGTGTGGGAAAGGTCAGTGTGGGACTGGTCAATCAAGTAGGACAGGTCAGTGGTGTGGGACATGTCTGTGTTATGGAGAGGGCAGTGGTGTTGGATAGGTCAGAGAGGTGGGACAAGCATGTGGGGCAGTTTAGTTCCATTATGTGGGACGTGTCAGTGTGGGATAGGTCATTGGTGTGGGGCAGGTCAGTGGTGTGGGACAGGTCACTGTGGGACAGGTCACTGGTATGGGATAGGTCAGTGGTGTAGGACTGCTCAGTGTGGAACTGGTCAGTAGTGTGGAACTTATCAGTGGTGTGGGACAGGTCAGTGGACTGGGACTGGTCAACATGGGGTAGGTCACTGTTATGGGACAGGTCAGTGTTGTGGAACTGGTCAGTGGTGTGGGACAGTTCAGTGGTGTTGGACTGGTCATTGTGGATAGGTCAGTCGTGTGGAACTGGTCAGTGGTGTGGAACTTTTCAGTGGTATGGGACAGGTCATTGGTGTAGGACTGCTCAGTTTGGAACCAGTCAGTGGTGATGGACAGGTCAGTTTTGGACATATCAATGGAGTAGGTCAAGACAGTGGTGTGGGGATGGTCAGTAGTGTGGGACTGGTCATTGGAGTAGAACAGTTCAGTGGTGTGGCACCTGTGATTGGTGTGGGACTGATCATTGGTGCGGAACATGTCAGTGGTGTGGGATGGGTCATTGGTGTGGGCTGGTCAATGGATTAAGACGGGTCAGAGGTGTGTGACTGTTCATTTGTGCAGGACTGGTCGGTGGTGCGGGAATGGTCAGTGTTGTAGGAAACATCATTGGTGTTGGACAGATCAGTAGTGTAGGACAGGTCAGTGTGGGACTGGTCAATGGTGTAGGCCAGGTCAGTGGTGTAGGAGTTGTAAGTAGTGTGAGAATGGTCAGTGATGTAAGACAAGTCAGTGGTGCCAGACTCGTTAATGGTGTGGGACTGATCAGTGGTGTGGGCAGGTCAGTGGTATGGGACTAGTCAGTGGAGTAGGACAAGTCATTGTGGTCTTGTCAATGGAGTAGGACAGGTCAGTGGTGTTCAGCTGGTCAGTGATGTGTGATCTCTTGGTGCCTGCCACATTGACCACCGCCAGTGGGCTGATAACGCCTCAAACCGTGCATCTTGGCGCCTCACAGTTTGGCGGGCAGCAGCCTCCTTTGAAGAAGACCGCAGAGCCCACCTCACTGACAAAAGGCAAAGGAGGAAAAACCCAACACCCAACCCCAACCAACCAATTTTCCCTTGCAACCGCTGCAATCGTGTCTGCCTGTCCCGCATCGGACTGGTCAGCCACAAACGAGCCTGCAGCTGACGTGGACTTTTTTACCCCCTCCATAAATCTTCGTCCGCGAAGCCAAGCCAAAGAAAAGAAAAGATGTGTGACTGGTCAGTGGTGTGGAACTAGTAAATTTTGTGAGAGAGGTGAGTGGTGTGGGGCAGGTCAGTGTAGTGGGGTAGGTCAGTGTTGTGGGACAGGTCAGTGGTACGATACATCAGTGGTGTAGTACAGAGAAGTGGTGAGGAATAAGTCAGTGGTGTGGGACTGTTCAGTGTGGGACTGGTCAATCAAGTAGGACAGTTCAGTTGTGTGGGACTGGTCAGTGGTGTGAGACTCATGAGTGGTGTAGGACAATCAGTTGTGCCAGACTGGTCAATGGTGTGGGACAGGTCAGTGGTGTGGTTCAGGTCAGTGGTGTGAGACTGGTCAGTGTGGGCCAATGAATGGAGTAAGACAGGTGAGTGGTGTAGGACTGGTCAGTAGTGTGGGACAGGTCAATGTAGGACATGTCAGTGGAGTGAAACTGGTCATTGGTGAGGGACTGGTCATTGGAGTAGGAAAGATCAGTGGTGTGGGTCTAGTCAGTGGTATAGGACAAGTCATTGTGGGTCTGGTCAATGGAGTAGGATAGTTCAGTACTTTTCTGCTGGTCAGTGATATGGGACAGGTCAATGGTGTGGAGCTGGTCAATGGAGTAAGTCAGGTGAGTAGTTTGGAACAGGTCAATGTGGGACTGGTCAATCAGGTAGGACAGTTCAGTGGTGTGGGACTGGTCAGTGGTGTGGGACATGTCTGTGTTATGGACAGGACAGAGGTGTTGGATAGGTCAGAGGAGTGGGACAGAAGTGTTGTGTGGAATAGTTCTGTGGTGTGGGACTGGTCAGTTTGGGATAGGTCATTGGTGTGGGGCAGGTCAGTGGTGTGGGACAGGTCACTGTGGGACAGGTCACTGGTATGGGACTTGTCAGTATTGGATAGGTCAGTGGTGTAGGACTGCTCAGTGTGGAATTGGTCAGTAGTGCGGAACATCAGTGGTGTGGGACAGGTCAGTGGTGTGGGACAGTTCTGAAATGTTGGACTGGTCATTGTGGGGTGGTCAGTGTTGTGGGACAGGTCAGTGGTGTGGAACTTGTCAGTGTTGTGGGACAGGTCGTTGGTATAGGACTGGTCAATGTGGATAGGTCAGTCGTGTGGGATAGGTCAGTGGTATGAAACTGTTCAGTAGTTTGGGACATGTCAGTTTGGGACTTGTCAGTGGTGCAGGACAAGTCAGTGGTGCCAGAATGGTCAATGGTGTGGGACTGATCAGTGGTGTGGGACAGGTCAGTGGTGTGACATTTGTCAATGGTGTAGGTCAAGTCAATGGTGCTGCACTTGTTAATGATGTGGGACTGCTTAGTGGTGTGGGTCAGGTCAGTGGTGTGGGACAGGTCACTGTGGGACAGGTCACTGGTATGGGACTTGTCAGTATTGGATAGGTCAGTGGTGTAGGACTCCTCAGTGTGGAACTGGTCAGTTGTGTGGAACATCAGTTGTGTTGGACCGGTCAGTGCTGTAGGACTGGTCAACATGGGACAGGTCACTGTTATGGGACAGGTCAGTGGTGTGGAACTGGTCAGTGGTGTGGGACAGTTCATTGGTGTGGGACTGGTCACTGTGGGGTGGTCAGTAATGTTGGACATGTCAGTAGTGTGGTACTGGTCAGTGGTGTGGGACAGGTCATTGGTGTAGGTCTGGTCAGTTTGGAACTGGTCAGTGTTGTGTAACCTGTCAGTGGTGTGGGACAGGTAATTGGTGTAGGACTGGTCAGTGTGCAATAGGTCAGTGGTGTGGGACAGGACAATGGTGTGGAACTATTCAGTGGTTTGGGACAGTTCAGTTTGGGACTGGTCAGTGGTGTAGGACATGTCAGTGGTGCCAAACTGGTCAATGGTGTGGGACTGATCATTGTGTGGGAGAGGTCAGTGGTGTGGAACTGGTTAGTAGTTTAGGAAAAGTCATTGTGGTCTGGTCAATGGAGTATGACAGGTCATTGGTGTGCACAGGTCAGTGTTGTGGGACAGGTGAGTGGTGTGGGGCAGGTCAATGTGGGACTGGTCAATTAAGTAGGACAAGTCTGTGGTGCTAGACAGGTCAATGTTGTGGGACTGATCAGTGGTGTGGGACAAGTAATTTTGTGTCTGGTGAATGGAGAAGGACATTGTAGTGGTGTTCAGCTGGTCAATGATGTGGGACTGGTCACTTGTGTGGAACTGATCAATTGAGTAGGATAAGTCATTGGTGTGGGACAAATCAATTGTGTGGGACAGGTGAGTGGTGTGGGACAGATCAGTGGTCTAAGACAGGTCAGTGTGGGACTGGTCAATCAAGAGGGACAGGTCAGTGGTGTGGGACAGGTCAGTGATGTGACACTTGTCAGTGGTGTAGGTCAAGTCAATGGTGCTGCACTTGTTAATGGTGTGGGACTGCTTAGTGGTGTGGGACAGGTCAGTGGTGTGGGACTGTTAAGTAGTATGGGTCTTGTCAGTGGTGTGAGACTGGTCAGTGATGTGGGACTGGTCAGTGGTGTGGAAATGGTCAATGGAATATGACAAGTCACTGGTGTGGGACAGGTCAATATTGTGGGACAGGTGAGTGGTGTGGGAGAGGTCAGTTGTATGAACAGGACAGTGGTGAGGAATAGGTCAGTGGTGTGTGAAAGAAGTGGTGTGGAATAGGAGAGTGGTGTGGGACAGGGCAGTGGTGTGGGACTGATCAGTATGGGAAAGGTCATTGGTGTGGGGCTGGTCAGTGGTGTGGGGCTGGTCAGTGGTGTGGGACAAGTCAGTGGAGTGAACAGGGCAGTGGAGTGGGATAGGTCAGTCATGTTGGAAAGGGGAGTCGTGTGGAATAGGTCAGTGGTATTTGACAGTGGAGTGGTGAGTGACTGGTCAGTGTGGGATAGGTCATTTTTGTGGGTCAGTGGTGTGGGACAGGTCAGTGATGTGGGACGTTTCAGTATAAGATAGGTCAGTGGTGTAGGACTGGTAAGCATGGAACTGGTCAGGGGTGTGGATCTGGGTAGTGGTGTGGGACTGGTCATTGGAATGGGGCAAGTGAATGATGTGGGACAGGTCAGTTTTGTAGGACTGGTCACTGTGGGATGGTCATTGTTGTGGGACTGGTCAATGGTGTGGGACTTGTCAGTATGGGACAGATCAGTTGTGCTGGGACTGGTCAGGGTTGGAAGGTCAGTGCTGTGGGGCAGGTGATTGGTGTGGGACATTTTAGTGTAGGATTGGTCAGTGGTATGTGACTGGTCAGTGTGGGACAATGAATGGATTAGAACAGGTGAGTGGTGTGGGACTGGCCAGTAGTGTGGGACAGGCCAATGTAGGACAGGACAGTTGTGTGGGACTGGCCATTGGTGAGGGATTGGTCATTGGAGTAGGACTGTTCAGTGGTGTGGGACTGGTCAGTGGTGTAGGCCAAGTCATTGTGGATCTGGTCAATGGAGTAGGACAGCTCAGTGGTGTGGAACAGGTCAATGATGTGGGACAGGTGAGTGGTGTGGGGCAGGTCAGTGGTGTAGGACAGGTCAGTGTGGGACTGGTCAATGTGGTAGGAGAGATCAGTGGTGTGGAACTGGTCAGTGGTGTGGGACATGTCTGTGCTTTGGACAGGGCAGTTGTGTTGGATAGGTCACAGTGGTGGGACAGGGGTGTTGTGTGGAATATTTCAGTGGTGTGGGATGTGTCAGTGTGGGAGAGGTCATTGGTGTGGGGAATGTCAGTGGTGTGGGACAGGTCACTGTAGGTCAGGTCACTGGTATGGGACTTGTCAGTATTGGATAGGTCAGTGGTGTAGGACTGCTCAGTGTGGAACTGGTCAGAAGTGTGGAACATCAGTGGTGTGGGACAGGTCAGTGGTGTACGACTGGTGAATGTGGGACAGGTCACTGGTATGGGTCAGATAAGTGGTGTGGAACTGTCCAGTGGTGTGGGACAGTTCAGTGGTGTGGGACTGGTCACTGTGGGGTGGTCAGTGTTGTGGGATAGGTCAGTGGTGTGGAACTGTTCAATGGTTTGGGCCAGTTCAGTTTGGGTCTGGTCAGTCAGTGATGCCAGACTGGTCAGTGGTGTGGGACTGATCATTGGTGTGGGACAGGTCAGTGGTGTGGGTCTGGTTAGTGGTGTAGGAAAAGTCATTGTGGTCTGGTCAATGGAGTATGACAGGTCAGTGGTGTCCAGCTGGTCAGTCATGTTGGACTGGTCAGTGGTGTTGAACTTGTAAATGGAGTAGTACAATCAGTGATGTGCACAGGTCAGTGTTGTGGGACAGGTGAGTGGTGTGGGACAGGTGAGTGGTGTAGGGCAGGTCACTGTGGAACTAGTCAATTAATTAGGACATGTCCGTAGTGCATACTGGTCAATGTTGTGGGACTGATCAGTGGTTTGTACAGGTCAGTGGTGTGGGACTGGTCAGTGGTGTAGGACAAGTCATTTTGTGTCTAGTGAATGGAGTAGGACATGTCAGTGGTGTTCAGCTGGTCAGTGATGTGGGACAGGTCAGTGGTGTGGAATCGGTCAATGGAGTAGGACAAGTCATTGGTGTGGGACTGGTGAGTGGTGTGGGACAGGTCACTGGTGTAGGACAGGTCAGTGTGGGACTGGTCAATCAAGACAGACAGATCAGTGGTGTGGGACAGGTCAGTGGTGTGACACTTGTCAGTGGTGTAGGACAGGTCAGTGGTGCTGCACTGGTTAATGGTGTGGGACTCCTTAGTGGTGTGGGACAGGTCAGTGGTGTGGAACTGTTCAGTGGTATGATTCTTGTCAGTGGTGTGAGACTGGTAAGTCGTATGGGAATAGTCAGTGGTGTGGAACTGGTCAATGGAATACGACATGTCAGTGGTGTGGACAGATCAATGTTGTGGGACAGGTGAGTGGTGTGGGAAATGTCAGTGATGTGTGAGAGATCAGTTGTATGGACAGGGCAGTGGTTTGGGATAGGTCAGTGGTGTGGGACATGGAAGTGGTGTGGAATTGGTCAGTGGTGTGGGACATGTCAGTGGAGTAAACAAGGCTGTGGAGTGGGATAGGTCAATCATGTTGGAAAGGGGAGTGGTGTGAAATAAGTCAGTGGTGTTGGACAGGGCAGAGGTGTGGGATAGGTCACTTTTGTGGGTCAGTGCTGTGGGACAGGTCAGTGGTGTGGGACTTTTCAACATAGGACAGGTCAGTGGTGTAGGACTGGTAAGTGTGGGTCTGGTCAGGGATGTGCATCTCGGTAGTGGTTTGGGACTGGTCATTGGAGTAGGCCAAGTCAATGATGTGGGACAGTTCAGTTTTGTAGGAGTGGTCAGTGTGGGATGGTCATTGTTGTGGGACTGGTCAATGATGTGGGTCAGGTCACTGGTGTGGGATTTGTCAGTGTGGGACAGATCAGTTGTGTGTGACTGGTCAGTGTGGGACTGGTCTGTGGTGTGGTTCTGGTCAGTGGTGTGAGACTGGTCAGTGATGTGTGACCAGTCAGTGGTTTGGAACTAGCCAATGAAGTAGGACAAGTCTGTGGTGTGGTACAGCTCAGTGGTGTGGGACAGGTCAGTGGTGTGGTATTCATCAGTAGTATTGGACAGGGCAGTGGTGAGGGATAGGTCAGTGGTGTGGGCCAGGGCATTGGTGTGGGAAGTTCAGTGTTGGATATGTCAGTGATGTGGGGCAGGTCAGTGTGGGACTCATCAATCAAGTAGGACAGGTCAGTGGTGTGGGACTGGTTAGTGATGTGGGACATGTCTGTGTTATGGAGAGGGCAGTGGTGTTGGATATGTCAGAGGGGTGGGACAGGGGTGTTACGTGGAATAGTTCAGTGGTGTGGGACAGGTCACTGTGGGACAGGTCACTGTGTGACAGGTCACTGGTATGGGACTTGTCAGTATTAGATAGGTCAGTGGTGTAGGACTGCTCAGTGTGGAAATGGTCAGTAGTGTGGAACATCAGTGGTGTGGGACAGGTCAGTGGTGTAGGATTGGTCAATATGGGATGGGTCACTGGTATGGGTCAGGTCAGTGGTGTGGGACAGTTCTGTGGTGTGGGACAGTTCAGTTTGGGACAGGTCATTGGTGTAGGACTGGTCAGTTTGGAACTGGTCAGTGGTGTGGAACTTGTCAGTGGTGTGGGACAGGTAATTGGTGTAGCACTGGTCAATGTGGGATAGGTCAGTGGTGTGGGACAGGTCTTGGTTGTGGAACTGGTCAATGTGGGATAGGTCAGTGGTGTGGGACAGGACAGTGGTGTGGAACTGTTCAGTGGTGTAGGACAAGTCATTTTGTGTCTGGTGAATGGAGTAGGACATGTCAGTGGTGTTCCGCTGGTCAGTGATGTAAGACTGGTCAGTGGTGTGGAACTGGTCAATGGAGTAGGACAAGTCATTGGTGTGGGACAGGTCAATGGTGTGGGACAGGTTAGTGGTGTGGGACAGGTCAGTGGTTTAGAACAGGTCTGTGTGGGACTGGTCCATCAAGATGGACAGGTCAGTGGTGTGCAACAGGTCAGTGGTGTGACACTTATCAGTGGTGTAGGACAAGTCAGTGGAGCTGCACTGGTTAATGGTGTGGGACTGCTTAGTGGTGTGGGATTGTTCAGTGGTATGGGTCTTGTCAGTGGTGTGAGACTTGTCAGTGATGTGGGACTGGTCAGTGGTGTGGAACTGGTCAATGGAATATGACAAGTTAGTGGTGTGGGACATGTCAGTGGTGTGGGAGAGGTCAGTTGTATGTATAGGGCAGTGGTGTGGGATAGGTCAGTGGTGTGGGACACAGATGTGGTGTGGAATAGGTCAGTGGTGTGAGACAGGGCAGTGGTGTGGGACTGGTCAGTGTGGGAAAGGTCATTGGTGTGGGGCTGGTCAGTGGTGTGGGACAGGTCAGTAGTTTGGAACTTGTCAGTGTGGGCCAGGGCAGTGGTGTGGGATAGGTCAGTGGTTTGGGTCAGAGCAGTGGTGTGGGAAGTTCAATGTGGGATAGGTCAGTAGTGTGGGACAGGTTATTGGTGTAGGACAGGTCAGTGGTGCCGGACTTGTCTGGGGTGTGGAACTAGGTAGTGTTGTGGGACAAGTCAATTGAGATAGCTCAGTTGTGTCGGACTGGTCAGTGAAGTAAGTATGTTCAGTGGTGTGGGGCAGGTTAGTGGTGTGGGACAGGTCAGTGGTTTGGGACTGGTCAGTGTGGGATAGGTCAGTGTGGGGCAGATCAGTGGTGTGGGACTTTTCAGTATAGGATTGTTCAGTGGTGTAGTACTGATCAGTGTGTGTAAAATGTGGTCAGTGTGGTCAGAGGTGTGGATCTGGGTAGTGGTGTGTGACTGGTCATTAGAGTAGGACAGGTCAGTGATGTGGTACAGAACAATTTTGTAGGACTGGTCAGTGTGGGATGGTCATTGTTGTGGGACTGGTCAATGTGGGCCAGGTTAGTGGTGTGGGACTGTTCATTGGTGTGGGCCTGGTCAGTGGTGTGAGACTGGTCAATGTAGGACAGGTCAGTATGGGATTGATCAATGGTGTAGGACAAGTCAGTGTTGTGGTACTGGTCAGTAGTGTGGGACAGGGCAGTGTAGGAGAGGTCAGTTGTGTGGGATTGGTCATTGCTGTTGGATTGGTCAATGGTGTGGGACAGGTCAGTGGTGTGGGACTGCTCATTCGTGGGGGACTGGTCAATGGAGTAGGACAGGTCAGTTGTGTAGAACTGGTCATTGGCATGTGTCTGGTCATTGGTGTGGGATAGGTCAGTGGCGTGGTACTGTTTGTTGGTGCCGGACTGGTCATTGGTGTAGGTAATTATATTTGTGCGGGACTGAGTAGTGGTGTAGGACAGTTCAGTGTGGGACAGGTCAATAGAGTAGGACAGGTCAGTTGTGTAGGTCTGGTCAGTGTTGTGAAACTTGTTAGTGGTGTAGGACATGTCAATGTTGCAGGACTGGTCAATTTTGTGGGACTTATCAGTGGTGAGGGACACATCAGTGATGTGGAACTGGTCAGTGGTGTAGGACTGGTCAATGTGGGACAGGTCAGTGGTGTGGGACAGGGCAGTGGTGTGGGACAGGTTAGTGGTGTGGGACAGGTCAGTGGTTTGGGACTGGTCAGTGTTGTGAGACTGGTCAGTGGTGTAGTACACGTCAGTGGTGCCAGACTGTTCAATTTTGTGGGACTGATCAGTGGTGTGGAACAGGTCAGTGATGTGGAACTGGTCAGTGGTGTAGGACAGGTCAGTGTGGGACTGGTCAATAGAGTAGGACACATAAGTGATGTGGACTGGTCAGTGGTGTAGGACTGGTCAATGTGGGACAGGTCAGTGGTGTGGGACTGGTCAGTGTGGGATGGCCAGTTGTGTGGAACTGGTCAGTGGTGTGGAACTTGTCAGTGTTGTTGGATAGGTCAGTGGTGTAGTTTGTGGGACTGGTTAGTGGTGTAGTACAGGTCAGTGGTGTGGAACTGGTCAGTGGTGTAGGACTGTTCATTGGTGTTGGAGTGGTCAGTGGTGTGAGATTGGTCAGTGTAGGACTGGCCAGTGTGGGACTGGTCAATGGAGTTGGACAGGTCAGTGGTGTGGGCCTGGTCAATGGTGTGAGACTGGTCAGTGTGGGACTGATCAATGGAGTAGTACAAGTCAGTGTTGTGGGACTGGTCAGTAGTGTGGGACAGGTCAGTGTAGGAGGGGTCAGTTGTGTGGGACTAGTCATTGGTGTGGGATTGGTCAATGGAGTAGGACAGGTCAGTGGTTTGGTACTGGTCATTGTTGTGGGACTGGTCAATGGTGTGGGACAGGTCAGTGGTGTGGGACTGCTCATTTGTAGGGGACTGGTCAATGGAATAGGATGGGTCAGTGGTGTGGGACTGGTCACTGGTGCGGTATACGTCAGTGGTGTGGGATTGTTTGTTGGTGCAGGACTGATCATTGGTGCAGGTAATGGTAGTTTTGTGGGTCTGGTTAATGATGTAGGACAGTTCAGTGTGGGACTGGTCAATCGAGTAGGGCAGGTCAGTTGTCTGGGTCTGGTCAGTGTTGTGAGACTGGTCAGTGGTGTAGGACACGTCAGTGGTGCCGGACTGTTCAATTTTGTGGGACTGATCAGTGGTGTGGAACAGGTCAGTGATGTGGAACTGATCAGTGGTGAAGGACAGGTCAGTGTGGGACTGGTCAATAGAGTAGGACAGGTAAGTGATGTTGGACTGGTCAGTGGTATAGGACTGGTCAATGTGGGACAGGTCAGTGGTGAGGGACAGGCAGTGGTGTGGGACAGGTTAGTGGTGTGGGCCAGATTAGTGGTGTAGGACAGGTCAGTGTGGAATTTGTCTGGGGTATGGAACTAGGAAGTTTTGTGGGACAAGTCAAATCTGTGAGATAGCTCAGTTGTTTCGGACTGGTCATTGTAGTAAGTCTGTTCAGTGATGAGGGGCAGGTCAGTGATGTTGGACAGGAGAGAGGTGTGGGACTGGTTAGTGTGGGATAGGTCACTGGTATGGGACTTGTCAGTATAGGATAGGTCAGTGGTGTAGGACTGGTCAGCGTGGAACTAATCAGGGTTGTGAAATTGGGTAGTGGTGTCAGACTGGTCCATGGAGTGGGACAAATCAGTGGTGTGGGACAGGTCAGTGTTGGATGGTCAGTGGTGTGGAACAGGTCAGTGGTGTGGAACTGGTCAGTGGTGTGGGATAGGTCAGTGGTGTAGGACTGGTCAGTGTTGGATGGTCAGTTGTGTGGGACTGGTCAGTGGTGTGGGATTGTTCATTATTGTGGGAGTGGTCAGTTGTGTGAGATTGGTCAGTGTGGGACTGGTGAATGGAGTAGGACAGGTCATTGGTGTGGTTCAGGAGAGTGCTGTGAGACTGGTCTGTGTGGGACGGATCAATAGAGTAGGAGAAGTCAGTGTTGTGGGACTGGTCAGTAGTGTGGGACAGGTCAGTGTAGGAGAGGTCAGTTGTGTGGGACTGGTCATTGGTGTGGGATTGATCAATTGAGTAGGACAGCTCAGTGGTGTAGCACTGGTCATTGGCATGGGACTGTCATTAGTGTTGGACAGGTCAGTATTTTGGGACTGTTTGTTGGTGCAGGGCTGGTCATTGGTGTAGGAAAGGTCAGTGGTGTGGGACAGGTTTGTGGTGTAGGACAGTTCAGTGTGGTACTGGTCAATCGAGTAGGACAGGTCAGTTGTGTGGGTCTGGTCAGTGTTGTGAGACTGGGCATTGGTGTAGGACATCAGTGGTGCCGGACTGGTCAATATTGTGGGACTGATCAGAGGTGTGGGACAGGTCAGTGATGTGGGACAGGTCAGTGGTGTGGGACAAGTCAGTGGTGCTGGATGGTCAATGGTGTGGGACCGATCAGTGGTGTGGGACAGGTCAGTGTAGGACAGGTAATTGTGGGACTGGACAATGGAGTAGGACTGGTCAGTGATGTGAGACTGGTCAGTGGTGTAGGACAAGTCAGTGGTGCTGGATGTCAATGGTGTGGGACTGGTCAGTGGTGTGGGACTGGTCATTGGTGTGGGACTGGTCATTGTTGTGGGACTGGTCATTGGTGTAGGACTGGTCATTGGTGTAGGACTGGTCATTGGTGTAGGACTGGTCATTGGTGTGGGACTGGCCATTGGTGTGGGACTGGTCATTGGTGTGGGACTGGTCAGTGGTGTGGGACTGGTCATTGGTGTGGGACTGGTCATTGGTGTGGGACTGGCCATTGGTGTGGGACTGGTCATTGGTGTGGGACTGGTCATTGGTGTGGGACTGGTCATTGGTGTGAGACTGGTCAGTGGTGTGGGACTGGTCATTGGTGTGGGACTGGTCATTGGTGTGGGACTGCTCAGTGGTGTGGGACTGGTCATTGGTGTAGGACTGGTCATTTGTGTAGGACTGGTCATTGGTATGGGACTGCTCAGTGGTGTAGTACAGGTCAGTGTGGGACTGGTCAGCCCAGGTCAGTAGTCTTGGTTGTTTTTGGCGAAAGTTCTGTGAGCTGAGATCTGAATTCTGCACATACCCACCTTATCCAGCTCCTGTGTCAACAGATCTTTACACTATGATAGTTCTATCGAACCGGGAACACTTTAGTCAAGTCAGGTTTATATTCATCTGATTGCACAAATACAACCCGTCGAAACAGTATTCTCCGGTCCTCAATGCACCCAGACATAACAGATTATCAATACATTTGCAGGACAAGTACAACATAATAAATAAATATTGTTTTCAATCTGTCCATGTACCTGAGTCTCAGATGGCTAGTGTGAACAGTTCTTTTCGTCATTCCACATTCTCACTCCCCATGAGGTTATTCCACAGCCTGGTGGTGCTGACCTGATCCTCCTGTATCCCTTTCCCAACGGGAACAGCTGAAAAGTGTTGTGTGCAGGATGGAAGGGATCTTCAACGATTTTGCATGTCCTCATCGGACATTGATCCTAGTTGATCACGTCAATGGGGGGAGGAGGGTGGGAAGGGAACTCTAGTGATCCTCTCTGCCACACTGAATGCTCTGTGGATTGATCTCTGATCCAATTCTCTGCAGCAACTGTACCCCACTGTGATGCAGCCGGCCAGGATGCCCTCGTTAGTCCTCCTGTAGAAGGTTAACATAATGGTGGCCGGTGACCTTCCCACTTCAGTCTTCTCAGTAAGTTCAGTTGTTGTTGCGCCTTCCTGATGAGTGAGGAGATGTTGAGTGTCCACAATAGGACACTAGTTAAGTGGACTCCAAGGAACTTGGTATTCTCTTCTATTTCCAATACTGAGTTATTGATACATAGCAGAGACTCAAAGAAGCAGGCCCTTCAGCCCTTCTAGTGTGTGCTGAACTATGCTCTCTCGTCCTACTGACCTGCTCACAGACCATATCCCTCCATACCCCTTCTATCCATGTACCTAACCAATTTGTTTCTTACATGTCAGAATTGAGCCTGCATTTACCAATTCATTTGGCAGCTCATTCCACACTTTCACCACTCTCTGCGTGAAGAAGGTTCCTCTAATATTCTCTTTAAAATTCTCCCCTTTCACACTCGATCCGTGTCCTCTCGTTATAATTTCACCTAACCTCAGTGGAAAATGCCTACTTGCATTTACTTTGTACTTTCCCATCATATGCATCTCTCAAATCTTATGTGCTTCAGGGAATAAAGTTGTTACCTCTTTAACTTTTCCCTGTAATTCAGTTCTTCAAGCCCTGGCAACATACATGTAAATCTCCTCTGCACTCTTTCAATCTTACTGAAATTCTTCCAGTAGTTGTGACTAAAACTGCACATAATACTTCATATTTGACCTCACCAACTTCACTATAACATCCCTTCTCCACTTCTCAATGCTTTGATTTCTGAGCGCCAATGTTCCAAAAGCTCTCTTCTGTGAGTCTCCGCTATGTATCAACCACTTGAGGTTCCAATACGTAAGTGGTTAGAGCAGTGGTCTTGTAAGCCAGAGGTTGTGAGTTCATTCCTCACTTGGGCCTCATTTCTGTGAGGGGGTACTGGACCAATGTGGTGACTCTTGTCTTTCTTATGATAGAAAAAGTTAAATAATTTTGTGTATGTTACAGTCAAAATGTAGTATTAGGTGACAATAATGGATCCTTTCATGGAATTATGTATCAGAATTTTCCTAAATTCCTCCATTCTACCTTACTCCTCAGCGCTGATCCGTAAACACAATGTGTATGTCCTATTTTGGTTTGTCCTTCCAAAGTGCAACGCCCCACATTTGTCTGCATTAACTTCCCCTTTTCCTAGCTGAGCTAGATCCCTCTGCAAGTTTTGAAAGCCTCCCTTGCTGTCCACTACACCCTTAATCTATGGGTCATTTCCTCTGCTTTCTTTGCAGCTCATCCCCTCCTTCCAATGATGTGGTGATCAGACCTACACAGTAGACCAGCTGTGGATTATCTAATAGCTAGAACCTCCCTCCTCCTGGGCTCTGTGCATTGCCAAAGATTCCCAAGATCTACTTCACCTTACCTACATCTGCCACCATCTTCAGTCCTCCTCAGACTGGTGCACCAAACTCTGTTCCCCAACACTTCCTCACACTCCTCAATTCACTGTGACACACCCTGGAGATGTGAGAACCTGAAGCAGGACAATCTGATGGATGAACGCTATGGGTCAAGCAGCTTCAATTTGCTAAGGGCACCACCATCCCTGATGATCCTTGAAACATCGATCATGCTTTTCCTCCTACTGAGCCTGCTCGGCCCACTGAGCTCCTCCTGCAGCCTGTTCCCTCCCATTGATCTGCCCATCTCACAAATTAATCGATCTCCACCTCACTATCTCATTCTGCCTGGAAGTCAAAGTCTCATGGTGTTCCGCTAGCGTAGAAGGTCATCGTAGGTTACAACAGGATACACATGGGATGCAGGGTTGGCTGGAGGAGTAGCAGATGTAATTCTATCCGGATAAGTGTGAAGTGATGCAGTTTGGAAGGTTGAACCTGTGGTTAATGGGAGGATTTTTAACTGTGGAGGAACAGTGAGACCTTGGGGTCCAGGTCCATAGATCCGGCAAAGTTGTCAGCCAAGTTGATATGGTGGTTAAGAAGGCGTATGGTGTTCTGGCCTTCCTCAGTCGTGGGATTGAATCCAAGAGCTGTGAGGTAATGTTGCAGCTCTATAAAACCCTGGTTAGACTGCACTTGGAGAAGTGCATTTAGTTCTGGTCACCTCATTAAGGGAAGGATGTGGGTGCTTTACAGGGTGTTCAGAGAAGACTTACCTGGATTAGAGAACATGCTTCATGAAGTAAGGTTGGAACAACAAAGGATGAGAGGTGACTTAATCATTTTTTTTCTCCTGGTGTAACAATAGCAAATGCTGGAGGACATTGGTTAAAGTGAGAGGAGGAAAGTTTAGGGGAGACATCAGAGTTTATTTATTCAGAGAATGGTGAGTGCCTGGAATGCATCGCCGGGGGCGGTGGTGGAGGCCGGTACAATAGGGACATTCAAAGGACTCTCGAATAGGCACATGGATGTGAGAAGAGTAGAGGGTTATGGGTGTGAGGTAGGGAAGGTTTGGATTGTTGTGGAGTAGGTTAACATAGGTCAGCACAATATTGTGGACTGAAGGGCCTGTACTGTGCTGTAACATCAGTTGTACATCCTACATTAATATCCAAGTCAATAATGTACCTATTATTAAGACCCCAGTGTTAATCTTTATGGTACACCATTTGTCACAGACTTCCAATCACAGCAACAAGCCCCGCCATCACCCCCACCTCCTATGACCAAGCCAACTTTTAACCTGGGATCACGAGGGAATGTAATATTGGACTAGGTCTCCCATTTGGCCTTTATTGAAGTCCACATAGACAAGGCCAACCCTCACCAATGGGACCTGTTACCTCTTTGGAAATTAGAGAGGATCTTTTCCTTTGCGATCATTGTTGACTCTCTCCTGTTCAAGTGTGGAGTGATCCTATCCCTCAGAACTTTTTTCCAATAATTCCCCTCCCATTGATTTTGGTCTCCTACCCCAGTAATTAGAATAATATTCCAGAGGGCTGCAGGAACTCAGCTGGTGAAGCAGCGCCCATGGAAAGCAACAGGCAATCACCATTTCGGGCACGAGCCAAAGATCGGATGGACATTCGAATAAGATTCAAGATTATTTTATCGCCGTGTAATAAAACAGAAAATGAGATACCTGAAATTTCCTTTAGTCTATTTTAAGGCAGACAAAGATTCGCCAGGAGAAATTGCCAAGCGACCCTTACAGCCAGAGAAAGAGAAGCAAAGAGAGTCATCCCAGTCACTAAATATCTATGGATTTGCTGCCATCACTCCCGCAGCCTCCACAGTCACACAGACTTCAGTCTGAACCATCAGTAGCCCAAGCTCCCGATGCACACCCCTGACAGAATCAGGAAACCTCCAGTGCCCTGTTGCATCTTGGTCCTGATACCTGGTGCCCCTTCAGCCAATCTCAAACTGGTCTCCAGCTGTCCGCAGCCTGGTGCGAGTCCCTTGACTGCAGCCACCAATAGCCCACAGCCTGCGTGGGTTCCTTGCCTCGAGTCACCGACGGCCCACTGCGCGCGTGTTCTTCAGCCACAGAGCCCCCTCATTGGTCTGCCGCTGTGCTCACCATCCTGTGCATCATCTCCTCCTCTCAGATGGGGGGGGGCTGGTGGTGGTGGTCTTCCTGAGACAGTCCTCTGCTTCCCCAGAGTCTGTAACCCCCTCGGGGCTGCTGCTGATCATAGGTGCCGCCATCTTGGGCGCAGACCCCAAGAAGAAGGAGTAGGGGGTGGAGGAGCACAGGCCTGTAGACAATAGATAATTGGATGCAAGGTGCGGGGAGGAAGGATAGAAACGAGCAAGGAGGTGAAAGGGGAAGGGGCAGAGGGCTGTGAAAGATGCTCTGGGGTAGGAGGAATGGAAGGGAAGGGATAGAGAGCTGGAGGAAGGGAGGGGTGGGTAATGGCAGAGAGAAGAGGACAGGAGCCAGACAGAGGAGGGAAGATGAGGGGGGAAATCTGTGCTGCCTGTGAGGAGTTTGCAGGATCTCCCCGTGACTGCCTGGGTCTCTTCCAGGTGGCTCCAGTTTCCTCCATGTTTCAAAGGTGTACGGGGTGAAGGGGGTAATTGCTCATATTGGTCTATCTGGGCAGCTTGTGGGCTGGAAGGGCCTGTTACTGTGAGGTATCTCTGAATTTAGTTAAAAATTAAAAATGGAACAAAAATTCAGGACAACAAGATGAGACTTAAATTTTGTATCAAATAAGTTTCAAAAATACAAGAAAGGACAACAAAATGGGGCAAGATGATGGGGCAGGTAGTAGAATGTCCTGAAGGTAGAAGTGGGAACAAACTGGAGCTCATATCCAGGCTAAACCCAGGTCAGCTAAGTTCAAAGCAAAACAACACAGGTCAGTTTAAGGCACAGTTCACGTGGTATCAATACAGACAGGGGCAAAAATAAGCTGGATATAGAGCAGGACTACAATGTATAGGGCAGGCTTATTAATAGTCGTTAGCACCGTGAAGGAGGGGCCATTGATGGAACATCCGCTGAGCAATAACCTGCTGACGGGAGCTCAGATTGGATTCTGCTGAAGTCACTCAGCTTCCAACGTCACTGCACCCTCGATCCAGGCATTGGACAGAAGACCTGAACCCCACAGGTGTGAGAGTGTGGCATCAGGGAGCCCTGGTTAAAATAGTCGGAGTCAAGGGATCCACTGGTTGGAATCGTACCCGTCCCCGTCCCAGGAGTCAAAGGGCAATCCTCTCAACTCCAGGAGCTGCTCAGGCGATGTTCTGGGCCCAGCCATCTCTGGCTGTTTCATCAACATCTCCAGGATCAGAGGTAGGGGTGTTCACGGATAATGGTGCAGTGTTCGGTGCCCTTCGCCATTCCGAAGACATTCACGTCCAAACACACCAAGGCCTGGCCAACCTCCAGTCAGGCCTAGAGGTGGAAAATGACATTCACCCCACACCAAGTGTTAGGTGATGGCGATATCCAATAGAGGAGAGCCCAGCTCTCAACCCCTGACATTCAGTGGCCATGCCCATCACTGGACCCACCATTGCCATCATCCTTGGGGTTATCCCTGATCAGAAACACATAGATGATGCAGTTACAAGATCAGATCAGAGGCTTTGATCTTTAAACCGCCGCCATGGCCAGGGGCTCTTGGGAATGTCAAGGTAAGGCAAGTAGGAACCCTGAGTTTGGGTTTGAAAGGGAGTATTAAAGATTTCGACCAGAAGCACCCAGCTAGGGTGCTGAACTGAGGCCCGTCCACCCTCTCCAAGGCTCAGGTCAGGGATGTGAGGGAACACCATCCAGTTGCCTGGGTGAGGACAGGTTCAACAACACAAGAAACCTGACACCAGCTGGCTTGATAGACACCCCATGCACCTTAGAGTACAGGAGGATGAGGGGTGATCTCATAGAGGTGTAAAACACGATGAGATGTATAGATCACAGAGTAGGGGACTTGGTAACCAGAGGACGTGGGTTTAAGGTGAAGGGGAGAGATCTAACAGGAACTTGAGGGGTAACTCTTTTTACGTGGTGTATGGAACAGGCTGCTGGTTCGATAAGGCAGGTACTATTGCAAGTTGGACAGATACATTGATAGGATGGGCTCGGACAGGGTTGGTATCATGGCATTCACGGACCTGCCCTCCAAATGGGTAATTGTGCCCCACCCACCCACAGTGTCACCAGGGGATTGCGAAGTGCAAATGAATCACGTGGTTTCGTCTCCACGCCCTATAAGTACGCCCATTTGTCTGAAATGCCAGAGGAATGGGAAGATGTGACAGTGGCGAATGAAGGAGGTCTATGACAGGTTTGGCTCTCAACCCACCCCACCCCTGCTGAGTGAGTTCTCAAATGGCAGTTTGTGCCCCCTCCCCCCCAACCCTTGTGGTTACCCTAATCCCCCCCACCCACCCCGATTAGATCACTTCTGATGCTGATTCTGGGTTCCGAGAGGTGGGGGCCAAATGCAGGCAGTGGGCTAGGGTGGGTGGGACATTTTGGTCGGTTTTGGCAAGCTGGGCTGAGGGGCACAGGGTGACTAGATAACCAATAACTCATTCCACCACCCACACACAGTGGATGGTGTTTGTACCGTCCACAGGATCCACTGTAGCAACGCTCCAAGACTGTCCTGTATTGTAGAGGACCTTCCAAACCCACCACCTCCACCCACTGGAAGATTAAGACACCCCACCTACAAGCTACCCTTCAAGCCACACACTGTCCTGTCTTGAGAATATATCATCATTCCTTCCTAAATGGATAATAGACGTCGTAACAGGCCCCTTCAGCCCGTGTTGCCTAATTAACCTACAACCGCCTGCACGTTTCAAATGGTGGGAGTAAATCCACTCAGATACGGGGAGAATGTACAAACTCTTTACGGAAAGTGCAGGATTCGAACCCTGGTCACGATCGCTGGTGCTATAACAGCATTGCACTGACCTCTACGCCAATCGTGCTGCCCCCAATATTCACAGGTATCACACTGCAATAAAATGTAACTGGCAAAACAGTTTAGGCAGTCGTTTTATGGGGTCAAGCAGTTCCTAATCAGAGGTTCAAAATCCTGATAGCTGTTGAAATGAAACCGTCCTTGAACTGTGTGTGCTGGTCTTCGGGTTCCTATACCTTCTGCCCGAAGGTAGCAGTGAGAAGTTGTGACCAGGGTGATGGGGGTCTTTTATGATGTTGGCTGCCTTCTTGAGGCAGCCCCTCGCGTAGGTGGCTCTCCATCTGTCTTTCGGCCTTGTTGTTGCCTCTCCCATTATCTCTCACTCCACCACTCTTCCTCCCCATCACCTGCCTCTGCTCCCCTCTTGTAGGTTCTCTGAGTGTGTAATCAGTGCCCTCTCTCTCCTCTTCCAGTCGCTGACCATTTCTGGGAAGACTCCGCCAACCACTTCTACCGAGACTTGGAGCCCTTTACGGACAGTCACTTCACGGAGCTGCAGAACGTGCAGCCTCCGCAGCTGCAGCAGCTGTACCGTCACATGGAGATCCAGCAACTTCACAGCCTGGAGCCCCTGCCCATCACAGGCAACTGCATTAGCACCCCCGCCCATTACACCAAAGCACAGTCGTTGGCGACCGCCAGCTTCGCGGCTCCCCAGGTAGGACACGGGCCAATCCCTGCCCAGTGGGCACTGAGGGGGTCAGGGTAAGCCTGATGCAGTGATCATTCCCACAAGTCAACGTCAACCAGAGGCCGGTCCTGACGTGGCGCAGGCTGACAAAGAAACAGAAGACGTTTGGACAGGTTTAAGGATGGGAGGCGCTCAGTGGGGTATAAACCAAATGGAACTGGCCCCGAATGCCAATGGGTGAATGCATGGATGAATTGGGCCGCAGGACCTGTTCAAATGATTCAACTGTATGAAGTAGAAGGGCCTGGCCACATTTCAGTGTGTGATGTGATAGAGGCAAGGCCAAAATGAGAGCATTGCTGTGGATTTCCTTCACGAGCCTAATAGCTGCAGGAAAGACGCTGCCTTCAAGCCCACGGTGGGCAATTTCATCCTCGGGCTCCTCCCCAATGGCAAGAGGGAGCACATCCAACATGGGATAGGTCTGTTGGTACATTGGCTGCCTTTCCAAGGCAGCCAGCTGGGGAATGGGGGGGGTTGGGTGGATTTGAGGGATTGAGTATAGACGGAGTGTTGGGGGGTGGTGGTAGGTTTGCATGTCAGTCTGAGAACCTTCCACCACCTCCTGCAGCTTCTACCCATCTTGGGTGCCTCACTGTGACAGCTCCAAACAGGATGCTTGGCCACACGTTGTCATGATCGAGCTGAGCCAGCGAGACAGCCCAGGAGGCAGGCAGGAGGGGGCCTGAGAGGACAGGCAGTTCCTTCACTCAGTGCATGTTGCTCAAGCCCAGGAAGTGTTGCACTCACACTCAGCCCAGGAAGTTCTCACCAACGGTTAAAATTCTTCCCCAGATCTCTAGCTTTTGGAACGCTGCTGTGTAATACCAACATTGCGACACACCATGGGCCTGAATATCCTTTACCGTGCCATGGGGAACAAGCAAGTCTCGTCAGCATAATCTTCTCCTTCTTGGTGATTGAAACAGACCACGCCACTCCATCAGTAGTGGATCAGCACAAGGCTTTGCTCCCGATGCTCTCGCTTCCTCTTTCCCCCAGGACAGACAGCAACTTGCTGAATCTGTGTGTGCCTCCATCATCAGTCACAGGGAGTGCAGTCTAGGAATAGGCGCATCGGTCCTAACCATTAAACACTGTGGTTCCTATTTTACACCCTCTCACAATCTACCCCTCGGGGATGGGGGGGTGGGGTAGGCCGGCGATTTAACTCCTCAGTCACTGGCATGTGGAAAGAAATCAAATAGCTTTTTATTGTCATTGTACAAGTTATACAACGAGATTTATGACAGCAGTAACCACAGGCAGCACCACAGAAGTTAAATAAAAAATTTAATTCACAATTCCGTATATGTCCTTTATGTGAATGGAGGGGGTGTGTCGGCTGTATGTATAATAGATGTGGAGGACAGAGAGGGGAATTTGTGGATATGTATGTTCAGTGTAGTGACAGCCTGGGGGAAAAAGCTTTTTCTGAGTCTGTTTGTTCTTGTCTTGATTGACCTGTAGCGTCTGCCAGAGGGTAGTAGGTCAAACAGATGCAGGGCAGGGTGGGTGGGATCCTTTATTATTGCTTGTGCTCTACTGAGGCAACGAGAGGTGTTGAGATCCTTCAGGGAGGGTAGGGGACATCCAATGATCTTTTCTGCTGCCCTCACCCCCCATTGAAGTCTTTGCCGCTCTTCTTCAGTGCAATGGGAGAACCATACTGTGCTGCAGTACAGCAGGATGCTCTGTACGGTGGAACTGTAGAAGGTCATCAGCAGCTTCTGACCCACCTTGCTCTTTTTGGCATTCTCAGGAAGTACAGGCGCCTCTGGGCCTTTTTGATGACTGCTGAAGTGTTTACAGTCCAGGAGAGGTCGTCTGAGATATTGATGCCCAGGAGGGTGAAGCTGTGGACCCTCGTCACACAGTCACCATCTATGTAGAGGGGGAGCGGGTCAGACCTGTGCTTCCTGAAGTCCAGAATGATTTCCTTTGTTTTTGTGGTGTTAGGATCAGGTTATGAGCCCGGCACCACTCGGTCAGATTCAGGATTTCATTCCTGTAGGCAGACTCATCTCCCCCTGTGATCAACCCCACCACCGTGGTGTCATCTGCAAACTTCGCCACGGTGTTACTGGCGTGGACAGGTCTGCAGTCGGCGGTGTAAAGAGTGAAGAGCAAAGGGCTCAGCACACAGCCCTGTTTAGTCTGGAGCACACAGAGGAGGACCCACTCAGTCACAGGGAGAACATGCAAACTCCACACAGACAGAGTCAGCCATCCTTTTGTTGAACATTAGAGCACAGTGCAATCTGTCAGCACTTCCCATTTCCTCAGCCCTTCTATTTGCCTGCCTGTTGGTGATTTCACATTGGACTATATCTATCGAGTGCAAGGTCAATCCTGCAGCTTATTTAAGTTCAAGTTTGTTATTATCTGACTGTATATGTATTTATTTAGTTTTTCATTGGGAAGAGGCCCAGGGTTATAGGATACTGTTCATCAATCTCACAGCCTGCAGGAAGGAGCTATCTCCCAGCCAGTCAGTCCTGATTTTTGATGCTCATCTACCACTTTCTTGATGGTACTGGGCCAAGGTTCCTATGTGCTGGGTAGAAAGGTTCTTCTAACATCCTTTGAGCCCTATTTAACCACCCAGTGAATGTTTTCAATGGAGGAGCAGTGATCAATCCTGGTTCTTTTGATGATCCTCTGTTTTTCCTCCTAGTCCAACATTTTACTGCTACCAGACCCCACAATGATGCAGCCAGACAGGACACTCTCAATTGGCCTCCTGTAAAATGTATTCAGGATGTGGGCCAGTAGCCTTGGCCTCCTGGGGAAGTGGAGGCAGTGCTGCACCTTCTTGACTAATGAGGAGGTATTGTGGATGCAGATAGGTCACCACCCTGCATACAGATTGGCCAGCTTTGTGTCATTATTCAGTCCGGGCATCCAGACCATTCATTGTTGTGGCTCCGACTTGGCCACACTTGTAATATTGTGTGCAATTTTGGTCATCACACTGCAGAGGGGACATGATAATGTTGGGAAGGGTAGAGAAGTGGTTCACGATATTTATTGCGATGTTAGGGAAGTTGAGCTATGGTGAGAGACTGGAAATACCAGGCCTGTGTTCTAGGCCTGGGTTGAGAGGGGATCTTATTGAGGTCTTAAAAAATGTGAGGGGCATAGACAAGGTGAACAGTGACAGTCTGTTTCTTAGAATGGGAGAATTTAAGATGAGAAGGTGGCATTAAAAAATGAGGATGTGGATTTCAGAAGAGATGTGTGGGGCATTCAGAGTATGGTGGGGACATGGAATTAGCTGACAGACAAAGTGATGGAGGCAGCAAGTTCAGCTTCCTTTGAGAGAGACTTGATAACTTCTGAACGGGAGGGGATTGGAGGCAAGTGGGCCTAATGTAGATAAGTAGGACTAAACATGGATGTTGTGCCTGGAGAAGCTGGGCCTATGGTGCTCCTTCTGACCTGCTGGAGCTATGACTCCCAGCATTGACCCCAGAGATACCCCACAGGTCACTGCACTGACCCCTGAGATACCCCACAGGTCATTGTACTGACCCCTGAGATACCCCACAGGTCACTGCAGAGATACCCAACAGGTTACTGCACTGACCCCTGAGATACTCCACTGGTCATTGTACTGATCCCTGAGATACCCCACTGGTCACTGCACCACTGATCCCAGAGATACCCTACAGGTTACTGCACTGACCCCTGAGATACCCCACTGGTCACTGAAATTTTAGTGTCATCACTGATCTTTTGATGAAACCAAAGTCCTCATTTCTATGATGTGACATGGAACCTCTCCTTCTCTATGATCCCTGTTTTCAGATCTCATGGCTTCCAACTTGGTATTACAGTACTGGAACCATAGTTTTACAGCATAGAAACAACCTCTGGCCCACCTTGTCTGTGTCACCCAACTTGCCAACACTAGCTGGTCCCATTTATCAGCTGAGATACCCCTTGAAAGCTTTCCTGTCGATTGGGCCCCACATCTAATGAAGGATGTGCTGGCATTGGAAAGTGTCCAGAGGAGGTTCACGATCATGATGCTGGGGATAAGAACATTAAGGTTTGAGAAATATTGATGTCTCTGGAGTTTAGAATGATGAGGATCTCATTGAAACATACTGAATATTGAAAGGGAATGGAGAAGCCATTTCCAGTAGTGGGAGAGTCTGGGCCCAGACTTCCTTTAGAACCAAGATGGAGGAATTTCTTCAGCAGAGTATGGGGAATGTGTGGAATTCATTGCCACAGACACCTGGGGGCGCTATGTCATTCGGTAGATTTAAAGTGGAAGTTGGTAGGTTCTTGATCAGTAAGGATGTCAAAGGTTACGTGGAGGAGGCAGGAGAATGGGCTGGGCAGG
Organism: Narcine bancroftii; assembly: GCF_036971445.1. Taxonomy (NCBI): domain Eukaryota; kingdom Metazoa; phylum Chordata; class Chondrichthyes; order Torpediniformes; family Narcinidae; genus Narcine; species Narcine bancroftii. The sequence goes on along the minus strand of NC_091469.1, from coordinate 249,764,331 downwards.
AGAATATGTCAATTATGATTTGATTGTGGGGCAGACTTGAAAGCCTGAATGGCCTAATTCTGCTTCACCATCTACTGGTTTTATCATGTTGCCATTTAAAGTTTTTAAAATGTTAAAATTCTCCACCACCCTCTGCATGAAAAAGGGCCCTCTTAAATCTTCTCACCTTAACGCTATGGTGTCACGCCCTCTAGTCCCAGACTCCCACCCCCTGGTCAAAACACCTTGTCTGGGCCCCTGATGATTTGACAAACCCACGTAATGGGCGTGTAGCTCAGGGGATGAGCATCTGATAGCAAATCAAGAGGCTTCCTTGTTCGAAACTGGGTCCCTTCTCTGAGGAAGCACAGTCAGTGCTCTGCTGTAACTGCACGGCAACCTAGGTTCAAATCTGCTGCTGTCTGTAGAGAATTTATCTGTGTGGGGTCCCTCTGGGTGCTGTGGTTTCCTCCCCACCATCCAAACACATGCAGGGTCAATGGGTCACATGGGTGTATTTGGGCAACACAGGCTCTTGGGCCGGAAGGGCCTGTTACCATGCTGTGTCTAAATTAAATTAAAATATATTAAATCGAAGGTCCCCCTTTATTTGACAAGACCCTTGCAGAGGCTCTCCAAGTTAGAAGGGTTTGTCACTGCCGGAGAGTTGATGCTCAGTGATACCTACAGATGTCTCTTTGTGACAATTGCCCTTTCTGACCCAGGTGCCCTACATGCCGCACTGGTGCCCACAGTACACACACTTGACGGATCACACTTCTGACGAGGAGACCCTGGACAGGCAGAGCCCCCCGCTTGAGGTGTCTGATGGAGAGTTGGAGCCTGCCAATGCCCCTTCGCTGATGTCCAGAGCAGAAGCAGGCAAGTACCAGGTGCATTGGGCAGGCAACTGCAGGAAGAATCAAGGCAGAGAGTAGAAGATGGGGACAGAGGCAGAGACGAGGAGATGGGAAGGGCATGTAGGTGGGGAGTGCAAGGATTGGAAAATAGATAGGAACAGACTAGAAAGGCTGAAAGGCCTGTTTCTATGCTGTAATATTCTATGTGTCCAGAGCACCTTCCTCAACTTGCCCTGCCACCCAGCAAAGCTGGTGCAGGTTGATTTACTCTGCGTGTTCCAGGTTCCGACCCCATCCCCGAGGGTCACAAGTCACTGCCAATTGCGCCAGTGGAGGGGTGGTTGAAAAGGAGGCTGGAACTGATGGGCTGCTGGGAGATCTACCATTGCCTTGACAGACCAAATGCCCTCCTTCTCCACTCACTCCAATGGCCCTTTTCACATTGTATGTCACCATACCACTTCACCTGCCATCAGCTAGGACTGGAACCATCCACTGGCCTCTCAGGGCACAGGTCACTCATTTCACCCTGTGTCCTTGACCTGGACACCCCACAACTGGGCCAAATCCATGGAACCAGATTCAGGCTGGGCTGGTTATGCCACAGTAAATGAAGTGGTGACACACATGTGGGAGAATCTCCACCGGTCACACAACATCCACAGGGAGTGAAGGGTGAACAACGTTTCAGGCCTGAGCTCCTCGTCAAGTTTATTATCCAACTGCGCTGGATGGGTCACGTCTCCAGAATGGAGGACCATCGCCTTCCCAAGATCGTGTTATATGGCGAGCTCTCCACTGGCCACCGTGACAGAGGTGCACCAAAGAAAAGGTACAAGGACTGCCTAAAGAAATCTCTTGGTGCCTGCCACATTGACCACCGCCAGTGGGCTGATAACGCCTCAAACCGTGCATCTTGGCGCCTCACAGTTTGGCGGGCAGCAACCTCCTTTGAAGAAGACCGCAGAGCCCACCTCACTGACAAAAGGCAAAGGAGGAAAAACCCAACACCCAACCCCAACCAACCAATTTTCCCCTGCAACCGCTGCAACCGTGTCTGCCTGTCCCGCATCGGACTTGTCAGCCACAAACGAGCCTGCAGCTGACGTGGGCTTTTTTACCCCCTCCATAAATCTTCGTCCGCGAAGCCAAGCCAAAGAAGAAGATTACAACCAATGATCTGGATTTGAAACCGGCACTGTTTGTAAGGAGTTTATATGTTCTCACTGTGTCTGCGTGGTTTCCTCTGGGTGCACTGGTTACCTCCCACTGTTCAAAATGTAATGGGGTGTAGGTTAATTGGGGAAGCAGAGTGGAACAGACTCGTGGATGGAAGGTCATGTTATGGTGGAGTATGTATAAATTCAATTCAATTCAAACCGATCTGACCCACTCACACCTGTAGTGACCCAGTAATAAACTCGCAGTCACACCTGCAGAGGTGGGATAAATGGGTGGTGTTGCTCTAGTTGTAGTCCGTGGAGAGCAGAGTGTCACAGAAGGTCAGTGCTGGGCCCACTACTGTTCGCGAGTTATGTTCATGATGTGGAAGAGGGTGGTGTATCTCATACTGTAAGGGGCGCTAGGCCACAGAAATGGCAACTCTTTGTCTGGCTCACAGCAAGCAGAAGGCAAACCCTCGTCATATTACATTTTATGTACTATTATATGACAGAAAAGAAATCTTGAATCTTCACTCTAAGCTTGCCGATGACACGAGATTGAGTGGAAAAGCAAATTGTGAAGTGGCTGCAGAGGGTCTCCAGCGAAGTACAGAAAGGTAAAGGAAAGGGAAAGGGTCTGATAATTGGAGAACAATCTTGAATAATATTCAAGTGGCGAAAGATTGCAGTGTGCTGTTGTGCAGAGGGACTTGTGCATGAATCACAAAAGGATGGTTTGCAGGTGCAACAGGTAATGTGGCCCTTCATCGCTAGAGGGATTATATTTCAGAGCAGAGAGTTTGGCTGCAACTGTACAAGGTACTGGTCTCCTTACTTGAGAAAGGATAAACTTGCTTTGGAGGTGGTGCAGAGGAAGTTCACCGGGTTGGTTGTGGAGATGAGGGGCTTAGTCTGTGAGGAGAGATTGACTAGCCTGGGACTGTACTCACTGGAATAAAATCATGAAAGGGGATTGATCAGAGAGAGGTTGGGAGCTTTTCCACTGGCAGGTATGACTAGAACTGGGGGATATTGCCTCAGGATTCAGGGGAGAAGGGAAGTAGATTTAGGACGGAGATGAGACAGAACTGCTTCTTCCAGAGTGTGTTGTATCTGCTCAAGGAAGCAGTAGAGGCGGCCTCATTAAATATATTTCAGACATAGTTGGATAGACTTTTGCATAGTTAGGGAACTAAGGATTATGGGGAACGGGCATGTTGATGGTGCTGTCCATGGTCAGATCTGCCGTGGGGAATGGGCAGATGGGTGGAGCTGTTCGTGGTCAGATCTGCCGTGGAGAACTGGGTTATGGGGAACTGGCAGATGGGCAGAGCTGCCAATGGTCAGATCTGCTGTGGGGAACTGGGTTATGGGGAAGATACACAAATGGTCCAGTCAGTTGGCCAGAGAGTAATAATGTTTAAACTAGAGAAGTGGGAGATGATACTTTTGCAAAGACACAGCAATATATGGGGGACCCTCCCCCCAAGTACACCCCATGCAACTGTGACCCCAACCCATGCAGGAAGAGATCAAGGCATCAAGACAGGGTAACAGATGTATATGTTCTTTCCTCCTGGAGTTCTTTCCTTGATTGGTGAGATTGTCAGAACTGAGGTTGGGTAAGACAGGAACGAAAGGAGATGGGTTCATGTAAAACCACAGAACCCTAGAACACTACAGCACAGAATCAGGTCCTTCGACCCATCTAATCTGTGCTGAACGATTATGCTGCTTAGTCCCACTGACCTCACCCAGTCCATATCCATCAATTCCTCTCCCATCCATTCACCTGTCCAAATTGATCTTAAATGTTAAAATTGAGCCTGCATTCATCACTTAAACTGACAGCTCGTTCCACCCTCTCCTCTCCACCCCGCACATTTATCCTTTTAAACATTTCATCTTTGACCTGGAACCCATTTCCTACACCCTTCTGTATCCCCCAGTGATGCACCAGCACAGTTCAGGAAACATAAAGAGGGACAAAGGAACTTCACGTGGCCGTTGCCACAGCTGGAACAGTTCAGCAGTGAGGCAAGATTGGTGGTGTTTTTTTCTGAACAGAGGAAGCCAGGGAATAGGGGAGGGAGAAGACATATCTGAGAGGACACCCAGAGAATATTTGTTCCTTTACCTGAGTGGTCACAAGCCAGAGAACTGAATTTTAAAGTAATTGGTAGAAGGATTAGTGGGGAGATGCAGAAAACATTGACGCAGTAGGCAGTGGGAATCTGAGGGTCATTGTCTGAAACAGCAGGAGAGGCAGAGTTAGATCACAGTTTTTATGGTGTACTTGAGTTCTGAGCTGCAGGGCAACAGACCCAGTTTTGGAAGGTGGGGGTTAGGACGAGCAAGTAGCTGAATGGCCTCCTCTCTTGTTATTGAGGTTCTGGGTGACATGAACCATCTCAGGAAAGGGGAAATGTCAACTAGGTGACAGGTTGAAAGAAGCTTAGGTGGGAGGGGGGAGGGAGGGAGGTTGATTTGGATCTCCCCTTCTCGGTTTAGTGAGAGGATCTGACCTGAAAGGTTGACTGTCTCTCTCTCTCCATTACGATGTCTGTCCCGCTCACATCCCCTCCCACTTTCTCATTGTTTGCTCAAGATTCCAGCAACCTGGCGAACATTTTCCATTTACTTAGATCTTTAATTTAATTTGGAGAGCTCTTCTGATACACCTACACGTCCAATTAACCCACCCATCCCCATACACCTTTGGAAACCGGGTCATCCAGAGGAAACCCATGCAGGTCATGGAGAGAACGTACAAACTCCTTACAGATAGTGAAGGATTCGAACCCAGATCGCTGGAGATTCTAGCCCCGCCTCGCCCCTCCCGTCTCCTTTCCAAAGCCTGTACCATCCTTCTTGTAGTGGGGCACAAGTTGGTCAAAGGTTTGCATGGTTGCAACATGGAGAATGGCTCTGGTCTGAGAAATCCCCCCACCCCCCCCCCCCCCCCACTCTCACCCAACTGAACCTGAGCTTCTGTCGTTTCAGGAGGAAACAAGAAGAAGATCCGACTGTACCAGTTCCTCCTGGATCTTCTCCATAGCGGAGACATGAAGGAGAGCATCTGGTGGGTGGACAAGGACAAGGGGACCTTCCAGTTCTCATCCAAGCACAAGGAAGTGCTGGCACATCGCTGGGGGGTGCAGAAGGGCAACCGGAAGAAGATGACCTACCAGAAGATGGCCAGGGCTCTGCGCAACTACGGCAAGACTGGAGAGGTGCAGAAGATCAAGAAAAAGCTGACCTACCAGTTCAGTGAAGAAGTTATGGGGAGAGGGGAGTGGAAACATTACGCCCATTGAACAGAGCCACCCCTCCCTCTTCCCCGCCAAGGGAAGTCCATGGGTCCGGGTCACAAGCTGCAGGGGTGGTGGGGAAATGTTCATCCAGGTGGCTTCCTCCCTTACTCTTCACCCACTCCCCTCCAACACATTCCCTTGACCCTTGCCCTCTAGCCTCTTGCTCCTCACCCCTCCCTGCCACTCCTCCCTCATCATCCTCCCTCCAACACCTTCCCTGTCCTCCCCTGCCTCTTTCCTCCCTTGCTCTCTCCTCCCCCTCCTCCCCCTCCCCTAAGACACTGCCCCACCCCCCCCATCTGCCTCATCTCCCCCCTCCCTGCCAGCTGACTGCACACAGCCTCCTGCCCCCACTAAGCTCAGTTCTCCGCACTGACCCAAGCACAACCACAGCCACTGTGGCCAAAACCCGGGCTCTGTGTGGGGTGGGTCAGATTTAGAGTGGGAGACAAATGACGTGGTGTCTGGGCCATAGGGAAGGGTTTGGGTGGGGAGTGGGTTGTGTGGGTCTCTCTGTTCCTTTGTTTGTGCCTACCCTCAGTAATTGGGTGGGAGGGATCTCTGTCACCTGATTGTGTCCAGTGGTTTATCTGGGATAATGTCCTCTTCCTTGCGTCAAGTACCACCAACCTCTCTCACTTCCCCCCAAGTCTTACAGGCCCCGGACTGCACCCCCCCCACCCACCCCAGGACACAGTGTGGGGCTTCCCCCAGAGGGAAGAGGATGAGTCTCGCCACACTCCCGGAAACCCTCCCATTCACTCCGGGCCCTCCCCCAGAGCTCTGCGGAACGAATTGGTGGCTGCGATTGAAGCCCAGGCAGGGTGCGGCTGCGGTACAAAAGGTGGGCCCATGGAGAGAGGGGGATAATTCGAGGTGGGGCTATTTTACACAGCCTGATGAGGCAGCAATTTAGCTTTTTCTCTGTATTTATGAACATTTTGTTTTGAATAAACTACTGAAAATCAGTGTGACCCAGGTGTGTTCATATGAAGGAAAAAAAGATCATAAGCCACAGGAACAGAATTAGGCCTAACAGCTCATTGAGCCTGCTCTGTCGTTCGAACCATGGCTGATGTATTCTTCCTCCCAGCCCCATTCTTAATCCCTGTAAACTTTGACAACCTTACCTAGTAAGAAGCTGCTTTGATTCTCCCCAATGACTTGGCCTCTGCAATCTGAGCTCCACCAACTCGCCACCCTCTGGCTGGAGAAGCTTCTCCTCATCTCTGTTCTAAAGAGATGTGTTTGTGTAACCTGAGCCTGTGCTCTCTGGTTACAGGCTCTCCCTCCAGAGTGGCTGCAGGGAATGGGAGCATGAGGAGGCTATTCAGCCCAACATCCAATAGAACACAGAACAGTACAGGCCCTTCGGCCCACAGTGTTGGGCTGACCTAATGACCTCACCATGTCTATCCAGTTCTTTCAATATTCGGGAGGCTTCAATGAAATTCTGCCTCATCCAGTGAGCACAGGCCTGGAGAGTCATCAAACATTAACCTTCTCATTCCCAGGAAGATTCTCGTGAACCTTTTCTGCACCCTCTTCAACACTAGCACCCCCCTTCCTCAGATATGGGGCTCAAAGCTGCTTGCAATACTCCAAATGCAATCTGACCACCTCCTTGTGAAGCCTCAGCATTATTTTTTTTAAAGGCGTCCTGCCTGTTACATGCGACTAAAATACACTCGTGTGGCAGCCTCTCGATGCACCAACTCCCAGAGACCCCGATGACCAATGTTATTCCCAGCTGGATACTGCCGCTGTTGCAGTTTAATTAGATGGGTGAAACTCCCATGTGGTCCAGTGAGATCACAATGGAAACCAGTAAATGAAGATCTCAGTCTGTCGAGTATTCTTGAAGGAGACTTGTTCGGCATCCTGCGATGGGTGAGGGGCCTGTCTGAAGGTCTAGGTCAAGTTCAGACACTATCTGGGTGTGTGGTGGACCTAGCGCCCAAGGGATCCTCCCGCAGAACTTCCCCGGCCAGAGCTTCGATGCGACGGATAGTTTCATGTCTTTGGGGCTCCAGAGACCCAAGGTCGGTCTTGTCCTCCATCACTGCCTGAGTGGAGCTTGCCCACTCTCCCCAGGCTTCCTCCCCCGACCCACCACCCCGTAGAGGCTCCTGCCCTGTGCAGGAGGATCTGCCAGACCCTCAGCTTGGCTGGGCCACAGGCTGCCCCTGTGGGGTAGAATCCAGGGACGTGGCTGCCGGGAGCTTAGTGTCACAGAGAATGGGAGCACGAGGAGGCCATTCAGCCCAGCATCCAATAGGACACATATGCACAGTACAGCCCCTTTAGCCCACAGTGTTAGGCTGACCTAATGAGCTACTCTAACAAGGGTTGAGAATTTCTCCATTGCATAGCCCTCCATTGTTCTCAGTTCCATGTACCTATCTAATGGTCTCTTAAATAGCTCCTACCTCCACCACCATTTCCAGCAGCACATTCCATGCACCAACCACTCTCTGTCATGGCTGATCATGCCTTCTTTCCACACCCCTTTAGCCATAAGGGCCACATCCATCTCCCTTTGAAATCTAGCTAACAAACTGGCCTCAGCCACTCTGGGCAGGGAAGTGCTGTGAGTTCCCAGCTCTCTTGGTCCTCACCTCGTTCTGACATGGCTTCCCCTTTGCCTTGGACTGTGACACCCACCCCCCACCCCCCTCACAGTGCTGAATCGGCTAATCTAACATGTTCGTTCCCAGTAATCGTGCGGTGTGAAACGTCCCAACCTGGCAGGGCGTTAAATTCAACCTGGTGGGGGCAAGTGTCAGAGCCTGGCTGAGTTTAATCACTAATCGCCTTTTGGCAGTGTGAAAGCACAACCTGCTCTCGGATTGTCACCACTGGAGATGAGACCCCCCCCTTAAAGTGCTGGGTGCCGATTAACCAGGTAAATCACAGCTCGGTGGGAAAGGCTCCCGAGTGCAGCATGCCTAGTAAGTTTACCTGCTTTCGAGGAGGGTTGGCAGTGTGATTGATGGTCAGCTCAGGCCCTGTAAGTCCCGGCGACTCCTGAGTCTGGTCCTGGTGACGAGATGGTTAAATGAGAGTCCGCAGGAGCCGGGGTTGAGGGCTATGTGCAGGCGTGCTGGAGAAAGTCAGCAGGTCATGCACAGGAAGCAAAGGGTGACCAGTGTTTCGGGCCTAGTGAAGGGGACGGTGCAGTTAGCCCAATGCCGTTACAGCGCCAGTGATCAGGATTGGGATATGCTGGGTCTGAGCTGACCATTAAATTAAAAACAGGCAGATGGTGGGGGGGGGGGGGGGGAGGGAGGAAGGGGGCAAGGGGAGGAGCACAGACTGACTGGTAAGAGGTGGAGGTTGGAAGGACAGTTCTATGGGAGCAGGGCTAGGTGGTCACATGGTGGTAGAGCTTGCGAGCAGGGAGGTAACCGAGGGCAAGCAGTGAGAGAGATTCCCACAGAACTCCCTTTGCAGCAGGACGAGAACCTCATGGAGCAGCAGCTGAGTGGGGTTACAAGTCCTTCCCCACTCCGTTTCCATGCTGCCCTTCAGGTCATGTCCCACGAACACCTCAGCCACTGTGGAGCCATGGGCTTTGTGGGGATTTGTTTCCCCCAGCCCCTCTCTTTTCCCCTCCCCCAAAGTCTCTCTGTCTCCGTACAGTGTGGTTGAGATCTTCCTTTTGGTTTTGGAATGAGGGTGGGGTTCCTCTTTTATAGGTCAGACTTGCGGTGCAGAGTCAAAGGAAATGTTTCCAATCAGCCCTCTGAGAAACGGTTCACTCACTTCCTTCTAAAGTGTGGAGTCTTCAAAAATTCAGCAGCTACTTCAACACAGCCAGATTTAGCTCAGCTTCTAACTGAAGAGCATGATTAAAAAAAGATTCTCAAGGAGTGGGCATCGATCAGTGGGCTCACAGACAGAACACATCTGTGAGGGGGTGGGGATGTGGGCTGGGATCGACTCAGTCCGAGGATTCCACCAGGCCCAGCTTGTCCCACTTGGAGTGGCTGGGATGGAAGTGTTATATGCACCAGCAGTTGAGGGAGGGGAAATGGGAGGGTCTCTCATTCTCCCCCACCTTTCTAGTGCCCCTCACTAGAGTGACCTGTGCCACCCCCCCCCCCCCCCCCCCACCAAATACCGGCAATTCAGGAAGCACATCCCCTTCACTTGTCCATATAAACATGCCAGCTCGGGGCTGGTGACCAACCTTTGCCTGCATCTGGAACAAACAGTCTGGAAGCTGGGGGTGGGGATGTGGGCTGGGATCGACTCAGTCCGAGGATTCCACCAGGCCCAGCTTGTCCCACTTGGAGTGGCTGGGATGGAAGTGTTATATGCACCAGCAGTTGAGGGAGGGGAAATGGGAGGGTCTCTCATTCCCCCCCACCTTTCTAGTGCCCCTCACTAGAGTGACCTGTGCCACCCCCCCCCCCCCCCCCACCAAATACCGGCAATTCAGGAAGCACATCCCCTTCACTTGTCCATATAAACATGCCAGCTCGGGGCTGGTGACCAACCTTTGCCTGCATCTGGAACAAACAGTCTGGAAGCTGGGGGTGGGGATGTGGGCTGGGATCGACTCAGTCCGAGGATTCCACCAGGCCCAGCTTGTCCCACTTGGAGTGGCTGGGATGGAAGTGTTATATGCACCAGCAGTTGAGGGAGGGGAAATGGGAGGGTCTCTCATTCCCCCCCACCTTTCTAGTGCCCCTCACTAGAGTGACCTGTGCCACCCCCCCCCCCCACCAAATACCGGCAATTCAGGAAGCACATCCCCTTCACTTGTCCATATAAACATGCCAGCTCGGGGCTGGTGACCAACCTTTGCCTGCATCTGGAACAAACAGTCTGGAAGCTGGGGGTGGGGGTGGGGGGGGGGACAACTGTCTGGTCTTGTCTGGTGTCTGGGTCTGGGCCCAGTGTCTGAGACTGGGCTTGGTGACAGAGTCTGGGCCTAGTGACCTGTTGGGCACTATCTGTAGTCCCAATAATGACACAGACAAAAGGATGAGGGGAACGATAGACTTTATTATACTAGAGACTGCTGGCCTGGGTCCAAGTCTCGGAAATAAGTGGTAAGGAGAGGGGACTCGACCTTTATGTCCCGGGATTACATGGGCAGGACCAGGGAGGAGTCAAGGACAGGGAGACACCTGGAGGATGGGCCACCCAGTGCACATAATCATAATCATGTCTGAGACTGTGCCCAGTGTCTGAGCCTGGGCCTAGTGACCCGTGTCTGAGACTGGGCTTGATGACTGAGTCTGGGCCTGGTAACCGGTGACTGAGTCTGGGCTTGGTGTCAGTCTGTGTCTAGTGACTGTCTGGCCCTGGTGTCCGAATCTGGGCTTAGTGCCCTGTGTCTGAGTCTAGTCCAGGTGTCTGAGTCTGAGTCGGGGCCTGGTAACTGGTGTCTGGTATCTGGGCCTTGTGACTGATGACTGAGCCTGGGCCTGGTTTCTAAGTTAGGGCCTGGTGTCTGGTGCCTGAATCTGGGCCTCATTTTTGAGTCTGGGCCTGGTGTCCGGTGTCTTTCTGGGCCTGTTGACTGATGTATGAGTCAGGGCCTGCAGTGTGAGTCTAGGCCTGGTGTCCGGTGTCTGAGTCTGGATCTGGTGTCCTGTGTCTGGTGACTGGTGTTCAAGATTCAAGATTATTTTATTGTCATCTAATAAAACAGATGTAATATTGCACAAAATATTACATGGGTAAACAGTTAGAGTAGCGGTAGTGCTCAGTGTCAGTGATAGGGGTTTGAATCCCATGTTCTCTGTAAGGAGTTTGTACATTCACCCTGTGTCTGCGTGGGTTTCTCCTTGGTGCTGCAGTTTTCTCCCACCATTCAAAATGTACCAGGGATTGTAGGTTAAGTACACAGACAATTTAATAAAACACATGCACACAGTATATAAAAGAGTGTGGGAAAATACAGATAATTTAATAAAACATATGCACACAATTTATAAAGGAATGTGGGAAAATACATGGAAAATTTAATAAAACATACGCACAAATTTAAAAAAGAACGTGGGAAAATACACAGTCAATTTAATAAGGCATTCGCACACAATTTATAAAAGACTGAGGGAAAATACACGGACAATTTAATAAAATATGCACGCACAATTTATAAAAGAGTGTGGGAAAATACACGGACAATTTGATGAAACACAGTGGAGTGAGGAGACCAGTGAACATAAGAGGGATGATTATCCTGCTGCCTGCATATTGACAAACTAACCTGAATCCTAACATACCTAAAGAGATACGAGGCCAACAGAGGCGAGAAACAGACACAGTGTAATGAAAACATGGGCCAGCACAAAGTGGCAGTTCAGAGTGACACAGAACCCCAGAGAGGGGAAACATGTGAACACAAGGGGGATGATTATCCTGCTGCCCGCATATTGACAACCTAATCATAGATATGACACTAGGTCTGCCAGATTGGGTGTAATTGAGTGCAGGCCGAAAGGGCCTGTTACCATGCTGTATGTTTAAATTAAATTAAGTTAAAAATAGAGCTTGTTCAGAGTTACTGAGTGTCAGTGGATTCACCTCCAGCTCTCCCACAGCCTCTGCAGCCACACAGACTCCAGTCCAAACCATCGGCAACTCGAACTCTAGATCCAAACCTCTGAGAAGCCTCCAGCGCTCTCGACAGCCTCTTGCATCCTGCTTACAATACCTGGCACCCCTTCAGCCAGTCTCCAGCCAGTCTGCAATTATGGTCTCCTCTAGCTGGTCTTTAGGTATGTCCCCACCTCCCCGCTACCCCACCGATAGCCCGCTACCAGCCCACTGTGACAGATAGTGGTGATTGGTAAGGGATTAATTAAAATGGTTTCTGAGTGGAAAAAAATTTTTCCATTAGTTTCAATCAATACTTGCTGTAGATTATCCCACGCTCTTTAATAAATTGTGTGTGCATATTTTATTAAATTGTCCGTGTATTTTCCCTCAGTCTTTTATAAATTGTGTGCATATATTTTATTAAATTGTCCGTGTATTTTCCCACGCTCTTTTTAAAATTTGTGCGTGTTTTATTAAATTGTGCATATATTTTCGCACACTCTTTTATAAATTGTGTGCATATGTTTTATTAAATTATCTGTATTTTCCCACACTCTTTTATACACTGTGTGCATGTGTTTTATTAAATTGTCCGTGTAAACATAGAAACATAGAAGATAGGAGCAGGAGCAGGTAATTCGGCCCTTCGAGCCATTCAATGAGATCATGGCTGATCTTAAAGTTCAGTACCCTGCCCCCGCCTTCTCTCCGTAACCCCTAATTCCCTTATACTGAAGAAATATATCTAATTCCCTCTTAAATATATTCAATGAACCTGCCTCTACTGCTCTCTGTGGCAATGAATTCCACAGATTCACCACCCTCTGAGTAAAGAAATTCCTCCTCATCTTGGTTCTAAACGTTTTGCCTATTATCCTCGAACCATGGCCCCAGGTTCTGGACTCCCCCACCATTGGAAACATCCCTTCCGCATCCATTCTGTCCAGTCCTGCCAGAATTTTATATGTCTCTAGGAGATCCCCTCTCAATCTTCTAAACTCCAACGAGTACAATCCCAAATTGCGCAATCTTTCCTCATAAGTTATTCCTGCCATTCCAGGTATCAGCCTGGTGAATCGCCTTTGCACTCCCTCCATTGCAAGAACATCCTTCCTCAGATAAGGTGACCAAAACTGCACACAATACTCCAGGTGTGGTCTCATCAAGGCTCTGTACAGTTGCAGTAAGGTTTCCTTATTCCTATACTCAAACCCTCTTGATATGAAGGCCAACATACCATTTGCCTTTTTAACCGCCTGCTGTACCTGCATGCTCACCTTCAGTGAATGGTGCACAAGAACCCCTAGGTCTCTCTGCACTTCTCCATCTCCCAATCTATTGCCATTCAAATAGTAATCTGCTCTCTGCTTTGTATTACCAAAGTGGATAACCTCACATTTATCCACATTGTAGTGCATTTGCCATGTATCTGCCCAGTCCCCCAATTTATCCAAATCACACTGGAGCTTCCTGACCCCCTCTTCAGTGCACAGAGCCCCTTGTAGCTTAGTGTCATCTGCAAATTTGGAGATATTACATCCAATCCCCTCATCTAGATCATTAATGTAAATTGTAAACAGCTGGGGTCCCAGTACAGATCTCTTTGGCACCCCACTGGTCACCGCCTGCCACTCAGAAAATGAGCCATTTATCCCAACTCTCTGTTTTCTATCTGCCAGCCAGTTCTCAATCCACATCAATACTTTGCCCCCAATCCATGAGCCTTGATTCTGCATGCCAGTCATTTATGAGGGACCTTATCGAAGGCCTTTTGGAAGTCCAGGTACACCACATCCACTGGCTTTCCCCCATCTATTTTACCTGTCACCATCTCAAAGAATTCCAATAGATTTGTCAAGCACGATTTATCTTTTGTAAATCCATGTTGACTCCGTCCGATCCCTTCTCTGCTAGTCATATGCTCCGCTATTATATCCTTAATAATGGATTCCCTCATTTTGCCCACTACTGATGTAAGGCTCACCGGTCTATAATTCCCCACTTTTTCTCTACCCCCCTTTTTATATAGTGGGGTAACATTAGCTACCCTCCAATCCATGGGTACTGATCCTGAGTCTATCGAGTTCTGGAAAATAATTCTTAAAGCATCTGCTATCTGAATGCCCACTTCTTTAAGTACCCTAGGATGTAGATTATCAGGCCCCTGGAATTTATCGGCCTTCAATCCCTTCAATTTCTCCAAAACCATGTCCTTAGAGATACTGATTTCTTTCAGCTCCTTCCTTGCATTAGTCTCTATGTTTCCCAACATCCTTGGGAGGTTATTTGTATCCCCTCTTGTGAAAAAAGAATTAAAGTAAGAATTTAATTGGTCTGCCATTTCCTTATTCCCCTGATTCTGACTGCAAGGAACCTACTCTGGATTTCACCATTCTTTTCCTCTAGACATATCTATAAAAGCTTACCCACACTCTTTTGTAAATTATGTGCGTCTGTTTTATTAAATTTTCTGTCTATTTTACCACACTCTTTTATACATTGATTGTGAATATTTTATTCAATTATATGTGTATATTTTGCCATCCTCTTTTATACATTTTGTGTGTATGTTAAATTAAATTGTCTATGTTTTTTCCCACACTCTTTTATACACTGTGTGGTATGTTTTATTAAAATATCCATATACTTTCCCACGCTCTTTTATAAATTGAATGCATATATTTTATTAAATAGTACGTGTATTTTCCTACGCTCTACTATAAATTGTATGTGTATGTTTCCGTATATTTTCTCACACTGTTTTCTATATTGTGTGCATATGTTTTATTAAATTGTCTGTATTTTCCTACTCTCTTTATACACTGGGTGCATATATTTTATTAAATTGTTGGTGTATTGAAGGAGTCACGTGATGGAGTAGTGGCCGGACGGTGAACTCCAGCCCTCTCCAGAAAAGTCGGGAAAAACAAGAGAAAATACAAAGGCACAGAAATACAAGTTAAAGAAAAGTGAGTATAAAGGTGGAAAGAAGATGGAGACAAAAGGAGAAAAATCAAAATCAACGGAAAGAAGAGAGGAAGAGAAGACAACGGAGGAAAAAGGTGAAGGCCTTACCTGTCCGAAGAGGCCCGCTGTGGAGAGAAGACCCCACTACCTCAGGTCGGTAGAAAGAGAACTACAACAATGGCTCACAGAGCCGAGTAAAAGTGCGCAACCGCGCATGCGCGAGGAGTCGCGCATGCGCGAGGAGTCGCGCATGCGCGATGCGCATGAAAAAAAACACACCGACGGGAGGGGGGACCAGCTGGGGAGTCGATCTCCACAGCCGGCAACGACAGCTGCAGAACACCTGCAGCAAGAAGAGACCACAGAAGACAATAGAAACAAGAAAGAAGAGGAGGAAAGGGCAGCAAAGAAACAACAGATGGTCAACCTAGAGGAAGAAGAAGAGGAAGAGGAAGAGTACAGGGAAATAGAAGAAGAAAAGATAGGCAAGGTAAAGGAGGTACTTGCTCTTGTTAGAGGATACATGGAGTCATTTAAAGAATGGCAAACACAGGAATTCAATGATTTAAGAAGAAGAATAAACAACACAGAAAAGAAAATAAATAAAATGGATATGACCTTAACAGAAATGGGGAAAAAAATGGACAAGATGGAAGAACGGGCAATAGCAGCAGAAATGGAGGTAGAAGACTTAAAAAAGAAATTGGAGGAATCTAATAAAAAAACTAAAGAGACACAAGAATTACTAGCCCAAAAAATAGATATAATGGAAAATTATAACAGAAGAAATAACATAAAGATAGTGGGCCTTAAGGAAGATGTAGAAGGCAAGAATATGAGGGAGTTTATAAAAGAATGGATCCCTAAGGCCCTAGGATGTCCAGAACTACAGCAAGAAATGGAAATAGAAAGGGCACATAGAGCATTGGCCCCTAAACCACAACCACAACAAAAACCAAGATCTATTGTAGTAAAATTCCTAAGATATACTACAAGAGAAAAGGTACTGGAGAAGACAATGGAAAAAGTAAGAGAGGGCAACAAACCACTGGAGTATAAAGGGCAAAAAATCTTCATTTATCCAGATATAAGCTTTGAACTCCTAAAGAAGAGAAAAGAGTTCAATGCAGCAAAAGCGATTTTATGGAAGAAAGGATATAAATTTACACTGAAGCATCCTGCGGTATTGAAAATATTTATTCCAGGACAACAAAACAGACTATTCTCGGATCCAGAAGAAGCACGAAAATTTGCAGAACAATTACAAAAATAGACTGAGGGATGAAGACGGGTAATGAGAGCAAAAATTATCACGATTGATATGTATGTGGGTAAAGACAAAAATAGACTGAGGGATGAAGACGGGTAAGGAGGGTAAAAATGACCACGATTGATATGTATGCGGGTAAAGAGGTATAAGAGTGAATAGAGACAATGGGCATATGTGAAAGTATCTGTAATTAGAGGAAAACATAGAAAGTATAGACAAGAATTAATAAGGGAAGGTAATGGAATAGAGAGAATAAGGAGGGAACTAAAAGAGTAACCTTTGTGACATATAAAAAACGAAATCTTTTCTGGGGGGGGCTGGGTGGGGGGAAAAGAGCGGTCACTGCAAAATCAGTTGACGCTTGCGAGTGGATTCGCAAATCCAAATGGAGAGGGGAGATGTGGTTGTCCGACAAGGGATAAAGGGCAACTCAGGAGGGGAAGGGGAGATTGGGGATAAAGAAGATAGAAATAGGAGAATAAGGAAAATGTTGGATGTTGTAGGAATGTTGTCTGGTAAAGAGTTGAAAATAAGAAAACAGAAATGGAAAAGGAGGAAAGGTAATGATGGAAAAACGGAAAGAGAAGATAAACAAAATATAAAATGGCTACGCTGAACTATATGACTCTAAATATTAATGGAATACATAACCAAATTAAAAGGAAGAAACTACTAAATTTACTGAAAAAGGAAAAAATAGATATAGCATTTGTCCAAGAAACACATTTAACTGAATTGGAGCACAAGAAATTAAAGAGAGATTGGGTAGGACATGTAACAGCAGCATCGTATAATTCAAAAGCAAGAGGAGTGGCTATATTAATTAGCAAAAATGTGCCATTTAAAATAGAAGAGGAAATAATAGATCCAGCAGGGAGATATGTTATGATAAAATGTCAGATATATTCAGAGCTTTGGAATCTACTTAATATATATTCACCTAACGAAGAAGATCAAAAGTTTATGCAAGATATCTTTTTGAAGGTAGCTAATACGCAAGGGAACATACTAATAGGAGGGGATTTCAATCTGAATTTGGATCCAAATATGGATAAAACGGGGAAAAAAATTAAAAGTAACCAAATTTATAATTAAATCAATGCAAGAAATGAAACTTGTGGACATATGGAGGAAACAAAACCCAAAAGAAAAGGAATACTCATACTACTCGACTAGACATAAAACATACTCAAGGATAGACCTATTCCTGTTATCAGCCCACATACAAGGAAGAGTTAGGAAAACGGAATATAAAGCTAGACTATTATCGGACCACTCACCCCTGTTATTGGCAATAGAGCTAGAAGACATCCCTCCAAGAATGTATAGATGGAGATTAAACCCCATGCTACTTAAAAGACAGGATTTTAGAGAATTTATTGAAAAACAATTAAAAATGTACTTTGAAGTAAATACGGAATCAGTGGAAGATAAGTTTATACTATGGGACGCAATGAAAGCATTCATTAGAGGGCAAATAATAAGTTATGCAACCAAGATGAAGAAGGACTATAATCAGGAAACAGAGCAGTTGGAAAGGGAAATAATAAACATAGAAAAAAAATTAGCAATAAAGGAAGATACAACCAAAAGAAGAGAATTGGCGGATAAAAAAATAAAATATGAAACATTACAAACATATAAGGTGGAGAAGAATATAATGAAGACAAAACAGAAATATTATGAACTAGGGGAAAAAACACACAAAATCCTAGCATGGCAGCTTAAGACAGAGCAAACTAAGAAAATGGTATTGGCAACAAGGAAAAAAGACAAACAAATTACATATAATCCAAAAGAAATTAAGGAAAACTTCAGAGAATTCTATGAACAATTATACCGAACCGAAAACGAAGGGAAAGAAGGGAAAATAGATGAATTTTTGACTAAAATTGAACTACCAAAACTACAAATAGAGGAACAAAATAAATTAACAGAACCATTTGGAACAGTAGAAATACAAGAGATAATAAAAAATTTACCAAATAATAAGACACCAGGAGAGGATGGACTCCCAATAGAATTCTACAAAACATTTAAAGACCTAATAATACCGCCCCTCCTGGATGTAATCAACCAGATTGATGAGACACAAAACTTACCAGATTCATGTAAAACAGCAATAATTACAGTGATACTAAAACAAGGGAAAGATCCACTCTCACCAGCGTCATATAGACCAATATCTTTGCTAAACACAGATTATAAGATAATAGCTAAACTATTAGCGAACAGATTAGCAGAACAGGTACCGAAAATGGTAAATTTAGACCAAACTGGATTTATCAAAAAAAGACGCACAACAGACAATATTTGTAAATTTATTAACTTAATTCATGCAGTAGAAGGAAATAAAGCACCGGCAGTAGCAGTTGCTTTAGACGCAGAGAAGGCCTTCGACAGAGTAGAATGGAATTACTTGTTCAAAGTATTGCAAAAATTCAGTTTACCGGAGAAGTATATTAATTGGATTAAAGCATTATATAAGGGACCGTTAGCGAAAGTGACAGTAAATGGACATGTATCAAAGCAATTTAACTTAAGCAGGTCAACGCGGCAGGGATGCCCACTATCACCATTATTGTTTGCGCTAGCTATAGAACCACTAGCAGAATCGATAAGAAGAGATAATAATATAAAAGGAATAAAAATAAAAGACAGGGAATATAAAATCAGTCTGTTTGCGGATGATGTGATAGTGTACTTAACAGAACCAGAACTATCAATAAAAGAACTATATAAGAAATTGAAGGAATATGGAGAAGTGTCGGGATACAAGATAAACGTAAATAAAAGTGAAGCAATGCCTATGAATAACGCGGATTTCTCAAAATTTAAGGAGGAATCCCCATTCAGATGGCAAACGCAGGCAATAAGATACCTAGGTGTGCAAATAAACAAAAATCTAGGCCAATTATATAAACTCAATTACAATCCACTAATGAAAAAATTACAGGACGATTTAGAGCATTGGAAAGAGCTACCACTAACACTGATAGGAAGGATAAACTGTATTAAAATGAACATTTTTCCAAGGATACTATACTTATTTCAGGCATTGCCAATACAACTGACAGAAAAATTCTTCAAAGAGTTAAAGAAAATAATAAGGAGATTTTTATGGAGAGGGGGGAAACCGAGGATAGCACTAGACAAATTAACAGAATGGTATAAACAAGGAGGCTTACAATTGCCAAACTTCAAAAATTATTATAGAGCCGCACAATTAAGGTACCTATCAGATTTTTATCAAACAAGGGAAAAACCAGACTGGACGAGACTAGAATTAGATAAAATAGGGGAAAAGATACCTGAACACATATTATATAAATGGGACGAAAAATTGGTACAACATAGAACTTCTCCAGTATTACACCATCTCCTCAATATATGGAAGAAGATTCATGTAGAAAGAAATAAAATAAATTACCAAATACCAAAACTAATATTGACGCAAAATAAGCTACTCCCTTTTACAATAGACAACCTTGCCTTTAGAAAATGGGAAAAAAAGGGATTAAAAGAATAGAAAATTGTTTTTCAGGAAGTAGATTCTTATCCTTTGAACAAATGAGAGATAAGTACAATATAACGGGAGATACAGCGCTGGCATATTACCAACTGAGATCCTACTTGAAAGATAAATTAGGAAGCAACTTGAGTTTACCAGAGGGAAGTAACCTTGAATATGTGATTACAGATACAATGTTAATCAAAAGATTTATAAAAAATATGTATATTAAACTGCAAGAAAAGGAAAATGAGGAAACAAATGGTAAAACTAAACAAAAATGGGAACAAGATTTAAATATAAAGATAAAAAAGGAAACATGGGAGAAGTTATGCTCTGGAATGATGAGAAATACAATAAATACGAGGCTGCGTATGATACAATATAATTGGTTACACAGACTATACATTACACCGCAAAAGTTAAATAAATGGGACCCAACAGTATCTGATAGATGTTTTCGATGTAAAAAAGAAAGGGGAACAACAATTCATGCAATCTGGACATGTGAGAGAGTAGAAAAATTTTGGGATGATCTCAATCAGATATTAAATAAAATAACAGAAAACAATATACCAAAGAATCCAGAGATCTTTCTCCTAAGTAACATAAAAAATAAAGAATTTGGAATTGACTTGGAGGATGCACAAAAAAGATTTGTTAAGATAGCCCTAGCTGTAGCAAAAAAATGTATTATGTCAACCTGGAAATTGGAAGATAATTTGAAAATACAACAATGGTATATAGAAATGAATAAATGTATTCCATTAGAAAAAATAACATATAGTTTAAGAAATAATATTGAAATATTCGAACAAGTATGGGAGCCTTACATTAAATACAATAGCGAAAACCTACCGGGAACAAACATTACCTAAGTTGATGGAAGGAGAAGAGAAGAAAAGAATGGACTCAGTAGAATTTCTGGTGTATTTTTGTTGAATGACAACATTGTCTAACTGAATTAATGCAACCTAGATTGTATAACTAAAATGGATGAGAGGGGGGGGGGATGGGGGGGTGGCTTGGGAGGAGGGAGGGGGGAGGGAGAAAAAGTCACTGTAAATGTGTGGAAAAGAAAAAGTGTATATCATGGCTATTGTGATTTATGGTGTGAAAAATAAAAAATTAAAAAAAAAAAAAAAAAAATTGTTGGTGTATTTTCCCCATGCTCTTTTATCCATTGTGTGCGTATGTTTTATTAAATTGTCTCTGTATTTACCCACACTCCTTTATGAATTTTATGTGTATGTGCTTTTTCTCACTATGATTTTTTAACACTCTTCTATTAATTTTTGTGTTAATATAAGTAACATTTGATAGCAAATTTGTCTCTCATGGACCTGACTGTTTCTCAACACACCAATGACCAGTGGGGGGACGGACAGCATTATTGCTGGCATTATTTACCACAATCACCGTGATTTCAACCTTGCATATAAAACCAGGGGGATTTTCTTGCAAAAATCAATTGGGTCTAATATGCTATCAAATACAATATGTTATAGGTGATACTAGATGCAGACGCCGACCCTGTTGAGTTACACATCCCGCACCTTTTATTTGCAGAATGTTGGTGTGCTATATAAAAAGACAGACTTATGTGGAAAATTGCAAGTTTAGGTTGTTTCAGTGTGAATGACCAATGCTAACATATCAGAAGTTATTCATAATGGAAAAATCCCTTGAATGCTCTGTAAAAGATACATCGATATTACTGATGTTTCAGGCCTGAGCTCTTCCTCAAGCAACAATCAGAAAAGGTGTCTCAGAATTCAAACAATGGGGGAGGAATCCAGACCAACAGAAGGTGTTAATTGGATAAGTGATAAGGGACCAGGTAGAATTAATCAAGTCTGTGCGAAAGGACACAGAATGAAGAGACAATGGGGGAAGAAATGGGATGGGTTGGGTTAGGATTAGGGTTAGGGCCAGAGGAGTCAATGTTAATTTCATCCGGCTGGAGTATGCCCAGTCGGAAGATGAGGTCTTGTTCCTCCAATTTACATGTGGTCTCAGTCTGGCCGTGCATGTGACCATGGACAGACATGTTGGTATGGGAATGGGGTGGAGAATTGAAATGGGTGGCCACTGGGAGATCCACACTATTGTGGTGGACAGAGCCGAGGTGCTCAACAAAGTGATCTCCCAGTCTGTGTCCAGTCTCTCCGATGTAGAGGAGACCACAGCAGGAGCACTGGATGCAGTAGATTCCCCCTGTAGTTTCACAAGTGAAATGTTGCTTCACTTGGAAGGGTTGTTTGGGGCCCCGAATGGTGTTGAGGGAAGAGGGGACAAGGGAGTCATGGAGGGAGTGGTCCTTGTGGAAGGCAGAGATGGGAGGTAAGTGTCTAGTGGTGGGATCACATAGTTGATGGTGGAAATGATGAAGGAGTATGTGTTGGATGTGGAGAACGGTGGGGTGTTAAGTGAGGACAAGAGGAGCCTGTCTTTGTTGCTCATTGGGGGCAGAAGGGCCCAGGATAGATGTGCAGCTAATGGTATTCCATTGCTGACATCTCTGTCCGTGGTCTCATGTCTTTCTCTTTGGCTTGGCTTCGCGGACAAAGATTTATGAAGGGGTATGACCACGTCTGCTGCAGGCTCGTTGGTGACTGACAAGTCCGATGTGGGACAGGCAGGCACGGTTGCAGCGGTTGCAAGGGAAAATTGGTTGGTTGGGGTTGGGTGTTGGGTTTTTCTTCCTTTGTCTTTTATCAGAGGTGGGCTCTGTGGTCTTCTTCAAAGGAGGTTACTGCCCGTCAAACTGTGAGGTGCCAAGATGCACGGTTGGAGGCGATATTAGCCCACTGATGGTGGTCAATGTGGCAGGCACCAAGAGATTTCTTTAAGCAGTCCTTGTACCTCTTCTTTGGTGGACCTCTGTCTCAGTGGCCAGTGGAGAGCTCGCCATAGAACACGATCTTGGGAAGGCGATGGTCCTCCATTCTGGAGACGCGACCTACCCAGTGCAGTTGGGTCTTCAGCAGCATGGATTTGATGCTTGCGGACTCTGCCAGCTCGAGAACTTTGATTTTGGTGATGAAGTCATTCCATTGAATGTTGAGGATGGAGCGGAGACTGCACTGATGGAAGCTTTCTAGGAGCCATAGGTGATGCCGGTAGAGGACCCATGATTTGGAGCCGAACAGGAGCGTGGGTATGACAACGGCTCTGTACGCGCTGATCTTTGTGTGTTTCTTCAGGTGGTTGTTTTTCCAGACTCTTTTGTGTAGTCTTCCAAAGGCGCTATTTGCCTTGGCGAGTCTGTTGTCTATCTCTTTGTCGATCCTTGCATCAGATGAAATGGTGCAGCCGAGGTAGGTAAACTGGTTGACCGTTTTGAGTTCTGTGTGCCCGATGGAGATATGGGGGGGATGGTAGTCATGGTGGGGAGCTGGCTGATGGAGGACCTCAGTTTTCTTCAGGCTGACTTCCAGGCCAAACATTTTGGCAGTTTCCGCAAAACAGGACGTCATGCGCTGGCGAGCTGGCTCTGAATGGGTCTCATGTACTGCCAGAATAACCCATTTGTTGTATTTGGAGGAAACGAGGTCTCCCTGCCTGTCTGGAATGTGTGGATAGTGGGTGGTCACATGTCCTCCCCTCGTCTGAACTTATTCGGAAGTCATATCACCTGTCAATTAAGGTGGGCTTAGCCACTAATTAGAGCACATCTTGCATTGGCTAATTTAAATGACAGTGGGTCATTATTGGCCAGAAGGCCAGATTAGCACAGTTTATAACACCAATGGAGAGCAGATTTTTGCTCACTGTCTCGTGTGTCAAGCCCCAGACATCACTCCAAGCCAGGTCAACTGTGGACTTCACTGGAAGTGTCGCGGGTAAGGTGTATCAGAGTCCAACCTAAGTCCGAGGTGAATATCTGTAAGGTCACTTAAGTGAAATAGCAATTGAGTACCGTTTAATGTTCTCCACTGTTTGTCTCCAGTGTGTTGATAAAAGTTACCATATAACCATATAACAATTACAGAACAGAAAAAGGCCATCTTGGCCCCTCGAGTCCGCCCCGATCTAAGTGATCTCCTCTAGTCCCACCTATCTCCAACCTGTCTATAACACTCTAATCCCCTTATCTCTCATCCAACCTTCTCTTAAATGACAAAATTGACCCCGCTGCAACCACCTCTTCCGGAAGGACATTCCACTCAGCCACCACTCTCTAGTGAAAAAGTTTCCCCTCATATTACTACTAAAACTTTTGCCCCCTAACCCTTAACTTATGATCCTTCACACCAATCTCACCTATCCTCAATGGGAAGAGCCTCTTCACATCTACAGCATTTATAACACTTGTGTCCAGATTCATCTCTCTGTGAACCCATCGACCCCAATATTCTTCCCAACCTGACAATTGGCGCTGCGAGCTGCTCACTGGTCTGGCTCGCAGCTTGACCCAGGGAAAGTCCAAGCCATTGTCCAATGGGGGGAGGGGATTAACACATAGTTGGAGGATAGGTATGTGTGGATGGATGGTGATAACGCTGAGGGAACTGAGTCCCTGCATCCCCGAGCCTTTACAAGCCCAACCAGTGACCACGCACTCCCAGTTCTGCCACAAGGGCACCCCGTCAACCCTTCAAAGCGTGGTTGTAGCTGGAAACAGGATGGACCTCAGGTGGGCAGGTAGGTGGTCACGGTGAGATAATGGAATCTGGGACCACTCTGCTAAGGGGTTAACTGGGCAAGGGGACCAAAACTACCAGTGGCCAGACAAACACCTAGCCATGCCGCTGCTTCATTTGGGAGACAAGGGGTCCCCCATAACCTTCTCTCTCATAGGTAAGCTAGTGCCCTGGGTGGTTTGTCTGACCAACAGATGATTACCAACGCCTTGCGGGCGCTGCCAGAAGGGGTCATTGATGGCACCACCCTTTGGGAACAGGTGGAGACTGCAGTTCAGGCCAGGTACCCTGCCCTCCTAGAATTGGGCCAACACAGCTAGCCACTGGCACACCATTGCATTGGGACATGGGTTGGAAGGGAGTGTGCATTGATTGTGGGTATCTACAGGGGTGCCCACGAGCACCATTTCCCAGGGAACACGAACGTGACTGGTGCCTTGGTGGGCTATTTAAGTCACCACTGTAAGCCCTGACCTTAGAGCGGTGATCTTGCCCTTCATGGGACTGGTGACCAGATTGGTGGTCCAGGAAGCCATTACCCTTCTGGAGGGAGTGGAGTACATGTAGCGGAGAGTTTCCACTCAAGTTTGCAGGGCTGAGGGGACGTTTGGTGACATCACCCTGTGGGTGACTCATGTGTGCTCTCTGGAGAGAACACTGTGGTGGGAAGCCCCGTAGATGTGAAGCTTCCCATGTGTTGCCCACTCTGACTTGGTCCCACCTCCTCTCCAGTCCTCCCCCACCGGAGGTGGCCTCTGACTAATCTATCTTGTGAGCCCCATACCACCCCAATCAGGAGAAGACTACCCTTCAAGCTGTTCCTCTTCTAGATGTGAGGGACTTCAAAATGCTCATCTCAACAAACTGCTGCAATCCCATCATTTTATTTTTGAAAACTTTATTTATAATCAATAATAAATGATACCTACAAAATATAATGCAATGCATATTTTATCCCATACAACCCCCCATCCCCCCATCCCTATCCCTCCCACCCCACCCAACCTCCCAAAGAAAAAGAAAGAAGAAAAGAAAAATGGAGGAGAGTAATTAAAGCAGTACATTCAGGTACATGTTGTGGATTGGGACCACACCACCCCTGTATGGGAAAATATTTTAACAATTAGAATGCATCCAATCCACGTACAGGCTCCAAACTTTAACAAAAAAAAAGGATAATTATTTCGTAGGTTATATGTCATCTTCTCTAACAGGATACATTACCTCACCTCCACATGCCATTGTTGAATATTCAATTGAATCTCATTCTTCCATGTAATTGCAAGACATTTCATAGCTACTGCTAAGGCCAACCTCAAAAATGCAATTTGAAATTTATCTAATTTTAACTCTAAACACAATGATTTAATATTACCCAATAAAGATATCATAGGGTCAAATGGAATTTTAAATTTAAACATAACTTCTAGAAATTCTTTAATTTTATTCCAACAAGGTTTAACCATCTCACATAGCCAAACCAAATGTAAGAAGGTTCCTACTTCCTTATTACATCTAAAATATAAATCTGAAGTAACATATTTAAATTTCATCAATTTCTCCGGAGTCAAATATAATTGATGAGTAAAATTATAATGAACAAATCTGTTTCGCACATTCACATTTTCGGTTATACTGTCTTCACATATCGACATCCACTCATCTGGGGAGATGGAGTCTTTCTTCCATTTCACTCTACTCTTACTACATCTGGCTTAGGCATTTTAACCTGCAATAAATTATACATGTTCAATATTTTCCTCCCACCATCAATAATTAAACTCTCAAATTTAGATAGGAAGGCACAAAGTACGCCCAAAATTATCTAACAGTAAAGCTTTAACCTGGTAATAGGTAAAGAGAGCACTCGAACATACATCATATTTCTCTCTAATTCTTTGGAAAGAAATAAAATATCCTGCCTCATAACAATCTTCTACCAATTTCACGCCTTTTTGTTCCCATAACTTCAAAAGTTGATTATTGATGGTAAACGGTAAAAGCCTATGTCTTGGGTAAACTTATACCTCTCATTTTGTTCATTTTAGATTGGTCACAGTGTTTGAGCTACCGGAAGAAAATAGACACACACACCGAGAGCAGTTCAGTTTATACAAATGTTTATTACTAATTCAAAAGCTGATTTCACACTACAATATGCAAGCCCTTCCCAACTATACTTATCAACGCTTGGACTGGTCCCAACTGCCGAAGCGAGGCAACGACTGCACACTTGTAGTAGGTTGTCAGGGCACCGGTAGCAGCTTCTCCACCTCCCCCGACCGGGACGTTGCTCGGACTCTGGCTGTTCTTCCTTCTTGACAAGGGGTGTTCCCACCCCTCGGAGAGTCTAAACTTCAGCAGCAGGACCACAGGCTTATATACCCCAAAAACAATTAATCATGCGCCTACTCCTTCTACCATTTGTCAGTCAAAATCAAAACTGAACATGCTATTCTACAATTTAGAAGATTAATTATTATGGAACCAGGATGTTATGATTTCCTGGTTTATCTCGTAGATACAAAGACTTATTAAAACTTCTCGAGCAAGACAGGTTGTGACCAATTCGTCAATTTCAGAGTGTCGCATTTGACAACTGCTTTCCCTGGGCCTCACAGTGGAATTCCATTTCAAAGTGTATCTTCAGATAAATCCCTATGGCTGAGTTTAATTACATCTGCTAGTTCTGAAAGTAACGTGACCTGAGTGTGGACCCAGTGTCGTCAGTTCCACATAAGCAAAAAGCATCTGGGCACATGGTTTTAATCCTCCATTACAGTCTATTTTGAAATAAAGGTGTCTTTGCTGAAATTTTACCTTCCATCCCTAAAAGTTCATTCTTATCTGCCAATAACAAAAACAAATGTTTCAATACCGGTAAATTATAACTAAGTAATAACTGAGAATTCCATCGATAAATAAATTGATCCATTTTCTTTTCACCAATCTGAGATAATTCAATAGTGGCCCAAATCCACTTAAAACATCCTATTTATAAATTTTAACTGAGCTGATTCATAATAATTTTTAAAATTCAGTAGTTGTAAACCTCCTAATGCACATTTCCATGTTAATTTTTGTAATGAATCTCTCGCCATTTTATCTTTCCACAGAAACTTTCTTACCAAAGAATTTAAATCCTTAAAAAAAAAATTATAAGGTATCTTACATGGAATAGATTGAAACAAATACTGAATTCAAGGAAAGATATTCATCTTAATGCAATTCACCCATCCCACCAACATTATTGGTAAATCCTTCCACCTATTGAAGTCATCTTTAATTCTAGCCAGTAATGGTAAATAATTCAATGTGAATAAATGATCATAATTATTATCAATAATAATACCCAAATATTTAATATGATCAGACCATCTAAACTTCACAATCTGTCTGCACGACAAATAATCCATCTCCACCAAAGACATAATCTCCCTCTTCTCCCAATTTACTTTATAACCAGATAACACTCCATACTGTTCCAAATGTTCATGTAAGATCTCCAAAGACTGTGAATAATGTGTTAAATATATCAACACATCATCTGCAAACATATTTATCTTGTATTCATTAGAATTCACCCTAATACCTGCTTTAGCTTTATCCTGCCTGATCATCTACACCAGTAATAACTAATGCAAACAGAGCTGGTGACAAAGGACAACCCTGTCTAGTTGATCTAGATCATGCAAAAGGTAAAGATATTTGTCCATTTGTCACCATTCTCACTGTAGGATTTTTATATAAAGCCTTAACCCAACCAGTAAAAAGAGGCCCAAAATTAAACTTTTCAAGACCTTAAACAAAAAATTCCACTCAACTCTATCAAAGGCCTTTTCAGAATCCAAAGAAATTACCATCGGTTGGTCAGATTGCGCTGCTGTGAAGTATTAATCAAAGAACTCAATTTTACTACATTATCTGTTGAATAATGGTTCTTAATAAAAGCTATCTGATTCACGAACCAAATCAGGTAGATATTTTGCCAATCTATTAGCCAGAATCTTGGCTTCTATCTTATAATCCACATTTAACAAAGAAATAGGTCTATATGATCCCACATTCAAAGGATCCCTATCCTTCTTAGGAATAACAGTAATATAGGTACACAATCCTTTATCTGGAACTCTTGGGGGGGGCAGTGTTTTTCAAATTTTGGATTTTTCCGGATTTCAGAAATCCAGATTTAAGCCCACCTGAATTATGCTGCCGTATCCACATCACCCCCTTCCAGTCATGCCTCCGTTTCCACCCACCTGCCTGACTCATGCTACCGGTCTCTTGCCCACCTGACTTGCGCTGCTGGTCTCTCGCCATCGCCTGCCTGACTTGTGCTGCCATCTCTCTCCCCACTTGCCAGTTTTTGGAGCTTTCCAGATTTTAGATATCCAGATAAAGGATTATGTACCTGTAATTGCTTTAGAGTAAGGAACAAACTTTACCCACTTGATCTAGAATCTCCATCAACAAAGGGACTAATAAATTTTGAAACTCCTTATAAAATTCAGAGGTTAAACCCATCATCGCCTGGAGACTTACCACTCGGCATATTTTGAAGTGCCTCTGTTAATTCATTAACAGTAAAATGAGCATCTAAATCCTTAACATCCCTATCATTTAAAGAAGGCAAAGTTAAACCAGATAAAAATTCTTCAATAGCTACCATATCCTGCCCTACCTCAGATGTGTACAACTTCTCAAAAATCTACAAAACTCATCATTAATTTCTTGAAGTTTATGTAATTTTTGACTGATATCGAATAGCATTTATTGTCCTAGATGCCTGTTCTGTTTTCAATTGCCATACTAAGACCTTATGGGCTCTCTCCCCTAACTCATAATACCATTGTTTAATCCTCTGTAAAAGCCTTTCATATTTATAAATTTGTAACGAATTATACTGAAATTTTCAATTAACTAATTGTATATTTTGTTTTATCTTCCATTGAACCACATTGTAAATCTTTCTCCAGAACTTCAATCTCCTTCTCCAACTTATCAGCTTCAGTCTTTTGCCATTTCTTAACTTTAACTATATAACTAATGATTTGTCCCCATAAATAAGCTTTCAAAGCATCCCACAAAACAAATTTATTGTCAAATGAACCCACGTTTATCTTCACAAAAACTTTGAATGCGATCCCGTATGAATTTACAAAACTCGGGATCTTTAAGTAAGAAGGAATTAAATCATCACCGGTACACATTATCCATCCTCTCTGAAACACTACAAGAAATCAACAACAGACAAAATCCTAGGTTTATACACAGCTTCCATAATTCGACCTTGCAACTGCACCGACACTAAGAACAAATCTATTCGTGAGAAGGAATCATGCTGAATTGAATAAAATGAAAAATCTTTATTTTCAGGATTTAATATCCTCTATATATCTACTAAATTCAACTCCTTCATTAACACCATCAACTGTTTAGCCATTTTAGTTCTAATTACCATTTTTCAAAATTTATCCAGTAATAGATCTAAACAACAATTAAAATCACCTCCTATAATTTTATCATAAGCCTGATTCAAATTAAGAAAAGAATCCACCATAAATTGTTTATCATCAGTATTTGGGGCATAAACATTCATGAAAGTCCAAGATTCAGAAAAATTTTACAATTAACAATCAAAAGTTAATAACTGATTCCAGTTTAATTATTAATCAAAATAATGGCCCCTCTTGCTTTAGAATTAAAAGAAGATGATACTACCTGCCCAACCCAATCTCTTTTCAATTTCTGATGCTCTTTATCGGTCAAATGAGTTTCCTGCCAAAAAGCTACGTCAACCTTCAATTTTTAAAGATATTCCAATACCCTCTTTATTTTTATGGGGTTATTTAGCCCGTTAACATTAATAGTAACAAAATTTAAATGACCCATTTAAGAATTCTTCATTCCTCCTACCATAAATGGTGAAGTGCCTCCCCACAACATCAATACACAAAAAATTAAAACTCTCCTCCAAAAAGAATAGAAAGAAAAGAATGTCCCCATTAAAAAAAGAATTCCCAATGGTATTACCTCCTTCAATTTTTCGGGAGTGACAAATGCCACAAAGTGGCCGACGACTTCAGAAGGATCTATAGTTGGACCCCATCCTGAACAGAACATCAAAAAAAAAATACAGATATTCATCTCCAGTATGAAATGCTTCTTCTAAATCCCGGTTAACTTGATCATCATCAATACCAATATCAATCATCTGCCGAGATTTCATCTCTCGTTTACCATTCTTCCCCTTCAGAGAAGCCACAAGCTGCTGAGAAAATTTATTTGAATTTTGGCCCTGCTTATTATCACGTAATGAATGAACAAATTCCAAAGCTTCTTCATCATCCGAAAAAAATTGAGACTGATAATCCCCATAAATGTTTTTAACACAGTTGGGTAACGAAAGGCAAATTTATACCCTTTCCTCCAACAGACAGCTTTAGCCGAATTAAATTCTTTATGGCCTTTAATCACCGGTTGTCTCAAATCAGCATTAAAAAAGACCCTGTTATTTTTAACAAGCAAAGGCCCTCTGATTATTTCTCACATTCTGCATCGCAAGTTTCAAAATCAGTTCTCTATCTTGATAACGTAAACAACGTATCAGAATAGACCGTGGTGCTAGGCCAAAGAATAGCTTCCTCCGTATTGCTTGATGAGCTCTGTTCAGCTCCAATTCAGTCAGAAAATGTGCTGGTCCCAAAGCCTTTGGAATCTACTTTTGGAAAAACTGGACTAGATCCGGTCCCTCAAAATCCTCCGGAAAACCAACTACCTTAACATTATTCCTCCAACTTTGGTTCTCCAAAAGACCAATCTTCTTTAAGAAACCACTCTTTTGTATTTCCCAACCAGTAAATGAATCTTCCATCTGTCCCATCTTCTCTTTACAAAAGTCAACATCATCTTTACAATTAATAAACTCTTCTTCAATCTTTTTGAATTTATCCTTAACATTATCCACAGCTTTCAGACATTTAGCCACATCCATTTTAATTGTTGCTATTTCCCCTTTCATCTCTGCAAATTGATCCTTCATAATAGAGAAATCTTGATTAGAAGGTGAATCTAACAGGTGGGAGCCAGACTCAAACTTAGTAGCCTGGTTCACCATAGGCCAACCCTGAAATGTAGCAGTTTCTTCTTCTATTAAAAAATTGATCCTCTTCCTCTTCCAGCTCGACAAGGTCTTCCTCCTGCTCTGTTGGGAAAACAGCCGATTTGACCCGACTGCGGGTATGGATGTGTTCCCCCCCCCCTCACACCAGCCCAGGTTCACTGGTCCAATGGAGATCGGGTTTCCCCCCCCCTCCCCCAGCAGCCTGGGCCTTGTTGGGCATTGTGTGCATGTGTGAAAGTTCGTGCATGTGCAGTTGATCTTCTTGTTCCGAAGTCGATCGACACTGCACACCAGTGCCACCTTGCGCGACTGTACGTGAGATTGATGCTGTTGTAGAGAAGGCCTTACTGAAAGACTGCCTCTGAGGTCTGGGCTGTAAAGAAATGGAGTCCCCAGGCTTCACGGGTGAGGTAGGCCGCGTTGCATCCGACATTGTAGCCCATTTGGTTGCCATTTTCTTAGTTGCTTAAGCTTTAGTTTTCCTCATTATTGATAGTTTGATATTTGGATGCTCACACAAAGAAGGCTTATGGATTGCAACGCCATTTTTTTATGGAGATGAGCTAAACAGCGACATGGTGGAACTAGAAGGGCACACAGAATGGCAGTAGTGATGTGTAAAAGTAAAGGGGTAGTTTATTCATCTATGTGAATTGATCACGGTGCAATAACTCTACCATTACTTACTGCTCTGTGGATCTGGGACACCTGATTGTTAAGTGTAGACCTTTTTATCAGTATCAAGTTTACACATATCAATGCTGTCACAGTTTATGTACCTCCAGATGCTAAAGACCTCAGTGCTGCAGACCTTGCATCCAGACAGAACTTTTATTGTGGCTAGCGACTTTACTCATTGCAACCTACGTATCGTACTTCCAAGATTTTACCAAAATGTACCATGAGAGGAAATAAAACCTTTGATCATGTCTACAAAAATGTGGCTGATGCTTACAAAGCTATTACTCTCCCCCCAGGACAGTCTAAGGGTGTTGACTCTGTTCTTCAGGAACAATTCCAGCACACAGATTGGCGTGTGTTTGCTACCACTGACTCTCAGATTTAAATTGACTGTCCTCAAGTACTTCAACAAGCATCTAGACAGAGTGACATCACAAGAACAAATAAAACATTTCCCCAGTCAAAAACCATGGAGGAACAGGGAGATATGACGTCTGCTCAAAGACAGAGATTTAGCCTTCAGATCTGGAGACTGGAAGACATAGCTCAGCCAGGGCCAACCTGAGGAGGGGATCCTCTCCGGCTAAATACACACAAAGGATTGAGGAGCATTTCAACTCCTCGGATCCCCAGCGCGTGCGGCATGGCATACAGATCCTGTGCCCCCTTCCAGCTGTGCTTCCCTCCTTGAGGAGCTCAATTACTTCTGTGCTTGCATTGACTGAGGGAACAAGGAGGGGATCTTCCATCTGGTGAAATGCCACTCTCACTTTTCATCTCAGAGGTTTGCGCCACCAATAAGGGTGAATGTGCAGAAGGCATCTGGTCCGTATGGTATACCTGGCCATGTGCTCAGAGTCTGTGCAGGCCCGTTGGCCGGGGTCTTCACGGGCATTTGCAATCTGTCCCTGGCCCAGGCAGTCATCGTCACAAACCAAGATTGCCACCATCATGCCAGTGCCGAACCATCCTGTCCAGTTGCCCTCACCCCTGTCATTGCAAAGAGCTTTGAGAGACTGGTTCTATCACATTTGAAATCCTGTTTGCCTATCACCCTGCCTCTCGCACAAACAGGTCAAGTGAGGCTGCCATCTCCACGGCACTTCCCTCTGCCCTGACCCACATGGACAGCCCCAACTCTTATGTCAGAATGCAGTGCATTGACTTTACTTCTTCATTCAATGCTCTCATTCCCTCCAAGCCAATCGCCAAACTTGATATCATCTCATCCCTCTGCAATTGGACCTTGGGCTTTCTGACTAAAGACCCCAATCTGTTAAGTTAGACAACCTCTCCTCCTCCATTCTCACCCTGAGCCTCAGGGTGTGTGCTGAGCCCTCTTCACCCATGACTAATTACTTAATCAAGTTCTCTGACGACACCACTGTGGTTGGCCTGATCAGAGGGGATGATGAGACGGCCTACAGGGATGAGGTCCAGCACCTGGCCGCATGGTGCACTGACAATAACCTGGCCCTTAACGCTCAGAAGACCAAGGAGATTAGGCGTGCCCCTATCTACATCAATGGAGGCTGGTGTCCACATTTCTGATGATCTCACCTGTACCCCAAACTTTCCCCCACCCATCCTGATCAAAAAAACACAACAGTTACTTTATTTCATGTCTTTTCTTTTTTCCAGAACTCGATAGACTCAGGATCAGTACCCATGGATTGGAGGGTAGCTAATGTTACCCCACTATTTAAAAAGGGGGGTAGAGAAAAAGCGGGGAATTATAGGCCGGTGAGCCTTACATCAGTAGTGGGCAAAATGATGGAATCCATTATTAAGGATGTAATAGCGGAGCATATGACTAGCAGAGAAGGGATCGGACAGAGTCAACGTGGATTTACAAAAGGTAAATCGTGCTTGACAAATCTATTGGAATTCTTTGAGATGGTGACAGGTAAAATAGATGGGGGAGAGCCAGTGGATGTGGTGTACCTGGACTTCCAAAAGGCCTTTGATAAGGTCCCGCATAAATGACTGGCTTACAAAATCAAGGCTCATGGGATTGGGGGCAAAGTATTGATGTGGATTGAGAACTGGCTGGCAGGGAGAAGACAGAGAGTTGGGATAAATGGCTCATTTTCTGAGTGGCAGGCGGTGACCAGTGGGGTGCCACAGGGATCTGTACTGGGACCCCAGCTGTTTACAATTTACATTAATGATCTAGATGAGGGGATTGGATGTAATATCTCCAAATTTGCAGACGACACTAAGCTAGGAGGGGTTGTGTGCACGGAAGAGGGGGTCAGGAAGCTCCAGTGTGATTTGGATAAATTGAGGGACTGGGCAGATACATGGCAAATGCACTACAATGTGGATAAATGTGAGGTTATCCACTTTGGTAATACAAACCGGAGGGCAGATTACTATTTGAATGGCAATAGATTAAGAGATGGGGAAGTGCAGAGAGACCTAGGGGTACTTGTACACCAGTCTCTGAAGGCGAGCATGCAGGTACAGCAGGCGGTTAAAAAAGCAAATGGTATGTTGGCCTTCATATCAAGAGGGTTTGAGTATAGGAACAAGGATACCTTACTGCAGCTGTACAGGGCCTTAGTGAGACCACACCTGGAGTATTGTGTGCAGTTTTGGTCACCTTATCTAAGGAAGGATGTTCTTGCAATGGAGGGAGTGCAGAGGCGATTCACAAGGCTGATACCTGCAGTGGCAGGAATGACTTATGAGGAAAGATTGCGCAAATTGGGATTGTACTCGCTGGAGTTTAGAAGATTGAGAGGGGATCTCATAGAGACATATAAAATTCTGGCAGGACTGGACAGAATGGATGCGGAAGGGATGTTTCCAATGGTGGGGGAGTCCAGAACCTGGGGCCATGGTTTGAGGATAATAGGCAAACCATTTAGGACAGAGATGAGGAGGAATTTCTTTACTCAGAGGGTGGTGAATCTGTGGAATTCATTGCCACAGAGGGCAGTAGAAGCAGGTTCATTAAATATATTTAAGAGGGAATTAGATACATTTCTTCAGTATAAGGGTATTAAAGGTTACGGAGAGAAGGTGGGGACGGGGTACTGAACTTTAAGATCAGCCACGATCTCGTTGAAGGGTCGAATGACCTACTCCTGCTCCTATCTTCTATGTTTCTATGTTTCTATGTTTCTTTGGCTTGGCTTCGCAGATGAAGATTTATGGCGGGGTAATGTCCACGTCGGCTGCAGGCTCGTTTGTGGCTGACAAGTCCGATGCGGGACAGGCAGACACGGTTGCAGCGGTTGCAAGGGAAAATTGGTTGGTTGGGATTGGGTGTTGGGTTTTTCCTCCTTTGTCTTTTGTCAATGAGGTGGGCTCTGCGGTCTTCTTCAAAGGAGGTTACTGCCTGCCGAACTGTGAGGTGCCAAGATGAACGGTTGGAGGCGATATCAGCCCACTGGCGGTGGTCAATGTGGCAGGCACCGAGATTTCTTTAGGCAGTCCTTGTCCCTCTTCTTTGGTGCACCTCTGTCTCGGTGGCCAGTGGAGAGCTCGCCATATAACACGATCTTGGGAAGGCGATGGTCCTCCATTCTGGGGATGTGACCTACCCAGCACAGTTTGATCTTCAGCAGCGTGGATTCGATGCTGTCGGCCTCTGCCATCTCGAGTACTTCGATATTGGAGATGAAGTCACTCCAATGAATGTTGAGGATGGAGCGGAGACAATGCTGGTGGAAGCATTCTAGGAGCCGTAAGTGATGCCGGTAGAGGATACATAATTCGGAGCCGAACAGGAGTGTGGGTATGACAACGGCTCTATATACGCTAATCTTTGTGAAGTTTTTCAGTTGGTTGTTTTTCGAGACTTTTTTGTGTAGTCTTCCAAAGGCGCTATTTGCCTTGGCGAGTCTGTTGTCTATCTCGTTGTCGATCCTTGCATCCGATGAAATGGTGCAGCCAAAATAGGTAAACTGGTTGACCGTTTTGAGTTTTTAGTTTCATGTAGAGCATCGAGAAAGGTCCCCTTTGTCCCAGGATACTGATGGATTTTTACTGCTGTACCATTGGGAGCAGACTCACCTACGGCATCTCAGAGTGGTTGGCAACTGTCCCCTATCGGACCGTAAAGCACTCCAGTGGGTGGCGAAAACAGCCTAGTGGATTATTGGCTCCCAATCACCCACCATTCTTTATTGAGCACTTTATTTAAAGTTTTCCTCCACGATGCAGTCAATTGCAAGTCTATAAATACATATATCAATATTAATCCTATATATACTACATTGTGTTTGATTTCTCTCCTACCCCACCAAAACCCCAAAAAGAAAAAAAGGTAAGAAATAGAAAGATTAGAATAGATATAGGAAAAAAAGAAAAAAGCGAGGCTTTCCTTGTCTTCACAACACAATGCCACATATGTATATATATTCCTTAAGGAGGATCACATATATATAAAAAAAGTCTCTAAATTGTGAAAGATTATGTAATATTTTATATTGTATATAGATATATTTTTAAGGATATAAATTGTGGCAGGTTTTTTTAGTGCAGGTCACAAACAAATACTTCACAATGCAGATCTCATTTAAAATACCAGTGCTCTGCTCAATCCAGGCTCCGAGTGCTTTTGCACAAACATTGAAGGATGCCTATAGAGACTTCACAAGTAGGTGTTAATTAGACATGCTGTGGAGTAGTGGATTATTGCTTTGGAAAGCAACAGATGAATGAACTCAGAAGATCAGGTGTGTAACCGGAGTTTGTCTGAGTGCAGAGTGCTGTTCTAAGACGGTTATGTGATTTTCTCTGAGTGAGTGAGTGAGTGAGTGAGTGAGTGAGTGAGTGAGAGAGTGAGAGAGTGAGAGAGTGAGTGTGAGTGAGTGAGTGAGTGAGTGAGTGAGTGAGTGAGTGAGTGAGTGAGTGAGTGAGTGAGATCAGTTCTACAGTTGTGACAGATTATATAGATATGTTTTTGGGAGATAAATTGGGAAAGGTTTGTTAGATTAGGTCACATACAAACACTTGAAAACAGATCTTATTTGAATTACTGGAGCTCTGCCCCATGCTAGACATATCAGGGCCTCAGAGCTTTTGCAAGAGCTTTGAAAAATGCTCAAGAGACTTCACTAGTGGATTGTTGTTTACAAAAGGCAACAGATGAAAGATCTTGCTAGAGCCGCAGATTGTCTGGAAGAGACCTTGTTATTCTAGGAGGATCATGTGGTTTTGCAAGCAGAGAGAGTCAAACAGGCTTTCTCTCAGAGGGAGAGAGAGACACACACACACAGATCACTGGTACAATATTACAGCCAGCAGAAGCAACTGGTTCTAAAACAGGACAAGCTGAAAAGCTTATGGAAAGTCCCGTTTTGGAAAGATGGCCTGGTCAAAGCCCTTGTAGTTCATGCAAGAGGAGAGGACTGGCCGTCTAATGTTTCACTTGAAATAAGGGAAACAAAAGGAACTCTGTGGTGACCTGAAAGAAAGAGGTTATCATCTGGAAAACCATGAAGAGGCAAGTTTCTTCATCAAGATACTGAAGTGGCTTATCAGAAGGAATCAGTTGTGGAGGTCCAGCAAACAACAAATCTCTCTCTGAAAACTGACAAGAATCTTCCTTAGTAGTAACCATTTACCTTTAAATCACCAAAGCCTGGTGAACTTTATAAATGTTAAATTCTGTGCACAGTATAAGAACTTGGAGGAGTGAGAAGTGAAATTAGACTGTGAATCAAATAATTTTTCTGAACTTACACACACATTACACACACGTGTGCTTAAAATTAGAAAGGGGTTAAGTAAGTTAAAGTTTGATTCTATTTTCATGTTTAAAGATAATTTAAAGATAATTTGTTGCTGAATTTCTATTGCTGCTGGGTTTTGGTGTCCTCTGGGCCTGTAACAAAATTAATATTGTTTTTGTAAATTTTATTTATTAATCACAATAAGTCATACAATAAAATTACAAGTAAATACATGATATTTTACCCTATATAATCCCCCACCGCCCAATCCTAACCCACCCACCCCTCCCACCAGCCCTCCTCTAAACTTCCCCAAAAGAATAGACTTACATAATAATCTTCAGTTATTGCCATGGTGCAACCCCACCAACTGTGGAAAAGAAAAACTATTATAAATACAAACCTATATATCTCATATACGGGCTCCAAACTTTAATTAAAAAAAAGAATAATTATTACATAAATTATACATTATTTTTTCCAATGGAATACAAGACCTCATTTCCAAATGCCACCACTGAATACTCAAATCAGTCTAATTTTTCCAAGTAATTGCCAAACATTTTTTTAGCCACAGGTAATACCAATCTCAAAAAAATCAATTTGAAACTTATCTAGTTTTAATTCCAGACTCAATTTCTTAATATAACTCAATAAAAATACCATAGGATCAAGCAAGATTTTAAATTTAAACAAACCTTCTAAACATTCCTTAATTCTATTCCAAAAATGTTTCACTGCCCTCACATAAAGTCATCCATTCATCTTGAGAAATAGATATAGGCAAATCTTTTTCCCATTTTAATTTAGAATGGGAAATTTAGCTCAGAAAGGGAGGGAAAGGAAGAGGAGGGCAATTGTGGTAGGAGACTCCATAGTTAAGAGGACGGATAGGGGATTCTGCGGACGCAGCAAGGAGAACCGGATGGTGGTTTGCCTCCCTGGTGCCAGGGTCCGGGATGTTGCTGCTCGTGTCCCGGATATCCTAAAGTGGGAGGGACAGGAGCCAGAGGTCGTGGTACATGTAGGTACCAATGACATAGGGAGAATTAGAGAAGAGGTCCTAAAAAGTGAGTACAGGCAGTTAGGTAGGGAGTTAAAAAGAAGGACCGCAAAGGGGGTAATCTCTGGATTACTCCCTGTGCCACGTGACAGTGTGAATAGAAATAGGATGAGGTGGAGGATTAACACGTGGCTGAAGGGGTGAAGTAAGGGGCAGGGCTTTAAGTTTCTGGATAACTGGGACCTTTTTTGGGGGAGATGTGACCTGTACAGTAAGGACGGGTTACACTTAAATCCCAGGGGGACCAGAATCCTGGCAGAGGTATTTGCTAGGGCTACTCAGGATCCTTTAAACTAGAATGGTTGGGGGGAGGGAACAAAATAGTACAGAGCAGTAAGGAGAAGGTTAGAATGCAAACAAAGTTTGTAGTAAGTATTTGAATATGGATGGGCAGGTGATAGAGAAGGGAAATGCTCTGGAAGAAGATGAAGGGCAATTGGCAGGAAAAGTAAATAATGTTGTTATTAAAGATGAGGGAAAACAGGGATTAAAAATTGGGAAATCTCTGAAATTCATATATTTTAATGCCAGGAGTATTGTAAAAAAGGTGGATGAGCTGAAGGTGTGGATTGATAGTTGGAAGTATGATGTGGTAGCGATTAGTGAGACATGGTTGCAGGAGGGATGTGATTGGCAACTGAATATCCCTGGGTTTCGTTGTTTTAGGTGTGATAGAGTCGGAGGGGCAAGAGGAGGTGGGGTTGCATTGCTTGACAGGGAGAATATTACAGCGGTGCCTAGGAAGGATAGATTAGAGGGCACATCCACGGAGGCTATTTGGGTGGAACTGAGGAGCAGGAAAGGAGAGGTTACACTTGTAGGGGTGTATTATAGACCACCCGGAGGGGACCGAGACCTAGAGGAGCAAATCTGTAGGGAGATAGTAGATATTTGTGATAAGCACAGGGTTGTAATTATGGGAGATTTTAATTTTCCACATATAGATTGGGAAACACATTCTGTGAAAGGACTGGATGGGTTAGAGTTTGTGAAATGTGTGCAAGATAGTTTTTTACAACAATATGTAGAGGTGCCGACCAGAGAAGGAGCAGTGTTAGATCTACTGTTGGCAAATGGGATGGGTCAAGTGACGGAGGTTAGTGTTGGCGAGCACTTCGGGTCCAGTGATCATAATGCCATCAGCTTCAATGTCATTATGGAAAGAGAGAAATCAGGGCCAAGGATTGAGGTTTTTGATTGGGGAAAAGCTAGATTTGAGGAGATGCGAAAGGACTTGCAGGGTGTGTATTGGGACAATTTGTTTTATGGGCAGGATGTAGTAGAGAGATGGAAGTCTTTTAAAGATCAGATTTTGAGAGTGCAAAAGCTTTATGTTCCTGTTAG
This sequence comes from Narcine bancroftii, assembly GCF_036971445.1. Taxonomy (NCBI): domain Eukaryota; kingdom Metazoa; phylum Chordata; class Chondrichthyes; order Torpediniformes; family Narcinidae; genus Narcine; species Narcine bancroftii. The sequence continues at coordinate 249,724,165 of NC_091469.1, read as the reverse complement.
GTTAAAAGGAGGGGCAAAAGGTTTGAGAGAGCCGTGGTTTTCAAGGAATATTGGAAACTTGGTTCGAAGAAAAAGGGAGGCGTACATTAGATATAAGAAGCATGGAGTTAAGGAGATGTTTGAAAGATACATTGAATGTAAGAGGAATCTTAAGAGAGGAATTAGGAAAGCTAAAAGAAGGTACGAGAAAACTATGGCAAGCAGGGTGAAAACTAATCCAAAAGAGTTCTACAAATATGTTAATGGTAAGAGAAAAGCTAGAGACAAAATTGGTCCCTTAGAAAATCAGAGCGGAAAACTGTGTGTGGAGCCTAGAGAAATGGGGGAGATATTGAACAGTTTCTTTTCTTCGGTATTCACTAAGGAGAAGGATATTGGGAGATGTGAAATAAAAAAAGCAAATTGGGTAAATATGGGGAATATAGAGATTACAAAAGGTGTAGTTTTAAGGCTTTTGAAAAATATAAAGGTGGATAAGTCTCCGGGACCAGACGGGATCTTACCCAGGACATTGAGAGAAGTGAAGGAGGAAATAGCAGAGGCTCTGGCGGTAATTTTCCAAATGTCATTAGATATGGGGATAGTGCCGGAGGATTGGCGCATTGCGCCTGTGATTCCGTTATTTAAAAAGGGTTCAAGGAGGAAGCCTGGCAACTATCGGCCTGTAAGTTTGACATCTGTGGTAGGTAAATTAATGGAGAAAATTCTTAGAGATAGTACTTATAAACATCTGGATAGACAGGGTCTGATCAGGAGCACTCAACATGGATTTGTGGGAGGAAGGTCATGTTTGACCAATCTGATTGAATTTTTTGAAGAGGTGACTAGGAATGTGGATGAGGGTAGCGCAGTGGATGTTGTCTATATGGACTTCAGTAAGGCCTTCGATAAGGTACCACATGTTAGGAAGGTGCAGTCTTTAGGTATAAATTTTAAGATAGTCAAATGGATTGAACATTGGCTGAAAGGGAGAGGCCAGAGAGTGGTAGTGGATAATTGTCTGTCAGGTTGGAGGCCGGTGACCAGTGGTGTGCCTCAAGGATCTGTATTGGACCCATTGTTGTTCGTTATATACATTAATGATCTAGATGATGGGGTGGTGAATTGGATTAGTAAATATGCAGACGATACTAAGATAGGTGGAATAGTGGATAATGAAGAAGGTTTTCAAGGATTGCAGAGGGATTTGGGCTGCTTAGAAAAGTGGGCTGAAAAATGGCAGATGGAATTTAATGCTGATAAGTGTGAGGTGCTTCATTTTGGTAAGAAGAATCAGAATAGGACATATGTGGTAAATGGGAGAGCATTGAGGAATACAGAAGAGCAAAAAGATTTAGGAGTAACGGTACATCGTTCCCTGAAGGTAGAAATTCACGTGAATAGGGTGGTGAAGAAGGCTTTTAGTATGCTGGGCTTTATCAATCATTGCATGGAATATAGGAGTTGGGAGGTGATGTTGAGATTGTATAAGACGTTGGTGCGGCCTAATTTGGAGTTCTGTGTGCAGTTCTGGTCGCCTAATTATAGGAAGGATATAAACAGAGTGGAGAGAGTGCAGAGAAGGTTTACCAGAATGTTGCCTGGGTTTAAGCATCTGGAGTATGGGGAGAGATTGGACAGATTGGGTCTTTATTCTTTGGAGCGTAGAAGGTTGAGAGGGGATTTGATAGAAGTATTTAAGATTATGAAAGGGATAGACAGAATGGATGTGGATAGACTATTTCCGTTAAGAGGAGGAAAGTTTAAAACAAGAGGACATGAGTTAAGAATTAAGGGGCAGAGGTTTAGAGGTAACATGAGGGGGAACTTCTTTACTCAGAGAGTGGTAGCTGTGTGGAATGATCTTCCGGGAGAAATAGTGGCGGCGGAGTCAATTGTATTATTTAAGAAAAGGTTGGACAGGTATATGGATGAGAAGAAGATGGAGGGTTATGGGCATTGTGCAGGGAGGTGGGACTAGAAAGGGGTGTTTGGTTCGGTGCGGACTAGAAGGGCCTAATGGCCTGTTTCCATGCTGTAATTGTTATGTTATGTTATGTTAATATCTGGTTTAAGCATTTTCTTCTGTAATAAAGCATACATCTCAGATATAAAATCCTCTCTTGCCACCTTCAGTAAGTAAACTTTCAAATTTAGACTGCCTAGGGAACTGTAACGTATGCCCAAAATTATCTAATAATAAGGCAAAAACTTGATAATAAGTAAACAAAGTATTTGAAGAAATTTCATATTTCTCTTTCATTCTTTGAAATGAAATAAAATACCCAGCTTCATAACAATCCTCTACCAATCTAATTCCTTTCTGTTCCCACAATTTCAAAAGTTGATTATTTAATGTAAAAGAAAAAAACTTATTTTGAAACAAAGTTTTAGCCGAGATTTTGCTTTCTGTACCTATAATTCCATTCTTCCTAGTCCATAACTCCATTAAATGCTTCAACACCAGTAAATTATAACTCTGTAAAAGCTGAGAATTCCATTTATAAAAAAAATGATCATCCTCTTCTCATCAATCTGAGATAATTTAATCTTGGCCCAAACCAAAGGTTTATCCCATTAATAAATTTCAACTGCACCGATTCATAATAATTCAGAAAATGAGGAAGTTGCAGTCCTCCTAAAGCCTATTTCCAAGTAGGTTTCTGCAACGACACCCTCGACATTTTACCTTTCCACAAAAATTTCCTCACCGAAGCATTCAAATCTTTAAAATAATGTTGGGGAATCCTACAAGGAATAGACTGAAAAAGATATTGAATATGGGGAAAGACATTAATTTTCACACAATTAACATGTCCTATTAATGTTATTGGTAAATCTTTCCACCAATTTAAATCATATTTAATTTTAGACAACAAGGGTAAATAATTCAATTTATACAAATTATTATAATTCTTTCTTTCTTTGACTTGGCTTCGCGGACGAAGATTTATGGAGGGGTAAGGTCTACGTCAGCTGCAGGCTCATTTGTGGCTGACAAGTCCGATGCGGGACAGGCAGACACGGTTGCAGCAGCTGCAGGGGAAAATTGGTTGGTTGGGGTTGGGTGTTGGGTTTTTCCTCCTTTGTCTTTTGTCAGTGAGGTGGGCTCTGAGGTCTTCTTCAAAGGAGGTTGCTGCCCGCCAAACTGTGAGGCGCCAAGATGCACGGTTTGATGCGATATCAGCCCACTGGCGGTGGCCATTGTGGCAGGCACCAAGAGATTTCTTTAGGCATTCCTTGTACCTCTTCTTTGGTGCACCTCTGTCACGGTGGCCAGTGGAGAGCTCGCCATATAACCTAAATATTTAATTTGATCAGACCACTTGAAATTTGCAATGTGCCTACAAAACGAATAATTGACATCAGCCAGAGGCATAATTTCACTCTTATCCTAGTAAATCTTATATCCTGATACTTCACCCTACTAGCATGCAGACTCCCCAAAGATTGCCTGGGTTGTGTAAATATATCAAAACATCGTCTGCAAATAAATTTATTTTATATTCATTCGCTTTCAACCCAATACCCTTAATATTGCTATCTAACTGACCAAAGATACAAAATTAACATTTGACTTATAAATATAGGCACCCCTTTTAGAGTATTCTTCCATTAATCTCTTCATTTCCTAGTATTCCTTATGAATTAATTAAAATTAATGTAAATAAACTACTTCCCATTTATTAATGTATTCCTTTCTATCTGCCCAAATGGACCTCCAATAGATTAAATCTTACTTCTGCATTGCTCCCAACTTGTCTTGAAATCCAAAAGGTAAGCAAGAAAAGGAAAAAAATTCCCCCCTAGTGGCACTGTTTAATATATGGCCCCACCCCCACCTCCTCTATTGTTTGGGGTACGGCATCTGCCACAGAAAAGCCCATGATCAGAGGCTCCCAGACCCTGACACCCCTAACCTCCCAGGTATATACTTCTTTTAACAAAGTATCAAGCTTAATTACACCAACAATTGAAATAAACACATCTTATTCCCTTGATTTGTTGATAGGTAATGTCTCCACAAATTCTGCTGCTTGTTTACAATCTGTAAAAAATTTCTTGTTGCTGCCAGTTGAGAATGTTTATCGGAAACGCTGCCTGGGCAGGGCGTAAAGTATTATCAAGGATGTTTTATTATAAAACAGCTCCATTCATATTCTTGTCCTCCTGTTATCAGATTGGAGAGAAAAGTAATGTGGGTTCAGATTGAAATGGATAAAAATAGGAGAAATTAATTAAGTGTATTTTTTGTATAAATGGAACCATGTGTTATTGAAAAAGAAGACAGAAGTACTGATTTTAAGGCATTTGCTTAAGGTATAGAACGGAATCCACATGGAAAGAGGAATTAAAAATGATCAAATACATAAGATGATGTTAAAACCAAACCAACTTAGTCCTTTTTCTTTGAATAATTCTTTATTCGATACTGGGTGCAGTAGAGTTATACAGAAGATGAAAGATTGGTTTTTTTTGGGATCTTTTTTGACTTTTGAACAAATGAAAGAGAAATATGAAATATAACATCATACAATTTTTAATATTATCAACAAACCATATTTAAAAGGGAAATTAGGCATGAATTTAAGACTCCCGGAACAAAGTCAATTCGTATATTTAATTACGGATACATTTATTGAGAAATTCATCACTAATATGTACATAAAATTACAAGATACTATGGGATAATAGACATATGCATCAAAACAAAGATGGGAAAAATATTTAATTATGCAAATTCAAGAAGAACTTTGGTCAATGTTGTGCCAAGAGAGTGTAACAAGAGAATGCATCTCACCTGAAATCTCCCTCCATCCAGTAGGGGTTACAGGAACCTCCGCTCCCGAACCAGCAGGCTCAGGAAGGCTGTGACCCTGCTGACCCTTACATAACAGCCCTGAGTGGCATTGCACCATATTGTATTGTCAGTACTTTTATACGTGTTTGCTTGCTGGAGCGTTTGCTTTTATTCGCAGTTGCTTGTAAATAACTTTGTTCTTTGCACCTCTGGTTAGATGCTAATCGCATTTCATTGGCTTTGAATCTGTACTTGCCACAAGGACAATAAAGTTGAGTCTTAATGTCAATGAGCAACTGTTGTTGGTCTGGATTCCTCCCCCATTGTTTGAATTCTGAGACTTTCTTATATATCCTGCTTCTGCCCTTTCTGATTGTTCCGTGAAGAGGGGCTCAGGCCCGAAACGTCGGTGATATATCTGTGGTGCGCTGTTAGCCAGAATCAGACACACACAAGGTAAAGACTGGACAACAGGCTTTAATCCACAAAGACTTCCACAGAGCCAGGATGGCTGTGGCTGCAGCAACTCTGAGTGAGGCTTCAGGAGGCCGGCACAGGCTTATATCCCGGAGGGTGATTGACATCCGACCGGGTGGGGCTTGATCCATTCAGGCTGACTGATTGGGAGCCGGCCAGGTGTTTTCCTGTCCCCTTACACTCCTGCAGGTACAGAAGTTGCCCCCTGCAGTAGGCCGGTGGTGTACCACCACATTCACCCCTTCTTTAAAATGTCCCAGGGGGGTGGTGGCAGTAACAAGGAATCTCACCCATTATGTACATACAATATTTACAGGTTGAAACGATTCGGCAGCCACCGGGGTCTCTGTGACCGTCGTAGGACTGGCTCCTGGTCATTGGTCAGAGGGGAAGTGGGGGGGGGGCTGGCGGCAGGGGTGTGTGTGGCTGGTGTGATGCCATGTGGAGGGGTGGCCAGGGGGGCTGGGGTTGACGTATGTGGGTAGTATTGGATGGGTGGGGGGGGGCTTGTTCATCTCCTAAGGCTGAAGCGGGCCCCTGGTGGTCAAGGAGGCCCTGCGTGCCCCATAGCTGCCTGGGGCAGCGTCATCCTGGATTGGAGGGTGGCGTGATGTGGTGGGTGCTCCTGCTGGTGCCAGGTCCCTGGTTGAGATGGTGTCCTCCCTGCCACTGCTGAACCTAACATAAGCGTAGTTATGGTTTGCATGAAGGAGGAAAACCTGCTCTACCAGGGCTTCGGCCTTGTGTATCCATACATGCTTACGCAGAAGCACGTCCCGGGGATGTGAGCCATGCTGGGAGTGACATTCCAGTCGCCGATCTCCTGGGGAATGAGATCAGGCGTTCGTGAGGGGTCTCATTGGTAGCCGTGCACAGCAGGGACCGAATGGCATGGAGCGCCTCGGGCAGGGCGTCCTGCCAGTACTCAATGGCCCACCCTTTTGACCTGAGAGCTAGGAGGACTGCCTTTCAGACCACCCCATTCTTGTGTTCCACTTGCCCATTGCCTCTCGGGTTATAGCTTGTCGTGTGACTGGTCACGATGCCCCTCACCATCAGGTACTGGCGCAGCTCATCGCTCATGAAACTAGACTCCCTATGAATGAAGGCGGGGTAGCCAAACATGGTGAAAATCTGCCCCAAGGCCCTGATGACGATGGCCGTGGAGGTGTCCGGACAAGGGATGGTGAAAGGAAAGCGTGAGTACTCATCCACTACTGTGAGGAAGTAGATGTTTCGGTTCGTGGAAGGGAGGAGCCCTTTGAAGTCCATGCCGAGAGGCTCGAAAGGCTGAGTAGCCTTTATAAAGTGGGCCTGGGGGGAGTGGAAGGTGGGGTTTACACTCCGCACAGACCCGACAGGCCTTGGTCATGTCCCTGACGTCCCTGATGGTGTACGGCAGATTTCGGGACTTAACGAAATGGTACCACCAGGTGATGCCCGGATAGCAGAGGGACTCATGCAATGCCTGCAACCTGTCATCATGCATAGACACGCAGGTGCGAGAGACGACATCAGGGGAGTTGCTAAACTTCCCGGGGCGGTACTGGATGTCATAGCTGTAGGTTGCCAGCTCGACTCTCCAGCGCAGGAGCTTGTCATTCATGATCTTGCTCTTGTGGGAAGTGTTAGACATGAACACCACAGGCTGCTGGTCCATAAAGAGGGTGAATCTCCTGCCGTCCAGGTAGTGGCACCAGTGGCGGACCACTTCCACAATCACCTGGGCCTTTTCAATGGCGGAATGCCCTAGCTTGGAGCCGTGGAGGGTCCTGGAGGAAAAAGCGACAGGGTGACCCTCTTGATTGAGGGTAGCGGCGAGGGCTACCTCAGAGAAATCGCTCTCCACCTGGAAGGGGGAGTCCTCATCCACAGCCTGCATCGTGGCATCCGCGATGTCTTGCCTGATCAGGGTGAAGGGTGCCTGCGCCTCAGGTGGGAGGGGAAGTGTTTTGGCTTTGGCCAGTGGGCGGACCTTGTCTGAGAAGCGAAGGACCCACTGTGAGTAATAAGAAAACAGGCCCAGGCACCTGTGGAGGCACTTTAGTGTTGGGGGGAGGGTTAACTCCATTAATAGGTGCATTCTTTCCGGATCTGGGCCGACGACTCTATGGGCCACGATGTACCCCAGGATGGCGAGGCGAGTGATGCTGAACACAAACTTCTTGTTGTAAATGAGGTTGACCTCCCTGGCCGTCTGGAAGAATTTTTCCAGGTTAGCATTGTGGTCCTGCTGGTCATGGCCGCAGATAGTGACATTATCCAGATATGGGAACGTCGCCTTCAGCTTGTGCCAGTCTACAATGCGATCCATCTCCTGCTGGAAGATGGAGACCCAGTTCGTGACTCCAAAAGGAACTTGGCGGAACTGGTACAGGTGCCCGTCCACCTCAAAGGCGGTGTAGGGCTTGTCCTTCGGATGAATAGGGATTTGGTAATATGCCGACTTCAGGTCAATCGTGGAGAAAGCCTGGTAGTGGGCTATCTCATTGACCATGTCAGCGATCCTCGGCAGGGGTAGGCATCCAGCTGAGTGTACCGATTAATTGTCTGGCTGTAATCCATGACCATCCTCAATTTACTTCCCCCTTTGACCACCAGGACTTGGGCTCTCCCAGGGCTGTTACTGAGGTCTAAAACACCTTCCACCAGGAGTCACCACACCTTCGCCTTGATGAAATCCTTGTCTGCAGTGCAATAGCACCTACTTCTGGCAGCGATCGGCTTGCAGCTTAGCGCAAGATGTGGAAAGGGCACCAGTGGGGTGATGTGCAGTGTGGAGAGCCCACAGGTCAGCTGGGGCTGGTAGGTTGGTGTGCCGTGCAATGTGAGTGGAGGTTGGGCCCCCCCCAAAGGCAAGGGTGACACTCTGCAGGTGGCACTGAAAATCCAGGCCCAGGAGGAGTGGTGCGCAGAGTTTGGGCATGACCAGGAACCTAAATCCTGTGTAAGTCTCCCCTCCCACTATTATATCGACCAAGCTGCGCCCGAGCATACCAACATTCTTATGGCGAGGGTGATCGAGCAGGTGGTGGGGTGGACCTTTAACCTTAGGGAGTGGGCCATGCTTGGGTGAATGAAGCTCTCGGTGCCGCCACTGTCCAACAAGCACTTTGTTACCTGCCCGTTGACTCACACATCCATCATCGAGCGCCCGAGATCGTGGGGGATGTACCTGGTCAGCATGATGGTGGCCAGGACCATCTCGGAGTCGTCACTATCAGGAGGGATGGGGAGCTTCAGTAGGGTGACCTGATCAACACCCGTGTTGACCATGTTGATATCGGTCATGAGGTGGAGCATGTGGTAGCTGATGGCCTCCGGAGGCGTGGGGAGCATCGATAGGGCAGCCTGGTCATCACCCGAGTTGACCACGTCATTCTCAATGTCGTCAGGGGCCTTCTGTGTCTGGCGCTGCCTGGCCCAAGATGGCGGCAGCACATGGGGAGCCACTACGTGGTTGGCCTCCTTCCCCAGCTGTGTCCGCTGTGCTGGAAAAGTGACGTCATCACGGCCGGCGGCAGTTACGTCGTTGGGTCAGCCGGAAGTCACATCACGCCATGAGCCAGCCGGAATTGATGTCACTAGTTCTCAGTGAGTGGTGCCGGCGAGGGCAGGGGCTGGTGCAGATGCTCGTGGCACATGCTGTGATGGTCGCTGGTGGGGCCGGATGTTGCGCAGTCGAAGTCGGGGAAGGGGGAAGTCGACGTGGGGACAATAGTGCCACCCGGCACGTGCATGTGGGGGGGTCCGCGGGAGAGGTGGGGAGGTCATAGAGGGCTGCTGAGCTGCCGGCAAGTTGAGAGAGGCAAACGTTTGAAAAGTGGCCTTTCTTGCCGCATCGGGAGCAATACTGGTTCCTAGCTGGGCAGTTTTGGCGTGATCGTCGATCTGACTCACACCAGAACCCACAGTACTTACAGGGGCACTGGGGACCTGCCAGAGCGACGTTCTTCTCCACAGCTCAGCCTGGGGCTGCAGCTGCAGCGTGAGAGGGCCATGAGGGGGCCTGGGGGAACCTGAAATTGAAGGCTTTGACGTGCAGGGCTGCAGCTTCCAGGGTTCGGACCACTTCCACTGTCTTGGTTAGGGCATAGATGTTGTCCTCAAGCGTAGCCCTCAGACGAAGGCATCCTAGATCAACCTTTTGACATCCTCTACACCTACCCTGGGTTCAGCCAGACACGGTCGGGCCAACTCTCGCAAGTGTCCCTGGCAAGATTCAGCTGTCTCCCCGGGTTCACTGGGCTTGGGTGTTGAGGAGTTACCTTGCACAGACCACATTCTTGGGGGGCCTGTACAAGTTCTCGAGAGTGTCCATTGTGCTCTTGTACGTGGAGCAGTGTTTGGTTATCTGGAAGGCGCGGGGACCCAGCTTTGACCGGAGTAGGACCAACCTCTTCTGATCAGAGTCCACGATGTAGCCCTCGTGTGCCTCGATGATTGTCTTGACTGCGTGCTGCCAGATCTCGAAGCATGTCTGGGCTTCTGGGTGGCGTGGGTCGACTTCGAGGCTCTCTGCGGACAGGAATTTTTCCAGCCGTAGGAAAAATTTTGTGGATTAAATTGTGGTGTGCTATTGGACAGAATCAGACACACACAAGGTAAAGATTGTTCAACAGGCTTTAATCCACAAAGACTTCCACAGAGCCAGGCTGGCTGTGGCTGCAATAACTCTGAGTGAGGCCTCGCGAGGCCAGCACAGGCTTATATATCCCAGAGGGTGATTGACACCCGACTGGGTAGGGCTTGATCCATTCAGACCGACTGATTGACAGCCGGCCAGGTGTTGTACTGTCCCCTTACACTCCTGCAGGTACAGAGGTTGCCCCCTGCAGTAGGCCGGTGGTGTACCACCACAATGTCTTTGTCTCCTATAGATACTGAAAAGACCAGCTGACTTCCTTCAGCATCTCTGTGTGTTTACTACAATCACAGTGTCTGCAGCCGACTGTGTTTCACTCTTTTAAATAGGTGCCTGCCTGCTTTTTTACTCATTCATTGAGGAAAGGCTCAGGCCTGAAGTGTCAGTAACATATCTTTACCTCCTATGGGTGTGGAGAGTCCGGCTGACTTCCTCCAGCATTTCTGTTTTTTCACTACAATCATAGCATCTGCAGATTTTCATATTTCATTCCATCAGACTGCAGCCTGGTGTGGGTCCCTTGACCGCAGTCACCAGCAGTCCGCAACCTGGTGTGGGTCCTCTGACTGCCGTCTCCAGCAGTCCGCACCCTGCTGTAGATCTCTTGACTACAGTCTCCAGCACCCTGCAGCCTGCTATGGGTTCCTTGACTGCAGTCTCCAGCAGTCCGCAGCCTGGTGTGGGTTCTTTTACCGCAGTTTCCAGCAGCCCGCAGCCTGGTGTGAGTCCCTTGACTGCAACCTCCAGCAGTCCGCAACCTGGTGTGGGTCCCTTGACTGCAATATCCAGCAGTCCGCAACCTAGTGTGGGTCTCTTGACCGCAGTCTCCAGCAGCCCGCAGCCTGGTGTGGGTCCCTTTTCGTTCCAGCCTGTGCCAATTAAGGCAAGATAATCTGGACATTTAAAGTCAATTTGATATAATTAAAAACATAAATTAAATTGTTAATTAGTATCTGACTATTAAGAGTGAGTGTGGGTATGACAACGGCTCTGTATACGCTTATCTTTGTGAGGTTTTTCAGTTGGTTGTTTTTCCAGACTCTTTTGTGTAGTCTTCCAAAGGCGCTATTTCCCTTGGCGAGTCTGTTGTCTATCTCATTGTCGATCCTTGCATCTGATGAAATGGTGCAGCCGAGATAGGTAAACTGGTTGACCGTTTTGAGTTTTGTGTGCCCGATGGAGATGTGGGGGGGCTGGTAGTCATGGTGGGGAGCTGGCTGATGGAGGACCTCAGTTTTCTTCAGGCTGACTTCCAGGCCAAACATTTTGGCAGTTTCCGCAAAGCAGGACGTCAAGCGCTGAAGAGCTGGCTCTGAATGGGCAACTAAAGCGGCATCATCTGCAAAGAGTAGTTCACGGACAAGTTTCTCTTGTGTCTTGGTGTGAGCTTGCAGGCGCCTCAGATTGAAGAGCTCCGAATCATGGGTCCTCTACCGGCACCACCTACGGCTCCTAGAACGCTTCCACCAGCGTTGTCTCCGCTCCATCCTCAACATCCATTGGAGCGCTTACACCCCTAACGTCGAAGTACTCGAGATGGCAGAGGTCGACAGCATCGAGTCCACGCTTATGAAGATCCAGCTGCGCTGGATGGGTCACGTCTCCAGAATGGAGGACCATCGCCTTCCCAAGATCGTATTATATGGCGAGCTCTCCACTGGCCACCGTGACAGAGGTGCACCAAAGAAAAGGTACAAGGACTGCCTAAAGAAATCTCTTGGTGCCTGCCACATTGACCACCGCCAGTGGGCTGATAACGCCTCAAACCGTGCATCTTGGCGCCTCACAGTTTGGCGGGCAGCAACCTCCTTTGAAGAAGACCGCAGAGCCCACCTCACTGACAAAAGGCAAAGGAGGAAAAACCCAACACCCAACACCAACCAACCAATTTTCCCTTGTAACCGCTGCAATCGTGTCTGCCTGTCCCGCATCGGACTTGTCAGCCACAAACGAGCCTGCAGCTGACGTGGACTTTTTACCCCCTCCATAAATCTTCGTCCGCGAAGCCAAGCCAAAGAAGAGATTAAGAGTGAAGTCTTGCATCTAGTGCCCACACAGTTAGAACAAAATATGTAGGAAAATTGTGTCTGGTGTGGGTGTTGATGTATGTGTCTGGGGTGGGTGTTGGCGTCTCTGTCAGGGGTGGGTATTGGTGTTGTGTCTAAGGTGGGTGTTGGCTTTTGGGTCTGGGGTGGGTGCAGGCATCTCTCTCTGGGGTGGGTGTTGGTACCTGTGTCTGGGGTGGGTGTTGGCACCTGTGTCTCGGGTGGGTGTTGGTATCTGTGTCTGGGGTGGGTGTTGGTGTCTGTGTCTTGGCTGGGTGTTGGTATCTGTGTCTGGAGTGGGTGTTGGTGTCTGTGTCTGCGATGGGTATTGGTGTCTGGGTCTCGGGTGGGTGGGTGTTGGTGTCTGTGTCTCAGGTGGGTGTTGGCATTTGTGTCTGGGGTGGGTGTTCACATCTGTGTCTGGTGTGGGTGTTGATGTCTGTGTCAGGGGTGGGTGTTGGCGTCTGTGTCTTGGGTGGGTGTTGGTGTCTGTGTTTGTGGTGGGCTTTGGTGTCTGTGTCTGGGGTGGGTGTTGGTGTCTGTGTCTCAGGTGGGAGTTGGCATTTGTATCTGGGGTGGGTATTCACATCTGTGTCTGCTGTGGGTGTTGATGTCTGTGTCAGGGGTGGGTGTTGGCATCTGTATCTTGGGTGGGTGTTGGCGTCTCTGTCTGGGGTGGGTGTTGGTGTCTCTGTCTGGGGTGGGATTTGGTGTCTGTGTCTGGGGTGGGTGTTGGCGTCTGTGTCTGGAGTGGGTGTTGGCATCTGTGTCTGTTGTGGGTGTTGGCGTCTGTCTCTCAGGTGGGTGTTTGTGTCTGTGTCTGGGGTCGGTGTTGGCGTCTGTGTCTCAGGTGGGTGTTGGTATCTGTGTCCGGGGTGGATGTTGACGTCTATGTCTTGGGTGGGTGTTGGTATCTGTGTCCGGTGTGGGTGTTGACGTCTGTGTCTTGGGTGGGTATTGGTGTCTGTGTCTGGGGTGGGTGTTGGCGTCTGTGTCTCGGGTGGGTGTTTGCATTTTTGTCTGGGGTGAATGTTCACATCTTTGTCTGGGGTGTGTGTTGACGTCTGTGTCTCAGGTGGGTGTTGGTATCTGTGTCTTGGGTGGTTGTTGGTGTCTGTGTCTGGGGTGGGTGTTGGAGTCTGTGACTCGGGTGGTTGTTGGTACTGTGTCTGGAGAGGGTTTTGGCATCTCTGTCTGGGGTTGGTGTTGATTCCTGTGTCTGGGGTGGGTGTTGGCGTCTGTGTCTGGCGTGGGTGTTGGTGTCTGTGTCTCGGGTAGGTGCTGGTGTCTGCGTCTTGGGTGGGTGTTGGTGTCTGTGTCTTTGGTGGATGTTGGTGTCTGTGTCTGGAGTGGTTGTTGGCATCTGTGTCATTTGTAGGTGTTGGCGTCTGTCTCTCAGGTGGGTGTTGGTATCTGTGTCTTGGGTGGTTGTTGGTGTCTGTGTCTGGGGTGGGTGTTGGTGTCTGTGTCTGGGGTGGGTGTTGGCGTCTGTGTCTGGGGTGGGTGCTGGTGTCTGTGTCTCGGGTGGTTGTTGGTGTCTGTGTCTGGGGTGGGTTTTGCCGTCTGTCTCTCAGGTGGGTGTTGGTATCTGTGTCTTGGGTGGGTGTTGGTGTCTCTGTCTGGGGTGGGTGTTGGCGTCTGTGTCTCGGGTGGGTGTTGGTGTCTGTGACTCGGGTGGGAGTTGGTGTCTGTGTCTTGGGTGGGTGTTGGTGTCTGTGTCTGGAGTGGCTGTTGGTGTCTATGTCTGGGTGGGTGTTGGCGTCTGTCTCTCAGGTGGGTGTTGGTGTCTGTGTCTGGGGTGGGTGTTGGCATTTGTGTCTGGGTGGGTGTTGGCCTCTGTGTCTTTGGTGGTTGTTGGTGTCTGTGTCGGGTGGGTGTTTGCATCTGTGTCTGGGGTGGGTGTTGGTGTCTGTGTCTTGGGTAGGTGTTGGTGTCTGCGTCTTGGGTGGATGTTGGTGTCTGTGTCTGGAGTGGTTGTTGACATCTGTGTCTTTTGTGGGTGTTGGCGTCTGTCTCTCAGGTGGTTGTTGGTGTCTATGTCTGGGTGGGTGTTGGCGTCTGTCTCTCAGGTGGGTGTTGGTGTCTGTGTCTGGGTTGGGTGTTGGCATTTGTGTCTGGGTGGGTGTTGGCATCTGTGTCTTGGGTGGTTGTTGGTGTCTGTGTCGGGTGGGTGTTGGTGTCTGTGTCTCGGGTAGGTGTTGGTGTTTGCGTCTTGGGTGGGTTTTGGTGTCTGTGTCTTTGGTGGATGTTGGTATCTGTGTCCGGGGTGGGTGTTGACGTCTGTGTCTTGGGTGGGTGTTGGTATCTGTGTCCGGTGTGGGTGTTGACGTCTGTGACTTGGGTGGGTGTTGGTGTCTGTGTCTGGGGTGGGTGTTGGCGTCTATGTCTCGGGTGGGTGTTTGCATTTTTGTCTGGGGTGAGTGTTCACATCTGTGTCTGGGGTGTGTGTTGACGTCTGTGTCTCAGGTGGGTGTTGATGTCTGTGTCTCGGGTGGTTGTTGGTATTATGTCTGGGGTGGGTGTTGGCGTCTGTCTCTCAGTTGGGTGTTGGTGTCTGTGTCTGGGGTGGGTGTTGGCATTTGTGTCTGGGTGGGTGTTGGCATCTGTGTCTTTTGTGGTTGTTGGTGTCTGTGTCGGGTGGGTGTTGGCATCTGTGTCTGGGGTGGGTGTTGGTGTCTGTGTCTTGGGTAGGTGTTGGTGTCTGCGTCTGTGGTGGGTGTTGGTGTCTGTGTCTTTGGTGGATGTTGGTGTCTGTGTCTGGAGTGGTTGTTGACATCTGTGTCTTTTGTGGGTGTTGGCGTCTGTCTCTCAGGTGGTTGTTGGTGTCTATGTCTGGGTGGGTGTTGGCGTCTGTCTCTCAGGTGGGTGTTGGTGTCTGTGTCTGGGGTGGGTGTTGGCATTTGTGTCTGGGTGGGTGTTGGCATCTGTGTCTTGGGTGGTTGTTGGTGTCTGTGTCGGGTGGGTGTTGGCGTCTGTGTCTGGGGTGGGTGTTGGTGTCTGTGTCTCGGGTAGGTGTTGGTGTTTGCGTCTTGGGTGGGTGTTGGTGTCTGTGTCTTTGGTGGATGTTGGTGTCTGTGTCTGGAGTGGTTGTTGACATCTGTGTCTTTTGTGGGTGTTGGCGTCTGTCTCTCAGGTGGTTGTTGGTATCTGTATCTGGGCTGGGTGTTGGCGTCTGTGTCTTGGGTGGGTGTTGGTATCTGTGTTCGGTGTGGGTGTTGAAGTCTGTGTCTTGGGTGGGTGTTGGTGTCTGTGTCTGGGGTGGGTGCTGGTGTCTGTGTCTGTTGTGTGTGTTGGCGTCTGTCTTTTGGGTGGGTGTTGGCATTTGTGTCTGGGTGGGTGTTGGCATCTGTGTCTGGGGTTGGTGTTGGTATCTGTGTCTGGGGTGGGTGTTGGTGTCTGTGTCTTGGGTGGGTGTTGGTGTCTGTGTCTTTGGTGGATGTTGGTGTCTGAGTCTGGAGTGGATGTTGGCATATGTGTCTGTTGTGGGTGTTAGCATCTGTCTCTCAGGTGGGTGTTGGTGTCTGTGTCTGGGGTGGGTGTTGCCGTCTGTGTCTCAGGTGGGTGTTGTTATCTGTGTCTTGTGTGGTTGTTGGTATCTGTGTCGGGTGGGTGTTGGCGTCTGTGTCTGGGGTGGGTTTTGGTGTCTGTGTCTTGGGTAGGTGTTGGTGTCTGCGTCTTGGGTGGGTGTTGGTGTCTGTGTCTTTGGTGGATGTTGGTGTCTGTGTCTGGAGTGGTTGTTAGCATCTGTGTCTTTTGTGGGTGTTGGCGTCTGTCTCTCAGGTGGTTGTTGGTATCTGTATCTGGGCTGGGTGTTGGCATCTGTGTCTTGGGTCGGTGTTGGTATCTGTGTTCGGTGTGGGTGTTGACGTCTGTGTCTTGGTTGGGTGTTGGTGTCTGTGTCTGGGGTGGGTGTTGGTGTCTGTGTCTGGTGCGGTTGTTGGTGTCTATGTCTTGGATGGGTGTTGCCGTCTATGTCTGTTGTGTGTGTTGGCGTCTGTCTTTTGTGTGGGTGTAGGCATTTGTGTCTGGGTTGGTGTTGGCATCTGTGTCTGGGGTTGGTGTTGGTATCTGTGTCTGGGGAGGGTGTTGCCGTCTGTGTCTCAGGTGGGTGTTGTTATCTGTGTCTTGTGTGGTTGTTGGTATCTGTGTCGGGTGGGTGTTGGCGTCTGTGTCTGGGGTGGGTTTTGGTGTCTGTGTCTTGGGTAGGTGTTGGTGTCTGCGTCTTGGGTGGGTGTTGGTGTCTGTGTCTTTGGTGGATGTTGGTGTCTGTGTCTGGAGTGGTTGTTGGCATCTGTGTCTTTTGTGGGTGTTGGCGTCTGTCTCTCAGGTGGTTGTTGGTATCTGTATCTGGGCTGGGTGTTGGCATCTGTGTCTTGGGTCGGTGTTGGTATCTGTGTTCGGTGTGGGTGTTGACGTCTGTGTCTTGGTTGGGTGTTGGTGTCTGTGTCTGGGGTGGGTGTTGGTGTCTGTGTCTGGTGCGGTAGTTGGTGTCTATGTCTTGGATGGGTGTTGCCGTCTATGTCTGTTGTGTGTGTTGGCGTCTGTCTTTTGTGTGGGTGTAGGCATTTGTGTCTGGGTTGGTGTTGGCATCTGTGTCTGGGGTTGGTGTTGGTATCTGTGTCTGGGGAGGGTGTTGGTGTCTGTGTCTTGGGTGGGTGTTGGTGTCTGTGTCTTTGGTGGATGTTGGTGTCTGAGTCTGGAGTGGGTGTTGGCATCTGTGTCTGTTGTGGGTGTTAGCATCTGTCTCTCAGGTGGGTGTTTGTGTCTGTGTCTGGGGTGGGTTTTGGCGTCTGTGTCTCAGGTGGGTGTTGGTATCTGTGTCCGGGGTGGGTGATGACGTCTGTGTCTTGGGTGGGTGTTGGTATCTGTGTCCGGTGTGGGTGTTGACGTCTGTGTCTTGGGTGGGTGTTGGTGT
The DNA here is from genome assembly GCF_036971445.1 of Narcine bancroftii. NCBI lineage: Eukaryota > Metazoa > Chordata > Chondrichthyes > Torpediniformes > Narcinidae > Narcine > Narcine bancroftii. The sequence goes on along the minus strand of NC_091469.1, from coordinate 249,707,303 downwards.
CTGTGTCTGGCGTGGGTGTTGGCGTCTGTGTCTTTGGTGGATGTTGGTGTCTGTGTCTGGAGTGGTTGTTGGCATCTGTGTCTTTTGTGGGCGTTGGCGTCTGTCTCTCAGGTGGTTGTTGGTATCTGTATCTGGGCTGGGTGTTGGCATCTGTGTCTTGGGTCGGTGTTGGTATCTGTGTTCGGTGTGGGTGTTGACGTCTGTGTCTTGGTTGGGTGTTGGTGTCTGTGTCTGGGGTGGGTGTTGGTGTCTGTGTCTGGTGCGGTTGTTGGTGTCTATGTCTTGGATGGGTGTTGCCGTCTGTGTCTGTTGTGTGTGTTGGCGTCTGTCTTTTGTGTGGGTGTAGGCATTTGTGTCTGGGTTGGTGTTGGCATCTGTGTCTGGGGTTGGTGTTGGTATCTGTGTCTGGGGTGGGTGTTGGTGTCTGTGTCTTGGGTGGGTGTTGGTGTCTGTGTCTTTGGTGGATGTTGGTGTGTGTGTCTGGAGTGTGTGTTGGCATCTGTGTCTGTTGTGGGTGTTAGCATCTGTCTCTCAGGTGGGTGTTGGTGTCTGTGTCTGGGGTGGGTGTTGGCGTCAGTGTCTCAGGTAGGTGTTGGTATCTGTGTCCGGGGTGGGTGTTGACGTCTGTGTCTTGGGTGGGTGTTGGTGTCTGTGTCTGGGGTGGGTGTTGGCGTCTGTGTCTCGGGTGGGTGTTTGCATTTTTGTCTGGGGTGAGTGTTCACATCTGTGTCTGGGGTGTGTGTTGACGTCTGTGTCTCAGGTGTGTGTTGGTATCTGTGTCTGGGGTGGGTGTTGGTGTCTGTGTCTTGGGTGGATGATGGTGTCTGTGTCTGGCGTGGGTGTTGATGTCTGTGTCTCGGGTGGTTGTTGGTATTCTGTCTGGGGTGGGTGTTGCCGTCTGTGTCTCAGGTGGGTGTTGTTATCTGTGTCTTGGGTGGTTGTTGGTGTCTGTGTCGGGTGGGTGTTGGCGTCTGTGTATGGGTTGGGTGTTGGTGTCTGTGTCTCGGGTATGTGTTGGTGTCTGCGTCTTGGGTGGGTGTTGGTGTCTGTGTCTTTGGTGGATGTTGGTGTCTGTGTCTGGAGTGGTTGTTGTCATCTCTGTCTTTTGTGGGTGTTGGCGTCTGTCTCTCAGGTGGTTGTTGGTATCTGTATCTGGGCTGGGTGTTGACGTCTGTGTCTTGGGTGGGTGTTGGTGTCTGTGTCTGGGGTGGGTGTTGGTGTCTGTGTCTGGTGTGGCTCTTGGTGTCTATGTCTTGGATGGGTGTTTGCGTCTGTGTCTGTTGTGTGTGTTGGCGTCTGTCTTTTGGGTGGGTGTTGGCATTTGTGTCTGGGTGGATGTTGGCATCTGTGTCTGGGGTTGGTGTTGGTATCTGTGACTGGGGTGGGTGTTGGCGTCTGTGTCTCGGGTGGGTGTTTGCATTTTTGTCTTGGGTGAGTGTTCACATCTGTGTCTGGGGTGTGTGTTGAAGTCTGTGTCTCAGGTGTGTGTTGGTATCTGTGTCTGGGATGGGTGTTGGTGTCTGTGTCTTGGGTGGATGATGGTGTCTGTGTGTGGCGTGGGTGCTGATGTCTGTGTCTCGGGTGGTTGTTGGTATTCTGTCTGTGGTGGATGTTGCCGTCTGTGTCTCAGGTGGGTGTTGTTATCTGTGTCTTGGGTGGTTGTTGGTGTCTGTGTCGGGTGGGTGTTGGCGTCTGTGTCTGGGGTGGGTGTTGGTGTCTGTGTCTCGTGTAGGTGTTGGTGTCTGCCTCTTGGGTGGGTGTTGGTGTCTGTGTCTTTGGTGGATGTTGGTGTCTGTGTCTGGAGTGGTTGTTGGCATCTGTGTCTTTTGTGGGCGTTGGCGTCTGTCTCTCAGGTGGTTGTTGGTATCTGTATCTGGGCTGGGTGTTGGCGTCTGTGTCTTGCGTGGGTGTTGGTATCTGTGTTCGGTGTGAGTTTTGACGTCTGTGTCTTGGGTGGGTATTGGTGTCTGTGTCTGGGGTGGGTGTTGGTGTCTGTGTCTGGTGTGGCTGTTGGTGTCTATGTCTTGGATGGGTGTTGGCGTCTGTGTCTGTTGTGTGTGTTGGCGTCTGTCTTTTGGGTGGGTGTTGGCATTTGTGTCTGGGTGGGTGTTGGCATCTGTGTCTGGGGTTGGTGTTGGTATCTGTGTCTGTGGTGGGTGTTGGCATGTGTGTCTTGGGTGGGTATTGGTGTCTGTGTCTCGGGTGGGTGTTGGTGTCTGTGTCTTTGATGGATGTTGGTGTCTGTCTGGAGTGGGTGTTAGTGTCTGTGTCTGGGTGGGTTTTGGCGTCTGTGTCTGTTGTGGGTGTTGGCGTCTGTCTCTCGGGTGGGTGTTGGCATTTGTGTCTAGGTGGGATTTGCTGTCTGTGTCTGGGGTGGGTGTTGGCATCTGTGTCTGGGGTTAGTGTTGATGTCTGTGTCTGTGGTGGATGTTAGCTTCTGTGTCTGGGGTGGGTGTTGGTGTCTGTGTCTGGTGTGAGTGTTGGTGTCTCAGTCTGAGATTGATGTTGGCGTCTGTCTCTGGGATGTTTGGTGGTGTCTGGGGTTGGTGTTGTCTGTGTCTGTGTTGGGTGTTGGTGTCTGTGTGTGGATTGGGTGTTGGCGTCTGTGTCTGGGGTGGGTGTTGCCGTCTGTGTCTGGGGTTGGTGTTGGTATCTGTGTCTGGGGTGGGTGTTGGCATGTGTGTCTTGGGTGGGTATTGGTGTCTGTGTCTCGGGTGGGTGTTGGTGTCTGTGTCTTTGATGGATGTTGGTGTCTGTCTGGAGTGGGTGTTAGTGTCTGTGTCTGGGTGGGTTTTGGCGTCTGTGTCTGTTGTGGGTGTTGGCGTCTGTCTCTCGGGTGGGTGTTGGCATTTGTGTCTAGGTGGGAGTTGCTGTCTGTGTCTGGGGTGGGTGTTGGCATCTGTGTCTGGGGTGGGTGTTGATGTCTGTGTCTGTGGTGGGTGTTAGCTTCTGTGTCTGGGGTGGGTGTTGGTGTCTGTATCTGGTGTGAGTGTTGGTGTCTCAGTCTGAGATTGATGTTGGCGTCTGTCTCTGGGATGTTTGGTGGTGTCTGGGGTTGGTGTTGTCTGTGTGTGGATTGGGTGTTGGCGTCTGTGTCTGGCATCTGTATCTGTGTTGGATTTTGGAGGGGAAGAGAGGGAATGACTTGTCCGTAGTGGGATCCTGTTGTATGTTCCTGGAGATTCTGGAGGAGAATGTGTTGGATATGGAGGCTGTTGGGTCTGTAGTTGAGGAGAAGGGGAATCCTGTGTTTGTTGTGTCTGGGGGAAGAGGGGACCAGGACAGGTGAGCGGGAAATGGAGGAGATGCGGGTGAGGGCTGAGTTGTGGAGGGGAAGCCATGTTTGTGGAAGGAGGCAGACAGTGTGGAAGATCTGGCCTGGAAGAGTCATTGAAGAGATGGAGAACGTATAAGGTATAGTGGATGTAGGTGGGGAAGGATTGGACCGGGGAGAAGAAATCTAGTCAAAGTGAAATAGTTTGCTGGGGCAAGAGGAAGAGGAAACAATGGGTCTACCCGGATGGTTGGGTGTGTGTATCCTGGGTAGAAAGTTAAAACAAGCATGTGGGAATGGGGGACAATGTGGTTGGTGGCTGTGGGAGGGAGGTGGCCAGAAGTAATGAGTTTGGAGATGTGCTATGGTGGGTTCTAGTGTAAGGGGTAGGTAGGAGAGGGTGACTAAGCTGCCGTCTGGCCTCGGCAAGGTAGGGGTCAGTGCGCCAGACCACAACACTCTGCGGTTTTGATGGTGAGGTGGGATTGTTGTAGAGAGATTGAAGTGTTCAGAGGGAGAATGATTAGAATACGAGGGGCAAGGGATGAAGTTGAGACAGTTGGTTTCTCGGCTCCAGTTGAAAATGAAAAGGTCCCGAGTCTGGAACTACAGTTTTACTTCCTGCCCCGTGGGGCTGATCTCCTCCCCCCACTTCCCCCCAACATTGTATTCAGGCACCTGTCCCACATTTTTCTCATACCTTGACGAAGGACTTAGGTTCTGTAATTGTATCTTCACTATATGTAGGGCCTGCTAAGTTTCTCTGGCATAGAGCTTTTCCTTCAACCGCAGTGTCTGCAGAATTTCGTGTTTTACTCCACAATTCTCCAAATGGGGCCTCATCAACATCTTTTAAAAACGTAACCTGTCCTCCCAACGTCTGCACCCAACACTTTGACTGTTGAAGACCACTGTGTCGAAGGCATGTTTGACCACCCTCTCTGCCTGTATCATCAGTTTCAAAGTAGGATGTGCCTGCAGTTCCTGATCCCTCTGCTCTACAACAGTCCCCAGATCCCCAGCATTTCACGTTAGAGGTCTACAGAACTGGGTTGGGGATGGGGGTGGGTGGTCATAGTCTAGAAGGTATAGGCAGGGAGTAAAAGGTTTTAAGGGGATCTGAGAAATAAATTTTCCAGTAGGAGGGTGGTTGATATTTGGAATATTCTGCCTGAAAGCTTGGTGACGACTCCTCCTGCAACACTGAAGAAGTATCCGGAGAAGTCCATGAAAGGACAAGGCCAGAAGTCAGGTAGTCCCTGTGCTGAAAGATTCCCTCTGCTTGGCTGGCTCTTTCTTCTCTGTTGCTGCATGTCTATCTGTCACTGAACTGTCCCGACATCTACGGGCATCTCACCCCATCTGTCTCTGTGATTATTTCTGTCTCTCTTTCTCAGTCCTTTCTGCCTGGTTATCTCTGGTTTGCTGATTTATGGTGACGTCTGTCAGTCTGGACTTTAAATGTTCGCAAGTCAGATCCTCAAGGTTATTGTGTGGGGAGCGTGTCAAAGGAGGGAGAGACGGTGGTCATAGGGACATCGAGTTGTTGGACACCAGAGTCTGGCAACTTGGACACAGGACATTCCACATCAGACACCAGAAGCCAGGACACCTGGACACCAACAAGCACAGGATGCCTGAACCTGGGAAGAAATCAGGTGAGGCAGGTGTGTGTGTGTGTGTGTGTGTGTGTGTGTGTGTGTGTGTGTGTGGGGGGGGGGGTGAGAGAGAGACTGTCTGTGTGGTAGGGGTGTACATGTGTGTGAGGGTTTGTGTGTGTGGGGGGTAGGTAGGGGTGTGTGTGAGTCTGTGAGGGAAGGGGTCTGCATGTGTGTGAGGGTATGTGTGCATTTGTGAGGATATGTGTGCGTGTGTGTGTCTGTGTGTGAGAGAGAGTCTGTATGGTATGAATATGCGTGTGTGTGAGTGTATGTGTGTATTTGTGTGTGTGTGGTGGAGGGTAGGGGGTTGTGTGTGAGTCTGTGAGGGGAGGGGTGCACCTGTGTGTGAGGGTATGTGTTTATTTGTGTGTGTGTGAGATGGGTAGGGTGTGTGTGTGAGCCCGTGAGGGTATGTGTGTATTTATGTGTGTGTGTGTGTGGGGTGGTGGTATGGGATGTCTGTGAGTCTGTGTGGGTCGGGTTGTGCTTGTGTGTGAGTGTATGTGTGTATTGGTGTGTGTGGGTGGTAAGGATTTGTGTGAGTCTGTGAGGGTAGGGGTGTGTGTGTGTGAGGGTATGTGTGTATTTGTGTGTGTGGGGGGTAGGGGTGTGTGTGAGTCTATGAGGGTAGGGGTGTGCGTGTGTGTGAGGGTATGTGTGTATTTGTGTGTGTGTGAGGGGGTAGGGGTGTGTGAGACTGAGGTTAGGGGTGTGCATCTGTGTGAGGGTATATGTCTATTTGTGTGTGTGTGGGGGTATGGGGATGTGCGAGTCTGAGGGGAGGTGTATGCGTGTGTGTCAGGGTATATGTGTATTTGTGTGTGTGTGTGTGGGGGGGCTAGGGGTTGCGTGTGAGTCTGTGATGGTAGGGGTGCATGTGTTCGTGAGGGCATGTATGTTTTTGTGTGTGTGTGGGGGGTATGGGGATGTGTGAGTCTGTGAGGATCGGGGTGCGCGTGTGTGTGAGTGTATGTGTGTATGTGTGTGTGTGTGGGTGGTAAGGATGTGTGTGAGTCTGTGAGGGTAGGGGTGTGCGTGTGTGTGAGGGTATGTGTGCATTTGTGTGTGTGTGTGTGAGGGGTAGGGGTGTGTGTGAGTCTGTGAAGTTAGGGTTGCGCGTCTGTGTGAGGGTATATGTCTATTTGTGTGTGTGGGTGGGTAGGGGTGTGTGAGTCTGTGAGGGGAGGGGTGTGTGTGTGTGTCAGGTTATATGTGTATTTGTCTGTGTATATGTGTGTGTGTGGGGGGGGTAGGGGGTGTCTATGAGTCTGAGAGTAGGGGTGCGCATGTGTGTGAGGATATGTGTGTATTGGTGTGTGTGTGTGTGTGTGTGTGTGTGTGTGTGTGGGGGGGGGGGTAGGGATGTGTGAGAGTCTGTGAGGGGAGGTAGGGGCTTGTGTATGTGTGGGGGGTATGGGTGTGCCTGTGTGTGAGGGTATGTGTTTGGATGTGTTTTTGGGTGTAGTGGGTTGGGGTGTGTATGAGGAAGGGTTGTGTTTGTGTGTTGGTGTCTGTATCTATGTGAATGTGCACATTTGGGTGAATGTGTGGGGGTGTGTATGAGGAGGAGGTTTGTGTCTGTGTGTGAGTGGGCAGGTGTGTGCTTGTGTTTCATGAGGAGGCGACTGTCTTTGTTTGCTTTGGGGTGGGTATGAGCTTTGGGTAAACTGTGTGTCATGTCCGTGTGCGTTGAGCTGTGTATCTGTGTGCGTGTGTGTTTGTGGCGGGGGGGTGGGTGTATGGGAGAAAGGGGTGTGGGGGGTGTGTGAGAGTGGGATAGTAGGGAGTGTGGGAGGGTTTGGGTGGTGTGAGTGTGCAGTGTGGTGTGAGGTGCAGGTATGTTTTATGGGGCATATGGGGGTGCGGTGGTGCTGTTGTATATGGGTGTATGGGGGTGTGGGGTGCTGGTATGGGTTGCATGGGGGTGTGGGGTGCAGGTGTGTGTGAGGTTGTGAGGGTGTATATGGGTGGGGATATGAGTGGGTTTGGATATGAGGACATATGGGGGTGTGGGTGCTGGTATGTGGGTCAATGGGGGTGTGAGTTGCGGGTATGATGTTGTATGGGGGTGTATGGGGGTGTGGAGTGCAGGTGTGATGTATTTGGGTGTATGGGGGTGTGGGGTGAGGGTATGGGGGTGTGTGGGGGTGTGGGGTGTGGGGGTGTGTGAGGTTGTGAGAGTGTATGGGGTGGGGTGTGGGGTATGGGGGCATATGGGTGTGTGGGCTGCTGGTATTGGGGTGTATAGTCGTGTATAGGGATGTGGGATGTGGGTATGAGGGTGTATGGGGGTATATGGGGGTGAGGCTGTGTATGAGGTTGTGATGGTGTATGGGGGTGGGGTGTGGGATGTGAGGTATGGGTATGGGAGCATATGGGGATGTGGGGGGCTGGTATGGGGTGTATGGTGGTGTATGAGGATGTGGGATGTGGGTGTGGGGATGTATGGGGGTGTGGGATGTTGAGTGCTGGTATGGGGGTATATGGGGTGTGGAATGCGGGTATGGGGGTGTATGGCATATGGGATGTGACTATGTGCATGTATAGGGTTATGGAATGCAGGTATGGGGGTGTGGGATGTAAGTATGTGGGTGTATGGGGGTGTGGGGTACAGGTATGGGGTTGTGGTGTGCCGGTATGTGTGAAGTTGTGGGGGTGTATGGGGTTGGGGTGTGAGGGTGTTGGGGAGGGTGTGAGGGGTATGTGTATATGGAGCCAGGGTTTGGGGTGAGGGGGTATATAGGGTAAGGGGTGCAGGTATGGGGGTGAGGGGTGCAGATATGGGGGTGTATGGGGGTATGGGGGTGTGGAATGTGAGTATGGGAATGTATGGGGGTGTGTGATGTGGGTATGGGGGTGTATGGGGGTGTGGGGTACAGGTATGGGGTTGTGGGGTCCAGGTATGTGTGTTGTGGGGGTGTATGGGGTTGGGGTGTGAGGTGTGAGGGAGGGTGTGAGGGATATGGGTATATGGGGGTGTGGGTTGGATTGTGGGGGTGTATGGGGGTGTGGTGGTGTATAGGAGAGTATGGGGTTTATGGGGTGTGAGTATGTATGAAGTTGTGGATGTGTATCGGGTGTGGGATGCAGCTATGGGGGTTATTGGGGGTGGGATTCTGGTCTGGGGGTGAATGGGGGTGTGGTATGGGTGTATGTAAGTTTGTGGGGGTGTAGAGTGCGGGTATGGAGTTGTATGGGGTGGGATGGGGTTGTGGGGTACAGATGTATGTGAGGTTGTGGGGTGTATGGGGGCGTAGAGTGCAGGTATGAGGGAGTATGGTGGTGTGAGATGCGGGTATGGGAGTGTATGGGGGTATGCGATGTGGGTCTGGGGGTTATTGGGGGCGTGGGGTGTGGGTGTGTGTGAGGTTGTGAGGGTGTATGGGGTGGGGTGTGGGGTGTAGGGTATGGGGGCATATGGGGGTGTGGGGTGCTGGTATGGTGGTGTATAGTGGTGTATAGGGATGTGAAATGTGGGTATGGGGGTGTATAGGGGGTAAGGGTGTGTATGAGGTTGTGAGGGTGTATGAGGGTGGGTTGTGGGATGTGAGGTATGGGTATGGGAGCATATGGGGATGTGGGATGCTGGTATGGGGTTGTATGGTGGTGTATGAGGTATATGGGGCTGGGGCTTGGGGTGTGGGGGTATATGGGGGTAAGGGGTGCAGGTATGGGGGTGTGGGGTGCAGATATGGGGGTGTATGGGGGTTTGGGGTACAGGTATGGGGTTGTGTGGTCCAGGTATGTGTGAAGTTGTGGGGTGTATGGGGTTGGGGTGTGAGGTGTGGGGGAGGGGGTGATGGGTATGGGTATATGGGGGTGTGGGTTGGGTTGTGTGGGTGTGGTGGTGTATAGGGGTGTATGGGGTTTGTGGGGTGTGGGTATGTATGAAGTTATGGGTGTGTATGAGGTGTGGGATGCGGCTATGGGGGTTATTGAGGGTGGGGTTCGGATCTGAGGGTGTATGGGGGTGTGGTGTATGTGTGCATGTAAGGTTGTGAGGGTGTATGGGGGTGTAGGGTGTGGGTATGGGGATGTAACGGTGTGTGGGATGGGGTTGTGGGGTGCAGGTGTATGTGAGGTTGTGGGTTGTATGGGGGTGTAGAGTGCAGGTATGGGGGTGTGTGGTGGTGTCCGATGCGGGTATGGGATGCGAGTCTGTGGGTTATTGGGGGATGGGGTGTGGGTTTAGGAGTAAATGGGGGTTGTGGGGTGTGGGTTTGTGTGAATTTGTGGGGTGTATGGGGGTGTGGGATGCGGATATGGGGTTTATTGGTGGTTGGGGTGCGGATAGGTGGGTGTATGAGGGTTGTCGGGTGCGGGTGTGTGTGAAGTTGTGGGGATGTATGGGGGTGGGGTGTGCGGGAGGGTGTGAGTGGTGGGGGTATATGGGTGTGTGGGTGGGGTGTGTGGTGTGGGAGGTATGAGCAGTGTGTAGGTGTTGGTTCCTGGTCCCATACCCTGAGCCCTGGTCACCCCCCACAGGCTCCTCGTTCAGCAGGAAGCCCCGGAGTGTGGTGGTGGACCTGGGCAGTGATGCCACCTTCCAGGCGGAGACGGAGCAGGGAGTGAGCAAGGTGAGGTGGATGCGAGAGGGAGTGGTCATGGGCCCTAGTGAACGGTGGACCATTGGAGCCGAGGGGAATAGACACTCACTCACTATCCATAAGGTCAGCTTCCTGGATGCCACAAACTACGCAATCATCGCAGGCAGCTCCAAGGTCAAGTTTGAGCTGAAAGTCAAGGAGCCAGGTGAGTGATGTGGATAGAGTGGTCAGCAGCTTTCCCTAACCAGGCAGATCAGTCTCGGGACATACCCCATGCCAGGAGTCCCCCAGGTCACAAACCTGCACCCTAGCAAGATATGGTTCCAAATATCTCACCCATCCTGAGAGACGAAGTTTTCCAGATTCAAGCAGAAGCCCAATTATCTTTAATGACCTTCCAACCCTCTCTGGTCACAGGCCCATGTTACTGGGACGAGGGAGATGGATTTTCATGTCTGTTCCTCCCCTCCCCTTTACCTGTTTCCCAGGGGTACACATAGTTGCTCTATCCCAGCCCCCCAGCTACTCTCCCCAATCCTGTTTTAGGTTGATTCAGAAACTGATGGTCTTGGTGCAGAGTTGTGGTAGTGCAGGTCTTCCCATCTCTCCTTGCTGCAGCTATTGTGCTCTCTCTCTCTCTCTTTTGCTCTACTTCTCTCCCTCTCCCCCTCCCTTTACCTCTGTCTCTCTCTCCCTCTCATACCTTCTCCTTCTCCCTTGGCCTCTCTTTCTTCCCCTTTCTCCCCCTCCCCCTCTCTTTTCTTCTGTCTCCCTCTCCCTCCCATTCCTTCTCCTTCTCTCTTGACCTCTCTTCCCCTTTCTCCCCTCCCCCTCTCTTTGTCTCCCTCTCCTTCTCTCTTGACCTCTCTTTCTTCCCCTTTCTCCCCCTCTCATCCCTCTCTCTGCCTTTTGTCCCTCTCTCTGTCAGCCCTCTCTCCCCTTCCCATCCTCTCTCATCCCTTTATCTCCCACCTCCTTTCTCCCCTTTTCTCTTTCCCTCTCTCCACCCCTCTGCCTTCTCTCCCCCTCATTCATCCTCTCCTCCTCACTTCCCCATCTTGCCCCTTCTCCCTTCACTCTTTCTCTCTCCTTCCAGCTTCCCTTTTCTCCCTCCCCTCTCTCCTCTCTTGCATTCTCTCTCTCTGTCCCTGTCTCCCCTCCTCTCACCCCTCTCTGTCCTCTTCCCCTTTCTGCAAACAGAATGGGAGACAGGAAACTGAGCTGGGGGAAAGGGAGGGATGAAAGGGCACACCAGTCTCAGGTCCAGGATCCGAGGGACTGGGTGGGATGAAAGGAGCAGCCAGAGGGACTCAGCACCACCGTGAAGGGGTTTAGAGAGGAGAGAGGGTGCATTTACAGGGAATACAGACTTGAAACCACTGAGAGGAGCAGGGGATAGAGACCAGGGCTTCAACAATGAGCTGGAATGTGTTCCTGAAAGGGCAGTGAAAGGCAAATGATAACCAGCATCCAAAAGATTAAATGGCGACTAAATGGTTGGGGACACTTGTGGGGGTGGGGAAATGAAGGAGAGGTGGTGATTGGAATGTGTGGATTTTCCAAGAAACCATCAGGGGTCCTGACAAGGGGATGACGATAGCTGGCAAGTGTCTGCAAGCAGCAGTGGTTATTTATAGATCAAACAATGGCCATTGACAGCTCAGTTGGAATCCTTGGGATTCTTTACAATTTTTAATTTAAACAATACATCACGGTACAAGGCCATGAAACCCGTGCTTCCCAATTAACCTACAAACGTGGGAGGAAACCAGAGCATCTGATGTAAACCAACGCAGGTCACAGGGAGAACACACAAACTCCTACAGGCAGCGCTGGATTCAAACATGCGTTGCTGGCGCTATAATGGCGTTGCTCCGAACGCGTAGCAGTTTTGGAAGCGCAACATTGCCGTGACATTGCCATAGGGGTCGGAAGAGTGAGAAGCAGCTGTTCGACAGAAGACGTGCTTAGGTCAGCTGTGGGACCATTGGCCTCTCTGCTGCTCCATGTCAATGATCCAGGGTGATGTCCCAGCTCTCACAGGTGCTGTGAACTTAGGAGTGAGTGTGTGCGAGCTGTCATGTCCTGCAGTGCAGCAACAGCAGGCAAGTGGAATGGGAGGCATGTGGGGACTGACCCTCAGCCAAGAGGCCTGTTGTTCAGTGAGACAGGTGGAGTAAAGCAACAGAGAGAGCCACAGTGGGATTCAAAGCTTTAAAGCTCCCTGGACAGTCTGTTTTAAAATTAAACTCGTCCCTCTGCGTGCCAGCAACTTGCAAGATTCAAGGATCCGTTCTTGTCATGTACAGAAATAAACCCAAGTTTCCCAGCCGTAAAGACATACAAAGAGGTGCCCTCGAGTCAGGTGTCCCCGCTAATAGGAGAAAGGGAAGCAAAAGAGAGTCCCTTTGGATGCATCGAGGGTTCACGGTCACTAGTCTCTTCCAGCAGTCAACCTGAGCCCTTGATTCCCGACCCCCAATACGATTAAGAAGCTGTCAGTAACCAAGGGGCTTCGGGAGACCTGCTCACCATCCTCACGGATCCCAGTCCTGATTACAGGTCAACACAAACCGGACTCGAGTAGAAGCAGCCTGGTGTAAGTTCTTCGGCCTCCTGCTGAGCCCCTCACCAGTCCGCTGCCTTGGTCTCCCACTCTGTGGGGCCCCTTCCCAGGATGGAGGAAGGGGGAGGGGGTTTCCTGCCCCGAGCCGAACTGCTGCTCTCCCAGAGCCTGCAACCCTTAAGGTCTGTCTGGGCCGCCGAGCGTAGACACTGCCATCTTGGACGTGGAGGCCCGTGGGTTCTCTGATGTTGAAAACCACCATCAGCACATAAACAGGCCTTTTAACCCTACAGGAGGCCATGGGATAATGAGAGGGCAGCAAGACTCTCTAGAAGAGCACTGTGTCCCTAGTTCCTGGTATGGAGCAGTCAGTGTGAAAGTGAGCAGTAGGACCATGCAGAGAGTGCTGTATCTCTACTCGCCAGCGGTCATCAGGGTAACAACAGGCAGTAAGACCCTGTGGAGGGGTGAAATGCATCCACTCCCCAGCGGTCATCAGGGTAACAATGGGCAGAAGGACACAGTAGAGGACTGATGTATCTCTACATCCCCAGGGTCATCAAGATAACAGTGGACAGTAGGACCCTGTAGAGGAGCACTGTGTCCACACTACCCTGCAGTCATCAGGATAACAGCGGGCAGTAGGACCCTGTGGAGGAGCGCTGTGTCCCCACTATCCCGCGGTCATCAAGGTAACAGAGGGCAAGAGAATCCTGTAGAGGAGCGCTGAGTCCTCACTCCCCTGTGGTCATCAGGATAACAGTGGACAGCAGGACACAGTGGAGGAGCGATGTATCTCTACACCCACAAAGTCATCAGGATAACAGTGGGCAGTAGGACCCTGCGGAGTAGTGCTGAGTCCCCACTCCTCCGCAAACATCAGGGTGACGGTGGGCAGTAGGACCCTGCGGAGGAGCGCTATGTACCCACTATCCCGCGGTCATCAGGGTAACAATGGGCAGGAGGACCCTGCAGAGGAGTGATGTGTTCCCACACCCCCATGGTCATCAGGATAACAGCGAGCAGGAGTACTCTGTGGAGGAGTACTGTATCCCCACTCCCCCAAGGCCATCACATTAACAATGGGCAGTAAGACCCTGTGGAGGAGTGCTGTGTCCCCGTTCATCCGTGATCATCAGGGTAACAGTGGGCAATAGGTTCCTGTAAAGGAGTGCTGTGGCCCCACTCCCCCATTGTCATCAGGGTAACAGCAGGCAGTAGGACCCTGCGGAGTTGTGCTGTGTCCCAACTATCCTGCGGTCATCAGGATAACAGTGGGCAGTAGGACCCAGTGGAGAAGCGAAGGGTTTCCACTCCCCAGGGGTCATGAGGGAGACAGTGGGCAGTATGACCCTGCAGAGGAGTGCTGTGTCCCACTCCCCTGTGGTTATCAGGGTAACAGTGGGTAGGAGGACCCTGCGGAGGAGCGCTGTGCCTCAACTCCCCCACGGTCAACGTGGTAACAGCGGGCAGGAGGACCCTGCGGAGTAGCACTGTGTACCCACTATCCCGCGGTCATCAGGTTAACAATGGACTGTAGGACGCTGTGGAGGAGTGCTGTGTCCCCTCTACACTGCAATCATAAGGGTGACAGTGGGCAGTGTCGGACTCTGGCTTTACCTTACTCTTAATTTAGTCTATGTGTGGTCTGAGTCCAGCGTGTTCTTTGAATGAAGTGATAGGAGAAGGTATTCGGTTCAACAGTCAGTTTATTACACAGCACAAGAATAAAACTTAACAGAGCTCTGGGTCAGTCGTTAGTTCATAGGTCACCTGCACAGTGAGCTATTCCCCAAGACTGACCCCTATTGTCCAGTTGGCTCAGTTTATATAGGTCAATCTTATCATACAGAAGAAAAGTTGTCTTCCTTTGCTAGATCTTTTTGCATAAGGGTTATCACAAGTCATCTCCTGTTTTGCAGATATCTGGGGTGTAGCACTCTCATCTTAATCCTCCAGGCCAGACTATCCTGTTGTGTTGATCAGAAATTAATTCATCCCCAGATATTTCTAATCACCATTCTGTTCTTGTCTGGCCAATTTCTGCTGTTCTCTTTAACACCTCCTCCTGCCTTAATCTTCCTCCTAGACTTGTTTTCCATTCCCTTTGTTTCTTACAGGCCATTCTTTGTTCTGATCTGGCCTGTGTCTCCTGTGCTACTCACCACCTCATTTAGTTTGAGCATTCCTCCTAAATTGTTTTATGCATTTCCTCTCCCTGTATTTTGGAGAGACAATTTTGCTCAGCCAACTTTGCTCCATGCTGTGATTGCCACTTAATCACATTCCTTTTTCCCTGAACCATGCAGTAAATATACACTTATTAATTAATCATTTATTTCATACTGTTTTAACCCCTAGATTCCAACAGTCCCCCTTTTGGTCTCATGAAAATGAGACCAACCACCAGTTAACTTATGGGACCAAGACCTCAGGAGTTTTTGCAAGGACCGGCATCTCCGACCCCTTGTTAAACTTAACCTCACAAACTTGGCCATTATGAACACACTTCAGTTCAGTGGGGGCCCCAACACAGTGTTCAGGAACGTCAGTCCAATCCGCAAAGTACTGTTTCGGTTCATTATGGGCCTCCCAGGCTGATCATAAACACTTTGTACAGTTGTTTCCTTCTCCAGATGCTTCAAGGGCTAGGAACAACATCACCCATAGTCCCCACATAGTATTCATCTCAGCTCCCTTCATTGTTTTGATGCCAATAAATTAATTATGCCGTCAACCACTGATACACAGTCACCGTAGTCCAATAGTCTCTTTAAAAAGGGACGTTAAGTGTTCTTAGTCCGTGGTTGCTTCACAGGTTCTCAGTCACCTCCGTTCGAATCTGTTCCAGTGTCCGTGTTGGTGGGTCCGTTGCTGCACACTGACTCCAATGATACCACGTCTCGCCTTTTCCTTGTAGTCGAACCGCGTGGGACGTCCTCTCCACCACTCTGTAGGGTCCTGTCCACCTGGGCTCCGACCACTTTCTTTTGATGACCTTTAGCAGAACCCACTCCGCGACTGAAGGTATCGGTGTTTCCCCTTCTCTGTTGGGACTTGTGACCTGTTGTGAAAAATCTGACACCAGAGCCGTTAGTTTTTCATAATAAAGCTTGCATCCCATTGAGCTTACCTCATTCTTCGTTGTCTGAATTCCGGCTCCCGGTCCTGGAAACTGGTGCCCTGTTTGTAGTTCATATGGAGTAAATCCTGTCACAGAACTTACCGAACTCCTTACTGACATTAATGCCAGGGGCAACGCATCCACCCAATTTAGTTTGGTCCGTGCCTGTACTTTCCCGATCTTACTTTTTATTGTTTGGTTCATCCTCTCCACTTTCCCTTGGGATTGCGGATGGTACACCGTTCCAAAGGCATGTTTCAATCCCAACATTGCTTCTACCTCCTGTAGATTATTATTCTTAAAATGACTTCCATTATCAGACCTGATTTTTCTAGGGAATCCGTGTCTCGGAATATACTGGTTGATCAGGAATTTACATACCGTCCTTGCATCTTCTCTTTTGGCAGGGATTGCCTCCGGCCACCCTGTGAACACACCTACTGCTACTAAGAGGTATCGATAGCCACTTACCCTCTCAATCATGTCCGTATAATCCAGTACGATTTCCTGCCCTGGTAACTTAGGTAGAGGGAACTGACCTTCATGTGGCTTTACAGTCGCCTTTACATTGAAAGCTATACATACATCACACTCTCTAATATGGTTCTCCACCATCGCCGGCAGGAAGGGGTGCCACCAATGTATCAAGTACCTTATCATCTGCTTCTTTCCACAGTGTGTTAGCCCATGCGCCTCCTCGAGGAGGGGTTTCATGAGTCCAGATGGTAAAACTGGCCTCCCGTCTATCGATCTCCATAGTCCTTGATCCTTGGTTGCCCCCCTTTCCTCCCATACCATCCTTTCCTGAGGTGATGCCTTTGCTTGTTCCTGTATTATTACTTCTACCCTACACGGTGGTAATAAGTCATGTGCTGTTCTGTCTGCCTGTATCATAATAAACTGAGGGCCGTATCCTGCTGCCCTTTTAGCGGCCATGTCCGCTTCCTGATTTCCCCGAGCCACCATCGTATCTGTTCTATCATGTCCTTGGTTTCAGGAGGGCCTCAGCCAGTTTCCTAACATCCTTCTCGTGTTTAATTGGGGTCATTGCTGCTGTTAAAAACCCACTTCTAATCCATTGACTAAGTTCGACCTGAATTGTCCCTACCACATATGCCGAGTCTGTATATATATTGACCTCCTTCCCTTCTGCCCATTCTAATGCTGCTATCATTCCCTGTAGTTCTGCGAGTTGTGCTGACTCCTTTCCTCTCACTGTCCCTGTAATGATTTCTTCAAATCCTCCTGTAGTTTTTCGTACCACCGCATAGGCAGCTTTCAATCCATCTGTGGGGTGTCTGTAACAGCACCCATCTGTAAACAAGGTTTCATCTGGTTCTCTTAAGGGTGTAGCCTGTAGGTCAGGTCTTATTTTAATATCCTTCACTACCCTCTTCACACAACAGTGTGGTTCTCCCTCTCCCATATTGTCTGCCATGTTAATGCCTTCATGGGTAAATGTAACATTTGGAGCATTCAGGATCTTTTCTAGTCTCGTCTGCCTTAGTGAAGTCATTGTAAATGCTGTCGAGCTCACAAATGCTACAATGCTATGTGTTGTTAATACCGTCAGGCCATGTCCCATTACTATGTGTGCCACCTTTTGTAAAATCTTTGCTACTCCCGCTGCATGTCTCGTACATGGTGGGTGTCTGTCTTCCGTTGGGTCTAGTGTGATACTCACATACATAAGCACACATTTTCCACCCCCTTTTTTCTGAAAAAGAACAGCATCAATTGTGTGTGCTTTTTCAGAAACATCCAAAAAGAAAGGTAGTTTATAATTTGGAATCGCCAAATCTGTAGCTGTTGTAAGAGCTTGCTTCAATAGAATAAAACTCATCTCAGCCTGTGCAGTCCAATCAAGTGTAGCTCCCAGGTTCCTCATCCCCTGCTCATTCACCAAAGTTCGCAGTGGATGTGTCAACTCACCATACGATGGGATAAACTGCCTACTATAACCTGACAAACCCAAAAACGAAAGCATCTCTTTAACTGTCTTTGGTTTTGTATGATGTAGTATCGCTGTTCGATGTGCAGGGGAAATCCCTGTGCCTTTCGCTGAGACCATTCCCCCTAAAAAGGTGACCACCTGCCTGCAGCATTGCAGCTTTGAGCGAGAGACTTTAAAGCCTGCCTTGAACAGCTGCACTAGCAGGAGACAGGTGGCCTCCAAACAGGAAGTATGATCAGGTGCTGCTAATAGGATGTCATCTACATACTGGATCAGAACTACCCCACCTGGCAGTGCTAGCCCCCCCAGCTGTTCTTTCAACACCTGATTGAAAATCCCTGGAGATAAAATAAAGCCCTGTGGAAGCCGAGTATACCGCAACTTTCTACCTCTATACGTGAACGAAAACACATCTCTTAATGGTTCTGCCAGCGGCAAGCAAAAGAAAGCATTCGCTAAATCTATGCAAGAGAACCACTTGTGGTTGGGGGTTAAAGCAGTCATGGCAGTATATGGGTTTGGTACTGGAACTGTGGGTGTACTCACAATACCATTGATGCGCCTTAAGTCATGGGCCATCCGATATTTGCCCGTGTCTTGTTTAGGAACCGGTAAAATGGGTGTATTCCAACTAGAACGCGAATGTTCCAACACCCCTGAATACATAAGGCCATCAATGGTCTTTGCCAAACCTTCCTCAGCATCAGGTTTGTGGGGATACTGCATCTGCCAAATAGGGGTGAAATCTGACAGTTCGAAGGTTATGGGATCAACCTGCTGATAAAAACCCACATTTGCTGGTCCCACTGACCACAGGTTCTCAGGGAGAGAATCTAGCATAGGGGCCGAGTCGGGGTGATCCATCTTCTCTCTACCATGAAAGCGTTCAATCTGTCTATGCTCAAGGAGGACTTGATCATATGTCGGAGACAAAATTCTGTATGCCTGACCAGATGAGGAGAACTGCACTGTCGGTATTTGGGTGTCAGACCAGTCCCTTAGGGACTTCAAGTTCCGACACATCGGTCCCAAATCTTTTGCCTGATGAGTAGTGCCAATTGCAAGGGTGACATGAGGAATGGCCTCACCTGCCATCTCATACCATTCCAGCTGTTCAGATGTCAGTGCCAGCGCAGCGGCCACTCCCTCCTTTCCTACCACTATGTAGTCCGAATTAATTTCCCATAGCATGCCCTCTACCTCTTCATAAAAGGCATGCTGATACATTTCATCCCCATCCCTATCGTAAAAGAGGGTCATATGGGGAGGGTCCGAGGGAGGGGTATACGGGTGTAACGTCTGGATCCACGGCTTCCATTGATTATAAAGTTTTAGCAGCCCCCCCTTCTGAGGGTCCTCTGGTTGCAACAACCCCCAGTAAATGTCAGCCCATTGTCCCTCAGACGCGGATCCTCCAGCTGCCGCCAACAACATCTGAGAACTGGAATGCAGTGTAGTTAATGAACAGTTCATAGAATATCCATTTGGAAAGGTGACCTCTATTCCGCTGGGTCCACAAAGGATCGATGCTCCGCACTTGACCAACAGGTCTCTGCCCAAGAGATTGGTAGGGCACCTGGCTAACAAAATATATTGATGTGTAAAAGTCTGTCCCGCCACAGAAGTGACTAGTGGTGTAGAAAACGGCAGATTTTCTGGTGTACCCGAGAACCCTATCAGCTGGACGCTAGAGGATGATGTTTTATCTTGAAATTCAGTGCCAGTGAGTGTTGAAAATCTGGCTCCCGTATCCACTAAAAAGGATACTTCCATGTCCATAACTTTAATCTGCAGGAAAGGGTCTGCCAACCTAGCCTGCTCGTGGGTGCTCGGGCTCCGTCACTGTGGGCAATATTGCTCCTCCTCTGTCAGCAAAGGGAATTGTCTCTTTGGAGCTAAAGCCGCATGGGGTGCCTGATGTACCGGGGGTGGCACTGACGATCTCTGGGGCTGGACCCAATGCTCATTTTGTGGTGGTCCATATCCCCTTCCCCCAGTGTCCCGAGGATCCCAAGCCAGGGGGCAGTCTCTCTTCCAGTGTCCTGGCTGACCGCATACAAAACATACGGCTGGTTGCATTCGTGGAGCACCCCGACCTCTCCCTCTTACTCGGAATCCCCCCATTGGACCTCCCATTCTGGCCACAAAGGTGGGACCCGGTGCCCAATATGGGGCCGGGTGCCAACTCATATTATTCCCTTGTGGTGGCTGCGTTGGCTGCTGAATCATCTGGTTCGCACCCTTTGAGGAAATCTTTTTTGCCTCGTTTGCCTTTTTTCTAGCCTCTTCCAATTGAAGCGTAAGGAGTTGCACTTGTGCCGACTCCATAGTATGTTTGTCCTCCTTTTGCTTAGCCCTGTAACGTTTCATGTGATGGGTCAAATGTTTTTCCCATTGCTCACTCGAGCAGCCAGGAATATCAGGGTTATTCTCTAATCCCTCCCTAACTACAGCTGGCAGTCCACTCGTTACTGCAGCCCTAAAGAGTGTAGTCTGCAAGGGATCTGTGGCTGGGTGTACTCCAGCTTTATCAGTCCAACTCTCCCTACACTGACTCAAAAAAGTCGAGATCTCCTCATCCTCCTTTATGGAAAAGGTCAGGGACTGCATGACACCGGGGGGAACGGGGAACTTATCTCTCATTGCCCCTCCTACTGCCGTAGCATGGTTGGCAAATGGCTCGGCATCGAGGCACCTAGTGATTCCTGCGATCATTTCTACCTGCTGTATCTCCCACAGCCCAAGCTGTTTACCCAATAATGCTCTCCAATCCCCTATGGCTATCTTATGTCCCATCGTATATTGGCAGAACTTTCCCATCCACGCTCCACCTCCCTCAGTCGGAGGTGGCATTTTATCCAAAATACAATTCATGTCAGTGAATGAGAAGGGTTGATACCTCTCCCCAATTTGCGGACCCTTATAAATTAGCGGCATCTGTCTATACCTTTCTGGAAGCCGTACTTCCTCCCTGTCCCGCAACGCATATCCCAAAGGGGAACGAGGGTAATCCTGACTCTGTCTTCTATGTGTGATCATGCTTCCCCTGATCGTGACTGGCTGTTCCTCCTCTTCATTCTCAACACTCACACTAGCTAGATCAGTATCCTCGTTCTGCTCTCTCTCCCGTTCCCATCAGACACTCGCTGGGTCATTTCCCTTCCTATTCTCCTCTTGTCCCAGCTCTCTCTCATCTGTACTTCCCAAGCCCCTACTATTTTTCCTTACTGCACATCTATCGTTCTGTACTTCGTGCACCCACTCTTTTGTTTCCTCCACTCTCTCCTGTGCAACTCTCTTCAGTCTCTCCTTCGCCTCATGTAGTTCTGGACCTGTTAACTCAGTGACATTCACTATTCCCTCACTTATCTGCATCGCTGGCATTTGGGGAATAGGATAAGGTGGTGGCAATGTCTCCGGTAACTCTGGATATAACAGGGCTGACGGCTTCACCTCCCCCGTATTCTCCTTAGTGTTATGGGATCCCTGTTTAATATCATGTTGAAGGTTCGCTTCCACAGCCATGCAAGCCAATGTCATAATGTGTAAATCTGCCCTTCTCTGTTCCTTCACTTCTCTCTGTTGTTTAAACCTTCTTCTATTCCATATAGATCCTTGTCCTTTTGCCTCATGTTCCTGTACCTCCTTGGCTGCTTCCCTCTCTGCTTCTCCTAAGTACAGTACCAGCCGGATTTTTTCAAACCCTCGTGGAACCTTCCCCTGATTCTGCAGCTCTCTCCATATCTGTTCGTACCGTGCCATAGCCTGTACCTCCTCTCCCTTCGGTAATCCTCCCAGTAATTGATTCCTTGTTTTCTCCCACTGTCGGTTTACAGATGGGGGAACCCCTCTGTCTCCCCCGAGCTCTTGCCCTACATCCCTATTTACTCCTTCCATCTCCGTTCTGATCTTTAACCCTTTAGACTTCGTGATTTTGACACCCTGCAATCTACTTCGTCCCTTCCCACGTTATTATAAACACCAGCAGCACACTACACACGATCCTTAAACAAATCCTTATTATAAAATATTATGATACACTAGACGATTCCTAAACAGATACTTAACCACTATAGAAGCAAATAACTATAAAACAATACACCTTATACAGATACTGATTATACACTACTATGGTATACGATCCTTAATCAAATACTTATTGCACACTATAAAAACAAATAACCATCACAATGCACCTTATACAGATACTTATACACTACTATGGCACACGATCCTTAATCAAATACTTATTACACACTATAGAAGCAAATAACCATCACCATACACCTTATTCTAATTGGCCAAGTGTCTAAAGCTATCTCTCGAGATCGCTACGAGGGGACTCCAACCCCGTTCTACTAGGAGGACTCCAACCCCCTTTCTACTAGGAGGACTCCAACCCCCTTTTTACTACAGGGGACTCCAACCCCGTTCTACTAGGAGGACTCCAACCCCCTTCTACTACAGGGGACTCCAACCCCCTTCTACTACAGGGGACTCCAACCCCGTTCTACTAGGGGGATTCTAACCCCCTTTTGTTTTATTCTTTGGCTTTAACGAGGGCTTTTGCAGAGTAGTGACAACACACAATTTATCTTTGCCAATAGCAGAACTTCGTTAAAACAGGCGTCTGCTTACCTCCCTTTGTAGGATGGTCACTTGTTGTTATCACCACACCACAATCGACCGGTGTTTCGTATCTTTTTCTTCCGTCACTTCTCCATCTTCATCACGTCGGGGTCACCAAATTGTCGGACTCTGGCTTTACCTTACTCTTAATTTAGTCTATGTGTGGTCTGAGTCCAGCGTGTTCTTTGAATGAAGTGATAGGAGAAGGTATTCGGTTCAACAGTCAGTTTATTACACAGCACAAGAATAAAACTTAACAGAGCTCTGGGTCAGTCGTTAGTTCATAGGTCACCTGCACAGTGAGCTATTCCCCAAGACTGACCCCTATTGTCCAGTTGGCTCAGTTTATATAGGTCAATCTTATCATACAGAAGAAAAGTTGTCTTCCTTTGCTAGATCTTTTTGCATAAGGGTTATCACAAGTCATCTCCTGTTTTGCAGATATCTGGGGTGTAGCACTCCCATTTTAATCCTCCAGGCCAGACTATCCTGTTGTGTTGATCAGAAATTAATTCATCCCCAGATATTTCTAATCACCATTCTGTTCTTGTCTGGCCAATTTCTGCTGTTCTCTTTAACACCTCCTCCTGCCTTAATCTTCCTCCTAGACTTGTTTTCCATTCCCTTTGTTTCTTACAGGCCATTCTTTGTTCTGATCTGGCCTGTGTCTCCTGTGCTACTCACCACCTCATTTAGTTTGAGCATTCCTCCTAAATTGTTTTATGCATTTCCTCTCCCTGTATTTTGGAGAGGACGTCAAGCGCTGAAGAGCTGGCTCTGAATGGGCAACTAAAGCGGCATCAACTGCAAAGAGTAGTTCACGGACAAGTTTCTCTTGTGTCTTGGTGTGAGCTTGCAGGCGCCTCAGATTGAAGAGACTGCCATCCGTGCGGTACCGGATGTAAACAGCGTCTTCATTGTTGGGGTCTTTCATGGCTTGGTTCAGCATCATGCTGAAGAAGATTGAAAAGAGGGTTGGTGCGAGAACACAGCCTTGCTTCACGCCATTGTTAATGGAGAAGGGTTCAGAGAGCTCATTGCTGTATCTGACCCGACCTTGTTGGTTTTCGTGCAGTTGGATAATCATGTTGAGGAACTTTGGGGGACATCCGATGCGCTCTAGTATTTGCCAAAGCCCTTTCCTGCTCACGGTGTCGAAGGCTTTGGTGAGGTCAACAAAGGTGATGTAGAGTCCTTTGTTTTGTTCTCTGCACTTTTCTTGGAGCTGTCTGAGGGCAAAGACCATGTCAGTGGTTCCTCTGTTTGCGCGAAAGCCGCACTGTGATTCTGGGAGAATATTCTCAGCGACACTAGGTATTATTCTATTTAGTAGAATCCTAGCGAAGATTTTGCCTGCAATGGAGAGCAACGTGATTCCCCTGTAGTTTGAGCAGTCTGCTTTGCGGAAACTGCCAAAATGTTTGGCCTGGAAGTCAGCCTGAAGAAAACTGAGGTCCTCCATCAGCCAGCTCCCCACCATGACTACCAGCCCCCCCACATCTCCATCGGGCACACAAAACTCAAAACGGTCAACCAGTTTACCTATCTCGGCTGCACCATTTCATCAGATGCAAGGATCGACAATGAGATAGACAACAGACTCGCCAAGGCAAATAGCGCCTTTGGAAGACTACACAAAAGAGTCTGGAAAAACAACCAACTGAAAAACCTCACAAAGATAAGCGTATACAGAGCCGTTGTCATACCCACACTCCTGTTCGGCTCCGAATCATGGGTCCTCTACCGGCACCACCTACGGCTCCTAGAACGCCTCCACCAGCGTTGTCTCCGCTCCATCCTCAACATCCATTGGAGCGCTCACACCCCTAACGTCGAGGTACTCGAGATGGCAGAGGTCGACAGCATCGAGTCCACGCTGCTGAAGATCCAGCTGCGCTGGATGGGTCACGTCTCCAGAATGGAGGACCATCGCCTTCCCAAGATCGTATTATATGGCGAGCTCTCCACTGGCCACCGTGACAGAGGTGCACCAAAGAAAAGGTACAAGGACTGCCTAAAGAAATCTCTTGGTGCCTGCCACATTGACCACCGCCAGTGGGCTGATAATGCCTCAAACCGTGCATCTTGGCGCCTCACAGTTTGGCGGGCAGCAGCCTCCTTTGAAGAAGACCGCAGAGCCCACCTCACTGACAAAAGGCAAAGGAGGAAAAACCCAACACCCAACCCCAACCAACCAATTTTCCCTTGCAACCGCTGCAATCGTGTCTGCCTGTCCCGCATCGGACTGGTCAGCCACAAACGAGCCTGCAGCTGACGTGGACTTTTTACCCCCTCCATAAATCTTCGTCCGCGAAGCCAAGCCAAAGAAAAAAAAAAAAAGATTTTGGAGAGACAATTTTGCTCAGCCAACTTTGCTCCATGCTGTGATTGCCACTTAATCACATTCCTTTTTCCCTGAACCATGCAGTAAATATACACTTATTAATTAATCATTTATTTCATACTGTTTTAACCCCTAGATTCCAACAGCAGTAAGACCCTGTGGAGGAGTGCTGTTTCTCCACTCACCTGTGGTCATCAGGGTAATAGTGGGCAGTAGGGCCCTGTAGAGGAGCGCTGTGTCTTTGCACACCCGCATGCATCGGAATAACAGTGGGCAATAGGACCCTGTGGAGGAGCGCTGTGTCCCCACTATCCCGTGGTCATCAGGTTAACAGTGGGCAGGAGGTTCCTGTTGAAGAGCGCTATGTCTCTACTCCTCAATGATCATCAGGGTAACGACGGGCAGTTGTGTCCCTACTCCCCTGCGATCGTCATATATGAGTGGGCATCAGAACCCTGTGGAGGGGCGTGGTGTCTCCACTTCCCTGCGGTCATCAGGGTAACATTGGGCAGCAGGACACAATGGAGGAGTGCTGTGTCTCCACTCCTCTGTGGTCATAAGGATAACAGTGGGCAGTAGGACCTTGTAGAGGAACGCTGTGTACCCACTCCCCCATGGCCATTGGGGTAACAGTGGGCTGTAGGACCCTGTGGAGGAGTGTTGTGTCCCCACTACCCCACAGTCATCAGGGTAACAATGGGTAGCAGGACCCTGTGGAGGATCACTGTTTCCCCACTCCCTCACGGTCATCGGGGTAACAGTGGGAAGTAGGACCCTGTGGAGGAGAACTGTGTCTCCACTCCTCAGCGATCATCAGGATAATATCAGGCAGGAGGACCCTGCGGTGCAGCGCTGTGTCCCCACTCCTCTGTGGTCATCAGGATAACAGTGGGTAGTAGGACCCAGTTGAGGAGCAAAGTGTCTCCACTCCTCAACAGCCATCAGGGTAACAGTGGGAAGCAGCACACAGCGGAGGAGTGATGTATCTCTACACCCTCAAGGTCATCAGGATAACAGCGGGCAGTAAGACCCTGTGGAGCAGTGCTGAGTCCCCACTCCCTGGCAGACATCAGGGTGAAAGTGGGCAGTTAGACCCTGTGGAGCAGTGCTGAGTCCCCACTCCCTGGCAGACACCAGGGTGAAAGTGGGCAGTTAGACCCTGCAGAGGAGCGCTGTGTACCAACTATCCCGCAGTCATCAGGATAACAATGGGCAGTAGGACCGTGCAGAAGAGCACTGTGTACCTACTATCCCACGGCCATCAGAATAGCAACAGGCAGGAGGACCCTGTGGAGGAGCGCTGTGTTCCCACTCCCCCATGGTCATCAGGTAACAGCGGACAGTAGGACACTGTGGAGGAGCGCTGTGTCCCCACTCCACTGTGGTCATCAGGATAACAGTGGGCACGAAGTCACTGTGGAGGAGCACTGTTTCCCCATTCCCCCATGGTCATCGGGGTAACAGTGGGATGTAGGACCCTGTGGAGGAGCGCTTTTTCCCCACTCCCCCATGGTCATCAGGTTAACAGTGGGTAGTGGGACCCTTTGGATGAGCGCTCTGTCCCCACTCCCCTCCGGTCATCAGGGTAACAGTGGACAGGAGGATCCTGTGGAGGAGCGCTGTTTCCCCACATCCCCACGTTCATCAGGGTAACGATGGGCAGCGGCGCCCTGCGGAGGAGTGATGTGATCCCACTCCCCCGTGGTCATCTGGGTGACAGTGTGCAGTAGGACCCTGTGGAAGAGCGCTGTGTCTCCATGCACCAGTGGGCTTCAGAGTAACAGTGGGCAGTTGGACCCTGTGGAGGAGTGCTGTGTCCCCACTCCCCCACAGTCATCAGGTTAACAATGTGCAGTAGAACCTTGTGGAGGTGCGCTGTGTGTTAACTCTCCCATGATCATCGGGGTAACAATGGGCAGCGGGGCCCTGCGTAGGAGTGCTGTGTCCCCACTACCCCACCGTCATCGGGGTAATAGTGGGCAGTAGGTCCCAGTGGAGGAGCACTGTGTCCTGGCTCCCTGGGACATGGGGCATTCGGTGTAACAGGTTGGTAGATACCTGTGGAGAACACTGTGTCTCTGCTTCCGAAGCCATTAGGGTAACGTGGCCAGAAGGATCCCCCTGTGGTGAAGCACTGTGGCCCTGTCCCTTCGGAACTGTCGGGGTAAGGCAACAAGAGACACGCAAACAAGTAATGTAACAATCATGTGCTTCAGATATAAACTAGATACTAGTGATGCAAGTCCTGATGGAACAACAGTACCTGCCACCCCTACCTCGACAAGCAAGCACGGATAGTCTCTCCTGGGTGTATTCCACAATTAACCCCCACCCCACACACCTTACAACTACATGGCTCGCAACCTGGAGTGGAGCTTAAGGATGGTCTGAAGGGAAAAGGAAAGAGAGTGAACTAGACCGTGCACTGGGTTTTATACTGGGTAGGTCCATGTGACTTGAGGTAAGGCAGGGAACCAACTGGAAGGTGTGGGTTGGTCTGACCCTGACAGACCTGGGGAAATGACTCCTGCCTGGGTGACTGTCCAGGCTGCAAGCATCCGTCCTTTGTTCTGGTTGGTGTTCTCTCTACCCTACTGGCCGGGTAACCCTCCGTGGCCTTTAATCCTTGGAGTGTAGGAGGACGAGGGGTGATCTCACAGAGGTGGACAAACCCACAAGGGGAACAGACCCTGTGAGCGCAGAGAGCCTTTTGCCCAAGAGTAGGGGAATCAGTAACCAGGGTTCAGAGGTTTAAGGTGAGGGACGGAGATCTAACAGCATCCTCGGGGGTATCATTATGGTGGGGGTATGGAACGGACTGTCAGGGGTTGAGGAGGGTGCTATTGCACTGTTTGGATGGATACATTTGGACAGATACATGGATAGGATGGGTGAAGAGGGCTTAAGGGCCAAATGCAGGCAGGAGGGACGAGCGTGGGAGGGACATTTTGGTCGGCATTGACCAGTTGGGCCGAAGGGCCTGTTTCCACGCTGTGTGGCTCTATAACTTCATCTTCCCCATCCCACACTTTCTGAGTGATAGAGCATTATAGACCATGGTGTGAGGCGATCTATGTAAACCTGCTCAACAATCTGAACTGACCACAACTCACACCCTTAATTTTCCATGAGCCTGTCTAAGAGTCCTTGGAATATCAGAATCAGGATTTATGGCAGCATCAGTACAAATATACATATTATAACCACCTTACGACATTACTGTATAAAAATTAATCGTGCATGAAAAGCAAGGCAGTGTCTTTGTTTCATTGATTATTCAGGAATCTGATGGCAGTGGGGAGGAAGCTGTCCTTGTGCCATTGAGTGCTCATCTTTACGCACCTGTACCTTTTTCTCCTGTGGTAGTAAAGTGAAGAGGGGTGGTCTGGGTCGTGGGGTCTTTGAGGATAGAGGCTGCCTTAAGATACCGCCTCATGTTGATGTCCTCGATGAAGTGGAGTCTGGTGCCCGTGATGTTGCACGCTGAGTTAACAACCCTCTGGAGGTCATTAGTCGGCGACTAAACTGGCTCCCCCACCAGGCTTGCCTAGTGCGGAGGGTGGCTAGACACCCTGCAGGATGAAAAACAAGACCTGTCAAAGTGTGGATGAACCCTCTTGTGGGGTCCACAGCCATCGAGCAAACACATGCCGTGAAGCGTGGAAAGGGCATCCCTTGTATCAAAGCCTTTCAATGCAACAGAACTTAGTCCCAGCCATCTCAGATCTCAGCCGCTGGATCTGGGAGGGGATGTCCAGAGAGTGGATTTGGACCTGTGCAAAACTATACTCACCTAAATCCATCCATGCATATGCTGTTCCTTTCTAAGGAGTGGGGTATCCTCACATCAAACCCACAAACTGACTGAAAGGAACCATCATCATCTGATGTGATGGAAAGTCTGAACCAGGTAGTGATGCAACCAGCCAGAATGCTCTGTAGACGTTTTCGAGAGTCTTCAGTGACATACCGAATCTCCTCAGACACCTCACAAAGTATAGCCACTGGCAAGCCTTCTTTGTGATTTTATCAACATGGAGGCTCCAGGACAGATGCTCGGAGATGTTGACACCCAGGAATTTGAAGTTCTTGACCCTCTCCACTACTGAGCCCTGAATGAGGACTGGGCCGTGTTCCCCTGACTTCCTCCTGAAGTCCACAATCATCTCGTTGGTTTTGCTGACGATGAGTGCCAGGTTGTTGTCGTGACACCACTCAACGAGTTGATCTGTCTCCCTCCTGTCGCTTCCTCATTGTCATTGATGATTCTACCGACCACTGTGGTGTTCATCAGCAAACTTGCAGATGGTTTTTGGAATTGTACCTGCCCAAACATGTGAGTGTGTAAGAAGTAGAGCAGTGGGCTTGATACGCACCCTTGGGGTGAGCCTGCGTCAATGATCAGTGAGGAGGAGACGTTGTTCCCAATTCATACTGACTGCGGTCTCCTGATGAGAAAGTCAAGGATCCAGTTGCAGGGGGTGGGGGGGGGGGTAGTGGTGGGAGGAGGGTACGGAGGCCTAGGGTTGACCAACAGTGAAGGAATGATGGTATTGAAGACCGAGCTGTAGTTTGTGAAGAGCAGCCGTGTGTATGAGCTGCTGTTTTCGAGGCGATCCAGAGCTGAGTGGATAGGCAGCGATATTGCATCTGCTGTGGAGGGATTGTGATGATAGGTGAACTGCAGCAGGTCCAGACCTTTCCTTAGGTCCATGTTAACTCTGGCCGTGACCAGCCTCTCAAAGCATTTCAACACAGTAGAAGTCAGTGCTACTGGATGGTAGTCATTGAGGAAGCTCACACACTCTTCTTGGGGATCGGGATGATTGATGCCTTTTTGAAGCAGGTGAAAATCTCTGACTGCAGCAATGAGAGGTTGAAAATGTCCATGTATGCTCCGGCGAGTTGGTTGGCTTAGATTTTCACTAATACTACATCACTGGTACAATATCACTATTACACCAGCATCTACTAGCATTCCCAGCAATGGAATCCAGGTGCCCACCACTCTCTGGTAACAAAATAAACCCCTGAACTTTCCTCCCTTCACCTGATGCAGATCAGCTTGTGCAAGAGTTTTTGGATGGGATTCAGAGATAGGGTCTTTCTGCATTTGGAATTAGGGGCAGTCAGCCTGGCTTTCTGCGTTGGAAGTTGGATTTGATTATCTTTTTGATGGAGTGACCAAGACAATTGTTAAGGGAGGTAGACATTGTCTACATGGACGATGCTGAGGCCTTTGATGAGGTTCCCACATGACAGGCTGGTCAGAAGCATATACATCAGCAAGTGCATTGAGGATGTCATTGAGATCAAATGCTTCACAACCAGGGTTAACCAGAAATCATGGTTGGATGCAGAGGTCAGGGCCCTTCTCAGAACTTGTGATGCTGCCTTCAGGACAGGTTGTAGGATGGCATTAAGATCAGCCAAGGCTGAACTCTCCCGTACTCTCTGGAAGGCAAAGTGAGGGCACTCCCAGAAGATCCACAGACAGCTGTGCAACACAGTTGACATGAGACACATGTGGCAAAGGATCAAGGATATAATGGATCACAATCAACCTTGCGAATTAAGGACAATGACGTCTCCCTTCTGGACAGATGGAACACCTTCTATGCACAGTTTAATGAGAAGAACAGGATGACGGCAAAGGAAGTTCCATGTCCCCTGATGAACTGGCCGCCGCATAGCCGTGGCTAAGATTCCTTGGACATCTTCAACATCTCACTTCAGCGGTCCATCATTCCCGCAGGTTTCAAGACAGCTACCATCATCCATTTGAGTTCCCCTATAGAAGAAACCATTCCACAGACGATGCTATTGCCTTGTCACTTCACTCCAACCTAGCCCAACTGGAGAACGATGCCTCATACGCCAGGCTGCTGTTCATTGATTTAAGCTTGGTGTTTAATACAATCATTCCCCAGAGGCTGGTGGAGAAGCTGTCCTCGCTGGGACTCAACACCCCTCTCGGTAACTGGATCCTGGACTTCTGAGTCAGTAGCAGAATGTCGAGCACCATCACACTGGCGTACCTCAGGGCTGTGTGCTCAGCCCACTCTTGTTCACATTACTGACCAACGACTGCATCGCCAGATTCAGTTCCAACAGTGTCATCAAGTATGTAGATGACACAACAGTCGTCGGCCTCATCAGCAACAACGATAAGTCGCACTGCAGAGAAGAGGTGGGAAATCCCGTGAAACGGTGCAAGAGAAACAACCTGTCTCTCTGTAGTGGAGAGAGTGGAGAGCACCAGGTTCCTTGGAGTTCACTTAACTATTGTGGACACTCAACATCTCCTCACTTGTCAGGAAGATGCCATAGCAACTGCACTTCCTGAGAAGACTGAAGCGGGCAAGGCTACTGGCCACCATGATGCCAACCTTCTACAGGAGCTCTACCGACACCGTCCTGGCCGACTGCATCACAGTGTGGGTACGGTTGCTGCAGAGAAATGGATTGGAGGTCAATCCACAGGACCATATGAGTTGCATAGAGGATCAGTAGAGTCTCCCTACCCCACCACCCCACCCCACCCATCGACGTGATCTACTAGGATCATTGTCTGAAAAGGATGTACAAAATCATTGAGACCCCTTCCACCCAGCAAACAGCATCTTTCAGCTAGTCCCATCGGCGAAGAGATACAGGGGTGTCAGAGCCAGAACCACCAGGCTGAGGAACAGCTTCTTCCCACGGGCAGTGAGAATGCTGAATGACCAATGTAATATAAGAAAACAAGGTGAAGGAACGGTTAACAAGGACATTGTTGGGACTGCAGTGTTTGATTTAGAACAGGAGACTGGGAGCGAGAGGTTTACAATATCAGGAGGGGGCTAGAGGGGGTTGGTCACAGTCTTTTCCCCAGGATAGGGGAGTCTAAAACCAGAGGTTTAATGAGCTGAAAAGGGAGCTGAGAGGCAGCTTGGCACGGGAATGGTGGGAGTGACCAGGGCAAGTGGGAGAGGCAGAGATAAATTATATATATGTAAAGCCATATAATAATTGCAGCATAGAAACAGGCCAACTTGGCCCTTCTAGTCCATGCTGAACACTTTCTCCCACCTAACCCCACTGAACTATACTCAACCTGTTCCTTTCCTGTCCGTATCCATATCCAACCTCTCCTTAAGTGCTAATATCAAGTGTGCAGGGGCAGAGGGAAAAATGGGACCAGGCCAGAGAACATGACAAGTTGTGCTGACAGACTCATTTCCGCACACCCCCACATTACTTTTACAATCACAACTTAACAACATTCCCACCAGTTCTCCATGGTGAACTGATCAAACCTCCTCCTTGGAACTGATTGGACCTCCTCCCTCGAACCGATCGAAGCTCCTCCCTCGAACCAATCGAACCTCCCTCAAGCTGATCAAACCTCCCTCAAACTGATCAAACCTTCTCCCTTGAACCGATTTAACCTCCTCACTGGAACTAATCAAACCTCCCTCAAACTGATCGAACCTCCTCCCTAAAACTGATCAAACCCCACTCAAACTGATAGAACCGTTTAACCATCTTGGGCATTCTCACTGTGTGTTGACCTTGCCACATGGCATGACCTGTATTCTTCCCTTCTTCTCAGCAGCCAGCATGGCAGAGAATGTTCCCAGAAGACCTGATGGGGAGAAAGTGTTAGTGGGGACCAATGGAGAGGTGGCGTCTGGAGATCCAGGGGAGAAGAAGGTTTTGGAGTCCCAGGGTGCAGGTCAGGTTGTGGGGGAAGACTGCAAGGAGCAGATTCCGATGGCCACAGGCAGCAGCACAGACCAAGGAGCTGGGAATGATGGGATCTGCTTGGCTGATGGCTTGTTCATGGAAAGACCACAGTCCGGAGCAGTGACGGTTGGTAAGGAATTCCAAAGTTCCCGTAAACCCCCTGACTCCTTGGCATGACACTCAAAGCCTCGATTCCTTATCCCCAATGACCCGTGCGATCGATGCCTCTGACGTAATTCCCACTGCCCCCATTAGCCCAGGACTCAGACTATCAGGCCCCATGCACCCGTGCGGTACTGGCAGGTGCTGCCATGTGACTTGCCTCTGGCTGTGCCTCTTGTCCAGGGTCGGACATCACCTTCATCGCACGGGTACTAAGCACCAACATCCTGAGGAAGCCCAACATCCGATGGTTCAAGGGCAAATGGATGGATCTCACCAGCAAAACTGGGACTCACTTGCAGTTAAAGGAGGCGTACGACCGGAAAACCAAGGTATGGGACAGTGCCCCAGCTGGAGGCTGGACCCTCCCCTCCCAAGGAGAGTAGGGGAATTGCAATTGCCCCTGTCATTGGGGATCCCCACCACTGTCCATAGAAAGGGGAAGCCTCCTCCTAACTCTTCCTGTTCATCATTCAGTGCATCCTCCCTTTCCTGTCAGTTGAAGGATGGGGTGAACTGTCTCCTGTGACATAAGTGATGGAGGGGCCTCCAGATGTTCTCACTGTTTTTTTGCTCTAGCCCGTGGCTATATGACCGCCGGGATGTGTCCATCTGGAGCAGCTGGAAGAATGGATGCTGGGGTATGCATGTATGTGGGAGGGCAATAAGGCAAGGGGGAAGAGCCCTATCCCTGCCATTTCCTGCCCTCCTCACTCCTCTGTCCTGTCCCTCCAGGTGTATACCTTTGAGATGCACATCCTCCAGGCCAAGACCAGTGATGCGGGCGGCTACCGGTGTGAGGTCAGCGACAAGGACAAGTTCGATTGCTGCAACTTTGAGCTGGCTGTTCGAGGTGGGTACTGAGCCATGTCTCCCCAAGAGACCGCTTCACACCACCCCCCCCCACCCCCGACCACCACCACCACTAAGTTCCTGACTACTCCATTACAGACCTCGGGAGAGTATTAACTCAGACAAGTCCCTTCACAAGCTCACGGAATCAGGATTGGTTCACCAATCGAAGGCAGGGGGTTGGGGTACAGGGGCGCTTCTCTGGCTGCCAGTCAGTGGTGGGCGGTGTGCCTCAGGGATCGGTGCTTGGTCTTCATCTGTTCATGACGTATGATTTGGAAGAGGGAACCGAGGTTAGTGCATTAAAGTGTGTTAGTGAAACGAACCTGTGTGGAAAAGCAAATTGTGCAGAGGATGCAGAGAGTCTGCAGAGATGGATGGATGGGTCAAGGGAGAGGGCAAAGGTCTGGAAGATGGAGAACAATGTTGGTAATTGTGAGGTTATCCACT
Source organism: Narcine bancroftii (assembly GCF_036971445.1). Taxonomy (NCBI): domain Eukaryota; kingdom Metazoa; phylum Chordata; class Chondrichthyes; order Torpediniformes; family Narcinidae; genus Narcine; species Narcine bancroftii. The sequence goes on along the minus strand of NC_091469.1, from coordinate 249,674,012 downwards.
TGGAAGGAAAAATAGTCAATCAGATGATTATTTAAATGGTGAATGATTGCAGTGTGTTGTGAAGAGGCACTTGGGAATGCTTGTGCATGGATCACAAAAGGCTGGGTTGCAGTTGCGAAGATAATATTGGGGTTAATGACTAGAGGGATTGATTTTAAGGCTAGGGAGATTCTGCTGCAACTGTATTGGGTATTGGTGAGGCCACACCTGCAGCTTGGTCTCCTGGCTTGAGCAAGGATAGACTGGCTTTGGAGGTGTTGCAGAGGAGGTTCACCGGGTTGATTCAAGAGATGAGTGTGGGGGGGGGGGGGGTGGTCATTCTTTGAAGAGTGATGGAGTTACCTGGGATTGTACGATGGAATTCAGAAGAATGAAAGGGGGATCGTAAGGAAACATTTAAAAATTATGACAAGGATAGATAAGGCAGAGTCAATTAGGGACGATTAAAACAGTGGTTTTCAAACTTTTCCTTTCCACCCACATACCCCCTTAAGCCATCGCTTACTAATCACAGAGCACTGAAGGCAGAGGGAATACTTAAAATGGTATGGGAGTGGAAAGAAAAAGTTTTAATCTGACCCAATCGACTCGTGATATGCAGAATTTCATAACTCCAAAGGAAATGGGCCAATGACAATTTTTCTCAAGCAAAATATTTCAGTAACAATTGGGTCTAGAGCAGTGGTTCTCAACCTTACCCTCCCATCCACGTCCCACCTTAAGCAATTGCTTACTAATCACAGAACACTGATGGCATAAGGATTACTTAAGGTGGAATGTGAGTTTTAAAAAATGTTGTCCATCTCTGTAATAGAGGCTACTTCATTAAATTTATTTAATTTATGTTAACATTCAGAGAGATTAAAGAAGCACTTAAATCTATGCTGAATGGGAAATCTCCTGGTGAAGATGGATTTACATTAGAATTTTATAAAAAGTTTCAAGATTTATTAATCCCTCTTTTGATGGGCATTTTGAAACAAACAATGAAGGTTCATTCTTTACTGGATTCCTTTTCTAATGCAATTATAACAGTTATACCTAAGAAAGATAGAGATCCATTAAAAACTGAATCCTATAGAGCTATTTCTTTATTAAATGTTGAATATAAAATTGAAGCAAAGGTTTTAGCAAATAGGTTGGCTAACTACTTACCAAAGTTAATTCATTTAGATCAGGTTGGATTTATTAAGAATTGTTATTCTGCAGATAATATTGCAAAATTAATTCGTTTAATTAATATTTCTCAGAATAAATCCAACGTGCTAATGGTCTTATCATTAAATGCTGAAAAGGCATTTGATAGGTTAGAATGGATTTTTCTAATTTAAAGTACTGGAAACATTTAGGTTTGGGCCAATGTTTATTAGTTTGATTGAATCTTTATATATAAGCCCTTCTTCCAGAGAGGTGACAAATGCCAAGTATCATCACCATTTTTATGAAATTAATATAATTTTTGAAGAGTAGAGGAACTAAGAGTTAGGGGGAACAGGCAGGTTGTTGGAGCTGAGGTCACAGCCAGATTAGCCATGATCTCATTGAATGGCAGAGCAGACTCAACTGGCCAGATGGCCGACTCTGGATCCTGTTTCTGATGGTTCTTAGTTTTCAAAGTTCGATCAGCTACAGGAAAGGAGAGATTAGACGATAAAAGCCAGGAACAGAGACATCGCCTGAATAATGAGGTAAAAAGTTCTCACCTGAGATGAGCTCAGAGTGTGGTGATAAACACTATGCTGTGTGACTGAAGGAGAGAGGTTCACTGTTCACTGTCCAGCGAACAGTGGGAACTGAACTACTGAGGGTTGCATGAGATCTTTGGGGGAGCGTGAGATGAAGTGGTCTGGGCAAAGATGAAGGAATATGAGGTCCAGCAGTCAGGGAGAAGAAAACATTGAGGGATGGCCCAGTCACCTCACTCAATCACGAGTCAGAGACTGGAGCTGGCAGAGTCCTGGAAACATGCAGAATGGAGACAGGCCATTTGGCCCACTGAGTCCATGTTGACACACTTGCACTAATCCAACCTATAATACTCTCTGCACATTCCCATTTGCACTGTGGTGGGTGGTGGGGAGAATTACACTAGATCCCTTTAGAAAACTCCTTCCTACCAACCTGTTGGGTGGTGTTCCTTCAGACCATTTTGTCCCTGCCAGACATTGCCCCAGTTCTATGAACTCGCAATGGGTGCGTCTGGTTGGATTTGGTTGAGTTGCTCTGTGATCCGAGCATGCATCTCTCTGGGAAATGGAAGGAAGCGGAGTGCTGGCCGGAGTTGGGAGAGGATTATGGAGTGGTGCAGGGAATGTGCTTGGATCAGGAGTTTACACATTTCCCTCATTTTGCTTGCAGAAGTGCCAATACAAGAGGAAGTGGACATCCTGTCTCAATTCAGACGCACGTGAGTGATTCTCTGTTATCCCATGCTATGAAGTATGTCATGACAATGTGGAACCCTTCGCATTAACCCTCAAACCCACTGCTTGGGGTTTGCATCAACACTCATGAGTCTCTGCACTTTCTGACCCAGTGTTCCCCAGCAACTGCTGATCCATGTGGCATCTTGTTGGCTAGATATGACACCATGTGGATTCAAGATGGCAGTCTGTTAAACCATACAACCATAGAACACTGCCACACAATCAGGCCCTTCAGCCCATCTAATCTGTGCCAAAATATTGACCTGCACCCAGACTATAGCCTTCCATACTCCTCCCATCCATTCATCAATTCAGCTGGTAGTTCGTTCCACACTCTCAGTGCTCCCACTGGTCTCAGTGTGAAGAGATTCCCTCAATGTTTCCTTTAAACATCTCACCTTTCACCCTCAACCCATGTCTTCTCATTCTTATCTCACCCAACCTCAGTGCAAAAACACTGCTTGTATTTAATCCATCTATACCTCTCATAATTTTAAATGATCAAATCTCCCCTCATTCTTCTACACGCCAGGGAATAAAGTCCTAGCCTGTTTAACCTGTCCCTGCAACTCAGTTCCTGAAGTCCCGGCAACATCCTAGTAAATCTTCTCTGCACTCTTTCAGTCTTATTGATATCTTTCCTGTGGACCAAAACTGTGCACAATATTCCACATAGAGCCTCACCAATGTCTTATAGATCTTTACCATAACATCCCAACTCCTGTACTCGATACTTTGATTTATGAAGACCAACATGCCAAAAACTCTCTTTACAACCCTATCTACCTGTGATGCCACTTTTGGGGAATTATGTATCTGTATTCCCAGATCCCTCTGCTCTACTGCATTCCTTAGAGCCCTGCCATTTCCCCAATCTCTCCTACCTTGGTTTGTCCTTCCACAATGCAACACCTCATGCTGTCTGCATTAAATTCCATCTGCCATTTTGCAGCCCATTTTTCCAGCTGGGTCCAGATCCCTCTGCAACCTTTGAAAGCCTTCCTTGGTGTCCACAATGCCTCCAATCTTAGTGTCATCTGCAAATTTGCTGATCCAATTTACCACATTATTATCCAGATCATTGATATAGACAACAAACAATGATGGTCCCAGCACCGATCCCTGAGGCCCACCACTAGTCACAGGCCTCCAGTCTGAGAAGCAGTCATCCACCACTACTCTCTGACTGCATTTTTATCCTAAAAGTAACCTTTATTCACTGTAAAAAATATATACAAAGGAAAACGGATTCACATATACATTTTGTTACTGGGCATTGCAGTTTAACCATTTAGAACATAGAACATCAAACATTCCAAAACAGTACAGGCCCTTTGGCCCATGATGTTGTACTGACTACATAAACCTACTCCACAACATTCTAACCCTTCCCTGCCTCACACTTATAACCCTCTCTTTTCCTTAGATCCATGTACCTATCTGGAAGTCTTTTGAGTGTCCCTGTTGCACCAGTCTCCACCAGGCCTCCACCACTCTCTGAGTAAAAAACATACCTCTGACAACTCACCTAAACGTTTCGCCACTCACCTTAAACCGATGTTCTCTGGCATATGCAGTTGTCACCCAAGGAAAGAGGCATTGGCTGTCCGTCCTATCTAATCCCTTCGTAATTTTATACACCTCTATTAAGTCACCCCTCATCCTTCATCTCTCCAAATAGAAAAGCCCTATCTCTGTCAACCTTGCTTTACAAAATATGCCCTCTGTTCCAGGCAACATCCTGGTAAATCTCCTCAGTACCCTCTCCAAAGCATCTACACTGTTCCTATAATGAGGCGACCAAAACTGAACACAATGTGCAAGGTGTGGTCTGACCAGGGTTTTATAGGGCTACAACGTTACCTCATGACTCAAACTCAAACCCCTGAATTTTGAAATTCACATTTTATTTCCAACATTATCGAAGTGAATTCCGGCCATTTAAACGCATGCTGGCCAATTACACTAAAATGAACCTACAAGTCCCTGCGTTTTGAAGGGTGGGCGGAAGCCGGAGCACCTGAAGAAAACCCACGCAGACACAGGGAAAACATACAAACTCCTTACAGACAGCACAGGATTTGAACCCAAGTTGATGCCGCTGTTACAGCGTTGGGCTATCCCCTACACTGCTGCCCTGAATGAACATAGCTGCCCCAAATGAAGGTCATTCAAGCCCTAATGAAGACTAACACACCATACACCTTTTAAAACTACCTGATCAATGCATAACAGTCTTGAGGGTTCTTTTGATCTGGAACCCGAGATCTCTCTCTCCTCCACACTGTTAAGAATCCTACCATTAACCAAAGTGCATCACGTCACATCTAGATGGAACTCCATCTGTTTCTTCTCCACCCAGCTCTGGATCTTGTCTATGTCCAGTTGTAACCTTCTACACTGTCCAAAACACCTCCAACCTTGGTATCCTCTGCAAACTCACTGACCACCCATCCAATGTTTCACATTATTCCCATAATGTGGTCCCCTGGGGTTGTTTGAGGGACTTCTCCTTGATCTCAGCCCCTCAATGTCCAGTGACAGAAAGATCCTCTCCACAGGGCCTTTGTGTTGGCTGTGCCAAGCCTCAGTGAGTCCCTCGGCACATACTCCCACAGCCTGGAATGTGCCAGTTTGGCAGCATGCCCTCACTGACATCTGCACGTGCTGTAAGACCAATGGGTTTCAGGCAGACTAAAGGGCATTTTTCACTGAGATGATGGTCTTCCAGCAGCTCTGGGTGTCTGTCTCTGCAAGTGTGTCTGGAAACAGCCTCAGTCACACTAACACTGGGAATGAACTGTGACAAAGACTTTTGCATCCTTCTCCACACAGTCTTAGTGAATTCTGCAGAGATGGGCCACCACTCCAGCGCAGTCATCTCACAGCCAGCGTACATTGTGGGTGATATTCCGGACGTACAGGTTGAATCTGACTGGGAGGTTCTCAAATCCTGGTGCTTATTCATGAGCTCTGATGATGAGGCATTCTCCCTTAAGCCCTGCTGACGGCTGTTGTCAGAAACAGAACCTTTGGCCCATCACGTTGCTGCTGACCACTGCACTTGTCCATTCCAGTTATATTAACCAGCATTTGGTTAGGGTTTGATTAGTGAGTCCATGAACAGGTGAGGGTGAGATGTCTGGGTACTGGGCTTGGCCCTGGCATCTGCCTTGTCTGCACCCAATAGCTTTAACCTATGCTTCACACCACCATCTAGGAGCCTGCCAGCAGTGGGAGCCCAGCGGTGGACGAGGACCGGTGGCAGGTAGTTCTGTTTGCAGCAGTGCTCAGAATCTCCCCTTTTCAGGGGGAGGTGGGAGCCTCAGCCCGGTGGGTCGGCCTCATTGGCTCTGAGCAACAATTGACCTGCTCCAGCAGAAGTTAACTCTTGCTCTGCACCCTGGCCACAGCTCCAACCTGCTAAAACAGCCAACTCAGAATCATTCCCAGCTTCCGGAATGTGCTGGAGTCATGGGCGCAGATTCTGAGTGATGCCCCAATGCTCACGATTCTCTGCACAGGCACCGGGGGGGGGGGGGGGGGGGCGGGGGAACTGATGGGACCTACGTGGGAAGGCATGTCACTTCTCAACCCTCTCTCAACCCCTCCCCTCCCACCCCTTATCCCCACCCCCTTCTCACTCCCATCCCCTCGCACCCCACATCCCTCATCCCCTCTCACCACAACCCTCCCCCACTCCCTCACACCCAACAGCCCCACCCCATCTCACCCACACTCTCCCTCACCCCCTCCCTCCCACTCCACATCTCCCACCTACCTCACCCCCACCTTCCCTCCCTCCCCACATCCCCCACCCCTCCAACCCCACCCTCCCCCTCACCTCCCACATCCCCACCAATTTCTCCCACCCTCCCTCACCCCCCTCTCTCCCTCCCCACATCCCCTAGCCCCACTCACCCCAACCTTCCTCCCCCTCTCACACCACATCCCCAACCCCTCTCACCCCCACCCTCCATCAACCCCTCCCTCCCCACATACCCCACCCAACCTCTTCACTCCCTCCCACCCAACATACCCCACCTCCTCTTCCCCACCCTCCCTCATCCCCTCCCTTCCCACATCCCCCACCCACTCTCACCCCCACCCTCTCTCTCTCCCTCCCCCCACCCCTCCTCGCTTCCACCCTCCCTCACTCCCTCCCTCCCCACCACCTCTCACCCCCACACTTACCCCCACCCTCCCTCACTCCCTCCCTACTACCCCCACAATCCTCCAGCCCCTCTCTTATCCCCACAGCTCCCACATCTGCACTCCCCCAGCTCCCCTCTCATCCCCACAGCTCCCAGCCCCTTTCTCACCATTATATTCCCGTCTGACCCAGTTCTACCCATTCCTGTCACGACTGCCTTCTCCCTATCCCACTGAATCTCCTCACATTCACCACACTCTGCCCTATTTTTCCCCTCTACTAACTCCCTTCCCCCTTAGATACTGCTGGGACCACATGCACCACCCATGGCTTTCACTGTTTGCTCACTGCACCAATTCATAAAGAAACATCCCCCACCCATCTTTGCTCCTCACTCCTGTCCCTTCAGAAAGACCTGTGATGCCCAAGTAATGCCTTTAGTGGAGGGGCCCGTGGTGGCCCAGGACAGACTGATCAACAGCACCCTTCCCTGATCTGGGAGTGACTCACCTTAATGTTAGCTCCCAGCTGCTCCACATAGACCACAGAATAGCACACCCCTATGATTGAGGATCCCCTCTTCCCTCATTCCTCTCCCTCCCAACTCTCCATTCCCTTCCCTCCTCCTCTCACCTTTATCCTTCCCCATCTTAGCCCCGCCCCCCCATCCCTCTGATTTCATTTTCCTCTCCTGTCCCATCACGTGTTCCCCAAGCAGGGACAACATGGGTCTGAACAGTCATTCTGTTCACACCCTGGGTTGTGGATCGGATGGTGCAGGGGGAGCTTCATTCTATTTAACCCTGCCCTGATTAGTGTGTGGGAAACAGAGTGGAGTATGGGGCTTCACTCTGACCCTGCCCTTATCAGTGTGTGGGGATAGAGGGGGTTTCACTGTGACCCTGCCCTGATCAGTGTGTGAGGAAAGAGGGTGCTTAACTCTGACCCTGAACTGATTAGTGTGTGGGGAACAGAGGGGAGGAGGGAGATATAATGTGGCACTGCCCTAATCAGTGTGAGGGGACAGAGGAGGATTCACTGTGACCCTGCCCTGATCAGTGTATGGGGACAGAAAGGGATTCACTGTGGCCCTGACCCAAACAGTGTATGTGGACAGAGGCTACTTTACTATGACCCTGCCCTGATCAGTGACTGGGGACAGAGGGGGATTCACTTTGATTCTGGCACCATCAGTGTATGATGAGAGAGTGGGATTTACTGCTACCCTGCCCCCACAAGTTTTTGGGGAACATATTAGGGGGAGGGGACTTCACTGTGTCCCTGTCCAGATTAGTGTGTTGAGACAGTGGGGGAATCACTGTAATATTGGTACCATCAGTCTATGGAGAATAGAGGGGGCCTCACTGTGACCCTGCCTGATCAATGTTTGGGGACAGAGGGGGCTTCACTGTTACCCTGCCCTGAATACTGAGGGTGGACAGAGTGGAATTCACTGTGACCCTGCCCCTATTAAGGTGTGGGGACAGATAGGAATTCACTGTGACCCTGCCCTGATCAGTTTGTGCGGACAGAGGGGGCTTAACTATGACGCTGTCCTGATCAGTGTGGGGGACATAGGGTGATTTACTGTGACCCTGCCCTGATAAATGTGTGGGGACAGAGGTGAGGGGGGGGGGCTTCACTGTGACCTTCCCTGATCAGTCTGTGGGGACCGTGGGGAATTCACTGTGACGCTGACCCGACATTTGTGTGGAGAACAGAAGAGGGCTGGGGGACTTCACTGTGATCCTGACCCGATCAGTGTATGGAGAACAGAGGGGGCTTCACTGTGACCCTGCCCTAAATACTGAGTGTGGACAGAGCGGAATTCACTGTGACCCTGCCCCTATTAAGGTGTGGGGATAGATGGGAATTCATTGTGATCCTGCCCTGATCAGTTTGTGTCGACAGAGGGGGCTTAACTATGACGCTGCTCTGATCAGTGTGGGGGCATAGGTGGATTTACTGTGACCCTGCCCTGATCAGTGTGTGGGGGTCAGAGGGAGCTTCACAGTGACAATTCCCTGATCATTATGTGGGGAACATATTAGGGGGAGGGGACTTCACTGTGTCCCTGACCCGATCAGTGTGTGGATACAGAGGGGGCTTCACTGTAACCCTGCCTGATCTGTGTGTGGGGACAGAGAGGGCTTAAATATGACGCTGCCCTGAGCAGTGTGTGGGGACATAGGGGGATTAACTGTGACTCTGCCCTGATAAATGTGTGGGGACAGAGGGGGATTCACTTAGACCCTGGCCCAATCAGTATCTGGGAAACAGAGGGGGCTTCACTGTGACCTTCCCTGATCAGTGTGTGGGGACAGAGGGGACAGACTGTGACCCCACCCCGACATTTGTGTGGGGAACAGATTAGTGTAGGAGACTTCACTGTGACCCAAACCCGATCAATGTATGGGGAAATGAGTGGGGCCTCACTGTGATCCTTCCCTGATCAATGTGTGGGGTGAGAGGGGATTTCACTGTGACTCTGCACTGTTCAGTTGGTGGGGACAGAAAGGGATTCACTGTTATCCTGCCCTGATCAGTGTTTGGGGACAGAGGAGGCTTCACTGTGACCCTACCCTGATCAATATGTGTGGACAGAGCAGAATTCACTGTGACCCTGCCCTCATTAGAGTATGGGGATAGTAGGGCACTCACTGTGACCCTTGCGCTATCTGTGTGTGGGACAGAGTGGAATTCACTGTGACAGTGGATCAATCAGTGTATGGGGAACAGAGGGAGCTTCACTATGACTCTGCCCTGATCAATGTGTGGGGACACAGGGGGATTCACTGTGACCCTATCCCTTTCAGTGTATGGGGAACAGAAGGGACTTCACTGTGTCCATGCCCTGATCAATGTGTGGTGACAGATGGGGCTTCACTGTGATCTTGCTCTGATCAGTGTGTGGTGACAGAGGGCATTCACTGTGTCCCTGCATCGACCAATGTGTGGGAAACAGATTAGGGGAGGGGACTTCACTGTGTCCCTGCCCTGATCAGTGACTGGGGACAGAGGGGGATTCACTTTGATACTGGCACCATTAGTGTATGGAGAATAGAGGGGGCTTCACTCTGTCCATCTCCTGATCAGTGTGTTGCAATAGAGGGGATGTCACTATGATGCTGGCACAATCAGGTTATGGGGAACTGAGGGAGCTTCACCTTGACTCTGCCCTGATCAGTGTGTGGCGACAGAAGGGGATTCTCTGTGGTCCTGGCCAAAGCAGTGTATGTGGTCAGAAGCTACTTCACTGTGACCATGCCCTGATCAGTGTGTGGGGATTGAGGGGGATGCACTTTGATTCTGACACCATCAGTGTATGGAGAATAGAGGGGGATTCACTGTGACCCTGTCCTTATCAATGTGACTCTTCCCCGATCAGTGTGTGGGGACAGAGGGTGATTCACTGCGGTCCTGCCCTAATCAGTGTGTGGGGACAGATGGGGATTCACTGTATCACAGGCCCAATCAGTGTATGGGGAACAGAGGGGGATTCACTGTGACCCTGCCCCGGCCAGTGTGTGGGGTACAGATTAGGGGTTCGGGACTTCACTGTGACCCTGCCCTGATCCGTGTGTAGGGACAGAGCGGATTCACTGTGACCCTGGCTCAATCAGTGTATGAGGAACAGAGGGAGCTTCACTGTGATCCTGTCCTGATCAGTGTTTGGGGACAGAGGGGTCTTAACTGTGACCATACCCTGATCAGTGTGTGGGAAATAAAGGGGACTTCATTCTACCCCAGGTAGTCCTGCCCTGTCTCGATTCATGAGAGAGTGGAGAGAGCTGGTCTCGGCACAAAACAAAATTTACAGGCCTTTCAGGTTTGAGTTCATGTGTTGAAGATGCGCCGGATATTGGTGTATACGATCCAGAGATTGATGCTGACTGCATCTTTTCCAGAGGTTCTGCTCCTGCAGCAGAGGATGTGTGCAGTGCTGACTGACACCTTATTCCAGGGGCTGACTGTGAATCCCTACACTATCCCAGGGACTGACTGAGTCTCCCCCATACTCCAGGGACTGACTGAGCCTCCTCCCACCCCCCCCCACCCCCCCACTACAGGAACTGACCAAGCCTTTAACCATATGGGCTGACTGAGCATGCACATCACCCCAGGGGCTGTCTCTCATACCCATCATCATCCCAGAAACTGACTGAGACTCATCCCCAAACCAGGGGCTGCACAAGACCTCCCCACCGCAGGTGCTGAGCGAGACCCCCTAGGGCTGACTATGACCCCGGCAGCCACAACCCCTGATTTAAACTGCTCCGTCTCTCTTTGCAGTAGCACTGATGTGGGCAAAGAAGCTGGTGAGCTGGACTTCAGTGGCCTCCTGAAAAAGAGGTGAGCTCTCAGAGGTTGGCCGTGATGCAGATCAGCTCTGTTATTGCTACAAACTCTAGACCATGGCTGGGTGGGGGGGGGAGGGGGGGGGGCAACAGGAGAAGGATTTGGCTAAAGAGCACACCAGGTGGGGTCCACCATCCAATGGGTGTACAGTGTGTCACAGAGTGAAAGGTAGGGTGTTACATTGTGACACAGAGTGCAGGGTGGGGTTTTACAGTGAGACACAAAGTGCAGGGTAGGGTGTTACGGTGTGTCACAGAGTGAAGGGTGGGGTTTTACAATGAGTCGTAGAGTGCAGGGAGGGGTGGTACTGTAAGACAGAGTGTAGGGTGGGTGTAACAGTGTGTCACAGAGTGAAGGGTGGGGTGTTACAGTGGGTCACAGAGTGTAGGGAGGGGTGACACAGTGATACAGAATGCAGGTGGAATGTTACACTGGGTTTCAACGTGTAGGGTGATACATTTCAGTAAGACAAGAGTGTAGGGTTGCGGTGATACAGGGTGTCACAGAATGTAGGTTGGGGTGATACAGTGAGACACAGTGCAGGGTGGGGTGTTACAATGTATCATAGAGTGCAGGGTGGGGTGTTACAGTGAGACAGAAGGTGAAGGATGGGGTGTTACAGTGCAGGGTTGGGATGTTACAGTGTGTCACAGAGTGCAGGGTGGGGTTTTACAGTGAGTTGCAGAGTGCAGGGTGGGGTGGTGCTGTAAGACAGAGTGAAGGGAGGGTGTTACAGTCTTTCAAGAGTGAAGGGTGGGGTGTTACATTGGATCACAGAGTGTAGGGTGGAGTGATACAGTGAGACACAGAGTGCAGGGTGGGGTACAGTTAGTCACAAGGTGTAGGGCAAATGTTACAGTAAGACATAGAGTGTAGGGTTGCGGTTTTACAATATATCACAGAGTGTAGGTTGGATGTTACAGTGAGACAGAGTGTAGGGTGGGGCATTTTATTGAGACTCAGAGTGCAGGGTGATGTGTTACAGAGTGACACAGAGTGCAGATTGGGGTGTTTCAGTGAGTTGCAGAGCGCAGGGTGGGGTGTTACAGTGAGACAGAGTGAAGGGTGGGGTGTTACAGTGGATCATAGAGTGAAGGGTGGGATGTTACAGTGGGTCACAGAGTGCAGGGTTGTGGTGTTTCAGAGTGACACAGAGTGCAGATTGGGGTGTTACAGTGTTTCACAGAGTGGAGGGTGGTGTTATAGTGAGACACAGACTGTAGGCTGAGGTGTCACCATGGGTCACAGAGTGCAAGGTGAGGTGTTACAGTGAGACAAAGAGTACAGGATGGGGTGTTACAGTGGGTCACAGGTTGTAGATGATGTGTTACAGTGAGTCGCAGAGTGCAGGGAGGGGTGATACTGTAAGACAGCGTGTAGGGAGGGTGTTACAGTGTGTCAAGAGTGAAGGGTGGGGTGTTACATTGGATCACAGAGTGTAGGGTGGGTGATACAGTGAGACACAGAGTAAAGGGTGGGGTGTTACAGTTGGTCACAAGGTGTAGGGTGGGGTTTTACAGTGAGTCGTAGAGTGGAGGGAGGGGTGGTACTGTTAGACAGCGTGTAGGGAGGGTGTTACAGTGTGTCAAGAGTGAAGGATGGGGTGTTACATTGGATCACAGAGTGTAGGGTGGGTGATACAGTGAGACACAGAGTGAAGGGTGGGGTGTTACAGTTGGTCACAAGGTGTAGGGTGGGGTTTTACAGTGAGTCATAGAGTGGAGGGAGGGGTGGTACTGTTAGACAGAGTGTAGGGTGGGTGTTACAGTGGGTCACACAGTGTTGGCTGGGGTGATACAGTGAGACATAGAGTTCAGGGTGGGGTATTACTACAAGAAAGAGTGTCAGGTGGGGCATTACAGTGAGACACTGACTGTACGGTGGAGTGTTACAGTGTGCCACAGAGTGCAGGGCCGGGTATTTCAGTCAGACAGAGTGTAGGTGGGTGTTACAGTGAGTCACAGAAGGCAGGGAGGGGGTGGTACTGTAATACAGAATGTAGGGAGGGTGTTACAGTGAGACACAGAGTGAAGGATGGGGTTTTACAGTGAGTCACAGAGTGCAGGGAAGCGTGATACTGTAAGACAGAATGTAGGGTAGGTGTTACAGTGTGTCACAGAGTGCAGGGTGGGATGTTACACTGGGTCACAGAGAGCAGATTGGGTTGTTACTGTATGTCACAGAGTGAAGGGTGGAGTGTTACAGTGACACACAGAGTGTAGGCTGAGGTTTCAGAATGTGTCATATAGTATATGGCGGAGTGTTACAGTGTGAGACAGAGTGAAGTGTGGGGTTTTACAGTGGGTCACAGAGTGTTGGCTGGGTGTTATAGTGTGTCACAGAGTGCAGTGTGGGGGATTACAATGAGATACTGAGTGTAGGATGGGTGTTACAGTGCTTCACAGAGTGAAGGGTGGGGTGTTACAGTGAGACACAAAATGGAGGGTAGGGTGTTGCAGTGTGCCAAAGAGTGAAGGGTGGGATTTTACCCTGTGTCGTAGAGAGCAAGGAGGGGTGGTACTGTAATACAGAGTGTTGTAAGGGTGTTACAATGTGTCACAGAGTATAGGGTGGTGTGTTACAATTTTTCACAGAGTGTAGGGTTTGGTGTTACAGTGAGACAGAGAGTGAAGTGTGGGGTGTTACATTTGGTCATAGAGTGCAGGTGGGGTTTACAGTGAGTCACAGAGTGCAGGGAGTGTTGATACACTATGATTGAGTGTAGGGAGGGTGTTACCGTGAGACAAAGATTGTAGAGTGGGGTGTTACATTGTGACACAGAGTGACGGGTGGGGTTTTACAATGAGCCGTAGAGTGCAGGTGGGGGTAGTACAGTAAGACAGAGTGTAGGGGGAGTATTACAGTGTGCCACAGAGTGAAGTGTGGGGGATTACAGTGAGATACAGAGAACAGGGTGGAGTGTTAGTGAGAAAGATAGTGTAGGGTGGGGTGTTACAGTGTGTCACAGAGTGCAGGGTGGGGTGTTACACTGTGTCGTAGAGGACAGGGAGGGGTGGTACTGTAATACAGAATGTAGGGAGGGTGTTACAGTGAGACACCGAGTGTAGAGTGGGGTTTTACAGTGAGTCACAGAGTGCAGGGAAGTTTGATACTGTAAGACAGAATGTAGGGTAGGTGTTACAGTGTGTCACAGAGTGCAGGGTGGGATGTTACACTGGGTCACAGAGAGCAGATTGGGTTGTTACTATATGTCATAGAGTGAAGGGTGGAGTGTTACAGTGACACACAGTGTGTAGGCTGAGGTTTCACATTGGGTCACATAATATAGGGTGGAGTGTTATGGTGTGAGACAGAGTTCAGCGTTGGTTTTTACAGTGAGATGTAGAGTGCAGGCAGGGGTGGTACTGTAAGACAGAGTGTGGGGTGAATGGTACCGTGTGAAACAGAGTGAAGGGTGGGGTTTTACAGCAGGTCACAGAGTGTTTGCTGGGTGCTATAGTATGTCACAGAGTGCAGTGTGGGGGATTACAGTGAGGTACAGAGTGTAGGATTGGTGTTGCAGTTTGTCACAGAGTGAAGTGTGCTGTGTTACAGTGAGGCACAGAATGTAGGCTGAGGTGTCACAGTGTGTCACATAGTGCAGGGTAGGGAGTTACAGTAAGACACAGAGTGCAGCGTGGGGTTTTACAGTGAGTTGTAGAGTGCAGGGAGGGGTGGTACTGTAAGACAGAGTGTAGAGTGTGTATTACAGTGTGTCACAGAGTGCAGTATGGGGGATTACAGTGAGATACAGAGTATGGGGTGGAACTGTAAGACAAAGTTTAGGTTGGTGCATTACAGTGAGACAGTGTGTAGGGTGGGTTGTTACTGTGTGTCACCGAATGCAGGGTGGGGTATTACTTCAAGACAGAGTGTAGTGTGGTTGTTACAGTGTTTCACAAGGTGCAGGGTGGGGTGATTTGCTGAGAAACCGAGGGGAGGGTGGGGTGTTTCAGTGAGTCACAGAGTGCAGGGAGGGTTGATACTCTATGATTGAGTGTAGGGAGGGTGTTACAGTGAGACAAAGATTGTAGTGTCAGGTGTTACATTGTGACACAGAGTGACTGTTGGGGCTTTACAATGAATCCTAGAGTGCAGGTGGGGGTAGTACAGTAAGACAGAGTGTAGGGGGAGTATTACAGTGTGTTACAGAGTGCAGTGTGGGGGATTACAGTGAGATTCAGAGAACAGGGTGGAGTGTTAGTGAGAAAGAGTGTGTAGGGTGGGGTATTACAGTGTGTCACAGAGTGCAGAGTGTTGTATTACAGTAAGACAGAGCGCAGGGTGATATGTTACAATCTGTCACACAGTGATGGGTGGGGCCGTACAGTGGGTCACGGAGTGTAGCGTGGGGTGTTACAGTGAGACAGAGAGTGCAGTGTGGCTTGTTACAATGTGATGCATAGTGCACAGTAGGGAGCTACAGTGACACACAGAGTGTAGGGTGGTGTCTTACAGTGGGTCACAGATTGTAGTGTGGGGTATACAGTGGGTCTCAGAGTGCATGGTGGGGTGTTACAGTGGGTCGCAGTGTGCAGTGTTGGGTGTTACATTGGGAAACAGTATGATGGGTGGTGTGTTACAGTGGGTCAGAGTAAATGGTTGGGTGTTATAGTGGGTCACAGAGTGCGAATAGGGTATACAGTGTGTCACAGAGGGAAGTGTGGGGTGTTACAGTGGGACACAGTGTGCTGTGTGGAGTGTTACAGGGGGTCATATAGTACTTGCTGGTGTGTTACAGTGAGTCATAGAGTGCAGGCTGGGGTGTTACAGTGAATAACAGAATGCAGGATGGGGTATTACAGGGGGTCATAGAGGGCGTGTTGGGGTGACCCAGTGGGTCATAGAGTGCAGGGTGTTGTTTTACGGTGGGTTTCAGTTTGCAGGGAGGGGTGTTACAGTGTGTCACAGAGTGAAGGGTGGGGTGTTACAGTGGGTCACAGAGTGCAGATTGAGTTGTTATAGTGGAACACAGAATGAAGGCTGAAGTGTTACTGTGAGACACAGAGTATAGAGTTGCGTGTTACATTGAGTCACAGAGTAAAGGGTGTGGTGTTACAGTCATTTACAGAGTGTAGGGTTGGATGTTATATTGGGTCATAGTGTACTTGGTGGGGTGTTACAGTGGGTCAGAATGAAGGCTGGGGTGTTACAGTGAGACACAGAGTATAGAGTGGGGTGTTACAGTTAGTCACAGATTGAAGGGCGCAGTGTTACAGTGGGTCACAGAGTGCAGGCTGTGGTGTTACAGTGGGTAATAGAGTACTTGGTGGGGTGTTACGGTGAGTCATAAAGTTCAGGGTGGTGTGTTGCAGTGGATCATAGTGTGCAGGCTTTGGTGTTACAGTGAGACACAGACAGTAATGTGGGGTGTTACAGTGGGTAACAGAGTGCAGGGTTGGTTTTTACTGTGGGTCACAGTGTTCAGTCTGGGATGTTACATTGGGACACAGAGTGAATGGTGGCGTGTTACAGCGTGACACAGTGTGCAGCATTGTGTGTTACCGTGTATCACTGAGTGAATGATGGGGTGTTGCAGAGTGACACATAGTTTAGGGTGGGGAGTTTCAGTGAGTCACAGAGTGGTGGTTGGTGTGTTACATTGTGTCAAAGAGTGTAGGGTCAGTTGTAACAGTGTGTCACAGAGTTCAGGGTGTTGTATTACAGTAAGACAGAGCGTAGGGTGGTGTGTTACCGTCTGTCACACAGTGATGTGTGGGGTCGTACAATGGGTCATGGAGTGTAAGGTGGGGTTTTACAGTGAGACAGAGAGTGTAGTGTGGGTTGTTACAGTGTGATGCAGAATGCAGGGTAGGGAGCTACAGTGACACACAGAGTGTAGGGTGGGGTCTTACAATGGGTCGAATATGGTGGTGTGGTGTCTACAGTGGGTCTCATATTGCATAGTGGGGTGTTACAGTGGGGCACAGAGTGAAGGCTGGGTGTTACAGTGGGTCAGAGAATGAAGGCTGTGGTGTTACAGTGAGACCGAGTATAGATTGGGGTGTTACAGTGACTCACAGTGTGAAGAGTGGGGTGTTATAGTGAGGCCCAGAGTGTAGGTTGGTGTGTTACAGTGGGGCACAGTGTGCTGTGTGGAGTGTTACAGTGAGTACCAAAGTGCATGGTGTGGATCTACAGTGGGTCACTGAGTGTTGGGTGAGGTGTTACCGTGTGTCACAGAGTGAAGGTTGGGTTGTTACAGTGGGACACAGAGTGAAGGGTGGGGTATTACTGTGAGAGACAGAGTATAGAGTTGCGTGTTACATTGAGTCACAGAGTAAAGGGTGGGGTGTTACAGTGATTTACAGAGTGTAGGGTTGGATGTTATATTGGGTCATAGTGTATATGGTGGGGTGTTACAGTGGGACAGAATGAAGGCTGGGGTGTTACAGTGAGACACAGAGTAAATGGTGCAGTGTTACAGTGCGTCACAGAGTGTAGGGTGGCATGTTACAATGAGACACAGAGTGGAGCGTTGTGTGTTACAGTGTGTCACAGAGTGCAGGTTGGTGTGTTACAGTGGGTAATAGAGTAATTGGTGGGGTGTTACAGTGAGTCATAAAGTGCAGGGTGGTGTGTTGCAGTGGATCATAGTGTGCAGGCTTTGGTGTTATAGTGAGACAGACAGTCGTATGGGATGTTACAGTGGGTAACAGAGAGCAGGGTTGGTTGTTACTGTGGGTCACAGAGTTCAGTCTGGGATTTTACATTGGGACACAGAGTGAATGGTGGGGTGTTACATTGAGACACAGTGTGCAGCATTGTGTGTTACCGTGTATCACTGAGTGAATGATGGGGTGTTACAGTATGACACAGAGTTCAGGGTGGGGGTTTCAGTGAGTCACAGTGTGCACATTGGGGTGTTACAGTGTGTCACAGAGTGCAGGGTGTTGTATTACAGTAAGAAAGAGCGCAAAATAATATGTTACAATCTGTCACACAGTGATGGGTGGGGTCGTACAGTGGGTCACGGATTGTAGCATGGGGTGTTACTGTGAGACATAGAGTGCAGTGTGGGTTGTTACAGTGTGATGCAGAGTGCAGGGTAGGGAACTACAGTGACACTCAGAGTGTAGGGTGGGGTCTTACAGTGGGTCACAGGGTGCAAGTATGATATACAGTGTGGGGTGTTACAGTGGACACATTGTGCTGTGTGGAGTGTTACAGATGGTCATATAGTAATTAGTGGTGTGTTACAGTGGGTTATCGAGTGCAGGGCATGGTGAGACAGTGAGATACAGCATTAAGGCTTGGTTGTTACAGTGGGTCACAGTGTGAATGATGGGGTTTTAGAATTTGACATAGAGTGTAGGGTGGGGAGTGACAGTAAGTCATAGAATGCAGGTTGCATGATACAGAGTGTCACAGTGTGCAGGCTTTGGTGTTACAGTGAGATACAGACAGTAGTGTGGGGTGTTACAGTGGGTAACAGAGTGCAGGGGCGGCTGCTACAGTGGGTCACAGAGTTCAGGCTGGGTTGTTACAGTGGGACACAGAGTGAAGAGTGGGATAGAGTGAGACACATTGTGCAGCATTGTGTGTTACCATGTATCACAGTGTGAATGATGGAGTGTTACAGTGTGACACAGAGTTTAGGGTGGGGAGTTTCAGTGAGTCACAGAGTGCAGGTTGGGGTGTTACAGTGTGTCAAATACTGTAGGTTTGGGTGTTACAGTGTGTCACAGAGTGCAGGGTATTGTATTTCAGTAAGACAGAGCGCAGGGTGGTGTGTTACAGTCTGTGTCACACAGTGATGTGTGGGGTCGTATAGTGGGTCATGGAGTGTAAGGTGAAGTTTTACAGTGAGACAGAGAGTGCAGTGTGGGTTGTTACAGTGTGATGCAGAGTGCAGGGTAGGGAACTACAGTGACACTCAGAGTGTAGGGTGGGGTCTTACAGTGGGTCAAATATGGTAGTGTGGGATCTACAGTGTATCTCAGGGTGCATGGTGGGGTGTTACAGTGGGTCAGAGCGTGCAGTTTTGGGTGTAACATTGGCAAACAGAGTGATGGGTGGGGTGTGAAGTTGTGTCACAGAGTGAATGGTTGGGTGTTAGAGTGGGTCTCAGTGTGCAGGCTGGGGTGTTACAGTGGGACACAGAGTGAAGGCTGTGTGTTACAGTGGGTCAGAGAATGAAGGCTGTGGTGTTACAGTGAGACATCGAGTATAGATTGGGGTGTTACAGTGACTCACAGTGTGAAAGGTGGGGTGTTATAGTGAGACCCAGAGTGTAGATTGGGGTGTTACATTGGGACACTGTGTGCTGTGTGGAGTGTTACAGTGAGTACCAAAGTGCATGGCGTGGAGCTACGGTGGGTCACTGAGTGTTGGATGAGGTGTTACAGTGTGTCACAGAGCGAAGAGTGGGTTGTTACAGTGAATCATCGAGTATAGAGTGGGGTGTTACAGTGACTCAAGTGTGAAGGCCGGGATGTTACAGTGGGACACACAGTGAAGGACGGGTTGTTACAGTTAGACACATTGTGCAGCATTGTGTGTTCCCGTGTGTCATAGAGTGAGGATACAGAATGAGGGCTGGGGTGTTGCTGTGAGACACAGAGTATAGAGTGGGGTGTAACGGTGAATCAGAGTGAAGGGTGGGGTGTTACAGTGCGTCATTGAGTGCAGGCTTTGGTGTTACAGAGAAACACAGACTGTTGTGTGGGATGTTACAGTGGGTAACAGAGTGCACGGTCAGCTGTTACAGTGGGTCACTCTGTGGAGTGTTACAGTGAGTACCAAAGTGCATGGTGTGGTGCTAAGGTGGGTCACCGAGTGTAGGGTGGGGTGTTACAGTGAGTCATAGAGTGCAGGGTGGTGTGTTGCAGCGGATCATACTGTGCAGGCTGTGGTGTTACAGTGAGACACAGACGTTAGTATGGGGTGTTACAGTGGGTAACAGAGTGCAGGGTCGGCTGTTACAGTGGGTCACAAAGTTTGGGTTGGATGTTACAGTAGGACACAGAGTGAATGGTGGGGTGTTACATTGAGACACAGTGTGCAGCATTTTGTGTTACCATGTGTCACTGAGTGAATGATGGGGTGTTACAATGTGACACAGAGTTTAGAGTGGGGTGTTACAGTGAGTCGTAGAGTGCAGGGTGGTGTGTTGCAGCGGACTATAGTGTGCAGGCTTTGGTGTTACAGTGGATATCAGTGTGCAGGGTCAGCTGTTACAGATGGTCACAGAGTTCAGGCTGGGATGTTACAGTGTATCACAGTGTGAATGATGGGGTGTTACAGTGTGAAACGGAGTTCTGCGTGGGGAGTTTCAGTGAGTCACAGAGTGCAGGTTGGTGTGTTACAGTGTGTCAAAGATTGTAGGGTCATGTGTCGCAGAGTGCAGGATTTTGTATTACAGTAAGACAGAGCACGGGATGATATGTTACAATCTGTCACACAGTGATGGGTAGGGTCGTTCCATCGGTCACGGAGTGTAGCGTGGGGTGTTACAGTGAGACGTAAAGTGCAGTGTGGGTTGTTACAGTGTGATGCAGAGTGCGGTATAGGGAGCTACAGTGACACACAGAGTTTAGGGTCGGGTCTTACAGTGGGTTACAGAGAGTAGTGTGGGCATCTACAGTGGGTCTCAGAGTACATGGTGGGGTGTTACAGTGGGTCAGAGTGTGCAGTGTTGGGTGTTACAGTGTGTTGGTGAATATTGGGTGTTCCAGTGGGTCACAGAGTGCGAATAGGGTATACAGTGTGTCACAGAGGGAAGTGTGGGGTGTTGAAGTTGGATACAGTGTGCTGTGAGTACTGTTACAGGAGGTCATATAGTACTTGGTGGTGTGTTACAGTGAGTCATAGAGTGTAGGATGGGGAGTTATAGTGGGTAACAGAGTGCAGGGTGGGATGTTACATTGAATCACAGAGTGCAGGCTGGGATATTACAGGGGGTCATAGAGTTCGGGTTTGGGTGACCCAGCAGGTCATAGATTGCAGGGTGTTGTGCTACTGTGGGTTTCAGTGTGCAGGGAGGGGTGTTACAGTGTAACACAGAATGAAGGCTGAGGTGTTACTGGGAGATACAGAGTATAGAGTGGGTTGTCACATTGAGTCACAGAATAAAGTGTGGGGTGTTACAGTGATTTATAGAATGTAGGGTTGGATGTTAGAGTGGGTCATAGAGTACAAGGTAGGGTTTTACAGTGGGACAGAATGAAGGTTGGGGTGATACAGTGAGAGTATTGAGTGGGGTGTTACAGTGAGTCACAGAATGAAGGGTGTGGTGTTACAGTGGGTAATAGAGTGCAGGCTTTGGTGTTACAGTGAGATAGACAGTAGTGTGGGATGTTACAGTGGGACACAGAGTGAATGGTAGGGTGTTACAGTGAGATACAGTGTGGAACATTGTGTGTTGCCGTGTGTCACAGAGTGAATGATGGGGTGTTACAGTGTGACACAGAGATTAGGGTGTTGAGTTACAGTGAGTCATTGAATGCCATTGGGATGTTACAGTGTGTCAGAGTGCAGGCTCGAGTGTTACAGTGGGTAATAGGGTACTTGGTGGGGTGTTACAGTGAGTCATAGAGTGCAGGGTGGTGTGTTGCAGTGGATCATAGTGCAGACTGTAGTGTTACAGTGACACACAGACAGTAGTGAGGTGTGTTACAGTGAGTAACAGAGTGCAGGATCAGCTGTTACAGTGGGTCACAGCGTTCAGGCTTGGATGTTACAGTGGGACACAGAGTGAAGGGTGGGGAGTGACAATGAGTCATAGAATGCAGGCTGGATGATACAGTGTGTCACAGTGTGCACACTTTGGTGTTACAGTGAGACACAGACAGTAATGTGGGGTGTTACAGTGGGTAACAGAGTGCAGGGTTGGCTGTTACAGTGGGTCATGGAGTGAATGGTGGGGTGTTGCAGCGAGACACATTGTGCAGCACTTTGTGTTAACATGTATCACAGTGTGAAAGATGGGGTGTTACAGTGTGACACAGAGTTTAGGGTGGGGAGTTTCAGTGAGTCACAGAGTGCAGGGTATTATATTACAGTAAGACAGAGTGCAGGGTGGTGTGTTACAGTCTGTAGCACAGTGATGGGTGGGGTCGTACAGTGGGTCATGGAGTATAAGGTGGGGTTTTACAGTGAGACAGAGAGTGCAGTGTGGGTTGTTACAGTGTGATTTAGAGTGCAGGGTAGGGAACTACAGTGACACACAGAGTGTAGGGAGGGATCTTACAGTGGGTCAAATATGGTAGTGTGGGATCTACAGTGGGTCTCAGGGTGCATGGTGGGGCGTTACAGTGGGTCAGAGTGTGCAGTTTTGGGTGTAACATTGGCAAACAGAGTGATGGGTGAGGTGTTACAATGTGTCACAGAGTGAAGGGTCTGGTGATACAGTGGGTCACAGAGTGAAGGCTGTAAATCATTGTAACATTTCAGATGTGTTACAGTGAGTCAGAGAAGGAAGGCTGTGGTGTTACAGTGAGACATCAAGTATATATTGGGGTGTTACAGTGACTCACAGTGTGAAAGGTGGGGTGTTACTGTGAGACCCAGAGTATAGAGTTGCGTGTTACATTGAGTCACAGAGTAAAGGGTGGGGTGTTACTGTGATTTACAGAGTGTAGGGTTGGGTGTTAGATTGGGTCATAGAGTACATGTTGGGGTGTTACAGTGGGACAGAATGAAGGCTGGGGTGTTACAGTGAGACACAGAGTATAGAGTGGGGTGTTACAGTGCGTCACAGACTGTGGGGTGGCATGTTACAATGAGACACAGAGTGGATCATTGTGTGTTACAGTGAGTCATAGATTGCAGACTTTGGTGTTACAGTGAGACAGACAGTAGTCTGGGATGTTACAGTGGGACACAGAGTTAAGGTTGGGATGTTACAGTGAGACACAGTGTGCAGCATTGTGTGTTACCGTGTGTCGCAGAGTGAATGATGGTGTGTTACAGTGTGACACAGAGTTCAGGGTGGGGAGTTACAGTGAGTCATAGAGTGCAGTTGATATGTAACAGTTTGTCACTGTGTGCTGGGTGGGTTTTTACAGTGAGATGCAGAGTGCAGTCTGGGGTGTTACAGTGAGTCCTAATGTGCATGGTGTGGAGCTATGTTGGGTCACAGAGTGCGGGCTGGTGTGTTACACGGGGTCATATAGTACTTGGTGGTGTGTTACAGTGAGACACAGAGTGTAGGGTGGGGAGTTACAGTGGGTAACAGAGTGCAGGGTGGGATGTTCCATTGGTCACAGAGTGCAGGCTGGGGTGTTACAGGGGGTAATAGAGTGCGGGGTGGGGTGTCCCAGTGGGTCATAGAGTGCAGGGTGTTGTGTTACAGTGGGTAATAGAGTGCAGGGTGGGGTGTCCCAGTGGGTCATAGAGTGCAGGGTGTTGTGTTACAGTGGGTAATAGAGTGCAGGGTGGGGTGTTACAGAGGGTAATAGAGTGCGGGGTGGGGTGTCCCAGTGGGTCATAGAGTGCAGGGTGTTGTGTTACAGTGGGTAATAGAGTGCAGTGTGGGGTGTTACGGTGAGACAAAGAGTGTAGAATAGGGTTTTACACTGAGGAACAGAGTGGAGTTTGGGATGTTACAGTGGGTCACAGAGTGCAGGGTGTTGTATTACAGTAAGACAGAGTGCAGGGTGGTGTGTTCCAAGATGTCACACAGTGATGGGTGGGGTCATACAGTGGATCATGGAGTGTAAGGTGGGGTTTTACAGTGAGACACAGAGTGCAGTATGGGTTGTTACAGTGTGATGCAGAGCGCAGGATAGGGAGCTACAGAGACACACAGAGTGTAGGGTGGGTCTTACAATGGTCTCAGATGGTAGTGTGTGGTCTACATTGGGTCTCAGAATGAAGGTAGGGTATTACAAGGTGTCACAGTGTGCAGTGTTGAGTGTAACATTGGAAAACAGTGTGATGGGTGGGGTGTTGCAGTGTTTCACAGAGTAAATGGTTGGGTGTTAGAGTGTGTCACAGAGCGCAGGTTGTTGTGTTACAGTGTGTCAAATACTGTAGGTTCACAGAGTGCATGTAGGGTGTTACAGTGGGACACAGAGTGAATGCTGGGTTGTTACAGTGGGTCACAGAATGCCGATTGTGTTGCTACAGTGGGACAGGGAATGAAGGCTGGGGTGTTACAGTGACTCAAGTGTGAAGGGTGGGGTGTTAAAGTGATTTGCAGGGTGTAGGGTTGTGTGTTACAGTGGGTTATAGACTGTATGGTGGGGTGTTACAGTGGGACACAGAATGAAGGCTGGGGCGTTACAGTGAGACACAGAGTATAGAGTGGGGTGTTACAGAGAGTCACAGAGTGAAGGGTGGGGTGTTACAGTGTGACACAGTTGTTTTTAAACATTTCGGATGAGCCCTTTTTAAATTTTTAAAAAAAATTTTCACACTATAAACCATATAAATACATACAGACATTTTTTCTCTTGAATATATAGTGTAATTTTCTCGCCTTTTGCACCCCTCCCTTCTCTCCCTCCCTCACCCCCCTTCCCATTTATTTAAAATTTAATCTATAAGATACATTAAACCCATTTAACAATGACGTCACTTAATAAAAATAAACAAGAAATTTTTATCTTTTACTTTTATATACTGAGTCAGTTCATTTCGTTGTCTTCTCCTGTCATTTTGGGTGGTAGATATCCACGGTAGGATTTCTCTATTGTATTTCATGTATGGTTCCCATATTTGTTCGAATATTGTGATGTTATTTCTTAAATTATATGTTATTTTTTATAATGGAATACATTTATTCATTTCGATGTACCATTGTTGTATTCTCAAGTTGTCTTCTAATTTCTAGGTTGACATAATACATTTTTTTGCTACAGCTAGGGCTATCATAATAAATCTTTTCTGTGCTCCATCCAAATCGAGTCCAAATTCTTTGTTTTTTATGTTACTTAGGAGGAAGATCTCTGGGTTTTTTGGTATATTGCTTTTTGTGATTTTATTTAATATCTGGTTTAGATCTTCCCAAAAATTTTTCACTTTCTCACATGCCCAAATTGCATGTATTGTTGTTCCCATTTCCTTTTTACAGCGAAAACATCTGTCTGATATTGTTGGGTCCCATTTATTTAACTTTTGGGGTGTAATGTATAACCTGTGTAACGAATTATATTGTATCATGCGTAACCTCGTGTTTATTGTATTTCTCATAGTTCTGGAGCATAGCTTTTCCCATGTTTCATTTTTTATCTTTATGCTTAGATCTTGTTCCCATTTTTGTTTAGGTTTACAGTTTGTTTCCTCGTTCTCCTTTTCTTGCAGTTTGATGTACATGTTTGTTAAAAATTTTTTAATTATCATTGTGTCTGTAATCACATATTCAAAATTGCTTCCTTCTGGTAACCTCAGACTGTTTCCCAATTTGTCGTTCAAGTAGGTTTTCAGTGGGTGGTATGCAAACCTTGTATCGTGAGTTATATTATATTTGTCCTTCATTTGTTCAAAAGATAATAATTTATTTCTTGAAAATAATTTTCTATTCTTTTGATCCCTTTTCTCTCCCATTCTCTGAAGGAAAGGTTATTTATTGTGAAAGGGATTAGTTGATTTTGTGTCAATATTAATTTTGGTAGTTGGTAATTTATTTTATTTCTTTCTACGTGAATCTTTTTCCAAATGTTGAGCAGATGGTGCAATATTGGTAAATTCCTACGTTGCACCAAAATATCATCCCACTTATAGAGTATATGTTCAGGTATCTTCTCCCCTATTTTATCTAGTTCTAATCTGGTCCAATCTGGTTTTTCCTTTGTTTGATAAAAATCTGATAGGTATCTTAATTGTGCTGCTCTATAATAATTCTTAAAGTTTGGTAGTTGTAAGCCTCCTTGTTTGTACCATTCTGTTAATTTATCTAGTACTATCCTCGGTTTCCCCCCTCTCCATAAGAATTTCCTTATTATTTTCTTTAGCTCCTTGAAGAATTTCTCTGTTAGGTGAATTGGTAATGATTGAAATAGGTATTGTATTCTTGGGAAGATGTTCATTTTAATACAGTTTATCCTTCCTATCAGTGTTAGGGGTAAGTCTTTCCAGTGCTCTAAGTCATCTTGTAATTTTTTCATTAATGGCTGATAATTTAGTTTATATAGATGGCCGAGATTATTATTTAGTTGTATACCTAGGTATCGAATTGCTTGTGTTTGCCATCTAAATGGTGATTCTTTCTTAAACTTTGTGAAATCTGCATTATTCATTGGCATTGCTTCACTTTTATTTGCGTTGATCTTGTACCCCGATACTTCTCCATATTCCTTCAATTTCTTATGTAATTCTTTTATTGATATTTTTGGTTCTGTTAAGTATATTATAACATCATCTGCAAATAGACTGATTTTATATTCCTTCTCTTTTATTTTTACCCCTCTTATTTTATTTTCTGTTCTTATCAGTTCTGCTAGTGGTTCTGTAGCTAATGCGAATAGTGAGGGAGATAGTGGACATCCCTACCTTGTTGATCTGCTTAAGTTAAATTGTTTTGATATATATCCATTTACTGTCACTTTCGCCAATGGTCCCTTATATAATGCTTTAATCCAATTAATATATTTCTCTGGTAGGTTGAATTTTTGTAATAATTCCATTCTACTCTGTAAAAGGCTTTCTCTGCGTCTAAAGCAACTGCTACTGTTGGAGTTTTGTTTCCTTGTACTGCATGGATTAAGTTAATGAATTTACAGATATTCTCTGTTGTTCGTCTTTTTTTAATAAATCCAGTTTGGTCTAGTTTTACTATTTTTGGTACACAGTAGGCCAATCTTTTTGCTAATAGTTTATCTATTATCTTATAATCTGTGTTAAGTAGAGATATTGGTCAATACGATGCTGGTGTTAGTGGATCTTTCAATAGACAATAGACAATAGGAGCTGGAGTAGGCCCTTCGGCCTGTCGAGCCAGCACCGCCATTTTACAGATCATGCCTGATCACTACTATCAGTATCCCTTTCCAGCCTTATCCCCATAACCCTTAACTCCTTTGTCCACTAGAGTCTTATCTAACTCTCTTTTGAACATAATCAGCGAATCTGCCTCTACCACCCTCTGTGGCAGAGCATTCCACAGATTCACACTTCTCTGGGTAAAAAAATGTTTTCTCATCTCCATCCTAAAGGGCCTACCCTGTATTCTTAAACTATGCCCTCTAGTCCTCGTCTCCCCCATCATTGGGAACAAGTAATCCGACTTCACCCTGTCTATCCCCCTGATAATTTTGTATACCTCAATTATGTCCCCCCTCATCCTTCTAAACTCCATCGGATACAAGTCCAGTTTTTCTAGCCTTTCATCATATGTCAACCCCGCCATCCCTGGAACTAACCTTGTAAATTTGCGCTGCACACCCTCTATAGCTAGTATGTCCTTCCTCAAAATTGGAGACCAAAACTGGACGCAATACTCAAGGTGGGGTCTCACCAGGGCCATGTACAACTGCAGAAGGGCGTCTCTGTTCCTATACTCCAATCCCCTCTTTATGAAAGCCAACATGCCATTTGCCTTCTTCACAGCTTTCTGAACCTGCATGTTAGCCTTCAGTGACCGGTGAACAAGTACACCCAGATCCATTTGCACCACCCCACTCCCTAGCTTGTCTCCATTTAAATAATACTCAGCTTTCCTATTATTGCCCCCAAAATGGATAACCTCACATTTGCTCACATTGAACGTCATCTTCCATTCAGCAGCCCACTCCCCCAACCTGTCCAAGTCCCTCTGCATTTTCCTGACATCCTCCTCACACCCCACACCGCCACCCAGTTTAGTGTCATCTGCAAATTTGCTCATGTTATTAATAATCCCCTCATCCAAATCATTTACATAAATTACAAACAACTGAGGACCCAATACCGATCCCTGCGGCACTCCACTCATCACATCCTGCCATCCTGAAAAAGACCCGCTTACTCCAACCCTTTATTTCCTATTTCTTAACCAATTTCCTATCCATGTCAGCACCTTACCTCCAATACCATGCTCCCTGATCTTGCCCACTAGTCTCCCATGCGGTACCTTATCAAAGGCCTTCTGGAAGTCCAAATACACCACATCCACTGGCTCTCCCAAGTCCACCCTCTTTGTCACATCCTTGAAAAATTCCAGAAGGTTAGTCAAGCATGACTTACCCTTAAGGAATCCATGCTGACTAGCCCTTATACTATTATTTCTGCCTAAGTGTTCTGCTATTACTCCTTTTATGATAGACTCCAATATCTTCCCCACCACCGACGTCAGGCTGACCGGTCTATAATTTCCCATTTTCTCCCTCCCTCCCTTCTTAAAAATCGGCACCACATCAGCCACTCTCCAATCCTCAGGGACCTCCCCTGAATCTATGGAACTTTGGAAAATGTCGACCAGTGCCTCCACAATTTCCATAGCAACGTCTTTAAGCACCCTGGGATGCAGCCCATCAGGCCCTGGGGATTTATCAGCCTTCAGTCCCAACAATTTATTCACAACCTCTTGCTTCTAGATCCGGATATCCATTAGATCCCCTACTTCCCCAGGAAAGTTCCCCAAGTCTCTTGATACCGCATGACCACTACCCCCTAACTGACCATAACCTATATCCTCCTTGGTGAAGACAGTTGCAAAGTATTTGTTAAATTTCTCAGCCATCTCCTTGTTTCCGGTAATAATTCCACCCTTTTCCATTCTTAATGGACCAATTTTGGACCGAACCAATTTCTTCCTCTTCACATATTTAAAAGAGCTTTTGCTATCCTCCATTATATTATTTGCTAATTTCCTCTCGTACTTCATTTTCCCCTCTCTTATGACTTTCTTAGTTACCCTCTGATGCTCTTTGAAGGTTTCCCAATCCTCTAACTTCCTACTCTGCTTCGCTATCTTATACTCACTTTAGATTTGATATTGCACTTGATTTCATTAGTTAGCCACGGCTGCCATTTGCATCTCCTAGAGCCTTTCCTCCACTTTGGAATAAATTTGTCCTGAATCCTGTGAAGAATGTCCAAAAATACCTGCCATTTTTCCCCAGTTGTCCTCCCAGATAGTGTATCTTTCCATTTTATTTTGGCTAGCTCCTCCCTCATAGCTGCATAATCCCCTTTATTTAACTGCAGTACAGATGCTTCCGACTTCCTTTCTTTTTCCCTTTCTAATTGCAGCTCAAAAGTAACCATAGCATGGTCACTATTCCCTAATGGCTCCCCTACATCGAGGTCACTTATTAACTCTGCGTTGCTGCACAGCACCAAGTCCAGAATCGACTTCCCCCTGGTAGGTTCCTCCACTAGCTGTTCCAAGAAAGTATCTCGTAGACATTCAATAAACTCACTCTCTTGTGTTCCTGCCCCCGTCTGATTATCCCAGTCCACCTTCATGTTGAAGTCCCACATAACTACCGTATTGCTACCACTTTGACATGCCACTCTTAATTCCTGATTTATACTTCTACCGATATCTGAGCTACTTCTCGGAGGCCTGTAAATGACTCCCATTATGGTCCTCATGCCTTTGCAATTTCTTAATTCTATCCAAACAGTCTCTACCCCACCTGTTTCAATGTCTTTCCTTTCAAACGCCTGAATTTCATTTCTTACCAACAGAGCTACCGCACCTCCTCTTCCTAACTTTCTGTCTTTTCTATAGGACGTGTACCCGGGAACATTTATTTCCCAATCCTGCCCTTCCCGCAGCCATGTCTCCGTTACTCCGACAATGTCATAACCTCCCATTGCCATTTGCGCCTCAAGCTCATCCATTTTATTCCTTACACTCCGTGCATTCATACACAATACCTTGATACCATATCTCCTTTCTCCCTCCACCTTTGTTCTCAATGCACTTGCCCCTACTCTCCTATTCTTTTTAGTTCCCTTTTTCCTTATTGTTTCACCGTCTAACGGAACCACCCCTATATTCACTCTCCTATCTGCTTCCCTATCAGTTCTGTTCCCTTCCCCCTGCCAAATTAGTTTAAATCAAATCCGACAGCATTTTTAAACCTAACTGCCAGTATATTGGCCCCCGTTGCATTCAGGTGTAAACCATCCCTCCTGTAGAGGTCTTGTCTTCCCCAGAAGAGATCCCAATGGTCAATGAACCTGAATCCCTGCACTCTGCACCATTCCTTCAGCCACACATTTAACCTCCTGATTTTATTATTTTTGCCCCCACCCACGCTCAGCACAGGTAGCAGCCCCGAGATTACAATCCTGGAGGTCCTGCTTCTTAACCTCCTTCCGAGCTCACAGTAGTCCTTCTTCAGGATCTCCTTCATCTTATCCACGTCATTTATACCCACGTGTATCAGGACTTCTGGCCGTTCACTTCCCCCCCCAGGATATTCTGAACCCTATCCGAGACGTCTCGCACCCTGGCTGCTGGGAGGCAACAAACTATACGGGAACACTTGTCAGGTTCGCAGAATCTTTTGTCTGTTCCCCTGACAATGGAGTCCCCAATGACCACCTTGTTCCCCTTCCTTCCTTTCCGCACCACTGATTCCCTTGGTGCTACCTCTGGCAGGTTCTCTTCCCCAACTACATCCAATGCACTATATTTGTTGCTAAGAGCAGTAGCCACCAGGGTGCTCACCACAGAGCTAGAAACTTTCCCCCCTCCCCTGACAGTAGTCCACTTACCTGACCCCCCCAATCCAGGGGTAAGCACTTCCCTGAGCGTTGTATCTATAATTTCTTCACTCTCCCTGATAAGCCTCAGATCATCAAGCTGCAACTCCTTTTCTTTAATTTTATTCTTTAATACTTGTGTCTCGTTACATCCCCTGCAGGTATGTCCTGTGGGAAGATTTAAGGTCCTGTCACTTACCTGCTCACTCTCTCTTGCGAGCCTAAGGTCATCAAGCTGGAGCTCCAGTTCATCAACTCGGCCCCTAAGGAACCCCACCTCTTCGCACCTGGCACAGATATGGTCATTTGGGAGGGTGGAGGTCACGCATGGCTCCCACATCTGGCAACTTGAGCAGAGCACTAACCCCATAGGCGTGGCTCAGCCTTTTAATGTAATGTACAGTGCACTCACCTAGGAAGGGCTAATAAAACAGCCAACCTTTCTCTCCGCCTGCTTTGGTATTACTGTAATTATTGCTGTTTTGCATGAATCTGGTATGTTTTGTGTTTTTTCAATCTGATTCATTACTTCCAGGAGAGGAGGAATTAATAAGTCTTTAAATGTTTTATAGAATTCTATTGGGAATCCATCCTCTCCAGGTGTTTTATAGTTCTGTAGTGACACAGAGTTTAGGGTGGGGAGTTACAGTGAGTCATAGAGTGCAGTTGGGATGTTACAGTGGGTCACAGAGTTCTGGCCGGAGTGTTACAGTGAGACACAATGTGTCGGGTGGTGTGTTACAGTGGGTCACAGAGTTCTGGCTGGAGTGTTACAGTGAGACACAGCGTGTAGGGTGGTGTGTTACAGTGGGTCGCAAAGTGCAGGTTGGTCGTACAGTGAGTCTCTCCCACCATCTCAACCCCATTCTCTCCCCATGTCTCTGCCCTCCTTTCTGCTCTCTCTACCTCCTAGCCTAACTGAGCTTAGTGAACTGGGTGTGACCCTGCCTCTGTCCTCTGCTGCAGGGAAGTGAAAATGGAGACCCAGCTCGAGGTTGATGTGTGGGATATCCTGCAGAAAGCGCCCTCCTCACAGTACGAGAAGATCGCGTTCCAGTACGGAATCACAGACCTGCGTGGCATGCTCAAACGGCTGAAACACATGAAGAAGGAGGAAAAGAAAAGCACAGGTCACAAACGCAGTGCACCCACGTGCACATTGTGTGTGTGGGGGGGGGGGGAAGCGGGGGTGTGTTGGGGCTATGTGTTGATGGGCAGGGTCTGTGCTCAGTCAGTGAATTACTGTAAAGGGTTCAGTGTGAGGGGGGGTCAGTGTGAGGGGAGTCAATATGAGGGGTTTGTGAGAGGGGGTCAGTTACAGACCTTGCTGCCCTTCACGTGCCCTGCAGCCTTCCTGAAGAAGCTGGATGCAGCCTATCAAGTGGACAAGGGCCATCGAATGCGTTTTGTGGTGGAGCTGGCCAACCCTGATGCCGATGTGAAATGGATGAAAAACGGCCAGGAGATCCAAGTCAGCGGCAGGTAAGCCACTACCTCCTTGCCCAAGGATGAGTAATGAAGGCAATCCAGGAGTAACAGGCCCCAGCCTCCGCTGGGGAGGTGTCTCCTTGGGGACTGTGAACGGGCGATGGGGAGAGGGGAAGGGAGCAGAGTGTCACTCGGTGGGTTTTGTGGAGTGAGGCAGGAGAAGGTTGAGTTGTGGAGCAGTGGGGTAGCAGGGTTTGAGGCTGCAGAGTGAGGAGAGTTTTGGAAGCTGAGAGACTGTCCTCTCCTAATTGGTTGAAATCTTGGGTGAAGGGTGCACCAACTCGAACCCTGCACCCAATTCCCCCCAAAACCGTGGCACGGATGGCGTAGTCGTTAGTGCAATGCCTATGCATTGCCAGCAATCAGGACCGAGTTTCGAATCCCGTGCTATCTGTAAGGAGTTTGCATGCTCTCCCCATGTCCCCGAGGGTTTCCCAGGGGGTTCTGGTTTCCTCCCACTGTTCGAAACATACCGGGGGGGTTAAATTTTTAATTTATTAAACCAAGGAGCTGATTGTTGACTTCAGGAAGGGAAAACCAGAGGTGTGTGATGCAGTGATCATCGGGGGATCAGAGGTGGGGAGGGTGAGTTCCTCAAAGTCACTATCTTGGAGGATCTTTCCTGGACCCAACACCCTAATGGCATCATGAAGAAAGCACGTCAGCCCATTTACTTCCTCAGGAGTTTGCGGAGGTTTGGTACGACATCAGAAATCTTGGCATATTTGTTCAGAGGTGTGGTGGTAATTGTGCTGACCGGCTGCATCACGGTCTGGTCTGGGGACACCAGTACCCCTGAGCATAAATCCCTGCAAAAGGTAATTGCCACAGCCCAGGACATCACAGGTAAATCCCTCCTCACCATAGAGAACATCTAGGGGGAACACTACCATCGGAGAGCAATAGCAATCAGCAAAGATCCACACCACCCAGCACACACTCTGTTCTTGCCATCAGGAAAGAGGTCTCGGTGCCATAAGACACTCACCACCAGCCAGGTTCAAGAACAGCTGCTCCCCCTCCACCATCAGACTCCTCAACAACAAACACAATCAGGGACTCGTTTAAGGACTATGACTTGTGTACTTTATTGTTTATTTTATCCTCTCTGTATTGCAGTTTGTTTATATCTGTTTATTTGTTTACATGCATACGCTGTGTACAGTTATTTTTGTACTACCAGTAAGTGGTGATTCTGCCTGGCTCGCAGGATAAGAAATCTCAGGGCTGTATCTGATGTCATGTATGTACTCTGATAAGAAACCTGAAATCTAATGTATTTCCCTCTCTCTCCCCTCTCTCTTGCCCCCCCCCTCCTGCTCACTCTCCATTTGCTATCTTGCTCTCTCTGCCCCTCTTCCCCTCATTCTCTCTCCCCTTTCTCTTCCCCCCTTCCTTAATCTCCCCCTCTCTACCCTTCCCACTCTACTTCCTCCCTCTCTCCTACCTTTTCATTTTCTCTTACCGTCTCTGTCCCCTTTCACTTTCTCTGCTTCCCATTCTTAACATCTCTCTTTACTCTGTCCCTCAACCACCCACCCCCCCCGTCTTCCTTCCTTTCCCCCTCTGCCGACCTGTGTTCGTACAACCACCCCTAAATGGCTCTAATCCGACAACCGATGCAGCAAGTATGTCGGCCCCATCTGATTCTCAGCATTGTGTACATTACCAAAACTGGTAGACTGTGTGTCATGTGTGAGTGTGTGCAATGTATGCGCATGTCTGTGTGTACTGTTTATACTGCGTGTATGTAAGTGGACATGAGTAAATGTGTGTGTGTGTGTGTGTGTGTGTGTGTGTGTGTGTGTGTGTGTGTGTGTGTGTGTGTGTGTGTGTGTGTGTGTGTGTGTGTGCGCATGTCTGGTTTGCAAATTGCCTGAGTTAGACAACAGTTGGTGTGTCTGGGGACCGTGTTTGGGGATGCGTCTGTGTTTATGGTGGGTGGGAGGGCCAGGTGGTGAGCAGTGGTTGCGGGTGGGTCAGCGGTTGACTGAGGTGGGCTGGGTGCTGATGGGATGGGGGGTGTGACCCTTTCTCACCACTGCACTGCTGCCTGCGGCCAGGTTTGACTTTGAGAAGGTGGGGAGCCGACGGGCCCTGACCATCCATCACTGCTCTCTGTCTGACGATGCTGCTTACCAGTGTGAGGTGGGGGACGAGAGGACCATCACAGAGCTCTTCGTCAGAGGTAGGTGGGTCCCTCACCCACCCTCCCTCATATCACCCTCACGCTCACCCCACTTTCATCCAAACCCCACCCTCCCTCACCTCACCCCACTCTCCCTCACTCCAACTCACCCTCACCTACCAGTGTGTGGATGGGGTTATGAGGAGTATGTGAGGGAAATGGGTGGGTGCGGGTGTGAGGGGTGAGTGGGGGAGAGGGTGGGTGGGGGAGGGGAGAGTGGTGCTGGAGGGGAGAGGAAAGAGAGTTGTTGAGGAGAGGAGTGGGTGAGTCTGGCTTAAAGGGTTGGGTGGGAGTCAGGGGATGATTGGGAAGAGAGAGATGATGGGGAGGAGTGGTATGAGTAGGGAGGACTAGGTGGGTGGGGGTGAGGTGTGGGTTGGAAGAAGGAGATGGGTGGGGAGAAATGTGGGGTTGGGGGTGAGTAGGTTACGTTGGGAAGGGATGGGGAGGACTGGGTGGGTGGGGTTAGAGTGGTGATGTGGTGGAAGGGAGGAGGTGGGGGATGATGAGGAAGACTGGAGAGATGGTCTAGGTGTGAAGCCTTGGGTCAGGGTGAGATGGTGGGATCAGCAGGGACCAGCTGTGTCTGGAGGAATGGGGCAGGGTCCAGCCAACCACCAGGCCAGGCTCACCCCATATTGTCTCACTGACAGAGCCTCCAGTGCTGATCACCCATGGCCTGGAGGACCAGGCAGTGATGGTGGGGCAGAGGGTGGAGTTCGAGCTCGAGGTCTCTGAAGAGGGGGCACTGGTGAAATGGTGAGTCCCTCTGACCCGTCACTGTGAAGGGAGCCTCGTCTGACAGCACAGCAACAAATGCAGTCCCCTGGGGTGTTCCCTGAGTGTGGGTGCTCTATGGGTGGGGGTAGGGTGAGGGTGTTCCCTGGGTGTGGGCAGTCCCTGGGTGGGGTGTGTATCCTGGATGTGAATGGTCCCTGGGTGTGGGTCTATGGGTGGGAGGTGGGGTGGGGGTGTCCTCTGGGTGGTGGTCCATGGGTGAGGTGTGTTCCCTGAGTGTGGGTCCTCTATGGGTGGGGGGTTGGGATGTGGGGTATTCCCTTGGTGTGAGTTCTCTATGGGTGGGGGATGTTCCCTAGGAGTGGGTGTCCATGGGAAGGGAGTGTTCCCTGGGTGGGGAGTGTTTCCTGAGTGTGGGTCCTCTAAGGGTGGGTGATGGAGTGGAGGTGTCCCTGGGTGTGGGTCCTCTATGTGTCAGGGGTGGGGTGTGGGTGGTCCCTGCATGTGGGTGGTCCCTGGGTAGGCGGTGGTCCCTGGATGTGGATGGTCCCTAGGTGGGGAGTGTTCCCTGGGTGTGGTTCCTCTACGGGTGTGTCATGTGGTGTGGGTGTTCCCTGGGTGTGGGTCCTCTGAGGATGGGGGGTGTTCCCTAGGTGTGGGTGGTCCTCGGATGGGGATTGTTCCCTGCGTGTGGGTGTCCCCTGGATGGGGGTGGTCCCTGGGTAGGGGTGGAGCATTAGGGGCATTTGGAAAGATCACTGGGGTTTGGAGGAAGAAGGGGGAATGGGGAGAATCTACGGCTTCCATCATTATTCCCTCCTCTTGTCTGCAGGGAGCGAGATGGACAGGAGCTGAAACGGGAGGAGACTTTCAAGTACCGCTTCAAGAAGGATGGCAAGAAGCACACTCTCTTCATCAATGATGTGGCCCTAGAGGATGCAGGCCACTACATCGCCAAGACGAGTGGTGGAGAATCGATGGCTCAACTGCTGGTGCAAGGTGAGTCATCAAACTGGGTGCCATATCTCCCACTCCCAGTGAGCCCCTCCCTCCACCAGTGCTGGATTCTAGGTTAATACTTGGCCTCTGGGTCTGAGCCACAATTCCATCTGACCAAGCATTTTAACTCCCCTGCCCTTGGCTGACCTTGGCCTTGTCCGCTGAAGAATGACAACTTGAGGAACAACACATCATCATCCGATTGCACAGTCTGAAATGTAACAGCATGATCATCGATTATTTTAAAGTGTATGGAACACCCCCACTTGGTTCCACTGTGCCTCCCCCAGTCCTGTTCTCAATTTAGTCAAGTGAAGTTTATCGTCATCCGATTGCACAGCTACGACCTGTTCTCCAGTCCTCAGTGCAATACATAGAGACACACAACCAGATATAACACACATACAGACAAACAATACACATGCAGGACAAGTATTTGATCAATAAAGATAAATAGATAAGTTTTGTTCTGTACAAATGAAAGTCTCAGATGGTGAGTGAGAGCAATTCCTTTGTTTGTTCACCATTCTCCCTTGCCTGTGGGAAGAAGCTGTTCCTCAGCCTGGTGGCACTGGCTCTGATACTCCTGTATCTGTTCCATGATGGGAGCAGCTGAAAGATGGTGTGTGCAGGCTGGAAGGGGGTCCTCAATGATTTGGCACAGTAGATCATGTCGATGATCTTTTCTGCCACTCATATGATCCTGTGGATTGACCTCCGATCCATTTCTCTGTAGCAACCAGACCACACTGTAATGCAGCTGGCCAGGACACTATCGATAGAGCTCCTGTAGAAGGCTGGCATCATGGTGGCCGGTAGCTTTGCCCGCTTTAGACTTCTCAGGAAGTTCAGTCACTGTGGTGCCTTCCTGACAAGTGAGGAGATGCTGAGTGTCCATGATAGGTCACTAGTTAAGTGAACTCCAAGGAACTTGGTGCTCTCCACTCTCTCCACTACAGAGTTGTTGATGTGTAGGGGAGGGTGGTCGTTCCTGGTCCACGATCATGTCCTTTGACCTGTCCACATTGAGATTCAGGTTGTTTCTCTCGCTGCATTTCACGAGATTTTACACCTCTTCTCTGTAGTGAAACTCATTATTGTTGATGATGGGGCAACGACTGCTGTGTCATCTACAAACTAGATGACTCTGTGGGATCTGGATTTGGCGATGCAATCGCCTGAGGTGGGCCAGTGCTCAGCGTGATGGTGACAGACTGTGGTCTTTCCATTAGGAAGTTCAGGATCCAATTGCAAAGATACTGTAATTTTCTCTCTAACTTGCCCCTCCCCACCCAGTAGACTCCCCTCCAACTATCTCTCCAGCACGGTCACCTTCACTCCAAATCTCTGTCACCTATTTATACCTTTACAGTTACTTGTTTCATTATATTCATTACCCCCACTTCCAGCAATGACCATGAGAGGGTTCCAGCCTGACTAGACAATGGACCATTTCTATCTGTGAACGCTGCAAATCCAATGAGTCCCTCCAGCAGCTCACAGTTTGCTCACAGTTTTTCTATTCTTCTTTGAATGCTGAATACTCTCATGTGTAATGCAATGCAGTGAAACCAAAACTTTGCTTTTTGTGCTATCCAAGCAAGGCAGCCCACAGTTAAGTGTTGTATGCAGTGAAATTATAAAATGAAAGTGTGGGATGGAATTTTACAGTGATTCACAGAGTGTAGGGTGGGATGGTACAGTCAGTCACAGCGTGCAGGATGGGGTGGTACAGTCGGTCACAGAGTGCAGAGTAGGGTGTTACAGTGAGACAGTGCATTGTGATGTGGTACAGTCGGTCACAGAGCACAGCGTGAGGTGGTACAGTCGGTCACAGAGTGCAGGGTGGGGTGTTACAGTGAGATACAGTGCAGGGTGGGCTATTACAGTGAGACAGAGTGCAGGTTGGGGTGTTATAGTGGGTCACAGTGTGCAGGGTGGGGTGTTACAGTGAGACCCAGAGTGTAGCATGGGGTGTTACAGTGAGTCACAGAGTGCAGGGTGGAGTGTTACAGTGAGACAGTGCTGAGTGTGGTGTTTACAGTGATTCGCTGTCTGCAATTGAGAGGTGCAGTTGAAGGTCTGCGAGCTTCTGGCGTGTCTGTGAAGCCGCTCATTGGCTGAAGTAGAGCAGTGTTGCTGTTGACTGCACTCTGAGATGCAGCTGTGCAAGCTGGAGTAGCGAATGCCTTATGCTCCTGGCGACCTGGTGTCCTGAAAGGTTTTTAATGTCCCAGAGGGATGGTTCATCAGTCCCCACCCAATGGTTGATCTGCCTTCCCTGTCTCCCGGTGTATCTGGCCACGTCCCCCAGCCCACTCTCCTTCAGGATGAAGGATGTGGATATTTTGGTTTTTTTTCTATTTAAATTTAGTCCTACAATACAGTAACAGGCCATTTGGCCCACAAGGTGGTGCTGCAGAATATACACCCAATTGACCTACAATGCCCCACATTTCAAATGGTTAGAGAAATCTGGAAAATTGTGCAGACCCTGGGAGAACATACAAACATCATAGAGACAGCTTGGGATTCAAACCCTGGTTCTGTAACAGTGTCATCTGGAACAGAGGCGTAGGCTTGGGGCCGATTCTCACACCATGGAGACTGTCTGTCGAGCTGGAGAGGAGGAGCGTGTCGTGATTGGAGCCCTGAACTTGCCACGACTACATTCCCTATCGCACTCCCCCCCTCCCCCAAACAATCCCAATGATGGGGCCTTGTATCGGTCGCAAAGGTCTACTCACCCATCTCTCCCTCCGCCATGCTTCGTCGATTCATATGCAACCATAGGGCCTCTAATTGGTTTGAAGGGTCCATTCACCCATCTCTCCCATCTGCTGTTCCCTCTTCTCCCCTCCCTCACCACAGAGAAGCAGCTGGAGGTGTACCAGAGCATGGCGGACCTGACGGTCAGAGCGAGGGAGCAGGGGGTGTTCAGGTGCGAGGTGTCTGATGAGATAGTGAAGGGGAAATGGTACAAGGATGGCAAGGAACTGACACCCAGCGACCGGCTGCAGATCACACACATCGGCAGGTGAGTGGGGAGAGAGGGTGGGGGAAAGACCCGGCACAGCAGCCTTGGGGGCAGGTGTGTGTCCGCAGACCAACAGTACTTTATGGGCCTAACAGTGATCACTGTGGACTGGATGGTCACTATGGTCTGGATGGTCACTATGGGTCTGATGGTCATTGTGGACTGGATGGTCACTGTGGTCTGAATGGTCACTGTGGGTCTGATGGTCATTGTGGGCTGGATGGTCACTGTGGTCTGAATGGTCACTGTGGGTCCGATGGTTACTATGATCCTGATGGTCTCTATGGGCCGGATGGTCACTGTGGGATGGATGGTCACAGTCAGCCATACAGTCACACTGGGCCAGATGGTCACTGTGGGATGGATGGTCATGGTAGGCCAGTCACCCTGGGCCAGAATGTCACTGTGGGCTAGATGGGCTCTTTAGCTGAGACTGTGTTTGGAGGGAGGGTGTCAGAAACACAAATTCTCACAAATGAGTCTCTTTAAGATCGGTGACACGACAAGCTTTATTCTCAAGTCTGCAGAGTTGGACTCAACCGGCTTCTTGCCAAGTCAAGCCCTGATACATACAGTGCATTGTTTTTTATACAATTTGCTTGTCCTTCGGCATCTCCACTACACTGCTTTAATTGGTTAGTTTTTGCAGAATCATCCTGATTACTGTTAGTCACGCACACCACGATCATTCATGACCTCTGCTCACACCAAATTCTGTTTTTCACTCTTTATCAATCTTTGGCTCCTGCATGTCTCTCTGTAGTTAAATCTGTTGCAAGTCTTTTGTAACATTTTCCAGCTAAACTCCAGTGGTTAGCCCCCTTTTATGACTAATCATCACATTTTAACTTAAACCCTTTTTAACCCAAATTCTCTATCTATAACAGAGGGTGTGGGGAAGTGCATCGCTGGGTTTAGGGTGTGCCAATGGGGCACTGCCTTGTACTTTGTCTGTGGGGATACAATGGGAGGGGGGGAAGGAAGCAGGGTTTCATGGCAGCTTTAATCCCACTGCTCCCAGAAGCTCCTCCGTGGTTTTGCCAGTTGTCTGAGAGGCAGCTCATGTGAACCTGGCTGTGGCCCAGCTACAGCTGTGTGTTCATCGTCAGATACACACTGACACTGACTGTACACTCCTGTCAATTTTACTGTTACGAGCGAAACAGAAAGCCTGCAGATGCTGTGATGGTGTAAAAACACAGCGAAATGGTAGAGGAACTCAGCCAGTCTCGCAGCGTCTATAGGAGGGAAAGATATATTACCGACCTTCGGGCCTGAGCCCTTCTTCAAGATTTCAGCAAAAAAGCAGGAGCTTCTCAATAAATCAATGAAGACTGAATGGGAACAGTTAAAGAATGGGAGGGGGAAGAATCCAGAAGGTGGGAATTGATTCTGGCTCTGTGAAAGGAGAGGAGGAGAGAGTGGGGGTGAGAGAGAGAGAGAGAGAGAGAGAGAGAGAGAAAGAGAGAGAGAGAGAGAGAGAGAATGGGGGGAGCGCGAGAGAGGGAGAGTAAGAGAGGGAGCGAGGTAGAGAGAGAGGGAGAGCGAAAGAGGGAGCGAGGTAGAGAGAGAGAGGAAGAGCAAGAGAGGGAGAGGGAGAGAGGGAGAGCGAGAGAGGGAGAGACCAAGAGAGAGAGAGAGGGGAGAGGGAGAGAGAGAGCACTAGAGGAAAGGAAGCAGGGGATGAAGATGGGTAAGGAGTTTTAATGGAAACTGGAGGAGTCGATGTTAATGCCATCCAGTTGGAGGGGTCCTAGATGAAAGTTGAGGCAGTATTCCTCCAATTTGTGGGTGGTCTCACTCTGGCAGTGCAGAAGACCACGTACAGACTTGGCAGCAAGGGAATGGGATGGAGAATTGAAATGGTGGCCACTGGAAGATCCACACTATTGCTATTGAGCTGAGATGCTCAAGAAAGCGATCTCCAAGTCTGTACCCAGTCTCTCCAATGCAGAGGAGACCACAGTGGGAGCACCGGATACAGCAGATGACCCCTGCAGATTCACAAGTGAAACATTGCTTCACTTGGAAAGACTATTTGGGGCCACGAATGGTGGTGAGGGAGAAGGTGTGGGCACAGGTGGAGCATCTCCTGCAGTTAGAGGTAAGTCTAACTGATTGGTGGGGAGGGAGGAGAGAGGTTCACGAAGGAAGCGGTGGAAATAGTGGAGGAGGATATGTTGGACATGTAGGCTGGGGGAGTGGTAGGTGAGGAGAAGGAGAAACCTGTCCCTGTGTATGTGGGAGTGGGGGGGAAGGTCGGATGGTGCCAGGGCAAATAAATGAATAATGTAGGATATGTCGAGGTGGCTGTGGGAGTTGGTGGGTTTGAAGAAGACGCCTGTTGAGCGTATGTCTCCTGATGCCAGACAGAGAACACCTGAAAATTTGATGAACAACACTTCATCTTCCGTCTTGGGCATCCTCCAACCGGATGGAATTGATATCAACTTCTCTGGTTTCCATTAATCCCCACCCCTCATCTTCGTCTCCAAGACATCCTTCCTCTAGTTTTCTCTTTCTCTCTCTCTCTCTCCCTTCCCTTTTCCCTGTCTCCCTTTACAGATCCAAAATCGATTCTCACCTCTCTATTTATATTGAATTAGCAACATTTGTCTGTTGGCCTGGGCTCTTTCACCTCTCATTCTTCCCCCTTTTTCTCCTTCACACCCTATTGAGGTGCCTGCCTGCTTTTGGCTAAAAGAAGGGTTCAGGTCCGAAACCTTGGTAATATATTATTACATCCTATGGATGCGGCGAGACTGTTACATTACAGTCAGGTCGATACGGTAGCTGACTGTGCACTCCTTTCAGTTCAACACTGTCACAACCTACTGCATAACAATCAGGTTCACACAATAACCGACAATGCACCCCTGTCATTTAAACATCATTACACCCTGCTACATTACAGTCAGGTCCACACGGTTACCAACTGTGCACTCCTGTCATTTAATCCTCATTACAACCTGCTACATTACAGTCAGGTCCACACTGTAACCGACTGCACACTCCTGTCGTTTAAACACTGTTACTACCTGCTGCATTACACTCAGATCCAGACTAATAGACTGTGCACTCCAGTCATTTAAATACTGTTAGAGCCTGGTGCAATACAGTTAGGTGCACACTGTGACTGACTGCAATCTCCAGTTATTTAAATGTTGTTACATCCTGCAGCATTACAATCAGGTCCACATTGTAGCTGACTGTGCACTCCAGTCATTTAAACACTGTTACAACCTGCTGCATAACAGTCAGGTCCACAAATAACTATGCACTTCTGTCATTTAAGCATTGTTACTACCTGCTGCATTATACTCAGGTCCAGACTAATGGACTGTGCACTCCATTCATTTAAATACTGTTAGAGCCTGGTGTAATACAGTTAGGTGCACACTGTAACTGACTACACAATCCTGTCATTTAAACACTGTTACAACCTGTGGATTACAGTCAGGTCCACTCCGTTACCGACTGTGCACTCCTGTCATTTAAACATCATTACATCCTGCTACATTACGGTCAGATCCACAAAAGTAAGTGATTATGCACTCCTGTTAGTTCAACATTGTTATAACCAACTACATTACAGTCAGTTCCACAATGTAACTGACTGTGCACTTCTGTTTGTTCAACACTATTACAACCTGCTGCATTACAATCAGGTCCACAGTGTAACTGACTGTGCACTATTGTTGTTTTAAGACTGTTACAATCTGCTGCATTTCTGTCAAGTCCACTCTGTAACTGACTGCAATCTCCAGTCATTAAAACACTGTAACAAACTGCGGCATTACAGTCAGGTCCAGACTAACAGACTGTGCACTCCAGTCATTTAAATACTGTTACAACCTACTGCAATACAGTCAGGTGCACACTGTAACTAACTGCACAATCCTTAAGTTTAAGCACTCTTACAACCTGCTGCATTACAGTCAGGACCACACTGTAGCCAACTGTCCACTCCTGTCATTTAAACATCGTCACAACCTGCTACATTACAATCAGATCCACAATGTAACCGAGAATGTACTCCTCTCATATAAATACTGTTAAAACTTGCTACATTACAGTAAAGTCCACACAGTAACTGACTGGGCACTCTTGTCGTTTAAAAACAGTTACAATCTGCTATGTTAAAGTCAGGGCCACACTGTAATCGACTGCACACTCTAGTCATTTAAACGTTGCTACAACCAGCTGAATTACAGTCAGGTCCACACTGTAATGGACTGCACACTCCTGACATTTGAATGTTGCTACAACAGCTGAATTATAGTCTGGTCCAGACTCCTGTCATTTAAACATCATTACACCCTGATACATTACAGTCAGGTCCACACTGTAACTGACTGCATACTCCTGTCACTTAGACACTATTGCTATCTGTTGCATTACAGTCAGTTCCAGACTAACCGATGGTGCATCCCTATCATTTAAACACTGTTACAAACTGCTGCATGAATGTCTGGTCCACACTTTAACCAACTGTTCACTACTGTAATTCAAATACAGTTACAATCTGCTACATTAAAGTTAGGTCCACACTGTAACTGACTGCACACTCCTGCTATTTTCACACTGTTACAACCTGCTGCTTTACAGTCAGGTGCACAATGCAACCGACTGCACACACCTGTTGTTTAAACACTGTTACAAACTGCTGCATTACAGTCAGATCAACTCTATAACTGACTGCACAGTCCAATCATTTCAACGTTGTTACAACCTGCTGCACTACAGTCAGGTCCACACTGTAACTGACTGCACACTCCTGTAGTTTAAACACTGTTACAACCTGCTGCATTACACGCAGGTCCAGACGAATGAACTGTGCACTCCAGTCATTTAAATACTGTTACAGCCTGTTGCAATACAGTTAGACGCACACTGTAACTGAATGCACACTCCTGTCATTTAAACACTGTTACAACCTGCTGCATGAATGTCAGGTCCAGACTAAACGATGGTGCACCCCTGTCATTTAAACACTGTTACATCCTGCTGCATGAATGTCTGAGCCACACTTTAACCAACTGTTCACTACTGTCATTCAAATACAGTTACAACCTGCTACATTACAGTCAGTTCCACACAGTAACCAACAATGCAATCCTGTCATTTATACATAATTACACCCTGCTACATTACAGTCAGTTCATACGGTTACCAACTGTGCACATCTGTCATTTAAACCTCATTACAACCTGCTACATTACAGTCAGGTCCACACTGTAACTGACTGCACACTCCTGTAGTTTAAACACTGTTACAATCTGCTTCGTTACAGTCAGGACCACACAGTAACGACTGTGAACTCCTGTCAATTCAACACTGTTACAACCTACTACATTACAGTCAGGTGCACATTAACTGAATGCATACTCCTGTCATTTAAATACTGTTACAACCAGCTGCATGAATGTCAGGTCCAGACTAAAGAATGGTGTACCCCTGTCATTTAAAAACTGTTACAACCTGCTGCATGATTGTTTGGTCCACACTTTAACCAACTGTTCACTACTATCATTCAAATACAGTTACAACCTGCTACATTAAAGTTAGGTTCACACTGTAACCGACTGCACACTCCTGTCAGTTCAACACTATTACAACCTGCTGCATTGAAGTGAGGTCACACAATACCCAACTGTGCACTCCTGTCAGTTCAACACTATTACAACCTGAAGCATTACAGTCAGGTCCACACTGTAACCGACTGTGCACTCCTGTCATTTAAGCACCATCACAATCTGTTGCATTACAGACAGGTCCACATGGTAACCAACTGTGCACTCCTGTTATTTATACATCGTAACAACCTGTTACATTACAGTCAGGTCGATACGGTAACTGACTGTGCACTCCTTTCAGTTCAACACTGTCACAACCTACTGCATAACAATCA
The DNA here is from genome assembly GCF_036971445.1 of Narcine bancroftii. Taxonomy (NCBI): domain Eukaryota; kingdom Metazoa; phylum Chordata; class Chondrichthyes; order Torpediniformes; family Narcinidae; genus Narcine; species Narcine bancroftii. Next base: position 249,629,132 of record NC_091469.1, on the reverse strand, counting down.
GGTTCACACAATAACCGACAATGCATTCCTGTCATTTAAATATCATTACACCCTGCTACATTACAGTCAGGTCCACACGGTTACCAACTATGCACTCCTGTCATTTAAATACCATCACAATCTGTTGCATTACAGTCAAGTCCAAATGGTAACCAACTGTGCACTCCTGTTATTTATACATCGTAACAACCTGTTACATTACAGTCAGGTCGATACGGTAGCTGACTGTGCACTCCTTTCAGTTCAACACTGTCACAACCTACTGCATAACAATCAGGTTCACACAATAACCGACAATGCATTCCTGTCATTTAAATATCATTACACCCTGCTACATTACAGTCAGGTCCACACAGTTACCAACTGTGCACTCCTGTCATTTAAACCTCATAACACCGTGCTACATTACAGTCAGGTCCACACTGTATCCGACTGCACACTCCTATCATTTAAACATTGTTACTACCTGGTGCATTATACTCAGGTCCAGACTAATGGACTATGCACTCCAGTCATTTAAATACTGTTACAGCCTGGTGCAATACAGTTAGATGCACACTGTAACTGACTGCACAATCCTGTCATTTAAACACTGTTACAACCTGATGCATTATAGTCAGGTCCCGACCAACCAACTGTGCACTCCTTTCAGTTCAACACTGTTACAACCTGAAGCATTACAGTCAGGTCCACACTGTAATCGACTGTGGACTCTTGTCATTTAAACACTGTCACAACCTGTTGCATTACAGTCAGGTCCACATGGTAACCAACTGTGCACACCTGTTATTTATACATCATAACAACCTGCTACATTACAGTCAGTTCCACACAGTAACCGACAATGCAATCCTGTCATTTATACATAATTACACCCTGCTACATTACAGTCAGGTTCACACGGTTACCAACTGTGCACTCCTGTCATTTAAACCTCATTACAACCTGCTACATTACAGTCAGGTCCACTGTGTAACTGACTGCACACTCCTGTAGTTTAAACACTGTAACACCCTGCTGCATTACACTCAGGTCCAGAGTAATGGACTGTGCACTCCAGTCATTTAAATACTGTTCCAGCCTGCTGCAATACAGTTAGGTGCACACTGTAACTGAATTCACACTTCTGTCATTTAAACACTGTTACAACCTGCTGCATGAATGTCAGGTTCAGACTAACCGACGGTGTACTCCTGTCATTTAAACACTGTTATATATTGCTGCATGAATGTCTGATCCAAACTTTAAACAACTGTTCATTACTGTCATTCAAATACACTTACAACCTGCTACATTACAGTCAGTTCCACACAGTAACAGACAATGCACTCCTGTCATGTATACATAATTACACCCAGCTACATTACAGTCACGTTCATACGGTTATCAACTGTGCACTCCTGTCATTTAAACCTCATTACAACCTGCTACATTACAGTCAGGTCCATCCTGTAACTGATTGTGCACTCCTGTCAATTCAAAACTGTTACAACCTAGTACATTACAGTCAGGTCCATCCTGTAACTGATTGTGCACTCCTGTCATTTAAATACGGTCACAATCTGGTGCATTACAGTCAGGACCACACAGTAACGACTGTGCACTCCTGTCAATTCAACACTGTTACAACCTACTACATTACAGTCAAATCCACACAGAAAATGAATGCATACTCCTGTCATTTAAATACTGTTACAACCAGCTGCATGAATGCCAGGCCCAGACTAAATGATGGTGTACCCCTGTCATTTAAACACTGTTACAACCTGCTGCATGATTGTCTGGTCCACACTTTAACCAACTGTTCACTACTGTCATTCAAATACAGTTACAACCTGCTACATTAAAGTTAGGTCGACACTGTAACTGACTGCACACTCCTGTCAGTTCAACACTATTACAACCTGCTGCATTGAATTCAGGTTCACACAATACCCAACTGTGCACTCCTGTCAGTGCAACACTATTACAACCTGAAGCATTACAGTCAGGTCCACACTGTAACTGACTGTGGACTCCTGTCATTTAAACACGGTCACAATCTGTTGCATTACAGTCAGGTCCACATGGTACCCAACTGTGCACTCCTGTTATTTATACATCGTATCAACCTGTTACATTACAGTCAAGTTGACACGGTAACTAACTGTGCACTCCTTTCAGTTCAACACTGTCACAACCTACTGCATTACAATCAGGTTCACACCATAACCGACAATGTACTCCTGTCATTTAAACATCATTACACCCTGCTACATTACAGTCAGGTCCATACATTTACCAACTGTGCACTCCTGTCATTTAAACCTTATAACACCGTGCTACATTACAGTCAGGTCCACATTGTAGCTGACTGTGCACTCCAGTCATTTAAACACTGTTACAACCTGCTGCATTACTGTCAGGTCCACACTGTAACTGACTGCAATCTCCAGTCATTTAAATGTTGTTACATCCTGCAGCATTACAATCAGGTCCACATTGTAGCTGACTGTGCACTCCAGTCATTTAAACACTGTTACAACCTGCTGTATAACAGTCAGGTCCACAAATTACTGTGCACTTCTGTCATTTAAGCATTGTTACTACCTGCTGCATTATACTCAGGTCCAGACTAATAGACTGTACACTCCAGTCATTTAAATACTGTTAGAGCCTGGTGTAATACAGTTAGGTGCACACTGAAACTGATTGCACTATCCTGTCATTTAAACACTGTTACAACCTGCTGCATTACAGTCAGGTCCCGACCAACCAACTGTGCACTCCTGTCATTAAAGCACTGTTACAACCTGTGGATTACAGTCAGGTCCACACCGTTACCGACTGTGCACTCCTGTCATTTAAACATCATTACAACCTGCTACATTACAGTCAGATCCACAAAGGTAATTGATTATGCACTCCTGTTAGTTCAACATTGTTACATCCAACTACATTACAGTCAGTTCCACAATATAATTGACTGTGCACTTCTGTTTGTTCAACACTATTACAACTTGCTGCATTACAATCAGGTCCACAGTATAACTGACTGTGCACTCCTGTCAGTTCAACACTCTTACAACCTGATGTATTACAGACAAGTCTACACAGTAACTGACAGTGCACTACTGTTGTTTTAAGACTGTTACAACCTGCTGCATTTCTGTCAAGTCCACACTGTAACTGACTGCAATCTCCAGTCATTTAAATGTTATTACATCCTGCTGCATTACAGTCAGGTCCACATTATAGCTGACTGTGCACTCCTGTCATTTAAACACTGTTACAACCTGCTGCATTACAGTCACGTCCTGACCAACGAACTGTGAACTCCTGTCATTAAAGCACTGTTACAACCTGTGGATTACAGTCAGGTCCACTCCGTTACCGACTGTGCACTCCTGTCATTTAAACATCATTACAACCTGCTACATTACAGTCAGATCCACAAAGGTAACTGATTATGCACTCCTGTTAGTTCAACATTGTTACAACCAACTACATTACAGTCAGTTCCACAATGTAATTGGCTGTGCGCTTCTGTTTGTTAAACACTATTACAACTTGTTGCATTACCCTCAGGTCCACAGTGTAACTGACTGTGCACTTCCTGTCAGTTCAACACTCTTACAACCTGATGTTTTACAGGCAGGTGCACACAGTAACTGACTGTGCACAACTGTTGTTTTAAGACTGTTACAACCTGCTGCATTTCTGTCAAGTCCACACTGTAACTGACTGCAATCTCCAGTCATTTAAATGTTATTACATCCTGCTGCATTACAGTCAGGTCCACATTATAGCTGACTGTGCACTACAGTTGTTTTAAGATTGTTACAACCTGCTGCATTTCTGTCAAGTCCACATTGTAACCGACTGCACACTCCTGTGATTAAAACACTGTAACAAACTGTGGCATTACAGTCAGGTCCAGACTAACGGACTGTGCACTCCAGTCATTTAGATACTGTTACAACCTGCTGCAATACAGTCAGGTACACACTGTAACTGACTGCACAATCCTGAGGTTTAAACACTCTTACAACCTGGTGCATTACAGTCAGGACCACACTGTAGCCAACTGTTCACTCCTGTCATTTAAACATCGTTACATCCTGCTAAATTACAATCAGATCCACAAGGTAACCGAGAATGCACTCCTCTCATATAAATACTGTTAAAACTTGCTACATTACAGTAAAGTACACACAGTAACTGACCGGGCAGTCCTGTCATTTAAAAACAGTTACAATTTGCTATGTTAAAGTCAGGTAAACACTGTAATCGACTGCACACTCCAGTCATTTAAACGTTGTTACAACCAGCTGAATTACAGTCAGTTCCACACAGTAACCGACAATGCACTCGTGTCATTTAAACATCGTTACACCTTGCTACATTACAGTTAGGTCCACACTGTAATTGACTGTGCACTTCTGTCAGTTCAATACTGTTACAACCTGCTGCATAACAGTCAGGTCCACACTGTAACTGACTGCACACTCCTCTCATTTAAGCACTTTTGCAATCTGCTGCATTACACTCAATTCCAGACTAACCGATGGTGCACCCCTGTCATTTAAACACTGTTACATCCTGCTGCATGAATGTCTGATCCACACTTTAACCAACTGTTCACTGCTGTCATTCAAATGTAGTTGCAACCTGCTACATTACATTCAGTTCCACACAGTAACCGACAATGCACTCCTGTCATTTATGCATAATTACACCCTGCTACATTACAGTCAGGTTCACACGGTTACCAAAAGAGCACTCTTGTCATTTAAATCTCATTACAACCTGCTACATTACAGTCAGGCCCACCCTGTAACTGATTGTGCACTCCTGTCAGTTCAAAACTGTTACAACCTGCTGCATTACAGTCAGGACCACATGGTAACTGACTGTGCAGTCCTGTCAATTCAACACTGTTACAACCTACTTTATTACAGTCAGGTCCACACTGTAACTGAATGCACACTCCTGTCATTTAAAAACTGTTACAAGCAGCTGCATGAATGTCAGGTCCAGACTAAATGATGGTGTACCCCTGTCATTTAAACACTGTTACAACCTGCTGCATTACAGTCAGGTACACATTGTAGCTGACTGTGCACTCCTGTTGTTTTAACACTGTTACAACCAGATGCATTACAGTCAGGTCCACACTGTAACTGACTGCAATCTCCAGTCATTTAAATGTTGTTACATCTTGCTACATTACAGTCAGGTCCACATGGTTACCAACTGTGCACTCCTGTCATTTAAACCTCATTACAAACTGCTACATTACAGTCAGGTCCACCCTGTAACTGACTGTGCACTCCTGTCAGTTCAACACTGTTACAACCTGCTGCATTGCAGTCAGGACCACACTGTAACTGACTGCACACACCTGTCATTTAAACTCTGTTACAATCTGCTGCATGAATGTCTGGTCCACACTTTAACCAACTGTTCACTAATGTCATTCAAGTACAGTTACATCCTGCTACATTAAAGTTAGGTCTACACTGTAATTGACTACACACTCCAGTCATTTAAACACTGTTACAACCTGTGCATTACAGTCAGGTGCACATTGTAGCTGACTGTGCACTCCTGTTGTTTTAACACTGTTACAACCTGCTGGATCACTGTCAGGTCCACACTGTAATCGACTGCAATCACCAGTCATTTAAATGTTGCTACATCCTGCTGCATTACAGTCAGGTCCACATTGTAGCTGACTGTGCACTCCTGTTGTTTTAACACAGTTACAACCTGCTGCATTTCAGTCATGTCCACACTGTAACCGACTGCCAGTCCTGTTATTTAAACATTGTTACAACCAGATACAGTATAGTCAGTTGCACAATGTAACTGACTGTGCACTTCTGTTAGTTCAAATGTATTATAACCTGCTCCCTTACATTCAGGTCCACATTGTAATTGTCTGTCCTCTCCTGTCAGTTGAACACTGTTACAACATTCTCCATTACAGACAGGCCCTCATTTTAACCGACTGAATACTCCTGTCATTTAAAATCTGTTACAACCTGCTGCATTGTAGTCTGGTCCTACTTTGGCTTGGCTTCGCGGACGAAGATTTATGGAGGGGGTAAAAAGTCCACGTCAGCTGCAGGCTCGTTTGTGGCTCACAAGTCCGATGCGGGACAGGCAGACACGATTGCAGCGGTTGCAAGGGAAAATTGGTTGGTTGGGGTTGGGTGTTGGGTTTTTCCTCCTTTGCCTTTTGTCAGTGAGGTGGGCTCTGCGGTCTTCTTCAAAGGAGGTTGCTGCCCGCCAAACTGTGAGGCGCCAAGATGCACGGTTTGAGGCGATATCAGCCCACTGGCGGTGGTCAATGTGGCAGGCACCAAGAGATTTCTTTAGGCAGTTCTTGTACCTTTTCTTTGGTGCACCTCTGTCACGGTGGCCAGTGGAGAGCTCGCCATATAATACGATCTTGGGAAGGCGATGGTCCTCCATTCTGGAGACGTGACCCATCCAGCGCAGCTGGATCTTCAGCAGCGTGGACTCGATGCTGTCGACCTCTGCCATCTCGAGTACTTCGACGTTAGGGGTGTAAGCGCTCCAATGGATGTTGAGGATGGAGCGGAGACAACGCTGGTGGAAGCGTTCTAGGAGCCGTAGGTGGTGCCGGTAGAGGACCCATGATTCGGAGCCGAACAGGAGTGTGGGTATGACAACGGCTCTGTATACGCTTATCTTTGTGAGGTTTTTCAGTTGGTTGTTTTTCCAGACTCTTTTGTGTCGTCTTCCAAAGGCGCTATTTGCCTTGGCGAGTCTGTTGTCTATCTCATTGTCGATCCTTGCATCTGATGAAATGGTGCAGCCGAGATAGGTAAACTGGTTGACCGTTTTGAGTTTTGTGTGCCCGATGGAGATGTGGGGGGGGCTGGTAGTCATGGTGGGGAGCTGGCTGATGGAGGACCTCAGTTTTCTTCAGGCTGACTTCCAGGCCAAACATTTTGGCAGTTTCCGCAAAGCAGGACGTCAAGCGCTGAAGAGCTGGCTCTGAATGGGCAACTAAAGCGGCATCATCTGCAAAGAGTAGTTCATGGACAAGTTTCTCTTTTGTCTTGGTGTGAGCTTGCAGGCGCCTCAGATGAAGAGACTGCCATCCGTGCGGTACCGGATGTAAACAGCGTCTTCATTGTTGGGGTCTTTCAAGGCTTGGTTCAGCATCATGCTGAAGAAGATTGAAAAGAGGGTTGGTGCGAGAACACAGCCTTGCTTCACGCCATTGTTAATGGAGAAGGGTTCAGAGAGCTCATTGCTGTATCTGACCCGACCTTGTTGGTTTTCGTGCAGTTGGATAATCATGTTGAGGAACTTTGGGGGACATCCGATGCGCTCTAGTATTTGCCAAAGCCCTTTCCTGCTCACGGTGTCGAAGGCTTTGGCGGGGTCAACAAAGGTGATGTAGAGTCCTTTGTTTTGTTCTCTGCACTTTTCTTGGAGCTGTCATGGGGGCAAAGACCATGTCAGTGGTTCCTCTGTTTGCGCGAAAGCCGCACTGTGATTCTGGGAGAATATTCTCGGCGACACTAGGTATTATTCTATTTAGTAGAATCCTAGCGAAGATTTTGCCTGCAATGGAGAGCAACGTGATTCCCCTGTAGTTTGAGCAGTCTGATTTCTCGCCTTTGTTTTTGTACAGGGTGATGATGGTGGCATCACGAAGATCCTGAGGCAGTTTACCTTGGTCCCAACAAAGCTTGAAAAACTCATGGAGTTTGGCATGCAGAGTTTTGCCGCCAGCCTTCCAGACTTCTGGGGGGGATTCCATCCATACCTGCTGCTTTGCCACTTTTCAGTTGTTCGATTGCCTTATATGTCTCATCCAGGGTGGGAACCTCATCCAGCTCTAGCCTTAGGGGCTGTTGAGGGAGCTGGAGCAGGGCGGAATCTTGGACTGTGCACTCCTGTCATTTTAACACTGTTACAACCTGCTACATTACAGTCAGTTCCACAAAGTATACAACAATGCATTCCTGTCATTTATACATCATTACACCCTGCTACATTACAGTCAGGTCCACAAGGTTATCAACTGTGTACTCCTGTCATTTAAACCTCATTAGAACCTGCTACATTACAGTAAGATCCACCCTGTAACTGACGTGCTGTCCTGTCAGTTCAACACTCTTACAACCTGCCGCATGAATGTCTGGTCCACACTTTAACCAACTGTTCACTACTGTCATTCAAATACAGTTACATCCTGCTGTATTAAAGTTAGGTCCACACTGTAACTGATTGTGCACTCCTGTCAGTTCAAAACTGTTACAACCTGCTGCATTACAGTGAGGTCCACATTTTAGCTGACTGTGCACTCCTGTTGTTTTAACACTGCTACAACCTGCTGCATCACGGTAAGGACCACACTGTAACCGATTGCAATCTCCAGTCATTTAAACTTGTTATATCCTGATGCATTACCAGTTTACCTATCTCGGCTGCACCATTTCATCAGATGCAAGGATCGACAATGAGATAGACAACAGACTCGCCAAGGCAAATAGCGCCTTTGGAAGACTACACAAAAGAGTCTGGAAAAACAACCAACTAAAAAACCTCACAAAGATAAGCGTATACAGAGCCGTTGTAATACCCACACTCCTGTTCGGCTCCGAATCATGGGTCCTCTACCGGCATCACCTACGGCTCCTAGAACGCTTCCACCAGCGTTGTCTCCGCTCCATCCTCAACATCCATTGGAGCGCTTTCATCCCTAACGTCGAAGTACTCGAGATGGCAGAGGTCGACAGCATCGAGTCCACGCTGCTGAAGATCCAGCTGCGCTGGCTGGGTCACGTCTCCAGAATGGAGGACCATCACCTTCCCAAGATCGTGTTATATGGCGAGCTCTCCACTGGCCACCATGACAGAGGTGCACCAAAGAAAAGGTACAAGGACTGCCTAAAGAAATCTCTTGGTGCCTGCCACATTGACCACCGCCAGTGGGCTGATATCGCCTCAAACCGTGCATCTTGGCGCCTCACAGTTTGGCGGGCAGCAACCTCCTTTGAAGAAGACAGCATAGCCCACCTCACTGACAAAAGGCAAAGGAGGAAAAACCCAACACCCAACCCCAACCAACCAATTTTCCCCTGCAGCCGCTGCAACCGTGTCTGCCTGTCCCGCATCGGACTTGTCAGCCACAAACGAGCCTGCAGCTGACGTGGACTTTTACCCCCTCCATAAATCTTCGTCCGCAAAGCCAAGCCAAAGAAAAAGAAAACAGTCAGGTCCAGACTAACGGACTGTGCATGCTAGTCATTTAAATACTGTTACAACCTGCTGCATGAATGTCAGGTCCAGACTAACCGACGGTGTACCCCCTTCATTTAAACACTGTTACAAACTGCTGCATGAATGTCTGGTCCACACTTTAACCAACTGTTCACTACAGTCATTCAAATACAGAAACATCCTGCTATATTAAAGTTAGGTCCACACTGTAACTGACTACACACTCCAGTCATTTAAACATTGTTACAACCTGTGCATTACAGTGAGGTCCACATTGTAGCTGACTGTGCACTCCTGTTGTTTTAACACTGTTACAACCTGCTGCATCACAGTCAGGTCCACACTGTAATCGACTGCAATCTCCAGTCATTTAAATGTTGTTACAACCTGCTGCATTTCAGTCAGGTCCACACTGTAACCGACTGCCACTCCTGTCATTTAAACACTGTTACAACCAGATACAGTATAGTCAGTTCCCCAATGTAACTGACTGTGCACTTCTGTAGTTAAAATGTATTACAACCTGCATTACAGTGAGGTCCACACTGTAATCGACTATGCTCTCCTGTCGGTTGAACATTGTTACAACCTGCTGAATTACACTACGGACCACACTATAACCGACTGCGCACTCCTGTTATTTTCATACTGTGACAACCTGCTGCATTACAGTCAGATGCACACAGTAACTGACTGAACACTCCTGTCATTCTAATTCTGTTACAACCTGCTGTATTACAATCAGGTCCAAATTTTAACCAACTGCACACTCCTGTTGTTTAAACGTTGTTACAACTTGCTGCATTATAGTTTGGTCCACGCTGTAACTGACTGTGCACTCCTGTCATTTAAACACTGATAACACATACTGCATTAGAGTCAGGTTCACACTGTAACCATCTGTGCACTTCTGTCATTTAAACACGGTCACAACCTGCTGCATTACAGTGAGCTCCTCACTTTAACTGACTAAGCACGCCTGTCAGTTCAACACTTACAACCAGCTACATTACAGTCAGTTCCACAATGTAACTGACTGTGCACTTCTGTTAGTTCAACACTATTACAACCTGCTGCATTTCAGTCAGGTCCACCCTGTAACTGACTGTGGACTCCTGTCATTTAAACACTATTGCAACCTCCTGCATTACAGTCAGTTTCATACGTTAACTGACTGTGCACTTCTGTTAGTTCAAACTGTTACAACCTGCTGCTTTACAGTCAGATGCACAATGCAACCGATTGCACACTCCTGTAATTGAAACACTTTTACAAACTGCTGCATTACAGTCAATCAACTCTCTAAATGACTGCACACTCCAATCATTTCAACATTCTTACAACCTGCTGCATTACAGTCAGGTCCACACTGTAACCGACTGCACAAACCTGTAGTTTAAACACTGTTACAACCTGCTGCATTACACTCAGGTCCAGATTAATGGACTGTGCACTCCAGTCATTTAAATACTGTTATACCCTACTGCAATACAGTTAGGTGCACACTGTAACTGAATGCACACTCCTCTCATTTAAACACTGTTACATCATGCTGCATGAATATCTGATCCACACTTTAACCAACTGTTCACTACTGTCATTCAAATGCAGTTACAACCTGCTATATTACAGTCAGTTCCACACAGTAACCGACAATGCACTCCTGTCATTTATGCATAATTACACCCTGCTACATTACAGTCAGGTTCACACGGTTACCAACTGTGCACTCCTGTCATTTAAATCTCATTACAACCTGCTACATTACAGTCAGGCCCACCCTGTAACTGATTGTGCACTCCAGTCAGTTCTAAGTTGTTACAACCTGCTGCATTACAGTCAGGACCACACGCTAACTGACTGTGCACTCCTGTCAATTCAACACTTTTACAACCTACTGCATTACAGTCAGGTCCACACTGTAACTGAATGCACACTCCGGTCATTTAAAAACTGTTACAATCAGCTGCAAGAATGTCAGGTCCAGACTAAACGATGGTGTACCCCTGTCATTTAAACACTGTTACAACCTGTTGCATGATTGTCTGGTCCACACCTTAACCATCTGTTCACTACTGTCAATCAAATACAGTTACATGCTTCTACATTAAAGTTAGGTCCACGCTGTAACTGACTACACACTCCAGTCATTTAAACACTGTTACAACCTGTGGATTACAGTCAGGTCACATTGTAGCTGACTGTGCACTCCTGTTGTTTCATACATTAACTGACTGTGTACTTCTGTCAGTTCAACACTGTTACAACTTGCAGCACTGCAGTCAGGTCCACACTGTGACCAATTGTGCACTCCTGTCATTAAGACACTGTTACAACCTGCTGTATTACAGTCATGTCCACACAGTAACCGACAATGCACTCCTGTCATTTAAACCTCATTACAACCTGCAACATTAGTCAGGTCCACCCTGTAACTGACTGTGCACCCCTGTAAGTTCAACACTGTTACAACCAGATACAGTATAGTCAGTTCCACAATGTAACTGACTGTGCACGTCTGTAGTTCAAATGCATTACAACCTGCTGCATTACAGTGAGGTCCACACTGTAATCGACTGTGCTCTCCTGTCGGTTGAACATTGTTATAACCTGCTGAATTACACTACGGACCACACTATAACCGACTGCGCACTCCTGTTATTTTCACACTGTGACAACCTGCTGCATTACAGTCAGGTGCACACAGTAACTGACTGAACACTCCTGTCATTCTAATTCAGTTACAACCTGCTGTATTACAATCAGGTCCACATTTTAACCAACTGCACACTCCTGTTGTTTAAACATTGTTACAACTTGCTGCATTATAGTTTGGTCCACGCTGTAACTGACTGTGCACTCCTGTCATTTAAACACTATTACAACCTGCTGTATTACAGCCAGGTCCATCCTGTAACTGACTGTACACCCCTGTCATTTAAATACTGATAACACTTACTGCATTAGAGTCAGGTTCACACTGTAACCATCTGTGCACTTCTGTCATTTAAACACGGTCACAACCTGCTGCATTAGAGTGAGCTCCACACTTAAACTGACTAAGCACTCCTGTCAGTTCAACACTCTTACAATCAGCTACATTACAGTCAGTTCCACAATGTAACTGACTGTGCACTTCTGTCAGTTCAAACTGTTACAACCTGCTGCATCACTGTCAGGTCCACACTGTAACTGACTCTGCACTCCTGTCATTTAAACACTATTGCAACCTGCTGCATTACAGTCAGTTTCATACGTTAACTGACTGTGCGCTTCTGTCAGTTCAAACTGTTACAACCTGCTGCATCACTGTCAGGTCCAGACTGTAACCGGCTGCAATCTCCAGTCATTTAAATGTTGTTACATCCTGCTGCATTACAGTCAGGACCACACTGTAACTGACTACACACTCCTGTCATTTAAATACTCTTACAACCTGATACAGGAATGTTAGGTCCAGACTAACCAATAGTGCACCCCTGCCATTTAAACACTGTTACAACCTGCTGCATTGCAGTCAGGACCACACTTTAACCAACTGTTCACTACTGTCATTCAAATACAGTTAAAACCTGCAACATTAAAGTGAGGTCCACACTGTAACCGGCTGTGCACTCCTGTCAGTTCAACACTGTTACAACCTTCTGCATTGCAGTCAGGTTCACACTGTAACCTACTGCAATCTCCAGTCATTTAAACGTTGTTACATCCTGCTGCATTATAGTCAGGTCCAGCCTAAAGGACTGCGCACGCTAGTCATTTAAATACTGTTACAACCTGCTGCACGAATATCAGGTCCAGACTAACCGACGGTGTACCCCTGTCATTTAAACACTGTTACAGCCTGATGCATGAATGTCTGGTCCACACTTTAACTAACTGTTCACTAATGTCATTCAAGTACAGTTACATCCTGCTACATTATAGTTAGGTCTACACTGTAACTGACTACACACTCCAGTCATTTAAACACTGTTACAACCTGTGCATTACACTCAGGTCCACATTGTAGTTGACTGTGCACTCCTGTTGTTTTAACACTGTTACAACCTGAAGCATTACTGTCAGGTCCACACTGTAACTGACTGCAATCTCCTGTAATTTAAATGTTGTTACATCCTGCTACATTACAGTCAGTTCCACACAGTAACCGACAATGCACTCCTGTCATTTATGCATAATTACGCCCTGCTACATTACAGTCAGGTTCACACGGTTACCAACTGTGCACATCTGTCATTTAAATCTCATTACAACCTGCTACATTACAGTCAGTCCCACCCTGTAACTGATTTTGCACTCCAGTCCGTTCTAAATTGTTACAACCTGCTGCATTACAGTCAGGACCACACGCTAACTGACTGTGCACTCCTGTCAATTCAACACTTTTACAACCTACTGCATTACAGTCAGGTCCACACTGTAACTGAATGCACACTCCGGTCATTTAAAAACTGTTACAATCAGTTGCAAGAATGTCAGGTCCAGACTAAACGATGGTGTACCCCTGTTATTTAAACACTGTTACAACCTGTTGCATGATTGTCTGGTCCACACCTTAACCATCTGTTCACTACTGTCAATCAAATACAGTTACATGCTTCTACATTAAAGTTAGGTCCACGCTGTAACTGACTACACACTCCAGTCATTTAAACACTGTTACAACCTGTGGATAACAGTCAGGTCACATTGTAGCTGACTGTGTACTCCTGTTGTTTCATACATTAACTGACTGTGTACTTCTGTCAGTTCAACACTGTTAAACCCAGATACAGTATAGTCAGTTCCACAATGTAACTGACTGTGCACGTCTGTAGTTCAAATGCATTACAACCTGTTGCATTACAGTGAGGTCCACACTGTAATCGACTGTGCTCTCCTGTTGGTTGAACATTGTTACAACCTGCTGAATTACACTACGGACCACACTATGACCGACTGCGCACTCCTGTTATTTTCACACTGTGACAACCTGCTGCATTACAGTCAGGTGCACACAGTTACTGACTGAACACTCCTGTCATTCTAATTCTGTTACAACCTGCTGTATTACAATCAGGTCCACATTTTAACCAACTGCACACTCCTGTTGTTTAAACGTTGTTACAACTTGCTGCATTATAGTTTGGTCCACGCTGTAATTGACTGTGCACTCCTGTCATTTAAACACTATTACAACCTGCTGTATTACAGTCAGGTCCATACTGTAACTGACTGTACACCCCTGTCATTTAAACACTGATAACACATACTGCATTAGAGTCAGGTTCACACTGTAACCATCTGTGCACTTCTGTCATTTAAACACGGTCACAACCTGCTGCATTACAGTGAGCTCCACACTTTAACTGACTAAGCACGCCTGTCAGTTCAACACTTACAACCAGCTACATTACAGTCAGTTCCACAATGTAACTGACTGTGCACTTCTGCTTGTTCAACACTATTACAACCTGCTGCATTAGAGTGAGCTCCACACTTTAACTGACTAAGCACTCCTGTCAGTTCAACACTCTTACAATCAGCTACATTACAGTCAGGTCCACACTGTAACTGACTGTTCACTCCTGTCATTTAAATACTATTGCAACCTGCTGCATTACAGTCAGTTTCATACGTTAACTGACTGTGCGCTTCTGTCAGTTCAAACTGTTACAACCTGCTGCATCACTGTCAGGTCCAGACTGTAACTGGCTGCAATCTCCAGTCATTTAAATGTTGTTACATCCTGCTGCATTACAGTCAGGACCACACTGTAACTGACTACACACTCCTGTCATTTAAATACTCTTACAACCTGATGCAGGAATGTCAGGTCCAGACTAACCAATAGTGCACCCCTGCCATTTAAACACTGTTACAACCTGCTGCATTGCAATCAGGACCACACTTTAACCAACTGTTCACTACTGTCATTCAAATACAGTTAAAACCTGCAACATTAAAGTGAGGTCCACACTGTAACCGACTGTGCACTCCTGTCAGTTCAACACTGTTACAACCTGCTGCATTGCAGTCAGGTTCACACTGTAACCTACTGCAATCTCAAGTCATTTAAACGTTGTTACATCCTGCTGCATTACAGTCAGGTCCAGCCTAAAGGACTGCGCACGCTAGTCATTTAAATACTGTTACAACCTGCTGCATGAATGTCAGGTCCAGACTAACCGACGGTGTACCCCTGTCATTTACACACTGTTACAACCTGATGCATGAATGTCTGGTCCACACTTTAACTAACTGTTCACTAATGTCATTCAAGTACAGTTACATCCTGCTACATTAAAGTTAGGTCTACACTGTAATTGACTACACACTCCAGTCATTTAAACACTGTTACAACCTGTGCATTACAGTCAGGTCCACATTGTAGCTGACTGTGCACACCTGTTGTTTTAACACTGTTACAACCTGATGCATTACTGTCAGGTCCACACTGTAACTGACTGCAATCTCCAGTCATTTAAATGTTGTTACATCCTGCTACATTACAGTCAGGTCCACACGGTTACCAACTGTGCACTCCTGTCATTTAAACCTCATTACAACCTGCTACATTACAGTCAGGTCCACCCTATATCTGACTGTGCACTCCTGTCAGTTCAACACTGTTACAACCTGCTGCATTGCAGTCAGGACCACACTGTAACTGACTGCACACTCCTATCATTTAAACACTGTTACAACCTGCTGCATGAATGTTTGGTCCACACTTTAACCAACTGTTCACTACTGTCATACAAATACAGTTACAACCTACTACATTAAAGTTAGGCCCACACTGTAACAGACTACACTCTCCAGTCATTTAAACGTTGCTACAACCTTCTAAATTACAGTCATGTCCACACTGTGCTGCACACTCCTGTCATTTAGACACAGTTACAAACTGCTGCATTAAAGTCTGGTCCACATTGTAGCCGACTGCACACTCCTGTTGTTTTCACACTGTTACCACCAGCTGCATTACAGTCAGGTGCACAATGTAACTGACTACACACTCCTATCATTTTAACACTTTTACCACCTGCTGCATTACAGTCAGGTCCACACTGTAACCAACTGCAATCTCCAGTCATTTCAATGTTGTTACATCCTGCTGCATTACAGTCAGGTCCAGACTAATGGACTGTGCACTCTAGTCATTTAAATACTGTTACAACCTGCTGCATTACAGTCAGGTGCATACTGTAACAGAAAGTACACTCATGTCATTTAAACCTTGTTACAACCTGCCACATAACATTCAGGTCCACACTGTAACCAAATGCACACTCCAATCATTTAAAAGTTGTTATAACCTGCTGCATTACAGTCAGGTCCAATATATTAACTGACTGTGCATGCCTGTCAGTTCATCACTGTTACAACCTGCTACATTACAGTCATGTCCACACAGTAACTGACTGTGCACTCCTGTAATTTCAACACTTTTACAACCTCCTACGTTACAGCCAGGTCCACATTTTAACTGACTGTGTACTCCTGTCGTTTAAACACTGTTACAACCTACTGCATTACAGTAAGGACCACACCATAACTGACTCCGCACTACTTTTGTTTTCACACTGTAACAACCTGCTGCATTATATTTATGTCCACACAGTAACCGACTGAACACTTCTGTCATTCTAATTCTGTTACAACCTGCTGTATTATTACAGTCAGGTCCACATTTTAACCAACTGCACACTCCTGCTGTTTAAACGTTGTTACAACCTGCTGCATTTTAGTTTGGTCCACACTGTAACTGACTGTGCACTCCTGTCATTTAAACACTATTACAATCTGCTCTATTAAAGTCAGGTCCATCCTGTAACTGACTGTACACTCCTGTCATTTATACACTGATAACACATTAGAGTCAGGTTCACACTGTAACCATCTGTGCACTTCTGTCATTTAAACACGGTCACAACCTGCTGCATTACAGTGAGCTCCACACTTTAACTGACTAAGCAATTCTGTCAGTTCAACACTCTTGCAACCAGCTACATTACAGTCAGTTCCACAATGTAACTGACTGTGCACTTCTGTTTGTTCAACACTATTATAACCTGCTGCATTACAGTCAGGTCCACACTGTAATCAACTGTTCACTCCTGTTAGTTCAACACTCTTACAACCTGATGCATTAAAGACAGGTCCACACAGTAACTGACTGTTCACACCTGTCAGTTGACAGAGTTAGGTCCACACTGCATTAGAGTTAGCTCCACACTGTAACTGACTGTGCACTCCTGTCAGAAAACACTGTTAAAACTTGCTACATTACAGTCAGGTCCACACTGTAACTGACTGTGGACTCCTGTCATTTAAACACTATTGCAACCTGCTGCATTACAGTCAGTTTCATACGTTAACTGACTGTGCACTTCTGTCAGTTCAACACTGTTACAACCTGAAGCATTACAGTCAGGTCCACACTGTAACCTATTGTGCACTTCTGTCATTTAAACACTGTTACAACCTGCTGTATTACAGTCATGTCCACACAGTAACCGACAATGCACTCCTGCCATTTAAACATCATTACACCTTGCTACATTACAGTCAGGTCCACATTGTTACCAACTGTGCTCACCTGTTATTTAAACCTCATTACAACCTGCAGCATAACAATCAGGTCCACCCTGAACTGACTGTTCACTCCTGTCAGTTCAACACTCTTACAACCAGCTACAGTATAGTCAGTTCCACAATGTAACTGACTGTGCACTTCTGTTAGTCCAAATGTATTACAACCTGCTGAATTACAGTCAGGTCCACACTGTAATCGTCTGTGCTCTCCTGTCGGTTGAACACTGTTACAACTTGCTGCGTTAAAGTACGGACCACACTATAACCGACTACGCACTACTTTTGTTTTCACACTGTGACAACCTGCTACATTACATTTAGGTCCACACAGTAACCAACTGAACACTCCTGTCATTTAAACACTGTAACAAACTGCAGCATTACAGTCAGGTCCAGAATAGCCGACTGTGAACTTCTGTCATTTTAACACTGTTACCACCTGCTACATTATAGTCAGGTCCACACTATAAGCAACTGCGCACTCCTGTTGTTTTCACACTGTGACAACTTGCTACATTACAGTCAGGTGCACACAGTAACTGACTGAACACTCCTGTCATTCTAATTCTGTTACAACCTGCTGTATTACAGTCAGGTCCACATTTTAACCGACTGCACACTCCTGCTGTTTAAATGTTGTTACAACCTGCTGCATTAGAGTTAGGTCCACACTGTAATTGACTGTGCACTCCTGTCATTTAAATACTGATAAAACATACTGCATTAGAGTCAGATTTACACTGTAACCATCTGTGTAATTCTGTCTTTTAAACACTGATAAAACATACTGCATTAGAGTCAGGTTTACACTGTAACCGACTGTGCACTCCTGTCATTTTCACACCAGCTACAAGCATTAAATGCAGACTCCACATCATGCTGTCTTTCTCTCAGACACATTGTTAGATATATTTAAGCCCTCTGTGTCCCACCTCTATCTTCAGCCACATAGCCTGACCCACCATACAGCTTAGACTCATTGTTACCGTCGTAAACATAATGCTGCACCCTGTGTTTTACTGCTCGTCACACACTGTTATACCACTACACCTCACTATCTTACTGTCCGTCACAATCACTGCAGTGTCATTTACTGTAGGAAGCAGTAATGACCACTGTTCCTGGCCCATTGTTTTCCTGTCAGCTAGCTAAGTCAGAATCAGTCACACACAGCTACAGCCCACGGCATTCCTCCTTGAGCTTGTTGCAGCATTAATGATACAATCTGCCTTTTGATTGTCAAGCACAGTTGATGTATGTACTACAGTCAGACAGACAGTTACATCTCATACTGTTCCATGGGCAGGCACTGTTGCAACACAAAGCTTCAAAGTTCCTTTTTTATTGTCACATAATTTAATACATTAAAAACAAAGCCCAGTGGTCTTAACAGTGCGTGAAAGAGAAAGAAAAGAGAGTCCCTTCTGAATCCTTGAGTATCCCTGGATTCCCCTCCAGTGCTCCTGCAGTCTCTGCAGTTGTACCCACTCCTGGTCAATCCGTTAGCAGCCTGAGCTCCAGACCCAAACCTCCAATACGATCAGGGAGCCTTCAGCGCCGAGTCCCTTGCCCTCAGCACCTTCTCGAATTTGGGTTTTGATACCTGGTTCGCCCGAGCTTGCCTCCAGCAGCCCGCCGCCTGTGTGGGGCCTTCAGCTGCCAAGTCTCTCACTAGTCCGATGTCATAGTCACCTTTAGGATCATCTCCCATTTTTCTCTCTCTGAACAGGGGGGGAGTGTTCCCCCTGTTTCTGGTGCCCTGCGTCTGTCCGCTACTCTCTCAAAGTCTGCTCCACTCACGGTACTCTGCACAGCACAAGCGCCACCATCTGGGGCACAGACCTGCGGTTGCTGGATTTCCTTTATGGAGCTGTTGGCAGGAGGACTGGACAGTAGAGCCCTGTGGAGAAGCGTTGAATCTCTTCTCCCTACACGCCTATGTCTGCCCCAAGTGGCAGTACTGCTGTTCCAACAGCTCAATCTTGTTTTAAAGTATCCTGTGCACTGTTATAGCGTGTTGTAGTACAGTCAGACACTGGTCTGTATTGTTACAACCCATTGTCCTACAGTCAGATACCAATTGTTACAACCCATTGTTGACTTCAGTAAAGGGAAGCCAGAGGTGTACGATCCAGTGATCATTGGGGGATCAGAAGTGGAGAGGGTTAGCAAATTTGAGTTCACGGGAGTCACTATCTCGGAGGATCTTTCCTGGACTCAACACACTAATGACATCATGAAGAAAGCACGTCAGCGTCTCTACTTTCTCAGGAGTTTGTGGAGGTTCGGTACAACATTGGAAACCCTGGTATATTTCCACAGAGGTGTGCTGGACAGTGTGCTGATTGGCTGCATCACGGTCTGGTACAGGGACACCAATACCTGAGTGTAAATCTCTGCAAAAGGTAGTGGACACAGTGCAGTGATATTGCAGGTAAATCCCTCCCCATCATCGTGAACATCTACAGGGAATGCTGCCGTCAGAGGGCAGTGGCAATCATCAAAGACTCACACCACCCAGCACACGCTTTGTTCTCAGGAAAGAAGCCTCAGTGCCACAAGACTCACACCACCAGGCTCAGGGGCAGCTGCTACCCCTCCACCATCAAACTCCACAACGACAAACCCAATCAGGGACTCGTTTAATGACTCTGACCTTTTTACCTCTGCATTGCAGTCAATTGTTTACATTTCTTAATTTGTTTACATGTACACAATGAGCACAGTTTTTTTTGCAGTAACAATAAGCGGTAAGTCTGCCGCACCCGCAGGAAAAGAATCTCAGGGTTGTATGTGATGTGATGTACGTAATCTGACAAGAAATCTGAAACCATGCGCGTGTTTCTGCAGAATCCACAAGCTGGTGATTGACAGCGTGAAGCCGGAGGATGAGGGCGATTACACCTTTGTGCCTGATGGGTTTGCCTTCAATCTCTCGGCCAAGCTGAACTTCCTGGGTGAGGTGGCCTGATTGATGGGGTGTGGCTGGGAGTCAGCGCAGAGGAGCCATAGTCTGCACACAGGGGCCGCTTGTTACCCAATGAAGCAGCGGGTGAAGCTCACTCCAGCCCAGCCTGTCCCAACAGTGGGCATTGCCTGGCTGTGTAACAGGGATTTTTAAATTTTTTTAAATTTAAATTTAGACATTTTGGCCCCTGAATCCTTGCCACCCAATTCACACCCAATTAACCTACAACCCCCAGGACGTTTCAAATGGTGGGAGGAAACCAGAGCCCCTGGGGAAAACCCACACAGACACCGGGAGAACGTACAAACTCCTTACAGACAGCGCGGGATTCAAACCCCAGTTCTGATCACTGGCACTGTAAAGGCGTTGCGCTAACAATATGCTCACAGGAGGGGGGTAACATGTTTTCTGCACCAGGGGGCGGGGGGAGCAGCATAAGGAATGGGCTGCCGGAGAAGATAGTCGAGGCAGAAATTATTGCAACGTTGAAGGAATATTTGGATACATCCATGGATAGGATGGGTTTCAAGGGATATGGGGCAAATGCAGGCAGGTGCGACAGGTGTGGGTTGGCATGGGCAGGTTGGGCTGAATGGCTGTTTCATCATTGTGTAGAACAGAGACCTTTACAGGCCCTTCAGTCTACTCCACAAAAATGAAACCCTTCCCTCCCTCACACCCACAACCCTCTCATTTTCCTGCAGACATGTGCCTGTCTGAGAGCATTTGAATGCCCCTGTGGTAACAGCCTCCACCTCCACCCTGGCAATGATTTACCACTCTCTGTGTAAAAAAAAAACATACCTCTCCCCTGAACCTTCCTCCACTCCCTTTAAACTGGTGTCCTCAGGTATTTGCTGCTCTTGTCCTGGGTCTCACTGGAGTTTTATAGAGCTGTATCGTGACCTCACAGCTCTAGAACTCACTCCAGCTTTGATCCCTTCATTGTCTGTAATATAGTGCATGAAATTGTCTTCTGCCTGCCATTAGTATCACCCAGTGCCCTTTACAGAACGAGAGAAATAGAAGCAGAAGTGAGTCCCTTCAGGGTCACCCAGTGTCCGAGGATTCGCCCCCGCAGCCGTCCCGACTCCTGCTCGATTCATCGGCCACCCGAGTCCCAGATCCAAACTTCCGACATAATCAGGGCCCTTCGGGAGCCCTTCTTACTCTCAGCAGCCTCTCGAATCCCAGCTCCAACCCCTGGTTCCCATGAGCCAGACTCCAGCAGCCCACGGCCATTCACGTACCCAGACCGCAGGTAGCCTGGAGGCTGTGTGGGTCACTCAGCCGCTGAGCCCCTCATTGGTTCATCATCCATAGTCACTGTCCTGTAGGGTCCTCTCCTTCTTAATTGGGGGTGGGAGGTGTTCTCCCTGTTTCTGGTGCCCTGTGCTTGACTGGAATCTGCAACCACTTGTGATCGCTGCTGAACACCGGTCTAATGAAGGCGAACACACCATATATCTTGACCATCCTACTGAGTCCAGGAAGCACCCTTGTCAATCTCCTCTCACCCTCCCCAGCTTGACGATGTCTTTCATGCAGCAGGGTGTCCAAAACTGAATACAATGCTCCAAATTGGCCCTCACCTACCTCTTATACAAGGCATGACCTGTCACTTTTGTACTCAAAACCCTGACTGATGAAGGCCAATTTGCCAAAAACCTTTATACAGCACAGTAACAGGCCCTTTCGGCCCACAAACCCGTACTGCCCAATTACACCCTATCACCCTACAACCCCTGGTACATTTCGACCAGTAGGAGAAAACTGGAGCCTCTGGGGAAAACCCACGCACTAACCTCTACACTAACCCGGCTGCCCGTATCATTCTCAGGACCAATGGAAAGAGGATATGGGGAGAGCGCGGGTACAGGGTGTGAATGGTCAGGTGACTGGTTGCTCCTGCCTGTGTGTTAGGTGTAGAACCATGAATCAGCGGGCTGCTGGGGACTGTAAAGGGGATTCAGCTTTATTTTCACGCTGCATTCATTCTCTCCCTCTCTCTATGTTCCCCAGAGGTGAAAATAGACTACGTCCCCCGACAAGGTACAGTCCTTAACATTTTCCTGCTTTCACCCTTGCTGTGGCATCTGGCTCTCATATCCTGCTCACAGGAATCGCTCTGCTCTCCACAGATCCACCCAAGGTTCACCTGGACTGTCTGGGCCAAGTCCCTGATACGACCATTGTGGTGGTGGCTGGCAACAAGCTGCGGTTGGACGTGCCCATAAGCGGGGAGCCAGCTCCCACCGTGCTCTGGACTAAGGCTGACAAGGTAGGCTCTCTTGTGTGCTCCCCCTGTGCTGCCCCCAAGGCTCATGGTGGACCACAGGGAGCTTGCTATATGCGTGGGATGAGGGGTGTGCCAGTGCTACACTGGCCAGTTTGAGGCAGGACTGCTTTAGTTCCTCTGTCTCCATCGCATCTGCTCCCAGGACGAGGCCTTCCATGGCAGAACATCTGCGATGTCCTCCATCAGAAAACATGGCTTCCCTTCTACTCCCGTCATCTGACCCCATACCAGCATCACCTCTATTTTCTGTCCTGGCCCCTTCCGCCCCAAGGCACAACAAAAACAGGATTCCCTCAGTCCTCACCAACCATCCCACCTGCACCTGCATCCAACATATTATCCTCTGCAATTTTGGCCAAATGCAATGTGATCCCGCCACCAGATACATCTTCCCCTACTTCATGCAGGGACCACACTTTCTGTGACTCCCTTGTCCATTCCTTCCTTCTCACCAATCCCCCCTCCCCAAATAGCTACATTTTTGCCCACCCCTCCTCCCTCACCGCCACTCGGGGCCCCAAACAATCCTTCCGAATGAAGCAACACTTCACTTGACAATATGCAGATCATCTACACCAGTGTTCTTGACTCACATCCCACTTTAAGTAATACCTTAGTAAGGGGTTGCTTAAGGTGGGATGTAGGTAGGAAGGGAAGGTTGAGAATTACTGCTTTAGACCTGATTTTAACTGAAATATTTTGCTTGAGAAAAATGGTCACCGGCCCATTTCCTTTGGAGTTCTGAAACCTTGCACATAACGTGAAAATGAGGGTCGATTAAAACAGAGATTTTCAAACTTTTTCTTTCCACCCACACCCCACCATAAACAATCCCTCACTAATCACAGAAAACCAATGACATAGGGGATTCATAAGGTGGGATGTGAGTGGAAAGAAAATGGTTGAGACCCACTGCCTCTGGTGTTCCTGTTGTGGCCTCCTTGACATCGGGCAGAGTGGGAGATAATTTCGTTAAGCACCTTCACTCAATCTGCAACAATGGCGGAGATATCCCAGTGGCCAACCATTTCACTTCCGTGCCCCAATTCTGTGCCCATGAGTCTGACTGTGGCCTCATGCACTGCGAATCTGAGGCTACCTGCAAACTAGAAGAACAACTGTCCAACCATGCAGCATGAATCAAACTCCCCTGAGTATCCCTCTCTTTCCAGCCCCTCTGCCTCCATCCTGCCAGCTCCCCACCCCCTTCCCAATGAGAGGGCTACACACTTCTCCCATCTCAGCTTTTCTCTTCCACCCTCCCACTTATTTCCACCTCTGATTTCTATCCTGTCAGTCTGTGCACCTAGCCCTGTTCGTACCTCCCTCCCCTCCTCTTCTTCCCACCTTCCCTCCACCTTTTATATCCAGCTGCTGTCTGTTTTTGCTTGAACTGCACGAAGGGCCCAGACCCGAGAACCAGCTGACCCAACACTTCCAATGGGTGACTCGCTGAGTTTCTCCAGCAAGATTACATGTTGCACTGCTTCATATGTGGAGACTGACACCCTCCCTGGCTGGCCAGCACTCACTCAGATCCCAGAGAGGAGAAGCAGCCCTCCCTCACTTATCATCAGCTTCTGGGCCTTGTGCACAAGGGCTGAGCCCTGGGCTTTGATGGGAGCCTCAAATTCTCCATCCACCCAATCCCCTCTTCTCATGTTATCACACACACTTCCCTCGTGTACAGACACCCTCTTCTCTCATGTAAACACAGTCACTTCCCTCATGTAAACAATCCCATGTCTGTCGTGCAAACACACCCAATTTCCAAGTGTAAAAGTGCCCACATTTCATGTATAAACACTCCTGTTTCCGAAGACAGAAGAAACCAATAGAGTTGAGGATGGAGTTGAGAAGGGTTCTTCAGTGAATGAGGATGGCAGAGTGGGGACATGAATTGGGTGATGTTGAGATTTCCCTGGCAGACACTCATGGGTAATGCCCCTGTTTTGAGAAGTGTCAGTACGCTGAGAAAGGCCTATGCACAACTCCCACACCAACTGCCCATCTCTGCAATACATGGGACAAGTATTCAGCTATTCGTCCCCTTGAATTTGTTCCACCAGATTTCTTCCCAACCCCATTCTCCTGCCTTGTCACTGTACAACTTAACCAATCATATAAAGAACCTGCCAACATCTATTTTCAATCTAATCAATGATATGAGATCCACAACTGACTAATTCACATACACCTCCTTTCTGTTACAAAGAGTGTCTTTTAATTCCTTGGAAGGAGAGGCCATGCCCTCAGATCTCAGATATTCGCTGTGGAAAACCATCAGTCATTAACAGACCAAACACCGACCCGTGTTTAAAACCACTAGACACTGACAGACCCAACACAGATCCCTGTTTAAAACCACTAGTCACTGACAGACCCAACACTGACCCCTGTTTAAAACCACTAGTCACTGACAGACCCAACACTGACCCCTGTTTAAAACCACTAGTCACCGACAGACCCAACACTGACCCCTGTTTAAAACCACTAGTCACCGACAGACCCAACACTGACCGCTGTTTAAAACCACTAGTCACTGACAGAACCAACCATGACCCCTGTTTAAAACCACTAGTCACTGACAGACCCAACACTGACCCCTGTTTAAAACCACTAGTCACTGACAGACCCAACACTGACCCCTGTTTAAAACCACTAGTCACTGACAGACCCAACACTGACCCCTGTTTAAAACCACTAGAAACTGACAGACCAAACTCCGACCCCTGTTTAAAACCACTGGTCAAAGACAGACCCAACAGTGACCCCTGTTTAAAACGACTAGTCACTGACAGACCCAACACTGACCCCTGTTTAAAACCACTGGTCACTGACAGACCCAACTCCGACCCCTGTTTAAAATCACTGGTCACTGACAAACCCAACTCCGACCCCTGTTTAAAAACACTAGTCACTGACAGACCCAACACTGACCCCTGTTTAAAACCACTAGTCACCGACAGACCCAACGCTGACCCCTGTTTAAAACCACTAGTCACCGACAGACCCAACACTGACCCCTGTTTACAACCATTAGTCACTGACAGACCCAACACTGACCCCTGTTTAAAACCACTAGTCACTGACAGATCCAACACTGACCCCTGTTTAAAACCAGGGGTCACTGACAGACCCAACACTGACCCCTGTTTAAAACCACTAGTAACCGACAGACCAAACACCGACCCATGTTTAAAATCACTAGTCACTGACAGACCCAACACTGACCACTGTTTAAAACCATGAGTCACTGACAGACCCAACATCGACCCCTGTTTAAAACCACTAGTCACTGACAGACCCAACACTGACCACTGTTTAAAACCACTAGTCACTGACAGACCCAACACTGACCCCTGTTTAAAACCACTAGTCACTGACAGACCCAACACTGACCCCTGTTTAAAACCACTAGTCACTGACAGACCCAACACTGACCCCTGTTTAAAACCACTAGTCACTGACAGACCCAACACTGACCCCTGTTTATAACCACTAGTCACTGACAGAACCAACTCCGACCCCTGTTTAAAACCACTAGTCACTGACAGACCAAACTCCGACACCTGTTTAAAACCACTAGTCACTGACAGACCCAACACTGACCCCTGTTTAAACCACTAGTCACCGACAGACCCAACACTGACCCCTGTTTAAAACCACTAGTCACTGACAGACCCAACTCCGACCCCTGTTTAAAACCACTAGTCACTGACAGACCCAACACTGACCCCTGTTTAAAACCACTAATCACTGACAGACACAACACAGACCCCTGTTTAAAACCACTAGTCACTGACAGACCAAACTGCGACCCCTGTTTAAAACCACTAGTCATTGACAGACCCAACACTGACCCCTGTTTAAAACCACTAGTCACTGACAGACCCAACACTGACCCCTGTTTAAAACCACTAGTCACTGACAGATCGAACACTGACCCCTGTTTAAAACCACTAGTCACTGACAGACCCAACACTGACCCCTGTTTAAAACCACTAGTCACTGACAGACCCAATACTGACCACTATTTAAAACCACTAGTCACTGACAGACCCAACTCTGACCCCTTTTTAAAACCACTAGTCACTGACAGACCCAACACTGACCCCTGTTTAAAACCACTAGTCACTGACAGACCCAAATTCGATCCCTGTTTAAAACCACTAGTCACTGACAGATCCAACAATGACCCCTGTTTAAAACCACTAGTCACTGACAGACCCAACACTGACCCCTGTTTAAAACCACTTGTCACTGACAGACCCAACACTGACCCCTGTTTAAAACCACTAGTCACTGACAGACCCAACACTGACCCCTGTTTAAAACAACTAGTCACTGACAGACCCAACTCCGACCCCTGTTTAAAATCACTAGTCACTGACAAACCCAACTCCGACCCCTGTTTAAAAACACTAGTCACTGACAGACCCAACACTGACCCCTGTTTAAAACCACGAGTCACTGAGAGACCCAACACTGACCCCTGTTTAAAACCACTAGTCACTGACAGACCCAACACTGACCCCTGTTTAAAACCACTAGTCACTGACAGACCCAACACTGACCCCTGTTTATAACCACTAGTCACTGACAGAACCAACTCCGACCCCTGTTTAAAACCACTAGTCACTGACAGACCAAACTCCGACACATGTTTAAAACCACTAGTCACTGACAGACCCAACACTGACCCCTGTTTAAACCACTAGTCACCGACAGACCCAACACTGACCCCTGTTTAAAACCACTAGTCACTGACAGACCCAACTCCGAACCCTGTTTAAAACCACTAGTCACTGACAGACCCAACACTGACCCCTGTTTAAAACCACTAATCACTGACAGACCCAACTCCGACCCCTGTTTAAAACCACTAGTCACTGACAGACCCAACTCCGGCCCCTGTTTAAAACCACTAGTCACTGATACACCCAACACTGACCCCTGTTTAAAACCACTAGTCACTGACAGACCCAACTCCGACCCCTGTTTAAAACCACTAGTCACTGACAGACCCAACACTGACCCCTGTGTTAAACCACTAGTCACTGACAGACCCAACACTGACGCCTGTTTAAAATCACTAGACACTGACAGACCAAACTCCGACCCCTGTTTAAAACCACTGGTCAATGACAGACCCAACACTGACCCCTGTTTAAAACGACTAGTCACTGACAGACCCAACACTGACCCCTGTTTAAAACCACTAGTCACTGACAGACCCAACTCCGACCCCTGTTTAAAATCACTAGTCACTGACAGACCCAACTCCGACCCCTGTTTAAAAACACTAGTCACTGACAGACCCAACACTGACCCCTGTTTAAAACCACTAGTCACCGACAGACCCAACACTGACCCCTGTTTAAAACCACTAGACACTTACAAACCCAACACTGACCCCTGTTTAAAACCACTAGTCACTGACAGACCCAACACTGACCCCTGTTTAAAACCACTAGTTACTGACAGACCCAACACTGACCCCTGTTTAAAACCACGAGTCACTGACAGATCCAACACTGACCCCTGTTTAAAACCACTAGTCACTGACAGACCCAACACTGACCCGTGTTTAAAACCACTTGTCACTGACAGACCCAACACTGACCCCTGTTTAAAACCACAAGTCACTGACAGATCCAACACTGACCCCTGTTTAAAACGACTAGTCACTGACAGACCCAACACTGACCCCTGTTTAAAACCACTAGTCACTGACAGACCCAACTCGGACCCCTGTTTAAAAACACTAGTCACTGACAGACCCAACACTGACCCCTGTTTAAAACCACTAGTCACTGAGAGACCCAACACTGACCCCTGTTTAAAACCACTAGTCACTAACAGACCCAACACTGACCCCTGTTTAAAACCACTAGTCACTGACAGAACCAACTCCGACCCCTGTTTAAAACCACTAGTCACTGACAGACCAAACTCCGACACCTGTTTAAAACCACTAGTCACTGACAGACCCAACACTGACCCCTGTTTAAACCACTAGTCACCGACAGACCCAACACTGACCCCTGTTTAAAACCACTAGTCACTGACAGACCCAACTCCGACCCCTGTTTAAAACCACTAGTCACTGACAGACCCAACACTGACCCCTGTTTAAAACCACTAGTCACTGACAGACCCAACTCCGACCCCTGTTTAAAACCACTAGTCACTGACAGACCCAACACTGACCCCTGTTTAAAACCACTAGTCACCGACAGACCCAACTCCGACCCCTGTTTAAAACCACTAGTCACTGACAGACCCAACTCAGACCCCTGTTTAAAACCACTAGTCACTGAGAGACCCAACACTGACCCCTGTTTAAAACCACTAGTCACTAACAGACCCAACACTGACCCCTGTTTAAAACCACTAGTCACTGACAGAACCAACTCCGACCCCTGTTTAAAACCACTAGTCACTGACAGACCAAACTCCGACACCTGTTTAAAACCACTAGTCACTGACAGACCCAACACTGACCCCTGTTTAAACCACTAGTCACCGACAGACCCAACACTGACCCCTGTTTAAAACCACTAGTCACTGACAGACCCAACTCCGACCCCTGTTTAAAACCACTAGTCACTGACAGACCCAACACTGACCCCTGTTTAAAACCACTAGTCACTGACAGACCCAACTCCGACCCCTGTTTAAAACCACTAGTCACTGACAGACCCAACTCCGGCCCCTGTTTAAAACCACTAGTCACTGACAGACCCAACACTGACGCCTGTTTAAAACCACTAGTCACTGACAGACCCAACACTGACCCCTGTTTAAAACCACTAGAAACTGACAGACCAAACTCCGACCCCTGTTTAAAACCACTGGTCAATGACAGACCCAACAGTGACCCCTGTTTAAAACGACTAGTCACTGACAGACCCAACACTGACCCCTGTTTAAAACCACTGGTCACTGACAGACCCAACTCCGACCCCTGTTTAAAATCACTGGTCACTGACAGACCCAACTCCGACCCCTGTTTAAAAACACTAGTCACTGACAGACCCAACACTGACCCCTGTTTAAAACCACTAGTCACCGACAGACCCAACGCTGACCCCTGTTTAAAACCACTAGTCACCGACAGACCCAACACTGACCCCTGTTTACAACCATTAGTCACTGACAGACCCAACACTGACCCCTGTTTAAAACCACTAGTCACTGACAGATCCAACACTGACCCCTGTTTAAAACCAGGGGTCACTGACAGACCCAACACTGACCCCTGTTTAAAACCACTAGACACTAACAAACCCAACAATGACCCCTGTTTAAAACCACTAGTCACTGACAGACCCAACTCCGACCCCTGTTTAAAACCACTAGTCACTGACAGACCCAACTCCGACCCCTGTTTATAGTCACTGACAGACCCAACACTGACCCCTGTTTAAAACCACTAGTCACCGACAGACCCAACACTGACCCCTGTTTAAAACCACTAGACACTAACAAACCCAACAATGACCCCTGTTTAAAACCACTAGTCACTGACAGACCCAAAACTGACCCCTGTTTAAAACCACTAGTCACTGACAGACCCAACACTGACCACTATTTAAAACCACTAGTCACTGACAGACCCAACATCGATCCCTGTTTAAAACCACTGGTCACTGACAGACCCAACACTGACCCCTGTTTAAAACCACTAGTCACTGACAGACCCAACGCTGACCCCTGTTTAAAACCACTAGTCACCGACAGACCCAACACTGACCGCTGTTTAAAACCACTAGTCACTGACAGACCCAACACTGACCCCTGTTTAAAACCACTAGTCACTGACAGACCCAACACTGACCCCTGTTTAAAACCGCTAGTCACTGACACACCAAACACTGACCCCTGTTTAAAACCACTAGTCACTGACAGACCCAACACTGACCCCTTTTTAAAACCACTAGTCACCGACAGACCCAACACTGACCCCTGTTTAAAACCACTAGTCACCGACAGACCAAACACTGACCCCTGTTTAAAATCACTAGTCACTGACAGACCCAACTCCGACCCCTGTTTATAGTCACTGACAGACCCAACACTGACCCCTGTTTAAAACCACTAGTCACCGACAGACCCAACACTGACCCCTGTTTAAAACCACTAGACACTAACAAACCCAACAATGACCCCTGTTTAAAACCACTAGTCACTGACAGACCCAACTCCGACCCCTGTTTAAAACCACTAGTCACTGACAGACCCAACACTGACCCCTGTGTTAAACCACTAGTCACTGACAGACCCAACACTGACGCCTGTTTAAAATCACTAGACACTGACAGACCAAACTCCGACCCCTGTTTAAAACCACTGGTCAATGACAGACCCAACACTGACCCCTGTTTAAAACGACTAGTCACTGACAGACCCAACACTGACCCCTGTTTAAAACCACTAGTCACTGACAGACCCAACTCCGACCCCTGTTTAAAATCACTAGTCACTGACAGACCCAACTCCGACCCCTGTTTAAAAACACTAGTCACTGACAGATCCAACACTGACCCCTGTTTAAAACCACTAGTCACTGACAGACCCAACACTGACCCCTGTTTAAAACCACTTGTCACTGACAGACCCAACACTGACCCCTGTTTAAAACCACTAGTCACTGACAGACCCAACTCCGACCCCTGTTTAAAACCACTAGTCACTGACAGACCCAACACTGACCCCTGTTTAAAACCACTAGTCACTGACAGACCCAACTCCGACCCCTGTTTAAAACCACTAGTCACTGACAGACCCAACTCCGGCCCCTGTTTAAAACCACTAGTCACTGACAGACCCAACACTGACGCCTGTTTAAAACCACTAGTCACTGACAGACCCAACACTGACCCCTGTTTAAAACCACTAGAAACTGACAGACCAAACTCCGACCCCTGTTTAAAACCACTGGTCAAAGACAGACCCAACAGTGACCCCTGTTTAAAACGACTAGTCACTGACAGACCCAACACTGACCCCTGTTTAAAACCACTGGTCACTGACAGACCCAACTCCGACCCCTGTTTAAAATCACTGGTCACTGACAAACCCAACTCCGACCCCTGTTTAAAAACACTAGTCACTGACAGACCCAACACTGACCCCTGTTTAAAACCACTAGTCACCGACAGACCCAACGCTGACCCCTGTTTAAAACCACTAGTCACCGACAGACCCAACACTGACCCCTGTTTACAACCATTAGTCACTGACAGACCCAACACTGACCCCTGTTTAAAACCACTAGTCACTGACAGATCCAACACTGACCCCTGTTTAAAACCAGGGGTCACTGACAGACCCAACACTGACCCCTGTTTAAAACCACTAGTAACCGACAGACCAAACACCGACCCATGTTTAAAATCACTAGTCACTGACAGACCCAACACTGACCACTGTTTAAAACCATGAGTCACTGACAGACCCAACATCGACCCCTGTTTAAAACCACTAGTCACTGACAGACCCAACACTGACCACTGTTTAAAACCACTAGTCACTGACAGACCCAACACTGACCCCTGTTTAAAACCACTAGTCACTGACAGACCCAACACTGACCCCTGTTTAAAACCACTAGTCACTGACAGACCCAACACTGACCCCTGTTTAAAACCACTAGTCACTGACAGACCCAACTCCGACCCCTGTTTAAAACCACTAGTCACTGACAGACCCAACTCCGGCCCCTGTTTAAAACCACTAGTCACTGACAGACCCAACACTGACCCCTGTTTAAAACCACTAGTCACTGACAGACCCAACACTGACCCCTGTTTAAAACCACTAGAAACTGACAGACCAAACTCCGACCCCTGTTTAAAACCACTGGTCAATGACAGACCCAACACTGACCCCTGTTTAAAATGACTAGTCACTGACAGACCCAACACTGACCCCTGTTTAAAACCACTAGTCACTGACAGACCCAACTCCGACCCCTGTTTAAAATCACTAGTCACTGACAGACCCAACTCCGACCCCTGTTTATAGTCACTGACAGACCCAACACTGACCCCTGTTTAAAACCACTAGTCACCGACAGACCCAACACTGACCCCTGTTTAAAACCACTAGACACTAACAAACCCAACAATGACCCCTGTTTAAAACCACTAGTCACTGACAGACCCAAAACTGACCCCTGTTTAAAACCACTAGTCACTGACAGACCCAACACTGACCACTATTTAAAACCACTAGTCACTGACAGACCCAACATCGATCCCTGTTTAAAACCACTGGTCACTGACAGACCCAACACTGACCCCTGTTTAAAACCACTAGTCACTGACAGACCCAACGCTGACCCCTGTTTAAAACCACTAGTCACCGACAGACCCAACACTGACCGCTGTTTAAAACCACTAGTCACTGACAGACCCAACACTGACCCCTGTTTAAAACCACTAGTCACTGACAGACCCAACACTGACCCCTGTTTAAAACCGCTAGTCACTGACACACCAAACACTGACCCCTGTTTAAAACCACTAGTCACTGACAGACCCAACACTGACCCCTTTTTAAAACCACTAGTCACCGACAGACCCAACACTGACCCCTGTTTAAAACCACTAGTCACCGACAGACCAAACACTGACCCCTGTTTAAAATCACTAGTCACTGACAGACCCAACTCCGACCCCTGTTTATAGTCACTGACAGACCCAACACTGACCCCTGTTTAAAACCACTAGTCACCGACAGACCCAACACTGACCCCTGTTTAAAACCACTAGACACTAACAAACCCAACAATGACCCCTGTTTAAAACCACTAGTCACTGACAGACCCAAAACTGACCCCTGTTTAAATCCACTAGTCACTGACAGACCCAACACTGACCACTATTTAAAACCACTAGTCACTGACAGACCCAACATCGATCCCTGTTTAAAACCACTGGTCACTGACAGACCCAACACTGACCCCTGTTTAAAACCACTAGTCACTGACAGACCCAACGCTGACCCCTGTTTAAAACCACTAGTCACCGACAGACCCAACACTGACCGCTGTTTAAAACCACTAGTCACTGACAGACCCAACACTGACCCCTGTTTAAAACCACTAGTCACTGACAGACCCAACACTGACCCCTGTTTAAAACCGCTAGTCACTGACACACCAAACACTGACCCCTGTTTAAAACCACTAGTCACCGACAGACCCAACACTGACCGCTGTTTAAAACCACTAGTCACTGACAGACCCAACACTGACCCCTGTTTAAAACCACTAGTTACTGACAGACCCAACACTGACCCCTGTTTAAAACCAATAGTCACCGACAGACCAAACACTGACCCCTGTTTAAAACCATTAGTCACTGATAGACCCAACACTGACCCCTGTTTAAAACCACTAGTCACCGACAGACCCAACTCCGACCCCTGTTTAAAACCACTAGTCACTGACAGACCCAACTCCGGCCCCTGTTTAAAACCACTAGTCACTGATACACCCAACACTGACCCCTGTTTAAAACCACTAGTCACTGACAGACCCAACTCCGACCCCTGTTTAAAACCACTAGTCACTGACAGACCCAACACTGACCCCTGTGTTAAACCACTAGTCACTGACAGACCCAACACTGACGCCTGTTTAAAATCACTAGAAACTGACAGACCAAACTCCGACCCCTGTTTAAAACCACTGGTCAATGACAGACCCAACACTGACCCCTGTTTAAAACGACTAGTCACTGACAGACCCAACACTGACCCCTGTTTAAAACCACTAGTCACTGACAGACCCAACTCCGACCCCTGTTTAAAATCACTAGTCACTGACAGACCCAACTCCGACCCCTGTTTAAAAACACTAGTCACTGACAGATCCAACACTGACCCCTGTTTAAAACCACTAGTCACTGACAGACCCAACACTGACCCCTGTTTAAAACCACTTGTCACTGACAGACCCAACACTGACCCCTGTTTAAAACCACTAGTCACTGACAGACCCAACTCCGACCCCTGTTTAAAACCACTAGTCACTGACAGACCCAACACTGACCCCTGTTTAAAACCACTAGTCACTGACAGACCCAACTCCGACCCCTGTTTAAAACCACTAGTCACTGACAGACCCAACTCCGGCCCCTGTTTAAAACCACTAGTCACTGACAGACCCAACACTGACGCCTGTTTAAAACCACTAGTCACTGACAGACCCAACACTGACCCCTGTTTAAAACCACTAGAAACTGACAGACCAAACTCCGACCCCTGTTTAAAACCACTGGTCAAAGACAGACCCAACAGTGACCCCTGTTTAAAACGACTAGTCACTGACAGACCCAACACTGACCCCTGTTTAAAACCACTGGTCACTGACAGACCCAACTCCGACCCCTGTTTAAAATCACTGGTCACTGACAAACCCAACTCCGACCCCTGTTTAAAAACACTAGTCACTGACAGACCCAACACTGACCCCTGTTTAAAACCACTAGTCACCGACAGACCCAACGCTGACCCCTGTTTAAAACCACTAGTCACCGACAGACCCAACACTGACCCCTGTTTACAACCATTAGTCACTGACAGACCCAACACTGACCCCTGTTTAAAACCACTAGTCACTGACAGATCCAACACTGACCCCTGTTTAAAACCAGGGGTCACTGACAGACCCAACACTGACCCCTGTTTAAAACCACTAGTAACCGACAGACCAAACACCGACCCATGTTTAAAATCACTAGTCACTGACAGACCCAACACTGACCACTGTTTAAAACCATGAGTCACTGACAGACCCAACATCGACCCCTGTTTAAAACCACTAGTCACTGACAGACCCAACACTGACCACTGTTTAAAACCACTAGTCACTGACAGACCCAACACTGACCCCTGTTTAAAACCACTAGTCACTGACAGACCCAACACTGACCCCTGTTTAAAACCACTAGTCACTGACAGACCCAACACTGACCCCTGTTTAAAACCACTAGTCACTGACAGACCCAACTCCGACCCCTGTTTAAAACCACTAGTCACTGACAGACCCAACTCCGGCCCCTGTTTAAAACCACTAGTCACTGACAGACCCAACACTGACCCCTGTTTAAAACCACTAGTCACTGACAGACCCAACACTGACCCCTGTTTAAAACCACTAGAAACTGACAGACCAAACTCCGACCCCTGTTTAAAACCACTGGTCAATGACAGACCCAACACTGACCCCTGTTTAAAATGACTAGTCACTGACAGACCCAACACTGACCCCTGTTTAAAACCACTAGTCACTGACAGACCCAACTCCGACCACTGTTTAAAATCACTAGTCACTGACAGACCCAACTCCGACCCCTGTTTATAGTCACTGACAGACCCAACACTGACCCCTGTTTAAAACCACTAGTCACCGACAGACCCAACACTGACCCCTGTTTAAAACCACTAGACACTAACAAACCCAACAATGACCCCTGTTTAAAACCACTAGTCACTGACAGACCCAAAACTGACCCCTGTTTAAAACCACTAGTCACTGACAGACCCAACACTGACCACTATTTAAAACCACTAGTCACTGACAGACCCAACATCGATCCCTGTTTAAAACCACTGGTCACTGACAGACCCAACACTGACCCCTGTTTAAAACCACTAGTCACTGACAGACCCAACGCTGACCCCTGTTTAAAACCACTAGTCACCGACAGACCCAACACTGACCGCTGTTTAAAACCACTAGTCACTGACAGACCCAACACTGACCCCTGTTTAAAACCACTAGTCACTGACAGACCCAACACTGACCCCTGTTTAAAACCGCTAGTCACTGACACACCAAACACTGACCCCTGTTTAAAACCACTAGTCACTGACAGACCCAACACTGACCCCTTTTTAAAACCACTAGTCACCGACAGACCCAACACTGACCCCTGTTTAAAACCACTAGTCACCGACAGACCAAACACTGACCCCTGTTTAAAATCACTAGTCACTGACAGACCCAACTCCGACCCCTGTTTATAGTCACTGACAGACCCAACACTGACCCCTGTTTAAAACCACTAGTCACCGACAGACCCAACACTGACCCCTGTTTAAAACCACTAGACACTAACAAACCCAACAATGACCCCTGTTTAAAACCACTAGTCACTGACAGACCCAAAACTGACCCCTGTTTAAAACCACTAGTCACTGACAGACCCAACACTGACCACTATTTAAAACCACTAGTCACTGACAGACCCAACATCGATCCCTGTTTAAAACCACTGGTCACTGACAGACCCAACACTGACCCCTGTTTAAAACCACTAGTCACTGACAGACCCAACGCTGACCCCTGTTTAAAACCACTAGTCACCGACAGACCCAACACTGACCGCTGTTTAAAACCACTAGTCACTGACAGACCCAACACTGACCCCTGTTTAAAACCACTAGTCACTGACAGACCCAACACTGACCCCTGTTTAAAACCGCTAGTCACTGACACACCAAACACTGACCCCTGTTTAAAACCACTAGTCACCGACAGACCCAACACTGACCGCTGTTTAAAACCACTAGTCACTGACAGACCCAACACTGACCCCTGTTTAAAACCACTAGTTACTGACAGACCCAACACTGACCCCTGTTTAAAACCACTAGTCACCGACAGACCAAACACTGACCCCTGTTTAAAACCATTAGTCACTGATAGACCCAACACTGACCCCTGTTTAAAACCACTAGTCACCGACAGACCCAACTCCGACCCCTGTTTAAAAACACTAGTCACTGACAGACCCAACACTGACCCCTGTTTAAAACCACTAGTCACCGACAGACCCAACACTGACCCCTGTTTAAAACCACTAGTCACTGACAGATCGAACACTGACCCCTGTTTAAAACCACTAGTCACTGACAGACCCAACACTGACCCCTGTTTAAAACCACTAGTCACTGACAGATCCAACACTGACCCCTGTTTAAAACGACTAGTCACTGACAGACCCAACACTGACCCCTGTTTAAAACAACTAGTCACTGACAGACCCAACTCCGACCCCTGTTTAAAATCACTAGTCACTGACAAACCCAACTCCGACCCCTGTTTAAAACCACTAGTCACTGACAGACCCAACACTGACCCCTGTTTAAAACCACTAGTTACTGACAGACCCAACACTGACCCCTGTTTAAAACCACGAGTCACTGACAGATCCAACACTGACCCCTGTTTATAACCACTAGTCACTGACAGAACCAACTCCGACCCCTGTTTAAAACCACTAGTCACTGACAGACCAAACTCCGACACCTGTTTAAAACCACTAGTCACTGACAGACCCAACTCCGGCCCCTGTTTAAAACCACTAGTCACTGATGCACCCAACACTGACCCCTGTTTAAAACCACGAGTCACTGAGAGACCCAACACTGACCCCTGTTTAAAACCACTAGTCACTGACAGACCCAACACTGACCCCTGTTTAAAACCACTAGTCACTGACAGACCCAACACTGACCCCTGTTTATAACCACTAGTCACTGACAGAACCAACTCCGACCCCTGTTTAAAACCACTAGTCACTGACAGACCAAACTCCGACACATGTTTAAAACCACTAGTCACTGACAGACCCAACACTGACCCCTGTTTAAACCACTAGTCACCGACAGACCCAACACTGACCCCTGTTTAAAACCACTAGTCACTGACAGACCCAACTCCGAACCCTGTTTAAAACCACTAGTCACTGACAGACCCAACACTGACCCCTGTTTAAAACCACTAGTCACTGACAGACCCAACACTGACCCCTGTGTTAAACCACTAGTCACTGACAGACCCAACACTGACGCCTGTTTAAAATCACTAGACACTGACAGACCAAACTCCGACCCCTGTTTAAAACCACTGGTCAATGACAGACCCAACACTGACCCCTGTTTAAAACGACTAGTCACTGACAGACCCAACACTGACCCCTGTTTAAAACCACTAGTCACTGACAGACCCAACTCCGACCCCTGTTTAAAATCACTAGTCACTGACAGACCCAACTCCGACCCCTGTTTAAAAACACTAGTCACTGACAGACCCAACACTGACCCCTGTTTAAAACCACTAGTCACCGACAGACCCAACACTGACCCCTGTTTAAAACCACTAGACACTTACAAACCCAACACTGACCCCTGTTTAAAACCACTAGTCACTGACAGACCCAACACTGACCCCTGTTTAAAACCACTAGTTACTGACAGACCCAACACTGACCCCTGTTTAAAACCACGAGTCACTGACAGATCCAACACTGACCCCTGTTTAAAACCACTAGTCACTGACAGACCCAACACTGACCCGTGTTTAAAACCACTTGTCACTGACAGACCCAACACTGACCCCTGTTTAAAACCACAAGTCACTGACAGATCCAACACTGACCCCTGTTTAAAACGACTAGTCACTGACAGACCCAACACTGACCCCTGTTTAAAACCACTAGTCACTGACAGACCCAACTCGGACCCCTGTTTAAAAACACTAGTCACTGACAGACCCAACACTGACCCCTGTTTAAAACCACTAGTCACTGAGAGACCCAACACTGACCCCTGTTTAAAACCACTAGTCACTAACAGACCCAACACTGACCCCTGTTTAAAACCACTAGTCACTGACAGAACCAACTCCGGCCCCTGTTTAAAACCACTAGTCACTGATACACCCAACACTGACCCCTGTTTAAAACCACTAGTCACTGACAGACCCAACTCCGACCCCTGTTTAAAACCACTAGTCACTGACAGACCCAACACTGACCCCTGTGTTAAACCACTAGTCACTGACAGACCCAACACTGACGCCTGTTTAAAATCACTAGACACTGACAGACCAAACTCCGACCCCTGTTTAAAACCACTGGTCAATGACAGACCCAACACTGACCCCTGTTTAAAACCACTAGTCACTGACAGACCCAACTCCGACCCCTGTTTAAAACCACTAGTCAATGACAGACCCAACACTGACCCCTGTGTTAAACCACTAGTCACTGACAGACCCAACTCTGACGCCTGTTTAAAATCACTAGACACTGACAGACCAAACTCCGACCCCTGTTTAAAACCACTGGTCAATGACAGACCCAACACTGACCCCTGTTTATAACGACTAGTCACTGACAGACCCAACACTGACCCCTGTTTAAAACCACTAGTCACTGACAGACCCAACTCCGACCCCTGTTTAAAATCACTAGTCACTGACAGACCCAACTCCGACCCCTGTTTAAAAACACTAGTCACTGACAGACCCAACACTGACCCCTGTTTAAAACCACTAGTCACCGACAGACCCAACACTGACCCCTGTTTAAAACCACTAGACACTTACAAACCCAACACTGACCCCTGTTTAAAACCACTAGTCACTGACAGACCCAACACTGACCCCTGTTTAAAACCACTAGTTACTGACAGACCCAACACTGACCCCTGTTTAAAACCACGAGTCACTGACAGATCCAACACTGACCCCTGTTTAAAACCACTAGTCACTGACAGACCCAACACTGACCCGTGTTTAAAACCACTTGTCACTGACAGACCCAACACTGACCCCTGTTTAAAACCACTAGTCACTGACAGATCGAACACTGACCCCTGTTTAAAACGACTAGTCACTGACAGACCCAACACTGACCCCTGTTTAAAACCACTAGTCACTGACAGACCCAACTCGGACCCCTGTTTAAAAACACTAGTCACTGACAGACCCAACACTGACCCCTGTTTAAAACCACTAGTCACTGAGAGACCCAACACTGACCCCTGTTTAAAACCACTAGTCACAAACAGACCCAACACTGACCCCTGTTTAAAACCACTAGTCACTGACAGACCCAACACTGACCCCTGTTTATAACCACTAGTCACTGACAGAACCAACTCCGACCCCTGTTTAAAACCACTAGTCACTGACAGACCAAACTCCGACACCTGTTTAAAACCACTAGTCACTGACAGACCCAACACTGACCCCTGTTTAAACCACTAGTCACCGACAGACCCAACACTGACCCCTGTTTAAAACCACTAGTCACTGACAGACCCAACTCCGACCCCTGTTTAAAACCACTAGTCACTGACAGACCCAACACTGACCCCTGTTTAAAACCACTAGTCACTGACAGACCCAACTCCGACCCCTGTTTAAAACCACTAGTCACTGACAGACCCAACTCCGGCCCCTGTTTAAAACCACTAGTCACTGACAGACCCAACACTGACGCCTGTTTAAAACCACTTGTCACTGACAGACCCAACACTGACCCCTGTTTAAAACCACTAGAAACTGACAGACCAAACTCCGACCCCTGTTTAAAACCACTGGTCAATGACAGACCCAACAGTGACCCCTGTTTAAAACGACTAGTCACTGACAGACCCAACACTGACCCCTGTTTAAAACCACTGGTCACTGACAGACCCAACTCCGACCCCTGTTTAAAATCACTGGTCACTGACAGACCCAACTCCGACCCCTGTTTAAAAACACTAGTCACTGACAGACCCAACACTGACCCCTGTTTAAAACCACTAGTCACCGACAGACCCAACGCTGACCCCTGTTTAAAACCACTAGTCACCGACAGACCCAACACTGACCCCTGTTTACAACCATTAGTCACTGACAGACCCAACACTGACCCCTGTTTAAAACCACTAGTCACTGACAGATCCAACACTGACCCCTGTTTAAAACCAGGGGTCACTGACAGACCCAACACTGACCCCTGTTTAAAACCACTAGTAACCGACAGACCAAACACCGACCCATGTTTAAAATCACTAGTCACTGACAGACCCAACACTGACCACTGTTTAAAACCACTAGT
This sequence comes from Narcine bancroftii, assembly GCF_036971445.1. Taxonomy (NCBI): domain Eukaryota; kingdom Metazoa; phylum Chordata; class Chondrichthyes; order Torpediniformes; family Narcinidae; genus Narcine; species Narcine bancroftii. The sequence goes on along the minus strand of NC_091469.1, from coordinate 249,587,119 downwards.
CACTGACAGACCCAACACTGACCCCTGTTTAAAACCACTAGTCACTGACAGACCCAACACTGACCCCTGTTTAAAACCACTAGTCACTGACAGACCCAACACTGACCCCTGTTTAAAACCACTAGTCACTGACAGACCCAACTCCGACCCCTGTTTAAAACCACTAGTCACTGACAGACCCAACTCCGGCCCCTGTTTAAAACCACTAGTCACTGACAGACCCAACACTGACCCCTGTTTAAAACCACTAGTCACTGACAGACCCAACACTGACCCCTGTTTAAAACCACTAGAAACTGACAGACCAAACTCCGACCCCTGTTTAAAACCACTGGTCAATGACAGACCCAACACTGACCCCTGTTTAAAACGACTAGTCACTGACAGACCCAACACTGACCCCTGTTTAAAACCACTAGTCACTGACAGACCCAACTCCGACCCCTGTTTAAAATCACTAGTCACTGACAGACCCAACTCCGACCCCTGTTTATAGTCACTGACAGACCCAACACTGACCCCTGTTTAAAACCACTAGTCACCGACAGACCCAACACTGACCCCTGTTTAAAACCACTAGACACTAACAAACCCAACAATGACCCCTGTTTAAAACCACTAGTCACTGACAGACCCAAAACTGACCCCTGTTTAAAACCACTAGTCACTGACAGACCCAACACTGACCACTATTTAAAACCACTAGTCACTGACAGACCCAACATCGATCCCTGTTTAAAACCACTGGTCACTGACAGACCCAACACTGACCCCTGTTTAAAACCACTAGTCACTGACAGACCCAACGCTGACCCCTGTTTAAAACCACTAGTCACCGACAGACCCAACACTGACCGCTGTTTAAAACCACTAGTCACTGACAGACCCAACACTGACCCCTGTTTAAAACCACTAGTCACTGACAGACCCAACACTGACCCCTGTTTAAAACCGCTAGTCACTGACACACCAAACACTGACCCCTGTTTAAAACCACTAGTCACTGACAGACCCAACACTGACCCCTTTTTAAAACCACTAGTCACCGACAGACCCAACACTGACCCCTGTTTAAAACCACTAGTCACCGACAGACCAAACACTGACCCCTGTTTAAAATCACTAGTCACTGACAGACCCAACTCCGACCCCTGTTTATAGTCACTGACAGACCCAACACTGACCCCTGTTTAAAACCACTAGTCACCGACAGACCCAACACTGACCCCTGTTTAAAACCACTAGACACTAACAAACCCAACAATGACCCCTGTTTAAAACCACTAGTCACTGACAGACCCAAAACTGACCCCTGTTTAAAACCACTAGTCACCGACAGACCCAACGCTGACCCCTGTTTAAAACCACTAGTCACCGACAGACCCAACACTGACCCCTGTTTACAACCATTAGTCACTGACAGACCCAACACTGACCCCTGTTTAAAACCACTAGTCACTGACAGATCCAACACTGACCCCTGTTTAAAACGACTAGTCACTGACAGACCCAACACTGACCCCTGTTTAAAACCACTAGTCACTGACAGACCCAACATCGATCCCTGTTTAAAACCACTGGTCACTGACAGACCCAACACTGACCCCTGTTTAAAACCACTAGTCACTGACAGACCCAACGCTGACCCTTGTTTAAAACCACTAGTCACCGACAGACCCAACACTGACCGCTGTTTAAAACCACTAGTCACTGACAGACCCAACACTGACCCCTGTTTAAAACCACTAGTCACTGACAGACCCAACACTGACCCCTTTTTAAAACCACTAGTCACCGACAGACCCAACACTGACCCCTGTTTAAAACCACTAGTCACCGACAGACCAAACACTGACCCCTGTTTAAAACCATTAGTCACTGATAGACCCAACACTGACCCCTGTTTAAAACCACTAGTCACCGACAGACCCAACTCCGACCCCTGTTTAAAAACACTAGTCACTGACAGACCCAACACTGACCCCTGTTTAAAACCACTAGTCACCGACAGACCCAACACTGACCCCTGTTTAAAACCACTAGTCACTGACAGATCGAACACTGACCCCTGTTTAAAACCACTAGTCACTGACAGACCCAACACTGACCCCTGTTTAAAACCACTAGTCACTGACAGATCCAACACTGACCCCTGTTTAAAACGACTAGTCACTGACAGACCCAACACTGACCCCTGTTTAAAACAACTAGTCACTGACAGACCCAACTCCGACCCCTGTTTAAAATCACTAGTCACTGACAAACCCAACTCCGACCCCTGTTTAAAACCACTAGTCACTGACAGACCCAACACTGACCCCTGTTTAAAACCACTAGTTACTGACAGACCCAACACTGACCCCTGTTTAAAACGACGAGTCACTGACAGATCCAACACTGACCCCTGTTTATAACCACTAGTCACTGACAGAACCAACTCCGACCCCTGTTTAAAACCACTAGTCACTGACAGACCAAACTCCGACACCTGTTTAAAACCACTAGTCACTGACAGACCCAACACTGACCCCTGTTTAAACCACTAGTCACCGACAGACCCAACACTGACCCCTGTTTAAAACCACTAGTCACTGACAGACCCAACTCTGACCCCTGTTTAAAACCACTAGTCACTGACAGACCCAACACTGACCCCTGTTTAAAACCACTAATCACTGAAAGACACAACTCCGACCCCTGTTTAAAACCACTATTCACTGACAGACCCAACTCCGGCCCCTGTTTAAAACCACTAGTCACTGATGCACCCAACACTGACCCCTGTTTAAAACCACTAGTCACTGACAGACCCAACTCCGACCCCTGTTTAAAACCACTAGTCACTGACAGACCCAACACTGACCCCTGTGTTAAACCACTAGTCACTGACAGACCCAACACTGACGCCTGTTTAAAATCACTAGACACTGACAGACCAAACTCCGACCCCTGTTTAAAACCAGTGGTCAATGACAGACCCAACACTGACCCCTGTTTAAAACGACTAGTCACTGACAGACCCAACACTGACCCCTGTTTAAAACCACTAGTCAGTGACAGACCCAACTCCGACCCCTGTTTAAAATCACTAGTCACTGACAGACCCAACTCCGACCCCTGTTTAAAAACACTAGTCACTGACAGACCCAACACTGACCACTGTTTAAAACCACTAGTCACCGACAGACCCAACACTGACCCCTGTTTAAAACCACTAGACACTAACAAACCCAACACTGACCCCTGTTTAAAACCACTAGTCACTGACAGACCCAACACTGACCCCTGTTTAAAACCACTAGTTACTGACAGACCCAACACTGACCCCTGTTTAAAACCACGAGTCACTGACAGATCCAACACTGACCCCTGTTTAAAACCACTAGTCACTGACAGACCCAACACTGACCCGTGTTTAAAACCACTTGTCACTGACAGACCCAACACTGACCCCTGTTTAAAACCACTAGTCACTGACAGATCCAACACTGACCCCTGTTTAAAACGACTAGTCACTGACAGACCCAACACTGACCCCTGTTTAAAACCACTAGTCACTGACAGACCCAACTCCGACCCCTGTTTAAAAACACTAGTCACTGACAGACCCAACACTGACCCCTGTTTAAAACCACTAGTCACTGAGAGACCCAACACTGACCCCTGTTTAAAACCACTAGTCACTAACGGACCCAACACTGACCCCTGTTTAAAACCACTAGTCACTGACAGACCCAACACTGACCCCTGTTTATAACCACTAGTCACTGACAGAACCAACTCCGACCCCTGTTTAAAACCACTAGTCACTGACAGACCAAACTCCGACACCTGTTTAAAACCACTAGTCACTGACAGACCCAACACTGACCCCTGTTTAAACCACTAGTCACCGACAGACCCAACACTGACCCCTGTTTAAAACCACTAGTCACTGACAGACCCAACTCCGACCCCTGTTTAAAACCACTAGTCACTGACAGACCCAACACTGACCCCTGTTTAAAACCACTAGTCACTGACAGACCCAACTCCGACCCCTGTTTAAAACCACTAGTCACTGACAGACCCAACTCCGGCCCCTGTTTAAAACCACTAGTCACTGACAGACCCAACACTGACGCCTGTTTAAAACCACTAGTCACTGACAGACCCAACACTGACCCCTGTTTAAAACCACTAGAAACTGACAGACCAAACTCCGACCCCTGTTTAAAACCACTGGTCAATGACAGACCCAACAGTGACCCCTGTTTAAAACGACTAGTCACTGACAGACCCAACACTGACCCCTGTTTAAAACCACTGGTCACTGACAGACCAAACTCCGACCCCTGTTTAAAATCACTGGTCACTGACAGACCCAACTCCGACCCCTGTTTAAAAACACTAGTCACTGACAGACCCAACACTGACCCCTGTTTAAAACCACTAGTCACCGACAGACCCAACGCTGACCCCTGTTTAAAACCACTAGTCACCGACAGACCCAACACTGACCCCTGTTTACAACCATTAGTCACTGACAGACCCAACACTGACCCCTGTTTAAAACCACTAGTCACTGACAGATCCAACACTGACCCCTGTTTAAAACCAGGGGTCACTGACAGACCCAACACTGACCCCTGTTTAAAACCACTAGTAACCGACAGACCCAACACCGACCCATGTTTAAAATCACTAGTCACTGACAGACCCAACACTGACCACTGTTTAAAACCATGAGTCACTGACAGACCCAACATCGACCCCTGTTTAAAACCACTAGTCACTGACAGACCCAACACTGACCACTGTTTAAAACCACTAGTCACTGACAGACCCAACACTGACCCCTGTTTAAAACCACTAGTCACTGACAGACCCAACACTGACCCCTGTTTAAAACCACTAGTCACTGACAGACCCAACACTGACCCCTGTTTAAAACCACTAGTCACTGACAGACCCAACTCCGACCCCTGTTTAAAACCACTAGTCACTGACAGACCCAACTCCGGCCCCTGTTTAAAACCACGAGTCACTGACAGACCCAACACTGACCCCTGTTTAAAACCACTAGAAACTGACAGACCAAACTCCGACCCCTGTTTAAAACCACTGGTCAATGACAGACCCAACACTGACCCCTGTTTAAAACCACTAGTCACTGACAGACCCAACACTGACCCCTGTTTAAAACCACTAGACACTGACAGACCCAACTCCGACCCCTGTTTAAAATCACTAGTCACTGACAGACCCAACTCCGACCCCTGTTTATAGTCACTGACAGACCCAACACTGACCCCTGTTTAAAACCACTAGTCACCGACAGACCCAACACTGACCCCTGTTTAAAACCACTAGACACTAACAAACCCAACAATGACCCCTGTTTAAAACCACTAGTCACTGACAGACCCAAAACTGACCCCTGTTTAAAACCACTAGTCACTGACAGACCCAACACTGACCACTATTTAAAACCACTAGTCACTGACAGACCCAACATCGATCCCTGTTTAAAACCACTGGTCACTGACAGACCCAACACTGACCCCTGTTTAAAACCACTAGTCACTGACAGACCCAACGCTGACCCCTGTTTAAAACCACTAGTCACCGACAGACCCAACACTGACCGCTGTTTAAAACCACTAGTCACTGACAGAACCAACTCCGACCCCTGTTTAAAACCACTAGTCACTGACAGACCAAACTCCGACCCCTGTTTAAAATCACTAGTCACTGACAGACCCAACTCCGACCCCTGTTTAAAAACACTAGTCACTGACAGACCCAACACTGACCCCTGTTTAAAACCACTAGTCACCGACAGACCCAACACTGACCCCTGTTTAAAACCACTAGAAACTGACAGACCAAACTCCGACCCCTGTTTAAAACCACTTGTCACTGACAGACCCAACACTGACCCCTGTTTAAAACCACTAGAAACTGACAGACCAAACTCCGACCCCTGTTTAAAACCACTGGTCAATGACAGACCCAACAGTGACCCCTGTTTAAAACGACTAGTCACTGACAGACCCAACACTGACCCCTGTTTAAAACCACTGGTCACTGACAGACCCAACACCGACCCCTGTTTAAAATCACTGGTCACTGACAGACCCAACTCCGACCCCTGTTTAAAAACACTAGTCACTGACAGACCCAACACTGACCCCTGTTTAAAACCACTAGTCACCGACAGACCCAACGCTGACCCCTGTTTAAAACCACTAGTCACCGACAGACCCAACACTGACCCCTGTTTACAACCATTAGTCACTGACAGACCCAACACTGACCCCTGTTTAAAACCACTAGTCACTGACAGATCCAACACTGACCCCTGTTTAAAACCAGGGGTCACTGACAGACCCAACACTGACCCCTGTTTAAAACCACTAGTAACCGACAGACCAAACACCGACCCATGTTTAAAATCACTAGTCACTGACAGACCCAACACTGACCACTGTTTAAAACCATGAGTCACTGACAGACCCAACATCGACCCCTGTTTAAAACCACTAGTCACTGACAGACCCAACACTGACCACTGTTTAAAACCACTAGTCACTGACAGACCCAACACTGACCCCTGTTTAAAACCACTAGTCACTGACAGACCCAACACTGACCCCTGTTTAAAACCACTAGTCACTGACAGACCCAACACTGACCCCTGTTTAAAACCACTAGTCACTGACAGACCCAACTCCGACCCCTGTTTAAAACCACTAGTCACTGACAGACCCAACTCCGGCCCCTGTTTAAAACCACTAGTCACTGACAGACCCAACACTGACCCCTGTTTAAAACCACTAGTCACTGACAGACCCAACACTGACCCCTGTTTAAAACCACTAGAAACTGACAGACCAAACTCCGACCCCTGTTTAAAACCACTGGTCAATGACAGACCCAACACTGACCCCTGTTTAAAACGACTAGTCACTGACAGACCCAACACTGACCCCTGTTTAAAACCACTAGTCACTGACAGACCCAACTCCGACCCCTGTTTAAAATCACTAGTCACTGACAGACCCAACTCCGACCCCTGTTTATAGTCACTGACAGACCCAACACTGACCCCTGTTTAAAACCACTAGTCACCGACAGACCCAACACTGACCCCTGTTTAAAACCACTAGACACTAACAAACCCAACAATGACCCCTGTTTAAAACCACTAGTCACTGACAGACCCAAAACTGACCCCTGTTTAAAACCACTAGTCACTGACAGACCCAACACTGACCACTATTTAAAACCACTAGTCACTGACAGACCCAACATCGATCCCTGTTTAAAACCACTGGTCACTGACAGACCCAACACTGACCCCTGTTTAAAACCACTAGTCACTGACAGACCCAACGCTGACCCCTGTTTAAAACCACTAGTCACCGACAGACCCAACACTGACCGCTGTTTAAAACCACTAGTCACTGACAGACCCAACACTGACCCCTGTTTAAAACCACTAGTCACTGACAGACCCAACACTGACCCCTGTTTAAAACCGCTAGTCACTGACACACCAAACACTGACCCCTGTTTAAAACCACTAGTCACTGACAGACCCAACACTGACCCCTTTTTAAAACCACTAGTCACCGACAGACCCAACACTGACCCCTGTTTAAAACCACTAGTCACCGACAGACCAAACACTGACCCCTGTTTAAAATCACTAGTCACTGACAGACCCAACTCCGACCCCTGTTTATAGTCACTGACAGACCCAACACTGACCCCTGTTTAAAACCACTAGTCACCGACAGACCCAACACTGACCCCTGTTTAAAACCACTAGACACTAACAAACCCAACAATGACCCCTGTTTAAAACCACTAGTCACTGACAGACCCAAAACTGACCCCTGTTTAAAACCACTAGTCACTGACAGACCCAACACTGACCACTATTTAAAACCACTAGTCACTGACAGACCCAACATCGATCCCTGTTTAAAACCACTGGTCACTGACAGACCCAACACTGACCCCTGTTTAAAACCACTAGTCACTGACAGACCCAACGCTGACCCTTGTTTAAAACCACTAGTCACCGACAGACCCAACACTGACCGCTGTTTAAAACCACTAGTCACTGACAGACCCAACACTGACCCCTGTTTAAAACCACTAGTCACTGACAGACCCAACACTGACCCCTTTTTAAAACCACTAGTCACCGACAGACCCAACACTGACCCCTGTTTAAAACCACTAGTCACCGACAGACCAAACACTGACCCCTGTTTAAAACCATTAGTCACTGATAGACCCAACACTGACCCCTGTTTAAAACCACTAGTCACCGACAGACCCAACTCCGACCCCTGTTTAAAAACACTAGTCACTGACAGACCCAACACTGACCCCTGTTTAAAACCACTAGTCACCGACAGACCCAACACTGACCCCTGTTTAAAACCACTAGTCACTGACAGATCGAACACTGACCCCTGTTTAAAACCACTAGTCACTGACAGACCCAACACTGACCCCTGTTTAAAACCACTAGTCACTGACAGATCCAACACTGACCCCTGTTTAAAACGACTAGTCACTGACAGACCCAACACTGACCCCTGTTTAAAACAACTAGTCACTGACAGACCCAACTCCGACCCCTGTTTAAAATCACTAGTCACTGACAAACCCAACTCCGACCCCTGTTTAAAACCACTAGTCACTGACAGACCCAACACTGACCCCTGTTTAAAACCACTAGTTACTGACAGACCCAACACTGACCCCTGTTTAAAACCACGAGTCACTGACAGATCCAACACTGACCCCTGTTTATAACCACTAGTCACTGACAGAACCAACTCCGACCCCTGTTTAAAACCACTAGTCACTGACAGACCAAACTCCGACACCTGTTTAAAACCACTAGTCACTGACAGACCCAACACTGACCCCTGTTTAAACCACTAGTCACCGACAGACCCAACACTGACCCCTGTTTAAAACCACTAGTCACTGACAGACCCAACTCTGACCCCTGTTTAAAACCACTAGTCACTGACAGACCCAACACTGACCCCTGTTTAAAACCACTAATCACTGAAAGACCCAACTCCGACCCCTGTTTAAAACCACTATTCACTGACAGACCCAACTCCGGCCCCTGTTTAAAACCACTAGTCACTGATGCACCCAACACTGACCCCTGTTTAAAACCACTAGTCACTGACAGACCCAACTCCGACCCCTGTTTAAAACCACTAGTCACTGACAGACCCAACACTGACCCCTGTGTTAAACCACTAGTCACTGACAGACCCAACACTGACGCCTGTTTAAAATCACTAGACACTGACAGACCAAACTCCGACCCCTGTTTAAAACCACTGGTCAATGACAGACCCAACACTGACCCCTGTTTAAAACGACTAGTCACTGACAGACCCAACACTGACCCCTGTTTAAAACCACTAGTCACTGACAGACCCAACTCCGACCCCTGTTTAAAATCACTAGTCACTGACAGACCCAACTCCGACCCCTGTTTAAAAACACTAGTCACTGACAGACCCAACACTGACCACTGTTTAAAACCACTAGTCACCGACAGACCCAACACTGACCCCTGTTTAAAACCACTAGACACTAACAAACCCAACACTGACCCCTGTTTAAAACCACTAGTCACTGACAGACCCAACACTGACCCCTGTTTAAAACCACTAGTTACTGACAGACCCAACACTGACCCCTGTTTAAAACCACGAGTCACTGACAGATCCAACACTGACCCCTGTTTAAAACCACTAGTCACTGACAGACCCAACACTGACCCGTGTTTAAAACCACTTGTCACTGACAGACCCAACACTGACCCCTGTTTAAAACCACTAGTCACTGACAGATCCAACACTGACCCCTGTTTAAAACGACTAATCACTGACAGACCCAACACTGACCCCTGTTTAAAACCACTAGTCACTGACAGACCCAACTCCGACCCCTGTTTAAAAACACTAGTCACCGACAGACCCAACACTGACCCCTGTTTAAAACCACTAGTCACTGAGAGACCCAACACTGACCCCTGTTTAAAACCACTAGTCACTAACGGACCCAACACTGACCCCTGTTTAAAACCACTAGTCACTGACAGACCCAACACTGACCCCTGTTTATAACCACTAGTCACTGACAGAACCAACTCCGACCCCTGTTTAAAACCACTAGTCACTGACAGACCAAACTCCGACACCTGTTTAAAACCACTAGTCACTGACAGACCCAACACTGACCCCTGTTTAAACCACTAGTCACCGACAGACCCAACACTGACCCCTGTTTAAAACCACTAGTCACTGACAGACCCAACTCCGACCCCTGTTTAAAACCACTAGTCACTGACAGACCCAACACTGACCCCTGTTTAAAACCACTAGTCACTGACAGACCCAACTCCGACCCCTGTTTAAAACCACTAGTCACTGACAGACCCAACTCCGGCCCCTGTTTAAAACCACTAGTCACTGACAGACCCAACACTGACGCCTGTTTAAAACCACTAGTCACTGACAGACCCAACACTGACCCCTGTTTAAAACCACTAGAAACTGACAGACCAAACTCCGACCCCTGTTTAAAACCACTGGTCAATGACAGACCCAACAGTGACCCCTGTTTAAAACGACTAGTCACTGACAGACCCAACACTGACCCCTGTTTAAAACCACTGGTCACTGACAGACCCAACTCCGACCCCTGTTTAAAATCACTGGTCACTGACAGACCCAACTCCGACCCCTGTTTAAAAACACTAGTCACTGACAGACCCAACACTGACCCCTGTTTAAAACCACTAGTCACCGACAGACCCAACGCTGACCCCTGTTTAAAACCACTAGTCACCGACAGACCCAACACTGACCCCTGTTTACAACCATTAGTCACTGACAGACCCAACACTGACCCCTGTTTAAAACCACTAGTCACTGACAGATCCAACACTGACCCCTGTTTAAAACCAGGGGTCACTGACAGACCCAACACTGACCCCTGTTTAAAACCACTAGTAACCGACAGACCCAACACCGACCCATGTTTAAAATCACTAGTCACTGACAGACCCAACACTGACCACTGTTTAAAACCATGAGTCACTGACAGACCCAACATCGACCCCTGTTTAAAACCACTAGTCACTGACAGACCCAACACTGACCACTGTTTAAAACCACTAGTCACTGACAGACCCAACACTGACCCCTGTTTAAAACCACTAGTCACTGACAGACCCAACACTGACCCCTGTTTAAAACCACTAGTCACTGACAGACCCAACACTGACCCCTGTTTAAAACCACTAGTCACTGACAGACCCAACTCCGACCCCTGTTTAAAACCACTAGTCACTGACAGACCCAACTCCGGCCCCTGTTTAAAACCACGAGTCACTGACAGACCCAACACTGACCCCTGTTTAAAACCACTAGAAACTGACAGACCAAACTCCGACCCCTGTTTAAAACCACTGGTCAATGACAGACCCAACACTGACCCCTGTTTAAAACCACTAGTCACTGACAGACCAAACTCCGACCCCTGTTTAAAACCACTGGTCAATGACAGACCCAACACTGACCCCTGTTTAAAACCACTAGACACTAACAAACCCAACACTGACCCCTGTTTAAAACCACTAGTCACTGACAGACCCAACACTGACCCCTGTTTAAAACCACTAGTTACTGACAGACCCAACACTGACCCCTGTTTAAAACCACGAGTCACTGACAGATCCAACACTGACCCCTGTTTAAAACCACTAGTCACTGACAGACCCAACACTGACCCGTGTTTAAAACCACTTGTCACTGACAGACCCAACACTGACCCCTGTTTAAAACCACTAGTCACTGACAGATCCAACACTGACCCCTGTTTAAAACGACTAGTCACTGACAGACCCAACACTGACCCCTGTTTAAAACCACTAGTCACTGACAGACCCAACTCCGACCCCTGTTTAAAAACACTAGTCACCGACAGACCCAACACTGACCCCTGTTTAAAACCACTAGTCACTGAGAGACCCAACACTGACCCCTGTTTAAAACCACTAGACACTAACAAACCCAACAATGACCCCTGTTTAAAACCACTAGTCACTGACAGACCCAACACTGACCCCTGTTTAAAACCACTAGTCACTGACAGACCCAACACTGACCCCTGTTTAAAACCACTAGTCACTGACAGACCCAACTCCGACCCCTGTTTAAAACCACTAGTCACTGACAGACCCAACTCCGGCCCCTGTTTAAAACCACTAGTCACTGACAGACCCAACACTGACCCCTGTTTAAAACCACTAGTCACTGACAGACCCAACACTGACCCCTGTTTAAAACCACTAGAAACTGACAGACCAAACTCCGACCCCTGTTTAAAACCACTGGTCAATGACAGACCCAACACTGACCCCTGTTTAAAACGACTAGTCACTGACAGACCCAACACTGACCCCTGTTTAAAACCACTAGTCACTGACAGACCCAACTCCGACCCCTGTTTAAAATCACTAGTCACTGACAGACCCAACTCCGACCCCTGTTTATAGTCACTGACAGACCCAACACTGACCCCTGTTTAAAACCACTAGTCACCGACAGACCCAACACTGACCCCTGTTTAAAACCACTAGACACTAACAAACCCAACAATGACCCCTGTTTAAAACCACTAGTCACTGACAGACCCAAAACTGACCCCTGTTTAAAACCACTAGTCACTGACAGACCCAACACTGACCACTATTTAAAACCACTAGTCACTGACAGACCCAACATCGATCCCTGTTTAAAACCACTGGTCACTGACAGACCCAACACTGACCCCTGTTTAAAACCACTAGTCACTGACAGACCCAACGCTGACCCCTGTTTAAAACCACTAGTCACCGACAGACCCAACACTGACCGCTGTTTAAAACCACTAGTCACTGACAGACCCAACACTGACCCCTGTTTAAAACCACTAGTCACTGACAGACCCAACACTGACCCCTGTTTAAAACCGCTAGTCACTGACACACCAAACACTGACCCCTGTTTAAAACCACTAGTCACTGACAGACCCAACACTGACCCCTTTTTAAAACCACTAGTCACCGACAGACCCAACACTGACCCCTGTTTAAAACCACTAGTCACCGACAGACCAAACACTGACCCCTGTTTAAAATCACTAGTCACTGACAGACCCAACTCCGACCCCTGTTTATAGTCACTGACAGACCCAACACTGACCCCTGTTTAAAACCACTAGTCACCGACAGACCCAACACTGACCCCTGTTTAAAACCACTAGACACTAACAAACCCAACAATGACCCCTGTTTAAAACCACTAGTCACTGACAGACCCAAAACTGACCCCTGTTTAAAACCACTAGTCACTGACAGACCCAACACTGACCACTATTTAAAACCACTAGTCACTGACAGACCCAACATCGATCCCTGTTTAAAACCACTGGTCACTGACAGACCCAACACTGACCCCTGTTTAAAACCACTAGTCACTGACAGACCCAACGCTGACCCTTGTTTAAAACCACTAGTCACCGACAGACCCAACACTGACCGCTGTTTAAAACCACTAGTCACTGACAGACCCAACACTGACCCCTGTTTAAAACCACTAGTCACTGACAGACCCAACACTGACCCCTTTTTAAATCCACTAGTCACCGACAGACCCAACACTGACCCCTGTTTAAAACCACTAGTCACCGACAGACCAAACACTGACCCCTGTTTAAAACCATTAGTCACTGATAGACCCAACACTGACCCCTGTTTAAAACCACTAGTCACCGACAGACCCAACTCCGACCCCTGTTTAAAAACACTAGTCACTGACAGACCCAACACTGACCCCTGTTTAAAACCACTAGTCACCGACAGACCCAACACTGACCCCTGTTTAAAACCACTAGTCACTGACAGATTGAACACTGACCCCTGTTTAAAACCACTAGTCACTGACAGACCCAACACTGACCCCAGTTTAAAACCACTAGTCACTGACAGATCCAACACTGACCCCTGTTTAAAACGACTAGTCACTGACAGACCCAACACTGACCCCTGTTTAAAACAACTAGTCACTGACAGACCCAACTCCGACCCCTGTTTAAAATCACTAGTCACTGACAAACCCAACTCCGACCCCTGTTTAAAACCACTAGTCACTGACAGACCCAACACTGACCCCTGTTTAAAACCACTAGTTACTGACAGACCCAACACTGACCCCTGTTTAAAACCACGAGTCACTGACAGATCCAACACTGACCCCTGTTTATAACCACTAGTCACTGACAGAACCAACTCCGACCCCTGTTTAAAACCACTAGTCACTGACAGACCAAACTCCGACACCTGTTTAAAACCACTAGTCACTGACAGACCCAACACTGACCCCTGTTTAAACCACTAGTCACCGACAGACCCAACACTGACCCCTGTTTAAAACCACTAGTCACTGACAGACCCAACTCTGACCCCTGTTTAAAACCACTAGTCACTGACAGACCCAACACTGACCCCTGTTTAAAACCACTAATCACTGAAAGACCCAACTCCGACCCCTGTTTAAAACCACTATTCACTGACAGACCCAACTCCGGCCCCTGTTTAAAACCACTAGTCACTGATGCACCCAACACTGACCCCTGTTTAAAACCACTAGTCACTGACAGACCCAACTCCGACCCCTGTTTAAAACCACTAGTCACTGACAGACCCAACACTGACCCCTGTGTTAAACCACTAGTCACTGACAGACCCAACACTGACGCCTGTTTAAAATCACTAGACACTGACAGACCAAACTCCGACCCCTGTTTAAAACCACTGGTCAATGACAGACCCAACACTGACCCCTGTTTAAAACGACTAGTCACTGACAGACCCAACACTGACCCCTGTTTAAAACCACTAGTCACTGACAGACCCAACTCCGACCCCTGTTTAAAATCACTAGTCACTGACAGACCCAACTCCGACCCCTGTTTAAAAACACTAGTCACTGACAGACCCAACACTGACCACTGTTTAAAACCACTAGTCACCGACAGACCCAACACTGACCCCTGTTTAAAACCACTAGACACTAACAAACCCAACACTGACCCCTGTTTAAAACCACTAGTCACTGACAGACCCAACACTGACCCCTGTTTAAAACCACTAGTTACTGACAGACCCAACACTGACCCCTGTTTAAAACCACGAGTCACTGACAGATCCAACACTGACCCCTGTTTAAAACCACTAGTCACTGACAGACCCAACACTGACCCGTGTTTAAAACCACTTGTCACTGACAGACCCAACACTGACCCCTGTTTAAAACCACTAGTCACTGACAGATCCAACACTGACCCCTGTTTAAAACGACTAGTCACTGACAGACCCAACACTGACCCCTGTTTAAAACCACTAGTCACTGACAGACCCAACTCCGACCCCTGTTTAAAAACACTAGTCACCGACAGACCCAACACTGACCCCTGTTTAAAACCACTAGTCACTGAGAGACCCAACACTGACCCCTGTTTAAAACCACTAGTCACTAACGGACCCAACACTGACCCCTGTTTAAAACCACTAGTCACTGACAGACCCAACACTGACCCCTGTTTATAACCACTAGTCACTGACAGAACCAACTCCGACCCCTGTTTAAAACCACTAGTCACTGACAGACCAAACTCCGACACCTGTTTAAAACCACTAGTCACTGACAGACCCAACACTGACCCCTGTTTAAACCACTAGTCACCGACAGACCCAACACTGACCCCTGTTTAAAACCACTAGTCACTGACAGACCCAACTCCGACCCCTGTTTAAAACCACTAGTCACTGACAGACCCAACACTGACCCCTGTTTAAAACCACTAGTCACTGACAGACCCAACTCCGACCCCTGTTTAAAACCACTAGTCACTGACAGACCCAACTCCGGCCCCTGTTTAAAACCACTAGTCACTGACAGACCCAACACTGACGCCTGTTTAAAACCACTAGTCACTGACAGACCCAACACTGACCCCTGTTTAAAACCACTAGAAACTGACAGACCAAACTCCGACCCCTGTTTAAAACCACTGGTCAATGACAGACCCAACAGTGACCCCTGTTTAAAACGACTAGTCACTGACAGACCCAACACTGACCCCTGTTTAAAACCACTGGTCACTGACAGACCCAACTCCGACCCCTGTTTAAAATCACTGGTCACTGACAGACCCAACTCCGACCCCTGTTTAAAAACACTAGTCACTGACAGACCCAACACTGACCCCTGTTTAAAACCACTAGTCACCGACAGACCCAACGCTGACCCCTGTTTAAAACCACTAGTCACCGACAGACCCAACACTGACCCCTGTTTACAACCATTAGTCACTGACAGACCCAACACTGACCCCTGTTTAAAACCACTAGTCACTGACAGATCCAACACTGACCCCTGTTTAAAACCAGGGGTCACTGACAGACCCAACACTGACCCCTGTTTAAAACCACTAGTAACCGACAGACCCAACACCGACCCATGTTTAAAATCACTAGTCACTGACAGACCCAACACTGACCACTGTTTAAAACCATGAGTCACTGACAGACCCAACATCGACCCCTGTTTAAAACCACTAGTCACTGACAGACCCAACACTGACCACTGTTTAAAACCACTAGTCACTGACAGACCCAACACTGACCCCTGTTTAAAACCACTAGTCACTGACAGACCCAACACTGACCCCTGTTTAAAACCACTAGTCACTGACAGACCCAACACTGACCCCTGTTTAAAACCACTAGTCACTGACAGACCCAACTCCGACCCCTGTTTAAAACCACTAGTCACTGACAGACCCAACTCCGGCCCCTGTTTAAAACCACGAGTCACTGACAGACCCAACACTGACCCCTGTTTAAAACCACTAGAAACTGACAGACCAAACTCCGACCCCTGTTTAAAACCACTGGTCAATGACAGACCCAACACTGACCCCTGTTTAAAACCACTAGTCACTGACAGACCAAACTCCGACCCCTGTTTAAAACCACTGGTCAATGACAGACCCAACACTGACCCCTGTTTAAAACCACTAGACACTAACAAACCCAACACTGACCCCTGTTTAAAACCACTAGTCACTGACAGACCCAACACTGACCCCTGTTTAAAACCACTAGTTACTGACAGACCCAACACTGACCCCTGTTTAAAACCACGAGTCACTGACAGATCCAACACTGACCCCTGTTTAAAACCACTAGTCACTGACAGACCCAACACTGACCCGTGTTTAAAACCACTTGTCACTGACAGACCCAACACTGACCCCTGTTTAAAACCACTAGTCACTGACAGATCCAACACTGACCCCTGTTTAAAACGACTAGTCACTGACAGACCCAACACTGACCCCTGTTTAAAACCACTAGTCACTGACAGACCCAACTCCGACCCCTGTTTAAAAACACTAGTCACCGACAGACCCAACACTGACCCCTGTTTAAAACCACTAGTCACTGAGAGACCCAACACTGACCCCTGTTTAAAACCACTAGTCACTAACGGACCCAACACTGACCCCTGTTTAAAACCACTAGTCACTGACAGACCCAACACTGACCCCTGTTTATAACCACTAGTCACTGACAGAACCAACTCCGACCCCTGTTTAAAACCACTAGTCACTGACAGACCAAACTCCGACACCTGTTTAAAACCACTAGTCACTGACAGACCCAACACTGACCCCTGTTTAAACCACTAGTCACCGACAGACCCAACACTGACCCCTGTTTAAAACCACTAGTCACTGACAGACCCAACTCCGACCCCTGTTTAAAACCACTAGTCACTGACAGACCCAACACTGACCCCTGTTTAAAACCACTAGTCACTGACAGACCCAACTCCGACCCCTGTTTAAAACCACTAGTCACTGACAGACCCAACTCCGGCCCCTGTTTAAAACCACTAGTCACTGACAGACCCAACACTGACGCCTGTTTAAAACCACTAGTCACTGACAGACCCAACACTGACCCCTGTTTAAAACCACTAGAAACTGACAGACCAAACTCCGACCCCTGTTTAAAACCACTGGTCAATGACAGACCCAACAGTGACCCCTGTTTAAAACGACTAGTCACTGACAGACCCAACACTGACCCCTGTTTAAAACCACTGGTCACTGACAGACCCAACTCCGACCCCTGTTTAAAATCACTGGTCACTGACAGACCCAACTCCGACCCCTGTTTAAAAACACTAGTCACTGACAGACCCAACACTGACCCCTGTTTAAAACCACTAGTCACCGACAGACCCAACGCTGACCCCTGTTTAAAACCACTAGTCACCGACAGACCCAACACTGACCCCTGTTTACAACCATTAGTCACTGACAGACCCAACACTGACCCCTGTTTAAAACCACTAGTCACTGACAGATCCAACACTGACCCCTGTTTAAAACCAGGGGTCACTGACAGACCCAACACTGACCCCTGTTTAAAACCACTAGTAACCGACAGACCCAACACCGACCCATGTTTAAAATCACTAGTCACTGACAGACCCAACACTGACCACTGTTTAAAACCATGAGTCACTGACAGACCCAACATCGACCCCTGTTTAAAACCACTAGTCACTGACAGACCCAACACTGACCACTGTTTAAAACCACTAGTCACTGACAGACCCAACACTGACCCCTGTTTAAAACCACTAGTCACTGACAGACCCAACACTGACCCCTGTTTAAAACCACTAGTCACTGACAGACCCAACACTGACCCCTGTTTAAAACCACTAGTCACTGACAGACCCAACTCCGACCCCTGTTTAAAACCACTAGTCACTGACAGACCCAACTCCGGCCCCTGTTTAAAACCACGAGTCACTGACAGACCCAACACTGACCCCTGTTTAAAACCACTAGAAACTGACAGACCAAACTCCGACCCCTGTTTAAAACCACTGGTCAATGACAGACCCAACACTGACCCCTGTTTAAAACCACTAGTCACTGACAGACCCAACACTGACCCCTGTTTAAAACCACTAGACACTGACAGACCCAACTCCGACCCGTGTTTAAAATCACTAGTCACTGACAGACCCAACTCCGACCCCTGTTTATAGTCACTGACAGACCCAACACTGACCCCTGTTTAAAACCACTAGTCACCGACAGACCCAACACTGACCCCTGTTTAAAACCACTAGACACTAACAAACCCAACAATGACCCCTGTTTAAAACCACTAGTCACTGACAGACCCAAAACTGACCCCTGTTTAAAACCACTAGTCACTGACAGACCCAACACTGACCACTATTTAAAACCACTAGTCACTGACAGACCCAACATCGATCCCTGTTTAAAACCACTGGTCACTGACAGACCCAACACTGACCCCTGTTTAAAACCACTAGTCACTGACAGACCCAACGCTGACCCCTGTTTAAAACCACTAGTCACCGACAGACCCAACACTGACCGCTGTTTAAAACCACTAGTCACTGACAGAACCAACTCCGACCCCTGTTTAAAACCACTAGTCACTGACAGACCAAACTCCGACCCCTGTTTAAAATCACTAGTCACTGACAGACCCAACTCCGACCCCTGTTTAAAAACACTAGTCACTGACAGACCCAACACTGACCCCTGTTTAAAACCACTAGTCACCGACAGACCCAACACTGACCCCTGTTTAAAACCACTAGACACTTACAAACCCAACACTGACCCCTGTTTAAAACCACTAGTCACTGACAGACCCAACACTGACCCCTGTTTAAAACCACTAGTTACTGACAGACCCAACACTGACCCCTGTTTAAAACCACGAGTCACTGACAGATCCAACACTGACCCCTGTTTAAAACCACTAGTCACTGACAGACCCAACACTGACCCGTGTTTAAAACCACTTGTCACTGACAGACCCAACACTGACCCCTGTTTAAAACCACTAGTCACTGACAGATCCAACACTGACCCCTGTTTAAAACGACTAGTCACTGACAGACCCAACACTGACCCCTGTTTAAAACCACTAGTCACTGACAGACCCAACTCGGACCCCTGTTTAAAAACACTAGTCACTGACAGACCCAACACTGACCCCTGTTTAAAACCACTAGTCACTGAGAGACCCAACACTGACCCCTGTTTAAAACCACTAGTCACTAACAGACCCAACACTGACCCCTGTTTAAAACCACTAGTCACTGACACACCCAACACTGACCCCTGTTTATAACCACTAGTCACTGACAGAACCAACTCCGACCCCTGTTTAAAACCACTAGTCACTGACAGACCAAACTCCGACACCTGTTTAAAACCACTAGTCACTGACAGACCCAACACTGACCCCTGTTTAAACCACTAGTCACCGACAGACCCAACACTGACCCCTGTTTAAAACCACTAGTCACTGACAGACCCAACTCCGACCCCTGTTTAAAACCACTAGTCACTGACAGACCCAACACTGACCCCTGTTTAAAACCACTAGTCACTGACAGACCCAACTCCGACCCCTGTTTAAAACCACTAGTCACTGACAGACCCAACTCCGACCCCTGTTTAAAACCACTAGTCACTGACAGACCCAACACTGACGCCTGTTTTAAACCACTAGTCATTGACAGACCCAACACTGACCCCTGTTTAAAACCACTAGAAACTGACAGACCAAACTCCGACCCCTGTTTAAAACCACTGGTCAATGACAGACCCAACAGTGACCCCTGTTTAAAACGACTAGTCACTGACAGACCCAACACTGACCCTTGTTTAAAACCACTGGTCACTGACAGACCCAACTCCGACCCCTGTTTAAAATCACTGGTCACTGACAGACCCAACTCCGACCCCTGTTTAAAAACACTAGTCACTGACAGACCCAACACTGACCCCTGTTTAAAACCACTAGTCACCGACAGAGCCAACGCTGACCCCTGTTTAAAACCACTAGTCACCGACAGACCCAACACTGACCCCTGTTTACAACCATTAGTCACTGACAGACCCAACACTGACCCCTGTTTAAAACCACTAGTCACTGACAGATCCAACACTGACCCCTGTTTAAAACCAGGGGTCACTGACAGACCCAACACTGACCCCTGTTTAAAACCACTAGTAACCGACAGACCAAACACCGACCCATGTTTAAAGTCACTAGTCACTGACAGACCCAACACTGACCACTGTTTAAAACCATGAGTCACTGACAGAACCAACATCGACCCCTGTTTAAAACCACTAGTCACTGACAGACCCAACACTGACCACTGTTTGAAACCACTAGTCACTGACAGACCCAACACTGACCCCTGTTTAAAACCACTAGTCACTGACAGACCCAACACTGACCCCTGTTTAAAACCACTAGTCACTGACAGACCCAACACTGACCCCTGTTTAAAACCACTAGTCACTGACAGACCCAACTCCGACCCCTGTTTAAAACCACTAGTCACTGACAGACCCAACTCCGGCCCCTGTTTAAAACCACTAGTCACTGACAGACCCAACACTGACCCCTGTTTAAAACCACTAGTCACTGACAGACCCAACACTGACCCCTGTTTAAAACCACTAGAAACTGACAGACCAAACTCCGACCCCTGTTTAAAACCACTGGTCAATGACAGACCCAACACTGACCCCTGTTTAAAACGACTAGTCACTGACAGACCCAACACTGACCCCTGTTTAAAACCACTAGTCACTGACAGACCCAACTCCGACCCCTGTTTAAAATCACTAGTCACTGACAGACCCAACTCCGACCCCTGTTTATAGTCACTGACAGACCCAACACTGACACCTGTTTAAAACCACTAGTCACCGACAGACCCAACACTGACCCCTGTTTAAAACCACTAGACACTAACAAACCCAACAATGACCCCTGTTTAAAACCACTAGTCACTGACAGACCCAAAACTGACCCCTGTTTAAAACCACTAGTCACTGACAGACCCAACACTGACCACTATTTAAAACCACTAGTCACTGACAGACCCAACATCGATCCCTGTTTAAAACCACTGGTCACTGACAGACCCAACACTGACCCCTGTTTAAAACCACTAGTCACTGACAGACCCAACGCTGACCCCTGTTTAAAACCACTAGTCACCGACAGACCCAACACTGACCGCTGTTTAAAACCACTAGTCACCGACAGACCCAACACTGACCGCTGTTTAAAACCACTAGTCACTGACAGACCCAACACTGACCCCTGTTTAAAACCACTAGTCACTGACAGACCCAACACTGACCCCTGTTTAAAACCGCTAGTCACTGACACACCAAACACTGACCCCTGTTTAAAACCACTAGTCACTGACAGACCCAACACTGACCCCTTTTTAAAACCACTAGTCACCGACAGACCCAACACTGACCCCTGTTTAAAACCACTAGTCACCGACAGACCAAACACTGACCCCTGTTTAAAACCATTAGTCACTGATAGACCCAACACTGACCCCTGTTTAAAACCACTAGTCACCGACAGACCCAACTCCGACCCCTGTTTAAAAACACTAGTCACTGACAGACCCAACACTGACCCCTGTTTAAAACCACTAGTCACCGACAGACCCAACACTGACCCCTGTTTAAAACCACTAGTCACTGACAGATCGAACACTGACCCCTGTTTAAAACCACTAGTCACTGACAGACCCAACACTGACCCCTGTTTAAAACCACTAGTCACTGACAGATCCAACACTGACCCCTGTTTAAAACGACTAGTCACTGACAGACCCAACACTGACCCCTGTTTAAAACAACTAGTCACTGACAGACCCAACTCCGACCCCTGTTTAAAATCACTAGTCACTGACAAACCCAACTCCGACCCCTGTTTAAAACCACTAGTCACTGACAGACCCAACACTGACCCCTGTTTAAAACCACTAGTTACTGACAGACCCAACACTGACCCCTGTTTAAAACCACGAGTCACTGACAGATCCAACACTGACCCCTGTTTATAACCACTAGTCACTGACAGAACCAACTCCGACCCCTGTTTAAAACCACTAGTCACTGACAGACCAAACTCCGACACCTGTTTAAAACCACTAGTCACTGACAGACCCAACACTGACCCCTGTTTAAACCACTAGTCACCGACAGACCCAACACTGACCCCTGTTTAAAACCACTAGTCACTGACAGACCCAACTCTGACCCCTGTTTAAAACCACTAGTCACTGACAGACCCAACACTGACCCCTGTTTAAAACCACTAATCACTGACAGACCCAACTCCGACCCCTGTTTAAAACCACTATTCACTGACAGACCCAACTCCGGCCCCTGTTTAAAACCACTAGTCACTGATGCACCCAACACTGACCCCTGTTTAAAACCACTAGTCACTGACAGACCCAACTCCGACCCCTGTTTAAAACCACTAGTCACTGACAGACCCAACACTGACCCCTGTGTTAAACCACTAGTCACTGACAGACCCAACACTGACGCCTGTTTAAAATCACTAGACACTGACAGACCAAATTCCGACCCCTGTTTAAACCCACTGGTCAATGACAGACCCAACACTGACCCCTGTTTAAAACGACTAGTCACTGACAGACCCAACACTGACCCCTGTTTAAAACCACTAGTCACTGACAGACCCAACTCCGACCCCTGTTTAAAATCACTAGTCACTGACAGACCCAACTCCGACCCCTGTTTAAAAACACTAGTCACTGACAGACCCAACACTGACCACTGTTTAAAACCACTAGTCACCGACAGACCCAACACTGACCCCTGTTTAAAACCACTAGACACTAACAAACCCAACACTGACCCCTGTTTAAAACCACTAGTCACTGACAGACCCAACACTGACCCCTGTTTAAAACCACTAGTTACTGACAGACCCAACACTGACCCCTGTTTAAAACCACGAGTCACTGACAGATCCAACACTGACCCCTGTTTAAAACCACTAGTCACTGACAGACCCAACACTGACCCGTGTTTAAAACCACTTGTCACTGACAGACCCAACACTGACCCCTGTTTAAAACCACTAGTCACTGACAGATCCAACACTGACCCCTGTTTAAAACGACTAGTCACTGACAGACCCAACACTGACCCCTGTTTAAAACCACTAGTCACTGACAGACCCAACTCCGACCCCTGTTTAAAAACACTAGTCACTGACAGACCCAACACTGACCCCTGTTTAAAACCACTAGTCACTGAGAGACCCAACACTGACCCCTGTTTAAAACCACTAGTCACTAACGGACCCAACACTGACCCCTGTTTAAAACCACTAGTCACTGACAGACCCAACACTGACCCCTGTTTATAACCACTAGTCACTGACAGAACCAACTCCGACCCCTGTTTAAAACCACTAGTCACTGACAGACCAAACTCCGACACCTGTTTAAAACCACTAGTCACTGACAGACCCAACACTGACCCCTGTTTAAACCACTATTCACCGACAGACCCAACACTGACCCCTGTTTAAAACCACTAGTCACTGACAGACCCAACTCCGACCCCTGTTTAAAACCACTAGTCACTGACAGACCCAACACTGACCCCTGTTTAAAACCACTAGTCACTGACAGACCCAACTCCGACCCCTGTTTAAAACCACTAGTCACTGACAGACCCAACTCCGGCCCCTGTTTAAAACCACTAGTCACTGACAGACCCAACACTGACGCCTGTTTAAAACCACTAGTCACTGACAGACCCAACACTGACCCCTGTTTAAAACCACTAGAAACTGACAGACCAAACTCCGACCCCTGTTTAAAACCACTGGTCAATGACAGACCCAACAGTGACCCCTGTTTAAAACGACTAGTCACTGACAGACCCAACACTGACCCCTGTTTAAAACCACTGGTCACTGACAGACCCAACTCCGACCCCTGTTTAAAATCACTGGTCACTGACAGACCCAACTCCGACCCCTGTTTAAAAACACTAGTCACTGACAGACCCAACACTGACCCCTGTTTAAAACCACTAGTCACCGACAGACCCAACGCTGACCCCTGTTTAAAACCACTAGTCACCGACAGACCTAACACTGACCACTGTTTACAACCATTAGTCACTGACAGACCCAACACTGACCCCTGTTTAAAACCACTAGTCACTGACAGATCCAACACTGACCCCTGTTTAAAACCAGGGGTCACTGACAGACCCAACACTGACCCCTGTTTAAAACCACTAGTAACCGACAGACCCAACACCGACCCATGTTTAAAATCACTAGTCACTGACAGACCCAACACTGACCACTGTTTAAAACCATGAGTCACTGACAGACCCAACATCGACCCCTGTTTAAAACCACTAGTCACTGACAGACCCAACACTGACCACTGTTTAAAACCACTAGTCACTGACAGACCCAACACTGACCCCTGTTTAAAACCACTAGTCACTGACAGACCCAACACTGACCCCTGTTTAAAACCACTAGTCACCGACAGACCCAACGCTGACCCCTGTTTAAAACCACTAGTCACCGACAGACCCAACACTGACCCCTGTTTACAACCATTAGTCACTGACAGACCCAACACTGACCCCTGTTTAAAACCACTAGTCACTGACAGATCCAACACTGACCCCTGTTTAAAACCAGGGGTCACTGACAGACCCAACACTGACCCCTGTTTAAAACCACTAGTAACCGACAGACCAAACACCGACCCATGTTTAAAATCACTAGTCACTGACAGACCCAACACTGACCACTGTTTAAAACCATGAATCACTGACAGAACCAACATCGACCCCTGTTTAAAACCACTAGTCACTGACAGACCCAACACTGACCACTGTTTGAAACCACTAGTCACTGACAGACCCAACACTGACCCCTGTTTAAAACCACTAGTCACTGACAGACCCAACACTGACCCCTGTTTAAAACCACTAGTCACTGACAGACCCAACACTGACCCCTGTTTAAAACCACTAGTCACTGACAGACCCAACTCCGACCCCTGTTTAAAACCACTAGTCACTGACAGACCCAACTCCGGCCCCTGTTTAAAACCACTAGTCACTGACAGACCCAACACTGACCCCTGTTTAAAACCACTAGTCACTGACAGACCCAACACTGACCCCTGTTTAAAACCACTAGAAACTGACAGACCAAACTCCGACCCCTGTTTAAAACCACTGGTCAATGACAGACCCAACACTGACCCCTGTTTAAAACGACTAGTCACTGACAGACCCAACACTGACCCCTGTTTAAAACCACTAGTCACTGACAGACCCAACTCCGACCCCTGTTTAAAATCACTAGTCACTGACAGACCCAACTCCGACCCCTGTTTATAGTCACTGACAGACCCAACACTGACCCCTGTTTAAAACCACTAGTCACCGACAGACCCAACACTGACCCCTGTTTAAAACCACTAGACACTAACAAACCCAACAATGACCCCTGTTTAAAACCACTAGTCACTGACAGACCCAAAACTGACCCCTGTTTAAAACCACTAGTCACTGACAGACCCAACACTGACCACTATTTAAAACCACTAGTCACTGACAGACCCAACATCGATCCCTGTTTAAAACCACTGGTCACTGACAGACCCAACACTGACCCCTGTTTAAAACCACTAGTCACTGACAGACCCAACGCTGACCCCTGTTTAAAACCACTAGTCACCGACAGACCCAACACTGACCGCTGTTTAAAACCACTAGTCACTGACAGACCCAACACTGACCCCTGTTTAAAACCACTAGTCACTGACAGACCCAACACTGACCCCTGTTTAAAACCGCTAGTCACTGACACACCAAACACTGACCCCTGTTTAAAACCACTAGTCACTGACAGACCCAACACTGACCCCTTTTTAAAACCACTAGTCACCGACAGACCAAACACTGACCCCTGTTTAAAACCACTAGTCACCGACAGACCAAACACTGACCCCTGTTTAAAATCACTAGTCACTGACAGACCCAACTCCGACCCCTGTTTATAGTCACTGACAGACCCAACACTGACCCCTGTTTAAAACCACTAGTCACCGACAGACCCAACACTGACCCCTGTTTAAAACCACTAGACACTAACAAACCCAACAATGACCCCTGTTTAAAACCACTAGTCACTGACAGACCCAAAACTGACCCCTGTTTAAAACCACTAGTCACTGACAGACCCAACACTGACCACTATTTAAAACCACTAGTCACTGACAGACCCAACATCGATCCCTGTTTAAAACCACTGGTCACTGACAGACCCAACACTTACCCCTGTTTAAAACCACTATTCACCGACAGACCCAACACTGACCGCTGTTTAAAACCACTAGTCACTGACAGACCCAACACTGACCCCTGTTTAAAACCACTAGTCACTGACAGACCCAACACTGACCCCTGTTTAAAACCGCTAGTCACTGACACACCAAACACTGACCCCTGTTTAAAACCACTAGTCACTGACAGACCCAACACTGACCCCTTTTTAAAACCACTAGTCACCGACTGACCCAACACTGACCCCTGTTTAAAACCACTAGTCACCGACAGACCAAACACTGACCCCTGTTTAAAACCATTAGTCACTGATAGACCCAACATCGATCCCTGTTTAAAACCACTGGTCACTGACAGACCCAACACTGACCCCTGTTTAAAACCACTAGTCACTGACAGACCCAACGCTGACCCCTGTTTAAAACCACTAGTCACCGACAGACCCAACACTGACCGCTGTTTAAAACCACTAGTCACTGACAGACCCAACACTGACCCCTGTTTAAAACCACTAGTCACTGACAGACCCAACGCTGACCCCTGTTTAAAACCACTAGTCACCGACAGACCCAACACTGACCGCTGTTTAAAACCACTAGTCACTGACAGACCCAACACTGACCCCTTTTTAAAACCACTAGTCACCGACAGACCAAACACTGACCCCTGTTTAAAACCACGAGTCACTGACAGATCCAACACTGACCCCTGTTTATAACCACTAGTCACTGACAGAACCAACTCCGACCCCTGTTTAAAACCACTATTCACTGACAGACCCAACTCCGGCCCCTGTTTAAAACCACTAGTCACTGATGCACCCAACACTGACCCCTGTTTAAAACCACTAGTCACTGACAGACCCAACACTGACCCCTGTGTTAAACCACTAGTCACTGACAGACCCAACACTGACGCCTGTTTAAAATCACTAGACACTGACAGACCAAACTCCGACCCCTGTTTAAACCCACTGGTCAATGACAGACCCAACACTGACCCCTGTTTAAAACGACTAGTCACTGACAGACCCAACACTGACCCCTGTTTAAAACCACTAGTCACTGACAGACCCAACTCCGACCCCTGTTTATAGTCACTGACAGACCCAACACTGACCCCTGTTTAAAACCACTAGTCACCGACAGACCCAACACTGACCCCTGTTTACAACCATTAGTCACTGACAGACCCAACACTGACCCCTGTTTAAAACCACTAGTCACTGACAGACCCAACACTGACCCCTGTTTAAAACCACTAGTAACCGACAGACCAAACACCGACCCATGTTTAAAGTCACTAGTCACTGACAGACCCAACACTGACCACTGTTTAAAACCATGAATCACTGACAGAACCAACATCGACCCCTGTTTAAAACCACTAGTCACTGACAGACCCAACACTGACCACTGTTTGAAACCACTAGTCACTGACAGACCCAACACTGACCCCTGTTTAAAACCACTAGTCACTGACAGACCCAACACTGACCCCTGTTTAAAACCACTAGTCACTGACAGACCCAACACTGACCCCTGTTTAAAACCACTAGTCACTGACAGACCCAACTCCGACCCCTGTTTAAAACCACTAGTCACTGACAGACCCAACTCCGGCCCCTGTTTAAAACCACTAGTCACTGACAGACCCAACACTGACCCCTGTTTAAAACCACTAGTCACTGACAGACCCAACACTGACCCCTGTTTAAAACCACTAGAAACTGACAGACCAAACTCCGACCCCTGTTTAAAACCACTGGTCAATGACAGACCCAACACTGACCCCTGTTTAAAACGACTAGTCACTGACAGACCCAACACTGACCCCTGTTTAAAACCACTAGTCACTGACAGACCCAACTCCGACCCCAGTTTAAAATCACTAGTCACTGACAGACCCAACTCCGACCCCTGTTTATAGTCACTGACAGACCCAACACTGACACCTGTTTAAAACCACTAGTCACCGACAGACCCAACACTGACCCCTGTTTAAAACCACTAGACACTAACAAACCCAACAATGACCCCTGTTTAAAACCACTAGTCACTGACAGACCCAAAACTGACCCCTGTTTAAAACCACTAGTCACTGACAGACCCAACACTGACCACTATTTAAAACCACTAGTCACTGACAGACCCAACATCGATCCCTGTTTAAAACCACTGGTCACTGACAGACCCAACACTGACCCCTGTTTAAAACCACTAGTCACTGACAGACCCAACGCTGACCCCTGTTTAAAACCACTAGTCACCGACAGACCCAACACTGACCGCTGTTTAAAACCACTAGTCACTGACAGACCCAACACTGACCCCTGTTTAAAACCACTAGTCACTGACAGACCCAACACTGACCCCTGTTTAAAACCGCTAGTCACTGACACACCAAACACTGACCCCTGTTTAAAACCACTAGTCACTGACAGACCCAACACTGACCCCTTTTTAAAACCACTAGTCACCGACAGACCCAACACTGACCCCTGTTTAAAACCACTAGTCACCGACAGACCAAACACTGACCCCTGTTTAAAATCACTAGTCACTGACAGACCCAACTCCGACCCCTGTTTATAGTCACTGACAGACCCAACACTGACCCCTGTTTAAAACCACTAGTCACCGACAGACCCAACACTGACCCCTGTTTAAAACCACTAGACACTAACAAACCCAACAATGACCCCTGTTTAAAACCACTAGTCACTGACAGACCCAAAACTGACCCCTGTTTAAAACCACTAGTCACTGACAGACCCAACACTGACCACTATTTAAAACCACTAGTCACTGACAGACCCAACATCGATCCCTGTTTAAAACCACTGGTCACTGACAGACCCAACACTTACCCCTGTTTAAAACCACTAGTCACTGACAGACCCAACGCTGACACCTGTTTAAAACCACTAGTCACCGACAGACCCAACACTGACCGCTGTTTAAAACCACTAGTCACTGACAGACCCAACACTGACCCCTGTTTAAAACCACTAGTCACTGACAGACCCAACACTGACCCCTGTTTAAAACCGCTAGTCACTGACACACCAAACACTGACCCCTGTTTAAAACCACTAGTCACTGACAGACCCAACACTGACCCCTTTTTAAAACCACTAGTCACCGACAGACCCAACACTGACCCCTGTTTAAAACCACTAGTCACCGACAGACCAAACACTGACCCCTGTTTAAAACCATTAGTCACTGATAGACCCAACACTGACCCCTGTTTAAAACCACTAGTCACCGACAGACC
The DNA here is from genome assembly GCF_036971445.1 of Narcine bancroftii. Classification (NCBI taxonomy): domain Eukaryota; kingdom Metazoa; phylum Chordata; class Chondrichthyes; order Torpediniformes; family Narcinidae; genus Narcine; species Narcine bancroftii. The sequence goes on along the minus strand of NC_091469.1, from coordinate 249,556,429 downwards.
CAACTCCGACCCCTGTTTAAAAACACTAGTCACTGACAGACCCAACACTGACCCCTGTTTAAAACCACTAGTCACCGACAGACCCAACACTGACCCCTGTTTAAAACCACTAGTCACTGACAGATCGAACACTGACCCCTGTTTAAAACCACTAGTCACTGACAGACCCAACACTGACCCCTGTTTAAAACCACTAGTCACTGACAGATCCAACACTGACCCCTGTTTAAAACGACTAGTCACTGACAGACCCAACACTGACCCCTGTTTAAAACAACTAGTCACTGACAGACCCAACTCCGACCCCTGTTTAAAATCACTAGTCACTGACAAACCCAACTCCGACCCCTGTTTAAAACCACTAGTCACTGACAGACCCAACACTGACCCCTGTTTAAAACCACTAGTTACTGACAGACCCAACACTGACCCCTGTTTAAAACCACGAGTCACTGACAGATCCAACACTGACCCCTGTTTATAACCACTAGTCACTGACAGAACCAACTCCGACCCCTGTTTAAAACCACTAGTCACTGACAGACCAAACTCCGACACCTGTTTAAAACCACTAGTCACTGACAGACCCAACACTGACCCCTGTTTAAACCACTAGTCACCGACAGACCCAACACTGACCCCTGTTTAAAACCACTAGTCACTGACAGACCCAACTCTGACCCCTGTTTAAAACCACTAGTCACTGACAGACCCAACACTGACCCCTGTTTAAAACCACTAATCACTGACAGACCCAACTCCGACCCCTGTTTAAAACCACTATTCACTGACAGACCCAACTCCGGCCCCTGTTTAAAACCACTAGTCACTGATGCACCCAACACTGACCCCTGTTTAAAACCACTAGTCACTGACAGACCCAACTCCGACCCCTGTTTAAAACCACTAGTCACTGACAGACCCAACACTGACCCCTGTGTTAAACCACTAGTCACTGACAGACCCAACACTGACGCCTGTTTAAAATCACTAGACACTGACAGACCAAACTCCGACCCCTGTTTAAACCCACTGGTCAATGACAGACCCAACACTGACCCCTGTTTAAAACGACTAGTCACTGACAGACCCAACACTGACCCCTGTTTAAAACCACTAGTCACTGACAGACCCAACTCCGACCCCTGTTTAAAATCACTAGTCACTGACAGACCCAACTCCGACCCCTGTTTAAAAACACTAGTCACTGACAGACCCAACACTGACCACTGTTTAAAACCACTAGTCACCGACAGACCCAACACTGACCCCTGTTTAAAACCACTAGACACTAACAAACCCAACACTGACCCCTGTTTAAAACCACTAGTCACTGACAGACCCAACACTGACCCCTGTTTAAAACCACTAGTTACTGACAGACCCAACACTGACCCCTGTTTAAAACCACAAGTCACTGACAGATCCAACACTGACCCCTGTTTAAAACCACTAGTCACTGACAGACCCAACACTGACCCGTGTTTAAAACCACTTGTCACTGACAGACCCAACACTGACCCCTGTTTAAAACCACTAGTCACTGACAGATCCAACACTGACCCCTGTTTAAAACGACTAGTCACTGACAGACCCAACACTGACCCCTGTTTAAAACCACTAGTCACTGACAGACCCAACTCCGACCCCTGTTTAAAAACACTAGTCACTGACAGACCCAACACTGACCCCTGTTTAAAACCACTAGTCACTGAGAGACCCAACACTGACCCCTGTTTAAAACCACTAGTCACTAACGGACCCAACACTGACCCCTGTTTAAAACCACTAGTCACTGACAGACCCAACACTGACCCCTGTTTATAACCACTAGTCACTGACAGAACCAACTCCGACCCCTGTTTAAAACCACTAGTCACTGACAGACCAAACTCCGACACCTGTTTAAAACCACTAGTCACTGACAGACCCAACACTGACCCCTGTTTAAACCACTATTCACCGACAGACCCAACACTGACCCCTGTTTAAAACCACTAGTCACTGACAGACCCAACTCCGACCCCTGTTTAAAACCACTAGTCACTGACAGACCCAACACTGACCCCTGTTTAAAACCACTAGTCACTGACAGACCCAACTCCGACCCCTGTTTAAAACCACTAGTCACTGACAGACCCAACTCCGGCCCCTGTTTAAAACCACTAGTCACTGACAGACCCAACACTGACGCCTGTTTAAAACCACTAGTCACTGACAGACCCAACACTGACCCCTGTTTAAAACCACTAGAAACTGACAGACCAAACTCCGACCCCTGTTTAAAACCACTGGTCAATGACAGACCCAACAGTGACCCCTGTTTAAAACGACTAGTCACTGACAGACCCAACACTGACCCCTGTTTAAAACCACTGGTCACTGACAGACCCAACTCCGACCCCTGTTTAAAATCACTGGTCACTGACAGACCCAACTCCGACCCCTGTTTAAAAACACTAGTCACTGACAGACCCAACACTGACCCCTGTTTAAAACCACTAGTCACCGACAGACCCAACGCTGACCCCTGTTTAAAACCACTAGTCACCGACAGACCTAACACTGACCACTGTTTACAACCATTAGTCACTGACAGACCCAACACTGACCCCTGTTTAAAACCACTAGTCACTGACAGATCCAACACTGACCCCTGTTTAAAACCAGGGGTCACTGACAGACCCAACACTGACCCCTGTTTAAAACCACTAGTAACCGACAGACCCAACACCGACCCATGTTTAAAATCACTAGTCACTGACAGACCCAACACTGACCACTGTTTAAAACCATGAGTCACTGACAGACCCAACATCGACCCCTGTTTAAAACCACTAGTCACTGACAGACCCAACACTGACCACTGTTTAAAACCACTAGTCACTGACAGACCCAACACTGACCCCTGTTTAAAACCACTAGTCACTGACAGACCCAACACTGACCCCTGTTTAAAACCACTAGTCACCGACAGACCCAACGCTGACCCCTGTTTAAAACCACTAGTCACCGACAGACCCAACACTGACCCCTGTTTACAACCATTAGTCACTGACAGACCCAACACTGACCCCTGTTTAAAACCACTAGTCACTGACAGATCCAACACTGACCCCTGTTTAAAACCAGGGGTCACTGACAGACCCAACACTGACCCCTGTTTAAAACCACTAGTAACCGACAGACCAAACACCGACCCATGTTTAAAATCACTAGTCACTGACAGACCCAACACTGACCACTGTTTAAAACCATGAATCACTGACAGAACCAACATCGACCCCTGTTTAAAACCACTAGTCACTGACAGACCCAACACTGACCACTGTTTGAAACCACTAGTCACTGACAGACCCAACACTGACCCCTGTTTAAAACCACTAGTCACTGACAGACCCAACACTGACCCCTGTTTAAAACCACTAGTCACTGACAGACCCAACACTGACCCCTGTTTAAAACCACTAGTCACTGACAGACCCAACTCCGACCCCTGTTTAAAACCACTAGTCACTGACAGACCCAACTCCGGCCCCTGTTTAAAACCACTAGTCACTGACAGACCCAACACTGACCCCTGTTTAAAACCACTAGTCACTGACAGACCCAACACTGACCCCTGTTTAAAACCACTAGAAACTGACAGACCAAACTCCGACCCCTGTTTAAAACCACTGGTCAATGACAGACCCAACACTGACCCCTGTTTAAAACGACTAGTCACTGACAGACCCAACACTGACCCCTGTTTAAAACCACTAGTCACTGACAGACCCAACTCCGACCCCTGTTTAAAATCACTAGTCACTGACAGACCCAACTCCGACCCCTGTTTATAGTCACTGACAGACCCAACACTGACCCCTGTTTAAAACCACTAGTCACCGACAGACCCAACACTGACCCCTGTTTAAAACCACTAGACACTAACAAACCCAACAATGACCCCTGTTTAAAACCACAAGTCACTGACAGACCCAAAACTGACCCCTGTTTAAAACCACTAGTCACTGACAGACCCAACACTGACCACTATTTAAAACCACTAGTCACTGACAGACCCAACATCGATCCCTGTTTAAAACCACTGGTCACTGACAGACCCAACACTGACCCCTGTTTAAAACCACTAGTCACTGACAGACCCAACGCTGACCCCTGTTTAAAACCACTAGTCACCGACAGACCCAACACTGACCGCTGTTTAAAACCACTAGTCACTGACAGACCCAACACTGACCCCTGTTTAAAACCACTAGTCACTGACAGACCCAACACTGACCCCTGTTTAAAACCGCTAGTCACTGACACACCAAACACTGACCCCTGTTTAAAACCACTAGTCACTGACAGACCCAACACTGACCCCTTTTTAAAACCACTAGTCACCGACAGACCAAACACTGACCCCTGTTTAAAACCACTAGTCACCGACAGACCAAACACTGACCCCTGTTTAAAATCACTAGTCACTGACAGACCCAACTCCGACCCCTGTTTATAGTCACTGACAGACCCAACACTGACCCCTGTTTAAAACCACTAGTAACCGACAGACCCAACACTGACCCCTGTTTAAAACCACTAGACACTAACAAACCCAACAATGACCCCTGTTTAAAACCACTAGTCACTGACAGACCCAAAACTGACCCCTGTTTAAAACCACTAGTCACTGACAGACCCAACACTGACCACTATTTAAAACCACTAGTCACTGACAGACCCAACATCGATCCCTGTTTAAAACCACTGGTCACTGACAGACCCAACACTTACCCCTGTTTAAAACCACTAGTCACCGACAGACCCAACACTGACCGCTGTTTAAAACCACTAGTCACTGACAGACCCAACACTGACCCCTGTTTAAAACCACTAGTCACTGACAGACCCAACACTGACCCCTGTTTAAAACCGCTAGTCACTGACACACCAAACACTGACCCCTGTTTAAAACCACTAGTCACTGACAGACCCAACACTGACCCCTTTTTAAAACCACTAGTCACCGACTGACCCAACACTGACCCCTGTTTAAAACCACTAGTCACCGACAGACCAAACACTGACCCCTGTTTAAAACCATTAGTCACTGATAGACCCAACATCGATCCCTGTTTAAAACCACTGGTCACTGACAGACCCAACACTGACCCCTGTTTAAAACCACTAGTCACTGACAGACCCAACGCTGACCCCTGTTTAAAACCACTAGTCACCGACAGACCCAACACTGACCGCTGTTTAAAACCACTAGTCACTGACAGACCCAACACTGACCCCTGTTTAAAACCACTAGTCACTGACAGACCCAACGCTGACCCCTGTTTAAAACCACTAGTCACCGACAGACCCAACACTGACCGCTGTTTAAAACCACTAGTCACTGACAGACCCAACACTGACCCCTTTTTAAAACCACTAGTCCCCGACAGACCAAACACTGATCCCTGTTTAAAACCACTAGTCACCGACAGACCAAACACTGACCCCTGTTTAAAATCACTAGTCACTGACAGACCCAACTCCGACCCCTGTTTATAGTCACTGACAGACCCAACACTGACCCCTGTTTAAAACCACTAGTCACCGACAGACCCAACACTGACCCCTGTTTAAAACCACTAGACACTAACAAACCCAACAATGACCCCTGTTTAAAACCACTAGTCACTGACAGACCCAAAACTGACCCCTGTTTAAAACCACTAGTCACTGACAGACCCAACACTGACCACTATTTAAAACCACTAGTCACTGACAGACCCAACATCGATCCCTGTTTAAAACCACTGGTCACTGACAGACCCAACACTTACCCCTGTTTAAAACCACTAGTCACCGACAGACCCAACACTGACCGCTGTTTAAAACCACTAGTCACTGACAGACCCAACACTGACCCCTGTTTAAAACCACTAGTCACTGACAGACCCAACACTGACCCCTGTTTAAAACCGCTAGTCACTGACACACCAAACACTGACCCCTGTTTAAAACCACTAGTCACTGACAGACCCAACACTGACCCCTTTTTAAAACCACTAGTCACCGACTGACCCAACACTGACCCCTGTTTAAAACCACTAGTCACCGACAGACCAAACACTGACCCCTGTTTAAAACCATTAGTCACTGATAGACCCAACACTGACCCCTGTTTAAAACCACTAGTCACCGACAGACCCAACTCCGACCACTGTTTAAAAACACTAGTCACTGACAGACCCAACACTGACCCCTGTTTAAAACCACTAGTCACCGACAGACCCAACACTGACCCCTGTTTAAAACCACTAGTCACTGACAGATCGAACACTGACCCCTGTTTAAAACCACTAGTCACTGACAGACCCAACACTGACCCCTGTTTAAAACCACTAGTCACTGACAGATCCAACACTGACCCCTGTTTAAAACGACTAGTCACTGACAGACCCAACACTGACCCCTGTTTAAAACAACTAGTCACTGACAGACCCAACTCCGACCCCTGCTTAAAATCACTAGTCACTGACAAACCCAACTCCGACCCCTGTTTAAAACCACTAGTCACTGACAGACCCAACACTGACCCCTGTTTAAAACCACTAGTTACTGACAGACCCAACACTGACCCCTGTTTAAAACCACGAGTCACTGACAGATCCAACACTGACCCCTGTTTATAACCACTAGTCACTGACAGAACCAACTCCGACCCCTGTTTAAAACCACTAGTCACTGACAGACCAAACTCCGACACCTGTTTAAAACCACTAGTCACTGACAGACCCAACACTGACCCCTGTTTAAACCACTAGTCACCGACAGACCCAACACTGACCCCTGTTTAAAACCACTAGTCACTGACAGACACAACTCTGACCCCTGTTTAAAACCACTAGTCACTGACAGACCCAACACTGACCCCTGTTTAAAACCACTAATCACTGACAGACCCAACACTGACCACTGTTTAAAACCACTAGTCACCGACAGACCCAACACTGACCCCTGTTTAAAACCACTAGACACTAACAAACCCAACACTGACCCCTGTTTAAAACCACTAGTCACTGACAGACCCAACACTGACCCCTGTTTAAAACCACTAGTTACTGACAGACCCAACACTGACCCCTGTTTAAAACCACGAGTCACTGACAGATCCAACACTGACCCCTGTTTAAAACCACTAGTCACTGACAGACCCAACACTGACCCGTGTTTAAAACCACTTGTCACTGACAGACCCAACACTGACCCCTGTTTAAAACCACTAGTCACTGACAGATCCAACACTGACCCCTGTTTAAAACGACTAGTCACTGACAGACCCAACACTGACCCCTGTTTAAAACCACTAGTCACTGACAGACCCAACTCCGACCCCTGTTTAAAAACACTAGTCACTGACAGACCCAACACTGATCCCTGTTTAAAACCACTAGTCACTGAGAGACCCAACACTGACCCCTGTTTAAAACCACTAGTCACTAACGGACCCAACACTGACCCCTGTTTAAAACCACTAGTCACTGACAGACCCAAAACTGACCCCTGTTTATAACCACTAGTCACTGACAGAACCAACTCCGACCCCTGTTTAAAACCACTAGTCACTGACAGACCAAACTCCGACACCTGTTTAAAACCACTAGTCACTGACAGACCCAACACTGACCCCTGTTTAAACCACTATTCACCGACAGACCCAACACTGACCCCTGTTTAAAACCACTAGTCACTGACAGACCCAACTCCGACCCCTGTTTAAAACCACTAGTCACTGACAGACCCAACACTGACCCCTGTTTAAAACCACTAGTCACTGACAGACCCAACTCCGACCCCTGTTTAAAACCACTAGTCACTGACAGACCCAACTCCGGCCCCTGTTTAAAACCACTAGTCACTGACAGACCCAACACTGACGCCTGTTTAAAACCACTAGTCACTGACAGACCCAACACTGACCCCTGTTTAAAACCACTAGAAACTGACAGACCAAACTCCGACCCCTGTTTAAAACCACTGGTCAATGACAGACCCAACAGTGACCCCTGTTTAAAACGACTAGTCACTGACAGACCCAACACTGACCCCTGTTTAAAACCACTGGTCACTGACAGACCCAACTCCGAACCCTGTTTAAAATCACTGGTCACTGACAGACCCAACTCCGACCCCTGTTTAAAAACACTAGTCACTGACAGACCCAACACTGACCCCTGTTTAAAACCACTAGTCACCGACAGACCCAACGCTGACCCCTGTTTAAAACCACTAGTCACCGACAGACCTAACACTGACCACTGTTTACAACCATTAGTCACTGACAGACCCAACACTGACCCCTGTTTAAAACCACTAGTCACTGACAGATCCAACACTGACCCCTGTTTAAAACCAGGGGTCACTGACAGACCCAACACTGACCCCTGTTTAAAACCACTAGTAACCGACAGACCCAACACCGACCCATGTTTAAAATCACTAGTCACTGACAGACCCAACACTGACCACTGTTTAAAACCATGAGTCACTGACAGACCCAACATCGACCCCTGTTTAAAACCACTAGTCACTGACAGACCCAACACTGACCACTGTTTAAAACCACTAGTCACTGACAGACCCAACACTGACCCCTGTTTAAAACCACTAGTCACTGACAGACCCAACACTGACCCCTGTTTAAAACCACTAGTCACTGACAGACCCAACACTGACCCCTGTTTAAAACCACTAGTCACTGACAGACCCAACTCCGACCCCTGTTTAAAACCACTAGTCACTGACAGACCCAACTCCGGCCCCTGTTTAAAACCACGAGTCACTGACAGACCCAACACTGACCCCTGTTTAAAACCACTAGTCACTGACAGACCCAACACTGACCCCTGTTTAAAACCACTAGAAACTGACAGACCAAACTCTGACCCCTGTTTAAAACCACTGGTCAATGACAGACCCAACACTGACCCCTGTTTAAAACCACTAGTCACTGACAGACCCAACACTGACCCCTGTTTAAAACCACTAGACACTGACAGACCCAACTCCGACCCCTGTTTAAAATCACTAGTCACTGACAGACCCAACTCCGACCCCTGTTTATAGTCACTGACAGACCCAACACTGACCCCTGTTTAAAACCACTAGTCACCGACAGACCCAACACTGACCCCTGTTTAAAACCACTAGACACTAACAAACCCAACAATGACCCCTGTTTAAAACCACTAGTCACTGACAGACCCAAAACTGACCCCTGTTTAAAACCACTAGTCACTGACAGACCCAACACTGACCACTATTTAAAACCACTAGTCACTGACAGACCCAACATCGATCCCTGTTTAAAACCACTGGTCACTGACAGACCCAACACTGACCCCTGTTTAAAACCACTAGTCACCGACAGACCCAACACTGACCGCTGTTTAAAACCACTAGTCACTGACAGACCCAACACTGACCCCTGTTTAAAACCACTAGTCACTGACAGACCCAACACTGACCCCTGTTTAAAAACGCTAGTCACTGACACACCAAACACTGACCCCTGTTTAAAACCACTAGTCACTGACAGACCCAACACTGACCCCTTTTTAAAACCACTAGTCACCGACAGACCCAACACTGACCCCTGTTTAAAACCACTAGTCACCGACAGACCAAACACTGACCCCTGTTTAAAACCATTAGTCACCGACAGACCCAACACTGACCCCTGTTTAAAACCACTCGTCACCGACAGACCCAACACTGACCCCTGTTTAAAACCACTAGTAAATGACAGATCGAACACTGACCCCTGTTTAAAACCACTAGTCACTGACAGACCCAACACTGACCCCTGTTTAAAACCACTAGTCACTGACAGACCCAACACTGACCACTATATAAACCACTAGTCACTGACAGACCCAACTCTGACCCCTTTTTAAAACCACTAGTCACTGACAGACCCAACACTGACCCCTGTTTAAAACCACTAGTCACTGACAGACCCAACACTGACCCCTGTTTAAAACCACTAGAAACTGACAGACCAAACTCCGACCCCTGTTTAAAACCACTGGTCAATGACAGACCCAACACTGACCCCTGTTTAAAACCACTAGTCACTGACAGACCCAACTCCGACCCCTGTTTAAAAACACTAGTCACTGACAGACCCAACACTGACCCCTGTTTAAAACCACTAGTCACTGAGAGACCCAACACTGACCCCTGTTTAAAACCACTAGTCACTAACGGACCCTACACTGACCCCTGTTTAAAACCACTAGTCACTGACAGACCCAAAACTGACCCCTGTTTATAACCACTAGTCACTGACAGAACCAACTCCGACCCCTGTTTAAAACCACTAGTCACTGACAGACCAAACTCCGACACCTGTTTAAAACCACTAGTCACTGACAGACCCAACACTGACCCCTGTTTAATCCACTATTCACCGACAGACCCAACACTGACCCCTGTTTAAAACCACTAGTCACTGACAGACCCAACTCCGACCCCTGTTTAAAACCACTAGTCACTGACAGACCCAACACTGACCCCTGTTTAAAACCACTAGTCACTGACAGACCCAACTCCGACCCCTGTTTAAAACCACTAGTCACTGACAGACCCAACTCCGGCCCCTGTTTAAAACCACTAGTCACTGACAGACCCAACACTGACGCCTGTTTAAAACCACTAGTCACTGACAGACCCAACACTGACCCCTGTTTAAAACCACTAGAAACTGACAGACCAAACTCCGACCCCTGTTTAAAACCACTGGTCAATGACAGACCCAACACTGACGCCTGTTTAAAATCACTAGACACTGACAGACCAAACTCCGACCCCTGTTTAAACCCACTGGTCAATGACAGACCCAACACTGACCCCTGTTTAAAACGACTAGTCACTGACAGACCCAACACTGACCCCTGTTTAAAACCACTAGTCACTGACAGACCCAACTCCGACCCCTGTTTAAAAACACTAGTCACTGACAGACCCAACAATGACCACTGTTTAAAACCACTAGTCACCGACAGACCCAACACTGACCCCTGTTTAAAACCACTAGACACTAACAAACCCAACACTGACCCCTGTTTAAAACCACTAGTCACTGACAGACCCAACACTGACCCCTGTTTAAAACCACTAGTTACTGACAGACCCAACACTGACCCCTGTTTAAAACCACGAGTCACTGACAGATCCAACACTGACCCCTGTTTAAAACCACTAGTCACTGACAGACCCAACACTGACCCGTGTTTAAAACCACTTGTCACTGACAGACCCAACACTGACCCCTGTTTAAAACCACTAGTCACTGACAGATCCAACACTGACCCCTGTTTAAAAAGACTAGTCACTGACAGACCCAACACTGACCCCTGTTTAAAACCACTAGTCACTGACAGACCCAACTCCGACCCCTGTTTAAAAACAGTAGTCACTGACAGACCCAACACTGACCCCTGTTTAAAACCACTAGTCACTGAGAGACCCAACACTGACCCCTGTTTAAAACCACTAGTCACTAACGGACCCAACACTGACCCCTGTTTAAAACCACTAGTCACTGACAGACCCAACACTGACCCCTGTTTATAACCACTAGTCACTGACAGAACCAACTCCGACCCCTGTTTAAAACCACTAGTCACTGACAGACCAAACTCCGACACCTGTTTAAAACCACTAGTCACTGACAGACCCAACACTGACCCCTGTTTAAACCACTATTCACCGACAGACCCAACACTGACCCCTGTTTAAAACCACTAGTCACTGACAGACCCAACTCCGACCCCTGTTTAAAACCACTAGTCACTGACAGACCCAACACTGACCCCTGTTTAAAACCACTAGTCACTGACAGACCCAACTCCGACCCCTGTTTAAAACCACTAGTCACTGACAGACCCAACTCCGGCCCCTGTTTAAAACCACTAGTCACTGACAGACCCAACACTGACGCCTGTTTAAAACCACTAGTCACTGACAGACCCAACACTGACCCCTGTTTAAAACCACTAGAAACTGACAGACCAAACTCCGACCCCTGTTTAAAACCACTGGTCAATGACGTACCCAACAGTGACCCCTGTTTAAAACGACTAGTCACTGACAGACCCAACACTGACCCCTGTTTAAAACCACTGGTCACTGACAGACCCAACTCCGACCCCTGTTTAAAATCACTGGTCACTGACAGACCCAACTCCGACCCCTGTTTAAAAACACTAGTCACTGACAGACCCAACACTGACCCCTGTTTAAAACCACTAGTCACCGACAGACCCAACGCTGACCCCTGTTTAAAACCACTAGTCACCGACAGACCTAACACTGACCACTGTTTACAACCATTAGTCACTGACAGACCCAACACTGACCCCTGTTTAAAACCACTAGTCACTGACAGATCCAACACTGACCCCTGTTTAAAACCAGGGGTCACTGACAGACCCAACACTGACCCCTGTTTAAAACCACTAGTAACCGACAGACCCAACACCGACCCATGTTTAAAATCACTAGTCACTGACAGACCCAACACTGACCACTGTTTAAAACCATGAGTCACTGACAGACCCAACATCGACCCCTGTTTAAAACCACTAGTCACTGACAGACCCAACACTGACCACTGTTTAAAACCACTAGTCACTGACAGACCCAACACTGACCCCTGTTTAAAACCACTAGTCACTGACAGACCCAACACTGACCCCTGTATAAAACCACTAGTCACCGACAGACCCAACGCTGACCCCTGTTTAAAACCACTAGTCACCGACAGACCCAACACTGACCCCTGTTTAAAACCACTAGTCACTGACAGACCCAACGCTGACCCCTGTTTAAAACCACTAGTCACCGACAGACCCAACACTGACCGCTGTTTAAAACCACTAGTCACTGACAGACCCAACACTGACCCCTTTTTAAAACCACTAGTCACCGACAGACCAAACACTGACCCCTGTTTAAAACCACTAGTCACCGACAGACCAAACACTGACCCCTGTTTAAAATCACTAGTCACTGACAGACCCAACTCCGACCCCTGTTTATAGTCACTGACAGACCCAACACTGACCCCTGTTTAAAACCACTAGTCACCGACAGACCCAACACTGACCCCTGTTTAAAACCACTAGACACTAACAAACCCAACAATGACCCCTGTTTAAAACCACTAGTCACTGACAGACCCAAAACTGACCCCTGTTTAAAACCACTAGTCACTGACAGACCCAACACTGACCACTATTTAAAACCACTAGTCACTGACAGACCCAACATCGATCCCTGTTTAAAACCACTGGTCACTGACAGACCCAACACTTACCCCTGTTTAAAACCACTAGTCACCGACAGACCCAACACTGACCGCTGTTTAAAACCACTAGTCACTGACAGACCCAACACTGACCCCTGTTTAAAACCACTAGTCACTGACAGACCCAACACTGACCCCTGTTTAAAACCGCTAGTCACTGACACACCAAACACTGACCCCTGTTTAAAACCACTAGTCACTGACAGACCCAACACTGACCCCTTTTTAAAACCACTAGTCACCGACTGACCCAACACTGACCCCTGTTTAAAACCACTAGTCACCGACAGACCAAACACTGACCCCTGTTTAAAACCATTAGTCACTGATAGACCCAACACTGACCCCTGTTTAAAACCACTAGTCACCGACAGACCCAACTCCGACCCCTGTTTAAAAACACTAGTCACTGACAGACCCAACACTGACCCCTGTTTAAAACCACTAGTCACCGACAGACCCAACACTGACCCCTGTTTAAAACCACTAGTCACTGACAGATCGAACACTGACCCCTGTTTAAAACCACTAGTCACTGACAGACCCAACACTGACCCCTGTTTAAAACCACTAGTCACTGACAGATCCAACACTGACCCCTGTTTAAAACGACTAGTCACTGACAGACCCAACACTGACCCCTGTTTAAAACAACTAGTCACTGACAGACCCAACTCCGACCCCTGTTTAAAATCACTAGTCACTGACAAACCCAACTCCGACCCCTGTTTAAAACCACTAGTCACTGACAGACCCAACACTGACCCCTGTTTAAAACCACTAGTTACTGACAGACCCAACACTGACCCCTGTTTAAAACCACGAGTCACTGACAGATCCAACACTGACCCCTGTTTATAACCGCTAGTCACTGACAGAACCAACTCCGACCCCTGTTTAAAACCACTAGTCACTGACAGACCAAACTCCGACACCTGTTTAAAACCACTAGTCACTGACAGACCCAACACTGACCCCTGTTTAAACCACTAGTCACCGACAGACCCAACACTGACCCCTGTTTAAAACCACTAGTCACTGACAGACACAACTCTGACCCCTGTTTAAAACCACTAGTCACTGACAGACCCAACACTGACCCCTGTTTAAAACCACTAATCACTGACAGACCCAACTCCGACCCCTGTTTAAAACCACTATTCACTGACAGACCCAACTCCGGCCCATGTTTAAAACCACTAGTCACTGATGCACCCAACACTGACCCCTGTTTAAAACCACTAGTCACTGACAGACCCAACTCCGACACCTGTTTAAAACCACTAGTCACTGACAGACCCAACACTGACCCCTGTGTTAAACCACTAGTCACTGACAGACCCAACACTGACGCCTGTTTAAAATCACTAGACACTGACAGACCAAACTCCGACCCCTGTTTAAACCCACTGGTCAATGACAGACCCAACACTGACCCCTGTTTAAAACGACTAGTCACTGACAGACCCAACACTGACCCCTGTTTAAAACCACTAGTCACTGACAGACCCAACTCCGACCCCTGTTTAAAATCACTAGTCACTGACAGACCCAACTCCGACCCCTGTTTAAAAACACTAGTCACTGACAGACCCAACACTGACCACTGTTTAAAACCACTAGTCACCGACAGACCCAACACTGACCCCTGTTTAAAACCACTAGACACTAACAAACCCAACACTGACCCCTGTTTAAAACCACTAGTCACTGACAGACCCAACACTGACCCCTGTTTAAAACCACTAGTTACTGACAGACCCAGCACTGACCCCTGTTTAAAACCACGAGTCACTGACAGATCCAACACTGACCCCTGTTTAAAACCACTAGTCACTGACAGACCCAACACTGACCCGTGTTTAAAACCACTTGTCACTGACAGACCCAACACTGACCCCTGTTTAAAACCACTAGTCACTGACAGATCCAACACTGACCCCTGTTTAAAACGACTAGTCACTGACAGACCCAACACTGACCCCTGTTTAAAACCACTAGTCACTGACAGACCCAACTCCGACCCCTGTTTAAAAACACTAGTCACTGACAGACCCAACACTGACCCCTGTTTAAAACCACTAGTCACTGAGAGACCCAACACTGACCCCTGTTTAAAACCACTAGTCACTAACGGACCCAACACTGACCCCTGTTTAAAACCACTAGTCACTGACAGACCCAAAACTGACCCCTGTTTATAACCACTAGTCACTGACAGAACCAACTCCGACCCCTGTTTAAAACCACTAGTCACTGACAGACCAAACTCCGACACCTGTTTAAAACCACTAGTCACTGACAGACCCAACACTGACCCCTGTTTAAA